>NC_133931.1:10561222-12008722 GCF_031877795.1 Strix aluco | reverse complement strand
ACTCGGGAGAGATTATGGTCCCCGCAAGCGCGGAAGGGAGCTGGACTTTGCAGTTTGCAAAATCACGCACTGGGTGCTGTTTGCTGAAAGCCTGAACCGCAGATAGCGGCGTGTACAATGTATTGTAACCGATTAACCCCCTGCAGTTGCAGTGCAACCTGCATAGATAGAAGGTGACTTGCTGGTGTTCCTCGAGAGCCCTCTGTGTTGTTAAAATCCTCAGTAAATAAAATAAGCAGGCGTCGTTGGGTTCCTACCCGATGCACGTAGCTGTGTGTGCATTACACGAGCCCAGGCAACTTCCCTGCTGCAAATTAAAAAGTGTTTACTTTCCTTTATGCCAGTGTGAGAAGGGGAGCGGGCGCTGCTGTGGCAGGGGGCTTGCCGTGCTCACTTGTGCCTGGGTGTTGCTATTTTTAACCTGTGGCTTCCTCTCCTGTCCTCCCCAGGACTCAGCTGCGGCTGGAGAGCCTGGAAGACACACACATCATCAAAGGCGAAGACGATGCGCTCTCAGACAAGCACGGCTGCCCAGCGTACGTCAGCCCTGAGATCCTAAACACAACGGGGACTTACTCTGGAAAATCGGCTGACGTGTGGAGTTTGGGAGTGATGCTCTATACTCTGCTGGTGGGACGCTATCCCTTCCATGACTCGGACCCTAGCACTCTGTTTTCCAAAATCCGGCGTGGACAGTTCTGTATTCCTGACCATGTCTCCCCCAAAGCCCGATGCCTCATCCGCAGCCTCCTGCGGCGGGAGCCCTCTGAAAGACTCACCGCTCCAGAGATCTTGCTTCATCCTTGGTTCGAGGCAGTCTTGGAGCCTGGATATACAGACCAGGAGACGGGAACTTCGGATCAGATTGTTCCAGAATACCACGGAGACAGTGATGATATTAGTTCCTTCTTCTGCTAACCCTGAAATCTCCAAAACCTCGGCGGTTCTCACCTCCGGCATCTTCGTAGGGTTTCATTTTTCCACATTTGCAAACTCAACAGCATCTTAAAGTGCCAGTATGGTCAGAAAAGTGACCTTGTTTAAAATAAATGCCAACCCATAGATCTCCGCTCCCTGAGCATACTCAGAGTTTCATCCTCTTGCTCTGCTGGTAGGTCCATCCCGCCAGCCCTGGAGGACCCGTGCAGCTTCGTGAGAGCTGCCTGGCTTTTCTCCTGTCTCCCGCATCCTCCACCTGTGTAACTGGCCACATCTTGGCTGCAGAGTCTTATGGCTGGCAAGGTGTGAGACCGAAAGGCAGCCCCGTCTGCTTTCCTGTGGTGGCTACAGGGGTGCGGAGCCCTGGCCGCGATGCATAGGGGGTGGGGGGCACGAGACGTGCCTCTAACTGAGCAAATCTGACAGAAATGGCTAAAAAGGGGAATCGACTCAGCATGCCACACCAGCCGGCTTGCAAAGTAGCTTTCTGACTGTAAGCACACTTCAATGAGAGAAGGAGGTCTTCGCCTGCCACGGCCAGCTGCCTGCTTGCTGCTGCTCCTCCAGCTGATGTTGCTTTCAGAGGCATGAAGCTCCTAGATCCACCTGTAAGACAAATCACTGCTGTGGCTCTTTCTGAAGCAGAAACTGGTGGATCTCTCAGCCGGATCCCCTCCAATTCCATTCACTGACCGGGAAAGCATTTTAAATAGACTTAAGCCTTGCGTTACCATGGTGTAGCCTATATAACTTTATGCCCTCAGCGAGCTTGTCAAGTAGCAGGTCTCGTTAGCTCTGAGTGCCAAAACATATCCGTTTACCAAACCGTAACACTATCGGCTGGGGCGCCTTCCCTTGGAAAACAATAAGGGGTATCTTGTACAGTACATGTAAACATGGTCGTGTTTTCCTACAGGCTCAACTCTTAAAAACATCACATCCCCTCTCCTCTTCCCTCCCCCTGCTCCCCCCCCCCCCCCAAATGTTAGTCTTAAGAGTAAAATCTCCATACGCCCTTAGTTGATTATTCAGGTATGTTTGCCTCTGGCTACATTTTTTTCCCTTAATTTTTTTTTTTCTGCATGATTATTCATAGTCTTTCCAATGTGCGTGGATAATGAATATATCTAAATCATTAGCTTCCTGGGTTGGGGGTAAGTAAAGCTTAGTCCTGCCTAAAATTACTGCTTTGTTTGACATTTGTGTCCAGTGGCTTATGCAAAGAGATGTCCATTCTCCTTAGGTGAGAGTGTGGCTTCTGAAATGGCCGTGAAGTGGGTAACGCACATCCCTGACACGGCACAGTTTGAGTGAAGTAATTTTAAGGGTTAACCCCCGGCAAGCTGCAGGCCCACCACGCGTTGCAAGAATACCATGTATACCTCATGGACTGTGTACTTTGTACATACCTTACTGTTTGGGGTTTTGTTTTCTTGTTTTGTTGTACTTTGTTTGTCCTAATAAGAGGTGTCGAAGAGCAATTTAATGTGAATTATTGTTGGCAATACTAACTTGACAGAATCATGAGCATTAAGAGCAGGGCACTATAGCTCTCCGTTGCACTAAACCTCTCATGATTGCTTGACATTTGTATCTGTGATACAGTTTAACCCTTCTATGAAAAACAGTACATTTGTATATATTGGTAGAAAACTCTGCCAGAAAAGCTAAAAACACTATGTCCAACTTGTAAATATGTATACGTATGTGGAAAGCTGGATGATAAAGTCTGACTTGTAGAAAGTTTTAATAAACTTGGTTTCATAATGTTTGTCCCTATTTCTTGCGATGCCTCGAGGGGAATGCAACTTGAATATGTTTGGTTTAATCTGAAAAAATGGGGTTTTGCATAAAAGAGGTCCCTATACATGCCTCATCGTGCCTGAGCTGCTGGGGTCTGAGCCCTGACTCCCCCAGCTCTGCCCAGGGGGAATCCCCATAGAGATGAGTGGGGACAGGGGATGGCTACTGCCTTTTGAGGGGTGGAAAGGGCGTGACATGTCCCCAGAGCTGTGTGAAACGGGGTATCCTGTTCATCTGATAAACAAGGGCGAGAGGAGTTACAGCTCTCCTCTGAACTTCAGAAGCCCTACTGCCTTTCAGCATGTGCATTTATTTCCATCTCTGCCCCGGGAGCAGAAAATGCTATGGCACTGCAAGGCTGTCACCCCGCACCTGTGTGCGTGGCAATGTGATGCTCAAGCCAGTGGAAAATCAGATCTCAGGTGTCTCAGGAGCAGCCAGGAGCAGAGACAGTGGTCGAGAGCACTGGCTTTAACAGGGAGCCAGAGTCAGTGGGCAGGGCCTTGACCCCCTGCTTGGAGGCATTGCGGAGGCCACCTGGTGCTCCTGTTAAAAACGAAGGCAAAGATTATTAGAGCTGCTTTCCTTTGTGGCAAGAAGAGAGGAGTATAAATAGCAGCAGTATCAAGGTTAGAGAATGTGCTTTCCTGAAAGAGATCAAGCCACCCTTGTAATCCACCCGGAGCGGTGAGATCATCGCTCACAAGTAGAGAGGAGGAGGAAGAGAGTCTTGATTTTTATTTATACTTTGCCTCATGTTTAACTTTGTCCTTTTGCTTGAAATCTGTTCACCAGAGCAACTGCTTCCAGGCAGCTTTTTGAGCAGAAGCAACTTTGAAAAGAATTTTACTTTTAGAAGGGGAGTGGAAGGACAAAAGGAGGGAACAGGGACCTGGTCAGTGATAAACCAAAGTGCACTGACTTTAATTAGGCACCTTGACTCCCACTCTGAGAAACCAGCAATCTGTGCAGTAAGCATATTTTCTTAGCACTTGCTGAGTGAATGTCAGACACCAAAATATCTCAAGTTACTTTACTGATGTTATTCTTGCAAGACTTGTAAAAATACATACACCACATAGCCTGGCTGATTAAATTACCCCCTGCCCTACCATGCTTTTGGGCTTGGACAGAAGCCCTGATGCATCCTTTTAAAACAACTGCAGGAGGTTTGTGTTTTAGTGAACCCTTGAAAACTTTCAAAACACTTCTTTTTTTTTTCTCCACTTGCAGTTAAGTCACCCTTAGTGGGTGAATGTGTAGGTCATCCTATGACTTTATTTCACATGAGCTACGCTGCAGAGCAATTAAAATAAACGCCAAATTGTAGTAACATCTGCAAACAGCCTCTGTGTTGCTTTAGGGATTATAATGCAACATCCGTTTGTACAGCAGAATAAATTGCTATTGCTTCGTAACCCCATCGTTTGTATTATTGTATACAAAGTTTCAGAGCATGTTGAAAGAACCAGCATATTAAGTGATTAAACGTTGATGGTGGGTGTGAGAACTTTGATTTATGCAATGCATACATTTCTTTTTGAGAGAGTCATAATTTGTCTATTTTTAAATGGTCCTTTTGGATGAGGACTATATGAATCTCTTACGTATTTCTCAGACCTGGTCACCATTTTCATCTTAAAGTTGTAAGATATTTCTGGCCTCTCTGAAAAGTGCTGGGAGCCTTCAGTCCTCCTCACTTTATTGCTAAAAACACAAGAAAAGTTGAGGCTTTTCACAACATCCTGGGTTCCATCCTAAATGAGCATCAAGCCACCTCCCATTCAGGATAGATCTTACATCCTAAATATATACTCTTATCAACTCTTGATACTTTAGCTGCATTTTAAGCATCAGTTCAGTAATTTTCTTTTAAAGTAGCACAGCAGAATTTATAAAACAGCATCCTCTTAAAGCACCAGGTAAAACAGCCAGCTCAGCAATTTCAGGTTTAAGGTCAACATCTCTTTGCCAGGCAGGTGATACTGCTGAGGTTATTTGCAGTTAATTAAGGATTTGTAGAGGTTCAGTGCCCTGATTTTGGGAGAACACCTTCAAGCTGGTCAAAGGCACTTCTGCATCAATGTATTATTTATGAAAGAAAGGGGGGAAAAGAACATTTTTTTATACAGATGTACAAGACAAAGATTCACTGCACTTGGCTGGATCACAAAGCTGGTGCAATGCTCTTCTCTAGCTCTACTTTAATGCACTGAGGGTAGGGCTGAGAGATAACCTGAAAAACACATTTTATTCAATCAGTGCTGAGTGTATTCTGTCAAGCAAATCTCTTCAGACTATCTCTTTATACAGAAGTGGATTTTTTTTTTCCTTTTTTTTTCATGCTATTGCATGCTGTCAGGGAAAAACCCCAACGTTTAGCATTATGGAACTGCACAGATTTAGCAGCACAAAGAAATATCCTATGCAAATGCTTCTTACAAACGTGTTTTCCTAGCAAGCATTAAGAACAGCTTGACACGTAACCATGTCTGAACTAATCCCTTGCAAAAAATGGCTTTGTTAAATGCAACATCTCTCTGAACTATTGTTGGTAAAAGTACTGTGAAATTTGCAACAGTTCTTACCATGATTCCTCCATAACTTGCAAAATCCTGTTCTCCAAGTGAAATCCAGAGTTCAGATTTCAGCCAGGATCAATTTTTGTTGCAGCAAAACGACAAATCCTTCAGGATATGAGTTCACAGCAGGAACATTTTTTGATTTTTTTTATGAAGCCAGCTATTTAGAAAATGCCTTAAAGAAAACTCATTAGTTTTCATTGCCCTGTATGTATTTATTTACAGTATTTAACCAGCTAAACAAGCTAATGTGCAGCACTTCATTTCCTAATTTGGCTTTGAAGCTGGAGCAGCCGAAGTATCAATTACATTCTGTCAAATGCAAACATTAACATAACTGTATGAAGCAATCATGTTTCTAACAACAGCAAGCACTGCCCAGAGGACCAAAATAAATAAAATTCATAGAGCAAGAGGTAACGCTTTTCTTTACGGCAGGATTAGGGCTGGCGAGCGCCTGTGCACTTTCCTCTCAAGGGACGTTTGTCTCACAGGGCTGCAGAGGCAGCTCCAGCACTGAAATGCAGGTGATTAATAAGGCACTTGCTCACCCAGGGCACAGCCTCATCACAGCGGGTGTGGATTTCTGCATGCAACTCCCACTGTTATTAATGGTTAATTAATGTGTAATTTGCAGAAAGAGATGAAACCGGGACCTCGGCGGTGTGTTGTGAGCACACATGCGGGCTTATCATTCGAAGAAATATCAGGGTGACACGAAGGGTGGATGACAGAAAATAAGTGCAGCATGAATCAGCTGCCCCGTGTTTATCATACGGCGCTGTTGTGGGAAAACATTCACCTCCACCGACTACCATCTCCTGCCAACAACAAAAGTTGAGTTTGATAAATTATTAGTGGAGATGTTCTCAGTGGCTTTGCTTAGATTTTACTCCTCTTGCGCAAATTGCAGATTAGGAAAGGATTAAGTAACAACAGTGTGGCTAAAGTATTACACATCGCACTGGCAATTAGCCAAAGAATGTAGCATGCAAAAACTGACATTGCCTAAGAAATCAAATATAGCTCCGGTCACCACAGAAAATGACTCTTCCCCACCACCTAAGGTAGTTGCTCAGTTTCTCCTGTGTCACCCAGAGTCTTGCACCAGCGAATTGTTCATTAGAGGCCTTTTTTTTTTTCCTTTTCTTTTTTTTTTTTTTTTTTCTGTTCTTAACTTCCAAGTAGTGATAAAGCCATAAACATTTAGATGAATCACAGAAACCATAAATGTAATTGAGTGTAAAGCCATTGTTGGGCCTTGTGATAACATCCCTGTCAAGTCTCGACTTGTCAGATTTGTAGTCTCGCTGAGGTTCAAATACTGTGAGTTTTCTTTGCTGTGCTAGCAACTGGGGGCAAAGTATCAACATAGTTTGGGGCAAAAGGTTGCACAAGACTCTCATGCCTGATGACAATGACTTTGTAGATGGACAGTGGGACGCCTGGTGTGAGTAAGTGTTTCCCCTGGTGTGTAAAGGTGGCAGAATAAGGCTCACAAAGGTCAGCTGGCAGCCTTTGTTGCAAAGCAGGGGGGAAATAGCCCTCAAACCCCAGGAAAAAGGGTAAAATCCACCCTGGTGTCTGTATGAAATTGCTGACTGACAAGCATGGTGGTGAACCCTGCTCCTTCCCACCCACATGCCTGTGCCTAAGCTGCCTGGATCAGGGGGAAGTTAGGATGCTATTGGACCAACAGGTCCACCGGGCCCCAGGAGAAGCACTGGCAGACACCTACAGATGTGCATGGGAACAGGGCAGGTGCCCATCGGGCTCCCCCAGTGATGTCCCCCCTGCAGCACAGGGACACAGTACTTAAAGGGGGCCTACAGGACAGATGGGGAGGGACTCTTTATCAGGGAGTGCAGTGATAGGATGAGGGCTAACGGTTTTAAACTGAAAGAGGGTAGATTTAGATTAGATATAAGGAAGAATTTCTTCACTATGAGGGTGGTGAGGCACTGGCACAGGTTGCCCAGAGAAGCTGTGGCTGCCCCCTCCCTGGCAGTGTTCAAGGCCAGGTTGGACGGGGCTTTGAGCAACCTGGTCTAGTGGAAGGTGTCCCTGCTCATAGCAGGGGGGTTGGAACTAGATGATCTTTAAGGTCCCTTCTGACCCAAACCGTTCTGTGATTCTATGACACCATGGCCCACTGATGCCCACCTGGTGTTTAACCACCCTCCAAGGACCTTCCTATCAAACAGTTGCTTGGCTGCCTTTGACCTTATCTTTACTTTGGGGTCTTGAAATTCTGCAGCAGTGAATTCCAGAGCAGAGCTTGGCACTGCCCCATTAAATTACCTTGCTTGGAAGGGGGATGTGCTGTAAAACACAAAAATAAGACTGAAACCACTGAAGAAGACCAACTGGCCTAGTTTTGGAGGGTCTTTGTACAGCCCTCACTCCCTGTGGGGACCGGAGGTGACACAGAGTAGCCGTGCTCTGTGCAGGGCAGCAGCCTTTGGAGGCGGCCACGACACCCGGGGCGATGGGGACTCGAGCCCAGCGGACAGAAAGGCTTAATCAGTGAACTCATGGGATTTTTCTATCATGAGTCTTGTGATCCTTAATATGTAAGAGCCCTGTCTGCTGAAGTTAATGATCTCCAGGAGATTTCAAACTTTCATGTGAGGAAGAACAAGCAAGTGTCCAGTCCTCACTGTTTTAAAGAGGGATTTGAAAGGATGTGTCCTGTGAACTCTTTGGACTATTCCCTGCTCGTCACCGGTGTCCCAGCCAGATGCTCTGTGCTGCAAAAGCATGCTTGACTGGCTGCCTCATTACAGCAGGCAGAGCTTTGTCCTTTTATCTGAGCAGCTGGCAAAACAATAAATTAAAAAATAAGGCAAAGTCAGCAAATAGTTTTCTTTCCCCATGCGTGAGGTTAGAGGAACTACCACCCCTCCTCCAGAATGATTTCCTGACTTGGTAACATTTTTCTCAATCTCTTCTGTTTCTCCAGGCGCATGGAGAAAAGCAGGATCTGTGGTTCAGCTGGAGGGGGAGCACCTTTTCCTGACATGCTGTGGCCCCAGGCTCCTCATGTGTATCTGCCAACCGCAGAGAAAGCCCTGAAAAATCTCTCTCCAGCATGGGGCAAGAGTGGTTTTGCAGAGAGAGTGCTTTTGCCACATCAGGATGTGACCTGGGCTCCAGACATGAGGGACCTCATTGCCTCCAGGCTCACTGGGCAAGCTGTGCCTGCTGAAGACAGCACTGCCTTTAATAGCCACGGCCAGGAGATGGTCCATCCTGGGATGTCTTTCTGTGCTGGAGGGAAGATGCTGGAGTGGCATATAGCTTCAGTCCTGATGCTGGGTATGGTTCGGGGTCGCTGGCAGGGCTTTGGCTGCCGGATGCAGGCAGGGCTGCTCCTGCAGGGTGCCGGGGCCGAGCTGGTGACCTGGGGCTGGCCCGTGATGCACATCCTGCTCACGCATGTGGGCATGAGTCAGAGCCTGAGAGGAAGAGGCCTCGCCCAGCAGCAGGCAGAGCGGCACAGGGAGCTCAGGCTGTGCGCTGATGGAGGCGATTGCTTATTACTGCTGACAGCCTCCCTCGGTGAAATGTCTGCACCTGCGGCATGGGGAAGGGGATTTGGAGCTAGCCAGGTTTCCCACCGTGTTGTCAGAGGTTCAATGCAAATGCTACAAGATGGGTTTGTAGAGGCAGCTCAGGGCCTGCCTTTCAGCAGCTGCATACCTCACAGCTGAAGGAGTTGCAGGGGGCTCTCAGCACAGACATCCCAAGCTGCTGCCTGTCCCCTGCAACAAGAAGACACAGCAAGGCTGAGCAGATCCATGTCCTTCCCCTTCTACTACACTCTCGTGAGACCCCTCCTGCAGTGCTGTGTCCAGCTCTGGGGCCCCCAACATAAGAAAGACATGGACCTGTTCAAGCAGGTCCAGGGGGGGCCACAAAGATGATCAGGGGACTGGAGAACCTCCCTTATGAGGACAGGCTGAGAGAGTTGGGGGTGTTCAGCCTAGAGAAGAGAAGGATCCAGGGAGACCTTATAGCAGCCTTCCAGTACTTAAAGGGGGCTACAGGAAACATGGGGAGGGATTCTTTATCAGCGAGTGTAGGGATAGGAAGAAGGGTAACCATTTTAAACTGAAAGAGGGTAGATTTCAATTAGATATAAGGAAGAAATTCTTTACTGTGAGGGTGGTGAGGCACTGGAACAGGTTGCCCAAGAGAAGTGGTGGCTGCCCTGTCCCCGAAAATGTCCAAGGCCAGGCTAAATGGGGCTTTGAGCAACCTGGTCTAGTGGAAGGTGTCCCTGCCCATGGCAGGGGGTTGGAACTAAATGGTCTTTAAGGTCCCTTCCAACCCAAACCATTCTGTGATTCTATGCTGGGCAGAGGCTGCTGGAAAAGCAATGCAGTTTTTACCTCTCGTCTTCCCATCAGCTTGACCTCAGTCTTGCTATCTTCAGCACTCATCAGCTGCTCTTTACCCAGGTGCTAATCTCACTCGGGCACTGGGACAGCTGAGCAATGATCCAGCCGGTCCCGCCGCCGCCTTGCCAGGAAACAGGTGTCCAGATATTTTGACCCCTGCAAATGATTGCATTTAATTATTTATGGAAATTTTCCACTATGGTCTTAGAGTGATTCTTCCAGAAATCAGGTCCCTCTTTGCTAGGAAGCTGTTGCATGTCTCAAGCAAAGGTCAGGATGAATCATTTTGGAGAGTACTCCAGCTGCAATGGACTTCCAGCACTGGGTGAGTGGAAACGTGTCCATGGTTTGGCACTTAAACACAGAGCCCTGAACATCCCCAGTGCCTCTTGGAGTCAATGGGATGACTTGCATAGAGTAACAAATGCTGGGTATGACTGTAGGCAGTTCAAAAGCCAGCGGTAGATGGATCACGGTCTCGCAGCTGTGGCTTTAAAAGGGTTATTGATTCATTTGGAAACAACTAGCAGGAGTGACTTTGTAACAGACAGGATTAGTCTCACCACATGCCAAACATCGACAAAGTACAGTTCAGCACTCAGATTCTTCCAGTGACCGTCACATAAAACACCCGACAGGATAATGCACCAGTACACTGGATAACGCACTTCCCCCAGGTATGTTTGCAGCTGCCAAAGGATGCGTGTAGCCCTCAAAAGCAAAGGGAGAAATTCTTCAGTTAAAGACCTAATAGGAAGGAGTTAAACTGGGAAGCAATCAACCAAAACAAAAGGAATATGCAGATAATGATACAGCCATGATCCAGGCTGCTGCAGCAGTTCAGAGGAAGGAGAAATAAATCACTCTGTGTGTGTGTATAGAAAATGCATGCTCTGAAAACACACAAGAACAACTTCTCATCTCATATCTGCTTCCTATGCTGGGCAGCCTAAGGGAGCTGGAGTTTTCCTTTATGGGCCAGCTGAGGGTGCTCCTGGTGACAAGGACACACAGCATGATTCCGATGGAACCATCTCATATCCCAGTTGCTCCTCCCTTGCTAGCAAAGTGTCAAAAAATGCCAGGGAGTTACAGAGGCAAAGACAACCGGGGATGGGAACAACCAGCACGTCGCTGAGTTGTCTGCTGTGAGCCCTTGTGTGTCCTACCCCATTGGTGCAAGTTAGAAAGGCTTCACTCAAACCAGATGCCTCTGAGAAAGCAGAGCTGCAATTAAACCCTGGCAGACTCACCGCATCTTCTGCAGGGATGAGCCAGTTTCGGTGCATGGGGTATCTGGTCCCACAGATCCCATATGCAGAAAATCCCCAGCTGGATCATAAGGGTATACCCAGAAGTTTTGTTCTGACATTAACTATAATGCAACTATATTGAGGATATACTCAGGAGTTTTGCTCTGGCATAAATTATAACGCAACCACTGTAATCTGGAGCAAAGTCAGGCTTGGCCTGCCCAGCAGCCCACTGCATTGCCATCCTGCCTGCAGTGTGCTGGGTCAGACCTAGAGATTCTAACTCAGTTTTCACCCAGCAGAGCCTGAGGAACAACCCAGGGAGAAATTCTCCAGCGCATGCAACATTCCTGTGTAAATCAATGGGAACTGTAGAGTCTGGCCTGAAGTCAGGATTTCAGGATTTGACCCAATTTAACCTTGGCATAAATAGTTGCCCAACTTCAAATTTATTTTTTTTTTTTTTTTTTTTTGTGAGGCTCAACAATTAACTTTCAAAACAGCTTTAAAAAAAAAATAAAGTGGCTGGGGTTCAGAAGTGCTGTGCTAGCCAGCAGTGTTTTGTTAAAGTTACTTCCACTATTATGGTATTTGTTGGCGTCAGCACTTTGTGCAAAGTAAAGCGCTGCTCTGGGCTCTCCATACAGGGCAGAGCTGTACAAACGTGGGGCAGAAGTTGTGACTCTTCCCATATTCAACACACAGGCGCGGTACTTCCTTTTACCGTCAGGTTTTTTTTTTACTCACTGGAGTGAAATTCAGTCATGTGCAAAATGCAAGAACTGCTCATTGCTCAGATCTGATGAGTCCCAGTGTTGAAGGTTCATCGGAGAGACTTTGTGGGGGGACCGAGGCGTGGGATAGGAAGATGGGACGAAGCAGGACATGTTTACACCCTCACAGAGGGGTGAGCTTTACCCTGGGGACTCACACCCTCTCTGTGCCTTCCTGTTTCTGTGCAGAGAAAGAATACTGCTTCCCAGGCTGTTTTCAGGGATCTCTTTCAAAGAGCTGATGCAGATGTAAAGCTCTTTTTTTCTACTCACCTTCCACCCACAACAAAAGGCACCATTTCAACCTTAAAGATTTTATTGTTTTAATTACTCCACTGCATCTTGGAGTTTACTGTGCCACTACTTGTTAATATATTTAATAGAGCACAGGGGATGCCAATACCATTGGAGCCTGCTGACATTTTGTTTCACCTCAGATCCTGACTTGTAACCATGGACTGGGCAGCCCCATGGCTCCAGATCCAACCCAGGCAGCAGCTACCAGGGATGGGTGTCCAGCTGTGGCAGCATCTACTGTGATGGTAAGGACAAGCCCAGCACTCGCAGTGTGGGAGTGCAAGAAG
The DNA here is from genome assembly GCF_031877795.1 of Strix aluco. Taxonomy (NCBI): domain Eukaryota; kingdom Metazoa; phylum Chordata; class Aves; order Strigiformes; family Strigidae; genus Strix; species Strix aluco. The sequence goes on along the minus strand of NC_133931.1, from coordinate 11,996,385 downwards.
TCACTCGCAACCCCGTTGTGCCCATTAGGCAAACCAAATATATTTTCAGGGAAAACTGGTTTTATTTCCCCTAGGCCAAATACATACATCATTTCTTTTGGGTATAGAATAAAATTGGCAGGATGGCCAGTTGCAGGGTGTTAAGTAGGAGTGGGTTTTAATCTGTGTTTAAGTGCTTTACTTAGTTTTGGTTCAAAACTCTGTTCTCATTTTTAACACTTCCAGCTATGAGACATCCCTCTGGGTTCTTCAGCTGTGGCTTCATTTGCAAAGGACCATGAAAATAAGAAAAATGGAGATTTTGGCAGTAAAACTAGCCCATGGAGGTTTAAGAGGCGTGGGGACCCCCTGAGGCTGAGCTCTCCGAGATGTTTTGATGCTAGAAGCGTTGCGTTGTGTTGGTGTGTGTGACAGCACGAGAGATGCTCGGGAACCCACCAATGCTTTGAGTTGGAATCAGGCAGGGTCATCAGTTGTGCATTTAACATAGGCCTGGGCAACTTTTGGCACATGAAGCAATTTTCCCCCCATGGCACTGGGTCCCAGGCTGCTGGGGAACACAGGGAAGGATGAAGGTGAGAATGGGAGCTGTGGCAGCAGGGGAAGGAAGAGTGTGGTTGTGGAACGGAGATCCAGGACTGGAGCAATTGAGGGTGGGAATTTTGTGAGTGATGCCAGGGTTACCTGGGCTGCTGGTTGTGTTTTATAATTGTGTGGGTGATGCTAGGCCACTGGCCATCTTGCTCCCACCACCCCTTGCCTCAATAAGTGACTGCAGCTCAGCCTCTGGGCTTATTCAGCTTGGGGAGTGGAGAAAAGGGGGGTCAGGGCATGTGTTTGGATGACTCTGAGGTTGCACCCAGCCTACTGAAAGTCAAGAAGCAGCCTTCAATACACTCGCTGGGCTTGCAAGCGTGGGCAGAGAATGGGAGGGTTTCAGTAATACCGAAAATCTCAGATTCGTGTAGGAACTTTTTACTTTTAGCCTTTTACTTTTCCCCCTGCCACTCTGCCTGTGACTCAACACCATCGCGGCACAGCAGCGTAACTCCAGGCATGCAACCGTCCTCCAGATATTACGACTGTCAGGCAAACAGATTGCTCACTTCATCCCATGCTCGGCTGAAAGGATTACAATACAGATTAGGATCAGGATTGCCTTCCTAATGTTCTCAGCCTCAAAACAGGTGTAAGGGGAAAACACGTGAGGGAAATTATTTGCCAGTGGAGAATCTCTCCAGGAGGAATTGTTGGATAAATATTAACTGGAGATTGGGATCAGGCAGCTGCTGAGTTGGACTTTTCCCACTCGAAGGTAGTCTGAGAGCAGCATTACAGGGTGCAGGCCTGTGCAAAACAAAAATGCCATTGCATGCATGCATGACGGTAATTGCCTGTGCATTCACACGCTGCGTCCTGAAAGACTCTGGTAAAACTGTAATAAAACAATGTAAAAAAAAAGAACTGAACACGATCCTTTGCAGGAGAAGTGGACAATGTATGATGCCTGCTATTGGAGGTGGGTTAAAGAATGGAGTGAAAAGAGTGACTGCAGAGCGAGAGCCCAAGGATTCATGCATATATACAGCCTTTTGTTCAGATAAGCCTGCGTATGGTGAGGTTGTTTGAGAACTGCAGATGCAAAGAAAGAGCCACAGGTCCAAAGTCAATACATATTACTGAGAGTCTGGCATCTTTGTTATGGATTATTAACTCTAGCCTGCATGTGTGGTATATCAATTTAGGTTCTTTCCTGTAAATACATCTGTGCTAGAAAGCTCAGATTGGATTCAGCATGTATTTCTCGCCTGCTTTTTTCAGCTGGATAGATTTAAGCAAACTGAGATCATGTGACTTGCCAAAACCACCCAGTGAGTCATTGGCTCAGCCCAGATTAGATCTCAGGAGCTTTCCAGCTTTGATCTAGCCACAAGACCACATGGCCTCTTTCTATAGTCTTTGATGAAAGGCTACATAAACACACATAAGGGAGTTTACTAAATTTTTTGAGGTTCTGAAAAAAGTTTTGCCCCTGTGGCAAGCAAAATTGGAATGGGCTATAAACGGGTGCCATGCACGTATCTGCTGGAGTAAAAAAAGTAACAAGGAGAAAAGTATATGTCCGAACACCCAAAAGAAAAACACTGTGCAAATGACAACAGGATGCTCTGGATAATAGTGCTGTGGATGCTGTACCTGCCATATGGGTCTTTCCACAAGAGCTGGTTACCTTATAAAGAGATGTTGTTGCGTCATCCTTCAGAAAGTATAAACACATTAAGCAATGTTATTCTCTAAAACATCAACACATGAGCTACTTACAATGGACTAAAAAGTCATTGTTGCTTTGAGGATGTATTTGTCCCAAGTGATTCATAACAATCTGTGGCACTGAGGCTATGAAGACTTCTAAAGGATGCCTCCACTTCCAGGCAAGTATCCACGGAAACAAGCCCACAAGTTTGCTTTGTTTGCCTTCTTTTACCTAGGATAACCTTTTAAGCTGCTTTGTAGACAGCCAGGCTTCCTGGCTGAAGCAGATGTCTATCCCCTCCGGATGCTAGGCTTCGTTTTCTGTACCTGCTGTGCTGCTGACCCCCGCAATCCGTCCTGGAGGAAGGGCAGCGGTGCCCTTTGGTGGGGCCGGATGAAGATGAGGACATCTCAGTGGCAGTAGTTCCTATAGTACAGTAATGTGGTTCCAGAGGTGGCTGCCAAGAATTTCTTGTCCATGCCTGCCTGCGCCAGGAGATGCGTGGAATGATGAAACTGAAGCTAGTGGAGTTCAGGGGCCGTGTCGCCACGACCTGGGGATTTGGAGCAGGACACGAGAAGAGCTCAGATATACCCTCGTGCTCTCAGGATGGGCAGCTCAATTAGACAAAGTCCATCCTCTGGCAAGGGGAAGCTCAATCATGACCACCAGTGCCAGAAGACTGTTTAGGCCTCCAAAAACCTTTTTTTTCTTTCTCTGCACCCCCCCCCCCAGCCTCCCTGTCCCTCTGAAATCGGCTCTGACATGTAGGGAGACATCCTCTAATATTTTGGATCCTGTGTAGCCCCCATGGCTGCCTGGAATTCAGCTCTCAGTTTTCAGAGAGACCCATGTCATTAGGGTAAACCAGTGTGTGTGTGTGTCTGTGTCAACACATAACAAAACACATTGTATGCACCCTGAGCTCAGGAACTAATACGTGCTCTGGCAGGAAGACAGCTGTACCAGCAAGAGCGCAGGGTCATAAGCAAAGGCAATATTGTCTCCTGTGGGACTAATAAAAACAAAAGACAAAGCAACTGTTTACTGTAATTTTGAGGGGGCTGTTTGGGACACTGTACTGGGGAATGCAGCAGCTACTGTCACATGGTTGTTAAGCACAGGTAAATGTTCAATCTGAAAAGCATAAAGAAACTAAACCCCAAATTGTACACAGATGATCTGGGCACTCAGGCAAGTGCATAACTGAGGCACATCAGAGAAGCTGGTCTGCTCTCCTCCTCTCATACTGGTATTAGCTCATCCTACCTTCTTGGTTTGAATCAGTTGAGCATCCGCATTGACTCATGCTTTCTATTCAGATCAGTTGTAGAGATGCTACAGATCAGTTGTAGAGATCCCTTCTGATGCTTTGGGAAACCCAGGACCTCTGTGCTTCTGCACCAGGACTCGGCTCTGTACAGCTGCCAAGCTCTAAAAGCCGGCACAGCAATTGTGCCTAGTACCAGCAGGAAATGTCTTCCTTCTGGTACTGCAAGTAACAAGATGTGATTTATGGAGTGAAGTTCTACTTAATAAAACTGGAAATGAGATACTGATGGATGGCTGTGAAAAGACCACCTCACTGTGCGAGAGAACAGGGTGTTCAGTCCTCCAGTCACCTCTTCAAGTTCAGAGGAGGAAACCCCACCAGGATTTCAATTCATTGTTAGTTGGGTCACTTCATCCAGCCAACAGCAGCTCTTCAGAGTTTTAAAAAATAGGGGTTCATTTCTTAAACTTCAGACAGCTCTGGCTAACTCAGAAGAGAGCCTCCTTCTGACGGAAATGGAAGGACTAATCATTCAATCTAAAAATTAGAAGTTGTTTTTGTACCACAGATAATAATCAGATTAGATTTATCTCATGAAAGTAGATTAGAGCACTAATTATCAGCCTATGTGTACAGTATGTACACACACATCTGTGAACATAAACACCCATACGTTTCTATATTCAGAAATACATATAAGGTTGAACCCAAAACCCAAGTGGAGGTTATTGCTGCCCTGTGTGGGGAGGAGGATCTCCACATGTGTGGTGCTGGACAATCTCCACTTCACCATTGGTTTTTGATGCTTCAGACATCTGGGCTTGTCCATAAAGATGGTATCTTGGAAGTGGAGGATTTGGCAAAGCTCGTAGTGGTGGTGGAACAACAGTTAAGACATAGACAAGCATATGGCCTGGTAGGACTGGAAGAGATTGCATCAAAGATTGGGTTTCTGCCAATGAAACATTAGTAGCCATAGGGCAAGTTAAGCCCTTGTGACCTTGTGGTCAAATTTCTATCTGTAGCCTCTTCAGGAGAAAATCCAAGTGATGCTGGTGCCCTTGCTGAAGTCAGCAGACCTGAAGAACATGTATCATTGTCAGAAGCCCAAGCACACACTAACAAACTTCGTCACTTCTTGAAGACATAGGCTGGTACATCACATTACTTCACTGTGACTGATGGAACTGAGACCTCTGTGGAGCAGCAGAGAGCACCATCCTGGAGACAAAGATCACTGACTTTTTTTAGTAATGACATGACTGAAGGCCTGCTCACCATATCAAGGGTGGGTTAAATGCACTCTCTCACTTTGGTGTCATTACAACACATTGCCAAGTCTGTTCTTCGGTGTTCCCACTTCATACAAATTATTGCTAACACGGCCATTTTTCTTGCGGTCCCCTTGTGTCTGAGTTTTCAACGTTGCGCTGTGTTTATGTGTGTGTGCGTGTGTGCACATATTTAAAGCAGTTGCTGGCATAGTTGCCTGGGAACATAAATGTAAAATGTGAAGTGTTAATGAAAACTGGAAATTATCCAAGACTATTCTACTGGATGTTCAAAAATCCATGATATCATGGAGATGGAAAATAGATATGTGGGGTAAGAAACAGCCTGGTTAAAAAGAGATGTAGAAAGTCAAATGTAACATGAAGAACTGATGTATAAAGCAGGAAAAAACCCCAGGAAATAGAAAGACGATGATTATAAATTGAAAGTTAAAACAGTGTAAGTAGTTGTTAAAAGGAAGCCAAAGGATTAATAGACAACAGCCAGTGGAGTGAAAGAAACACAGAAATATTTAAAAAATCATGTCAGGAACAATGCTGCCTCCTCTCTCAAACCCATCCCCATGGCAGTATAGATCAATTGCTAAATGAAGATGGCAAAATCATAAACAGTGGTGCAAAAAAAAAAGGCAGAGATGTTCAATAGCTATTTCTGCTCTGCATTTGGAAAGAAGCGGGATATTCATCCCATATGATGTTGCAGATGGAGTACAGCATTTACCATCTGGAGCAACGGAGGATGTGAGGCAGCATCTGCTAAAATTAAACATTTTTCACATCATCTGGCCTAGCTATCCTTGCGTCTTAAAGGAGCCAGCTAAAATGCTTGGTGACGTTTTATATTTACGAATCTGGGGAAATTCCAAAGACATGGGAGACTGCCAGGGTAGCTCCGGGACTTAGTAGGCATAAAAGGGACACTCCGGGGAGCAATAGGCTGGTTAGTGGGACAGTATCCCTCCACACAATCGCCAAAATTTGATTCAGGCCTCCAACAACGAGGCATTAGAGGCTAAAAATAAAACCAATGTTAATCAGCAGGGTTTTGTGGAAGGTATGTCTTGTCAAAGAAACCTGTTGTCTTTTTCTTCAGACAAGATTAAAGATCTGGTTGACACAGTATTCTTGGCTTTCTCCACCACATGACAGGTTGATTAATGAACTCACATTAGACAGGATGAATAGGGTACACATTACCTGGATTAGAAGTTGGCTGAGTGACAGATGTTAAAAAGTAGTTATTAATGGGGAATTAATGGGGAAGCAGTGGGACAGGGATGTTTGAGGGGGTAAAGTCAACCACATGGAGCTCAATGTTTCTGCAGCTTCAGTCTGGGTAACTCGAACATCTCCATCCTATAGTAAAGTGTTAGAGAGCCTAACATTGTACATTTGTCTTGGCAAGGTCTTGTCTGTTTGCACAGCACTAGGATACATCTGAGCAATTACCCCCATTATCCAGGTAGAAAAGCAAGGAAGTAACAGAGATAGGCTGCTATTTTAAGAAGCTGTGAGAAACAGTGGATGATGAGAAACCAGCCGCTTTCTTAAGGGGCAGTTTGTGCGGGTGATATCAAATTTCTGGCCTGACAAACCCACCAAGGCCATCAAGCAAATCAGTAGCAGAGCTGGGAAGAGAGCTCAGCAGTCGCTGGCTCCGGGCCTGACCCGGGATGACTCACTTGTCTTACACATGTTGCATCTTTTCCATGCAGGGAACTGGCCTTGACATCAGCAGAGCCCAGAAGAACTTCTCCCGCACTGACTGCTCTCTTCCCAGCACACGCATCAACTTCCACCATCAAATAACTGGACCAGCACTTAATTTAAAAAAAAAAATACCACTCCCCTCCATTACTAAATGTTTGACAGAAGGTTAAAGAAGGAAGTTCTTGTATGCTAATGTACTCATCAAGTATTTGCTCCTAATTTATCACTTCACTTGCTTTGTTGTCTCTCCTGACAACTTGACTATTCACAGGAAATGTCAGCTTGCAGGGTACTGCACAGGCTGATGTGACTGTTAAACACAGTTGTAGGAAGAAGCCAGGTAAGGTAAACTTTATTATGTGCATTAATGTTTTGTTTCTACAGCTGGCAGAGCAAAAAGCTTGTGTCTCAAAGTTTGCCAGTACCCCTTCAGCAGCAGCTGGTACCTGGTTTAATGCTGGGGGTTGGCTGTGAGGCTGCAGGTAGAGCCCTGTTCTGCCCTGGGAAGGCTGCAGAAGAAATGAGAAACCCCTCGGGGATGAGGCGCTTATGGCAGAGCTGCCCTGCACCCTCTCTCCAAGTGCTGCTCCCTGCCAAGCTTGTGCACGGCGGGGAGAGAAGCAATAGCTGTTCTGAAGGTGAGGGCAAAATAGGCTTTATTAAAAAAAAGAAGTGGGAAATGAGGTAAAATAACTAGCTTGCAAATATTTTATTATCTGTTGGAAACCAACAAGATTAATTTTATTTCTTCTGCAGTACCTCTGCTTGACATAGGACAACTGCCAGCTATGACATTTCACCTAGGATCAACAACCCAGAGAACAAGAGCAACCGACAGCTGGACCCGTTTGGGCCTTTCATGAAAAAAAATAAATATCTATGATTAATAAATAAAACACAGGACAGAAAGCGTCATGCTGAGGATGCTCCGGGAAGGGCAGGGTGCAGTGCTGGGCTCCTGCGCCTGCTCCTCTGAATAGGCCATTTCCCACCCCTGAGGAAGGCAGGTCCCTCCGAGACTGGGGCAGTTACCGGTGGCACTGGGGACAGTAGCAGGAGCAGTGACAATGAAGATGTGGATAGAAATCCCCTCTGGGTGCAGGGGTCCCCGGGGGCAGGGGAGCCGAAACTCAGCACTTGCCCACATGGCAGCTGAGGTGCTGAGCTTGGAGGGCAGCTGGGAAGCCCTACCTGACTGCAGCCCTGTAACAGTATGTCCTGGCATTTGTTTTTATCAGTAACAACACTCTCCATGCTGTAATTACAGACAATCTCCCAGGAAAATCAGCAGAAACTCTAACCCCTCCAGCAGTATGACTGCAACAGAAACCAACTATGCAGCTGGCACACCCTGCTGCTGCCTCCGGAGGTCCCAGCACAGGACTGAACCCCTGGCCATCTCGTTATAGTGGCAATAGTTAGCTTTGTCTTGAGACTCCGGCATGCACCCACCCAGATCCCGTCAGAAAATGCCAAGAGCACGATCAGGGTAATAAGCAAAAGAGATGTGACAGGGCTGGGAGAGTCTCCTGGGGACCCTCAGGGCTTGAGCGCAGCTGCAACATCGTGAGTGAGACTCTTCTGCCGGTCATGGGAGACACCTCTGTGGAGGTGGAGTGACTGGGCAAGGAGGCCTCGCTGGCAGCATGCCGGGGACCAGGGCACTTGCTGAGGTGTCCCAATACCCCCATTTGTTCACTCACCACACCCTTGGGTGAGGAAAGCCTTATTGTTCCTGGTTATCTCAAATTGCCCACAATGCCAGCCAGCGTGACGTGAGACACAGACAAAAGCACTGATGCACAGTGGAAAAAAATAGCTAGGACTCATTTCTAAAGAGTGGAGGTGGAGACCCCTCTTCCTTATCTACTCCCACTAGGAAGAAGCTGAAGAAGTTGCCCTGGACACCACCACCACGTGCTGCCTCACCCAATGCGATGGTGCAGGGGCTGCTATCCTTCCATGGCTCTTACACCCCTGGGGCATCCTGGAAAGACCATCTGCCTTCCTGGTGGATTGGGGTAGTTTCAAAGCCTGCCTGCCCCTGGACATCCCCTAAGAGATCCTAGAAGCATTTAACCATTTTCCCAGAAGCCAGAAGCTACTTGATTTCTTCCTTTTTCAGGAGATGGGCTGATAGCTCTTGACTGAACGAAGCCCCTCTTCACCTCCTTGGGGCTCAGCTCTCTCTCTGTTGGATGAGCGCTCACACACTGTCCTTCACAAACTAATGGTCAATCCTCCTCCCTCTGCTCAGGTACCTGTTTGAGTGGGAATTGCCCTTTCCTGGAAGCAATGTGCTGCAGACCCTGGCACATTACTGTACCTGAAATTAAATTTAAATGCAATCAATGTGTGTCTCAGGGCTGGCTCCTGATTGAGCTAATTCACTGTGAGAGTGGGGAGGGGGTCCTGACTCCGATATTTTTCCTCTAGACAGAGCTTAACACAAATTTCAAGAGCACCAGATTCATGGGAGAATCTTGGAGCGGTGACATTTCTCTGTCTCCATCTGGTGCACAGACACCCCAGTATGCTGCATGCTAAGACATCTCCTGCCATATTTGTAAATAATACTAATTACTCTGAGCTTCTCCAGAAGCACTGGAATTAGAGAGAATAATGAGCAAACTTCAAAGCTGTCCTCCTGAGGTGCTGCAAGCCTGGGTTAATCAGACGATGTTACTGAGCACAGAAAACTCCACAGGTGCAGTAGTGCTGCAAAGCCCTGAAGACGAAACACAGCCGCACTGGCAGGGCAGAGCTGGCAGACCTCACCTGGGCTCAGGCCTCCCTAAAACTCCCCAGCAGTAGGGCATCAAAAGGCTCAGTTCTGAGCTCAGCTGAGGAGTTAAGATGAAAAGGCTTTTTCTTTTGAAGAAGCAGTGGGAAGTGGAGGCTCCTGGGGAGGCTGTGGGATGAGCTGCCCAGGCACCCACAGCAGCCCCAACATTGTAGCCGTAGAAAGGAGATCACATAGATGTGGACTCCACAGCTGAGTTACGAGATCAGGATTTTCTCAGGAGCAGTACATCAGTGAAATCCATGAATTGATATGGAGGATGTAATCAGTGCCTTGCAAGGCTGTGAATAGGCTAGCAACGGCTAAGGCTGCGATGTTGGACTCAGGAGTCTCTGTTTCTGCTATGACCAGGCTGTGTAATTTTTTCAGATTGTTTGGTGTTGCTTTTTTTGTTTATGATAGAGAGAACAAAAATCAATAATCTTCAAAGGGCATGAAAAAAGGCAAAGACCCTCCCTTTTTTTGGTATAAAATATATATTTTGCAATATCAAAAATTATAATGCTTATGGCAAAATATAATTCTCATTCATTCATGGGTCAGGCACAATTCAATCTCATTTATGTCCAAGTGCCAAGATTAATTTAGATTTGTGCAGCTGCAAACTTGTCACTCACTGCCTCAGCCACATGCATTAACCATGGGCTCTCCCTGACACTGACACACGTCTTCATGCTGTGGTCAGTCCTGCGGTGCTGCCCACAGCACGGAAATAGCTGGGGAAGCTCCACAGGCAAGTTTTGCAGCCTGTGCTGAGCTCTGGCTGAAGGCAGGTAGTCTCACACTGACCCAGCTGCTCTAATGTGGACAGGTCCAGACCGCAGTGGCCAGGAGCTGCACGAGGAGATCGGTGCAGAGCGAGAGCACATCTACATAGGAAAGAGGGTTCAGTGGGGGGGGCGGGGGGGGGCTGAGGTAGCTGAGACCCAGCTGGCACACCCACAGGGCACAGCAAGGGTCTGGCTAGCTCCAGGTTGGAGAAGCCAGGCTGTATTTACACGGCGCTGCCTACGAGCTCCCAAGCCTTTACTCTTGGCAGCTACAGCTTTATTTGTCTAGACTACATCTGGACTTGTCCTGGCTCCTGGCCAGCTCGAATGAATCTCTCAACGCCTTGCTTCCCACATGTCCAACCCTGGGATTAGTATGGGCAGAGAAAGCTCCCATCTATCTGCAACAACCAATGCAGTCAGGCCCGGAGATGTTGATAATATATCCTGGATTTGCTAGAACACTTATCTCTGAAAACCTTTGGAGCAGACACATCTTGTTTTGTGTTTGCAGCTCGTGCAAGCATCCCTGTCCTTGACTGGCATTCCTTGGCAGTACTGCAACATAAATACTAACAATATGCACTATAAATATATATTTTCTAGCAGCTGAGCCAAAATTGAATGAGGTCCATAGAGAGGCATAGACAGCCTTCATTGGTTTTACAGTGGGACATTTATTTTTGTTCTGAATAAAAAAAATAATTACCATCTAACAAAAAGTTTTCAGGTCATAGTTGACTCTCAGGCTATGTCCATATTAGTATATTAAGCAGCACACATTCCTGGGCCCTGATACACAATCATCCATGTTATTGAATAGTTAAAATGTTCCATTGTGCAGTGCTGGCCAGTGTTAACTAGCAGGCTTCCAAACAATTCCCAGGCACTGTTGTTTGGGAGTCAACACAGGCTATTCAGCTCTCAATGGGCAGGTTGGATATGGCTACCCTGTTTTGATGGGTAAGGGAATTTAACTGTACGGACATGCTGTTCCATGCCAGTTGGCCTCAGGGCCAGAAATGGTCCCAAGCACATTTATTTTACCAGTATAGACATAGCCTTTGGTTGTGACCACTTATTTAAATGTGTGTAAACAGGTAATTAGAATTGCACAATTGTTGCCCAGATTAATTTTGTATGCCAGATCTTTAAAAGAAGGTGGGTGCTTAGCACCCAATATGCAACTTTTTTTTTAAAAAAAAGAAGCAGTAATTGTGCATAATAAACACTTGAAAACCTGGCCCCAGGGGTCTGTGTAAGTCTGGCAGAATTCAATAGAAGTAGTTGACTCTACTATTTCCATGGTGGTTTGGGTTGGGGTTTTTTGTTTGTTTGTTTTATCTTTATTGCAGTTTCTGAAATTTGTGGCTTATTGTGGCTGGCCAGATGGATGTGAGAGTAAAGAAAATTGTCTACTCAACATTTTTCATAGAAAATTGCAAAGCTAGAAAGTGGAATCCTTGAGAGTCCAGGAAGGAAAAAGAACAGGAATGGTTAAAAATAGAGGCCTGGGGCTATTGGAGCATCATGAGCTCTGGCTGCTGGAGACCTGGTCCACAGCACTAGAATCATGGCAGCAGGTGATTTAAACTGATTTTTTAAATAGTGTTAATTAGCGCTATAACAAAGAACTTAATTTTTATTTTCACTGAGGATCATACTAGGATTTTTATCTATTAACAAAATATGTCTTTTTCATATTTCTTCAGCTCATTACGTTACTTACTGTTCTTTAATTCACATTAGATTAATAGCAAGAACATTTCAGATGCAACTTGATGTGATTTAACATGTTGTCTATTGATCAGCCTGGTTACCTGGGGACTGCATTCCTCAAACTCTTTCCTGGTGTGCTGGTCATTCAGCACAACCCCAGGACGAGAATAAATCCTGGATTACAGTGAATTTCTGTCAGACTCATGACCCCACTTGTAGTTGCAGACACTCCAGTTGGGCTTTTGAGCCCTTTTATTGGGAATCACAGTGTTAGCAACAAATTTTTGATAGTGTTCTTCAGTTCCAGTTGGCTCTAGTTTAGATACGGTTGCAGATACAGTTGAGGGTTTTCTGATTCAGTTTATCTGTTTGCAAAATGTCTATCATCCTTATTAATTAATAATGAAAAAATCTTATTCTGTATAGAGATCCTTTTTTTTTTCCTCCTTGTAGGATTTCAGAACCTCTTGAAAATGTCGCAAATAGTTCCCAGAGGTCGCTTTATCTCCTGCTGAAGTACAGCCAGCTTTGGAGTGACCCGTGGCAAATATTTAACATTCCAGAGCAACAATTTAGGCTAGGAAGTGGAAAGGAAAGCCTTGTTCAATTGAAACTAGAGGGAGATTTCAGATAGGTAGGATGTAAGTACCTCAACTGTGCTTTGATTAATTACAGCTACCTCCCTGAGGTAGTCATAAGCTTGGTCACCTTTTATAAACAGTCATAAGAGGAAAGGAACTATAGAAAGGGAATTTCAGAATCATCCTTTGCAAACATGAATGAGTTAAACACTATCTGATAAGAAGGCAGTGTTTTGGGTTTTATTTTCAAAACATCCCATGTGTAAATGAGTAATGCAACGTTCAACCTCTTGAGCAAGTGGCCATGTACATAACAAGCTGTTTACTCAAGATACTTCCATCAAACACAATCAGGTTGCCTAACTAAGTTTGCAAGCAAATGTTACAAGACCCCCATTGCAACAGGTACTGACTGCAAAGGCCTCTCACAAAAGTCTAAGAAAGGATTAAAGCTGAATGTGACATGGATAGATAGTGAACACTGACGTACAGAAATGTTATCTCTGGGAAAACAGAGCCAGTGACAGGCGGGCTGCTGGAAAATAAAGCCTGACAGGGAACCAACAAGTGTAATACTGGAGAGAAAACCTGCCAGTCAGGGGAAAGGTGAGAGAGGGGAAAGGTTTAGTGGGAGATTTTGCTCTTTTCTGTGACTGATTATATCCTTCACAGCACAGAGCCTGGAGCAGTTTGATTTGATTTGACGGCGCAAGGCAGTCTGGCCTGGAGGTACACATGTTCTGCAAGAGCATGCACAATTTACTTTTAAAACTACATCTGATAAATGAGACCCATGATATAATGTACCAGTTTATCTCAAGAAAGCCATAAAGCAGAGCAATAATCAGGAGAAGATTCATAACAAAATGCCAGGATGTATATATAATATTCTGAAACAAATTACTCTCTAGTACTGGAAGTCTAAGATACCTGCATATTAAAATTCTTAGTCTTTCCAGGTTTTGGCACAGGAGCCATCAATTTCTGCTAGTCAGACATTATTTTCCAAGCACTGACATTAAAAGTTGGGCATTTTTAAAGTATTATTCAAATTTACCCATACATTAGTAGGTCAATGTCCCCTGTCTTATGCCAGACAGGAGAGCCAATTCATGGATGAGACTTGCAGCTGGGACAAGACTCTCACAGGCCTGGCCAGTCCTGAGGTTCCAGTTTGAAGCTCTGACACATCTTTCTGCATCGTTTCCCTCTAGACTCTTCTATGAAGTAGGCATCCCTTGGGCAGTATTAAGATTAAGATATGTTTAAGAAGTGGAATAAAGGAGAGGAGAAGGAAGAAGTCGAAGGATGGCCACTTTCTAAACCGTGGAAAACTCTGGAAAAAGTGTCAGACAAACTGTCTGCAAGCCCAAGAGGTGGGCAGCAGTCAACATGGTTTAAAAGCAAGTTATATTAAACGGATCTTTCCTTTTATAGTGGGGTAAATGGTTTAGGGGATGTGGAGAAGGTAGGGGCCTTCCATCTTGATTTTTGCCTTAGTGTAGTCCCACATGACAGGCAAATATGCTCTAGAACAAATCACTATGTAATAGCTAGCAAAATGGCTTGTGCTTGGAAAGTACACTCTTAGTTTAACTGTGAGTTAATCATCATTGATATGGAAACCTGTAGCCAGTGGAGTTCTGTAAGGGTCTGCTCTGGGTCACCCTCTTCTATAAAAACCTGGGTGGTAACAAAGCTGCATGTATGCTAGAAGCCACAGTCAGAATTCAAAATGTTTGGGACAGGTTGCAAAAATGAGCTGAAAAAGGAAGAATTCAGTGGCGCAGGTGCAAAATGTTACATGTGAGAAGAAATAGAGTAACTAGACCAATTTGGGACAGGGAACAATTGTTTAGCTGGCAGTTCTCTTTCGAGAAGAGTCTAGGGTTATAGTAGATCACATGCTGCACATGAATCAGCTGTGTCATGGGATTGCAAAAAAGGCAGACATTGTATTAGGTTCTGGTAAGAGGAATGCAGCTTGTGAGACAGATGAAGTCATCCTTCTGCTCTACTTATCATTGGTGTGGCCTTGGCTGGGGTATTATGTTGAGTCTGGGTCACTTCAGTAAAGATGTGGGTCAACTGGGAAGAGCCCAGAAGGGGGAAACAGGAATGATCAGAGATCTGCAAAGAGTTACTTTGTCATGATGAGACTGAATAAATTGTGGACATCTCAGGGAAAACTGAAGGGGAACACAACGGCATTCTCCAAATACAAAAAGAGTACTTAATCTTTTTTAAATGTATAGTGCATTGTAAGAGTGGCTTAAATTTCATTAGAAAAGATTCAGATTAGTCACTGGGAAAAAAACCTAACGATCAAAGATAATGAAATACTAGAATCAATAGTAGAGCTTGAAGGACAAGCTAGGCAAACATGACAGGAATGACATAGGTACAGTTTATTGTTTTTAAAGGATCTTGTTTTGAAATAAGAAGGATCATCTTTAGAGATCCTTTCCCTTCCATTTACCTGGAGTCTTGGACAGCGTATTTTAGGTAGCTCAGTATCACAACATCATACCATGACTGAGGTTGGAAGGGGCCTCTAGAGATGGCCTATCTTAACCTGCTGCTCAAAGTGGGGGAAACTAGAGATGCTAGCTCAGCACCATGTCCAGGGAGGTTTTGAATATCTCCAGGAATTTAGACTCTACAATGTCTCTGTGCAACTTGGTCCAGTGTTTGACCATCCTCATACTAAAAATTAATTTTTGGTTTTTTATTTAATGGAATTTTCTGCATTTCAATTTGTGCCTTTGCCTCTTGTGCTGTCACTGGGTGCCACTGAGAGTAGTTTGGCTCCATCTTCTTAATGCATTCCATCAGGTATTTATTCACATGCATAAGATGCCCCTCATCCTTTTCTTCTCCAGGCTAAACAGTCCTAGTTCTCTCAGCCTTTTCTCATATGACAGATGCTCCAATCCCTCAATCAACCTTATGACCTTTCTCTGAATTCATTTCAGTATGGCTAGTGCACCCAGTACTGGACACAACACTCCAGTCTCATCAGGGTTGACCAGAGGGGTAGGATCAGCTCCTGATGATGTTCCATCATCCAGGTTGTCAATGAAGATCTTGGTGTATTGGTCCCAGTATTAACATCTGGGGTAGAACACTGATGACTGCCCTCCAGCTAGGTTTGTGCCAGTGATCACAACCTTTTAAACCTGGCAGTTTAGCCAGTTGTCAGTCCACCTCACTATCCCATTATCTAGTTTGTACTTCATCGGTTGATCTATGAGGGTTTTATGGGAGACAGTGTAAAGAGCCTTGCTAAAGTCAAGATAAACAACCTCCACTGTTATCCCTTCATCCACCAAGCCAGGCATCTCATTGTAAAAGTCTGTTGGGTTGGTTAAGCACAATTTCCGCTTCATAAATCCATGATGAATACTTCTAGTCACCTTCTTGACCTTCATACATTTGGCAGTGGTTTCCAGGATTATTTCCTCCATCACCTTCCCAGGGACTGAAGTGAGTCTCACTATGTTGTAGTTCCCTAGTTCCTCCTCCTTGCCCTTGCTGAAGACAATAGTGACATTTGCTTTCTTCCAGTGCACAGGAACCTCCCCAATTGCCATGACCTTTAGAAGATAACTGAAAGTGGCCTCACAATGACATTGGTCAGCTCCCTCAGCACTTGTGGATGCATCCCATCAGGTCTCATAGACCTGCATTATGTTTGCTTTAAATTTCCTAACTTGGTCCTCACTCACTAGTGGTAAGTATTCCATGCTCCAGACTTTCCCTCTGATCTCAGGGGCCCGGGATTCCTGGAGGCAGGTCTTACCAGTAAAGAGTGAGGTGAAGAGGGCATCGAGCACCTTGGTCTTTTCCATGCCCTTTTCAGTAGGTCCCATGCCCCATTCAGCACCAGGCCTACATTTTCCCCAGCCTTCCTTCTGATGCTGATATACCTGAAGAAACAGAGAAGTCCAGGTTGTGATCCTGCTTGTTGCCCTGCTCCCTTCTCTCAGGATCCTGTACTCCATCACCTTATGGTCACTGCAGTCAAGACTGCCCCTGACCTTCATATCCTAGATCAGTCTTTCCTTGTTTGTAAGCATGAAGTCTGTCACTATATAAAGGTGTGTCAGTGTGTGGGGAAGGGGGAAATTGCCATGTGGGGAAGTTCAGGAATCAGATTAATTTCCTGACTGTGGTCTGAAAAAATAGAGAATTAGGGTATGGATCTCCTTATTTTCAGGCCATCTGTCTATCTCACACATCTGACACTGCATCTGGACAGGAGTTACCTCTGAGTTCATTCTGGCAGAAAAGCAGGCAGGGTTGGGCAGGTGTCTGTGTTAGACTTTTGAGTCCAGTCCACTATAGCCAATCTGACTAACTTTTCCCAAAATCCTCTTTCTAGACTAGGCAAAGAGAATTATCATAAACTTCTGCTGGGGCTGTGAGGGGAGGTAAGGTGTCTGGAGAAATGGTGAGGATGGGAATTAGAGAGAGCATAAGCAAGGGAGAAAAGGCAAAAAGAATGTAAAAAGAAAAAAAAAGCAGGACAAGAAAATCTTCCTGTGTGTAGAGCATTACCCTGAAATCCAGAAGGCTGATTCAAGTCATACCTCCCCCACTGACCTAGAATGTACCTTTAGGTAAGTCCTGTCATTTCTTTGGGTTGTTCTACCCGTTTCCTCCAGCTGCAGAAGTGCTGAGGGCAGGGGAGGGAAGAGGAAGGGCTTGGCCAAGGAAGATCTATCTATGCCTCCACACCGCTAAGCCTGCACACGGTAGGCACGTGTGTCCCATCGTGTGAGGTTAGCAGTTATGTGGCTGTGTAGCTCTTTTCCCTGTCTGCCTCAGCCAGATGTGTAAGCCTGTCTGCTGCAGGAGCTTTTCCTCATTCTTGTAATAAGGTTGTGACCTCAGGCCCCAGTGATCTTGTGGCTGAGCACTGGATTTCCACTGCAGAAGGACAATTTTGGTCCGTATTCTCCACGCCTGGGAATGGCCTGAGTTCAGTGCTGTAGTGGTCTTTCTTCTTTTCCTGGCCCAGCAGAGAGGGAGGATGTTTGGAAGGCTGGAAATGAACGAGGTTAGTTGGAGGATATGGAGGTGACTTTGTCAGGGAAATACAATAGGTTGGTTTATTTTTCCTGTTTCCAGGGAAATATTTTCTTTTCTCCTAGGGCAGATAGGAGAGGTTATTCCTCTGCATCGATAGCTGCACTTTACATGGACTTGTCAGTGTTTGAGATGGCTGAGGTGTAGTCACAGGAATGAAAAAAAAAATAATAGAAATCCCTTGTTCTGCAGATAAAACATGTAAAATAAATCCTGAATGAGATGTAAGGGAGAGGGGGATGGGCAAAATTATCACCCTTTGTAGTTAAATGGCACAGCCCCAAGGAAGGATATGGCTTACACTTGCACAAACAGGCGTTACCTTTTGCCCTTGCTAGAAGTGACTCAGCTGCAAATATCATCCACAATTGATTGTTACCCCGGAAAAACAAATGATTCAAACTTTATAGAAGGGCATGTGCAAGGCACTGGCAACAAGACACAAGAGAGATCATTAGTCTGCTTGCAAAAGGGGTCTTCTTTTGAAGCACACTTAAAGACACAGAGTAGCACTACAGGCAGGCAAATAAGACCTGGCTCTCCACAAAGTCAATGAAAGTATTGCCACTGGCCAACTTCCTCGGGAACAGGCTGGGAACTGTACTGCAGCCTCTAAACTGGGATTATATGCACTGCAGCAGTACTTACTGGCCTTGGCATGTGAATAAACAGCAGAAACAAACTTCTATGCAATGAGCAATGGAGAAATATTTACCTCCCTGAAAAGTCAATATTTTAGCACAAACACAATTGGGAGAGTTTATGAAGGTATTTTGTTTGTAAGCAAACTTCAAAGCTTTTTATGGGTTAGTTTTTTAGCTACTATTATTTACATTTTTTAATGGAGAAACAGTTCCCAGAAGACTGAATGGGATGAGTTTATGGCTTCAGCAAACCGAGGGAGTGACACACAGCACTCCAGTGCTGGCTGTGCAGTGGGAATGAGCGTGCTAGAATACTGGGCCAAGCGGTTTCCCAAGGAGATGTTCAAAGCGATGTCCTCAGCCTGGGCTTCTGGCTCCTGTTAAGTGATGTGATGTACAAATACCCTGCAGATTAAAGAGAGCTTTCCAGTGCTCCCCACTTCTGAAAACTGTGCAGATTGACTCCAAGTTTAGTTGGCTGGTTTTTTTTTAATCCTGTCCAATTCAGTTCTTTGGTGTATTCCTATAAGATAATACTTGTTGGTATCTTGAGAGCTGTTTTAAAGTTCCCAATTCTTCTGTCAAACAAATGGAGGGACTCAAGAGGGGTGACCTTGGACTCAGAAGAAATGAGACCAGGCCACCCGACTTTAGTAACAAGTGTCCCTACAGCTGATACAGACATTACCCTAAGTTCTTCACAGCTCCTCAGTTTAGGTAGTAATTCAGTCTAATTACCTCTTTCCATTGACAGTACAGGGAGTTGAGGTAACCATTTTCCCAGCTTAGCAAAGTGCCAAAAGCTGAGTGATGAAGTGTCTAACCTGATGCTACTTGGCAAGCCAAAGACTGGAGTCTTATCCCCCAGTCTCCTTTGTGCCTTACTGTGCAGACTCCCTGCTTAGCACTGTAAAACTGATTGGAGACAAACATTAAGTGCTGCTCCCTCTGACTTTCTTACCAAAAACTCTCACTTTAATCTTGAAATGCTGTAAGAAAATGAATCCAGACGTGTGCTTCGTACAAAGCCCTGTGGCTCTAAATAGATGGTTTAAATAAAAGATGAGGTGCAAAACTGAAAGGTCGTGGAAAGATCATTAACCACGCAGAACTGTAGAGTCTGCAGTTTTTCTCCTACCTCACAAATTACTCGTTTCCTGCTTTGACGACTTTAAGCATAAATGTGATATTAGTAGGCCTTCCTGAGCACCTCTGTCCCATAGATTCCAGTGAAAAAATGTTCTGTGATTTGCATCACTTTGCTGCATATGAAATCTATTTGTCACATGTAGTGCTTCAGAGCTGCACCACTTAAAATTGTCCTGATAACTCTGTCTAAGCAAATTCCAGCTGTGTAGCTGTTGCTGCCACTGTTGCTATATCCTGCCCTGTAGATGGCTAACATGACAAAGAAGCCAGGGTTTCCTGGAGTATCTCAGTGGTTAGGATGCTGGCAGATGACTCAGGCACAGAGGGGTTTAATTTTGCTTCTATTCAGTGACCCTGCATAAATCATTTCCCACCCTCTGAAAGTGCTTTGAAAATGATGTCTGACAAGTGGTATATAAGAGCTTGGTGTTTTAGCAGGGCCTGGTAGTCATTTCAACACAGCCATTTTGTAATCAGAGAGACAATGGTTTATACTGGTGCCAATGTATTTCATTAGGGCCCTCCAGTACTATGTGGTTCCCAGTGGTACGGCTCACTGCTGTGCCATGAACACCTCAGCCCTCTTTCCCACTGTCCTGAGCTCCCCATGCCTGTGTTGCTTGGTGAGAGTGATGACTTCAGCTTTAAAGGAAAGCTAATATGGTTAGTGGGCAATCAATTTTTGGTTCCCCTGACCAAAGGAAAATGTGCAGCATGGGAGGATGGCAGACATTAGAGAATAGGAATATGAAAATGGATTTAAGGAGAAATTTTTCTGACAATGAGATTTGAAGCAAGCTCATGAAACAAGGACCAAAACCACATGGAAATTCCAGGCTTGTTTCTGAGTGTTGAATCAGTGGGAACCGTTCTTGGGAGCAGAGTGGAAAGGAAGCACTCGACACTAAGAGGAGTTCCTGCATCTGGGGCAATGGATGCCTCAGTCTGCTCCTTACCTAAGCTTCCCTGTGTGCAGAGAAAACCCATTATCTTGTACTTTCTTCAGCTACTTCAGGTATTGATTACTTCTGGATACTTTAGGCCTTTCTGATTGCCATGAACTAAGTGTCTATGATTATATTCTGGAAAAGAGAGTGCTCAGCCAGGCTGCTACATTGAGAATCAGGTGGGGCACAAGTGAGATTTATACTTTCCTTTCTGTCACTTTGGCTCACATGTGGGAGTATTTTCACATTAAGCTGTCCAGAAGTTTCTTAATCTGTATCTCTCCCTGTCATCCTTCCTGTTCTTCTTGGTCTTCTCTTTTAATTTCTGCAATTCTGAGGCTCTGAGGCCTTTTTTTTTTTTTTTTTTCTTTTTTTTAAGATTTGTTCAGATGAGGGGGCTTGCTTACAGAAATCCAGTTGTGGGATAGAAAAACATGACCTCTGAATGGTTGTGCCTGTACAGCACCATTGCATCAAGTGCTAGCTGACTACAGAAAACACAGATCATTAATTACCAACTGAAGACTGCTCTCTGCTCTAGAAGAAAGGGCAGTTTTCCAGTAGAAAGCTGTCTATATGCAAATCATCACCTCTGTTGGCATTAGAGACCAGATTGAATTGGTACAGGGGACATCTCTCTGAAGGACGTCTCTCTGTTTCAGTATCAGGAGATACAGAGAGCTGAGTAAGAAGAACGTTGACCTGATACATCTCTTGTCTCTGTTCTGTGGAGAGTAAGCAAATACGTATTTTGGAGTTAGATTACATCAATGTCCTTAACTAACCTCACGATGCATCACATTGCTAGAAAGGGCAGGAAACACTAGAAAAAAGCTTTATTTCCCATGTCCTACCTACCTCTGTCACACCTGAATGCTCTCTGCTGTTGCTCATTGTTTCAGGCAGGTTTCTGAGATCCATGGGCTATGCTTTTTACACTGCTGCCTGATCATGCACTCTGAGAGGCTGTGATCTAATCTTGTAAATTGTTCTGAAACACTGCTTGTCTAAAAAGTGCCCAGCCTGACGTGATGGCCCTAAGAATCCCTCTTCAGAGTTTGCCTTTCAACTCAGTGCTCTGCCCTGACCTTATCTCTCTGTTTGTGTGTTCCTTTTCTTAACATCTGGAGGCCTAACAGGTATTTCAGGGTCACAGGTAAAGGATCTTCCAGTGTGTTGAGTATATGTGCTTGATTGCTATGTTCTTGCTTTTCTACAAAACCAATGTGTCTCTGCATCCTCTACCATGTAGCCCTGAAAAGGCAAACGGTTGGCCCAGTGAGATATAAGTTGTATTTAACCTACTGGGAAGCTAACACTGCTTTTGCTTGTGTTGTGCACCTTGAGCTTTGAAATCCCATTTCCATGTCAGGATGAAGAATTAGGAAGAATCCCAGAGTGACAAAGTGAAGAAATTATCTGGCAGCCTCATCAGGACTGCAGTGAGATTCAAGCAGACGTTAGATCATTGTCAACTACTGTGAAAAGGGACCCAAATTTGCCTTATATACCACATATTATTGTACAAGTTGGCCCAGGTACATCTACTTGTTTTTCAGTTCCATTCTGCACGCCTGCCTTGTTACGAATGTGAAGTTGCGCAGTACTCCTTCAGGCTTGGTTTCTTTAAAGCAGTTTGTCATTTGGGTTTCTTTCGCTGTGCATGACAACTTTTATGGCAAGAACTTTCTGAAGGCCTTCATCTAGTATTCCTGCATACACAAATTATATTCTTCTCCAGTCCCAGCAAATGGGCATTTTGAGAGAGCGAAGTCCAAAAGCCTTGTTTTCCAGTGTGCCAAATGCACAGAGCTCTACCAATTTCAGCTGGATTTCAGATGACTTAAAAAGAAACCAGGAACAAATCCAGTCCAATCTGGAGTGTTGAGACTCAACTTTCACACCAGTGTAACTCCATGGATATGTAACAGCACAGATTTGAATGAATATGGGAGTAAAAAGGAACCCACAGAGTTCTTGTGACAAAAGTACCCCTGCCCTGATGGCCTGGCCTGTGGGCTAACCTGTGTGTTCCTTGCATTAGGGAGCAGCTCCTGCACCAAACAACACCCATGAGTTCAACAGGGCTAGCAGCAGTTGTATTTTTTTTCCAGTATAGGAAAGGGGCTCATCATCTGGCCCTACAGGTTCTACTCTGAAAGTTTTTTAAGGGTATCTGTGAACACTGGAAGAAGGCCTTGTCCCTGTCCAGACTTCCAGGTCTCTTCTATGTGTTTAAGGTAGTGTGGTGGAAGTGTAGGGCCTAAGCAAAAAGCACGGGGGACAAAAGCCCCATGTGTGAATCATAGCTCAGTGGATGAGGTCTGGCAGGTTGCTTATGTGTGAAAGGGCTAAAAACCATGTGCTTATGTGTGCTCTGAGCCATCCTTCAAGTGGTGCTCATCAGGGTGCTGCTGAGCTGACACGTGCTAGGCTGTGAGTACAGCAACAAGTGCAGAGCCAGGCCCGGATAGAAATGGAGAAAGGATTGGACAGCGCTGGTAGAAAATGGCTGGAAAAGCGTATGTTCATTCATACCTTCCAGCCATGCCTTAGCTGCTCAGTTTAAAAGTAAAGAAAAATATCAGCTTGGCAAAATAAAAAAAAAAAAGTCTCTACAGATTTGTCTCCTTTTTTTCGTTGAGTTTGCACATTTCACTTCTACAGGGGGAATAACAGCTGCAATCTTTCCTCATCACAATTGCAAAGAAATGATCATCCCCTTTCGCTGCATTTCCTAACTCCCCCAGTTCCTCTTTCAGGTTTATGCCTTTTCTGTATGAAGTTCTCTTGGCGGCATGGAAATTAATTGAAATGAGTGTGACTAAGAGGGGAAGACCCAATAATGTCAGGATTTCAGTAGTAGCTCCTGAGTTGCGTAAGTACTATTTTTACAGCGATTGCAGACAATGTCATGAATCATTGCAAATGTACACAGCTAAACACAGGCTGTTTCTTCCCAAAGGCTGGGCCTGAGCAGTTAAAGCTTGTACATCCATGGTGCATGGGCGCTAATAATAACCCCTGCATTTAGACAGCGCCATGAGCTGGTGTCACTCACAAACATAATGGTGCCTGATCTACAGAGGTGTAGTGAAACCACAGCATTCATTGAAACAAATCTCCTGCAAGCAATTACCAATTCCTGTAGCCTCCTTGGACTTCCTGCAAAATACCTCACCCGCACAGACCATTAAAAATGTCCCTGCCAGGAGTCTAGAGGCAAAAACATGTCTAAATCCTCACCTGCTGTATTACTTCTTTCCTTCCTTTGTCTGTACATAATTTAAGCGTCTTCCCCTTACCTTCAATGTCAGCTGTAGCCCTTAGAGGCTGCTATTTGAGGCAACTTCTGTACTCCACATACCATTTGACCAATTTTCCTGTGGAGGCATTTGAACTTTCTTCCGTCTGCATGTCTTTCTGTCTGTATCGGGAACTTCTTCCTGAACTGATATAGACTCATTGTTCAGTGCCCATCTGCAGAATTATCAGCCTAGGCTGTTTCTTTAGAAAGAATTAAAAAAGGAAAAGGGAGAGAAAAAGCTACCCTCTTTTCTACATGACCTTATTAAATTTCTCTATAATCTGTATTGCTATTACCACTTGCTTCCCTCTGCTCTGCACTCCTTTTTTCCTTCTTTCAACCTGAGCAAGCTGGGAGTTTTACCCTGGTGTGCTTTTTCATTCACACTGACCTTGAGACGGCATATTTCATTTTGGGAGAGGCAGTATTAATCAGTGTGGCTGCATGAGTATCTCTAATGCCTCATGGAGAAGGCTTCCTGTGCTTCCAGTCTCGGCTCCTCTTGGGCCCCTTGGCCCCGTGGCCGCATTACATTACCCTTACTTAGTGCACTGTAGTCTCCGTGCTGTCTACACTGACAGGATGCATCATGGCAATTTGATGACTGCAGTGCATTACGGAGACGGACTCCAGCCAGGGAGTCTAGCTCATGCAGCAAGAAGCAGGCGTGAGGCTAGTAAATGATGGGGACTGAGAAATAGAAATTACATTAGCTGAGACAGACAGGTATGGAGACGGACACGAGACTCACTTTCATGAAAAAGCTATGCTTGGTCCCTTCTATATTACTGTAAGGGTTGAGCAGGCATTAATGGGGTCAGGGAACCATAAAATACAGGATCAGAAGAGACTGTGTCCATTCCCCAGCTAAAAGGTGGGAATCAGTGAGTCAGTGGCGAGGGACAGAGGAATGCCATTCTTACACCATTTATATGACTGTCAGGCTGTAGCTCAGAAGATGAGATTGTTTGGAGTCAGTTTTACAACTTCACTGTTCTCCTCCAGGCATTTGTGAAGCATAAGGGTGTATGCTCAGAGCATTGCAGATTGAGAACGTGTTTCCATCAAGATGCATATTTACAGTTTGCTGTTGCTCTTAAACTGGATCGGTTTCCTGTTTTTCATCTGGCAGTTCTGGCTTTGGATGGACAAATGTGCTGCTCCTCTTTCACTGTCCGTTTGCCTTTGTGGTGAAGAGCAGCAGAATGACACACTCTGAAGATCCTTAAATCTAAAGGTTAAAGTAGGTTGCAGATTGCTTCTCCTAGCCCTATTATTAGGATTAACAGAGAGAGTTACCCATAAATCATGACAGGTTTTTTTTTCTACAGAAGATGTATAGCTGTATTTATAGAGTTTAAGAGGTTGTGAAGTCACTGCAAGCGTGCTTCCCCAGCCAGAAGCAGAAGATGCTTGAATGCAAATTGGAGTAGGACATTTTATTGCTAATAATACATCCATTTGTGAAAACACTGTACAGCAATGTTGTAAAATATTCTTTTAAGAAGTACATGTATAGCCACAGGGAAAACAAAATATTTTGTATCTATGTATGAGGTAGAAATATGATAACAACAATGCAATAGGAATGTGCATGTATGTTTACTGTAGTATGTAACTGTACTAGTCTCAAAGCGTTGGACATGCAGTGAATAAAACATGGGCTTCTGAGTTAGAGGGCTGGGGCTCTGGGACTATCTGGCCATTGATATGTATTGATGCAGTATCTGATATGTACATTCAATAAAATTTCTCTAGCTGTGAGCTTTCCTCTCTCCTCTGACCATCTGCACATTTTCTTGAATAGTTTTCATTTCTGTAATTTTCAAGAAACCTCAAGATTTTAAATTCCATGAAAAGGGAAGTCGTAAACCTCCTCTCCAACCCTTTCCTCTGTGCCTTGCTGCCGTGAAAGGTGGGCAATACATTACATAAAGGCCATTGAGAAGTAGGATGGAAAAACATGAGTGTTGTTTCACTGTTTTTAGAGATGAGTGTCTAAAATATCCAGTGAACAAGTTTGTTGAAATTGTTACTCTAATGAATCCCCAAAAAACTAAAGATGGTGAAGATGTGAGGAACGATAGACCTTAACTGTAACATGCATCAACATTCAGGGTGTATTCCTTCTTGGATCCCTGACAAATTAGCTAGCTATCTACCCTTTATCTTAATCTTACCTAATGCTAATTATAGCAGCCTGGGCCCTGTAGGGACTAGGGATTTAGGGTAGGCGCTACACAAGGACAAAACTGTGGAAACCAAATACTTAACAATGTAATTAAAACCAACCTGCTCCCATTCCTCCGCCAAAACAGCCTGTCAGAGGCGCAGTCAGGGGAGGAAAGTGGAGCTGGGCGAGGCAGTTATGTGGTGGC
This sequence comes from Strix aluco, assembly GCF_031877795.1. NCBI lineage: Eukaryota > Metazoa > Chordata > Aves > Strigiformes > Strigidae > Strix > Strix aluco. Next base: position 11,970,467 of record NC_133931.1, on the reverse strand, counting down.
TGAGAGGGGCTGGCCTACACACAGAGCTGGGCACTTCTGGGGTAGGTGGGAGCCTGTGGGCCCCGAGAGGGTCCTGTCAGCCAGGAAGGTTTTATGCTGGAGTTGGGCCAGGTTGCTGGGATTAAAACCTTAAAAATGGTGTTAGGGGGTCACTGTGGAGCAGAGGCTGATGGTGCCCATGCCCGGGGCAAGCAGGGTGCTGCCGCAGAGCAGGGCGGGTGCCAGTGGGGAGGGAGAGCCGTCTGGCACAGCGGGTGAATCACCCGAGCTCGCCCTTTGTTGTCCCGCCTGAGCGCCAGCCAAGGCACTCAGCCATTTTCTCTGAGGTGATCCGACGAGATTGCAGTGCAAGGAGGGCAGGACACCTGAGGGACTGGAGTTTTCTTTTCCTGCAGATGCCGGTCCCCGTCCTACTCCCAAGGGCAGGTGGCCATGTGGCCCTGGTGGCTGCGTCACCATCCCACGTGTGCCACCAGCACCGGGGCCTGTTAAGTCTTGTGGGCCAAGTGCTGCCCACCATCCCGGCCCATGTCTCGTGTGTGGGGCCCATGGTGGTACCAGCATCTGATGGGAGGGCCCTGGCTGGCCCACATCACAAGCTCAAAGGTGCCTGCTGTAGAGTCCCACTGCCACCATCCTGCCTTTGGTCCAGCAATGCCGTTAGCCCCACTCCCTCCAAGTCTTAGTCCTCAGTATGCCTCTCCTCCATTACCTGCCCATGCCTGCAGCATCCTGGGGCTCCTGAAGGTGTCTGGTTATACAGCTGGTTCTGTGGTCATGTCCATCTGTCCCTGGAAATGTTTACCACTGCCCTTTCTCCCTGCAAATATGCAAACAGTAATCCGTACTGCAATACAATCTGTTTCTCTCATCAAGATAGCTGCACATCTCAGCTCTTATTAATCACGCTGCCCGCAGCCATTCACCTAGGTGGCTGCTGTGTACACAGAGGATGAGCTGCTCTCCTCCCCATACCACTTGCACTGACGTCACGCTGGGCTGCTCCTGCATGCAGTGAAATGCCTGCCTTGATGCACCAAAGGACGCTCAGCACCTGATGAAAGCACCTGGGGATTTGCTGGCTTCGTATGGCCCCTGTGTGCTGCTCAAGGCAGAGACCTAGGCAGGCTGCCAATGGCTCTGTCATGATCACGCTGTATAGTCTGCTGAGGAATTCAGCAACAAAGCAGAGGTACAAGGACACAGACACTAGAGGACACATACAACCTTGTGAGGTGGACCCCAGTGCATTGCAATTCAGGTTTGGTGGAAGAATTTGACTGTATCTTGCTCTATTTTTTCACCCCAAACTATAAACACTTACAGATGTGAATATTTAATTCTTTTGCAATGAGTGTGTCACAGAACAGATGCTCCCACCTGCACACCATGATGCAGACAGGTGGGCACCAGGGAGGTCTGTACACCACATTGCACAGAGACATGTTTTCTCCCTAATACCTCTTGTTGACCAAAAAATGCTTTGGGGGATGTTGAGAAGAGAAACAACTCAACTCTTTGCCTACATGGCTCACAGTTAAATTCTGTTTGCTGGGGAAGCAAATTTCTCTTGCTGGATGAAATCCACCTCTATGCCAAGGTGCAAGGAGCGACTCTCCACTTTGCTGAGCTGGCACCCATGGGTGAATGACCTGCTTGGTGAGCATAAAAAGAGGTTTTCTAAAATGTTGCTTATTGAGCTGTGGGACAGAATATATTTCTCTGAATTTAAGGTGAGTCTGTGGTATTGAAGATGTCAGGGATAATGATACATGGTTAGAAGTTCACAAAGTGAGAAAGAGCACGAGAGACAGTCATTTAATTTAATGTGTTTAATTTGTGGTATGACAATGTATTTCATTATCCACAGACATAGTCCACATAGGTTAGAAATCCCCTGGGGACAAGATAAATCAGGAGAGTGCTTACTTAAATGTCATCTGTGGGGACACTAGAAAGTGAAAAAACTGGTAATTCCTGGGGAATGTAGCAAAAAGAAAAGTGTAAAGTTCTCAGATTCTGTGTAGTGTAACTTGGTATCACTTCCCAACTGCGCTACCTTCACGCAAAGAGGGTTAGTGGAGCAAACTTCAGTGGATGACAACATTGAAATGCCTTGAGTCAGCTCTGAAAAGTTCATTTGTCCTTCCTGATGTGCGCTGCCAGGACTTTGCTGTGGTGTGCTCTATCATACCACCTCCTACTTGAATGTGAAATAGTAGGTTTCAACAGGCAGCCTCTTTCTTCATGGGACGTTACTCCATTTCAGCGGCTTTATATTGCTATGTACTCTGGAATTTCTGAAATGTTCCGGGGAACAAGTGATGACTGCTTGGAGCTGATTAAGGACAGGCAGGAAGAGAGCAGCTCTCTATGTTCAGCTTTGCTTCTGGTACCCTTCTGGGTGTGGGGAAGTAGCAGGATTGCCTTTTTCCTGAAGTGCCCTTACAAGCATCAAGCAGCAGGTTGCCTTCCCATGACACATACCAAGGCAGGTTACAACAGGGTTTGTTGGTTATGTCACACAGTGTGATGTGGTGTGGTAACACAGCGTGACAGCAAGATGAAATGCAAGACCCTGTGTCAAAGAGTCTGCTTTCAAAACATAGCCTGCTCCTTACCAGCCCACGGTGCAAGAAACTCTTCACCCAGATGTCACATGCTCTCTTGATGGTCTGCCCCTCTGTTTGGATTGTATCTCTAGAGCTTGTTTGCCATGGCTGAGCAGGAGGTCAGGAGAGATCAAAAAGGCATAAGGAAAAGACACTTTATTTTTGCTACTTCCCCCTCCTCTCCTACATCTGTGTCACTTTAAGAAGAACTGAAGTGCATTAACAGGTCTGAATGTGTTGTTGGACTTTTCTGAACACACTACTGGTCCCAGTATTGTTGCTCTAAATTCACTGGATTTTGACAGGAAACAGGTCAAAGTCTAATGCTTATTAAATAATGCCCTTAAGTACCCCAGGGTGTATAGCACAAGTTATTCTCCATGTGCTGCTCTGGTGATGGCCCTTAGTTCTGTCCTGAAAGTATTTACCTCTGTGGGCAGGACCGTGGTGTTAATTATAATGCCCCAGGAAATAAGGTAATTGTGCAATATGTTAAGGAATAGTACCCCTCAACCCAAAAACCACTTTCCATTTAATCTTATTGCCTTTTCCAGGCAGGATCCAGCACTTACGTTTCTGTAATGTACAGAATATAATGATGCCTTGAACCTAATTGTCCTGCCTGACTACATGCATTTATATCCACACATTTAATGGATGTAATAGTTTATTTACCTGTTTCTAATGACCTCATTTGTAGTCAGCTCCATTGCTTGCAAGGGTGATGCATGGAGACAACAGTATCGATATTGCTTCTACTAAACAAACACAGGTAGTGCAGAAACGTGCTGAGCTGCTGTAAGCAGAAGTACACCTAGGGTCCTCATGATCTAGAAGGATGGAGATAGGCTTGAAAGGAGGATTTCAATGTCTAATTGCCAACCCAGACCCTCAAAACCTCTCTTTCATTTTTTGTTTCAGGGCACTGCTCTTTCTGCCAGGAATGTCTCTGTTGCTTCACTATGTCTACATTTGCATTTCTGGATAACTCTGGAGAAAGCAGGCCATGGTTTGCTTCTTCATTCATGAGATTCACAAGCTAGGTGTACTTCCTCTTGTCTTGCTGTGATGGTCCAGTCTGACTCTGAAAACAGCACATGAAATGAAATCCCCTCATGTCTCGAGAGGATGAGGGTGTTGGGGAGCACTTGGGTCATGCAGAAGCTCAGCTCAGATCTGCTTTTGGCTGGCAGTAGAGCACTGGGGTATGCGTGCAACTCCATGTCAGTTGGGCCTTTGTGAATTATTATGAATGCCTCTGGATGGTGGGCTTCTGTTTTACATTAAAAAATATTATTTGGAGAAGGGACTGGACTGTGACTCTTCCAGATGTTGGTATTGGGCTTTTAGTACACCAGCCATTTAATTATAGTCACAATGAATTCTCAGAAAGACTTCAGCATTGGAGTCTCACCCCTAGAGAAGAGCAAGTCCAGACATTAAATGAACTAATCTACTACAAATTAGGTGGTACATAAAGTTAGCAGTCATCAGGTTTTCACCAACAAAGTTCTGGCAGTCCCTAACATCTCTGCTTCTAGGCATGTCTGCTTTGTTTCTGCTTCTGCTTTGCTTTGAGTAGAGGAGTGCCTACACCCCTACATGATTCACAATCCCTCCTGCTCATATTTGTCACCTGGGGCCTGAGCCAAAAGTCATCCCAGAGCACACATACGAAATCAGAACTTCCCCCTAAAAGTTGCACCCAGATATTCCTGTGGTTAATTCACTCAGCCAGAATGTGGGACACACGACCTCCATCTCTCTCTACCAGAGGAGGTTTGGACCCCCACCTCCTCCATAGCTGTCCTGGTCAGCAGCTCAGAAGCAGACTCAGGGTGGGACATTCTCCATCCTGCCCCTGCGGAACGGGGCAGGTGTCCATCGCGCCAGGAGAGAGTCCCACTCCGCAAGCGGCGGTCATGGCGGCCAGGTTGAGGTTCCCGCACCTCTGCACGCGTGACACCTGCCTGCTTGGGGCGGCTGCGGACGCGCCGCCCGGGCCGGGTGCGGAGCGGAGCCGGACACACGGTGGCAGTGCGGAGCCGGGCGGAGGCGGAGGCAGCCCCGGGCCGGCGGGCGGCGGCGGGGTGGCGGGGCGGGGGGGCTCCGCGCTGGCGGGGGCGGGGGGGGGGGGGGCGCTCCGCGCTGGGCGGCTCCTCCGCGGGCGGCCGGGACACGCTGCTGCCTCAGGGCTGGAGGAGGCCATCTGGGAAGGATGGACTCCCAGGGAAGGCAGAGTGCAAGTGCCCTGGCGATGGCCAGGCTTCTGCAAGCCAATCCTTTAATAAGAGGGACTGGAATAAGAGGGTGGACCGAATTCCTGATGCACAGATTAGGCTTGCTTATTTTCTTCTCTGTAAGCATACAGAGGACTACCAGATGTCTTGCTATTGTTTTCCCATCAAACAGGGGAGTACGTGTGACTCCACGTTCCTAAAAGCCTCCTGAGAGATGGCAAAGGTGACTGGGAGGTTAGTTTTTCTTCCCTAGAGCCACTTGTGTGTGGGAGCTCAGGCTTGTAGTTTTACTTAACTAGTTACAAGGATGTCCAAGCTGAATGAGCAAAGGCATCAGAAGTCCTAAAGAGACAGTTTCTCTGGGAAATGCGCTATGAAAGTGCTCTGTGATGTGGGCTCTCAACTTTGACAGCAAGTGACATTGGGCTTTCTGCTATGGGGTTTGGCCTTTTCATGCTAGGGAGGCTTGGGAACCACAGTTGACAGAGTGAAGCTGGGACATTTTGCTGCTGCTAACCTTTCTAGGGAGATGTAGTTAGGACTATCTAAGTGGGTAGTCACGCTCTCTTTTGTCTGACAAAAGAGATAAGTAAGATGATGCATTTGCTGAAGAAGCAATTTCAGAATATCTTGAAACAACATCAGATAGAGTGGTAGGGTGGTCCAGTTCTTGGGTCAGGGATATCAGGGTGTAGCCACTTACAAATACTTGTATAGAGGAAGTCTTATTTGACAATACCTCGGCCTTGGTGGAAAGGAGGAATAAGGACTTTTTTTTTAACACTAGACAGGGCTGAAAATACTAAAAATTATATATATTTAAAACCTTCTTGATTGCTTATTGAGTGGAAAGAGCTCATAGTCCAGTAAAACCACCAGGTTCTTTAACTCGCAGGGAATCTGAGAAAGTAACCAATTAGCAAAGTAACAGAAGGTGGGTTGCTTTTTTTAAATGGGCCCAGTTTCTGCCTGTCGTGTAGAAAAATCTAAACCAAAATAGAAATCTTCTGTGCCAGCATGCCTGAGATTAGATGTTATGGTATCAGTTCTGTAAGATGTGGAAATATGAAGGGAAATATAGATCTAAACCAGCGTGCATTAATCCCAGTGGTGTCTATAGTGGGAGAATCCATCATACTCTGACCTTTTCAAAACCTGTGAGACAATGATCTCCTAAGAAACTTCTCCAAAATGCTCCCACCAACTCATTTCACAGTGGCTACTGACCAGTTATTGGGTATCTCCTTGGGAGAGTAGGAGTTTATGCTGTATTAAATCTGGCAGACTAAAACTTCAGTCCTCCAAATTGCCTAATCCTCTCCATTTTACAATCTGAATAGGAAAAAAAGAGGGATGAAAACCAAAAGAAAATCATCAACCATATATTTTTAAAATATCATCAGAGTTTCCTATCAGCTGTAGCACTATCTGGTTACCAGTTTTACAGTGGCTTGAATTTGACCTCCATGTAGAGAATTAGCTCCAAGCACACACCACTTGAATGGGTGAATTTTAGTCTGTATAATTTTATTATTCTTCTGACTATCGCAATCAAGGACATTAGCATAGAGGGCACACTTTGAAGAGGTTATTACTGAGCACTCATCGTTTGCTTAAATCCTCAGATCTTTTTCATGTAGCTATAGAGAGAATACTTTCATGAGCTTGAAGATTTTTTCTCTGGCTGTTTTTCATTTCCAAGGAAACAAATAAGAATGACTTTGAAGAGCTGATTAGCCTATGAGCTAATTTATGGATTTTTCATAGTCTAGTTCTTTTGAGCCTCTTGCATGGAACTGATTTTTGTTTGGAGTAAGACTGTAGAATTTAGTCAAGACAGACAAGACTTTTAAAGTAGCTTAGCACTGGCTGCAGTGTTCTCAAGTTTAATGGGAGTATTGGTGCTAATTTTAATGAAAACAACAGTGAGGGCTCTTGAAAATCTGATTTTTCCTACTTGCTGAACCCTGTGTGTTCACATAGGAGATTTATTTAAAGCTCTTTTTATGAAAGAACAGACCATGTTCTATCAACAGTAAGCTGGCACTAAGATATTTGATGGTAAAATCTAGGCCAGGATATTCAGGGAAAATGCTTTGCACTGAGTAGGGGGGAGAGGGAAGGACTATGCTGAGGCGACTGGAAAAAGTCCTGATGCCTCGGTTTCTGCAGGTGAACGTAGGCAGAAGTGCCCAAGGGCTGACGTATGGGATCTGTCACAGCCTCCGCTCATGGTGGCACTTCACAGGATTCTCAGATTTGCCATTCTGGGGTATATTTGTCTATACAGCATCTTTGGAAAATAGCTAGGACCCAGTCTCCTATAAAATGCATTTGGATTAAGCTTGTTGGTATTGTCTAGAAGGTGGCTAGTGAATATTGCACATACACTGGTGCAGCATTACTCTGGCACATGGGAGCTTTAAATTCAAGGCTGTCCCATTCCTCTTGACTCAGAAATCTCAGAAATCTGAATCTAAGTACTACAACTGTATGATTAGGTGGTTTTCTTTAATGTCTTTTGTTGTTGTTGCTTTTTTTTGTTTTAATGAGAAAAGACTGGTGTGGGAGCTTCACTCCAGGAACAACAACTGACTGACAATCCTGGGAGCACATAGGTGTGTCCTTCTGACATGGAATCAGACAGAACTGTCTCATTTAAAACATCTCACATTCAATTAATTTCCGCTGAACGTAGAGCTTCACCCATTAAAAACTTGCCTGGGTCCCTGGCAGACTGCCTTGCCTTTGAGAAGTTACTGCCTCCATGATCAGCAAGTGAACAGGGGGTTGTCCAAAAGAATTTTTGCCCACCCAAATATGCAAGAGTCTGAACCTTAGAGGGCATTTTAGACTTCCCCTTCCCCCTTTCCCCCCATGTTCCTTTCTTGTGGATACTAGCAAAGAAGGCAATCAAGGATCTATTAGAGCAGAAAATCTGCACCATTCTTTGTTTTTGCTGTCTTGAACCTTGTAATTTTATTTTGAATGCTGTGTGTAGAATATAATGTTCTAGAAAGCTATGTGTGTAGCTCAGAGGCTGTGAGAAAAACAGTCCTAGTCCTACTACTACGGACCCACTGGATGGCCTTAAATAATTTGGTTCCCACTTTCTCACCTGCAGAATAGGGAAACGAATTATTTACTGACCTTGCAGGTCTGATGCAGGATGACCCTCTCTACTGTTCTCTATTCAGATCAAGCACTGTGGTCTGGCTGGCAGCTTGCAGTCTCACTGCACCCCTGGGCTGCTTTTACCCTCTTTTTCTCCTCTTGCATGTGGACGACTCTTTGAGGCTCTGACATGGCAGCAGCTGCTGCCCCTTATTCCAGTGGCAGCACTTTGCACTGCTGGCAGTGCTATTAACTTTTTCCTTTGGTTTGTCTTAGCAGGCCTGGTGTGGGAATTTGTGTGTGTTTGCCTGGCTAAAGGTAATGCAATGGCTCTGAAGTCTGTAAATGCTGAGGAAAGGGAGAATAAGATGCATGATTTTTAAGATGACCAAAATGTGGTGCAAAGGAAACATCCTTCATGGTTTTTGGTTTCCTTAAGTATCCTGGTACATTGGAACCACAAACTATAATACAGAGAGTGAAGAAAAGTCAGCCAAACAGATAAATTGATGTTATGAATCCAGGACAGGATATGTCTGATTATCCTTCACAACTGAACTGATAGGGTTTGCTCTATTTATGGCTGAGCTGTTCTGTGATCTTACAGGAAATTGCTCCCTGTACATGCCATTCTTAATAGATTTTTAAATTCATGGCTGCTCTAGGAAAGTGGATTATAACACAACAGATTATGAATTTTTCCCCAGCTTTTAAGGAGCAGCCTTAATGATGGTTATTGTTGATGAGGGCATTACAGAGTATTCGTGTAGCAACCACCTTGAATAGCTTAGTGTTGAAAGCTTTAATTTTCCATTTAATAATAGTGAAACTAGTTAATACTAATTTTATACAATCACTTCCTAAGCTTCTTAGAAAGCATGCAGTCATGGGTTTAGTCTATGCCATGGGGGAATGCCATACATCATGAGGCTCAAAAAAACCCAGGGTTATTAGAGCTATGTGTAATATTTTACATCTCGCCTCAGATCCACTTTGTAAGGACTCTGATTCACGGGCAATGATGACTTACCTGGAGATGGCTGCAGTGATTCCTGCCGCCGGCTGTCTGCCCCACCTCTCTCTCGGAAGTTTTCATTCGCACTGTGAAGGTGGCTCAGCTCTTTGGGAGTCAGCTGTTGAACCAGCACAGTTCACAGCCCAGTAATATTAACAGAAAAACTGGCACTGACTTTGGCTCTCCTTAATACACCAAGCTGTAATTTGCAGTGGTTCAGCTACTGCCACACTAGCAGCTGAGCTGTCTCAAAGCAGGGGCAGGGCTCGGAGGTGAAGATGGGAACCCCTACAGCCATTCATTGCCATCCTTATTCATCAGCCAGATACCCAGATCTGGGCTGGCGTTTGTAAACATGCATGGTGGTTCCTGAATATATTCAACCAGCTCTTTTCTCAGACTGATTTCCCATCTTGCCCCATGAGACCCTGCAGGGGTCTATGGTCTCGCTGCATCCCATGGGGATTTCCATGAGGAGGAAGCCGTTCTGCCTTTGGGACACGGACCCCCGTGGAGCACTGGGGCCTCGGGACTGATGAAATATGCTTTCCTGCATGGGGCTGGTGCAGGACTAAAGCCCTACATGTGTCTCGCTGGAACCTGCTTTTGAGGTTTCTGTGGTAACTTCTTCAAAAGCAAATGTCAGAGGGTAATATTGGGTTGGGGATTTCACAATTCACTCTTACCTAAGATGCCCAGCCAAGGGGCAGAGTCAATACCGTGTTATTTAACCAGTTTATGTGGGACATACCAGCCTGTTACTGGTTCACAGGAAAGCCTCCCCCTCCTGTGGCTGTCTCACTGTGGGTTCCAATAATCAACATCCAAGACTGCCTTGCTGCTGAAAATCACTCACATTTTTTCCCCGCAAGTCACTCATGGGCTGATGATCTTTTGTGAACAGCTTGTGCTTTCCGCCTGCATTTGGTCTCAACAGCAGGACAGAGCATCGTGTTTGCCATCCAGTCAGAAAATAACTCACAGATGCTTTTAGAAAAAAGGGAAAAGAAAAGGGGAATGAAGCCCAGTTTTGAGGGCTTCAACAAGTCTTGCTTTTCATTGGACATGTCCTTTTCATCTCTTTTCAGGTGCCATTGAGAGACATTTTCTGAAATGTGTGGCTAATGTCCTAATTGTGTCCTTCAGAACAAGAATCAAAAATTGTTTATATAGAAAGAGCAGGCCAAGATCCTGCTTGGTTGTGGTAACCAGTCCTGTCAGCCCCAATTACTGCCATCCCCAGGGCAAAGTCTGTCGGAGGGGCAGCATCCTCCTATGGACATGCAACCTGTCTGAGCCCTCCACTTCTTCTGAGCAGGGTAGATCAGAGGAGGGAGGAGAAGGGGGTTCAGGGGTGGGATGCCTAAGTCACTGGGATGGGCTGAGAGGGGATGTGCAAGTAGAGAGGGGTGTCTGCCAGAAAAAGATAGTGGGGTTTTTCTGGGACTTGTTGCTGAGAGTGGTAGGGGCTGCTCTGGTGTCAAGGTTGAGAGGCAGAGGGGTGTGGGAATGGAGAGGCTACAGTGGGAGGTCTAAATCATAGGAACTGTGAGGTGAAAACCATGATACTGATGGAACAGGACAAGCAGGGGGCTTAGAGAGTAAGGCACCCTGTCTCAGACTATGTTTAAATTTCCTATGGGGCACCCTGCTTCTTCCCACAGCCTCGGTTCTTCTTGGCTTCGAAGCAGGACGCACACAAAAGCCTACCAAGAAGTTCCCATCCTTTTTTTTTTTTATTTTTTTTTTTTTTCTGCAGGAAGCAGAGCAGTCCTAGTTGCATATTCAGTAGTAATTTACATGGTTTTGGTTAGTTACACAAGATATGTGGAGTTTCTCTTCCCCTAACTTGAATGTCTTGCACAACTAGTCAGCATAGTGTGAATTGTCAGTGTGAATTGTCAGCCCTACAGTCAGGACTACCAACTGCATTTTGCCCTGACAAAGGAGACAGCAGAAACACAGGGGGGTTGAGAACAGGCAACAAATATAATTAAGCATGGACAGACTTCCCTCAGGAAGAAATTGAAAAGAATAGGACTACTTTGTTAGAGAGCAGATGACTAAGAGCTATACAAATTAATGAATGGGATAGAGAAAGTCGGGGCGGGGGGGTGTTCCTGTTTATCCTCTTGAGCTATAAAAGAACTAGGCAACGTTCAATTAAAGGGGAAGTAAGTATCAGGTGACAAAACCCACTTTGCTTGGGATGGGATTGAGTTGCGTTTGAGCAGTCTGTCTCACCATGGAGCGTGGATGGAGCCTTGAGGACTGCACAGCTTGTAGGCACTTAAGCTGATGAATCCCACAGTGTTGTTTTTTTTTAAGGAAAGACTTGTTTACACGGAAAATGAGGGTAAAAATAGGAGATGGTATGTGTTTGAAAGCGTTAAGATTTTTTTTTTTTTTTCTAACTGCTGGTTTCATGAATGCAGGGTAAAAATTTCCTTTGTGGACAAATATATAAATTTTGAGCATCTTTCTCTACTGCAGCAGACTGTATTTTATTGGTTCCAGCAGTCCTCCTCTGCACTATCTGACAGTTAAACGGTCATTTAAAATGACATTTTCCTTTGTGCTGATTTCCTGCTATTAGCCTCCTAGTATGGGATATCTGATTATTGGCTCCCTTGCTCACAGCAGGTATAAGCATTTTCATTACAGGGACTGGGAGCAGAAGTTCTATGAACACAATGAAAGGCTGATAAACACCCAAAAGAAAGACTTTCTCCTCCACAAAGAGCTAGTATTCATAAAACAAGAGACAAAGGATGAAAAAAGAGGGAAAAGCATCCAGTATTTTTGTTAATTTATTATAGAGTGATTAGAGTCATAGGTTGAAACCGGACCTATACTGGATGCTTCATATATATGGGAATACTCTGTTCCAGTGATCTAAAATGGTACCCAAAACTCATGTGAAATGTTGGGTCACAACAACCAATTAATCTCAGATGCAACAGATGATATCAAGGCTCTCTACTACCTGAATCAACTAGAACTTGAATACTTTGAGCTATTCTACAGTGTCTTGCACAAACATGATCTGATGCCTAAAGGCTCCAATTAGGAAAGGGAATACAAAATGAGCTGCTCACTTATTGAGATGGTGCTCAGCTACCAGAGTAAATATGGGTGAGGTAGAAACAAACTGATTACTAACTACATGAGAAGATAAAGGACTTGGCAGAACTGGACTAGTGCCCAAACCAGCCTCAGTAATGAGAGAGTGTAGGTTTTCCTTGCTTGTGTAGTGGTCACATACTGACATATAATCACCACAGAAACTCACTGTGTGCTCGCAGGGCTCTAGGACAGTTCTTCTGGGACTAGAGGTCATGCCCCAAGTGGGTTACAAGTGGCGTCCTGACTCAACAGATACTAAACTGTTTGGGATTAATATTTAGAGTCATGAGAATGTCAGAAACTGAGTTATAACAAGGAAGTATTTGAGAACTGCTGTGTGAAGAGCTTTGCCCTGTAAGATGTTGCATACCTGGCATACCTGTCCTAGTAAAGTCAATGAAGACATACCTGTGCATTGAGTTGAGCATGTGCTTAAGTGCTTTGCAGGCTCATTGCCAGCACACATAACTGAGAGTCAAGGCTTGGCAGTTTCTGGTGCTTCCTCCCCCCACACATTTAAAAATCTTTGGATCTTTGGATTCACTGAAGAAAAACATTATTGAAAAAAGATCTACATGAAAATACATATTCCAATAAACATGAATAACCAGTATCAAACTTTGCCATGGTCTGGACATTTCAGACCGTTTACAAGATTATAAAGCAGGTAACCATGCTGTAGCCTGAAACACACTGACATTAGTAGGGGGTGAAGAGCCAGGTGGGAATGCCAGGGATATATTATCTCACACACTTTCAGTGTTGTTATAATGAAAGTGATATTTGGCCTAAAGAAGCTAAAGACTAGATTTTCAGAGTAGCTGCCTGAATTTTTAAATGTGATGAGTGGCTTGACTTTCAGAGGCACTGATCCTAACGGTTGTATCTGGAAGGTAGGACATGTTTTGTAATTTTTAGGGTCAGAAGGGTCAGGCAGATGATCTCATCTGACCACTTGAAACAGTCCATACCATTCAACTTAATAATTCTTTTGGTTGAAGGAATTCTTCTTCTTTGTGTAAGCAAACACAGCAGAGCTCAACAATACATGCTAGTTTTTCAGTTCCTTAATGTCTACAGTCAACTGGACTGATTCTCTTGATGGTAAGATTAAAAACAAGGAGGTAGTTCTTGCCCGATGTTTCTCTCCCAAGTGCATACAGGCAATGTTCATCTTTACTGCATTTTCTCCTATTAACAAGATACTTTTCTAGTTTCCAGGCTAAGTCCTTCATGTAAACTTTTCCTACCTTTTTACTTCCTGTGGCCTCTATGCCCAGCTCTCCATGTCCTATCCCTAATGTAAAGCTCATGAAAAGCAAGTCAATGCAGCAGAGTGACGATCTTTGGACTTTACCTTATCTGAAATCAGAAGAAAGCATACTGGGAAATGGTTGTGAGAAACAAGGGAAATTGGATTAGAAAGTTCAGTTGGAGTAGAAGAACACAAGGAAGATTTCTTCAGGCAATATTTGATGAAAAGTTATTTTTTTTGTGAAGGACAGAGGCTTGGTGAATTATGTGCTTATTTTCTACCATTCATAGGTAAATCATGCCACTTAATTGATCCTTCAAAAACACAAGTTCTTTTCTGTTTGTTACATGCCCATGTTCAACTGAGCAGCAACATTATTTGTTGATTTGACTACTACTGCTTCTAAGTGTTTCTCTTATGTGTCTCATATTATAGTTCCAAAGTTACTTTCCTGTTATTAAATTTTAGGTCCTCACGACTTTCTAACAGATCCTCTACTTGGATCAGAACCCTTGTCATGAAACTAGAAGGAGAGTCCACTGTGCTGACCAGAGGAAAAAATCCTAGAGGATTGTGAGATTTATTCCTCCTGGTTACAAAATTAGTGTCCCTTTGATGATTTTTATTATCTCATGTAGCATACCTGGCACATGGCTCAGAAATCTGACATAACAAAGACTTTAGTATGTACCTGGATTTAGATGCCAGCCCAAATTTTGTACAAACAGTGTTTACAAGCAGATGTATATCCTAGGATTTTCTGGGATATATTTTTTTAATGCTTGAAATTCACAGCATGTTTCCAATCTTCTGCTGTGTGCTTAAAAATAAGGATTTACCTGTAAAAATAGAAGATGATATTTCATTAGCAAAGAGTGTTGCAGGTCTTGTAATAAAAAGACCTCCGTCAGTGTTGAAAAGTGCTGAATCTTTAGTTTCACCTTGTGGTTATCTGCCTTGTCACTGTCCTGCTTTTGGATCATGAAAATCTAGGTTCTGCCTAAAATTTGGTTCTTTTTTCTCAAGTTGTGCTCATTGTATTGCAGTATGGGTACTCCAGAAGGAGTCAAATGAAGGGAACTGTGCATTTTTTGTGTGAACACTTTAAGATTATTGTTATAATTTAAAAACTTTGTCCATTGGTAATCTGAATCTCCCATTCAGATTTAACTGTTGAAAGCATCATCCACACAGTATGAAGGCAGGTGCGATGATCTGCACCTCAGTTCATTCAGACTGATAACTCTGTGTGAAAGCACTTGAGTTGAGCAGTATGAACACAAGTACCAGAATAGGAAAAGAGTCATGATGGCCTCGATTCCAACTTCAAGGTTTAGTCTTAAGGATGTGTGACTAAACCGTCACTGGGTGTGTGACACAGAGTACATGAACATGTGTCACAGAGAGGACATCTAAGTCTGACTTAGTCAACATTGAATCTTTTGTATTAACTCGATGGGAAGAAGAAATTTGAGTGAAATTGCTTCTGACTCCCCGTATAATGAGCCTAAGGTGATTAGAGTAGACCATGGTATTTAACTTTTGGAGAGTGAAGTGAAGGTGAAGGAATCACACCCACGGGAACTAGCTGCCTGTCATGCAAACCTGACTTACAGATGTAGCAGGGTTAGCACTGCCACATTTGCTGAAAGAAAAGATGCTGTATTGCAAGCTGAGGACTTCGCTTATCTGGAATATTTCTCAGAGCTGTAGTAACTTATTGCAGCCTTCAGTAACAAACTGCTGTTTTCTGAGGAAATCTGAGCTTGTGCAATTCACTTCTAACAGAAAGTGTATTCAAGGTTGAGACAGCGCAGACTTCCCATGCACCCAGAAAGCCTCTCTTGCAGGCCGCTGAGTGTTAAAAGATGCTTATTAAATTCTCTACTTTTCTGGGCATCTCTGGTAAATGGAATGATGAGGACTTCACAAGATCATCTGTCTTGGCAGTATTCAGGCCTCCTTGAAATCCAGCTACTGCTGGCTGTGTTCGTACCAGAACTGGAAAATCAAGACATACAAACAAAATGGTAGGAATAATTTCCAGTCTCTTGATATAGCTCCAAAGCTGAAAGAAGTTCCAGCCTGAGGATCATGTTTTAGTGTATCATTAGTAGTTGGCTTCTTTAAATTCCCCTAGGTGGGCAGTTGCATCATTTAAGCATTAAAACTCTCCAGTTTATATCAGTCTTCTTCTAAGCTAAGTAAAAGAGTTCATGCTAATGAGAAGCAGTCTTTCTCTAGAAGAATTCAGCCTAACAAGAGCAAGCGATGACAGAGCTGGGGGAGGGAAATGAAGTCCTATGGAGATGAAGGTCAGGCAGTAAATTGGTATCAGAGCCAGGACCAGAACCAAGTTCCTAGCGTACCAGATTAGGCTACTCTCAGCTTCTGTCACTTTGTGTGCTGGAAAAAGGAGTTTGGAAGAGGCTGTCAAATGCAGAAAAGAGCACTTACCTTCTTCACTGACTTTACCGATAGAGGTTCTTGAGACAGGGTTTTCACTAACGAGCAAAGTAGTTTGTTTCATTGACAGTAGTGGAAAAGGGAAAAATAAAGCATGTGCAACATTTTCAGCCTAGTGTTGAGAATGTTGCAGTTTCAAAGCATGTGTATGTAGAAAGTACAAGATGCCAATGTTTGTGTTCACCGGCAAGTTTCTCGCAAAATCAGCTGACTTTGCAGTTTCTGATGGCAAGTGTTGCAATGGTCAGAGACTCTGTTTCATTTCTCTGTGAAATACCTCTGAGGCCCTTTGGGCTAACTCTTTATGTGATCATAGACATTGCATTGCCTAACTTTCAGGCACCCTGCTGTCTCGTGGCATCCCCAGCCCTGAGTTAGGCACTCAGACTTCCTTCCCATGCAAAGCTGGGGGAGGGTTTAGCTCTTGTTTGCCTAATAGGAAAACCCAACAGTTAGGCCTCTTAAATGGGGTGCCTTCCTCCAGGACAGTCCCAGTATAGACTGTACATGATGAAGATCTCTTCTGTTGTTAGAACTTGCCAGCACAATCCTTTCCCATTGAGGAGAGGGACATGCCTTCTCACTGGCACCAAGATATTCAGAGCTAGATCTGTCATTCGGGAGACAAGACACCTGTTTTCTAGTTCTTCCACTTCTTGAGTTGTTGGAAAAGGTAATAAATATAGATATCCCCCATTCTAAGGACAATTACCTAGGTATGGCTTAAAATGGGATGGTGATAAACATAAGATCACCTTCTCACCAGTGGTCTTCTGTATGAGTCCTGGCCATGAAGTTGTGCCCATATATAGTGTATACCTAAATATACCTATTGGTTTGAGACCTTGGAGACAAGTGGGAGAATATCTAGGTTCAATCCTGCCCAGACAGGATTTGGGCATTAGTTAAGATGTTATCAAAAAGCTCGACAATGTCAGAAGCAAGTTGTTGCTTCTGGCATGAACTTGGTTGCCTGTAGCTCTAGATGTCAGCTGAGCAGCATTTTTGAAGATCTTAGTGATAGTAAGATGCCTTCTGAAGCCCTGCTGAAAGTAGGCCCTTTTTGAGTCACACACTCCTTGTCCAGTCTTGCCACTATTTTAGTTCACCTTGCAAATAGTAAATACAAGTCTCGTTTGGTACTAGCAGACTGTGAAGGACAAAATGTTAATGTCCTAATCTGAACATAAATAATTCTCTTCACTAAAGTTTAAAGGCTGTAGAATTTTTTTCTACAACATTAGCTAAAGGCTAGAGCAGTATTTCAAAGCCTGACTGGCTAATTACAAGATGATACTCTTTTAATGGAGAACAGTAGTTCTCCACATGGCAGGACAACTGTCTCCTCTGTTCTGAGATCTATTTCTTTTCACAAAACAGAAATACTCTGAACGGGATAAATGAGAATTACCTGGAATTTTGTGTTTACTTCAGAAGTGTAATGTATGTTTATGGAGAACCTTCTGACGGCAAAGATTTTGAGGGATCAGGAAAATGCATGAGCCCTGTTTTCTTCCTTTTTGGGCAAGAAAGCTGACTTCTGTGTACTGCTGTCCTTCAAGGGAGCGGGCAATTGTCTTTCCATGGCCGTCTGCTTTGCACAACCCTTTACAGCAGTGCAGAAAGGATGGACCATCATTTACTTGTGACAGCACGATAACCTACCTCCGCAGTGCACAGATGTAAATGGTAGCACCTTGTCCAGGATAATGGCAAACTGGACAGACCATGTAGAGTGAGCTGGAGCTAAAGAAATGAACATTTACTCCATAAGGAGGTATTAATAAAATGTAGGGTGCAACATGAAGGGAGATGGTAGAGGAATGCAGTCTTTGAAGAAGTTAATGACCCTACAGGTGAACAGTTCTGAAAAGCAGAGTGATGTTCCAGTCAAGGTGTTGCCTCATGTCCCTGCTATTGTATGATAACATCAGTTTATGGTCCTCTAGTAGATGAAAGCAGAGTGTGGATTCAAGAGCTTGGAAACTGGACAGGGTGTCTAAGAGGTCAATAAATAGAGAAGAAATGTCAAACTGCTGAGGTACACCAGAGGTTGGCAAATATACTGTAGCCTGTCCCTGTGGGGTGAAGTACCTGCCCCAGTAGGTGTGATGTTAGTCGGAATGGAAGAAGATAAGCACAACCTCCGTGACAAAACATACAGAAACTGCTCTAGCCTGGCCCACTGTGGCTGGGGTCGTGGAGGTGCTGGAAACATTTTCCCTGCAAAGAGTTAGTCCAGCCCGTTTTTCAGTTTAAAGAGTGAGACCTATCAAACTCACGTTTCATTACCCAAGCCCTTCAGCTGATGGAAGCACTAGGATATTCTAGGGAGATTTCTGGTCACCCTTTCATACATAGCTTCTTGCCCAATTAATTCACCTTTTCCTTAACCACATGAACAAAACTCTATACTTGTGGGAATAAATATGCAAATGCAGTCTGTCCACAAGAAAGTTCTCATTCTATTTCCCCCCCTTTTTTTTTTTTGAAATAGAAAGCAAGAAAACTTCTGTTCCTTGCAATCCTAACTGTGTTGCATTCAGCTGATTTGATGCAGTTACTCCCAATTTACATCCATATGAATGAATAAAAAAATCAGGCCCTGGTTGAGAAATGTGTATTTCTACAGCACCACATTACAAGAGTCCTTAATTCCCTGATCCTAACCCTGGAATGCAAGGAAGACTCAAAATTTGGCAAAGGTTGTAGCCAGATGCAGTGTGATTCTCTGTTCACACCCTCCCTAATTATTACTCTTTAAAAAATAATAATAAAATGCAAATAACTTACACCTGGAAAAGTTGGAAAGGCAAAGAAAAGCAGTAAAGAACCTGGAGGTTGTGGGAGTGTTGTTATTATTATTATTATTTTTAATCAGATGAATACACACCTGTCTAAAGGTTCCTCAGACATTGTGTGCTGTGCTTTAGTATCCCCTGTTAATACATTGAGGTAATGTCCTTTGGTTGTGTTACTTAATTGAACAGATGACGGGAGGTGGAGGAAGCTTTGCAGGGAAACATGATAGAGATAGAAGAGAAGAATTCCCACCCACGCAGTAGGCATGTACTGTAATAATGGAATAATTATGTGCAGTTTGTTTATAGCTGTCTTCCCCTAGCATCGATGCCTTGGGCTAGAAGTGAAGCAGGACGGGTCCTGCAATCAGTTTTCACAATCATGTTGTTGCCGTGATTTGTCTTTTATTCCCCATTAGAAAGCAGAGCATGTCTAGAGCAAATGCAGTGGCTTCAGCCCTTCAGGATACTGCAAATTTGCTCGAATTTGGGGAGGGAGGGGGTGTTTATGAGTGACTGGTTTGGATTTGTCCCATGACCTGTGGATCAAGAAATCTGTAATGATGCTTCTCGCTCCATGCTCCCAATCTGCCCAGAGTTGCTCAGAGCTGGATCAGTCTTGGCCTGAGACATTTACCAGCCTTTCAAATAACAAATGCTGGGCTGTGGAAAAAATCCAAAGCCAGATGGCTTTGTGTCTTGGAGACAGCTAAGTAACTGTTACTGCAATGGGCTGGATGGCTGGAATCCGTTCTTGGTGTTTTTGAAGCAGGTTAGAAATTGTTCTTGTGGATTCTTCCAATTAATCAAGTCCTTGTTTTTGCATTTCAGCATGCACTCTCAAAGTGTTGATTGTAAAATGCTGATGATTTTCCTTCTGCTGCCCCTTTAAATTTATTAGAGGATGCTGTTGGCTTCATGCAGGTGCCATTTTAGGTTCAGTTCAGCTGCAGTTTGCCATGGATGTATACACAGCGTTTCATTTCCACTGCCACTTAGGAAAACATTTCCAGACAAGTGGAGTATTCACATGATGAACTTTATCTTTCTCTTGCAGAAGGCTGCATACCATGTCCATGTAGTCAAGAAGAGAAATGGGAAGTATTCACAGATTAACTGCAGGGAGGTCAATAAACAGATGTTGGACTGGGAAACAACTGGAGAACTCCCAAGATAATTTTTGACATAATAGCCACACCTGCTGCATTGGATCTGTCACACAGGTTGTGAACTTTGGCAGCAGATGGCTTATTTCATGTGACATGATGAGGGGCTTGATTTGAGGTTTAGTGAATATAGCTGTATCTTGGAAACTCAAGAGCAACCTGCAGATACTAACTAATGAAATACCTCCAGCCCATTTATATGCAAAGTAGACAAGAATGTGTACAGAATGCATGGGCTTTGGAAATGCCTTGGAAATTCAACAGAACTGTTATTTAAAGGATCAGAGAAGTAATAATCATGAGCTGACAACGAACAATATGCAAGGCAGCTGTTAACATCACCTTACACGTGCAGCAGACATATTCCTTTCCTGAGGATGTTACAAGCTGGAGTGCTATTTTAATCAGCTAAAACTGTTGAGAGGAGTGTAGAAAAGCATGATTTTGTTATCAAAACTGTTCTAAACAAGATGGAATGAAAAATCAGCTTTCCTACATCAAAAAAGCTTGTCATAGATCTCATTTAAAAAACAGTTTTGGAATATATGATTTCTAATTGTTTAGACGGTTCTGGTGACAATGCCTTGGCTTTTGTAGGGAATTGCTGGAGAGACAGGGCAATGGAAGGCCTCCAGGGTTGCAGGTAGATGCCAGCCACTGCTGTGGAGTGCTGTTTTCTGGAGTTCTTCTCAAGTTGAGTAACAGGAATGAACCAATCAATGGGTATGCCAGCTGCTTGGACCCTCACTGGGGATTTTGATGGAATGAGTGCACTTTTGTGCAGTAATGATGTCACCCAGTTTTTTCTGATGGAGAGCCTTTTTGCTGAAATGCAGTTGCTGTGTCTCATAGTTTTCTCCCTTGGATCCCATCATGGTAGGGCCATATGGTCATTAACAGTGGTCTTCTCCTCCTATTCCCATGGCATATGTAGGAAGTTACATAAAGCAAATGGGTGAATCAAGAATAAATAGCAAGATACGGTGTGATAACAGAGCTTTAGGAACTAGTCTTTTTCTCTTTGGCTTACTAACAATGATTTACCGTGAGGCCTTGGGTAAGTCACTTCATATTTCTATGACTCAATTTCTGTCTCTGAAACAACTGTCTGCTGATCTCATTGGGGTAGTCTTAAAGCTTAATTTACTTATATTTTATAGCACTTTGAAGATGTGAACTACACCATATTATGGGAAACATCAGAAGTCATAAAAGAAAGAGTCAGTGTTGCAAGAGGAGGTATGATAATGAAGCCTAAAGTCAGAGACTTAATGCCTCAGTTCTTTGCTGAATCAAAGCCTAAGACTGTGAGTTCTTTGAAACAGACTCTCCTCAATTAGAAGCCTGCTCAGAGCTGAACATAATAGGGCTACGACATAGCTGGGGCCTCTGAGCCCTTCTGTAATAAATGATTAGGAACATAAGCATGAAGATGGCACCAGCTGCAGGACTGCTACAGGTCCCTGTAGGGTCTATCTCTTTCTCTCACAGCTCTTAGGTTTTTTATTATCTTCAAATGTCTGTACCTTACTGCTTGTTCCATTCTCCAGATCATTAAAGCATTGTTCATGCTATAAATAAAGAAGATGAAATTACAGGGTACTTATACACATGCTAGCTAGGAAGCTGAATGGGCATGAAAGGGCTTCCTGGTTTCCTTCCAATTCAAAATGTTATTGAGTTACTATGTAATCAGATAAATGAGTTGTTAATCAAAGTGATGTCAGCTTGGGACATACTATAGAAAAATGATTCCGTTGTAATCAGAACTGTATAATTAAGCAATGAGGCATGACAGGGCTTGAATTATAGCACGATAATTTTCACCTCAGTGCTACTGATGAGGGCTGTGGCTTTCTGCCATCCAAGTGCCCAACTATGTCTCGCTGTACAACAACTCCAGCGCTGAAACATCTGAGGCAAACCGGAGTAAAAGATATTCTTTCATCTTCAACCGCCCCCCCCACCCTGCTCCAGAATGAAGTACTTCTGTGATCAGCTGGATCAGGCTGAGCCCAGTGC
The DNA here is from genome assembly GCF_031877795.1 of Strix aluco. NCBI lineage: Eukaryota > Metazoa > Chordata > Aves > Strigiformes > Strigidae > Strix > Strix aluco. The sequence continues at coordinate 11,948,650 of NC_133931.1, read as the reverse complement.
ATCTGGGAGCAAGTTTGACTATGTGTCTGTCTGCTAGCAGAATATTTATGGCATGAATGCATTTTGCTTAACATGAGTTTAATGTGACAGTGGTGTATGGGATCCTTCACAGGGCCAATTATTTGATCCATAGCTACTGTTAATTAAACTTCAGCAAAATGCTTAATGTTACAGAAGAGACCCACAAAAATGGTCTCTCTACCTAGAAATGTTTAGAGTTTCCTAGATTTAAGCCCCCTTCTTCTCTACATCTGAGAAATTTAAATGAGGAATTAGATTAGACATTAAGAATCCATTTATTTTTTTTCCCTACCACCCTTGGGATAGAGAGAAAATTGGGTAGACTTAAAGGAAGAGCTCTGAGGAAGCCTCAGAATAACATGGGCTTTGGCAATGTCTTCCATGAACAAGGGAGAAGGGATCTTGTGACTTAAAATGACTTTTTCAAATACCTACTTTGTATGGAGCAGTGACCAAATCCCGCAGTCATAGCTTGGGCAAAACTCCCACTGAAAGCACTGAGTGTTTGTCTGAGTCAGCAGCTGAAAGTTTGTTCCACAGACTCAGTTTGGAGGCGAAAATGCCGTGGCTGAAAAGTTCCCCTTTCTAACAGAGGGAAAAAAATGTCACATAAAAATAAAACCATGCCACCTCATTTTTCCGCATCAAGTGCCGGCTTTGCTGAGGGGATGGGAAATATTATGCAATTTACCCTTTCCCTCATTGAGCTCTCTCCCCTCGCATCATCATCAGCCTTGCTCTGCACAAGCATTGCTCACATCGCTGCTTTAGGAGTGGGATTTGCTGGTGAGATAATGCATGGCACCACTGGCTGCCCAGGCAGCACTTCCACAGTCCGCTTGTGGTTCATGATCCCTGGGGCTGCGGAAAAAAGTGTTATACCCAGATAAAACATTTTTGCACCTTCTCCAGAACCTCTTCCAAAGCGTCCCCTGTGATGGCAGTGCATGCAGCCTCATGGGCACCTTTGTCTTCTTGGAGGTGGAGCTGGGCCTGTCTGCCCTGGTGCTGGCAGAAACGGGCAGCCCAGTGCAGCTGCCTCCTGCCTCGGGACAGAGAAGGGCAGAGCCAGGCTCCTGTGGCTGCTCAGCACACCTGCACCAGACAGTTTGGCTCAGGTCCTCTGTATGATGGCTGCAAAAACATTTATGAACTCCAGTCAAGACCAGTGAAGCCCATCATTCTCCCAGTGTTGCCTCTGTTGCCAAAATCATGTGCTTTTGGCAATACTGTCAGGAAACTCTTCCTGAGGCTAAATGCATGCAAAGCAAAGCTTCCTTTCTGACAAACAAAATAAAAATATCCTGATCTTGGCTGCAGTAGTAAAACTGCTCCTGGCCTATTAAAATTATGTCATTGAAAGAAGTGTCTCTGTGTCTGCCGGTGTACCTGTAAATCAGTTCAAGTGAATGGTCCTGTGAAACTCATTTCAGCTGATATATATGCTCTTGAGGATGAATGAACTTTTGAGCTGCTAATGCTGCCATCTCTCATAAGTCAAATCTCTTCTCCAGATACTTGAATCCCACGATGATAGTAAAAACTGGGAGTTTACAACATACATCAGAATCATTTTTTTGAGAGCTTTTACCTTGGAAGGCAAGCAGCGTCCTTGGGTTGAGTGCCTGTCAAACAAGTGCAGTTGTGATAGAGGAAGAGAGGGATTTTTTTGCTCTCTCCTTTCAGTGCTGGCAGAAGCAGCTGGCTTGAGAGATCCTCCATTAACAAAAGAAGAGGTACAAAGAGAGCAGTCATGATACAAGCTTCTCTCTGGCTTATGACTGTATCCATGTTTCTTTGAATGTGGCCACCAGAGAAGCTTTAATTATGGCATGCTCAGAGTCCTGCCTGACTTCCTTTCCCATAGTAAGGAAAGAAGCATATCTGGGGGGAAACCAGAAGCTTCTCTGGACTGATAACCTGGACAGGAACAAGGTTTTCTGGATAGGATTTTCCAAAAGCTTATGTGTCCCTGCTAGTTACTGTTCCATATATCTGACTATAAAAGGAAGCAAGGAAACTGAGGGAGACATCCGTAGTTGGTGCAAAAGAAGGACGTTTTTGTAAAATAATATCTGACACGTGGGACTTCCTGTCACATGATGCTCTTGAAACAAAGACTTTTTCAGGACTCTGCAAGCTTATGCATTTACCTACAGCATTTGAATAGAAGAGTATTGATCTTCACAGGACAGGTTACATATCAGATATTAGGTAGATAGGGTTAGCGGCAATATTGCTGACATTTTAATACATGATTGGATTTGCACGGGACTGTCCTTCTAGTGTCAGCCCATTGTAAAGCAGCCAGCTGACAACTTGGGTTTGGCTCTTGCACAGTGAGATATTTTGAAGGGCAATTCTTGTATCCTCATTGACTGTATATTGTGTGCAGATGCACTGTGGTTCTATTGCGTAGGGGTTTGACATGGGATGCCCAGGGCTGATGAAGGTTGAATAGTCCCCAGAGGAGTTTATCCTCTGCCCCTCAGATGGTCCTTTTTGTCCACTGCTACTTTGATTTTTCCATACATGATTGACTGTTTTAGTTTGCTGCAAATATCAGGATTTGACAGTAGGGCTGGAAAAGGAGAAATGGTTCTTCTGCTGGAAAAGGAGCATCCTGGCACCTGTAGTACTCTCACAGCACTGTTTGTGAGGCACTGAAATTGCTAGCAGAAGCCCACAGTAGGCAGCATGGCTGTTTAACCCAGGCCATGACCTGAAAGAGGAGCGCATGTTTTATACTGGAGGCAAGGAACAGCTCCGACACATCCACATATCACTGTGTAACCTAGAAGGTAGAGATCCTAAAATTGTAATCCTGAGAGGAAATCATCCAGAATTCTCCATCTGAACTGAGTCCCTAGCAGGAAAGTATTCAGCTGATGACACAAATACAAGTCTTGACCTTACATTTCTTTTTCCCCTAGACTTTCACTGGATGCAGGATCAGGCACAGACTCCTTTGTGTCTGTGCGAGGCATGCTGCTGTGACAGGGAAATGACTTGTGTGGTTTAGCTTTTCCATTCAGATAAGATTACTAAATGATTGAGAATTTAGTCAGAGTTCATAAAATTCACTTTTGTTAAAAAATTTAGCAGTGCCACCTACAGGAAAATGCCGGGAAACCCAGCGACTGTCCGGGTAGCTGCAGGACGAACTGACCTCCTCTCCCTTCTCTGTAAAAGGAGATTTCGCTGTCAGTGTGGTGCTCCCCTGATGAGCAGGTTTCTCATCGACATCAAAGGGAGATCTGCACACACAGATAATGCAGAATACCTGAGAACAGAACTTTGTCCAGAAACCACTGTCTTTGATAGGTATTGCCTTTTGATTTTAAGAGCCTCCTTCCCCCTGCCCCACAAAGAGCTTTCCCAAACACTATGCATTGCATGTGTAAGCTCTGGTCCAACTACCAGTGGAAATGATGGCAGCTTTCCATTGAGTGCAATCCAGTCCTTAATGCCTTTCATGTATGCCAATGAAAACTCTTTACATTGCATACTAGCACCCTTTAAAGGCTCTTAAGTAGATAGACAGATTAGATTATTTAGCACTATACAATGCAGCATAAGTGGTGCTGGTGAGTCATTAAATGGTATTCTTCCCTCTGACTCAATGCAGAGTCAATGCCCGAGCATGTTGCTATGGGGCTCTGTGTTGTTGGAGGTGCTCTTTTTCAGATGAGAAGTAAAAAACAAGGTTCTGACCCATTATTCTTGCTACACAACCCATTTGCCTGTGAGCCACTTGGTTGAACTTTGCAGAATTTTTCACCCTAGAACAAGTTATCCTTAGTTTTCAATAGAAAACTATTGTTCTCACTGCCAGGAGGGAGCAGGGTTTTGAGCTATCTGGAACAAAATGTTTTAAAAACAAGAATGGGTTATTGCGAATACACTGTGGGGTTTAAATCCTTAATATTGAAGGAAAACCTACACGGTCACTTACTGCACATTAATATTTAGTGTTCTGGTTTTGTTTACCACTTCAATGACTGTTTTCAATTACTGTTCCCTGCATGAAACCACTTTACTGAGGCCTGCTGCATATATGCAGGAGAACTGATTTAGAAGATGACTACTCTGTTTTGCAGTAGTTTTCAAGGTTTCAGACTCTTTTGTTTCCTGTCTTTAAGGTGCTGGGTGCCTGGAGTGTAAGAATCTCTTGTTTAAGCCCCATCCGTCTTACTGGTCAAAAGATTTCATTACAACTCTTTCTCGTCTGTGCAGGGAAAGGAGTTTCACCTGGCTCTTTCATCTCCTGGCCACTGTCCTAACCACCAGGCTGTAAATTACATGAATCTCTTGCAAAAAACCCTTTCTCAAAACCTGATGCCTTAACTAGAACATTTCAGTTTTGAAATCTTACTTTGTGGAAAATGTCCTGACCAGCTCCGATATGCAGCCAAGTTTGCTTAACAAATTACATAAGCAGCCTTGAGATGTCCACACGGCTCCTTCCGAGGAGAAGAGCTGCCCAGGCAAAATTTCAGTGCACCTTGGGGCAGCTCTATTTTCTTGGTAATACCCCAAATTCCTTTCTCAAGATGATAAGCTGTTCCCTCATCTGCCCTTGGAAATAAAACATTTGTAGGACACGGAGTGCTGAGTATTTGCCGGTGAGGAATTGGCCTTGTTTAAGAGGGTGGTGGATGAACCTTAGGTGCCATCCGCTCCCCTGCATCCCTTGGCCAGGCTTGCTTCCAGCCTCAGAAAAAGTATTTTAAGTCTAATAATTGAGATTACAAGGAGTTATTCTAGGTTTGGGCTATTGCAAGTGAGGCTTACCTCTCTGGTAAGGACTACTGAGATGGAGAGGGCTTCTTAAAGACACATCAACACAGGTGAGATGGAGATCAGGGGGTGAGGCCAGGGAGCAGCAGCAGGAGCAGCTCCTTGCTTGAAGGTACATGTTCCACAGTATGGCATTTCTGGCTAGCCCACTGACTGCCTTTGTCCCTTGTAACATTTGTGCCAGTCCAGTATGATAAACCACCTGAGTTAGCTCATTTTATCTGTGTTCAGTTCTTCATGTTGCAAATCCTTATGTGGTCCAAAGGAAAACAGATACTTCTCTGCCCAAACATTAAAATAATGTTTCATCTGGGACAGGCATCTTAATCATCTTCCTGTGCTGTGGTCTGTAACTCCAGTTAGTATCCGTTAATGAGTAGTGATGAAATCCAGAGCATTCAGAAAGACAGACTTTTTATTAAGAATCCTTTAATCAAGGCAGATTAAAGAAATGATGGCAAAATGCTCAGTCCCAACGCTTAATTTGGAGAAACTATTTTTAAGGGGAAAAGCGGTATTTGGGACTGATAGTTTTACGTAAAATTCAGAGCGGCTGGAGGAGCTATTTCCTCATTGCTTTGGACTGTAATCTCAGCTGTGTAGATGCTTTCTCAGAACCTAATTGTTTTCATATGAACTTGGGGCGGGGGGGGGGGGGGACACACAGAGCTATTGAAATTATTTTGATTGCCTGGGGAAGCATTCAGAAGTTCCAAAGGAAAGTTTTATTGCAAGGTCACATAGCCAATAACACTTACCTCCTAAAAGTTCTCTTGCTTAAAAACCCTGTAGAGTAGGCTGATTAATGCTGAGCAAAGCAAGGAGACTGACATTTTTTAATGCCACAGTTATGCCATGCAGGGATTAACTTTCTTTTATTATATAAAAGCATGCTTAACACAGTACATTTTTCAACCTAGTCAGAGATTTTTTTTAAACACCTACTAAGGGGTTGTTCCTCTAATGAAGTGTTGATAAATGAGAGAAGTTGGGAGGAAAGTAATAACCTGTTTCCAAGAGGTAGAGCTGATTTGGGATCAAGGGAATTGGAGAACAGAGCCTGTGACAGAGCCTGGAGTCTGATGCAGATGCCCAGCCTCAAGGTTAACTGCAGAGCTGCTCGTTGTCCTCAGTGCCTTTTCAGTGCTGTGACATTTGTGTTGCGGCTTCTAAATCACAAATACAGCTGGATGAATTTAGTGCTGGGGAGACTCGGGTGTGCTGAGCTGAGTTCCTCCGGATTTATACCATGTTAAAGGAGAACAGAGTTGCGCCTTGGAGTTTGTAGTTTATGTGATATATGGTACATACCACTAGTAATGACTAAAAATCCTCTAGTGCCTTCCTCTGAGTTATTTCTGATTTATACCCAAAGACATTAAACTTTCTCAAAATTTATATCCTGGTAAATGAAAACACTCTGGGGTATGTGATCAGGAAAGGAAGTCTATCACTTCTGTTCTGCAAGATCAGGCCTAAAATTGCTCAGTATTTTGGTGCAAATTTTCTCCCTCTCTAAGTCGACTGTGAAGTCTTCAGGGAAGGAGACATAAAGATGTTGCAGAACAGATATGTGGTTACTAGTCTGAAGATCGCTCACTGTTCAGAAGGGGAGGAAAGTGAGTGAGCGTGAGATGACTCACATACATATATATCTCCAACAGATCAGGCTTAACTGCTCTGAAAAGTAAACTGCAAATGATCCTTCCCTATGTGCAAATTTTACCCTCTGTCTGCAAACACCTGCTGGTGACTTCAGTGGGAGCCACATATTGGGAGGCAGGATTTATATCTCCAGACTTCATCATGAGGAGAGGTTGTTGCAGGAGCAGAAAAAAGGACTGCCTCCTGTGTGAAAGCCCACACATCAGTTCCTGCAATATCTAGGCTTCATTTTGGCTCCGTATTTTTAATTTGGACTCTCCCAGATAGATGCAGACACTACTGAGGGACAAAAATATTTTCAGATGAATGAGAGAGTCATTAATCTAGGAAAAACGAAAATGCAGGAGGGACAGCATGTGCAGGAAGAACAGGGGCTATTCAGTCCATTGCTGGGAGGGGGGAGATCACAGGCACATATGTGAGTGTGTCCTGAGAATATGTTGGCGATAAAAACATTGCCGTTGCGCTGTGCCACTGTTCCTCATGCTCTTTCCTTGGGCAATATCTGTAACTGTATGAGCAATGCAATCAAAGCTCATGATGGCCGCTCTGCCCTGAAACCTGGGACTTCCTCGGGCTGAAAGACTCCAGTCCTTCCACCAGGAGCTGAAGAGCCATTCTGTCAAACTCTAGATGCTGCAGGTTTTCCTCCGTGCATTGGGAATACACCTTCAAACCAGACATATGGTGTAGTTTCTTGCTGAATTAGGGTGCTGGAGACTCTCTGCTCACCAGTCACTCAGGCTATGTCTCAGATTTAGCATTAGAAGGAAGGTGCAAATCTGGGAATGCAGCCTAATCTTCCAGGGCAGAGGACAAAAGGGTTTTATATGAAGGCAACTTTGTTGCTTTTTAAGAGAGACAATTACATTGCCCTAGCAGAAATGAAAAAGAGTTCTCACAGGTTTTTTTCCACAATTGCTATGAGTAATGTTTCCAGTCGCTTGGTTTGTGTTGTGCATAATGAAATATAAATACTGCGTGGAATGCTTTGTCATAGAAAAATATTTATTAATAGCAGATTTGCAATCATCATCTCGTCTTTGATTTGAGCAGTTTTTTTCTTCTCATAAGGTTCTTTCAGGCTGCTGAGCTGTGACTGATGTGTGTTTATTTCAGTTGAGTCATCAGTATCATTAATATTATCTTATTTACCAATGTTTGTCATTTTATAGCGTTTAACTGGTAGAGTGATTCACCTCAGAGAGAAATGAGAACATGAATATAACAGGCTTTTTTCCTTCTTCCCCTTTGGCTTGGGATAGAAACAGAGAATGACCTTTGAGGCACAGCCTGAGTCATGCAGTTATCGTATTTACCTCTGCCGTTGTGAGATTAATAATTACAAACATCCCTACACACAAGGAAAAAAAATGTGGGCTTTTGTCCCCACTTTCGTTTGCCTCTCTACAGCTTATGTGGAAGGAGACATTTTCAGCAGGCCACCGGGAAAAGAAAGCTCTTGGTGCCTCTCTCCCTCACACCAGAGCATAAGGAGGCAGCAGAGACTGAGGAAGAGCTGAGGAGGAAGGCTTTCTGGAGGAGCCATCCTGCTGGCCCTGCTTGAACTTAGTGAAATTTGCTCAGGGCACTATGAAACATTTGCATTTGCTTTTCAGATCAAGTGTGGGAACTGACTTAGCAGAACCTCAGCCAAACCTGCTTCTTCACAACTAGAAACAACCTTTTCCTCTTCATATCTGCCTGGTATTAATTACTGCAGCACACCACTTGCATTGCAGCAACCCACAGAGAAAACATGGGTCCTTTTCTAACAGGTGTTGCAGAAATAGCCCTAGAGTGCCACAAGTCAGTTCCACCGCTTTGTAACTCCTCATGAGAGAGGGATTAAAAAAAGAGACCCAGCAAAGGACTTAACCATCCAAAAGTGAAGTGACAAAAGAGATTGGAACAGAATCCAGAGTCCTTGCTGTCTCCACTGTATAAGAAGGGTTCTAAAAAGGGGTTTACTAAGGGAACACATAGCATCTCCTTCCTGGGGACACTTTCCTCTTAAACAGTCTCCTCATGGTTATGCTGTCCCTCTAGATGAGAAGTGAGACAAAGAAAAGTTGATGACCCCAAAAAGCTTGTGCGTTAAGCAGGGAATTGCCTGGAGTCAATGTATTCAGCATGCAGCTGCCTACAGCTCATTAGTCAGAGTGGCTGAGAACAAGGGTGGGTGGTAAATCCCAGCCCCAGAAGCCTTAATTTAAGCACCTCCCTGTAGCCCTGTGCCTACTTAGAAAGCCTTGCCCCAAATGAGGTGGGGGTAGCAAGGACAGGAATGTGCAAGTTTGGGAAATGCACATCCCTTCTAACTTTTGAGTGGGATTCTTTTTTCTTTTCAGCGAAGGACTTGAAGGGTACCACCTTCCACCTTGTACCAGTCCACCATCTATGGAGCAGCTGTTCTCCCCTGAGCCTCAGGTCTTTTAAATCTGCAGTTCCTTGAAAATTGCCCTAAATATGGCAGTACAGGCTGCTATACAGTCATGGTACCCTGCTTTTCTTTTACAGCCTTGACACTGTGCAGAAAATAATGTTATACTTGCTGGCTCAGAAAGGGCATAAAGAAACAATAGTTTTGTGCAAAACTGACCCCAGACTGAAACCTAGCCTGTTCCTTACAGGCAAACTCATGAACTATTGGGGTAGAACCGCACTGACATGGTTTAACACCAGCCGGCAACTAAGCCGCACACAGCCGCTCACTCACTCCTCCCTGGTGGGATGGGGAAGAGAATTGGAAGAGCAAAAGTGAGAAAACTCGTGGGTTGAGATAAAGACAGTTTAATAGGTAAAGCAAAAGCTATACATGCCAGCAAAGCAAAACAAGGAATTCATTCACAACTTCCCATCCACAGGCAGGTGTTCAGCCATCTCCGGGAAAACAAGACTCCATCATGTGTAACGGTTACTTGGGAAGACAAACGCCATCACTCTGAACATCCCCACCTTCTTTCTTTTTCCCCCAGCTTTATATGCCAAGCATGATGCCGTATGACATGGAATATCCCTTTGGTCAGTTGTCCCGGCTTCATCCCCCCTCAACTTCTTGTGGACCCCCAGCCTTCTCTCTGGTGGGGTTGTGTGAGAAGGAAAAGGTCTTGACTCTGTGTAAGCACTGCTCAGGAATAACAAAAACATCCCTTTATTATCAAGACTGTTTTCAGCACAAATCCAAAACATAGCCTCATGCTAGCTACTATAAAGAAAATTAACTCTACCCCAGCCAAAACCAGCACATACATCTATACCTCTGTTTCAGAATGTTTGTGTTTCAATGTATAACCTTGTAGGGGAGAAACAGGGCTTTTCATTTCTGCTAGTAGAGAAATAATTCAGCTTTTAGCTTCCCACTTATTGGATGAGGGTGTTAATCATTAGGCTGTTGCTCTGGAAGAAAAGCATTAGGTGTCACAGATTTCCCTGAGGGGTCTGATCCTGTCTGTGAATGAATTGTGATTGAACACCTGGATTCTGGGTTTAGGTTTGAACAAGGCCTGAAATTGCTTAACTGCAAAAAACCCTGGCATTTTATCAGAAGGTGTTGGGTCATGACCTGAGATGCTCATGTGGCAGCTAAGAAGAGATGTTCACATTCGTAACTTTGAACTGAGCTTACAACTATTTCTAGCGTGGGTGCTGGACCCAGAATAAAAGTAGGATTTGATGATGTGCTCAAAATCATGCAGGTTGGTGAGGGATAGGCAGCAGCTTTCCTGTGCTTTAGCTGAATGTTATGACCCAAGACACCTTTACTTAAGAGCTGTTTCCTAGGAGCAGGCTATTGCAATTATATTTCATTGTAAACCTTTGTCCTGTAGATTACTGCAACGTGTAAGTTCAGTGATTGGATCCTGAGTTCATCTTATCAAACAGCCACACCCTGCTGCTCTGCTTTTCAGAGAAAGCTCTTGGATAAGAGGCTCTTTTTCATCAGCACCTACCTGCTCCCTAGTAAAGTGTGTATTTATAGGACTGGAATCCTAAAAGACTGTCTCTCTAACATGTTTGTCAAGGGACTGATAATCTATTTAAGTCTATTTAATCATAATCCTAATGTTGCCAAATGGAACTTTCTAATTCTGGAACAAAACTTCCTTTTTGTCCCAGCAGACAGAGTTATAGTTTCCCCCTTTCTTAATTTTACCATCCAGGCTTACCTAAGGATTTGATAAGATAGAGCTTTGATGCACCATAATAATATTCTGCCCAGATATGACTAATTTACAGGTTTCTAAAAATCTCCAACTGCATTGAGGATACATAGGAAAAAGAAAGGATGGAAGAAATTTGTTGGTTTTATCTACTTTGGGTGTTTTTGAAAACATGGCAGCCTGTTGAAAACTTTCCCTATTACTCAGTGTTGCCTCACACAGGGACAGTAATTTTCTTTGAACATTTTATCAAAATTCACTTAAAGCTACACGATAAACTGACTCATCCGTAACCACTTGGAGAACTATTTATTTTCAACTAGTTTAAATCTGGATGTATTTCAGAGCTGGATTAGGTTATTAAATAAAGCCTTTGCTATGCTGATGTGATGAGCCAACTAGCTGAGCGTTACTACCCTTTTATTATCATGTGGGAAATAAAATTGCACACCTAGATTCAGAGGGCATGACTCACAGCTCACCTGTATGCGAGCACAGAGCCGTCTCTGTTCTGGGGTGTTTGCCTAAAGACCTTCTGGCTGGGTGGTTGCAAGCTTGGTGTGATGGGCCACAGGGGCAGGTATTTCTGGATAACTCAAAGCCTTGCTGGAAGCTCTCAAGGCAGGGAAAGCTGAGGAGAGCTTGGGCTTTTCCTCATTCTTGTGCTTCCTGTGCAACAGGTTGATGCAGAGGACGGAGCACTGCCATCGCTGCTCCCCATGGGCTGCTGTCTTGGCAAAGGGGAGAGACAAGCATGTTTGATGAAAAGCTGAGAGCCCACACCTTGGATGTTTAAACTTTGGCTTTTCTTTTGAAACCAGAGAAGGATGCATCTATGCTAGAGGTTTTTTACTGTGAATTGACTGAGTTTAGCTCAAGACTAATATTTGCTAGTCTGGGTGTCTGTTTTCCTAACCCTGTCTGCCCTCTGCAAATGCCCACTCTCTCCTTCATTGCATTTTAGTTGGTGTATTCCACAACAGCTCCAGTAATCAATCATAGGGCCTAATTATCCTAATCTGCCTCCTTTTCTGACTTATTAAAGCCTAATTAGTTTATAACAACATAGAGGCTGGAGGTAATTTGGAAACTTGGAGGAAAAAAAGCCAGCAACAATTGAACTGTAATAATGAGGCTTCAAGGAGAGCCCAAGTCCACAGCTGTGTTTACACTGCCAGTTTTTAGGAAACCTGGATGCAACTGCCCAAAGGGTGTAAGGAAAGGATAGGGGTGTTGCTCTGGGGCAGGTTAAACAACTTTGTGTTAAAGGATGCTACGGGCTTTCTCTGGTGCTTCCATGTGCTGCCAATACGCCATGTGGTGTAGCCACATTTATTGGTGTGTTAAAGGTGTGTGATAATGCTGCAATGTGGCCAGGGTGCTCAGGTCTTTATTAAGCACCTCTAGTACCTTCTGAGGTTGGTGGATAGAAAAAATGGTGAAGGAAGCCTGTTAGTTATGAATTAAGATGTGGTAAGAGAAAACTACTGGGTGCCGTTTGTCATTGTGCTAGAGGAAGGAATAGGGACAGAAAGATGCTCTTTGCCTGATGATAAAACCAAAGGATTTTGATAGCTGTTAATATAGTGATACCGCTAAATTGATTTGAGAAATACTTGTTGGAGCTGGAAAGACCTATGGTAGCGGTATATAAGGGGAGAGTTAAAGCACAGATAGAAATAGGGTGGTAGGGATAAACCTCTCCTTATTCTACCAGGAGTTTGTCACCGTAACAATGGTGGGGCAAAGAAATACTCCTCAAGAAGTTTGTCCTGTGGAGATAGTTCTCTAGGATCAGAGTGACTGCTAGCTATCAGCGACAGTAATACAGGCTTGTCAAACACGGCTTTTGAGTGGCACAGCTTTCATTTAGCTTTTCAGTATTAGCAGGGTGTCCTACATAGTGCATCTTGTGTATCTGACTGCTTAAAGACAAGTGGGAACCTTTGCATCTCTAAATTATTTAGATTTCTGATGGTGCACATAGTAGTTGGATGAAGATACCTGATTCCTTAGGAAGACATAAAGATCTATCGAACCTTGCCCATGAATACTGTGATCTGGCAGTTGTTTTAGGCTCTCACAGTTCATTTAAATACGAGGATTGCAAAATAGAGTTCAGCTGCACAGATAATTTTGCTTAACTCTGCACTCAGTAGGGCATTGACCTTGTTTTTGTAACAGCTCTCAGTTTTTGCAACCCCGATGCTGTAAAATAAATAAAAATGAATAATGGAGAGACTCAAAGTGATATGGCAAACATAAACAAAGCAAGCAGTAGCAATGTGTGACTGACTCATCCCCTCTGTTATCATCCAGATGCTGTTACAGATTTCAGTTTTCTTGCAGAATCTCTCTGTTGCAGTACACAAAATTTAGGAGTTGGAGGGTTTCTTTCTCAGTGTCACTAATTTTGTTCTCTTTAGAAACTGGTGCTGATATTCCAGGAATGCAGTGGCTGGGTAGATGGGGCGAGATATCAAGAATACCGATGATGCCAAGCTCTTGCTTAGGCAGCCCTCATCGATTTGGATATCTCCATTTGCTGTTCGTACCCAGTTCCTTCAAACTTCAAACCTGGGGAATTCTTCCAAAGAAAACAATTGATATGCAACCTTTCTGCTGATATCACAAAGATGTATTTAATCTACTAAAACTTTCTAGGAATGACAAGACTCTGCCAAGATGGCTGTGTTGGTGTAAGACTTTCTGCATCAACAGCACAAGAGGATTTATGTGAGGTAGCTTCTGATTGCCACTCTTTAAAACAGAACCCAAATGCAGACAAAACCATACCAAATCCCCCTTAAAAGAGTCATACATCACTGTGCTATAATAGAGGAAGAAGCCAAAGTGCAAAACAGTGCTTTAGATTTTTTTTCTTACTGTTAGAACAAGTATTGAATGTCAAACTGTAAGCTGTTTCTTCTTTTATATTCCCACCCAACTCTTCTGATTGTTAAACTAACTTGAAAACAAGCCAGACTTAGCCTGCCCTTTCACATGTGTTAGGCAAAACCACAAACAACTACGCCAAAACTTGCCTGGAACAAGTTCATTAACACAGGCTAACGAGACCTGACATACAACCAGAAAAACAGGAAAATATTTTAGCATTTTGGAATCTTTATTAGAAGAACTCTCCTTTACTTTCTTTTTTTTCTTTTTCTTCCCCCCTTTGGGTTAACTTCAGTAAAAGACATTATTTTTCAAAAGTACCATATGAGGTGGGGAGATCAAGGACTAGCGCGTCTCAGCTGGCTTGGGATCTGCCACGCTCTCCCCATCTGGACAGCATGAGGGGCTCTTCCAGAGGGTGATTCAGAGAGTCTAATTTAGCCTCCCCTGGAGAGCAGTTCAGAGGTGTCTGCCTCTTTGATGAGTGAATTAAAAGACTGAGGGCAATGACTGGTTAATCTAAGGGGAATTCATACCACACACTGAGGTGCCAGAGGCATTTTAATAATGGGACTTGAAACCCTTGGCTTGTGATAACTGGACTCTGTTCACTTCTGTCAAGGTGAACATCCCCAAATCATTGATATCCCTAGTGCAGACCTGTGCCCTGTTGACAGAGATGTTCTGGCAGAGGGGCTGGGCTTTCTTCCAGCAGCCTTAGCTCTGAATATTTTCGCTTATATAAAGCACATATCTTTCCATGGGCAGACTTGTTGTTTGCATGAAGGACGTAGTAATTTCAGTGTCATACAGCCTTGGCTCTGGCCCTTGGAGTGTTACTGGGAATATCGCCCACTATAAAAGGGCTGGATCCACTTCTGGCTACAGATTAGAGGATGGTTTAAGGTCAACACCTTTTTGGGCTTGTATAAATGTTCTCTTCTTCTGACTCATATATCAAATGGCTGTTTTTATGTACAGCAATCTTCTCTGCTTCTGAACGTAATACTTTCCGTATTCAACGGTGGGACTGCAAGAACAGGCTTTGACTGAAATCTAGCTACTTATTTCTTTCCGTGCAGCAGCCCGAGCCAAAGCCCGAACAGCGGGATCCCCAGGGCCTGTCTTCAGCCAGAGAAACTCGGTATTAAGAATTCATGTAGCTCAGCCATACATCAGGTTTTTTGCAAACAGCAGGGGGAGCTCAGATTCTGCCTGAATCCCAACGAAGCAGAGAAAGTACAGTTTCCTGAAATTCTGTTTTAACCAGGGGAAAAAAAAACACTTGTGGGGTTTTTCTTACAAAACTACGTTTTTTTCGCCAGTATGCCATAGGGAGAAAATTAGAGCATACCTAACAGATAATGCAGTAATCAACATGAAGAGTTCTGTAATAGGAACGTTGCTGGAATGGTTCTTGAGAAGTGGTAAATGTGTGTATTTAATCCTTCTACTTCTATGGAAGAAGGACAAAGCTGTTTTAATACGTGTTTCACGGAATCGGTCCCCAACAGGTTCTGAACTTGGGAATGACTGAAATCACTGTTATTCAGGTGAAAAGAAATACTTGGGAATGATAGACGAAATCCATCCTTGAACTTGGCTGTCCAGAGGTCACTTTGGCTTGAAGGTATTTAGTAGTATAAGGCTGCTTTGTTCTCTGAGAGTCGAGTAAGTACTAATTAATCAAGGATGCATCCCCACACTTCTGTAGGTAAATGAGCACTATCAGGCTTTGTTTGGTGCTGGAGAAATCTGAACGCATGGATGGCAGCAACTGACGCAAGATCACACTGTCAGGACAGGATTGGGAGATTAGGATCTGGCTTCTTGGTGTTTCCCTCAGAAAGGCTGGAGCAGTTGTTGTCAAGCTCTTTCATCCAGGATCCAAAATCCATTTGTAATTGCTTCCCCACAACCCCCTGAGATCCCACAGCCCGTCAGATCTCTGCACAGGCAGGTGGGGAGGCTTGGTGGGGACTGGCAGAGGATGACAGGGGGATTGAACAGGTTTTGGATGGGTGCAGTTTTGGGGAAGATAGGAAGCATGTTAATGCTCCTCCCTGGATCTGCTCCAGCAGGGAACCCTGTGGGAAAGTGATGATTTTGCTGTCCTTAATGCCACTGGATGTAACATAGGGGACATTCCTTTGTAGTCCCAGTGCATTTCCATGATTTGGAAATTTTTGAGTGAACCCAGTTCTGTAGGATTATGGCTGTTCAGGGCTCTGTGGGCAAGGTGAGTTTGCTGCCAGTCTTGTAGCAGGGAAACAAATTGTCCACAGAGCCAAGCAAAGGAGAAAATAGTCCTAGATGTCAATCCCCAGTCATAGTCTTATCATTCTTTGTAATTTTTTTTGTGAAATAACTTTGTGATATTTCTTTGGGCAGCTATATCCTCATGGAAGTCTTTGGTAACAGGCCATGCAGGCTAACTACAGTATCCAATGCAAACAATGCTTATGCAGTCTCCAAGGGGAGAAAACAAACTCTGACTAGCCAGGAAATGCAATGATAAAACTAAAACCTTTCCTTTTACTATTACTGTTCATCATCTGCTCAACCAATATTCTGTTATCTATTAGTGGGAACCGGAATTTCTTGGACAATCTAAATATAGATCCATTTTTTTTTGTTAGAGCTGACCCAGCTTTTAACTTTTGAAAGCCGGCTTGGCATTTCAAGGAGTCCCACCTGCATTACAGAATTTATAATAAACTTATGGATGAACAAAGGAACAGTAGTAGGAACAGGGAAAAGTTATGGGGAGTTGTAAAAATCAGAGCCATTGATTATGCTGTCAGGGATTGGGGATACAGAAAATAGAGCTAAACCAAGGACTTCAGCCTTTCAAGCGTGTAGGAAATGAAAGCTAATAGAAGCAAAAGTTTGCTCTAAGAGGCTGAACAGAGAAAGCCAAAGCTGGGTGACAGTCCAGATCTCTGCATGATCAACCAGCATTGAGATCGCTGAGAGATATGGTGTAGATGGGAACTGGCAGTGTTAGGTTAATGGTTGGACTAGATGATCTTCAAGGTCCTTTCCAACCTAGTTGATTCTGTGATTCTGTGATTGATTCTGAGATGCCCCAGAAAGAAGAAAGACCAAAGAGGGATGAATCCCACAGCTCCCCAAAAGAGGGGACAGTAAGAGTCGGTGGGCCATCTTGTGTGAAAAACAGCTTGCGTGGCATGTGAGCATGAAGCATGTACCTTTCCTGCTCTCTATAAGAAATGCGTCCTTACATGCATTACCGCACGCAGACTCCCTATCACACGTAATGAACGCCAGACTGCCGTCTGTGAATGGGTAATGGTGCTTCCCCACCACTTCAAAGTAGATGTATTTCACTATTTTTTTTTCATTGTGATGTTGAAAGAGATGATTTTTCTCTTCTAAAAACCACAGCCACTGAGAAGTTAATGAAGGGCGCTGTTTTTGAAACTCCCAGGGGGTTGATCCTGACTCTTCCAGCTTTGCTGTGACTTTTGCTTGGGAACCAAGCACCGGACTGGATCCTTGCTGCTGATTAAGACTCATAACCACAAGCACAAGTGTCTGAGAAAGTTTGATGGAAGAGTCAGCACCTGACATTGTGTTTGCACAAGAAGACACCAGTCTCACCATAGGTTTGTGTGCTTCCTTGCCCAATGGTGCAGGGCACCAGAACCTGGGCAACCCCATTCTTGGGTTGCATCTTGCTCATTTCCATAATGCTGCTGGCAAATATCTGTGTCCTTTCTGTGCCAAAGCAATGAGATGGCAAAATATCACTGTCTTAGAGGGGTCATACCGAGACAGCTGAGGAGGATGATAGGGAGTGGGAGCATCTGAGAAAAGACTCATGTTAGGTTGTCTTTTTGTTTTTTATTTAACGGCAAGGGAGCTTTAGGCCTGCTGAGTCCTGTAATAAGTATATTAAATAAGAGAAACTGAATAAAAGAATGAGGAAGGGAGGAGTGATTACTGACAAGCGGGCAGGAAAGGAGGCTGAGTTGAAGAAAGTCATCTTGTGCATGGTGGGAAAGGACTGTGAAGGGCTGTTGGCCCTGGGGAGGTGACATCCCCCACCAGCAGTGCAGAGAGCAGCTGGGTGTCTTCACCCATGCCTGATTCCTCCAAGAGCAGAGGTTGCTGCCACCTCTTGCACCTCATGCTGGTTTCCCCAGGGTGTTGGCTGCCAAGCCAGTGTTGCTGGGAGGAGCAGGAGCCCTGGGGCCACAGGGAACTCGTTGCCTCCCTTGTGTGTGTGTGGTCTCCCCTACATAAGCCTGGCCCTGAAGGCTCTTGTGGAAAAGGGCAGTCCCTGCTAGGACATGTTTCTGCTTCTTTATCAGTTGCTGTGGCTGTTGCCGGTTGCTTTATTATGAGCAGATGCCGTTTGCTCAACTTATTGACTGGAAATTGCGTACAGCTGCACTGGGGAAAAGTGAGCCTGAATTACCTTACCTGCAAAGGCTATTTAAATGGGAAGCTGCAGACTCCCCTCCATCCTCTCATACTGCTATTTAATTTATAATTGAGACCCAGATTCAGAAAGCTTTTGAAACACGTGCTTGTAGATAGTGGTGAATTGAGATTTGGGCAAAAGTGATCCTCCCTTAGCATTGCTTTGCAGTTACATGCCTCACATGTGCCAGACAATATGGGATCATAGACCAACCGATGCTACTGAGCCTGCTGCTGTAAAGGAGTAATGTACTCCTTTTCATTAACTTCTTTAAATGTGTCAGGTCTATTAACCACCTCCCTCAAGTCATATCACTATCATTGAAATAGCACTTTGAAAATATGTGACTGAAGAGAATGGTTTGCTATTAATTTAGGAGAAAGTATATAGTTACAGTCACAGTGCAAACCTGACTCACCACTTTTTTAATAAACTGAACTATTTTGGGGTTGAAGTATTCAGCAGAGTTCAACTTATCCAGAAAAACAGTTTGTTATGATGTGTTGGAAGACCTGGTTTATTGTTTGCTTAAGGTAAAGATTTTAATGAGAAAAGTTAACTCAGATTGGAGCTACCACATCAGCATTATAACCACATCTGTGTTTTTTGTTCTTTTTTTAAAAAAGGAAAAAAGTGGAGCATGATTTTGGGGAGGCAATGGAGGAGACACTGGCTAACTTTCCATATCTAATTCAAGGGTCTCTAAGACAGGAGGCCCAGCCAATCAGTGGAGAGCAATAAATTCCTCCAGAGGGAAGTTCAGGGAGTGTGAGTTAGGTCTCTTCTCTGGAAGCACAAGGGCTCATCCATGGGATGTGCAGGGAGAGAGCAGCTTCATGCAGCAGGGGTCTGACGTTAGTCTGAAAATCCTCTGTTCACCTTTTCATTAAATAGGCTTTTAAAAAAAAATTTACACCTATGTATTTACATCCTGGTTTTTAACATATAGTGTTCACACAAAATGAAGCAATATGCTAGCCATCTTTGGTTTTAATGGGTCTGCTTAATGAGGTTGGTGCAACTTAGCTCGGCATGTTCTGCTTAGCAGAAGCAACAGCTACCTTAAGGTCAGGTACCCAATAGAAGCCATTTCACTTAACCAGGACCTTCCTGGCCATTGTAGTAATCATTTCTGCAAGGTAACATTCATGTTGAACTACTCTCCTCATTCAAAGATGTGTACTTGTGCTAAATTTTGCCCATCCAGTGGAAAAGCTGAAAACAGAACTTAAAAATGTTGAACTACTTTTCCAAGAAAAACTTAATCTACTCTTTGGTGCAAAATCAGTTCTTAGGTCACATTTATATTCCAGTCAACAGGTTAACGCATTGCTGAAATGTCAAAGGACATGATGTGTCTAGTACTTGTAAGAACAGAATTACCACTACTACTGGTAAATGGGAAACCTTTGTGTTTAAGCTTAGTGATGTGCTTAGATGTATATACACACAGCCTAAAGGGACCTGACAAATAAAAAATAGCAGGAGAAGATTAACACAAAGGCTTATGCAAAGAAGTTAAGGAAAGTATTAACTTTTTCTTCTTCCCTAGAGCAGACTCAGACATTTCAAAGGAATTCTGACCTGTAGTTGGTAAACAGATAAATCCTTTTCATCTGATTGTTTATGAGAGGGAGAAGGCTTGTTGGAGTAGCCTGGCAAAATTACAAGGATCCCATTTCTTGGCCAGTGCCCACTATGGGACTCCCTTTCTCCTTACTGGATGCATCAGGCTGATGTATTGCATGCACCAAAACAACTCCAGTAACAGCCATAATAACGCTCTGCTCTGAATAGCTCATGGAAAATACCAGGATGCTTCACTGCTGAATATTTCACCAACGTGCCTGCGCAGAGTAGTAAGCAAATATATTTAGTGCATTAATCTGTTTCCTTAGAAATTGATGCTGCCTTACAGGATATGCTGGATTATGGCCTACTGCAAGCATTTCAAAGAGTGGAACAGACCTTGACAAAATAAGCGTAATTATAGCGTATGTAGAGTTCTTCGTTTTCAAATGCCATGCATTTGGAAACATATCTATTTCAACAGACCAGCACAGAGAAGAGGATTTGTAAAGGTCACAATATGAAGCTACAGGAGTTTTCTACGATGAGGAAAACTCTGCCTTTACTTACACCACAACAGCTCTATTAACGTCACCTAGAGTTTTGTGGCTGCAACAGTAACAAAAAAAAAAAAAAAAAGTTGCGAATAACTATGTGCACAGGCTGCAATGAAGAGGAAAAGAAGACTTAATGATTACAAACTTCCTTCCAATGTAACTGTGCAGTAAATGCAAGAGAAGAATCATGATATTTGGAACTTTTTGCCCAATGAACAATAAAATACAGCATCATAAAACTAGAGAAATTCAAACTGGTCTTTTGGAGGGAAAAGGAAATCAGCTCTAAATGGCTCAGAATTCCAACAGAAGAAATCAGTACTTGGGTGCCTTTGGGGAATTCAGATGCTACGATTCCTCAGGTAGATGTTTTGGTGAGGTTTGTGATGGGAGAACAGAAACCATAAAATGCCCTCCTTGGGGAAGCAGTAAGGCCTGTTAGATCAAAGGCCTGATGGTCTGTCATCAGCACTCCTTCTGCCTGCTCCCTCTGCCAGTTCCATCCAGGTCAGCACTGCAAGAGTGGAGCTGTTAAGGCAAAGCTGATTTTTTTGAAGAAGAGGGTATCGGGGCTTTTGGCTGTGGCATGTTCTGAACCTTGGGACTCTGCAGAACCGGGTCTATCTCAGTGGACCTTTCCAGGACCAAGATTAGCACCTGTTTCATTCTCTGCTCTCTTGCTAGTTAGCACAAATATTTCAAGCACATTCCCTCTAGTTTGTAATGTTTACTACTACACACTGAAATTCTAGGCATTTAAAAAAGTACTCAGAAAATTTGCAGCTCATTTCAACCAGAGACAAGAACAGAAATTACTGGGAACATTTTTAGGATGTCTGAGACCACTGGATTTCCAGTTGGTGTTCTGTGTCAGTGCAATTCTCCCATTACATGCAACAGGAGGCTGGAGCAGGGTGACATGTCACCTGGAGAATTCTGGTTTTACTGGGCTGTGGGAGAGATGAGTTTGTGTGTCTTCATCCTACAGCATGCCAGCTAAAAGCTGCTGGATCCTTGAGCTGTGTATGAACTGTGCACTGAAGAACTCGGTGCAAGTCTTCCCAAGTGGAAGGTGCATCATTCAAAGAGTGAAATTAGTGAGCCCCTCATCCCTCCAGGCCATATCATATTTTCTCACATCTTAGTATGTAATGAGACATGAAGCTTGAGGCCAAAGGTTTCCAGCACTGGTTAAGTATGGTTATCTCCCCAAACCCATGTGCCCTTGAGGCTGTGATCCCACCTACAGTGGCTGAAACATTCTAGGAAAAAAAGACAATTAAAATAAATTCTGTATTTTTTAAACAACCACCAAGCCATTAGAGAGATTTTAGGAAACCATTGTAAAAGAAGGCTGAAGAACAGCAACATTCAAGAAATGGGAGGTGGGAAGGCTGCTTTTTTAACTTCAGCAAAACAAATTTAGCTATAAACAGTGTAGCAGTACAAAGAGGCTCAACATCAATAGCAGAAGAACACATGAGTATTAAATGATTAATGGGGCAATTGTCAAACTTTCTGCACCTTGAATAGAGAAGGTAAGACAGAAGAGTGTTTGTTTTTCAGCTTTGTGATCAGTACATTCATCCCTCCTGAAGCTACTGCTCAGCTCCAGTTCTTGTGTTTTCATCTTCTTTAGATCTGATGATTGCAATCATTGCACCACATATCATTTGAAATCCCTCGCCTTTAGATTTTTATTTTTAGGCTGACTGCATGAAGAAATGATCACGCTATGAGTTGGTTTCCATTTAAGGAACTTATCTGCAAGGAATGAATGGGTGTTGTAGGAAGATTACATGTCAGATGGAGGAAGACATGCATTTCTATTTTGATATGATGGTAGATACAAGGAATGCACCTCTAAAGCAGCTCACTTGGGAATGGGATTAGAATACAGCAAATGAGGAGAATGGACCAGTGGATCTTCATCCAGTATCAAGAGAGGGGCAACATCACTTGGACAGGAGAGTGTCTGGAGGCTGGTAGGGCCATCCATCTGTCTTCTCCTTTGGTGAGAGAGAGGTACAGCATATCTCAGTATGTATACATGTGCTCACTTCTGTTAGAGCACAATCACCCAACAAGAATAGCATAACTGAGCAACTGCCCTTATTTCCATGCAAGGCTGAGGTAGTTTGCAGCCATCTTGTGTATCCTTGCCTTCAGCCTTCCTAATCTGTGCTGTAAAAAGTTCTTCCCCGAGCCAAGAAACACAGGCTTGAACCAGTTCAGAGTTTCTGTCAGCAGCGGCAGCAGCCTGTGCTATCAGCACTGGGCAGGGAGCTGGCAAGAGGCCAGGGCTGCGGCACTTTCAGCTTTGCTCCCGATTGCAATGTCTTGAGTGAGTTCACAATTGGGCAAAATGCCTTTGCATCTGTGAATACGAGCTTTCTGCTTTTTTGTACAGCCAATATGTGTTTCTACATAAAAATGCCACAAGTCTGGTGCTAACAGTCCTATCTGTTACTATAATAAATTGCTGCCATTACACAAAGACCCAGGTAAGTTTATACGGAACCATCCCCAAACTATAGACTGATCTGTGCTGGGCATCTCTGCAGGAGGTACTAATGGGGAGCAGAAGTCATCAGCAATACTGAGAGCTGCTTGTGAGCAAAAGCCAAATGCTGTCTCCTTGAATAGGCCCAGATGAGCATCTTTTGTTCCCATTGATGTCATCAAAGCTGGAGACCCTCAGCATCTACAAGGACATTTCCCAGAATAGTCTGCAGTTGTTGGTGTGAAATATTTTTATATTTCTCAATAAGGATGATGCTATTGCTTGGAAGTGATCTTATGAAACAGAAGAAGACACTAAACTGTCAGGCTGATCTTCTAATCCCTGTTCAGATATTAGCACTGGCAGTGTAATTAAGGAAATTAAATGTTAAATCTCATTTCTCCTCTATATTGCAAGTAACAAGATCTTTGGTTTTTTTGCCTAAAACTCCAAATGATCTTCCTTTCAGGACACTGTCTGAAACCTATCATAATGACCTTACAGTCCCATCTGACCTAGGTTTATCACTATCCCTGCATATTCAGAAGTGCTTTGTTTTACAGTAGCTATAAAATAAGCACCGTGATTTCACAAACTGAGGTTTGTGGGAATCCCCTAACGTAATGCCTATATATCATATAGCATTTTTGTATGTTGCAGAGCTGTGAATTTCAACTCTTCCATGAATTTTTCCTCTGTATCTTACATGAGTGGTATCAGGCCTCAAAATCTGTTGTTTAAGTAGGTTACATCATTTAGAAAGATGCCATTAGAGACATCATTGTGACAAGAAGGATTTATCGACTCTCTCTGATAACTAATCCCAGGATCTTCCCATTGATTTTTCCAATTAGGGTCATGATTTAAATATTTTCTTTTGCACCTTCATAGTTAAAAATCCAGCCATTTCTGTTCAAGAATGAGCTTTCCTTTTTTAGCACTGTTTTTAAAAAGAAACTTAGTTTTTTTACTTTGTTCTTACACAGTTACATGCAAACTTGAAAACAGATTTGAAATAAATAGAAACATCAAAATAGCTGAGAAAAAAATTGGGATATACTGACAGAGGAACCATTTTGAACTATAAGTCTTCTCAGTGTTTGGAGTTTTTTCTCTGCAAGGTCCTTAAATCCTTGAATGCAAAATGAAGAAAAAACACCAAGATTTGCTTTCATATTAATGTGTAGTCAAAACTTAACATAAATCTCAGAATAAATTAATTCTGTTCTATGACTCAATGACTCAGTGTTAATCTGGAGAGTATGATAGTGATCTACAGGTTGTAAAACAGTATGGAAAACAGCTCTCAGAAGAGTTTTGCTTACACTCTGATATATATTACTTTTTCTTGTCTTTATCTCTTCAGCTGACTTCTTCTTCCTTCTAACTTTAATCTGTTGCTCCAGTGGCTTTTCTTTTATACTGAATTAAATTTGTGACACTGTTGCGCATGGTGCATATGGAGACCTCACGCTGAACTCCAGCAAACGGTGCAGAGACTGGGAACTCCACAGATGGTGAAATCTAAATCCAGCACTACCTGAGGAACCAAGTGTTTGCTTTGTGCTCGATTCCCACTGATATCCAGAGGATGGTGCTACTTGTTAAGAATTTCTTGTCTGAGTTAGAACTGCAGAAAATCTCTCTAGTATTGTGGCATTGTCTCATCAGTATCGTCTGTTTGTCAAAAGCAGTCAGCACCCTCATTCCGAGAAATGAAAAGTGAATTACAACAAATATTGACATGTATCTGTTCTGGTCAGTTAAAGATGAGTTTTAGGGGTTTTGGTGGGAAATTTGTATCAGGAATAAAATTCAAATGGGGATATGCCACTGTAGTGGAAATTTTAGTCCAATATAATTTTCTCTTTCTTTCCCACAGGCCAGGAACCTTATGAGAATGTGTTTCCTATAATACACTGCATCCCTTCTTGTGGCAAGGGACAGCACCATCTCAGGGTAGCCTAGTCCAGATGCATCTTGTCTTGACCACAATGTGGTCTTGAAAGCTGCTACTTATAGTGTAGGATGGGGTGATGTGAAATTAGCCAATACCACATTATAGGAGTTTTAGGGAAAATATTTTTTTAATGGAAATATGTTTCTTTCACAAAAACATGATTTTGGTAAAAACTGAAATTATAGCAGCTTTGGCAACTTGTTTAGATTCTCTTTCACTCTGGATTCAATCTGTGGAGCAAGGAAGCGAGAAAGCCGGCTTTGTCATCCCCCTGGAGTCTACTGGCAATTGATGCCAAGGAGAAAACTGGAAAATAAAAATTTTCTGCCTCTCCCTAAACTTGGGACATCAGCTGTTGCTAAACTTAAACAAAATCCATGACTAAAAGCAGTTTGGACACATGAGGCTCTTAAACTTTTGGTGTTTGCAGGGACAGCAGCTGTGGCCCAAATCCCTCTGTCTGCTCTGCCAGGCTTGTGAACGTGCTGCATTTGGAAATTATGTAAAATGAAATGGATGGATATTTCAACACATCCACTGCTAGTGAGAAACTCTTCCTTTCCAGAAGCACCTTTATCAGAGGGAGCTTTTGGCCCACAGGGTTTATCTGAACAGGATCCCCCCGGGCTGCTGAGCTGTGGCAGAGGAGCAGGAGTGCAGGATGCCAGAGGCTTCCCCCTCCCTCCTGCCCTGCTTGAAAGCCTTGTGCTTCAGCAGCAGGGTGACTTCAGACTCGGTAACTGACCTTAGGATCCTTTTGCATTAACTGCTCTTAGCTGGAAACCCGATGACTGCATTTTGGATTCCTTTCTTTCACTCTCATATTGTTTTCCTGGAAATCTGTAGGAACCACCAAGCTCTCCCTGAGCTGCAAGGAGATCAGAGGTGAACGCAGTCACCGCATCCCTTAACTCCTCCATCCCTGCTTGTTCCCTGCATACAGTTTTTTCTCCAATTTCAGGAACATATGTAAATAATTAACTTACAAATTATACAAGCTTATCACACTATATCCCAACAGATGGAGAAACACCATTAAGTTGATTTGTTCAGGCAGCCACATGCTAGACACAGACCCAGAAAAAACAAGGAAATGAGAAGTTAGCACTCTTAACTGTATGTAACTGATCTCATGGCTGCTATTGCTGCATGTGACATTACAGCCCATTTACTGTAATCTTAACTCTGATCCACCCAGCCCTTTCACCATATTCTTTCCCCTATCAAATAACTGTTGTGAAAGTTTATTTCTACTGCAACAGAGCAATGTGGTTGCAGCACGTATCCAAATCATGCATCACCTAGCTGGTTCACGTCACCCTAGTAATAGCACTGAGATGTGGGCATCGGTCCAGTCTTGCTCTCAGTAGCTATTTTAGAAGCACTGCTTCAAGCATGGCTAGGGATCTTGGCCTGGGGAACTCACATACAAACATTGCCCCCTAATAATAGTGGTAGGCATGAGACAAAGGTGTTTTTAATGCTGGGAAATTCTCTAGCACTGCAGTGTACGGAGAAAGAGTTATGTAAAATGTGGATGTCACTTAGGTTAGGAAGAGCTGCCAACTAGAATAGAAAAAAAATCTGTTTAATTTTTTCAAAACAACTTACAAAGAGTAGCTCTTGCTAGAGCAACAGAGGTATTGAAGCTGGGACTTTAATGAAAGCAAACCCATTTGCTATTGCATGTGATAAAGGCAACGGCCAGATGAGAAGTGCATGCTATACCAGGCACAGTTCTTATGGAGCATTAACATTTCTGTTCATTTCATTTGCCAAACAAAATAAGTGCATCACTCAGGTAATCTAGTCAATCACATGCAAATTTGAAACCTGTCTCTCTCGCTTGATGACGGTGAATAGAAGAATAATGCAACACTTGGAAACTGAGAAATTCTTGCTTTTTAGCAAAAGGCCACTGTGTTGCTTGGGCATCCACTATTTTTATTGTAGAAATTGTTCCAGGACATCACAGCAGTATTGTACAGAGGTACTCAATGGCTTTTCACTTGCTGAGTTTAGTATCAGTTGCAAACAAGCCACAGCAGATCACAGCTTAGGTGAATTTGCTATGCCTCTTAGCAGGGGCTGCAAAAGCTACTTTTTTGACTCTCTGTTACTGCAGCTAAACTGCAACAGCCTCTTCTTGGGTACCCAGAACACAAGTAAGCACTGAGGTGAATGGTGACCTTTGCCTTCATTGTGGCCCTTGAGCCAAACCTGAGTATCTTCTTATAACTGACCAGTGCCTTATTCTGTATAATGAGCTTTGTACCTTTGTTTTGAGGGCAAGGATGAATTTGTGAGTATCTGTCTTAGAGATGAAATTTGTGCTTCTATACTTAAGAATTTTCGTTTCTGAGTGTCTGTTACTGGGGCTGGCTTTTCTGCTCTCTGTTCCCTGCTGGAGTGGTCAATGTAGTCGCATTCCCCCCAAAAGGCAGTGATGTCCTGGCAGGGGAGACAATGGGGCTCTGAAGCCTTTTCTGTGTGTACATGTGGGCAGCGTGTGCGGTCTGTGGCTGTTTTCTGACATGGGAAATGTGCTTATTAAAGTCTTTGCTTGGCTTTACACTACTTCTGCTATCTGAAAGTCAAGCCAGTGAGGGGGTTTTACTGCTTTGGAGATACCTTATGTATTTGTAACAGTCTTTGGTTGGGATTTTGAAGCTCTCCACAGTTTTAACCTTTGGACTACTCTCTTTTGGTCTCTCCATGGTTTTTTCCTAAGGGTTTTCACCCTGACCACCTGTGAGAAATACTTGTGCAGTATTTACTTCTTTTCTTTCTCACTTTATTTTAAGGGCTATATAAATATTAGGGAAGTACTGCCAGATGACTATCTGATACCTTAATTCTAATTCACCCAAAGATTTGCTGTTTCCAGTACCTGCTACGACTCTCCTAATTCTACAGTTTCTGTACTCGTTTGACTCAGATTTGCTTACATCTCCTCCAGACTGCTTTTCTGATAGAAAGCTTCCTTACAGTAGTTTCTATTCCACTGCTGAAACTCTGCTTTGACATTCAAGGGCCATCTGGAGGGATAATGAACTGGTCTTCACCCCATCCTCCACTGCTGCCATTTCCCAGCTGTCTTATTTTCACGCCTCCATTCCAGCATGCAGCACCTCAGGTGCATCCCTGAAACCTCGCAAAATCTCCCCCCCCACCCCCCTCCCTGCCCTCCATTCCACCTTTGGAAATGGAAGTCGGGGTTTTTCTAGTTTACCGTTTGTTTCTCTGAGTCTTGTGCAACAGTGCCCATGTGAGCCCACTGCAGGTCCCCCGTGGAGCCAGCCCTGCCTCCAGCCCTGCGTCCAAGGGTGGAAACACTGCTGATGCCCAGGTACATGTTTCATGTCAAATCAAGTGTGCGTTTGGGCTTGGCCTATTTCGAGTGCAATAGCCTCAATTTAGCTTTACCAGAGAGGGCTGTGTTATTTGCTGGTAATTAGTATGCTAAGTGCCGTGCTGAAATGCCACTGAAATACCAGGTGTTGCTGGGCATTTCTGCTCTGCTTTTGTCTGTCAAGATGGTAATGAGGTGATTCACTGTGTCATCCTGTGCTGGCCCGTGTTCAGCCTTCCTTCGCAGTGAGACCTGCCTTAGTGGCTCACTTGTGAAATGCCTGATTTTTGCTGTTACTATTTGAGTTACTCTGTCATTACTCTGTGCAACTGGGACAGTGACTTTATTGAGATGTATTCCAGGCAATATTTTCAATATAAATATTTATGGGTAGAATTTTCAACTATTATCTCGGAGCACAAATCCTGCTGAATGTCAATGTGATTCATATTCCTACAAGAACATTGGGAAATGCAGCTTCACACGTCAATAATGACAAAAAACTTGCAATCTCTGTGGTTCGAGTAGATGACAGGCTGAGTTCCCTGTAGAAACACCTCTAGCCCCAGCTAGGGCTGTATGCCTGTATGTTGTATTTAGCTGAGAATAAAGTAGACTTTTGAATTCTGAATTCTGAAGTTGGAAAATAGCATTTAGGGGAAAAAAAAGTATTATTCCTAGCTTTTATTCAGTATAAAACCCTACTACTTTTGAAATTTTTCCAAAGCTTTCTTTTCAGTGCAAAATACTACTTCTTTTTTAAGCCTTTAAGCTTTCTTTTCAAACGCTCTCATGATTGCCATTCTAACTAGGAAGAGAAGTATCTGCAAATGAAAAAAAAAGTATGAGTGATGGTTGCTCACAGTGTCTGCATCCATAGCAGAAGGCTGGGAAAGGAGGGGAGAGAGAAAGGAAAAAGTATTTTTCCTGACTCACTGTTTAAATGATAAAATGTCCATTAATAGGATCATATTATAAAATTATAATTCTAACCTTTACAAAGGGTTTCCATCACTGCAGATCTTGCAGCTGGTGCAATTACAGTATGGCATAAACATTTTGCTGGAGAGTTTGATTTAATTATAGGAAGACTTTTTGTAAGGTCAGTGCTGTGGTACAGAACTTCTGTTCTTCAGGCATTCACTCTAATTACAGTTTTGTTTTTGATGCTGGGCCTGACTGATCTTCATGTCGTATGTGGAGTCACTCCTGTGCTGTATCAGTCTTAGAGAGATCACTCACTGCTGAGAAATAATGAATCTAGCATCTGGTTTTATCTCTGGGACAGCTGCTTGCCCACATTTTGGTGTGTTTTTTCCCCCAGTGGGTGAGAGCTCCTGTATCTGGTCATGAAAAGGGGATGCTGGGCTGCAGCTGGGAGTGTCATGTTGTAGAGGTGTCACATGTGTAGTAAAACTCATGTAGAATGCATATCCCAGGTGCTGCTTCCCTCCTGCACTGTGACCTGTGTACCCAGTGTAGTTGCCTGGTGGATCTGGGTCACCAGCTGAGTTTCATGTGAAGAGGCCATGACTCTGAAGAGAAGACATGGCACTGTCCTGTTTGTGCATGAGATACAGGCCAAGCATCTGGCAGGATTGAGCTCTGTGAATCTTGATGCCTGGTGAACGAGATCTTGGCAGAACTCTGCAGGCCTACGGGCTTTGAGTCTTCCCCTCTGTCCCATAACTACTTTGCCAAACCACTCACTCCCCTGCTAGCATTGGTTTTGATAAGCCCCTGCTAGATCCTAATGAAGACATTGCATCAGACTGACCTCACAGCACTACCTGCAAGTTTTTACTCCTTTTCAGTTATCTTTCTCTTTGTAGGGGCTTCCCATGACAGAATTTATGTGGCCCAATCCAGAATAATTATTTCCAGAAAGAGTTTGAAGTGCACCAGAAATGCAGGAAGTGGAATAGGTTTGTAAGGAACAAGTTGTGCTAGACAAGTTCAATTTTATTTTTTTTTTCCTGTATAATTACAAAATTTGATGATGTTGGGAGCAGAACAGGCAGGATTGTTGATGTGTCAATATAGTATAAGTGTTCTAGAGACAAGTGAAGGAGAGAGCAGAGGAAGAAAGGGATCCGTCATCGACATTGCAAAGGGGAGGGAAGGGACATACTGTGGTGCATCTGCTTCATGTCATGTCTCCTCAACCATGTGCACTGTGTTTAGCAGTGCTAATGGGGGGATACAAACACCTCCCCTTGTATCTCTTCTGTTCTGCCCTTCCCCAGCAGAAAAACGCTGTGAAAGCCATCTATTCCCCCCATCATCAATCATTTTCTAACTAGGTGTAACAGTTACTTTTTACCAGTTAAAGACCATTCTCTACAGCACATTTCCTACTTGTTCCTGCACAGCATGACATCTTGTTTTAAATGTTTCAATCAATTGGACTTCTGGCACTTCCCTCAGGACACTGTTCCACTCTTGCTCTAAAGAAAGCAGCATTAGAATTTCTTCTTCACTAGTCAGCAAAACTTTTCCTTCACTAAGCTGGGGAACAGTGCTATAGGAGAGGGCCTGCAATAGAGAGGGAAGAAGTAAAGAAGTGAGAAATAAAAAAGAGCATGAAGGAAGAGATATTGATAACTGGCTGGACATCTGAGACCCTGGTGAAATTAGACATTTAACCTTTGTTTCTTGTGTCTTCTACTTTTCATAGCAACAAGAAGGAAGAAGAAGTTCTTCCATTAAAAAAAGGAAATTAAAACTCTACTGATGTTCTTTTCTGGTGCTGAAGAATTCTGAAGTGTGAGGGTAGAAAGAGGAAATGTGTTAATTATCTAGGGCTGGAGAGTACCTAAAGGTACCTAAAGAACTTCAGTGCTGAGCTCTCCCTAAAACCCTGGAAGAGTGGAGTGACAAGCTGCATAAGCTCTTTTTCAAAATCCTCTCATTGAAGAACGTATTAAAGCAGAGGTGGAAATCAGAAGGCAGAGAGAGTGGTACAGATACCCATGTAATGATTAGTCCTGAGGTTGGCAGAAGTAATAATCAATTATTTGTTCTGCATCTTTGTCTATGACCTGCATGTTTATGTCAGGGCGCCACTGGGCAAACACACAGGGAAAAGAAAGTCTCAAGAAGCTTGCTTAAATGTTTTATTCATTGCATTAATTTTTGCCTGAAGAGATTTTTTCCCTTGGGGATGGAGGCCTTAAGATATGGTTCAAAGGAGTGTGTGGAACTTAGCCAAGAAGCTGTCCCTGAAATTAATGACAGAGCTGGACTAAACCCTTTGAACCATTTGGAAACCAGCCACTGACACTCAGATAGGTTTGCCCCATGGTAAAAACCTTTTACTTCCTAATGATTGAATTGGCCTTTTGGGTTTACCTTAAAGGGTAAACATACCCCACAGTGCTATTCAGCACTGCATGCGTATGGCAAGCAGGAGAGAGAACCAAGCAGATTCAAGAAATATGAAGTACTATGGCCTTTTTTATAAAATGAAGTTGTGAGCAGAGTTTGGGTCATAGATGCTGGTCTAGTCCTTCAAGTTTAGACACATCAGAGCAAAAACTTAGATTTCAGAGCAGTGCTGATGATTGAATTGCAGCTCAGGGCTGGAGGCTGCTGCTGTTTCTATTCAGAGAGTGTAAAAATCTTCGGAAATGTTTAAAAGATCAACCAGGAAAATGGCTGTTTGAAAACAGTATCAGATGGATTTAAAGTCCAGGTAATGCTGTTGCTTCACTCTGCTTTTGCTGGCATGCCCAGAACAGCTGTGTTTGATAGCTCCCCACAGGCAGGACAGCTTTGAAAGTCAAGTAGTGTGGTTTTGTAGTGTCAGCCTTCCTGGCATGTCTCGAGGATGTGGCTGCTTCGGATGGGATTGTGGGAATATGAGAGCTGCCGGGGGAGCTGGGGAACTATGGCAATAGACAGGAGAGGGGAGGAGGAAGTGGCAGTGCTCTTAGATGTATCTGCTAACTTTTGTGGCACTGCTTTGGTGGATGCTTCTCATCTTGAAGCAAAGCCCCACTGCTAGCTAATGAAAGGTGTGTCAAGGGGCAGTACTGATTTGCACATTGCTCAGGAAAACCTTGTGGATGTCAAGATGACAGCATAACAAACCTACTAGCTAGAAAGCAGGTAACTGGGGGGCACAGTCCCATTCCCATGGCCCTGAAGCTATGGGTTCTTCTGTGTGTGAATTTACCAAGGTGTGAGACTGTGAGTCAGGTCAGTCAGGAGGTCTCATGCTTGGCCATGACCCAAAGCATGAGACATTTGTCATGGTACTTGTGCCGGGTAAGAGGAATGGAACTAGAGCTGGAGCTGGGCAGTTGTGGATGGCAGGAACCTCACTGTGGTCAAGCATGGGGACCTCAGTCCTCTTTCTTGATCTCACACTCCAGACATTGTTAGTCACTAGGGAACAGGAAGACTTGATGGGCTACATGCTGTAATTTGGGCCAAGAAGCAAGACTCTATCCAGACTCTACAAATGCTTGAGAGAAGGCACATATGCTGGAAAGGGGGGTGAGCCTGAAGGTTGTTGTGAGTCTAACTTGTTAACAGATATATTATGTACAACCTAGCCAGGCTCCAGGCTTTGTTGCAGTGAAGGCTGCAGGCTCCTTCCTGGCTCCTGAGGGCTGACTGCCTACATGGTCCAAAATCTACCAAAATCCACCACTGCTCTGAAATTTGATAGGACTTACAGAGGGCCAGCACAGGGGTATTCTCCCATTTTGGAGTCACTTAAGCAAGGAGATCCTGAGATACAGCCCTCTTCTCCTGATCCTTGTCCTTTCTTTCTCCATACCATTCTATGATTCTATGATATCTTTCTTTCCTGCTCCAAAAGACAAACAAAGAGAATCAGCTCCACTTTGATTCTTTCCTCTTCATGTGCTGAGAACCAGACCTTTGACTTGAATGTCCAGGGCTATGACTCTGCATGTCCTGGAGGAAAATGCTGATTTCTAGCCTGGTTGTTCTTGCATGAGCTGAGAGGACTCCTGCAGGCTGTCTATGCTATCATTGCTGGTGTCAACTCAAAGTCAGCCTGGGCAGAAATCTAGAAAGGGCAAATAGGAATTTTAATGTGCTTCTCCCTCACCAAGACTGTTTTTCATGTTTGTTTGGATTACATTCTGTGGGAAGTCCAGAAAGCCTGAAAGCTGTTTTCAAAAAGAGAGAGGCTAAGGGTTTCTGACAGAGGAAGGATGAAAATTTGGATGGAGGAAGAAAGCAGGACAGTGGAGATGATTACATTGAGGGAGCTCTGGTTGGTCTCTCAGGCTCCTTTCTTTAGGTGTAAGCTACAGGGGTGGAGAATGGGAGGAGGAGGAATGACTAAGAAGGACACTGGAGGAATTTGAACTCATTTCCTGACCTCTCTTTGGGATAAAATGAGATATGGAACTTTCACAGATTGCCTCCACCACCCTTCAAGCTTCTCTGGGTGTGGGACCACCCCCAGGGATCCAGGGGTGCGGTCAGAGTTGTGTGAGACAATGTTCACCTCCATGTGGTACTTGAGGTAGAGAAGGGAGGTGGTGGGTAACCTTTCCCCTTTCCTCCATCATGTGCTGGGATGCTGGTGATGCTGGAGCCTTCCTGCCCCTTTGTCCCAAAGAAAGGCTGCTCTTTTACAGGGACAGCTGATGACAGCAGACTTGCCAGGTACCTACAAGGCTCCCAGCCTGGCATGAGAGATGGAGTGATGTAGCCTTAGACCGATTCTTCTCTGGCTGTATTCCTCTTGTGGGGCATTCTTCAGTGGGCCACTTCTCATTACTCACTGCAACCAGCTAACTAAAGAAGCTGTTAGTTGAAGGACAAAACCATTCTTCCCTAAATGGTGGAGTCACCTGATCCCATCTCACACCTTTTCACAAAGCCAGTGTCACAAAAACTCCAATTTGGTCATCAGAAAACAGAGCCCAAAGGGCCACACCCTAGAGATCTTAATCTTACTGGTTTTATATGGCATCTGCATATATCCTGATGCCACTTTCCCCTTGTACCAAGCAGAATTAGTTGCCACCTACTACAGAAATGATGGACTCCTGCTTTTTCTTCAAAGAACTCGCTTTCACCACAGATGGAAGTCATCTTATGAAGATTTACAATCTCTTTGAATAAATATGAGGCCACAGGATGGTCTTTCCCTTTCTTATTGTTAGACCTCTGCTCTGTACCTCTCTCCTGTTAAACTGCCACAGGTTCTGGCATCTCTTAAAAGCTACCTCCCTGTACATGGAGATTAGACAAACGGACATGACCAGCTCAGATCTTCCTGGCTCTGACAGCCTGGACCAGGTTGATGTGCAATGAGCTGGAAGGCTGGCAGACCAAATCCGTTAGCAGCTCTTGAGTTGTGGGGCTGGTCTTACAGTTTCCTTTGCTGCTAACATCTACCTTTTAGCTTGTCTTGTTTGTGCCCTAATTCTTGACTGTTTCACTCTTTGCATGGACAGGTGGGAATATCTATCAAGCCTTACTGGTGGAAGTCTTTCAAATCCAGTACATGTTTCCCATGGTATCCTGGTGAGTCAGTCTTCTTTCAGGATAGAGCTGTGCTTGCAAAACTTCATACATTGTTCCATACAGCAGGAAAGACCCTCCCTCTGGATATCATGCTTCAGTGTTTTACAGTGGCATATTGTTCTGCAGCAAACATCCGTGGGCTGAGTCACACTATTAACGTCAGTGTTTGTTTTTAATCAGGCAGACCAAGTGCCACCTTCAGAACCAGACCTGTCAAAGAAGGCAAAGCACAGGGCCAATTGTTTATTTTCTTTAGTGATTAGCTCCATTCTCTTTGCATTCCAGACAAACAGCATCCCCACTGTTCTCTGACTAAGAGCAATATATCCCCTTAGCATGTGGCATGCCAAAATTAACCCCTGGGCAAAAAAGGAACAAGAAACAAAGGGTTGTTTGTTAAACAAAAATCTATTTATGCAGGATCAGACATCCAGACATGGCAAAATAAGTTCTTGTATTTATCAGTGATCATGTAATCCTACTTTGAAGCTACAGCAATGAACCTATAAAGGTGAATATATTTTTGGGTAAAAAAAGATCTGTCTTTGAAACAGATGATTTTGCAATCAGGACAGGAGGTAGAAGCAGAGCTAGATATTCAGCAGATGAAAGTCAATGTAATTCCCTTCAAAAGTTCTGGTTATGTCTGCACCCACTGTGAATCTAGCTCAGAGTGTTTTAAACTTTAAGTACTGTCCCAATTTGAAGAAAGTGATTCTTTAAGACCAAGCCTGTCTTTCTTCATTTTCTGTATGTTGGAAATCATGGAGTGAGCTTTAATATATTTAGATGTTGCCTCATATATGGATTTTTAAGCTGCAAGTTGAAGGGAGATTATTTTCATGGTTTTTCCCTGTTAAAATGCTGGCACAGCATCAGTGAGCAGTAGGACCAGCAGAATTGGCCCTCCCTGCCTTCGTTATTGCCCCAGGCTGAAAAGTTCTGTTGTGTTACATTTTATACACTTCTCAGTAAGACCTTGAAGTGCAGTTGCTGAACACACTCTTAAGAAAGTTTCTCTCTCCCCTTATTTTCTATTTTTCTGTGCCTTGTTCCTCTCGTGAGGTCTGCTTTTTCAGATCTGACTGTTGTTCTGGCTTGAAAGAATTCACATTTTTCTGGGAAAGAATACATCTTTCTGATTCCACCTGTTGGGAGGTAATATTTCTTGCCCACTGCATTAGTCTAGGTGTCCTCTGAGTGTTCAGAGCTCCTTGAGGATTACATGGATATAAGCATAAGTATGAAGAGGAGAAGTCCTGTCTTGGAAAAGAAACAGGAAATTGCATATTATCATAGAATGGTTTGGGTTGGGAGGGACCTTAACGATCATCTAGTTCCACCCCCCCGGCCATGGACAGGGACACCTTCCACCAGATCACATTGCTCAAAGCCCCGTCCAACCTGGCCTTGAACATTTTCGGTAAGGGGGCATCCACCACTTCTCTGGGCAACCTGTTCCAGTGCCTCCCAGTAAAGAATTTCTTCCTTATATCTATCCGAAATCTGCCCTCTTTCAGTTTAAAACAATTACGCCTCATCCTATCACTACAGTCCCTGATAAAGAGTCTTTCCCCATCTTTCCTTTAGGCCTCCTTGAAGTACTGGAAGGCTGTTATAAGGTCTCCCCGGAGTCTTCTCTTCTCCAGGCTGAACAACCCCAACTCTCTCAGCCTGTCCTCACAGGGGAGGTGCTCCAGTCCCCTGATCATCTTCATGGCCTCCTCTGGACCTGCTGAAACAGGTCCATGTCCTGCTTATGTTGAGGGCCCCAGAGCTGGACACAGTACTCCAGGTAGGGTCTCACAGGAGGAGAGTAGAAGGGGAATATCACCTCCCTTGACCTGCTGGCCACACTTCTCTTGATGCAGCCCAAGATATGTTTGGCTTTCTGGGCTGTGAGCACACACTGCTGACTCATAGTCAGTTTTCCATCCACTAATATCCCCAAGTCCTTCTCCTCAGGGCTGCTCTCAATCCACTCTTTGCCCAGCCTGTATTTGTGCTTGGAATTGCCCTGACCCATGTGCAGGAACTTGCACTTGGCCTTGTTGAACTTCATGAGGTTCTCATGGGCCCACCTCTCAAGCCTGTCAAGGTCCCTCTGGATGGCACATCCCTTCCCTCCAGCGAGTCGACTGTACCACACAGCTTGGTGGTGTTGCTGAACTTGCTGAGGGTGCACTGAATCCCACTGTCCATGTCACTGACAAAGATATTAAAGAGCGCTGGACCAAACACTGACCCCTGAGGAATGCCACTCATCACTACTCTGCCCATGGACATTGAGCTGTTGACCGCAACTCTCTGAGTGTAACCATCCAGCCAATTCCTTATGCATCAAGAGGTCCATCCATCAAATCCATGTGTCTCCAATTTAGAGAAAAGGACGGCATGCGGGACAGTGTCAAACGTTTTGCACAAGTCCATGTTGTTGATGTCAGTTGCTCTTCCCTTCTCTACCAGTGCTGTAACCCTGTTGTAGAAGGCCACCAAATTTGTCAGGCACAGTTTGGCCTTAGTGAAGCCATGTTGGCTGTCACCAATCACCTCCTTGTTTTCCATGTGTCTTAGCATATTTTCCAGGAGGATCTGCTCCATGATCTTGTTGGGCACAGAGGTGAGACTGACTGGCCTGTAGTTCCCCAGGTCTTTATGTTTGACAATAAGCAATGTGGTCTCTTATAAATCTATAAGAAAGAAAAGAAAAGAAAAGAAAAGAAAAGAAAAGAAAAGAAAAGAAAAGAAAAGAAAAGAAAAGAAAAGAAAAGAAAAGAAAAGAAAAGAAAAGAAAAGAAAAGAAAAGAAAAGAAAAGAAAAGAAAAGAAAAGAAAAGAAAAGAAAAGAAAAGAAAAGAAAAGAAAAGAAAAGAAAAGAAAAAGAGAAAAGAAAAAAAAAAGAAAGGAGAGAAAGATAGTCAAAGAAATCTGGATCGCCACCCCTGGATCCAGCATTGTCTCAGGTCTGGTGATCTTGGGTGGTGGGTGCACACAGAGCAAAGTTTTCTGTCGCCTTTTAGGTTCATCTTATTAGCTGATTAGCATACTAGACAAAGAGAGGCAGGTATTCCATGAAAAAATTTCCATGAGAGATGGGCAAAAGATGGAGCATGGGTTCTGTGCATGAGTTGGGGGAGAATGGGATACATTAACCCTTTTGTCCAATTGAGTTGGTGGTTGTGATCTCCCCCTACCACCTTTACCTTTTCCTCAGTTTTTGTTTCTTGGGCAATTATCCAGTCATTAGCTCCATCTGGTGCCGGTTGTTTATCTTTCTTACCAATCTTTTAGCTCTTCTTCGAGGCTATAGTTGTAAATTAAAGCGTAGGCATTAACCCGAACATACGGTTTTTCTCAGTCTACATCTCCTTCCTTCAAGGCTTATCTAGGGAATTTGGTTATGCAACTGCAAGGGAGCAGAGCCATGCACCCTTCGATACACCCTGTGCTTCCCTAGGCAGATAATTCATTCCTTAGACTAATCACAAAGGCTTTAATTTGTCCTTGAGGTCTTCTGTGTCGATGAATGTTTGAGGCATTACTTCCTTCAGTTCCTTACACAGATCCCTGAAGAGGTCTAAGCCTGCTCTCCTGAAGTCCAGGGTAGTGAGCTTGCTGTGTGGTCTCCTCACCACCTTAAGGATCTTGACATCCACCATTTCATGGTCACTGCAGTGAAGGCTGCCCTTGAGCTTCACACTCTCCTGTGAGAACAAGGTCCAGCATAGCACCTCTCCTCATTGGCTCCTCTGTTAGATGGAGAAGGAAGTTATCATCAGCGCATTCCAGTAACCCCATGGATCACTTATGCGCTGCAGTGTTGACCCTCCAAGAGATATCAGGGTGGTTGAAGTCTCCATTGAGGACCAGGGCTTGTGAATGTGCGGCTGCTTCTATTTGTCTATAGAGGGCCTCATCTACTGAGTCTTCCTGGTTGGATGGCCTGTAGCAGACCCCCACTATAACATCACATGTCCCTGCCCTCCCTTTAATCCTGACCCATAAACTCTTGGTTGGCTCCTCATCCACCCCCAGGCAGAGCTCCATGCACTCCAGCTGGTTGTCAACACAGAGAATGACTCCTCTTCATCTCCCCAGACCGTCCTCCCTAAAGACCCTTTCCAACACTCCAGTCATAAGAGCCATCCCACCATATGTCCATGATGCCAATAAGATCATAGCCCTACAGATGTGTGCATGTCTCTAGCTCCTCTTGTTTATTCTCTATACTATGTGTATTTGCATAGAGGCATTTAAGTTGGGCCCCCAGTGAAGCTGACTTTCTCTCTGGAATTCCTTTGTGCTGCTCTTCAGGTGCTCTCCTGCTGACCTGTAATCCCTCTCCTGGCTCTGGGCATCTTTTGCTGGCATTGGCAATGTCATGGTGTGAGCTCAGAAGGCAACTGAACACCACACAGCTGCTTACTCTCCCCTTTCTCCCAGTGGTGGGAAGGAGAAAA
The DNA here is from genome assembly GCF_031877795.1 of Strix aluco. Lineage (NCBI taxonomy): Eukaryota > Metazoa > Chordata > Aves > Strigiformes > Strigidae > Strix > Strix aluco. The sequence continues at coordinate 11,909,737 of NC_133931.1, read as the reverse complement.
TAAAGCCAAAGGCTTGAGAATTGAAATAAGGACAGAGAGGGATGACTTACCCATTACAGCCATGGGCAAAAGACAGACTGATTAGGGGAAGAAAAAAAGAACATCAATTTAATTCAAACACCACCACCACCACTACTTAACAAGCAGAGTAGGACAGTGAGAAGTATAACCACATCTTAAAAACATTTCCCCCAACTTTCCCTTCTTCCCAGGTTCAGCTTTGCTCCTGATATCTCTACCTCCTCTCCTCCAGTGGCACAGGGGGGAGGAATGGGGTGTGCAGTCCATCCCCCACTTCTTCCACCTTGGGGAGTGGGGGAACTTCTGGCATTCTTCCCTTGTTCCAGCACAGTTCCCCTCTCACAGGAGAGAGTCCTCCACAAACTTTCTCCAATATGAGTCCCTCCCATGGGCTGCAGTGTTTCCCTATCTGCTCCAGCATGGGTCACCCCCACATGCTGCAGTCCTCCCAGCACGGAACTACAACAGCGGGGGCTTCTTCTCCCCACAGAGTCCTGGCCTTCTTTGGGTGCAGTCACCTGCTCCAGTGTGGGGTCCTCCATAGGCTGCAGATCAGCATCTGCTCCACCGTAGACCTCCAGGGGTGGCAGGGGCGGGGTGGCCTCTGCTGTCTCACCATGGGATACAGGGGCCTCTGCACTGGTGCACCTCCCTCTTCTTCTCCTTTCTTCCACTGACCTGGCTGTTCGAACAGATGTTCTCCTCTCAACTCCTCCTCCCAACTCCAACTCCTCCTCCCAGATTCCCCTTCTTAAATACATTATCGTAGAGGCACAGTTAATTGGCTTGGCCTTGGTGCAGAAGTGGGTCTGACTTGGAGCTGGGAGATCTTCGAGAAGCTTCTCACAGGGGGCCGCTGCTGTAGCCCCTTCCTCCGCTCCAAAAACCCTGGTCACTCACTCAAACCCAGGACATTGAGGTTCCCCTTACCCAGCAATTTTATCTTAAAAGCCCCTTCACCAGCTTGACAAGCCTATGACTGAAGATGCTCTTCCCCTTCTCTGACAGGTGGACCCCATGAACCCCCCGTAGGCCAGGTTTCTCAAAACAAGTCCCATGATCTAAGTAGCCAAACCCCTGGCTGTGGACTCAGTCCTGTAACCATTTATTGATTTGCCAGATTTGACTGGTCTTTTCAGCCCCTACTGTATGTGCTGGAAAATGGAAAGAAAGGGATGGGTTAAGTGTATGTGACCTTGACTTGATGGACTAAGTGACCTCATAAAGTCCTTTTCATCTCGGTTTTCACTTAGTCCGTGATAAACTTATGTTGTGACACGTGCATTTTGTGTATATTTTACCTCTACAGCCTCTTGCAACGCCTCTCCTTTAAGGTCTCTTTCTTGCTTACTTTTTCTAGAGCACAGACTTTCTGGGGGCAAAAAAAGTGAGGAGACCCTAATCAAGTCTGTCCTGCGTGTCAGTACTGTACCCTCTTCTCTTTCACTAATTGAACTTGAAATGACTGGTGAGAAAATGGTTGGACTGGATGACCCACAAGGTCTTTTCCTACCTTCATGATTTTGTGATTCTGTGAAAAGTATAAAGATATTATATTAGGGTGTCTCCACTTCAATGATCTTGATCTGAAAGGGAGTGAAAAGGCAGAGGGACTTGCATTCAGAGATGATGAACCTTATATAGAGGTATCATTTTAGTGTTTTGCAGGTCACACCACAGAAGAGTCTAAAAAAATGAGTTGATCAAATGGATGAGCTTTCTTCATGGTGAAGGAACCTCTAAGCAAGAGTTTTTGAGAAGTATGTTGAGGGCCCCAGGGAAATGATCAATAAGTTAAATACTGATAGCTCTATTTATTATTTGACTTGACTTACACTATGCAGTGCTTAGTGATGTGCAAAGTTAGGAACTGCTGTGCTTGGTGCTGTATAGATCAAAGAAAATTTAAAATTGCCCTTGTAAAGACCTTGAAATTATAACGCATAAGGAGCAAATGTGCCTGTAGTTTTTGGAGCAAGGAGCTTTGCCATGAGGGGATAAAGGAGAAACAAGAACGGCTTTAACTTGTTAAAATGAATTGATGAGACATGCTGATGGGGTGAATGGTGAGAATTCATTTCAAAAGACAGAAGGTATGGTGGGACACAGCTTTTGAAAGTTTAAAAACTCAACAGGATGCAGTCTCTACTGCTAATTTGACACTAGCGGCAATCAGGTTTTGCCTCTAGAAGTTAAGCATCTTCTCCTGTCCCAGAGGTGGGGGGATTATTTAGGAGGTGGAGACAGGAGGGAGATGTGCAGATAACAATACACATAGTGACATTTATGAGCTTTTCACACTGGAGGAAGCAGTTCTTCAGTGATGTTTGGTGAGATTTTCAGCTCTTAAGCTTGCTGCAGAGCTTAAAGCAGCTTGTGAAAGATAATTGCACAGTGTGAAGGGAAGGAAGGAGTTTTGAGCAGGCAGAGACACCAAAGTACACATCTCCTGCACAATGGGGAGGCAAGATATTTCACCAGAAAAAGAAGGGTGACGTGTGAGAAATCTTTGTAGTTAACTTGTGAGAACTGGAATAGGAAGAAGCTCTGTGACCAGGGATAGAAATCTGTCTGTGATAAGGCCTCTGATTGTGCCATAGCAAGAAAAGGCTATAAAGATGAAAAGACAATAGTCACCAACTATATTAGAGAGACCAGGGTGCTGAGTACTCACAGCACAGATAATTTTACAGATGTTTCTTCCTGAAGAGGAGCAATGAGGATCTTTGGAAGATAGACTGACACCTTGGTGGAAGAGAGAAGTTGCTATACATAGTCTCTGAACATGAAAGAACCATTGCTCAGAAGGGTGTGAACTGGAACGGCAGATAATTTGAGTTTCATAGCTGGTTGTGCTACGCCCATGGTGCGAGCCTCTGGAGATTTTGGAACACAGGTTATCTGTGGCTTGAGTGAATTATAAAAGGGTGACGTTCGAAGTAGTTAGCAATACTGATATGTGACCTCACAGTCTCCTTACTGTGATTAAGGAGAGGGTAATGAGTTCACATATCTGTTTGACAAGTTGCTATTGTTTCTTCCACTGTAAATCATCTTGTTCTTTTATTACCTCTGTTGATTTTGTCTGGTCACTTAGCTTTGTTTTGTTCCCCTATGCTTCAGTACCGTTGTATGCATCATTTTCTGTCAGCAGATGATTTTGCCACTAAGCATATCCCAAAATTGAAAGCCATAACCCTTTGGGGAAGGGTCAGGAGTGGTAAGTCAGATACAATATGTGCATTTAAAGGCTATGGTAGTATGTGACAAAACTTTCTGAATATGTTACGTCAGAAGAAACAAAGGTGGGAAGCTAGAAACTGGCATTTCTCCCATGCCAAAAGACTAGCTAACAAGTCACAGGTGGTCACAGCAGAAGCATGGGAAGAGCATGATTATGGTGGGTTGTGGTGATAGCTTGTGTGCACTTGCATGTTTGACCTGCTTGTTCTTCCCAGCAGTTCTTAAAATATTTTACATAGCTTGCTATTTCATTCAGGTAGAGTGCAAACTGAGAATTACCAGAGTGCAAAGTCCGTTTTGATTGCTTGACTGGGCTTTACCCTCCTATTATCCTTTTACTTCCAGCTTAGTCTAATACCTCTATGGGATGCTGGCCTTGTTGGAGTAATCTTCTCTCACTGCACAGACCTGTGAGTGAGGTGATTCAGGAGGGTATGCAATGAAGGTCATTGATTTGAGAGTGCTCCTATCAAACTGCAAACACTCCAAACTACTGGTTTGCTTCCACTAGGAAAGAAAAAAATGTTTTTCATGTGAGAAATAACCTGGCAACTAAGACTCTTATTAGAGGGCACTTGTTGCCCACAGGATCTGGTCATCTGAGAAAGAGGGCTGTGACTGTGTTGGGCAGAAGCTTTTCTAGTTGCTCTGTTAGATATTCCAAGAGGGGAGGGAGGAATCTCCTTCAACTCCACGTATGGATATTCAGAAGCATGAAATGGAAAGAAATTTTGTTTTGAATGCAAATGGGTCCTCAAGGGTTTACCAGAGCAGAAGCATCAAAATATTTGTTTTGTCATGGAAAATGCAATGGTGTGCTCAGAATCCCTGGTTTGCTTACATGTGATGAGAAACAGCCTGTATCCTATAATCTTGCTTATAACACTGACCCAATTTGTCTTAAAATGTCGTTTGGTGTTTTTGGGTGGGGAAAAGAAGGACATTGCCACTGTTACTCCTACCAGTTCTGTGCTTCTGGAGAGACTGTCTCCCCCGACTCGTGTGAAGGTGGAAGTGTGTTGAACTGCAGAGGAGCCTGAGGGGGAGAGGAAGTTGGACCAGAGATCCCAGTTTGGAGGGAAGGTTCCTCATCTAGATGTGCTGAATGGATTGGACGAGGGAGAGGACTATATCCACAGCACCAGCTCTCTGCATCGGCTCTCCAGTGCCCATGCTCCTTACCCAAGCAGGGGATTGTCTGTGCCACAGAGGAAGAGTTTGCTTGGATCTGGCAGAGCTTCTTAACTGAGGGCAGCACTTCATCAGTCCAGAAATGCTGCTTGTTTGTCTGACTCAGCTTCCAACACTTCCCCAAGACTAATAACAAATCCTTCTGGATCCAGTTCAGGGCTCTGCATCATATTTTTAGAACAGGAGTGCAGCCAGGGCCACTCTGCATTTAATGCTGATTTTAGCTGGGTTTTATCATTGCTAGCTGTGCAGGATCTGAGGTGATTTCCACCAGAAGCTGTGCCTCTGCACCTGCTCCCCAGCACTTGGTTTGGAAAGACTCTTGGTTGCTGTGCTCTGTTGCTGAAGGCAAGGAGTGACCTTTTGGGTTGGCTTGCACCAGACCCCCTACACCTGAGTGCTAGGGGTGTGTTGCAAAGATTCAGCTGCAACCAGCAGACCAAGTGAAGTGTTGAAGCCTGGCAAAACTGATCCTTTGTGGGGACCTTACTAGATTTCCTAACATTTTAAAATACTCAACAGATTTCCCACTATCTAGGATGCTCCAGCCCACTCCATGACCGTGAATTACAAAATGGTGTTCTGCAGGTTTGAGTTGCAACACCAACTTAGTCAGGGTACCAACCCAGACCCAACTTGAGCCCTTTAAATTGACTAAGATACGAAGCATCCACAGTTTCCATTGCTTGGGTTTGTGGCTGACCTGCACTTCTGAAAATGAGGCCAGTTTCAGCTAAAAAAGAAAAGTAACCAAACCTTTAGCAACTTTTAAAATATCTTCACATTAATCTCATTGTACTTATTTTTTTCAGAAGCTAATGAGGTTAGTATCCTGAAGGAGTATTGTGATACTTCGTAGTGGCAATGCTCTGAGATCCTTAAATGGAAACTGCTTGAGAAATGGCCAGCTGTGTAATTTCTCTAGAAGAGGAAAAGAGGGAGGGAAATTGCAGTGTAACTGTGCCTGGACAAGGGTGGGAAATAATCATTCAGTGCGTAATGATTGAGCTGTCTGCAAGATACAGTGTAAAAATGCTTATTAGCAACACATTTCAAAAGACCTCTCATCTGAATTGCTTTGCAATATAAAGAACTTGATAAGTTGTTAAAGAAATGAAGAATATTCTGCACAGGCTTCTCTAATTATGCCTAACTGTAAGTTTTAACTGAGCAAGGAGCTCCATCTGCTTCAACAATACGATTTATGATACAGTAGCTTGGCATCCTCTGAGTGCATCACAACAGTGAAATGCAGTAGCCGATGTAAATACTTCCTAATTATGCACAGCAATGGGAATTCACAGATGGGTAACACCACCATCTACCAAAGACTTGCTACCTATAAATCCTTCTTGAAACAGTCTTGTATTACAATGGATTCTGGTAGTTTCTGGGATAGATTGTTAAGATTCCATTATCTAAATTGAGTTTCAGGCACGAGTGGGCTCGAGTTTGCTTTTATAGGAGGACGTATTGCAGATGATGGCATGAAGTACTGAACTGCACTGCAGAATATGGCTGCTACCCTATTGCTGCAAAAGCAATGTTTGCTTTGTGGTGATGGAAATAGGAATTTACGCAGATATAATAGTGCTGTGCTTAGACAAAGAAGCCAGTTCAATGGGCCTATTTCTTTCTCCTGTAATAGGATGAAATACCAATGAGTTCTGCACTCATTTGGCTGTCAGATATTCTTGAGATAATTAGGGGTGAGTTCAGAAGTTGAGTTAATATCAGTGAGTCTGGGCAGCCAGTTCATCCTGTAGTGAACAGGAAATAGAGGAACTGGAATTCAGAAGGTAAACCCTTCTGAATTAAACCCTTCTGAGCAACCTCAGTTTCAGAGACTGTTATCATTTATTCTGACTAAATCTATCATTTGAGTAACTTCTCTGTAAAAGCATAGCTGAATGCAAAGCATTTAAATTGTTGAAAATCTAAAGATCTGAAAGGAAAATCCTGGACCTTAGAAGAGTTCATGAAACGTCAGTGTTATTTTCCAGTAACAACACAGCAGTGACTGTGTTGCTTCTTGTTTTTTAAAGAGATAGACCTGCTGACTAAGTGAAGAGGAGGCACACTCCATTCCCCTGCCCTCTTGCCCTCTATCTTTTGAAGAACAGTTAGAGGGTGAGTTTAGGACTTCAGTGATCTAGGAATATGGAAGAAAATCTTTAATAAACATAGCCAAAATAACCACCAGTGGAGGGTTTTTTTTTGTTAAGTGCAATAAGTAAGCTTTGGCATTGTGATATGACATAACAGCATTTGCAGTGGACTTACCAGAGGATATGTGGTCATCTGGAAGTATTTCAGGGATAGGTTTGCATAATCAGCCCCTTGATCCACTGACTGAGGGGGAAGCATCTTCAAAACTGCCTTGCAGTCCCCTTAGTGACAGTAGTAAGTACATCCAGTTCTCATTCTTAAGCACTGAGGATGTGACCAAGACAAGCTAAGAGAACCATAAGCACAACTACACAGGTACAAGTCCTGCCTCTTATCTTGGTCATGGGCTGGTAACAAACGCTTAGAGCAAGTATAGAAGTAAAACAGCAGTATTCAAGGAGATCCTGTCTCTGGGTCATTTGTGTTTGGTGGATTCTCTCTGCATTTTTCTCATCCCTATTTGAATGTGATTATAAACCACAGTATCCCGTGGCAATGAGTTGTATAAATTAATTATTGCTTTGTGTGTGTTTCTCAGGGGTGGACAACTTCTTTTCATTTATTCTCAGCTTATCACCTGGTAACTTCATTAGCTGATTCTGAATTTTGTAGAGTAAGAAACAGTGGGTAGTCATTCCTTGTTTCTCTTCCTCACACGAACTGTGATGGTATAGACATGTATTCTACTTTTTTCCCAGTTGTTTCTTTCTTAAGTTGAGGAATTTGAGTTTAATTGAGTTTGCATAGAGCTACACACTGAGAGTAAATCAGATCCTACAGCTGCTGAGTGGAAAACATCAGGCCATTCACTTTATTTGGCCCCTCAAAGTGGGGAGGAAATTCAGTGATGTCAAATACTGTTACCCCATGTAGAATTCAGGTTATTTCAAAATGTGTTGTGTTTTTACAGCTTTTTAATTAGGGCAGCTTGTATATTCGGGAATTGATTAGCCCATTCACATGTCAGTGCAGTGCCCTGACTCTCACCAAGGACAAATCATCCCTGGCCCAGCCTGGAACATGGACTGCACCAGCTTGTCTCCAAAACTTCCAGTAGCAATAGGGACTACTACAATATAAATAAAGTGGTCTATGCGGTTCTAACATATCTTTCCCAGAGGTTACTAAATTTCTCCTGTAGCATTCAGGGGATGCATTATAATGCCTACATTTTAGTACCTTGGAAGCTACTGTTAAATGTAAGTAAACCAAGGATAAATGTTGCATCTCAATGCAAGTCAGCAAATCAATAGCACAAGAAGGAAAAGGCCTATATTTTAGCTAGTGTCTTCAGTCCAGGGGGATCTACTGCTCCTTCTCAAATTTGCTAGTTTCCTGAAATGAGAGGTAATCAGTTTGGTACTTTGTTGTTGGGTAAAAATAATCTTTGATTTACAATGTTGGCACAAGACCGGACAGAAAATAACAGCTATCTCTGAAGTCACTTCACTGAAACAGAGCAAGATAAAAGGAGGCAAACCTTTCAGTAATATCTTGTTTTTTTTTCTTTTCAGTTGACAGTCTCAGGTATTTCTTTCTTCTTGGATTTCACAGGTGTTACTAAACAATAACCTTCTATGCAGATCAGATTTTGTTACAGCCGATTTACCTGTGGCCATTTAACTGAAGACTTTTGCTTGGCTTTTACTTGTTAAAGATACTCTTTATTTTCTCTCTTATCTATTAGAGGTGACATCCTAAAGGAGCAGTTTCTTCTTGAAGTTTGATTATGAAATGCAAAGCATTTGATTTAGGTTAATAAATGATCAAAGATTAACTCTATCTTAAAATGTTCTGAGGAATTCAGAAGTGGTGGGAGGCACCTGAGGTTAGCCTGTGTTAGGATGCCCACTTTGCCCTGGTTCTTTTTATATAGAGGGTCCTGAATTGCCTTCTACTGCAGCTGAATTTCAACAGTTCACTTGAATCACCTTTTGGAGGGATCTGTGTCCCTGCATTGACTAGATAAGGAGCATAAGAAGACTAATCACCTCTCTTAAATACCAAAACAAATATGAATGCCTCCTGTCCCTGGTTGACTCTAAGGATGGGTAGTTTTTTTCCAGAGCAGGCTGGTAATGAACACTAAATTAGTCAGAGTCAGAGAACACAGAGCCCTGGAGGATGAAGTAGCCTTCTCAGGCTCCTGTGACGTCCCTTCAATTCAGGTTTGACCAATACCACTGTGAGAAAGTTTTGTGAAACATAGATGGAGACCAGCAGCCAGACATCACAGAGAACTGATCCTCATGCTCTGTATGATCTAGCACATCTGGGCTTCAGATTAAACGTTCTGGCTCACAGGCCGCTTTCATACTAATAAATCATACTTGGGTCTGTTTTTTGGTACTAATGGCCTGTGTTCATGTTATTAAATACCTTTGGTCTCCAAAATAAAGTAGCCACTTCCAAACTACATACTGGGGAAGGTCTTGGATCTGTGTCAGCTCCTGAGCTGTGCCTGGGAATTGTTTGGAAGACTGTTAGCTCGTTCTGGCCAGAACCATCCCGAGGACATGCCTCACAATTTAACACTGCTATGATTGAGTCCTGCTTCCTGGGGTTAGTCCCAGACACTGCTCAGCTTACTTGTGTACATACCCAGAAGCTCTGGTCCAAGCCTTGCTCATTGTCATCCACCTGGGAGTTCTTGTACTAGAGTTACCTTTCCATACTCAGCTGTTGGTATGGGAAAAAAAGGATGATAACTGAAAGGCTTTTGGTCCAAAACCCCTAGCCTTTCACTGTTCTGGTTCTTCCACATCACGTTTTGACTATGGGAGATGCCTATTCAGCTGGGGAAAAAAAGTGTGAAGTGATCAAATGTGTCTCTGATCATTTAGTGGACTAAATGATGAATGTGCAAGTTCAGGATCTTTCAAATATTAGTCATGGAATTTCATAAAACAGTGCAAACATGGATTTGGTAATTCACTAAACCAAAAGGTCAGTTGCAAGTCTTGGGAACACAGTTTTACTCGAAGGTTTAGTTTGGCTTTTCCTTCGACGTGTGGCTGAGGGGTTATGATACAGGAATAAGAAAAATGGTAAAGGTGTGGTGTTCATTCTCCCTTGTTTCCTTTCCTGCATATTCCTGTTTCCATGAGCCATCACTGTGGTGCTCCACAGAGATATTGGTCTTTTGTAATGTTAGTGGCAGAACTTTGCTGCTTTCTCTCTCACTTTTGGATATGTCACCTCCTTAACATGAAATGTAACCCCTCGTATTTGATTACAGCAGTGGCAGGAAGTGTGTGATCAAACATTTACATGACTCTACCTCTTGGTTACATAAAAGAAAATCAATGTAATTTTCACCTACATACTTTTATCTTTTTATGAGTGGAACCGCTTATAAGCCAAATAAGCCAGAAGGCAAACTGCAACATATTAAGGTGAGAGAGAAAAAAGAAAAACAACCTCAATATTTTTGGAATAATGTGTTAAATTTGAATACATTTAAAACTTAGTGATACATATAATTAGTGCTGGTTTCCATGGTTACGGAGTCAAAGATACGGAAGTTACAGTCACTGAAAACTCTACTTAAATCAGAAATAGAGTGGATCCAGGTGGCAAATATTCATATGCTGGAATTGGTGTCACCCATCTTGTGTCCAATCTGTTAGTCATGTAAACTAAAATGAGTCAAGATTTGTGGTTTCTAATTAATGTATTTGGTAAGAATGTAACCACCACTGAAGAGGAAAGAGGAACCATTTTATGTCTCTAAAATGGCCCCCATGAGAGAGATCCCTTAGTGCTCAGACTTAGCTCTAGTATATTTGGCTGTATCTTCATCTTTGGCTATATCATTGTCAAATGATTTGAAATGACAAGTACAGAAGGATTCCTAGAGATAGGACCCTTTGGGCCTATGGCTTATTTCAGGTGGGGCTGTGTCTCATTGGGGGATCCCCATTCCAGTTACTTGTCTGTTAGTAGTTTGTTGGCATCTGCTTCATTTCAGGAATAAATATTCTCTCATTGCCTGTGACCAGCCTAGCAAATATAACAGGGCCATGACGTGGGGCTGGGTACTGGTCCACAACTACCTATGTTGTTCAATTGTTTGTGTGCTCCCTGGATGCTTTGGTTGGCATTAACCAGCAGTTCCCAGCCAGACCTCAGGCACAGTTCAGGAAACAGCAGGTTTGGGAGAATATATGCGGTATGCTTACACACACTCTGACTTTGGGCAGCCCATGTAGATGGAAGAGGAAGTCTTCCTGGACAGGCACATGTCACAGGTGCTAGTTAAATGCTCACTGTTGGATCGCTTGCCTGCTGTGAATTTCTCCTGACACACACAGTTCTGTTCTGGCATTAAAGGAGATCAGGCGGATGTTTTGCATTATGTGTGAGTACCCTGCTGTTTCTTGGTCACTCCCTTGCCTCCTCAGCTCTGCCTACCTTCAACTTATTTTTCTGTTTTCCACTTTCCAGTGCCTCATTCCAGATTCTTTGCCTCTGCACTTAATGTTTCCAAAATGTTCAAACTCTCCTGGCACAAATGGGAAGAGTAGTTTTTATATCCAAGACTCTTCCTTTTCATAGCTTGCAAATTTTTGTTAATCTATAGTCTAATTTTCCTTTTTACCCTTCTCTTACTCTCTATATTTGGAGCAATAAAGCTACTCAGTTTTGTGCTTTTACCTTCAACACATAGTCCCTTCCTGCTAGTTTTACTCTGCTGATGTGTCTTTTCTTAAGCTGGCAGATGGCTACGGGGATGACTGCTTCCCCCCTGCTTGTTATGCGCCTAGCACAGTGGAGATTTGTTGGAGGCTTGGAGTTTTGAACACAATGATGGCACCTATAAGACAAATGTATTCATTTTGATCTTCCAGTCATGTTCATTAGTTGTACGAAAGGTATGTGTGTATGTTACTTATTTCAAGGAAGAGATTGTAGATCTGAGCAAAATGGAAATTCCTATACTGTGGGAAAGGGTGCAGTTTCAGAAGCTGTTACAAACTGCTGTAAAACTAGCGTACTCTGAAATTTCTATTAGAGTGAAAGTTTTGTATGTATTGCGTGCTGGATTACTTGAGAGATTCTGTTTCAGCAAAATAAATACCTTCTAATTCTTACTTGAATGTTGCTAGTGGATTTATTTTATAATATAAAGTTTTCAAGAAGAAAATTGAGTTAAATGTATTTCAGTTTGAGATTTCATTGGATTATTTTACTTTGTCAAAATGAATTTTTTGTTGAAATCAGCATTTCCCCATAGAAAGCTCAGGATTATAGAATATGGTATCTTCCAGTACAAGCGTGTCCTGTGGGGAAATCTTTAACCAGATATGTTGTAACTCTAACTCTTCTCTCCAACACATCTCATGCACCCTTACTTCTCTGTTTGTGGGACAGGACAGTAGCATATTATCACCACCAAGGATGACAGCAATGAACTGTCTCAGAACGGTATAATTTGTTCCATATCCTGCTATTAGCTACCAGCCAAGAATACAATTACCATCTTCATCCATGTGTTTTTATTTTAACTTGACTCGAAGATGAATTGCACCAAATCTCAAAACTATATATCTGTCTAATATAAAGCTGAGCTGCACTTATGCAGTGAGCTTGAGGACCTTTGACCAGCTAGAGGGCCTCTGAGGTCCCTGGTTGCTCTGCAGATCTGGTAGATGGATCTGCTGTTGGCCAAAACATCCCTACTCCTGGCAAGTCACAAAGAATCCAAGGAGATGCAGAGAGAGCTTGTTGAATGGGAAATACTTCAGACAAAACAGAATTTTTCAGTACAACTTTAAAAAGCAGAAAGGTTTCTGTCACATCAGTCTGTTCCAGTGTGGGACAGAAACCTGTCACTCAGGATTTAGTTCTTCAGCTCATAATGGAAAACAGGTCCATAGAGTACTCAGATAAAAACCCTCAAAGGAATAAGCAATGGCAACTGGGCACCAAGAAAAGGCAAGTACCCAGCTTATTACATGAATGTGGGCTGTTTATTTGTAACATCTGTTCATGTTTTGTACTTTAATGTTAGCATGAAAAAAAGAACCTACAGTCTTCGGGAAATATGACAAAATACGCAAAGCCCAGAATTTTTCTTACTTTACATAATGGACAAAGGTTAAAGAAAAATAGCTTCAAACTTGCATAATTTCAGGGCTTTTTGCATAATTATTAAATAATTTAATGCACAAATAACACTCATAATCATATACTGGGCTGGTGTTGCAATTAAAAGTAAACCCTGATTTTCAGACTATTTAACTTTGTGATGAATGAACTGTTAGTCCAGTCCTGTATTTTTGTCCTGTTTTCTCTTCATGAAGCTATTTAAATAAAATAAGCACCACATTGTACCATAAGGACTGATAGCAACAGAGTTGTTGAGATATATAGAATCAAATCATTGAAGTCTCACCAGGCTCAGCATATCTTCCTTCACAAAACACTTCTGATAAACAGATAACACTTTACAGATAATACTTTAAAATCAAATGTATATTTGTATTCAGATGAATCCTTACTAATTAATGTTATTTTAGCTTATAGAGACCTTTAATAACTTTTTAAAAGAATATTACTCTCTTTGCAAGGAGCAGCAGTTCATTCAGTGAAGGCTGCTAGAGGAATGCTTTGGGTAATGTGATTGCTGGGATTAATAGAAGTTTGAATTTCAGGAACAGGCTGAATGATGCTGCAAATGAATATTCTTTGGAGGAGTCACTTTGAGTTTTTCCACAGAGAATGAACAATTTAGTGTAAAGTAGAACAAAAGAAGAGCAAGTAAAATATATTTACTGCTCATATTTTTAGGGCAGTCAGAAGTTGTGGACTAGTGAACATACACTTTACAATCCAGTTCCTTCAAAGATATAATCTTACTAAAAAGTAGTCCTGTGTTGTTTTCCTGAATTGCTGGTCAGAAATATGTTAGTGCTTGATGCCTTGCAGAATTGATTACAAGCATTGATTTAGTGCCCATCAACATGATAACTGAATTTCAGCTCAGGATGGAACATACAAGGGATGAGTAAGAGATGAGTCTAAATATGTTGCCTGTTGCTTGCTCATGACACATGAAAAAGGGGCTAAATCCACTAAGGGAGCATTGGGCACAAAATCTCTTTTTACAAGCAGTGGATTTGTGCCTCACTGTATTTCTCTGAGCCTGGCCCTTGCTGTTGAGAAGGCTCTGCCATCAGCATATATTTAGATAATGGTGTTTTAGGCTGGCACTTTTTGACTTCAGAAAATTATATCAATATTGGAAGGCATGGCCAGATAGGGCTATTTGTCATATTTGTATTACACTGCCTTGTGAAAAATACTTGTAAATATGCTGGGAATAACACTTAGGGAGATATTTTCAAATGGTTCAAATGCAAAATCTAAAAAATAGTAGAAGCCTTTGAGGTCCATTGTGTAAGCTTAAACATTTTTTTGAAATATGATCTCTTTATTTCTACTAGAATGAACTGTGTGTTTGTTTTTTTCCCCTAGCTATTATATTCAAACCTTTTAAAATGTATTCAGTCCCTTTTATTGAAATGTGCATGTTTAGGTTATGTAGAAAAAAAATATAACAAAAACATTAGATGCAAATCCAGTGGAGGAGACATTTTGTAACTAATTATTATTTTTTAAATAGTGAAATCAAAATGATTAGCTACATTTTCACTTCCCCTACCATGTCTGCAAAATCTTGTACTTTTTTTTAAACTTGTAAGGTTTAGCCCAAAGCAGGGCTTTTTTACTGATGAGTTCTAAAAATTAGGTTTATAATGGAAACCCTGTCACTTGCTTAACTACAGAGGTTCAGAAACCACTATAATTAGCCTAATGACAGCAGCAGATGAAAGGAGTCTGGCATTTCAGCATCTATCTAGGTATTTCGCATCAATTCTTTTATAGCAATGAACTAAAAGGCACTTTTTTGAAACTGGGTGCTAGTTTTCTATTTGAACATGGTTTTTATTTATTTGACAAAGTTTTTCAGATTATTCACCATGAAGGCCTAAGCTACGTAGTTCAGATTCCTCCAGGGATTCAGACTTAACCCATTAAATACAGTGGTGATTAAGTGGTAGGTTAATAACTGGCTGGCCCCACACTCTCTCTACAAGTCTTCTGTTTTGTTTCTGTCTTGGAGCAGCTGCTTTGAGCATGGCTTATTCTTTCCTGCTCCAATTCCTGCTTCCCTTGGCCCAATCTTCTTTTATTCATAGTAGTGGAAAAATGTAAAGATCCTTTAAGTTGTTCCTATATGGAGGTTCCTTAAAATAAATACATGGAAATATAGATGATTTTTTTTTTTTTTCCCCCAGTGGAAATCCCTCAGAACCAGCAGAAATGAACAATACAACTGAAATGTTGAAGCTTCCGGTAAGGGAGCCGAAGACTTATTTCACAGATAGTCCCAGATAGAAGTGTGGCTTTGCCTTTCTGCAGTAATCCTTATAATATGAACAGAAGTAGATCCTCCAGCCTGAATGGCACTGTTGAAACAAATATGTATCTATCTGGAGTGATGCAGGGTCCACAGGGAACAAGAGGCAGGAACTGTGAGGGTCTTGGTCTCAGTTGTTAATGAACAACCCTTAATAAAAGGCAAAGATGATTTTTTATTTCTGCTCCAAGTTCTACCTACCCAACTTCATTGTTGTTATTGAAATTGGTCCTGCTAAATATGAGTTTGTGAGAAAGCTGGTCTTCACTGGACTTTCTAACATCCATGCGAGCAAGAAAGAAGCACTGTTCATACCAGAGGATGTCTACTACTAGGACCAATATTCTGTATTTTCCTGGTAGCCTAGCTAACCTTTTTGGTGGCTTTTTATTTCTTAGTGACTGCAAACAAGGAACTCAGCACCTTGCACCTTTTACAGAGCAACTATGTGGGATCATGGAAAATTTGAAGAATGGAAAAATAACAAAAGCAGTCTTGCATGCCTTGACATTTTAAATATGCATCTCTAGGAATTACAACAAACTGGGTGATGTTTTTGGAGGGCTATGTGGTCTCTTTCAAGTTGCATTGGAGTTGGGCTGAAAAGAGAACTGAACCTTTCTAGCATTATTGTCCAAAAGTTTTGGCAGGGTTGTCGCTGAAAATATTTTTTCAGACCATGCCACAGAGCATATGCCTATTCAGCACTGCATGGGATCTCACATAGGCCCAATTCTCCTTTCAGTTTTGCACAAACTTGCAGAAAATTCGACTGATGCCAGTCTCTAGCATAAAGACAACTTAAACTGAATTCATATGATCTGGAATTTATGCAAGCAAAGTGGAAAGAGAAACAGGTTCCCCCAGCATGGAATTTGGCCTTTGGTGAAATAATCTGTAGATAAATCAGAAATTTCAGACTGAACATGAAGGGTGGAATTGTGTTTTTCTTATTTGTAATTTGAAGATTTGCAACAACACAAAGATGTTTTAAAAAAGATAAACTGACTCAAATCCTATGTGAAAGTCTGTAGTAATTAGTCCAGTACCTGCTGTGGTGGGACCACAATGAGATTGCCAATGTAGGCTGGCAATTAAGGCTCTTTTAACAGTGGGAACTCAACTTCACAGAAACTGTTAAGGGCCACAGGGAAAAAAATGAACCAGCCGGTGTTCTCAACCTCAGCTAGTTCCTTGTAGCTTGAGGTCAGAAACAGGGAGAGCAGAGAGGGGTCTGGAAGTTTTCTCTAAAGAGGTGGGCAAGGTGACTTTGAAGAAAAGCACCACTGCTAACAGTAGTGATAGTACCCTAATGAGAAGATGTACCCCCTACTTTTATTTTAGGAAGAGATGGAAGCTGTTTTGGTTTTATGAGACAAAGTGAGATGCATTGCCTCCTCAAACCACTCTATTTTTCTGCACAGATACAGAAGGCAGAGGAGATGCCCCCTACTTTGCTGTAGATTAATAAAGAGGATGAGGTAAAATAAAGAATTAGAACAGCAAATCATTGTCTCTAAAACCAGGACAGCTGCTTTTTTTGCTGTTTAGCCTGAAGGTGGGCTGTGGACTGCAGCATTTGTTAATGTCTTCTGATGACAGAATGAAGTGAGGTGAAAGAAATGCTCTTTTTTGAAGTGGATTGAAGACCCTACCAGATTTGTCACTGTAACGGTTCCAAGAATGCCTGGGGAGCTGCAGTTTGTCAACAGGGTGGCTGGTGAGTCATTTACTGCCAGGACTATAGTAAGGCAAAAAAAAATCCACCCCACTGAAGGTTGCTTTCTCTCTCCAACATCTTCTATTTGTGCATGGAAACCAGAGAACTACAGTTCAAGCTGTGACCCAGAGTTATGGGTTTGGATCTGCCCCAGAGGAGGAAGGTTGGTCCAGTCATCAGGTGATTTGTCTGGAGTATGATGTTCAGCTTTTTTTCCTCTCCCAAACTCCTGCTGTCATACTAGACAACCAAGCTACCCCAATGCCATGCAGTTGGGTGGGTCTGGAAGGCCTTAATCTGAAAAGGTCATTCTCAACTTCAGCTTCTGCCTAACTCGATAGGCTCCATCCTTATGATTGATCTATCTATGTATCTATCAATATATCTAATCTATCCAACCAATCAACAACCAACCAACCATCCATCTAAAAGTTAGATGGATCTTGTCCAGGAACATCTTGGTCTTGTCAGAGCTGAAGAGTTCGTTACTTATCTCCAATCTTAATGCCATGGGAAGACATAAACTCTTTTCTTATTCCTCAGTGTTAGCTGGAGGACTTCACCTAGAAAGTATATTCTCAGAAACTGCCCCTCACAGAACATAGACAGTCATATAGTGGGGTTAACACCACTCCTGATTTTGTTTGCTACCAGACAAGTCAGAACACTTATCTGTCAGGGTAAGTCCCTGAGGTAATTAGAATCCACATTTGCCACGAGAGAGGACAGTGCCTAAACAATGCAGTTACAGGGAACAGATTGAGATGCCCTGAGGATGAATCTGGCCAAGGCCATCGTACAAGAACTAGGACAACATGAATTTTAATAGTTAGAGGTGTTTAACAGGAATGGGGATATCTTGATTGCAGTCCCTACTACAGAGACTGTTCTTGTATTTTATCCAGTGATAATTTAATGCATTATCCTTAGAGCAAGGATCTGGAGCCGGGTTCCCTCCAGAAAGTAACTGTTCTAGCTTCACTAAACACTTGTTGTCTCTTGCTCTCTCTGAGTGGCCTAATGAATCATTTGTGTATCTGCCATGCAAAGAAGAGCTTCTTCAGAGGAGGCAGAGGAACCAGGAAATGAACTCTAGTCTCCTGCTAGCTGTGCAAGTGATCCTACGTGATGGCTTGTAGCAAAATAGTGACCACCTGCACCACCATTGATGGTAGGGTCTTAGGAAAAATAAATACTTTCATGAGCAACTGCTAGGCACTTACTGCCAGCTTTGGTGGGGGCTGAAGCATGGGAATGCTTGAGAAAAAGACCTGATGCACCTTGTACCTAGTGTTGTCTCTTAGGTGCACTGAGCTGGCTCTCTGCTCAACGTATAAGGATTGTGTTTCTTTGTGGTAGTCCCTAACTCCCTCCATAGCCTATGCTAGAAGTCTGAGCACCTCCGAGTGGTGCTTGGGACAGTCCCTAAAGTGCAGGTATTTCCTAGGAGGGCAGTAAGACCTAAATCGCTTATTTTAAAGTAAAAACTCTGACACTTCCTCAGGTCTCTTCTTTGGAGCAAGACCTTAGTCTCTTTGTTGCCTACTGCACCCTGACTTGCTGCTTAGAGCTCAGACACTCTGTTAAGGGGAAATGGACAACTCTTGTAGGCATGAACTGTACTCAGCCATTATAGATCCCAGTGCAGTAGGGGATTACAGCCTGAAGTCCTTAAGAGGCCTGTTGACCTCAAAGAACTCGTGCCTATATCTTGGATTTCGTCTCCCTCCTGAGCCTTGCTGAATTTTGGTTTAAATGCTCTGCAGTGAACTTGAAGGATTTCTGCTCTAAAGTTCTATTTAAAGCAGTTTTGATGTTCACATTTTCTTTAGAGAGAAATAGGCATGTTGTCAGCCAGTTAATTAGACCTGCACCTGTTGCCCTTTCTTTTAGATGCTGGGGTGTAAGCAAGGGGACATCAGGATATGCAGCTGGTATGACTTCTTCCACAAGAGGGGAGGAGCAGAGATACAGCATTTTAAAAGATTTTTCTCCATGGCGGGTGGAAGCAGAAGTCACTGTGCAGCTATGCTGCTAATCCCACACCCGTGGGAGAGAGAAAGAGAGGGAGAGGGAGCCAAAGCTCTTTGGCAGCTTTGTACGCAGATTTAACAATTTCTGGATAAGCTTCTGCTTGAGGAGAGAGAAGTGGAGCTTGGATGTTCCGACACACAGAGCCATATCCCCATCTGTTGTGCTAAGGGGTAACCACTGATTCACTTTAGGCTGTTTCTTGCCTCTGTCGAATTGGTAGCTGAACTGTTGGAGAAAAGATCAACCCATTTAGTCCTGCGATTACAAACAATCTTCAAATGCTATAAAAATTTTGTTTCTAAATGAGTGCTGCAATGATCTTCATTAGTGTTTAACAATCAAATGAGGTCTAGGTATAGTCCAATAAGTCATCTGAATAAGCATATTCTGAATTCATAAAGTGGTTTTCATTTGGAATGGGCCCATAGTGTCAGATCTTTGGTCTATTTCTCCTAACAAGTCACTTCTGGTTGGGAGATAAAGGAAAAAAGCCTGGGAGGTACAGGAGGTACAGGATCTGAGGAGAAATTTCTTCAGGTTAGAATCATAAATGGGCTTAGACGCTTAAAAGTCACTTTAAGTACCTAAATTGAGTGCTTTGGCATTGTTGAAAGCCTCAAAACTCCTGCAGCTACAAAATGGTCTTTAAAATCCCATTGGTCTTTAATGTCCCATTGGGCGTATCCGGAACTACCCAGCTATGGCCCCTTCGGACATTCTGATCAGCTGTCCCCTTTGTTTCTCTTCTTTGTGGTCTTCTGTAGCCTGATTTAGTAGTTGTTATTAGATTAATCTTTACATCTAAAGCTACTGGGAACAAACAACCTATGATCTTTAGAGGGTGGACAGGTAAGTGTTTGGCTGTACAGGTCTGATGGGTTTTAAGAGACTTGGGTTTCAATCTGTGTTCAGAAACTCAACCCTGGGTCTTGCTGCTGTTGGTGGAGGAATGCTACTGAGGCTCTCATGACAAATCTTTCTTGCTGAAGCTATTTTAATTATCTTGAAGAATTCATTATCCCTTGGAGCATGGTCTTGAATCATCCTTCCCCAGCCATTTACTTTTCCTTCCTCTTCTGGCCCAGAGAATAATTTTCTGGTGAAGTGTAATAGCTTCAGCAGAGCTTTAGAAATCCTTGCCTGGAAGTGCTTAATAGACTAGTGATAAGAGACCCCTTTGGGTCCAATGTTTTGTTCCAACCTGGGCACAGCAAAGACTTGTTTACAAGTCTCTCATTGCTATAGTTCAGGGCTCTAAGCTGTTAGGGAAAATGGAGTAGGCTTTCTGTGGTACATGTTTCCAAGAGGTAGGTCTACTTTGAAGGTAACTGGGAGACTGGGCCTGTAGGAAAATGAGACAAGGCTTTTTGGAGTATAAGCTTGAGTTAAATCTCTGAAAACATCATGACATCAAAATTTAGGTGGTTTAGTCCATGGGCTCATGAGGGGCCTGAGGCATTTACTGCTAGACAGGTCTGAAGATTTGAGTGACTGCACTCTGTCAGAGTGAAGGACAGATCTACAAAAGGGTGTTTCACATTCCTAAACTGCTCTGGGTGTTGTGTTTATGATCCTAAGGAATAACGGTGGTTTTCTAAATGCTATATCCCTCAAACCATGAAGGCAAAAGTCCCCTGCTACTTCAGATTATTCTCTGCTCTTCTAAAAAGCTCTTGTCTTTTCAGATGCCAAAATGACAGATATAAATATAACAAATAAAATGGAAAGTTCTAAAGGAATCATGACCACCACAAACTGATGCTAAATTAGGGTGTGATCTGACTCCCTCCTGTGTTCACCAGTGCTTCTGTTCTGTTACTCCTGATTTATAACTGTATAAATAACAAGTGAACCAGAGCTGGGGTTTAGGTAACAGGTCACCTGCACCCTTGGATCTGCAGTTGGATAGAGCAACCTCTGTGTGGGTGGCTGTTATCTGCTGAAGGGAGAGAGTGAGATTTGAAGTGGAAAACTCTCTCCAGATACCTGACATCAAGTTCTGCACATGGAAGCTAATGGTGCTATTTTAAAAAAACCCCAAAGAATTCTTTTTACATGAATTTTTGCGGAAGTGAGCCCTTGGGATATGAGACCTTTGAGGCACGAATTCCTTCCTGCTTTGGTTCTTAGTTCTTCTTTTTCTTCTTCTTCTTCTTGTCTGGTGACCATGTAACTACTGAGATGGCATCCTTTGAGCTCTTTGCCTGACACTTGTGGCTTATTGTTTTTTAGAAAAGGTGGAGAGATCAGATAGACTCATCACTGTAAGTTCATTAGCTTGTTGTTTATCATGACAGAGTATAACACATCAGCAAGGCAAAACTCTTTCTTAAAAGTCTTGAAGGAGCGCTGCAGATGACAGTTGCCCCTGTGCACATATAAAGTTTAACCAAGTTTTAATGTTGTTGGTATCCACACTCTGCTTGCTTATAGCTACTCATCCTTTGCCTCATTCTGCTTAGACTCTTTGCTGTTGCTGGATACTTTGTGCATGCTCAGATACTGGCAAACTCACAGGGTCTTTTGCAGCTTTTCATTATGTTTTCTTTTACACATGCAAAGCCAAGAATTTGTGCTTTTGTTAGGTCTTGCAATTGGTATAAAATAAATTAAATTGTTTAAGAAAGCCATTACCACTGGCTTCTTATCAAAGTATACCAAACATCTTGCACAACATGACTACAGTTTTATATACTAAATTCTTAATACGAAATAGCTTTGCTAGACAGCAAGAAAGCTTTCATTTTATTGCTTCTTTTTGATTTACTTCTGTACTCAGCAGGAAAAGCATCTATTTCCATTCTAACTCAGCATAGCACCAAGCATTCTGGGGATATGGTTATGGAGTTCAGCATAAATATGAATCTTTGACTAACAGTGCAAAACTCTGCCTATTAAAGAGCTGGCTGAGCCGGGTTCCTGACATTGAGAGCAGCCACACCATGTGCAGATACAACAGAATTAGGCTTTGATTTTACTTTTTCAAATGAGATCTTCATCTTGGAAAACTATCACTGAAATTTAGGGATAATGGTGATAACTCAGAATTTCTGAAACTGGGTTGATTTTAGTCAGGTAGTTAAGTGACAAGGAATAAAAAACAGCACTGAAAATGAAGTTCTCAGTTTGCCTACCTGCAGAACATGTCTAAGATCCTTGCTTTTCTGCTTCCCTTTTCTTTCTGCTTTCACTTTCTTTCCCTTCCCTATTTGAATAGCGCATTTGGATTCTACTATGAAAATCAGAAAATGAGCACAACATGGTTTTTTCTTAATCAGACATAAAAACACAGCCTGTGATATTTCTGGAAGGTGCCTGCAAGTCTGAACACTTTACAATTTCTTTCAGTCACTGCTATTTGCAGCTTCAGAGAACACCCTTGGGAAAAGGTAATTATTAAATTTTTTAGAATGGTTCCATAAGATACATGGATCGTCCTTCAGGCTAGCTTTCCACTGATCTGGGACACATGGTTTGAAATACAGGCTATTGCAAGTTACAGATGGATGAAGTAACTCATAATCTCATACTCTTCACTTAATTTAGAGAAGAAGGATGTCTCTGTGGTGTGACCCTGGACAGTTGATTTGATTTCAGTTATCCTTTTCAGTACAGAGTTAATATGTTCCCTTGGGAAATTTCTGTACAGCAGTGGGGATCACACAGCCCTGGTGTTCACCATCATGCTCTGTTTGAACCTTACATGCTGTGTTCACAGATTTTAAACTTCTGTTAACATATATCATCCAGAACACAGGATTTTAATTTCCCCTTGTCACCTTTTTGCTCATGTAGTTGTTTCATCTTCCCTGCTTATTCCTTCTATTTTTGTTTTTAAGCCTGAATCTGCCAGCCAGGACCATCTCTCTGAGCCTAGACAAGTAACACTTTATCGAGTTTGATACTGCAACAATTCTGCCAAGTCTCAGACTGGCCTGTAAAACTGAGTGCTGTGCTCAAACTTATTAAAAAAAAGTCAGGTGAAAGAAAGAGCCATTATCTGAGATAGACGTAGCATCAATCTTTTATTTTTTTCCTGCTTTTATGTAGTTTGTCTTGTTTTATCTTCAAGGAAACTGGATCAGATTTTAACAAGAGCAACAACAAGTCCAGACCTTTACGCTTCTCTCCAAAAAGGACACTGGTTACCATCTTTAGTGTCATTTAAAAGCTTCCAGGAGTGGTCTTACTTTACAAGGCTTCTCTTCAGCCAAAGAAAAATGGGAGTTATCTGTGAATACTTTATGCTCCAAGTGTTTTTAGCAGACTCTTTAAGAAGTGTTGGTAAAGATTTCTAGTAATGGCTGTTGCTTTAAAGTCCCTGCACTCAAAATACTGGACGATGTTTAATTTTTTAGTTCTATAAAGTAACAGGGTCACAACAATATTTTTCAGTCCCTGAGAATTTATCTTCTATTAAAATTAGTACAATATTTTTCAAGCTTGGGATACCACATAAGCATTGGAGGCTGTACCCTACTTCGTTGATGTACTTGCACTATATCAGTGGGGCTATTCATGTCAGTGAAACAAGCAACACTTGGCCCCTGGTAATGAAATGAACATCAATTACATATATGAGACTTGGCTCAGTAGAATTATCTTACTGCTTTACTTCTTTTTTTATTATTAATTCCTCATCATATATAATAGCTTGAAGCATTTGAAAAATAAACTATAATATACTGGACATAAAGGATAAATGGATAATGCTTTAATTATCTGGTGTCATAAAGCCAGTTCTTCAATTACCATGTATGAACATCTTTGGTTCATTTCTAACAACTGTGAATCTTACCCAATAATCATATGTTCTGATTACTTGTCAAGTTTATTCAGCATATCCTATGACCTGATGGGGCTTGTGGCTAATCTAAGAGCAATGTTATCATAAATTAATGCATTTCCATACTACAGAGTCATTTCTGATTATCTAGCATGACCCCTTGCATTTCACAGGCCATGGCTTGTCAACCATTCATACCTGTTTCAAGCCTATATTTTGTGGCAGCCACTAAGCCTCCACTTGCTTAGTCTTCTGCTGAGGAACACAGGATAAGTTGCCTAAACCCTGTGGCTGTGATGAAGCTCCACTGCAGTCACTTTCAGTTCACATTTAGCTATGATTTAATCATGAAACAGAGATTTATGTTAATGTTAGACACCCTTTGTTGAATACACTGGTAAATAAAATTTTTTTTCATATTCTTCATTTCATGAGGATTTCAATCTATTCATGAGCTGGTGCAAAGTGACTGTTGTTAATGTTTCACAGAAGTGAATGGCTTCACTTACAGATTAAAAAAAAAAGCAATATTTAGTCCCAAGAAAGATTTTTCTGTTGATGGCTTCCTCTTCTTTGTCCCTGCCTCAGTTGTGTATAACACATAAAATCCAACTCAGAAAAGTGGAGTTTAGCTTTTATCCTTGAACATTTGTACTGCTTTGAAGGAATACTGCAGACAAGAAAAGCATTTACTTAGAAATTTCAGGGCTCTCACTGAGTGTCTGCTCAAACTGATGTTGCGTCAGGTTGCAGGTGAGCAGGTATTTTGCAATCATGCAGGAACATGTGAGCCAGAGCTGGTTCTAGCTGGGTTTACTCACTTAGGCTAGTGCCATAATATGGGGTTCTGGCATGGCCCACCCTTGGCAAAATGGCCTGAAAACCAGGATTCACTGAGATGACCCATCTTACGAAGCCCTGTTTAAAGCAAACAGCTTCAACATCTGTGGTGTTGATAAAACTTGCTGATGCATACAAGTTTTTTAGGGGGGTTAGGAAGAGGAGCTGCCCTAAGAAACAGGAAGAGCCATTTTCTCTTTGGCTCAGTAATTTATTTTACAACTTCTTATCTGACACTGGGGATTCTGATTAGACAGCATCTCATACCCAGTTTTAAAGGAATTTCCAGGTGGCCCATGGGAGGGGCTTCAAATGGCCACAATCAGCATGAGGACAGAGTTGGTTTACCCTCTGCTATTTGTATCACTTGCTCACTGCTCTGGGCCAGCACTCCCTGAGCAATCACACCCAGCTCCAAATGAGCAAAGTCATCTGATGGGGTCATATCCCCTCCCTTGGAGTCTCAGCACCCTGTGAGGTTTATTTATTGCCAGAGAGTAATTTTGCCCAGGAAGGTGGATCCAGCCAGGCTCTAAGACTTGAAAGTTGTAAGAATTAAGCAAAGACAATACCTAGTTGAATAGTCATAGATTGGCTGCTAGCAAATTGCCAGAGGAATTACTTTGTACACATGGTATTGCTGTATGTGTTTTCACAGTTCAGGCAAACATCAGCAGAAGGAGGAGGCACAGGGTGTGAAACAGGGAGTCATTCAGACTCCAGAGAAAAGCCGCCGTTTAGCGTTCCGGATGAAATTCCAGGGTAAGTTTGCCACCAGCAGAATGGTATGGGGTAACACACAGTATGTTGTCTTTGTCACTCAAGTGACAGTGCATGCTGGAGACACTACGACAAAGAGTATCTTATACGTGGTGGAGCTTGCTCCAAGGAAATCTGATCTGGTGCTCATCATGAGCCATTGTGAAAGCTCCCAACTCTTTTCTTGCCCCGCCCTCATTCAAACTGCAATTCCAGCTTTGGTGCAGAAATGAGCTCAGCTGGGGCAGCTGCCTCTGTAAAATAAACAAATCTCAGGAAAAATTTGGGGGGAAAAGAGAAAATTGCTATATGCTTTTTTGCTATCAGGCAGCTGAGCAGTGATAGAGGGAGGTGTCTCTCTCTTCTTTCAAGGTGTTCAACAATCCTTTCTCCTGGTGTTCATTCCTTTTTCTAGGTGGAGGACAGGTCTTGCAGAGTGTCTCTGTTTCTGCACCTGGCCCAGGATGTTATCTTTTTCCCCAGGAGTTCTAAGAAGCTTATTAATTTCTGCATCCCTCACTCCCATTCTTCTCTGGGAAAAATGTAGTTATTCCTCAATTCTTTGGCTGAATCTCTTTCATGCCTCCCCACAGAGACACCAGAAATATTAATGAAAGCTACTGACAAAAAACAATTAAAATTTCTCCCCTGAAATGCAGCAGATTGAAGCAAGTGTCAAGCAGTTTACGAACTTGTTTCAGAAAAAGGGATGCCTATTCTCCAAACTCAGTGTGTGTCCATGTAACCTTCTGCAGATGCTGCAGAAGATGTGGGTCTGTCCTGTATTCTTGAATGGCTGATTCTGTGGCAGCACATGCACCCGGCCTTGTTTCCTTCCCTTCCATCCCTATCTGGAATAAAGATAAATTCTCTCAGTATATACATTATTTAGATCTTTTGCCAAGTCCTTCTCTGTCTGGT
The DNA here is from genome assembly GCF_031877795.1 of Strix aluco. Classification (NCBI taxonomy): domain Eukaryota; kingdom Metazoa; phylum Chordata; class Aves; order Strigiformes; family Strigidae; genus Strix; species Strix aluco. The sequence goes on along the minus strand of NC_133931.1, from coordinate 11,883,628 downwards.
TCTTTTTCCAGAAAGTGTTTTTTTTTATTGTTGCTATTTGTCTCCCATTGTTGTAGGAAAATTGAGAATGGATTCCTTCTCTGTTATCTAAGCTTTTGGTTGATTCATTAATCTGATCAGTTCAGGTATTAACTTGGGAATGCTCAGTACTTCTAACCATGTATTTAATTCCTCTTGGACTGACCAGGACTAACCAGTAAATGTGGGCAGGCAGTCTTTTTTGGAGGAGCCTGTTGTTGCAATGAGCACAGCATGTTTCTGAGGTTGGAACTATGTTGTTCTTATATTTCTGGCTTTCATGCTGCTTGCAGAATGACATTCCCAGGGCTACTAATTTCCCTGGAAGAAGCTGTAATGATGAGGAGTCTTTTCTCTGATTTAGTTCACACAATACTGCATGCCGCTTCTAAGAAGAAAAAAGAAAAGACATGCACCACCTCCTCCTTTGGGAGTATTCACCTCCTCTGGTTTCCACATTTCCAGTTTGCAAGGGACGGTTTTGTGCTGGCAGATGCTAAATGCAGCTTTGCCTCTTCCTTCACCTTTGTCACTTCTCATCTGCAGGAGCACTGATGAAGACAGTGTGGCTTTTACAGGGCAGAGGAAGGAGAGATCTGCAGAGCCTTCATCATTAAATAACACACCATGAAAGACACTACTGTCTTTCAATTTGTCCCAGAGTCTGGAAGAATTTTTTTCGCTGCTAGTAACAGATTTAGGTTTAGATTTTTTTTTTTAGCAGCTGAGCTTTCAAGGTGTGATTTTTGCTTTATTATCTGAGTTTTCACCTCTGAGGTCTCATAAAAGATTCTCAACACAGTCGGATGCCACCATTTTACTGTAGACTACTGAGAACTGTAAATGAAGCAGAAGAGTATTGCATTGTTAGTGGGAGCTTTATCTAATGTAATGGTAAATATTTGAACACATGATCTTTAAAGTTACCTTTCTCTTACTTGCAGTGTTCATTTGATTACAACTTAGGTATACAGTAAACAAGTTTTTTGAGCAACAGTTTATATTAAAAAACAACAACAGATGTCTTCAGGCTAACTATCCCTAGAACACAGCAAGAACAATAATGTTACAAGTCAATTTAGTTTTCTTCTGAACCACTTGGTCCTCCTGTGTTGAAGGAGGTGTTTGATCATGCTTATGAGACCCACATGCAGAGACAGCACATATGAAGAGTTTTTCCTTTCCTGCAGCAGTGGAGTTATCAGTCTTCTTCTCAGAAGATTTTGCACAGTTTGAGGAATTTATGGACATATTGTAAAAGCAAAGATAGCTTCCTAACTTCCTCCCTATCTCTGTGAGGAGATTTGCTTCTTGACATTGCAGACAAAGGAAATGGAGCTTGCTAGATTCTTATCTTCTACCCATCTGTCTGTCTCAGGTGTTTGCATGCTTATTCCTAGAGGACTGGAATACTTCTAGTCATTCATGTGTGTATTCTTACAATCTCCCCCTCTGTGTAAGGTAAGTATAACCCTCAGATGTAGGTCCCTGGGGACAGAAGAAACTGAGATACCCCATTGAAAAGGCAGAGGAAAAGGCCATGGCTGGGGTTCCATTCACTCCTCTGTCTGTGTCCACATGATGTGACTGATTTAAGAGGTGCACTGAGACCAAGGTCACTTAGGACCTGGGTGAGGAGAATGATGGATGGAATTGCACCTAGTTTTCTGAACCTCTACATTGACATACTCACCACTGGTCTGTGTTTGTTTATTTGTTTGTCTGTTTTTTTCAGAACCCCACTAAAGTGGGTAACATTTCATTTATCTTGATATTTCCTACAACTAAATTCATACAACACCATGTCTTTCCCAACACAGACTATGCTCCTGTAGCTTTAGAGCCTCTATCCTGTCTGTAACATCCTCTGTTACATGACTATACTGCACTAGATTTTTTTTTCTTTTATCCTGTCTGAAAGCATAGTTCACACTAAATCTCTGCATGCAGAACATGACTTGCTTGAGAGCACTGGTGCTTTAATCCTGATAATCAGTTCTATTCCTTCAGATACAATGCCATTCCAAGACAATTTGTGATTTTTAATGACTCTAGCATCCTGTACGTTAATTTAATCTTTTATGCTTTGCAGGAGACTCAGAAGAAAAAAATAGGATAAACAGCAAAGTTTGTTTTCACTCTTTGGCTTTCATCTGTTCTTATCTGAAGTGGGATCAGATGTCAGGAATGTTTGGAAGGCAGAAAATTTTGCTGTTATGGAGTGATTTGGGTTATGTGACTTTTCCTTGTCTCCTGAGTTTAATGTTTGAGACAACTCAAGAAACCACTAGTGAAAGTGACTGTGTTGAACTTCAGGATAGAAAAGCCCTGCTGTGGATCATTTTGCATGTTGGCTAAATATTTCAGCTTTTTTATGTCAGTTTTCTTATCTTTCCATTGCAATCCACTGCTAATAAGGAGTATTAACAGAAACACTTTGTAGACTTCAACGTTTAGAAGCAAGGACGGTGCTGAAGCAATACTGGTCTGTAATTCAGGATTTGTGAGGCATCACCATCAGTAATATCCTACAAGTATTTGCATGATGATATGGGTGCAAGTAAACTGACATATTTAACTAGGAAACAGATTTGTTTCTAGTTAATTGTAGCAGTGAACATATGTACATTAGAGAAGGAGGTAGTGGGTAGATGTCTCTGTATAACGCTGGAAATGTGCTTGGCTAATTGTGCAGCCACCTGTGGCTGTGCAGATGGTAATGCCTGCGCTGCAGCTGTAATGTTCACAGAGGCCTTGCTATCCCAGGCAGAAGCAGCTGTAGCCGTCAGAGAGGGGAGAACGGAAACAGCTTGAGCTGGTCTCACTTCTGGATACCAAGTTACCAGTCACAGTCCCTGTAAACTAGCTCTAATGTTTCACACCGTGCTTCAAGACTTGCAGTATTTTTGTAGCTGTAACAGCTGACAGCAAAGGAACAGCTGAAATAGTTAAACCAGAAGAAGCTGCTGAACCCAAATGAACAGAACTGAGGCAGGACGGGGTAGTCAACACCTGCTGTGACGTGAGATGTTTTGAGTCATTTGTTTCTTCTTCTATCTTATGTATTTAAGTGAATGTGGAGGTTTATCAGAGTTTGTTTCAGAAGTAAGGAAAACCTATATGTTTTTAGTTTGCAGGTTCCCTATTATATACTTTTAAAGCCTTGGTAGTTTGTGTCTTCTGCTAAAAGGCAGTGGCACCTCTAGTCATGTGATTACAGATGACTCCAAACACACAGGCATTTTGGATTACTTGATTTGATCTAGAAATGTGATTTTAGTTTCTCTTGAATTCAGTGTTGGAGTTTTTATTTTCAAGGGAAACAAAATTGGGTGATTAGGACCTTAACAGAGGAATGCTTAAAATGTGTACCTCCTCCAAGTCCCATGTTTGTCTCCTCAGCTTGTTCTCTGCTCTAAGCCTTCAGTTGCAATTCTGTACTTGCTGTTAGTTTTGCAGGAAAACCCAAGTGATTAGAGCTGTGCAGCCACAATAACTTAGCTTTTCTTGTAATGCAGGGTAATGTTGAAATGCTGGATTTTGAGGAAGGCTGCTTGGATATTGGGAATATGAGTTACAGAGCAATCCTAGGAAGGACAGGACATGCAGCAGGTCCTTCCCTCTTTTGTGCATGAGAAATATTTGTCTGGTGTAAAAGTGCAGTTTAGAGTTTCTCCTCTTGGCCTTCTGCATAAGGGGTACTTTTAGGAAGTGGCTGTCATGTCCATGTTGTTCATGAGACCTTATAATAACAAAATGGCAGAAAGAGCATCAAGATGGTTGGGAGTTGGGGCACACGTCATGAGGACAAGCTGAGGGAGATGGTCTAGCTCACCCTGAAGAAGTGAAGGCTTTGGGGGGAGCTAACAGAAGTCCCTTGGTACCTATGGAGAAGTTATTGAAAAGATGGAGACAGGTTTTTCAGAGTGGGAAGATGAGAGACAACAGCTGAAAGCTGAAAAAGAGGAAGAGTTTCACACTGGTTATAAAGGAGAAACTTTTTCCCTGTGAGGGCAGTCAAGCAGTGGAGCAAGTTGTCCAGAGATGATGTGCAGCCTCTGTCCTTGGAGGTTTTCAAGACCCAACTAGATAAAACTCTGACAACCTGGTCTGATCTCAAAACAAACCCTGGTTTAAGCTAAAAGTTGGACTAGGAACCCCCTAAGGTCCCTCTCAGCCTGAATTATCTTATGATCATGTGATTTTATGGATTTTGCCCTGGCACACTTTTTGTTTGAAGCATGAGTTTTGAGGGAGGACCATTTTTGGATCTTAGCACCAGCATCAGGGAAATGGGAAGTCACAGAAGAGCCTCTATAGCTTCCTATTTTTCATCAGCAGTTTACACAGCCTGGAGAACATAGCCTTTTGATGCATCCCCAGCCACAGTACAAATTACATAGATATTACTACTGAGGATTCATGAGAACACAGGACAGGAAGGGAGTGCAGGAGTTTCTGACCATTGACCTCAGTTATTGCAGGCAGCCATGACATATCTTCCTGGTTAGAAAAATATCCTCATATTTTAAAATCAATTAATGTTTTACTGCTGTTACTCCTGTGGCAAGACTGTTCCAGAATTTCTACTTTCCATTTGTTAGAAAACTTCTAATTTATAGCTTAAATTTATTCATGACCTGTTTATACCCTTTTGTTCTGTTGCCATCTTTTCCCTATGGTTTAAATAGCTCTTCTGGGACTTATTTTCTGGGTATGTCTGTAGAAAGCAATCCTATCCATCTCAGCTTTCATCTGGGAAGTTAAACAAACCAAACTCTCCCATGCTTCTCTCATAAAACAGGCTTCACATTCTCCTTGCCATCTTGTCTGAATTAATTGACCTGGGACTGGATTACCAGTAGAGTACATATTACTCCAAATAAGATCTTTCTGATGGCCCATCTAATACTGTTAATACTTGCCCATCTCCACTGGAAATACTTCAGTTAATGCATCCTATGACTGCTTTTGGTTTTTTTGTGGCCACCATGACTTCTTTGGTGGCATCTGCTTTTACAACTCCTTATAACTCATTGCTAATGCATCTTCCTGTGCATTATTTTTCTACCTTGTGTGATAATTTAACCTTTTAACTAGTTCTCAAGGTTGTCCAGTTCTTGCTGACAGTGTCCTCCATCTTTTTATTGTCAGTGGCTCCTCTTTTCGTCCTTTATCACTGATGGCATGGATCCATTGCTGACAAACTCTGCTTTTGTGGGATGCGTTCCTCCACCCTCATAGTTCTTCTCACTATAACTATTTCTACTCTTGCTATGTCTTTACCTACAAGGGTGGGTTCCTGTGTTAACCTCTACCTTCATAAATTTAAATTGTAGTGCTTTACAGAAGTCAAGATGGGTGAAAACTTCTGCATTTTCTCTAAGAAATCAGTTATTGGAAAGCTTAGGTTTCAATCTTAGGTTTCAATGGCACAACATGCCCTTTTCCTCATACTTCTCTGAAACCCTGATGCTGCTGGAGTCAAGCCCAGCTGCTGTTGAATTGTACACAGCACAACAACAGAGAGCAGAAAGGCAAGAACAAAAAGTCCTGTGACCAATTAAAACCATGGAAGAGAATTCACCAGGTACCTTGCCCTTGCCTAACTTGGGCTATGTCCAGAATGCACTGTTAACACCCCCTGTCTTCCCCTTGTCATTAACAATCAGTCAAGGCCTCTCAGTTTTGAATCCACTCCTTTCACAGTCAATATCAAGGTGCCATACTGCCAATGATACCATCATTGACTGACAGACATTGATTTGACATTGAGCGATGGATAACTTCTAGCTCTTTCTGCTAGTCAAACTTGTTAAATGGCACTCCTGCTTAATAACAAGAATAGCAGCTCACAGGCAGGTGTGCAGGAGAAATCTTGGTTGCTAAGCTTTCCTCCTGAGACTCCTTTTCACAGGGCACCAGATGTATAATTTATGTGTTGCTAATATTTTTTTAGATTGCAAGTAATCCCCGCATAGCACTTCCTCTGAAGGGGTAGAACTAGTTACCATTAAAACATCATGGGTTACAAGAAAATAATAATCCGGGGCTGGAGGTACTAGAACTTTGTCCTCTATCAATTTTTCTAAACTATAAGAAAAGAAATCGGGTTTACAACAAAATACATGATTTCTCCCAAACGCAATAGTATCTATTCTGTGTGGTACTTGCTCTTGTTGTAACTTCACATTGGTCTCTGCCAGGTAATCCTGAAGTTTGCTTTAGTGGTCAGAGTTGGCAGAGAACCTAGTTGGCTACACAAAGCAATAGTTCCAGGGGCTGAATGCAAAAAAGATTCCATAGAACTTGAGACCCCACTTAACCCTTAGCTAATGTACAAATTGACATGAGTGAAGCACAGGAGTGCAGCACAGACTGGGATCTACCCGGCCAGAGAGCAGCTCTGTGAAAAGGGACCTGGAGGTCTTGGTGGACAAGCTCAACATGAGTGAGCAGTGTACTGCAGCAGCAAAGAAAACCAATAGGATGGTGGGTTGCATCAACAAGGGCATCAGCAGCAGGGATAAAGAAGTCATTATCCCATTCTACTCAGCACTTGTCAGGCCACACCTGAAATACTGTGTTCAGTTTTGGTCTCTGCTATACAAAAAAGATGTGAACAGGCTGGAGTGGGTCCAGAGGAGGGTCACAAAGATGATCAAGCGACTGGGAAGCCTGACATATGAGGAAAGGCTGAGAGAACCAGGTTTGTTCAGTGTTGAGAAGAGAAGGCTTAGGGGAGACCTTATCACCATGTTGCAGTATTTAAAGGGTGGCTACAAAGAAGATGGAGACTCCCTTTTTACAAGGAGTCACATGGAAAAGATGAGGGGTAATGGGTACAAGTTACTCCTGGGGAGGTTCTGATTGGACACAGGAGGAAAACATTACACAATGAGAACAATCAGCCACTGGAATAATCTCCCCAGGGAAGTTGTGGATTCCGCAACACTGGACACTTTTAAGATTCATCTGGACAGGGTGCTGGGCCATCTTGTCTAGACCGTGCTTTTGCCAAGAAAGGTTGGACCAGATGATCCTTGAGGTCCCTTCCAACATAATGTTCTATGATTCTATGATAATATTGAGCTTATCTGGCTCCCACAGTTAAGATCCTGTTAGGTACAAGATCAGTGATTTCTGAGAAGCGTTAGTGAAGTGAAGCGTTAGGGATGTCTTTAGCTCTGGTGACTCCCTTATCATCTGATTTGCTTTTTGACTGAATATTTCCCTCATCTGCTGCTAATGCCTGCAGGTAGGCTGGATTCTCCTTTTAATTGAAAATCCCGCTGGAGTTAACCAAAAACTGTGTCAGTTTGAGACTATGTGCATATGCTTAACGTTGCTTTCAAAATTGCTGCATGTTTTTTCCAGCAAAAGCCAACACCACTGACACAAAAAGTATACTTTTCCCTGCTTTTGTTGTTGAGAATAGAAAACTTTGGGCATTTTGGCTTTCAGCAAAAGAAGTGTTTTTTAATACAAACCTGAACAATATAAATGAAAAAATTTTCCTAAAAAAGTTACATTTTCATTTAAAAAACAGCAAAATTTCAACAAAAAGTGCAATAACAGCTCTGCATCCCTTTATTATCTAAATAACTATCATTTATGAATTTATGGAGAGCATGGGGGAAGGAAGAGGAGGGCTGGGTGAAGGTTTATCTCTTTGGCTCTCTCCATGTACTATGTATATGCAGGCCATGTCATGCAGTTGTACCTGTATGGCTTGGAGACCAGTGCCACCATCTTGGGACATTTGATAGCTCCTACCATGACATGGAGGTGGCAGAGGTGCTGCACTGCCTGTCTCCTGGTACATGTTCAGGTGATGAGGCTGTACTGGGTAGGAGGGAGAGCAGTGGTCCTGGGGTTACAATCATCTGCAAGTCCCCAAGATCTTGCCAATGAAGTTGTATTTCATTCAGGACTTTACACTGGTGATTTCAGGGGAGCTACAATGACATGACAACCATGACAGAACAATTGTGTGTGCTCTACCTAGTGTTTCTAACAGGAATAGAACTGAAAAACATGATGCTTTAAAATTTTACTATTTTTTTTTCCCCAGGAGCCACCTTTAACTAGAGTGTAATGATCTTCCAGCAGCAGGCACATGTAGGAGTAAAACACTCACACAGCCCACTATGCCAATTAGTTTGAACAAGGTGAAATGAGGGCACTTTTTATCAAGATTTTCATGAAAACACTTCAGATACCTTTCCTTCCAGATTCTGAGATGAGATAATCAAATTGTGCAATGGAAAAATTTTCTGAGATTGTTACAGGGTTTGATGTTCTCTTAGTTTTCTAGCCAGATAATGGGTTTTAGGCTTGTTAATATCAAAATAGTGGTCTTGGTGGATTGGTAACAAAATGATTCTGTGCTTGAAGGGGCAGAAAAAAGTCCTCATTAGGAAGGAGTTTCTGTTGCGTGTAGCTAAACAGTGTTACAGAATGGTGATGCTGCCATTACTGTTTTAACCTGGCATTAACAAAGGAAGAAAAAAAAAGACTTCTATTTGTTCATTTTTGAAGGAGAAAAGAAACCAACTGTATTATCAGAAAAGCAATTACATAAACATGGTGTATATGGTGTAGGGAACTATTTAAAAACTGAAGCAGAAGATCTAGTCAACAACGATAATGTCTCTTTAAATGTCATCTTATATAAATATTTGAATGTGTTTATGTGAACATGCATGTGTTTGTGGGTGTGTGTGACAAAGAGAGAGCACTTTCCAAAATCAAAACTTTTGGATGATGAGGAATCTTTAGGAGTTGAGTGTTCTTATGTGTAAGCAGCAAGTGTAAAACTCATTTCTAGAGAGAAAGCCAGAACACTTGCTGTATGGACAACTTACATTCCATTTATATAGAGTCTGATGGCACATACATGGTAAATATTCTTTTTCAGGCCCTATTTGCAGAGTTAAGTTTCATTTTAGGTCCCAGTCTTGCAGTCACTAATGTTATACTTACATTATCAAGCAGTGTGGTGCAATAGGAGCAGATCTGAAGAATGAAACACTGGATACCAAAGACCTGCTGTTCACCCTATAAGTTCTTAAGGGTGCAGAGGCTATTTTGGACTAGCTCCAGCCTGTTTCCACGCACTGAATGCCCATAGGAGGTTGGAGTGCATTAGGTGCACTCTTATAGCACAACTATTTTAGTTTCATCAGGAACCCATTTTATATGCTCTGTAGCAACTCTACATTAGAGTGAAAGCAAATAAATGGGACTGATCTGTAGACTGAATGCATGAACCAGCTGCTGATTCAAATTAAAATGTTCACCCAGACTCACACTTTGATATGTGTATTCAGGTACATGCAAGCCCCATGGTAATTCATGCCTAGGTCCTTGCAGGACTGAGTGTCAGCAAAAGTAAGAGCAGTCCTTTGTAATGCCAGGTTTCTACTAATGGTCATTTAATAGTTTCTCACTCAGTAAATATGATGGCTCCATATCACATTACTAAAAGTTACAGTAATAAAACGCTTTATGATTAGTAAAAGCAAAGGGCCCATTGCAATCACTCAGATAAAACATGAATGTAAATATCCTATTTAATTAAGCTCATGATCTTGTTTACAATAAGACCAAAAAAATCTGTAAACAAGTAATTTGTGAGCAGTAGACTAATGAAGCCCGATTTTGGAGCAGATTTGCATCATTCAGATGAGTGACTTGGTAACTGACTCACACTAACGTTTGTTTGTAATCTTTGCATCTGTCTTTGAATTTTTAAAATCTCATCCCTTATGACCATCATTTCTAGGACTGTTTTATTGTGGATGCACAGCTGATTGCATTTGATCATAGAAATTAGCTGAGGGGCTTAAAAGTTGTTGGTGTGAATCTGTGAATATGCCACCTGCTTCTCTTGAGCTGCCTTGTTTTTTAAAACTTGTAGGAACATAGTTACCAGTGAGGAGTCTGTTACTTACCCAAGCATGGTTGAATTTGATCAGCAAGCTTCTAAATCCTCCATGCTATAGGAAAGTTGGCTAAGCACAGTGTGCCGCCTTCTCCTCCTGGCTTTGCTTTATGTTTAACCCATGGTGTTTACCTTCATACATCTACTTTTAACTTGTACTGGTGTGACTTTGACATTGAGCCTGTTCTACTTGACTTAAATAAAGGGTCATGTCTGAAGTGGATGGTAGCATTACCACTGATTTTAATGTCAGCAGAAGTAGTATATAAGAGTGTTTGCTAAATGAAAGTTGAATAGGTCTGAAGGATTTCTTCTTTAGATGACAGTGAAGCCGTCTGATTAAGTACTCTTCGTTATTCATTAAAGAGAAATAACTCTCTCCAAACTATATTTTCTATTCAAACACTGCAAGTAGTACACAGAGCTTTCACAACTCTGATTATATTATGACTTACATAATCACAGAATAGTTGAAGTTGGAAGGGACCTCTGGAGGTCATCTGGTCTAACCCCTCCTGCTCAAGCAGTACCACACAGAGCCAGTTACCCATGACTGTGTTCAGTTGGCTTTTGAATATCTCCAAGGAGGGAGACTTCACTACCTCTCTGGACAACCTGTTCTGGTGCTCGGTCACCCTCACAGTATAAAAGCGTTTGCTCATGTGCAGAAGGAAACTCCCTTTTTTCTCTGAAAGGGTCTGGGGGTTTTCCCATAATTGTGCCTTGCAGACACTTCTTTACTTACATGCAAAACTTTGAGGTGACCCCACTTAAGACTTGTTTTGTTGATTTTTGTCTTCTCTTTTGTTCACATCACCCCAGGCCCTTTATTTGTCAACCGTCTGTCACTCCATAACAGGGCTGCTGGAAACTCCCTCTTTCCCCAGTTATTCCTAGTTTAAAGCTGTTCTTATTAGGTCAGCCATCCTATGTTTGCCTTAGAGAAGTGGATTCCATCTCTCTCAGGTCCTCAAACAGGGTCCCATGGCAGTAGAAGCCAAATCCCTTTTGCCAACATCAGCTTTGCAACCAGTTGTTGACATGTAGCATCAGTCCCTCCTCCTCACACCCTTTCCCATCACTGACAGGGTTGAGGAGAACACCACCAGGACCCCCATACCCCTGACTATCATCCCCACAGCTCTGTAGTCATGTTAGACTATCATTAGTGCCTTTGTGGAAGAACAATGGGGGATAATAGTCAGAGAGTTGGACAAACTTCGGTAGTCTCTCCACATCTCAGATCCAGGCCTTGGCAAGCAGCAAATTTCTCCAGATGACAGGTCAGGTCAGTAGATGGGTCCTATGTCCCCCACAGCAGGGATTCACCCACAGTATCAGTCACCACTTCCTCCTGGTGCTCCTGCACAGCTCTGAGTCAGCTGGCCCAGATGCTTTACTTGAAAGCACACCGCATGAACTTATTCCATAGTTGCAAGCCTTAAGGTGGTGGAGGGGAAGCCTTCCTCTCGGTGCCAGAAGTCACCAACTTTCAACCTTCACCCACCTCAGAGATTGCACTTACCATCCTGCTAGGGACTGACTGTGTCTCCACTGCAGTTGGGTCTGGGGCTCCTGAAGCCATGAAGTCTCTGAGAAGATCTTGTCTACCTTTCTCATTATCTCTGATGCTGAGTCCTTCCCATAACTCCTCCACTTGGGAAAGACCATCTCTCCCAGCCTCAGGGAGAGGTGACAGGCACTCCCTGCAGCTGGGGACTTCCCGGGCTATGTCCACCAACTGAATCTCTGTCTGGGTTGACACCTCCACAATGGCAGGGACAGCTGCCCCCACACCTGCTGGGGAATGTGCCCTGTGGCATGTCACCACCATACCTGAGAACATTTATGCTGGTCTGAACTGTGGGGAGGAACCTTTCTTTGTGCCATATTCCAAAACACAAAACCTGATTTCAATAAATCAAAGACTATATTAGATTTCTCTTATAAACTGGTAAAAAGTTTGTAAGCTTTAATACATCTTGGATGTGTTTTTGAAATAAAATAACTTTCATTCACTCACTTTACCTGGTATATTCTTTATGCATGTATGGGCAGAGTATACATTATTTTAAAAATTAATTTTCTCAGTTGTATGCAGGCAAAGATTCCAAAAGAAAATATAACTGAAACAAAATAAAATATGGGCAAAACTTGTTAGAAATATAGTTGTTTAACTCCATCTAGCTGATCAGCTGAAAACTCAATAAAGGTGGAGAGTGAAGAGAGAAACCAATCTGTTTTTACAAGCAGTTGTTTCCTTATTTACCCAGTAGAAATCATAAAATAATTTTCTCTGTTGTGTTAGCATGCAATGTACCCGGGATCAGAGGGTTAGTTCAGGACCTGTGTACCGTAAGAGAGTATTCAAATGTACAAGTGAGAGTTGCCCAGCCTTTTCTGACTTGTTGTGGGAATCCAGTGTCTTGAGCGCTTGGAAACCACACAGAAATGCTGTTTGTTCTTTGGTTGAACAGCACCAGTAAGACTCAAGGAGTATGTAGACTTCAGCAGTGTTTTGCACTTTCTTACACTTTGCACTAAGATAATAAGTGGCATGAACCACCTGTTTTTTAGAGTCGTTGTAATTCTGTTGTGTGTCATGCTCATAAAAGGGCAATTTCACAACTCATGCTGACTAAAGCCTTTGGTCAAAGTCTGTCTTCCCTTGACCTCACTATTACAGAAAAGAGAAAAATCCTGTCTGTGATACTGAAAGCCTCACAGACATAAACTGAAGCCACTGTTGAAATTTAGGTGTGCAGGTGGTGACAATGGTTGACTGCTGCTCTATCATCCACTCCTCTCACTCTATCAGCTGTATCCTGAGACCTAGAAATTACCAAGTTGGGGATGAGATTACTCTCTTGCTAGACCAGATAAAAGGCCTACAAGTTGAAATCTAGCTGAGACTGCTTTTAGAGTGCCCTTACAACCCTGGGCTGGGAATAGATGAATCTTCGGAGAGGGAAAAATTCTCCAGAAGGCAACTCTGGCAGGTTGCTACAACTGAGACAAGCCTCAAGGGATGCTGATGGTATGCTAGAAGACGTTCAAGTATCTGGAGTAACCCCTGGTCTGCAGAGTGCAGAGTTGGCCTAATCCTATCTGTAGTCTCCACTTCTCTGGGGCTATAAAATTCATACTTTACCTCTGAGAGGTCTTCAGCGAGAGCTAAAAGGAAGTGCCAGGGGGTGACATGGTTTTTATTTCTCCTGGCAAGTGTTTTCCTTCTCCATGTTAAAGGACACACAAGTTTGACTGCAGATCCACAGCACATCCAAGTGCATGTGGAGGCAAGGGGTTTTGCAAAAAGACATGGAACCATAAAAGATTCCTTTAGGACACAAATATAGAAGATTAAGGAAAGCAAGAGCAAGCCTAACTCTGGGTTTCTGTATGTAGGGAATTAAGAATTATCTGTTCGTACTGCATTTAGGATCATGGTGCCATGATCCTTGTTGGAAACTGCCAGTGCTATGAGGACATGAGCAATGACATTTCCATATACTTATACAACTCTTATCTGGCAACAGATTCCAGCTCTTTGTTTCACTGACAATCATACCCATGCCTTCAGTTTAGGATGACTTTTCAGTGAATATCATGTTCTTCCTCTGACTGGGGAAGTTCCCTGATCCAGGACGTCTTTGTCAGAACTGTTAATTTTCTCCAGTTACCAGCAACTACAGTGAAAACACAAGTGAAATGAAATCAAGAATAATGATAATAACAAAATCAATGGACAACACTGAAGTGTCCTTCCTCTTTTCTTGTGCTGCACTATACCTCAGCAATAATGATTATGTTCATAGTTAAAGAAGAAAAGGATTATGGTAAAAAAATATCTTCTAACTACTTTTCTTTCTTTTCTCAGGAATTCCAGGCAAGATGATTGTTTTATCACAAATGCCCAAACATCGGACTGAAGCCAAAGACTTGGCAATCAGGATATGGATTTCCAGTTTGCTATGGTAATTTTAATTTGTATTTTAAATGTAAAGGTGTTTTGGTTTTGCTTTTCCTTTTAATTTGGTGGATTTCCCTTTCACCTTTCGTAGTTGTAATTTACCTGATGGCTTGTTTCCTAACTTCACAACTCACTGAGCTGGATTAATTGATGTGGTGGAATGAATGCTAAGTCATTTTAAAAAGGTTGCACTGGGGGTGAAACCCTAGGAATTAGTTGTTGGGAAAAATGCTGCATCACTAAGATATGAGGAGGAAAGTGATTTTAACAGAGAGAATGACTGTGAGTTCTCCTCTATGGGATCCCTTTGGCTTAAAGCTATGGTACTCCAAGCAGCTTCATTCCTGCAATTAAACACTTCTTCACCATTTTATGGCACCTTGCAGTTGTATACCTTTGAGCATCATTTACAGATATTGCATGGTTTCAAAGCTATGAAGCTCTGGGGGAGAAATCATAATCACCTGCCTTGGGTGCATTTTCTGTAGAAAATTAGGGCCAGTGAGAATGGCTTTGTTCTTTTGCCAGCAGTATCTTCAATAATGTTAGCCAGCTTTGGCCAGTGAGAAATGAAGGGGGAGAATCTGCTTTAAAAAAGGTGTTTAAAAGGTGAAAAGAGAAGATTTCTTGGGTGTAAAATGGAGCTGGAGCAACAGATGAGTGAACAGCTAAGACTTTGGACACTTTTGGTAACATTTAGATTGTGAGTGAAGCTTGTTTGAGAAAGAAGCTAACTGATGAATCTCTGACCAAGGTATGAACATTCACCAGCAGCTTGGTGAAGGAGAATGAGAGGGTTTCAGATTAGGTGGCAGTAGTGTAGTTTGCAAACAGATCATAGAGAGCCTAGGAAGTCTCCACTGCCTGCCCATGGCTGCAGATTCCTGCAGCTTTCTCAGGCCAGGTCCGTGGCTGGTAGCATCCCTATGCCAAAGGAAGAAGGAGAAAGAGGAGGGGTTCTGAATGCTTGTTTTAATCCAGGTCACCCTGGAAAAGAGGTGAAACTTTTTTTTGAAGTATCACTTGATGAGATCAAAAGATTTTCAGGCTGGCAGTCTACTAAATCAATAATAGATATGACAAACATAACTGTTCAGCCTCACTGTTCCTTGGATTGGGACTGGCCCAATATTTCTTGCTTTTGACACAGTGTTTGTCTTTCAACTGGTCTCCCTAGCAAACAACTGTGGGTCTCCCTTTTGCCTCCTGTTAAGCTGATTGATGCTCCTTGCTGTATGCTTCTAAGGTTTGCAACCACCTGGAGGTAGGAAGCAGGGTGCTTCATACAAAGAACTTGTCCATTCCCTTTTGAATGTCTACAAAAAGCAAAACACATTTTCACTAGATCTCTTGGGCAGCTTTCTTATTTTCGTCTTACTCATTAAGTTAGGCAAGGGACTATTCTAAAATTCTAATAAGTAAGTACACAACAGTTATGCCACAGTACAGATCTTTTATAATTTGTCTAATATTATTATGTCACTGTTAATGAACTATAGGTTCTCCTGTACCTGTGTTTCTCCTGCACCTGCTATTCCATGAAGAGTTGTAAGCAAATGAAAAAATGCAAGTCATCTTGGATCTGGTTATTTTTATTGATTTTTGCATGGATGCTGTCCATCCACTACCTGACCTTAGAAAGAAAAAAACCCAAAATATTGGCTGAAGAATATTTACTTCTTGAACAAATAAAATCTGGAGATACTTAGTACAGAGTTATGATCAATCTTCCCCTTACATTAGATAATTTCCATACAAGGCAGAATCAGAAGCCCTGAATAAATGCATTTTTCAAGTATTTATCTGGTGCCAAGACTGCCCATGTGTGTGCACATACATGCGCGCACACACACGTGCTGCAAAAGTAGCTCACTGCATTAAGAAATGAATTACTATTTCTAATTACTTCTAGTAGTTAATTACTTCTAATTATTACATTGAGTAATAAATTGCTAATTCTAATTATGCTGTGGGTACAGTCAAAGTAGTTAGAAATGCAATTTGCATGGTTGTTTACATCACAAGCATGTTTAAGTAATTGTGCTCCCTTAATTATATAGAACAGTCGATATTAAATAACATAACACGTTTTGCAGCTTCATCTGCAGTGTCATTTGTTTACCATTTATGGTGGTTGCCTTTCAAAGAACTGGGGAATAGATACTGTGTGTCACTGGGGAATAGTTATTTTTATTTAAAGCCTACAAGCACTGCTGAGTATCTATGACTTGACAGGCATTTCTGGGAACGTGCACTGTGTTGTTAAACTTACATTACAGCTCTAGCTTCTCAGCCTAAGCAAACCTGAACCACTTGGAGACACTGACCAAATCACGTTGTCCTTAAAGTCTCATTTCCCACTTTCCAGTCTTTCTGACATCATATGTCAGCATGAAGGTCTTCACTTGCCCTGTTGCTGGGAGTGGGTACTCTCACCTCAGCTAAATTCTTTCCTCAAGTTCACATAAGCATCTAATAATGACCTATATAATTTCTGTCCAGAAAGACACCCATTAGGAGCCTACTGTGGGTAAGATTGTAGTCAGGAATTCCCAGCAAAAGCTGTATTAACTTTCCAGATAATCCCTGTAGTTTTGGTGTGTCCCTCAACTCTCCAGGACCTTCCAAACTTGGGTGTTACACATTGCAATTTGCGGATGATCTTAACTCCTACACTGAAGAGGTCATACAGCAGAGGAGACCAACTGTCCTGGAGCAAGCATATGTACACTTTCTTTACAAGGCTTTGAAAGCGTAACCAGGACTTGAGCTCTTCTTCAGGCCTTCCTCTTCTGTGTAAGTCCACAGGAGTTTGCTGGGACTTAGGAGTTGCAGGACTTTGCATTTTCTGTCACACGCATGTTTATTTTCTCCTGTTCCCCACCTTCTATCTCAATTTAGAATAATACTTGATGATATTAGAATTGATTGTAGTGGGAAATAACTGTGTCCCAGCAGAGGTGGACAGCCTGCCATCAAGCAAGAGCAAAAGAGACAGGAAAAAATAAACTACAGAGACTCAAAAAATATTGCTTGTCATTCACATGTCCTCAGAGAGGGAAAGAATACAGGAAATTTTGGACACAAGGAATACAATGTTGTTAAACATCATTTTTCAAAGTTTTATGTGGGACACCAGTGGGATGTAAAGTTAAAGAGCTCGAAAGTTTGCTCACTGCCTGCACACATGATAGATTTAGAAGAGTGGGTTTTGTTATCTGAGGAATATCCTTGGCACTGGTAAAAGCAGTCCCCAGCTGACACAAAGGGTTTGTTGTTCTGGGTAGATTCTGTTTCAGTATAATAACATGAAATGATTTTTAGGGTAGAGCATTGTGGCTGCTTTGGTGGGAAGGGAGCTTTAAAGCAGAAAACAACACTGGAAGTAGGGATTGCTAGAAAATGGGCTATAGACCCACCATTTTACGTGACATGAAAGCTGGTGTGTAGCAAGGACTGTGAGAGGGCTGGCACTGTCAAACATAATGTTTAATAACTTTGGGGAGTGAAATTAAAACTTTTATCTTAGAGGACACACCTCGGCAGTCAGAAAAGATCAAAATCAAGTTTTAAGAAGCTTTGCTGTCCTTTCTTGTTTCTGAGAGGTGCTGATTCTGACTCACACAGGGATGGTGAGGATTCAGAACTTGATTTTCACTGAAAATGGTTATAGTCTTAGAGTCAGACCTGCAGATGATGCCACAGAGCCTGCAGGATTGGGTCCTGCATGGTATGTAGCACTGTAACAGAGCTGTAATGGAGAAAGAACTGAAATGATGTTAACAATCTGCCTTGCTAAATTACTATTTTGTTCTGTCTTTTATGCCCCATGTGGCTCAAGTTCTAATCAAGGTGTTTGACTCCGTTTCTCAGGAAGCCAGGATGGAGAGTAAAGTAGATGGTTATACGATTGTGACTATTGTACTCCCAAGTGGGGAATGGAAAGCTGTAATTCTGCTAATTATCATAACTAATTAGCTGCATTCAGAAGTGAAAAATCAGAAGGGCTACATCACCGCCTCCAACTGTTAATAATGGGTTATTGAATTGCAGTACATGAGACCAGAGGGACTGCTATTGCCACCAGTGATGAGCCTGGGATGTGTTCCCAACACTGTAAAATAACTCAGCCATGGATTTTCAGAGTGCTTTCACAGGGTGAAAGTACATGACTTTCTTGGAGTGCAAAAAGATGAAGTTCAACACCATGAACTCAGTCATCAAGCTTGGACCGCAAGCACTCATGTGCATGGAGATGGGTCACTGGGACCCCCTTGGACGTGAGCTCTGTTGGCTCTAGGGGATTCAGACAAGCCATGCATCTAGCCCTGTCTCCTCAAGCCTGGCATCCTTGAGGAGGCGAGGACATGTTTCTGTAGGACAGGGCGGGGCTGTGCTGTGAGTTAGCAATGGACAAACTGGAAGTGATCTTGGTGTGAAGCTGGGCCTGAGTTAATTAGCCCAACTGATTAGCTTGGTTGGATCACTATGCTGCACTGGTTGTTATCATATCTGGTGTGTGAACTGTGTGTAGCACTGTACAACGCCATGCAGGTACAGCCTTTAGGCCAAATTCTTAGAGACATTTTAAGTACCTGATGTTGTTGACCAGCATGAAATGGATGGTTAAAAAGGGGAATTTAGGAGGTACAAAAGTCATCAGGGAACAGCCCCACCTGTGTGCTCCCAGAAATCTGAAGTAGTAGAAAGTCATGCAGGCCGTGTTTTGACAGAATAACCCAACGACTTGGAATCAAGTGACAGTCTGAGCTGAGACAATCCCATTTTGTCTTGAATAATTTTAGTACGGCTCCCCTTGAGATAAACTAAGATCTTACCAGCCCAGCTGTGAACATTAATGTGGCCAAATTGGGAGAAATTCCAGCACAAGGGAAAAGTCTTTTAATGAGATCCAAACAGCACAGATGGAATTGATGGTGCAAGGGATCTGGGAATAGAAATTGCTGACTGGTACACCCAATATTTGTCTGCTGTTATTGGCAGGACATCTAGAATTATATTGTTATTATATATGGGTTTCAGAAGGGTCCCGGAAAACTTTTAAGGTATCACAAATTTCACGATTCAGATGTAGCCTAGCAAACTACATACTCTCCCCATTTACCTGTACAAGGTCAAGAGCTTTCCACCGTTACAGGGATGCTCTTCAATGGGAGCACACAGAGATTGGCAGCAGATTGCAGAACTCTGAAAAACCTTTGGGCTGAGCTTGGCTGTAAGTCTGATTTCATATTAATCGTTTGGTATCAGGTGGGACAGAGTTTTATGGAATAGTTATTAAAAAAAATCCAAATATATGCTTTTTCAGTGTTTTTGTTGTGCAGTGTTGACTAATGTTGATCAGTTGATAAGGAATCACTCATTAATCAAAACAATATGGCTATGAAAATAAACCCTGGACACAGGTTTGATTTCTGGAATGTTAGCAAAAATGAGTAGTCATTGTAATTAAGTAAATGGAGTTTCATAAAACATTATGTCAATGTGAGATCATAATGAGGCTCACTTAGATCCCTCACAGCACTCTTAAAATTTCTCACTGGCTGATGTGACTGCACTCTCTGATGTTAAGATATACCCTGATTTCTCTTTCTGACATGCTGATCCTTACTCTATCATTGCCTAGAATTGAATTATGGCGGTGCATAATTCCCAGCCTCATGGGGCACTGCAATAGAGGCCATATGTGCAATTATACCTTTACACAAGAGGACTGAGTTAGAAGTGCCAGCTAGATCTTTAATGGTATTTTCTTAATCTTGAGCAGCTGTTGTTGGAGATACAGGTCTAGAGAACCAAAATGGTGAACTTCAAACACAGTCTAGCACTCTGTGCCAGAAGAGCCCATGGTTGTCACTCCAGCGCGATCAGATCTATGCTTCAGGAATCATTCAGGCTCCACACTGGGCATCCCACAGCTTCTCAAAGGAGCACAGCAGATCTTCCAAATCATGTGATTGAACAGGAAGATGCTCCAGGGTTGCACATTTTGTGGATTCAGTGTGAGGTTTGAATACCTTCAGTCACACAATTGATGTCTCAAAGCCTTGTCCAGGACAGCAGGCTGTACTTGAAAAATGGTGTAAAGGGAATACAAGCAGGAAGAGCAAGAATTTTGAAGTCTGTGTTTGGATCTGTGTGGCAGTTACTGCTGCTACAGGCCTGCTGCCACCACTGAAGTGGGGATCTCTTTCGCTGGGCTGAGTTGTGCTTGCTTATTGCAATACCATGTTTATGTGGCACCTTTCAGCAGTGACTTTCCAAAAAAAAAGATGCGCAGATAACTTTGCTCTTATTTTGGGCACAAGAAAAAGAAAACACAGAAAAGGGCCAAATTCAGCAATTACCATAAGCACAAGCACAAGCATAACCTATATTCAGTGTCAAATATTCAAAATCATTTGGATCTATTAATTTGTTGAAGTTTGTAAAAATACCAAATAGGTAATGTTTGTCTCAGCTCTCTTGGCCAAACAGGGACTCTGTTTTTTTTGCCCTGGAGGCCCTTCTGCTAGTCATTTCACAATAAAAAGAGGGAAATAAAAAATGGATTTAACATATGTAGCCTGACAACCAATATATCCTACCCAGGGATGAATCTGAATGGAAAAACCTTCTTTCCTGCACACAACTTGGTAGAAAACATCCCAGTTCAGCACTATATTGTGCTCATATAGGTGTTTGATGTGTTGTAGAGACATGAGGCTGTGTAGAGGGTGAAGCTGTGGTTATAGAGAGTCAAATTGTGCATACAGTCCTCTCTAAGTTCAAAAGAACAATGAAGTTCACACTCTTGCTCCTTAGAGCTGCCACGTTATGGTCCCTACAGTTGTGAAGGAAAGGAATTGCATCTCTGCTAGGTTGTGAAAATTCCTCTGATTGCCTGCAACATTTGCTGGACCTCAATAACATCTTGATCTTTGGAAGCCAAGGCAGTCAGGACAGATACATTGGTGCTCTATATAAGCATAGTAATGTCCAACATGACTCATTCATGGAAGTCTTTTAGGACATGTTTGTTCCCATCCATAGATTGAAACATAAGCTGAACAAAGGTTCCTTTGTTCCTGCACTTCAGCCTTTTCAGGCTGAAGGAGTGTGTGTGATGGCTTGTCCTTGCAAAAAGCACATTACAAGCCTTCAAAATTGGTCTGTGGAATCTGCTGAGGATGAGAAAAATTTCCAAGCTGAACATACAAGATATAGGAAAATTTCTGAGGAGTGATGGTAGAGGTGAAATCTTCCCCTTCTGGATCCAGAGGCAGAGTGGGAAGGCTCTGACACTACCCATGGTGCCTGCAGATTGCCTGCAATTAGCAACCCTTCTGACAGCCTCAAGTTTATTTCACCTTGGACCAAAAACTGTGCCAGACTGGGTCCTGCAATGGAAGAAGTGTGCTGAGGAAAGAGATAAGGTCCTGGATGGGACCTGGAGAGGGCAGGACTTCTTGGAGGGTGGGGATATGAGGCACTTTGTCAACTGAAGCCAAGCTTGCCATCTTGCTTATCACCCTACAAGCCCAGTAGGGTTGGTCAGGATTATCCATCAGATGCAGGAGGGGTGACTGTGACGAAGCACCTCAGAGGATTCAGCTGAGTGAGTTCGCCACAGAGGGGATTGCCTGTCCTTCCTCAAAACACTCCTCTGCTGTCCTCCATGGTGTGGATGCAGAGCTGGCTGGAATATTTCTTCCACATCACACAGGAAGGGTCACATCACCCCTATCTTTCTCCCTCCTACCCAGCTGCATATCACATTGTGGTATGCATTAAACAATGTGATCCATGTTGGACTTTTTAAACAAGTATCCCTGCATGAAATGAAAGCATGTGCTAGGAAGAGAGAAACCAGGCTCTGACAGGGAGGAGGAGAAGTAACAAAGAAGTGTCAAAGATTTGAGGATACTATTGTTAAAACAAAAAAAAAAAAAGCTGCTGTCTGCACAGGAAAGCAAAATCAGATGGAGACTGGGAGGGAGTTGGCAAAGTCGTGCTTCGTGTGCTAGTCCTAGGTAACCATCTGCTGAGCTGTCAGACCTGACTGGGCTTTTTTTTTTGTGGGGGTTTTATATTATTTGTTTTCCTGTTCTTTGTAAATTAACTTAAGGAAGCAAAATCATCTTGCTGTTTCAGAAGAAAAACCTCTGAAAAATTATTTGGGCTACACACTGGGAGCATCCTTCCAGGAGGCCTGTCTGCCTGGCATGAGCGGAGCTGCAGCACAACCTTGGCCTCCCTCCCTCTCTATGACTATTTGCCAAGCACAAATTAAAGGATCCACTGACCAACAAGCTGAGTCTATTCTAGTATTCCCCCAGCTCCTGGCATGTTTTGGATCTTCTCTATGAGGACTAGCAAGCCTTTGTGTTGCTCTGACTTCATTCCTTCTGCATGGATTGTGCTTGTTTCTTTTTAACAGCATTTCTATCTTGCTGTTTGCTGTTGTGCAAGGATTTACTCAACCCCTCACGTTTAATGTGAACCATCCTACTGTTTGCTTTGGTTTATGTGAGCACACCACTACATCACAAACATGGAAAGACAGGAGTGACTTAATGAGCTGGTTTTGAACCTAAAAACGGCATCTGATAAAAGTAATAAGTCAGAGGCAGAAAGTTTGACCTCGAAAAAAACCTGCAAACAGGTCAGATAGTATAGATAGCCCAGGGGGACCCTAATGCTCTCATGGGGTGATGAAACTACCAGGTCCCCTAAGACAGAGAAGCATTAAGCACTACCTTGTCTCAGTCAAAGAGCACAATCCTTTTCTGAACAATTTCTCGCTGGATGCAGTTAACTAGGCTGAAGTGCTCTTGTTGTATTTATTAGCTCAATATCATTTGGTCAAGTATTTCTGTCAGTCACCACTCTGTGCCTTGGAAATACAGCTGTATTTCAACTGCTGTGGTGCTTCACAGTTTAGCACCTGGGCATTAATCACTCACAGGGAATTAATACAGCAAAATAGAAGTCAATTTTGTCCAACGTGAAAAGAAAGAATGCAAGATTAAATAACCTAATTCGAAAACACAACCCACATGTTCCCTGCTTGAGCTGCTAATAATGGTTCAAATGACTGAAACTGAAGTAATTATTAAAACGTAATTAGTTTACACTGTTGGCACGTTGTGTTTGTTTCTGGCATCTCTCTTGGCTTAAAGCATTTTCTGCACACCTGTCATAAAAAGGCCTGATTTGTGATTAAGACATGGAGCTGATATTCTGGGAATTGGGGTTCAGTCCCTGG
Source organism: Strix aluco (assembly GCF_031877795.1). Lineage (NCBI taxonomy): Eukaryota > Metazoa > Chordata > Aves > Strigiformes > Strigidae > Strix > Strix aluco. The sequence goes on along the minus strand of NC_133931.1, from coordinate 11,860,426 downwards.
CTGTACGATAAAATTCCTCTGTGACTTTGCTTGGTCTTACCACTTCTCTGTGCCTCAGTTCCTCATCAGTAGAATAGATATGAGGTAGAAATGCATCTTTGTCTGGCTGCTTGCTCTATTTAAACTAAAAGCCTTTTAAGTTGTGGATTGTTTTTTAATGTGTTTATACAGTGTAAGATAATGAGGACTTGATCTTATTTGAACAACAAAGTGCACACTGGTAGACCACTGTGTTGATATATCAATCTAGAGAGAATTTTTTCATGCTGCTTTTTCCATCACAGAGGGAGAATCTTAAAATGTTTTTTAACACTGATATTATGATGTGTAATATTTGCTAGAAGAGAAAACATGTAATAAAAGAATAGGAGGAGGCTTTTGGATGCCTAGCAGATAATTTCTTAATGACCTTTGCAAGAAAATAATGCCTTGGAATAAAACTTTAAAAAGCCCATTGTTTTCCCACTGCATTACATAAGTAGATCCAGAAACACATTAAGATCCAGAAATATAGGAAAACCAGTTGACAACATCTTTCCCAAAGACTGTGATTAATGCATGCAACTATTTTGACACAGATACTGCCTGCAATTCCTCTGGTCCTGTTTTGGGCTCTGTGACCAGGTGGTACACACCAGTTCACCCGCAGGAATCACCCGGCAGCCACTGAAGTCTTGACTCAGGGAAAGGGCTTACAGCACATGTTTCAGTGTCAGGGATTTCAACAGGGCTTTGAGCACATGCCTAAAGTTAGCGACGTGATTAAACTTCCTTCTTGAATAAAGGCAATTTCCCTGTCCTGGGTGTGGCTTCCCTTTTAATGAAAGGCACAGCAATGCTCTTCTGGTCCAGTCATGGCAAAGATCTTGCTCCGATGCCCGTACCTGCATTACCAGCCTCAACCCTGACAGCACTCATATTAGTTAAGAAAATGGGGCTGGAGTGCCACTTTGAGCACAAACTCTGCATATGCCCAGTTTGCTTAATTACTAACACTCTCCCCATCATAAATTTGACTTGTACCAGCTGATGGTTCCTAGCACAGTTTGGGGAATGGCCCATGCCAGGGGGATTCCCAAAAGACAGTCAGGACAAGACTGCAATAGATTTGGCTCCCTCTCTGCTGTACAGTCTTCTAGTTTTATCCTACCTGGACTTTACATCCTCAACACTCTTCCATATGCTCTAACACCATGCTGGTGTGTCCTCAGTTGCATGACACAAAAATGCTGCCCTGTTGGGCAGCAGCACAACCTTCATGAAATTTCAGACACTAAAAGAAAAGAGCACAAATGTTATGATATCTTAAGGCTTTTCATTTTAAGAAACAGTATCTACTCAAGTAATGCAAAACAATCCTTCACCCTGTTTTCTTTAGTGGTATATATACAGTATGCACCCTGAGTGACTACTTGATGTGCACCTCTCCAAACCAGTGGGTTTCCAACCTTCCAGTTATGCTTGTATCTTCTGGTGCTGAAGTGAAATGAAATACGGTGCAAATTAATGGTCATCTGCTATTATTATTGTAGATAGAACTACTTGAAACATTTAGAATGGATTTTTTTTAAAAAAGAAAAATAACTTTATGAAAAATGAAGATGCTTGCATGAGAAATCTCAATTTTTGCTGTATTATTTTTGACAAAGGCCAAATGTAAAATCATTCTGCTTAATTACAATTCCATGCTGTTGGAAGGGAGTCAATTTTATGAAAGAGAATTTAATTTATTTCTAGAAAAATATGGTCATGGTACATTTTGAAACACAAATGTTTTATTTGAAGTTTCCTATGAAATTTAAATGGGATTTTGGTTGTCTCTTCTACTAAGCGTTCCTCAGATCGTTTTACTTTGTTATGAATATTTACTCAGCTCTGTGCATATGAAGATACTTAAAGTTATCACCTGCCTGTTTTTTAATATCTGAAACAAAACCTAATAATTCTTGCATCGCTGAGAAACACTAATGATTAAACAGTGATGATGAATTAATGATATAGTAGTAGTAGTGGTAATTTGCAAGTAATTTGATCTTTAACCTAGCCATGAAAAAAATATGGTTATGTTAAAGAAATAAATGTTGGTTTGTTTCCCTCAAGGAGCATTAAAAATATCTTTGCTGCTCAAAATATGCAGCTAACATCAGCCCTTTTTTTTTTATTGCAAGCCAGGATGCTAAGGCCTGAAGAGAGGATACCAATAAAACCTCCTCAGTATGTAATGGGGGAGAGGGGGAATATGTGGTTTTTAGTGTCTGTTAGAGAAGATCCACTAAGTAGCATATTGGGGAGGGGGATATGTACCTTAGAGAGGTGCCTCCCTTCTCATTATTTCCATTAGCTGATGAGGCCTCTCCCTGTCTGTATCCTTGCCAGTACCCGTGTCAAGTCCCTGCATTCCCACGCTGTAGGAAGACCCTGTGTCCTTAATTCAGGGCTGCCAAAAAGTGACCATGTGTCAGAGACTTGGGGGGGCACTGAGTTCTTTACAGGTTTCACACAAAGGCCTGATGAACTGCAGTGATGGATGTGCCTCTTCCATGTTCCTGCTTGAAATGCCCCTGAGGAACAGGACACCCACCCTTTCTCCCAAAGTGGGACATCAACGAGCTTCAACTGAGCTCCAGCATTCAGGATCCAGGAGTTAGGCAGAATTCAGCAGGGAAGCAAAAATGCCTTGGATATGGAACTGGAGCAACTGGCAAATTACAGTCTGTTTTGTTGCAAAGATGAATGAGCAGTTTAGACTCTATGATTCACTGTCATCTACACCTTAATAGCAGTAACGAAATAAGAGACTATTAGGGCTAATCTAATTTACCCTGTTTTTATTGAAATGCCATATAATAATTTCACTTACCTATAGCTACAGCTTGCATATAGATGATTTTCTTTTTAATGCAGTGCAGTGGGTGCTCTAATAGAGTTTCTAATGAATAAAAATCTGCATGCTGTCATGATCTATAAATAAAAGGTACAGTCCAGCAGCAGAAATCTGAAATAGCTAATAATTCTGGAGAGTAAACAGTTGCTGAATGCTAGCATAAAACTAAATGCATTTAAAACCATAATATTTAGTGAAGAATCCAAGTCACAAAATTCATATCCCACCTCTAAGGTTTAAAAGGGTTTTTTTTTAGATGTGTGATTTTGGCCTGGCACAACATAAAAGAAAAAAAAATCAGTTTAAAAAGATTGGTTTAAGCTCCAGTTCCGGGCAGTCCTTTGAATTTGGAAACATTGAGTGCCGGGCTTCATAAAGTACATCATCCTCATAATCAAGCCTGTTTTCTTCCAGAGAGTAAAATAGCATTCTAGCACTGGACTAGCAGAAACTGGAAGAGTGGGGATCCTGGGCTGACAAGTCACTGCAAGATAATCTCAGGATTCAAGTGAACATGTGAACCCATTTCTCCTGTGCTTTTTTCATATGTGCACTCTTCCACAAACACTAGAAGGGAATCTGCCACTTCTCAATTTCAGCTCTATGTCAAAGCTATGCCTTGAGGTTATTCATGAAATACACAAAAGGACACTGAAGAAAAGAACCAAAAATCAAACCCAGGCTCATATTCTATCAGGCCACTGATGGTTGCACTCCACCTTTGGTTCTACTTTCACCTCATAAAATACCATCTCACCAATGTTTCAACTCAAGCAGAAGAGAAGAGTCCCATTTTTCTGCTGCACTCCTTTTAGATGGAAGTTAAACTTTCTAATTAGTGCTCACTTCAAAAACTGGGTTTCTTGAATTATTCATTGGCCTGGTGATATGGGGCAAGGTTAGCAGAGCCTCGGGTATTCTAACTTTTGTTGGAGAAGTTCTTCTAAAAAGCAGTAGAAAAATATCTGTTGTACCTTGAAACCATAAAGTAGGGTAATAGCAAAAGCTTTTCTAAATTCATATTTATGTAATATATCTAAAAGTTTAGGAAACTCTTAATGATACTATTGCGGTAGGATCAGAAGCGACTGCATTGCTCTTTTAAATGCCACCAAGAAAGAGTAAATCTACCTAGACTTGCTGAGAGTGGTCAGGGAGGACTCCCTCTGCCTCCTGTTTACAACATTTCTGCCTTCCTCAGCTTGTCACTTGAAATCTTAAACATATTCACCCAGGGTTACCCAAGGGACAAGTTAAAGTGTTACTTGTGAGGATGAGGATCTTTTTTCCCCTCAATTTGCTTAAGGTTGCTTATGACAACAGAGAAGAAACTGTGGAAAACTGTTCCACTACCAATGTCATTTTGTGATGCCCTTTAAAATTATGCCCTTTAAAATTAGATGATAGATGTCAGTTGACTATTAGACACTAGGGTGATGTGAGCTGCTGGATAGTCTTATTTTAGGTATTTCTGATGGGTAAAAACTTCTCTAAAGTAGCTGCCTATTTTGTATTTATTGCAAAGTTAATAAGTGTTTTTAGAGAGCAGAAGCTCTTTGCCTTTATCTGCTAGTCAACCAGAGGATTAGACAGAATGAATAAGACCGTATTTGCATTTTGCTGTGTATCACTCCTATATGAATATGAGATTATTTTCCTAAACCTCTGTTTTGTGTGCATCTGATTGCTGCTGTCCTTGTAGCAAAATTGTATCTTTATGGAAAAATCATCTAAAGGTACTTTTAATGTTCCCTGAACAGGGACTCAGCATCACATAGATGGAAGTTATGAATATATGCAAAAAGAAGTAGCTGGAGATGAACTTCCCATGAGTCACGCAGAATTTGTGAATCTCTGTCATGAGAGCAGCTGTGGAAGATGGAAGAGACAAGATAAACCATATATTCAAGAATCACCTGTCTATCAAACAGTCCTATTGGCAAATGGGGAAATTGAGGCAAATGGCTTGAGGGGGTGACATTTTAGTTAATAATTTTTTTAACACTTAGATACTGTGACATGTCCCACAAAAAATAATGCCTGTATTTCCTTTTTGTGAGCTGTCCCAGGCAGAGAGAAATGGGCTAAAGAACACAAATGGCTTGAGGATAGACTGGAGATAGTGCAGTCTTCCAGCCTTTTTTCCCTGGGGAGGGGTCCTTCAAAACCTGTGGAGGGAGAAGCCACCTACACAGTCCAGAAGGGAAAGAAGAAACCAGGGATGTGGCTGAGCTGAGGAGTGAGATATGTCTCTTTCTGTGACCTTGAAGACCTTGTCTCTGTTGCAGACCGTAAATTAGAAGTGATCTCTCTTCTGGTGTGAGGTGCCAGGAGCTTTCCTGCCCATGGGAAAAAACAAAGCACACTTATCTTAGTCTGCCCTATAACACATCTGAGAACGACTTATATCTTTGCTTTGTCTGCTTTGAAGTAGGAAAGCTCTTAGGGTGGAAGCCAGATAAGACACCTGTACTGACATACCTACCTGTAGGTGTTTAAGGTCCCAGCATACCCAACGGTGACTGACCCTGCAGTCAGCAGAAATTAGAAAGTGATTTATTTACCTTCAAGCTGCAGGGAATCAGGTAACAAATGCACATGGAAACTGCAAATAAAATGTTCTTTAATGACTGCCTTAAATCCTGGTGAAAGAGAGGTAGTTGCGGCCTATCATAAGGCACCAGCTCTGGGTCAGCCTGGATGACAATTAGATGATTGACCTGCAGGGGAAGAGGTACAGAGGAAGAACTTGTCACCTCTAGTCATTAAAGTGCATTGGTCAAGAGAATTAAATGTTATGAATTATTGTAATCAAAGTGATGGCCATTTGTTAATCATTGCTTTATTTTATGCTAGCACTGCAATAGTGTAAAAAGGATTAAATGGTTATTCTAAAGCCCAATTTAAGGAACAATCAGAGAAGGATTAGTTTCATTTAACATGGGATACAAAAAAATTCCAGCCACAGTGAATAGTGTCTAGCAGTTTAGTGAGTGAGGGAAAATGTGAAAGAAGTTCTTGCATGCCACATTTCAGGGAAAAATCATATCACTATACACATACTCTGAAGGTGGATTTTCCAGAAACACAAAGACTTTTTTTCTTCCACTAGACGATTATGAGGAGGGACAGGCTGCCTCAAGGATCTGTAATTTTTATAAGGTAACAGTTTGCTGTAATGCTGCATAATGAATAAAACACTGAGTTTATCTTGATTAATAGAAATGAAAAGACATAATTTCTTGATCCATGAGTCTAAATGATCACATATGACAGTTCCCCACCTTTCACCTCTTCTCATTTTCACTACAGTTCTTCTGTATTGCAGTATGCTAAATTGGGTTTCAACAGTGGGCAAACTATGATTCATTCAATCTACAGTCTTCTGTGTCTCTTCGTCTTTTTTAGCTGAGAGGCTTATCAGCCTCACAATCAGTGTCTTTTATATCTCGGAGCTGAACCAGGTGAGATCTATTCTAAGTGACTGAGAGAGAATTTTATTAATCAAGATGTACCAAAGCTAGTGGTACAATCCATAAAGGGACAATTTTCCCTTGGATGACCACAGCTCCTACTGATCTTTCAGTATGGTTGGCCTTAAAAGGTTGAAAGGATTGTCTCTGTTAATGGGTTGGTATGAACAAAAATAGACTATGAGATAGTCTGTAAGGCATGCACTGTGCTTTGCTTCCCTTGTGTTATAAAACTCACTTTATGCCAGGGAAACACACACTGAGCATTGAGGTTTTATGGCGTTTCCCCAGGCTGCCCTCTCCAATCCCAGCAAACTGTCTCTGTCTGTCCACTGGAGTCAAATGGCAGGAGAAAACCTAAGAGACATGCTGTTAGCAGTTAGATAGCATGGAAATTGTCATGAATGCTAAGGCTCATATCACCAAGATATTTCAGTTACCTGTTCCCCACACCATAACACTCTGGGGCTTTTGAAATTGCAGAGTAAGAATTCCCATGTGGAAGATCCTGTACCTTTGATAGTTGCTTTGGGAACTGCAGGTCTAAGTTTCATGTTGCATGGAAAATTCAGCAGATGGAAGGACTGGGGCATTTCCTTGCATTACTGTTGTCTGTGTTGTAAGGATGACAGGTTTTGGACCTATGTAATTTCAAAACAGCTCAGGAGATTTTCACAGAAATGTTTTTCCACAGCTAAAGTTCAAACCATCAGCCTGAAGCTTCCTTGAAAGTCATTGCCTTAAGCTTTCTAAAACTTAAATGATAATGTACTTTTACCTCTATTCTTGGACTGCACTGGATTACAGCTCTGAAAAGTGTTCTAAAAGCTTCTCTTTGGGTTACTGCTATCATCCAGGTAACTGTTCCTCTGTGCAGGGCTACTTGCAAATACCTCTTATGGGACAATGATGGGGATGATCAGTCCACTAAAACAGTTAAAAAATCCAGTTCTGAGGTGTTTAATGGGTACATCCAATCCAGGACCACACAATCAGAATAAAAGATGTAAGATGAACAGACGGATCTGTCAACAAAAGCCTCATAGTCTCAGGTTATGTCTGTGTTGTAAGCAGTTCATGGCAAGTTCAGACACAGCCCCACACAGGCACCAGTGGGGCAGTGGGAGACTGGGGTGGGGTTACTGCTATACCTGCTGGGACATTTAGTCCTCAACTGAAGGAAGAAATGAACCAGCTTGAAGTTGCAAAAAAGTCCTTGATGAATTCGACCCCATATTTAAATGGAGCAGGGAGGCTACTTGTCAAATTCCCTGAGAGCCACTGCAGTATCTTCTGCTTCTTTTGTCTTTCTAAGATATATGGTTTATGCCTCAGGGCTTTTGGCAATGCTTTTGGCATGTGACTCAGAGCTACAGGACAGTCTGATACCCCATCAGTACAGCTGGTATTGCCCACCTGTTTGTAGAGGACATGGAACCCACCTTGTTCCTTAGTGTAGCTGGCTCACCAAGCTTGTAAAAAAGGAAAGTATAATGTCGTTCCTCTTGGCACCAGATATCAAGGCTAAGAGAGAAAGCACAGGGTAGGCAAGTCAAGTGAAATCCACTTATTCAAAATCAGAAGCAGACCCAGAGAAAAAGAGATTTTTAGGCTCAGTGGCACCTGTCAGCAGCAGTGGTGAATTACCTGGACCTCTTGTCCTTGGAGATTTCAACATGCAAGACAGCATGTAAAACTTCAACTGGCTCAAGCTGCACAATTACCAGCATCCTGGATCTATGTTTTGACCTGGGTGCTAAGACTGAGGGACAGCCCAGAGACATCATCCTCAGCTGTCTTGCTGTGCACAGCATACCAATATGGAGCAAGGTGCAAACCAGTTCTAAAGATATTTTTGAACTTATACTGTCTGTCTAGGTTGTGTGACAACGTTCATCACATTGCTTCATTCACAGCTGGAAGAACTCAGACAGCCTGTGGATGACCCTGGAGAGAAACCTCTGCTGAAGATAAAGCAACTTTTCATCTCCAGGGTTGGCAGGTTCTCCAGCCTCGTGTCTCCACTCTGCATTTCCCATAAATGTTCAGCCCAATGCTCTGCTTGCAGCCACCCTGTCAAACTCACTCAGGTCTGATTCTGTTGAGCATAGACATACATAGCTGGTTTGGATAGGTTCGGATCCCTGCCCATTGGTGGCTCTAGAATATTTTAACTGCCATATGTCTTTGCTGGCCATATAATCATTAATGAAAGAGCAGTTTTGAAGACATCCACTTGTACTCTGTTGTGGCTGCCAGGCTGTTTCATGAAGTTGCTGCTGCTCTTGAGCCTCTTAGAAGAAAGGGCACAAGGGTGTTACACACCCTGCAGCACAGACACAGCCATGCACAGTGGTTAGGTAATGTCATGTTTGATCTCCTTTATGAGTGGCCCAGTTTGGAAGCACTTGCAGCTCTGCAAGGCACGAGCCTCACCAGCTTTGTGGAAAACATCCGTCCACTCCACTCTGGAATTACACCATGGTACGATGTGGTAGTTACACAGGAGCTGGAGCAACCTTTGCCTGTGTCTTAGCTGTGCTCTGGTGAGGTAAAGAACTGAACTTCCCCTTCCTGGAAGTAAAATTTAATAAAGACTTTTCATTAGCTGAGATTAATAATAAAAAATAAAAAGACTATGTGGATATACTTTTTTAGTTTAAGTATCACTTGAGCAATATAAAGAAGTTCTAAAAGTCTCACTAAGAAGAAAGCAGTATCAATCATGTAGCATCTATTATTTAGTGTCACTAAGGAGTGCCTCCCACTATGTCTCATTTACTGCATTTTTGAAGATAAAATCTGTGAGGTCAGTTTTGCACATGCTATAAGCTCTCATGGAGTTCCTGATTATTATTTATGTTAAAAATGTATGTAATTATTTCCTTTTCAGTGAATATTTAAAGTGTTATATGAAACTAAAATATCTGATTTGATTTAAGATCTGTCTGGTGGAACAGAAAAAGAATCTACTTAACTTGATTTTAAAACCAAAACAAGATGTTTTCTGAGCAGAAGTGAGGCAGGAGAATAAAGGACATGTATGACAGGGTCATAAGTTTGGCTTTAGATAGAGGGTCCAATTGTAAAATGTGGATCTTGGCTGAAATTTGAAATTCCTCTAAAAGGATGAAGCTTTTCCAATGGAAATGTTAGAGGGCCTCATTTTTATGAGTTATTCTGTTCATTGGAAACAGTCTGGTCAACAGGCAGATTGGTCAGTATTTGTATTTTATACTTTCAGCTAACCAGTTCCTCTTAGTTTCCAGCACCCTCACTAAAATCAAAAGGAATATAACTTTGCTTTTTATTTCCTGTTAGAGTTAGAGGAAACTGATGCTGAATTACCTTTTGTTAATGTTTAAGTGAAATTTTAAAGCATATTTTGAACTCACCTTAGTCTGCCTCCATGAAAAAGTTAAAGGGAATTTTTAATAAAATACCATGTAATTCATGCTCTCATTGTGACTGCTCAGTCTTTCTCAGACTCTAGGAATAATATTGGGTATCATGACTTTAGGTTACACAAAGAGGCTTTAAAAATATGCTAGACAGCTAGAGGGAATAATGAATTTTTATCCAAGCAGGGACTTTCCTAAGGAAGAAAATGAGGGAAATGGTTAGTGGAGAAGAACAGGTCAAAGGAAGCATTAGCATCACTCTTAGCAGTGTGTACATTATATCACACAAGGGAAAGCAGCTGCCTAACTGTGTAGGTTCCCCTTTCCATCCACATTATGGATGCATCTGGCCCTGTTTTCCTCTACAGCCAGAGCAAAGCACTTCAGTTGTAATTAATGACAGCTCAGTAACCTCTCTGCAGTGGAAGGACATTCTCCACACTGTTCACTGGATAAATCTACAATGCTCTGAATGCTTCAGACTGGCCATGTCTCTGGCATGTTCAGAGACGTCTTTGCATGCTTACCATTTTCTGCCCCCAGACTGCTTGCAGACAGGGTTTTCATGCATATTTACTGACGCAGTCATGATCATGGCTTTGAAGTTTGCATGCAATATTTTATGGCACAAAAGGTAGGTCCTGTTTATAGCTTAATCTTCTGCACATAATTGTGAAGTAGTATGAATTGTTCCAGAGAAATGGAGTTGAAAGAAATGGATGTGTGTGAAAAATCAATCCCTTTATCTTTCTTCACCCATAAAGATACCATGTGAGATGATTTCTGCTTGTATTGCTTTCCTGCATCACAGGCAGGGGTTCTTTTAACATAATGTGAAGAATTTCTTGTGATTAGTCAACACTTGACTGTAATCAACGTGATAGAAGCTCTTACAGGTTTCTCATATGGAAGAGGATCTTAATCTGTGAATACTATTTTCCAAGTCAATGGGATCACTTGTAACATAAACATTTTCTTCTGTAAGAGATCAAAGTCTGGATCTACATTTCAGCTACTTTCATCTTCTCTTGTTTTTCATCGTGACTTTATCCTTTTTTCTCCTTGCACCATGGGTGTGCTCTCTTGGTGGAAAATATTCAAGTATTTCAGCTGAAGATGTTATTTGCCACAGACACCCATGAGCTTAATTCTATAGCAGCAGTGAACCTCGCAGTATATCCTGTCCCCAGTTCATTGTCTCATTTGGTGATGTTTGATTAGCTTTCTTAATAGACTTCATGTGGTAAATTGTCTGACTTGACTTGCCTCAGGTTCTAATGGTGCTGTACTTTTACGGGGAAACCCTGATTATGTAGCAAGGCTCTTAAATCTTTGTCCCTGAAAAGGTCAGATCTCTCTATTTTCATTATCTGAGGAATTCCACAAAATAACTTACTCAGAAGAGGGACTTTATAAAACACACTTGTTTTCACAGTAGGTATTGAGTATTCACTGCAATCATATTCCATTCTTGGCCTCTGAGGTTTCCTCATTCCCAGTTTAGTGGGGAAACAAATTGAATTCAGCCTTTATTCTTCTTGTGCAAAAATGCACTGGAACTTCATCGTGTCTTCTATAATCCCTGAGTACTAAATATGTGCATGCTGGACCACTTGAACCAGAATGTAAGTGGAGGCACAGCTGGACACCAGAGTTTCAGTGTTGGCAGTTGTGTTTGTTCTTGCTGTTGCTCTTTTCTTGCCATCATTAAAAGAAAAAGAAAAGAGAAAAGATAGAAATTCTTGGTGCTTTGATTTCACGTGGGTCAAGGGTCTGCTTTTCAAAGGATAGGTAGAAGGTGGACACATGGACCTGTAATATCTTGAGTCATTAATTATTTCAAAAATGTTTATGTTATATTTTCTCTTGGTCTAGTGGATTCAGCAGATGATTATATGTATGTGACCTGCTGAAGCTCCTGCATCAACTGAACTCATCTCCTGTGAACTCTCCTTCTACAGGTCATTTACTCTGGCAAACTCTTACATGGAAAACCTCAGGCTGATCATCCACAAATCTCATGGAAAGAAATAAATAAGGCAGATTCTTACATACTGAAGGGAAAAACCCCCGGAGTTTCCCATGCTTGTAGGACATACAGTTCCAGGGTCCCTCGACAAACAGAATGAAGCAATGAATGATACAATAGAGAGTTTAATGAGTTTAAGTAATATATATTATACTTTTAAAAGCTTGTCTGATGGGAGAAGTGAAGGAGCATCTTGCCTTAGATATGAAACAGCCTGACAGGGAGACAGAATTCTTTAAAGAATATTGGAAGGCAAAGTGCTATCACCTATGAGATAACCTACCTGATGGCTCTGTTTCGCTTCCTGTGATGTTGAAGCATCCTGGGGAAAAGTTTGAGAAGATGTCTTGTGATCTGATGACTTCTGGATGTTGACAACATGATGCTGTGAGTTTTCTGAACTCTCCCGTGATGCTATTCTGGGATGCAAGATCGTGGGGCTGTTTTCCCCTTAAATCCCTCAGCCCGGGATACTCTACCAGACTTGCATACCAAATCTTGTTCATTCCCTGCAGAAGAAAAACCTTTCTGTATGTTTCCCCCTTCCAGTAAGTGAAGATGAGAAAGGTGTAATTTAGCTCTGACAATATAAAAATGGAAACAGTCAACACAGTTCAATTAATCCTTTGCAGCCTTGCATGAGCCATCACAGCTCTGAAGCATACCTGCAAAGCCCTGCAAGCCACAAATGGATCAGCACAGACTCTATGAACAACATGGAACATGTGCACACCTCCTCTGGGTATGTGTCTTTTGACACTGAATGTCCACACAATATGGGTTGAAGTGTGTATCCTTTATGTGATGTGGAACATCCACCCAACTTTTGTTCCATCTGGAACAGAAGACTCTATCTTTATGTGGTTATCTATACTGTTAAACAAAAAGGTGTGGTTATAAGGTTTAGCCCTGGGCCACTGCTTGTCCATGTGGCCTGTTGCATTGCTCCCTGGCTGTGTTCTAGGCTGTTCTAAGACTCTCTTTCTAAGACAATACCTGGGTGTCTTTCAGGGAACGGTGTACTCCAGGGACCACTTCTGAAAAACAATGATAGATGAGAACGGATCAGGTCTGAGTCCTTCCATCACACAAGCATTGCAGTGCTGTTGCAGCAGGCTTGGCACACTCAGTCAGCCCGCTGTTCCCTCACAGGCACCATGGGAGCTGTAATACATACCGTGCTTCATGTCCCATGACTGCTATGCAGGTGGTCTCACCGCAACCTTCACAGTACTTCAGATGTTTTGAACAAAGAAATCGCATGTTCAAAGCAGAGGAGACCTGTGGCCAAGAGCCGTGTGATGTTGTCTTGGCTGATTTCCTCTGCAAAGACCTAGTTCTAAACAATGTAGACATGAGCAGGTCCACATCTCTTGGCATCAGGATCACTTCCTGGCCCTCTTTTATTCAACAGTATGGTACTGAACCATACTCATCTTAGGCAGAGAAAAAGGCAAGACCAATATGCAGGAAAAAACAGCAACCCGATGTGGTAATGTGCATGGGGGTTGACAAGGAGAAGTGAGTGTATCACAGTGGGCTGCAGGCAGCAGCAGCCCTCAGCCCTCTCAGATGAGCAGAACACCACTCAAAGTAGCCTAAGCAGAGTGAGGGGGAGAGCTAAGAGTTGCTGGTGAAGCAGCTGATATCTGCAGTGTGGACTCCAAGCCTGACCCGGTAGGCAGTGGATGCTAAAAAATAAATGATCCATTGACATGAGCCCAAGGCCAAAGAGAAATGTGCTTGAGTGAGATCCATCCAAGTCCAGTGGGTAAAGAAACACAGCCCTATGCACCAGAGGCAGCACAGTGTGTGAACACATGCCTGGCTCACATTAGGAGACCCATCACTCAGCAGCCCTGGTCCTGGTATGGTTAGTACTGCTTCTCTCTTGGAGAGGGAAAGGTGGTATCAGAGCCACTCCTAAGCTTAAAAAGCTTAAGCTTGTAGGAAGGAGAAGTGAAGTGAGCTGCTGGGGTATGGTACCAAATGGACCAATGGTTTAGCTTACTGAATGAAATTCAAACACAAGCTCATTTGATCACCCTCAGACTGTGAATGCCATTGCCACCCGCCTTAGCCCCATTGTAATGCCCCTGTGGTGCAGCTCTGTGCACTTACAAGTCTGGCACCTGTAGGGAAAATCTCAGCCATGGTCATTGTCATTGCTTTGACCTTTGCTTTTCATGTCATGTGTACCTTTAAACTTCTAACACAGTCCTAACGTGGGATGTATCCAGTTCAGAGTCCAGAGGAGGCACATACCAGGACTTCTCTCTGGGGAAATCTATTTTCATTCTCCCTCAGTCTGTTAGTCTATTAATATAAAATTATTAATTATTTTGGCTACAGGTGTCTGCTTTACTCTTTATGACTGTAAAATCATAATAACAATCAACATGGAAAAGGAATACATTTCAGATATTTCTTAAAGTTTGTTGATGTTCCTTTAATAGTTCTGTATCTTTACTTCCACACTGATCTTCAGAGCATCTACCAGTGCATGTCAATAAAGCTGGATTTAGTTTGCCCTTAGGCAAAATGTAACCTTTCTTTCACTGCCTTAGCAGCCACGTGTACATGTCAGGAGCCAGTAGTATCTTTCTAAGATCCAGTAACTCAGCAGAGCTGTTACATAGATTAGTTAGCAAAAAGGAATGAAAGCAGATTGTATTTGTCAAATGATTTATTGTCTGCATGCAGTCTGGTTTGTCAGGCTCTGGTTGCTTTGCTGTCAGGTAATTTTCTTACAACAGATGGTTATACTGAATGATTTAATTAAATTATGATTAACTAATATTGCTTTAGTTTCCTTAGTATCTTCATATGCTATGCTATATAAATACATGCACAGTTTTCTTTTCCTTCCCTTAGACCTAATGCTTTAAATTAAATGATAACAGAAACCATTGGGTGAAGATTGTTACACGGAATAGTGAGCTGTTGAAAATGGTGCTACTTCAGGAAGTAAACAATTTAGCTTAATAATGAACAGATAAAATGTGAATAAAATTTGTAGTCCTTTGTCCAAAGCATGCCCAAGCTTGGAACTAAAATTCCACTAAGTTCCTTAAACTATAAGAATACTTGTGTCCTGGTCTGGCTTCTTAGCTCTCTAGCTCTTCCCTATCTCCAGTAATAAAGATGCTATTATCTCTTGCATAAATGGTTAACTAACTTGTAATGCTTTCTCTTGATGGCATGATGCTTATATCCAAGTCCTACAGGCTTTCTGCTGATGCCTGCTCAGCACAATTTAACATATTGAACATGACAGCAGAAGAACATGTTGCATGATTTGATTGCTATCTTTCTGTCAAGAGAACTGCAGGCTTACTCATGCCTTGCATATACACTGCAGTTAACAAAATAGCTGCCTTGGTGTAAAAGATAATTATTGGTTCATTTTCTTGTTATTTTTAGAACAGCACTTTCTACTCCATGTTTTCCCATTGATTAATTTCCATTCTAATATATAGACACAGGACTCTATTTCTGCCAGTGTGGGGAACACAGTTCCATTAATAGAATTATTGTCTCCACTTTGCTTACTTGGAAACAGTGAGACAAATTACACCTGAGCATTCCTACCGACACTGATGATACTGCATGGCTGAAATGTGGTTAAGTGCTGCTCTGATGAGTCTTCTGAAATGTTACTTTAAAATCAGATTAAGCTCTTGGCTATACTTCTGTATATTTGAGGTAACTCTACTGAAATCCATTGTGTTTATAGCTAACCTGAGCTCTAGCTATCTCATAGGCTGGTGAATTGACATTTGACATCCAATTCTCCTCTCCCCTTGATTTAAGACTATTTAAGGGTAATTCAAGAGTAACTATGCTAATCTAGCTGGTACTTCAACAGTTAAAGATCAGGGAACTAGTGGAGAAAAAGCCATAGTTTGCTTTAATGTCTTCCATTCTTCTAAATGTACTAGAACATGATCTTGTAAAGCGAAGTGAAAAACTGCAGCAAAACCCAGGCGTTGAGAGAAATACTGCCATTTATGTTGAAAGTGACAGCCACAGGCCAAATCGTTGGTGACATTATTATTGGTAGTAATGTCCATGAAGGCCCAGAGATCCTTGTGAGGGATCAAGACCTTAAGATGTTGGTCAAAGAGCAGGTAAAATAGTTCCTTCAGACAAGGAATTTGCTGTTACACTTGGTCACTATGATGTACATACTCTATACTATGCATAGTTTGACTACAGCAGACAGAGGTCAAGAGTGGATGTATTACATTTGCAATACCAATACAGTGAAAAAGACAAAATCGTATCAAACTATCATGTTCAATATGAGAGGCAGCAAAGAGAGTAGACTGGTGTCCTTATCTATGTCTAGGCTGCTTTGCAAACACCCTGGCTGAAGAGCCATTCACAAGATGAAAATATTAAAGCTCTGCAGATTTTACAGGGAGTTCCCCTCTGGATGATGGGCAGCCTGGGAGGAAGGCTACGGTGCTTGAGCATAAATTGGATTAATGGGCAGTGAAGGCTGGCCTTTTTGGCACTGCAGAGACAGGAGCTGACAGCTTGAGAGCAGAAGAATTAATTTAAAACAAGTTTAAATTAAATAACTGTTTAAAGCAGCAGCAGAGGAGCTGATGATGGTAGATACACTGTCTCTCCAGGTTTTCTGAGTTGCTACACAGCTCAGTATAGCAGTACTGAGCATATTGTAATAAATAGTTATTTAAGGAAATTTTCCTGTTGCACTCACTGGATACCTGACCACAAGTATAACCTGCCTGGCCCCAGGAATGTTGGGCATGGGGGACAGAAAAGCAGCATTTTCCTGATCTCCACCACTTTCTCCAGCTCCAGATGCTAGGGTTTTTATGTTATCATGAGTGGTTCTTTAACCAAATCAGTCATATCTTTATAAGATTCCCCTCCTTACCTCTCTGCTTATGTTAATCATTCCCAGCATTCTGCCAAGAAAATTACTGTAATGAACAGTTTCAGACACCTTCCTGTTTCATGTGGTTTCAGAATAGTGCTCTGGGGTGACTTGGCCTCAGGAGCTACCAGTGGTCTGTCAACCAGAAGATTTCCTCAAAGCACATTTTCCAGAGGTCTCTGTTCCACAAGAGGGGAACCAAAAAATGTCAGACCTTTGAGAAAGCTCTTGTAACCATTTTGAGACCTACGTCCCAGTCATGTAGCTCCACCATCTGTCTGCCATCCATTCTGCCCCTGTTGCTGCAGGGCCTAGAGGCACTGGTCGACAATGCATGGTAGCACTAGAAGATTTGCAGACAAAACTGCCTTGTTTGTCAAGCGCAAAACCAGTGATCATTTTTCTTTCTCTGTCTTTTCAAAGCACTTCCCCAGAGGTCCAGCCACAGCTCCTGCTCTGCTCTCATGAATATGCACTAACTCACTCCCAGTCTTGCTCAGGGCAGTCTCTTCTAAACTCCAGGCAGCTCTATATTTTAAGTAACCAGAAGTATGCCTGGAATAAGTGTAGATACACTTACACTAACTGTCATCAACAAGAGGATAGCTGTGGCAGCACAGTCTGTACAGGTTGCCATCTGGGAACACGCTGAAGAGGTTAGCCTGAGCTGAATTGAGCTAGATTAAATCTAGCCTGGGTAAGCCCACACATCCCAAACTGTTTCTCTGATTTTCAAGTTAGACAGAGCCATCTGTATTACCCAAGTAAAGCAATGGGGGCCATCAGAGATGTCTTCAAGAGCTGGTTCAGTTTACATTCTTCAGGAGAATCAGTGCAATGGGCTGCAGACTGATTACATGAGTGAAATCAGTGTGTTTCAACACAACCATAATTTTCACCATACAAGAGACTCACTGTACAGTGTGTGGGTGGTTGCAGCTGGTGTTGAGCTGGGCTTCACTTGATCTGCCTCAAATAGGGGTTAATGGCAGGATAGAAAGGATTAGTCACACATATACAGACTGAATGTTAGAGCTCCTAATTCGTCATGGCTCTTCTTTCAGCCCTGAAACTGGAGCCATATAGCATGGAGAATCTGTGAGACAGTCTCATACTCTAAAAAATTGCCCTACAGCACCTGTATAATTTTCTCACCTAAAAGCTGTTTCTGGTTCTCTGTGTGATTATTGGCAGAATGGACAAGACAGTTCATAGGAGAGTGCCAGGCAGGTTAAACAGGCCTCCAGTGAATAATTTGAGTCTTGTTCTTCTGCCTCCATTTTGTCTGTCAGTCTTTAAATAGTTAATAACATCCTTGCTGGAACAAAAATATTTTCAGAAAAAACCCCATGCTCTATCTAATCAGCCTCAATGAAAGTGCTTTCAGCAGTGACCCTCTTTCCAAACATGATGAAATTGCTCAGAGACCTTGTTATTTTCAAATGAACTCCTGCTTATTTATTATTATTTTTAAGGTAAACAATCCATGTTTCTAGGGATAGTGTTGAAGGCAACATGAAATGCTTTCATAAATAAAAATGAAATTTGTGAAATGCTTCCCTAAATACACAAATAAAAGTGTTAATTAATGTAAAAATGTTATTCTCCTAAAAGGTTTGGAGTAAAAGATGATCCTCACAAAAAAAGCTCATAAAAAATCATTATTGCAGCTGTGCCTCATCACCTCTCTCTAGGCAAGACACTCCTCAACAAGAGGAAAAATTTAATCTCTGGCCCAGCTCATGAAAAGTCATTGACATGTGCACATATCACTTTGTGTAAATCGCTGTAGAACAAAAAGTTTCCATGAGAGGGGCTCATCCTATCTGACTGTGTGTGTGTACATCTCTAGATGACCTAGTCACTGCTCCTTTTCCAGCCAGTAGAAAGAATATGAGAATTTAGGGAGAAATTCATCTGACATATTCTGGAGAGCTACTTCAGGATAAGAAGAACTGAGTGAAAGAGCCCTGGGTGACTACCTTATACCTAAACACAGGTAAAAGATGTTTACATGTGATCAGATGAATCTCATCCTTTATGTCAGTCACTCAGTTGTTTGTCCTCCACTTACCTTTATCACACTGTCCTCTTCTACAAGCGCAAAGTAGCTCAGTCTTTTCTTCTTTAAGGGCTAAAACTCCTCTGATTACCCTGCATTTACTCTAGGGTACCAGTGAGGAGGAACATGTACAGGGACAATTATTGCAAAGCAACTGATTTACAGCTACCTTTGATCCTAAAGTAACTTGTTTGTGCATCATAACCCCAAATCTTGTGGGTCACACAAGGGTATGTTTGTGCCCTTTGGATTCAGTTGGGGCATGGGTATAATCATGCTCTGAATCTGTTAGAAGGGAGATGTGAATATGAATGTCTTGCATATGAAACATTTTCTGGATATGACTTTCAATCCCCTTGGGTGACTTGGGTGGACGGCACATGTAGCTTGGGGTGAAACTCATCTGAGAAGCTATGGTTGTGAGCAATGTAGGTGCACATTTAAGGAAGTTGTGCTGGACTTGCTTTACAAGTGAATGAACAGCTGGTTGAGATTGCTAGTGGAGTCTAGATTATGATTCCTCTCATCCCAGAGTACATGTCTGCCTTTGGTCAGATAAATCTAACCGAAGTTCCACTGACTGCATTGATGATATTTCCATTGAATGTAATGGGAGTCTGCTAGCTGAGACACTGACATCTGCACTGGAGACAGTCAGATTTGAGGAACTGCATCCTAGAATTTCAGTAAAGAAGTAAAAGCATGGTGAAATAAATCTAGCTAAGAATGGGAATTTAGGATACATGATAGGAACATCATTCACCACTTGCCTCCCACTATGAGGTCTCCCACACATAGCTACTTCATGTGTTCTCTGTGGTTTGTAGAGAAAGGTACTCTACCTGCTGGAAGAAAAAGTGGGCACAAGCCAAATTCGAAATGAATCCATTATTCCTGGGTAATTTTAAAAAATAGCTGACTTTTAAAGACATGGCAGTATGTCTTAGGGACATTTGTCAATTCATGTGAGTGAGTATTGTGTCCAGTTTTGGGCACCTCAATACGAGACAGATATCGAGGTGCTGGAGCGAGTGCAGAGGAGGGCAAGGAAGTGGGTGAAGGGCCTGGAGAATAAATCCTATGAGGAGCAATTGAAGGAGCTGGGACTGTTCAGTTTAAGGAGAAGGCTGAGGGGAGACCTCATGACTCTCTACAACTACCTGAAAGGACATTGTAGAGAGGTTGGTGCTGGTCTCTTCTCACAGGTAATTAGTGACAGAACAAGAGGGAATGGCTTTAAACTCCCAACAGGGGGGGTTCAGACTGGACATTAGGAAAAAAATTTTCACAGAAAGAGTGGTCAGACAGTGGAATACACTGCCCAGGGAGATGGTGGAGTCACCAACTCTGGATGTGTTTAAGGGTCGTTTAGATGAGATGCTGGGGGATATGGTGTAGGGGAGAACTTTGTAGAGTAGGGCTGATGGTTGGACTCGATGGTCCCAAGGGTCTTTTCCAACCTGAATGATTCTGTGATTCTATGAATGACACATATTTCATAAACTAACCCAGAAAAGTTTAGGATGTTTGTAACATTATGAGCTGTATCCTATTGTATTTTCTTGTAATTATTGTAGTGTGTCATACCTCTCTTTTTTCATGCAACCATATTTCCTGGTATACATATCAACAAAGACTTTTGACTAGACCTAGAAGCATTATCAGACATGTTGAGTGTGGTAGATGTGGGACAGGGAGTACTAATTTTTTTGAACCGGCTGTTTCTTAGAGTCTCTGATTACCAGTCCTGGTAAACATAGACAAGGTGAGGTAAGTTGTTGACACTGAAGCATAATTTCCAGAAAGCAACAGTCTCCAATCAATAGAGATGGTCCTGAGAATCCACTCTGCAACACAATGAAGAGATCTCCCATCTTGACAGAAAAGCAGCCCTACCATTTTCAAGGAAGTATATATGTGTGTATATATATATACACCTCCACTATAAAATGATGTAAATAGGAAAGGACATTTAGAAATGTTTAGAGTTTTGCTAGTGCTATGGCTGCAAATGAGAAAAAGGAAAAATTGGTGGCCTCAAGAAGGAGATTCTGTGTATGACTGAACCAGCTTCAGCAGAAATAAATAATCTTTTTCCATGCCACACCAAGATTTAGTACAAGGAAATATGTTTTCTTTTCTTTTTTTTTTTTTTTTTTTTTTTCAAAAGGAACAGAAGAAGGTTTGCTTGACCTTCTAAAAGTCATTGATCCTCTACAATATTCTTACATTCATAATGACATTTTGCCCTCAGGGCATGAATGTACCACTGGGACTCCTTTGAACTGTTTCAGGGACAGTCAGATGAAGAGTTATTTTCTCCAATTGGAGTAGTTTAAAATACAGCTGACCAGGCAAAAGAACTCTCTTGTTTAAAACTGTCCCAGAACTTATATTTCAATATGATCTGTGACTAAGTGGTGCTGTCAGTAGATCATAAAACCCCTTTTTAATTGAAAATGAGAATTCTGGGGTTTGATTAAAGTATCTGCATAGATCCAGCTAATGAGTGAACAGCTGCAAGTGAGATGCCAGTCCAAAAAAAACAGAAGCAGTTCCAGAAGTGACATTTCTAAAGACTTGTTACCCAAATAAGTGCTTCTGCCAAGCCGCTTAGCTATAATATCTAGCATGCAGCTATATGCTGTAGCAAATAAGGAAAACCCTAAAAGTCATTTACTGATGGTGCACCATCCACAATTTTTAAAATAGAGAGTCCTGGACTTGCTATTTTTTCTCTTTCCTCACTGTTGAAAATAAGGTTACTCAGCTGATTCTTTGTGAGCTTTTGCAACTCCTCGAAGGCAGTTTGTCAAGCTCAAAATCAGAAAGGATTTACTGGGGGATACTGGTAAATGTGTGAAAAATACATGGAGCTATTGACCTTCTTTCAATGCAGATGATGAATCCTCACCCTTGACAGACACAACAGACTTCCCCATCAAACCTATAATAATTTCCAGTCCTCCTAGAGATACCCCCAGCATGAAGGGACAACTCCTAAGTTCAAATACAAAGGATCTGAACACAGACTCTATGAATGTGATATGAAGACAGTAACACTGACATATTTCCAGTGCTACAGCTGGAAAAAAGATTTACAAAAAGTGCAGCAAGTATGGTTGAAAAGGTTTCTTGGGCACATCAGTCAAATAAGAAAATTCTGTAGGAAAGTGGTGATCTAGCAACAGTTTTCAGAGGACAAACTTTTTGCCTCAAAATAGGTGGTATTTCATTGTGATTATCTTGTACTGATTCTCATTTGAACACTAAAAACCTAAACATCTATTCATTATTTTTCTTTAACATAATGTAGTATCTGGATGCAGCAAAACAAAATTTTAACATGATCATTCCACTACAGAAAGAAATATGGGATGTCTATTTTGTGATATAATCTGAACTGCTGCCTTTCTGAAAAGCACTTTTGAAATGCTGGCATTCTGATTGACAGAATTTGTTTCTTCATGCTACTCCAAAACGTAAGACTAAAGAGGAAGACCAGGGTTATGGAAGAGTCACAAAAATGATGGTGAACCTTACTTGATGGTGAAATACACTGATCTGCTTCAGGTTGTTTTGAGAAAATTTTTTCACAACTGCAACTTCAGAATGAATGGACAGTCATGTGCAGTTGATTGAATCTAGGTCTTATACAAGACTTAAGATTCATGACTTCTGTTGGTTAATTTCTTCATGAAGCCATAGCTTTTAAGCTAAGCCTTTTTAAAGCAGATTTAGAGAAAATTATAATAGCAGGAGTTCTCTATGATCTGCAGGTAGACTGGATCAATGTCTTACCAAAATAATAAAAGTTTTTGGACACAATAAATCATTGTTTCCTAGAACAACTAGTCTTAGAGCACTCAAGAAAGGATGTCATTCTGAATTTGGTTTTAAAGGGCCAAACTGAAAACATAGAAAGGGAGAGGCAATCTGTAAGAGTGATCACAATATCATTAGATATACCACTGTGGAGAAAGAATAATTACATACAGCACATATGAAACGATACAAAAATGCAAAAATTAGTTTAAAAAAAAAAGGTCTATCAAGCAATAAGCCTACAAGCAATTTGATGTCTGTTCAAAAGTACTTTTAGAAGCCCAGATAAACTCTTCCACAAATAAAAAAGAAAACAAAGCTGTCTGATAAAAGTGCTGAACGGCTTCATAGGAAATGGACCGATGAAAGTGACCCAATCAAAGATGTCAAGATTGGAGGCAGGCTGAGCTGAAGTGATCATGCACTGGTGGATTTCACAGTACTGAGGGACATGGGAGGTAAAGAATAAAATCAGGACCCTGAATTTTAGGAAAACAAAATTCCAGCTCTTCAAGGAGTTAGTCAATAGGACCCCCTGGGAAACTGCCCTTGGAGACAAGGGAGCACAGAGCTGGCAGATCTTTAAGGACACTTTCTATAGAGTTCAAGATATCTTGATCCTCAGATGTAAGAAATTGAGCAAGGAAGGCAAGAGACCAGCATGAATGAGTCAAGACCTGCTGGTCAAAGCAAAGGGCAAGAAGGAAATGCACAGGTAGTGCAAGCAGGGGTAGGTATCTTGGGAAGAGTATAGGGACATTGTCCCATTGTGTAGAGATAGGGTCAGGAAGGCCAAGGTGCAGCTGGAGATGAACTTGGCAAAGGATGCAAAGAATAATAATAAGGGTTTCTGTAGGTACGTCAACCAGAAAAGGAAGGTCAAAGAAAGTGTACCGCCTCGATGAACATGACTGGCAAACTGGTAACAAGGGATAAAGAGAAGGTTGAGGTACTCAAAAATATTTTTGCCTCAGTCTTCACTGGCAGTCTCTCTTCCCACACCTCTGAAGTGGATGGACCTCAAGGCAGGGACTGGGGGAGCAGTGTCCCTCCCACTGTAAGAGAAGATCAGGCTTTTGACTGCCTGAGGAACCTGGATATGCATAAGTCTACAGGACCCGACGAGATTCATCCCAAAATCCTGAGGGAATTGGCTGATGTAGTTGCCAAGTCACTCTTCATGATATTTGAAAAGTCATGACAGTCAGGTGAAGTCCCCTGTGACTGGAAAAAGGGAAACATTGCACCCACTTTAAAAAAAGGTAGAAAGGAAGACCCTGGGAACTACCAATCTGTCACCTTACCTCTGTGCTTGGGAAGATCATGGAACAGAACCTCCTAGAAATTAAACTAAGGTACATGGAGGACAGGAAGGTGATTCGAGACAGCCAGCATGGCTTTACCAAGGGCAAGTCTTGCCTGACCAACCCAGTGGCCTATGATCTAATGACTACATCAGTGGACAAGGGAAGAGCTACAGATGTTGTCTGTCTGGACTTCTGTAAGGCCTTTGACACAGTCCCCCACAACATTCTTCTCTCTAAATTGGAGAGTTATGGATTTGATGGATGCACTATTTGGTAGTGTATTGGGTCTGTCTGAGATGGAGTTAATTTTCCCCACAGCAGGCCTCACATGGCTGTGCTTTGTATTGGCAACTAGAAAGGTGTTGATAATACACCAGTGTTTTGGCTACTGCTGGGTGGTGCTTGCACAGCATCAAGGCTGTCTCTCCAACATTCCCAACCCTCACCTCGAAAGACCAGTAGGCTGGGGGTGAGGAAGATCTTGGGCAGGGACATAGCCAGGACAGGTGACCCAAACTGACAAAAGGGATATTCCATGCCATATATCTTCAGCTCAGCAATAAAAGCTAAGAGAAAAGAGAAGGGGGAGGCATTTGTTATTACAACATTTGTCTTCCTGAGCAACCACTACATGTACTGAAGCCCTACTTCCCAGGAAGTGTCTGGACATCACCTGCTGATGGGAAGTAGAGAATAAATCTCTTGTTTTCCTTTTCTTCCATGGATGTGGTCTTTGCTTTTGATTTATTAAACTGCATTTATCTTGACCCACAAGTTTTTTCATCTTCAGTCTCTGTCTTGCTGAGGAGGGGAGTGATAGATTATCTTAGTGGACACCTGCTGTCTAGTCAAGGTCAACCCACCACAGGTGGATAGACAATTGGCTGGCTGGTTGCATCCAGAGAGTAGTAGTCAATGGCTTAATGTCTGGATGGACACGAGTGATGAGTAGTGTCGCTCAGGGGTCCGTATTTGGATGAGTACTGTTTAATATCTTCATCAATGACATAGACATTTGGATCAAATGCACTCTCAGCAAGTTTGCCGATAACATCAAGCTGAGTGATGCAGCTGACATGCCTGAAGGACGGGATGTCATTCAGAGGGATCTGGAGAAGTTCCAGAAGTGGACCCATGTGAACCTCATGAGGTTCAACAAGGTCAAGTGCAAGGTCCTGCACCTGGGTCAGGGAAACCCCAGTTATCAATACATGCAGGGGAATGAAGGGATTGAGATCAGCCCTGTAGAAAAAAACTTAGGGATACTGGTGGATGAAAAGTTGGACGTGACTTGGCAATGTGTGTTTGCAGCCCAGAAAGCCAACCATATCCTGCACTGCATCAAGAGAAGCATGGCCAGCAGGTCGAGGGAGGTGATGCTCCCCCTTTACTCCACTCTCGTGAGACCCCACCTGGACTACTGCATTCAGGTCTGGGGTCCCCAGCATAAGGACATGGACCTGTTGGCGTGGGTCTAGAGGAGGGCCACAAAAATGATGAGAGGGCTGGAGCATGTCTCCTGTGAGGGCAGGCTGAGAGAGTTGGGGTTCTTCAGCCTGGAGAAGGCTCCAGGGAGACCTTATTGTCTTAAAGGGGGATTATAAGAAAGATGGGGACAGATGTTTTAGTAAGATCTGTAGAGATAAGCCACAGAGTAATTGTTTTAAACTAAAAGAATGATTCAGACTAGATATAAGTAAGAAATTTTTTATGATGAGGGTGGTGAGGCACTGGAACAGGTTGTCCAGAGAGGTGGTAGATGCTCCATCCCTGGAAATATTCAAGGTCAGGCTGGACTGGGCTTTGAACAACCTGATCTAGTTGCCCCCTGTTCATTGCAGGGGGGTTGGACTAGAGGACCTTTAAAGGTCCCTTCCAACACAAACCATTCTATGATTCTATGAAATACAAGGAGGCTCTCCCATGGAAAAGGCTGTTTTTTAAAAATGATAAATCTAACCAAATAAAGAGAATATTCATGGCAGGTCAAAAGTAAGCAGGAAGTCAAGATTGCTAAAAAAAGAATTTGAAGAACACCTTGCAAATGATGCTTCATTTGAGAGCAAAATATTATTTCAATTCCAGAAAGAAAGAAACAAGCTAGGAAATTGTTGGGCTTGCTTGATGACTATGGTGCCAAAGGGGCACTGAGAAGTTATAAGGCTAGGGCAGAGAAGGTTGATAAATTCTTTGTATTGGTCTTAACTGTGAAAGATGCTGGAGAGTCTCCTGTACTTAATGTATTCTTCATAACATATCTGTCAGAGGAGCTACACTTATTTTAGGTAAATAAACAAGAAGTATTAGACCAAAAAGATATGTCAAGTTTTCCAGAGTAACTCTTATTTACAAAGAAGACTTCTATGACCAGTAAGATACAAGAGTCAGAAGGAAAGAAGAAGATCATGGACTACACAGTCTGTTGGAATGGGGCCAGCAACGCTCCTGTAATGGGAAATCCCACTTCACCCACATGTTGCTGCTCTAGCTCTACCATGTTTTCAAGCAAGTGTATGGGTGAAGGAGACCCAGTGGATATGAGAAACGTGGGTTTTCAAAGACTTTTGACAACAGTCTGTAGTAAAAGTTTATTAAGTGTACAAAGTTGTTATGAGCTTGGAAGCGTCATGGTTTAAGACCAGAGGGAACTGAGCACCATGCAGCTGCTCTCTCACTCCTTCCTCCTCAGGGATGGGGAGGAGAAAATACAACAAAAGGCTCGGGAATTGAGATAAGGACACGGAAGGATGACTCACCAGTTATGGTCATGGGAGAAAGACAGTCTCGATTGTGGAAGAAAAAAATAACATCAGTTTGATTTGAAGACCACCATCACCAATCTACCATTCAGAGTAGGAAAGTGAGAAATACAACCGCATCTTAAAAACACTTTCCCCCCACCCCTCCCTTCTTCATAGGCTCAGCTTTGCTTCTGATTTCTCTACCTCCTCCCCCACAGTGTCACAGGGGGGCAGGGGATGGGGGTTATGGTCAGCGGATCACTCATTGTTTCTGCTGTTCTTTTCTCCTCAGAGGGAGGACTCCTCGCACTCTTCCCCTGCTCCAGCATGTGTTCCCTCTCATGGGAGACAGTCCTCCATGAACTTCTCTGATGTGGGTCCTTTCCACAGGGCTGCAGCTCTTCATCACAGCTCACAGAGTCTGTGCTCTGGTACACCTTCTGCTTCTCCTCCTGCTTCCTTCAACTGACCTATGTGTTTGTATAGGTATTTCCCTCACAGCTCCTTCTCCTCTGAGGTTCCCCTTCTTAAATATGTTACCGCAGAGGTGCAACCACCATTGCTAATTGGCTCGGTCTTGGTCAGAGGTGGGTCCAGCTGGGAGTCGGGGGAGCTTCTAGAAGCTTCTCACAGAAGCCACCTCTGGAGTCCCCTGCCCTGCTACCAAAACCCCACCACGCACAAACCCAATACAGGAAGGAAGGTCCTTCTATGAATTTGAAGTTGGTTAAAGGATAAGAGTAGCAGAGCAGGATTAGTGGTTTTCAGGCTGGATAAGACTCAGCAGTGGGTCCTACTGTGGATCAGAATTGAGATGGTATTAAAATCTTTCAGGTAGCCAAAAGCTGCACAAAAGACAAAGAATTACATCAAGTTGTCAAGAAACTGAGTGGTCAAAAAGGTAACAGATGAACTTTGGTGTAGATAAACATAATGTAATGTATCCAGAAAAAAATAATGTAAACAAAACTTGCGTAGTGCTGAACTCTAAAAATCACACAAGGAGAAGAAAAAGTAAATGTAGAACTGCTATCCCTCAAATCCTGCAACACTAGAACTAGAGAGCACTTGCTGAAACTATCAGGAGACTGATTTAAAACAAGTTTAAAAAAAAGTGCAATTTCTGGGACTTGCTACCACAGGAGGCTTTGGAGGTAAACAATTCCAGAATATTATTGTCAGTCAGAGAGGGACTTGGGGGACATAAGCCAGCAGTGTGCCCAGGTCAGCAGTGTGCTAAGAAGGCCAATGGTATCCTGGCTTGTATCAGAAATAGTGTGGCCAGCAGGGACAGGGAAGTGATCTTACCCCTGTACTTGGCACTGGTGAGGCCGCACCTTGATTTCTGTGTTCAGTTTTGGGCCCCTCACTACAAAAAGGACATTGAATGACTAGAGCGTGTCCAGAGAAGGGCAACGAATCTGGTGAAGGGTCTGGAGCACATGTCGTATGAGGAGCAGCTGAGGGAACTGGGGTTGTTTAGTTTGGAGAAGAGGAGGCTGAGGGGAGACCTCATCGCCCTCTACAACTACCTGAAAGGAAGCTGCAGAGAGGTGGGGATGAGTCTTTTTAACGAATTAAGAGGGAATGGCCTCACGTTGTGCCAGGGAAGGGTTAGACCGGATATTAGGAAGTATTTCTTTACAGAACGGGTTGTTAGGCATTTTAATGGGCTGCCCAGGGAGGTGGTGAAGTCCCCATCCGTGGAGGTGTTTGAGTCATGTTGACATAGTGCTTAGGGATATGGTGTAGTTCGGAATTGTCAATGTTATTAGGTTAATAGTTGGACTAGATGATCTTCAAGGTCTTTTCCAACCTTGATGATTCTGTGATTAAAAAATGCAAATTCATGGACAACAGATCCAAAACAAATACTAAATGAAAGAGATGGAGATGAGCCCCTAACATTCTATCAGAACCATTTTAAGTGCTGAAGTAAACCATGGAGAGAGGTGAGGCTTTTGCCTTCTCCTCAAATAGTACCTCTTTCTGCTGGTGTCATAGACAGATCTGGTATTGACCTATACATGTATGATTGGCATTTCTTATATTCTTAGTTCTCATAATCCAGTATTTTAAGGATTTACTAATGCCAAGAAGAACAGTTCAAAAGGTAGACAGGTAGATAAAAGAGATGCTAAGTGCTCTTTAGGCAGCAGGGGGGAAACCTTGAACTCTAAAAATGTAAAATGCCAATGAGTACATTAAATATACTCATTTAATTACACATTGCCTCTAAAATTTATCTGCTAAGGCCCTACTTGAAGGATAGAAAATCTGTTATATGATGTCTCTTCATGTTCTCTCTCTCTCTTTTATCTGGGTGCTAAGTTATGTAATTACTGACCACTTCAAAAGCTAAACTTTCTGAATAATTCATAAAACACAGCAACATGAGGCAAGGTTAAGGGAGCCTGTGGATATCTCTACATATCAAAAACTAGGCATAGAACTCTGATAAATAAAAGGATGGCATTATATTTCAAAAAACACCAGAGGAAGATAAAATACACAGCTGGAAGAGGGAAAAAACCCACGAACAACTGGCATTGCCCAGAAATCACTATTCTCTCAAGGATTTGGCACCATGGTAATTGGTAAAAAACCAATTATTTTCAACTCACATAATTTTTAATTGGTTGACATGGCTAAATCCTTGACAGAATAATGAATGAAAGCCAAAAGCAATCTTTATCTGTCAGTTTGATTGCACACCCTTAACAGCAAAGTGATCCCATTGCCACAGTTTTAGAAATACATCAAAAATTTGGCTCAAAGTAGAAACTTCAGGGTTTTTTGGTTGCTTTTTTTCCTTTCAAAATTTAAAGCACTGCTAAATGCCAGTTGTATCAGCTGCTGCAGATCTCGTGCTTTTGTTATTAAAATGCAGGGCGCTTAGCAACAACTGAATATTCTGGACACAGGACTGGGAGATGGGAAAGTCATTTGACTCTTTGCTTCTATATCAAATCATTCCAGTCTTAAAAGTCACTTAGAGCCTTGACCTTACTTCTGCTGCAACCAGCAGCAAAACCTCACAATGGTATAAATTACAGATCTTAACTATTTTACATATGTAATGCAGAAATAAAAAAATATACCATCACAAATGACTCAACAAGAATAATCAGTAAGTACTTGGTCACAACTTTTATGTTTAATATTAAGAAATTGTAATATTGATGACATCATTAAGGGGTATGATTCTTTAATTTTAATTTTATATTACCACTTGAGAAATACACCATTAGTAGTGAACTGCTGAAGGAAAAATTAAGAGAACTGAAGTGTTTTAAAGCTGCGGCACACAGGCAGTACTGAGTTGTTTTGCTTTTAATTTGTTGCCGTGTTCATGAACCCAACAGTCTGATGATCCTACAAAGTAGATGAGTGGATTTTCTACAGTATCTAAATGGGCAGAAGGAGACTTCCAGATTTATCCCCAAGATGCATGTGCTTATGACACCCAGTACCGAGTACTGGAAATAGGAATGCAGCTATGTGCACTTGGTTAGGTTAAGTCCTCTTCATTAGCAAGGAAATCTCTAGCTGATTTTGTAGGGACGTGGACTTGGAGTCTCTGCAAACTGTTTACTGTTTCTCAGTGATGGAGATGGGTGCCTACAGTTGAGAAAGAAAAAAAAAGCTCATCTGCTTTTGTCATGGAACTTATGATGTGCAATGGAAAATGAAGTTCTCTTACATGCTTCTCACTCTGTAAGAACTTCAGAGTCATTACAGGCAAGCAAAGAAGACATCATTGCTGTTATTTCTCCTTTAAAATTCTTCCATGATGCTCAGAAGTCTTGTACATGGAGAACTGGGTAAAAAGACAAATTGAGTTTTGTTTGGTTTTGTGCCATTTTCCTGGTAAAACAAGTATTTGACTGTGGTGACCAAACATTAGGATGATAGGTACCAATGAATATCACCTAAGAATTCTGTATTTGGTCGAAGTTTGACATTTTAAAGAAAGAGGAACAAAGAAACACCAGCCAGAAACACGATTTCACACCATAGTTTTGGACCCCTGTATCTTTCATGGCTTGAGAGACCTCTGCTAGAAATGTTGTCTGTGAAGAAGCAGCTCATTGGTTCTCAGTTTATATTCTGACCTTTCTTTTCTTATATTTCTTTAAAGACATTTTTTTGGGGGTTCTCCAGGGACAAAACAGTTGCTTTTTTAAGCTGAAACATCCTGTCAAGGAAAGTCAAGCTGGTGGGTCTCAGAGCCACATCATTAGAAAGCTTATTACAGAATTTAACACTGACGTTAGCCTAAAATTACTTTTCTTCTTGTCACTAGAGAGCAAAAGATTAATCCCATGACAGGCTTAGAGATGAAGAAAATGTTAACTATGCCAGTATTCCTACAGGGCTGACAGATAAATTTTGGTTGGGTCTATTGTAAATACTCTGAAGTGGGGGTTGTTCACAGGCTACTGTAAGATACCTGCAAAGATAAACAGAAAAACAAAGCAGTGTTATTGAGACTTTTGTCTCATTTTCATGCTCTGATAAAATATGGACCTCCAGCTACAAATCTTCATTGATTTTAATTAGGTTTTACAGGTAACAGTCAGCTAAGAAACTGCATCAGTACTGCATACCTGAGTAGTACGTTATATTGTAGTTGGAGCTCAGATTTATCAGTGTCTATGTGCAAAATATTAGCCTGGGGCAATAAAGTTAGACTGTAATGGAAAACATACAAGGAAAATAAAAGCTCTCTTCTGTCATGCATTTAGCCTGTCGTTCACAGGATAATGCCATACTTCCCTCAGCTTCAAGTCGTCACATCCTTGGCAGGCTCTTTCAGTATTTTCAGAAACAAAATAAGCAATAAAGCAGCTGCTGTTACAGGTCCTTTCTGTCAGAATTCAGATTCCCAGTGATGGTTTGAAGATTCTTTCCCACAGCTGGTTCCCCATGGTTCTTTGTTTGATATTTCATTTTTCTTCTCCTCCCTACATTGAACATCAAGGAGGACAGGCTTTGTTTTCCTTTCCTGCTGTTGTCTTTCCTTCTTTGTTTGAGCTGATGCATAATTTTTCTTACCACAAGCGGAGTGAGGCAGGACCATGGACCCAAGTCAGTCCAAGCAGAGCTGACCCAGTGCAGGGATCAGCAGTTGGTAGGAAGAACCTAAAAGATGTGTTTGTGTTTCTGTAATTCCCTTAGCCATAACCTTGTCTTGATTGCACAAGCCTTTGCTGCTCTAGCTCTTCTTCAGGATGTTCTCTGCCTCCATCTATTCTCTTTTAGTTTCCCCTGTTTTGGGAGCTCCAGAGATGCCACACATTGAGTGCCAGACTGCCTGCTACAGTACCCAAGGAAATTCAGGCAGACCTCAGGCATGACCATCCTGTATAGCCTAAATGGTCTCCCAATGACATTTTGTAAATCTTCCCCAAGAAAAAGGTAGCTCTTATATGCAGGCTTATCACTACTGTATCCGAACACAGGAAGAAATTGCCCTGAAACACTTGACTTTGTTAGGGCAGAGCAGGATTGGTGCTTGTAACACAAACTGTACAAAAGCATGGGTGGAATTTCTTCTTTGTGAAATACTACAAAATATAATTTAGGACCATCTGCTCCTTCTAGAGTACAGAGAACTGTCTTGTAGCTCTATAGACTACATTCAGTGGCAGCACCACCTTAACAGGATTTTGCACATGATTATTTTTCTCTTTTTCTTTTCCCCAGTCCTCTAGTTGCTAGATTTCTTCACTGATGTTATTCAGATGTTTCCTTACCCATAATAGACATTTTTAATGTGTTAATTTGTACTCACATGAGGCTTCAAGTAGGTACTCAGTGCAAGAAGTATCTACGAAATGCTGTCTGCTAGAGGGGTAGGGGATGTGCAGATGTTTTGGACTAATCTATCTTGGACCATATGCCAGAGAGGCCCTTCCCAGAGGTTATCCTGTCTCTGTGTTCAAATGTTTGGAACTATCTGCCCATCCACCTTCTCATATCCCTCTCCAGCTAACATATACACCTTTAATAGACTCTGGGTTTGTCTGGGTTGGTACATCCCTTCAGGAGCTCCCCTATAATATTTAGGTTTGTTTGTGGATGCAACTGAAACCACAGCATTTTCCTGGTGAAACTGGCTGCTCAAGGCTTGGATGATCACACACTTTGCTGGGTAAAAAACTGGCTGGATGGCCGGGCCCAGAGAGTTGTGGTGAATGGAGTTAAATCCAGTTGGTGGCCGGTCACGAGTGGTGTCCCCTACGGTTCAGTTTTGGGGCCACTCTTGTTTAACATCTTTATTGATGATCTAGACAAAGGGATCGAATGCACCCTCAGTAAGTTTGCAGATGACACCAAGTTGGGTGGGAGTGTTGATCGGCTCGAAGGTAGGGAGGCTCTGCAGAGAGATCTGGACAGGCTGGAGCGATGGGCTAAGGCCAACTGGATGAGCTTCAACAAGACCAAATGCCGGGTGCTGCACTTGGGCCAAACAACCGCTACAGGCTTGGGGAGGAGTGGCTGGAGAGCTGCCAGTCAGAGAGGGACCTGGGGGTGTTGATTGACAGCCGGCTGAACATGAGCCAGCAGTGTGCCCAGGTGGCCAAGAAGGCCAATGGTATCCTGGCCTGTATCAGAAATAGCGTGGCCAGCAGGGACAGGGAAGGGATCTTACCCCTGTACTCGGCACTGGTGAGGCCGCACCTCGATTCCTGTGTTCAGTTTTGGGCCCGTCACTACAAAAAGGACATTGAATTACTCGAGCGTGTCCAGAGAAGGACAATGAAGCTGGTGAAGGGTCTGGAGCACATGTCGTACGAGGAGCGGCTGAGGGAACTGGGGTTGTTTAGTTTGGAGAAGAGGAGGCTGAGGGGGGAACTCATTGCCCTCTTCAACTCCCTGAAAGGAGGTTGCAGAGAGCTGGGGATGAGCCTCTTTAACCAAGTAATGAGTGATAAGACAAGAGGGAATGGCCTCACATTGTGCCAGGGAAGGCTCAGACTGGATATTAGGAAGCATTTCTTTACAGAACAGGTTGTTAGGTGTTGGAATGGGCTGCCCAGGGAGGTGGTGAAGTCCCCATCCCTGGAGGTGTTTAAGAGTAGGGTCGACATAGCGCTGAGGGATATGGTGTAGTTGGAAACTGCCAATGTTAGGTTAATGGTTGGACTAGATGATCTTCAAGGTCCTTTCCAACCTATATGATTCTGTGATTCTGTGAAAGGCACTATCTCCCCAGAGACCCTGTAAATAAGTGTCTATCTGGATTAAATTATACTAACTAACCTAATTAGATTTACACATGCCAACTACAGCTATCTTTCTAGAGCTCTCAGGATGCTTCTCTGAACCTCTGAAATTTTCAGGGCAGGTATACAAATTAAGAAAACAACCCCATGCTTTCCAATATAACATATTAAGCCTACTTTGGTAAAATTCTTCTGTAGTTATCATTTAAATAAGATGTGACCAACCATTTTGCCTCAGCAAGGTGAATGTCTGTCCATCACTGGAAATAGAACATATTGTGGCAGTTACTCAAAAGAAAAAAACCCTGTTGCCTGCACTGACAAGTGTGTTCATGACATGTAATCCTTACACAGCACCTTTTACTAAAATCCTTTAGCAGACTAGATTCTGCACTGGCAAAGACTCTGGAGTAAGACTGGGCCGTCCCATCATTTAGATTCTTAAGCAAGAAAATAGTGTTGCTCAAGTCTCAAAAAAATGATTATGTATATTGACTGAAATAGCACTGTATTACCTAGAATAATTGTATTTATCCATTTCACACCAGTGGAAAAACAGATCTTGGGATCAGTTGGTAGAAACCAGTGCTTCCAAATTTAGTAAGCTCATAATTTAGGAAGCAATTCACCTGATTCTAAAATAAACATCCCTTTTTTAACAGATGAATTGCACCCCAAGATCACTATAATGGGAGTCTGGATAACTCAGATAACAGCTACAGAGCAGATGCCTAAACTTAGGTGAGCTGAATCTAATCCCTGCTTTCATGTAATGTTTTCTTCCATGGACCAGCAATGTTGTCCTAGGAAGAATTAGTGCTGAGAAGGTGGCGGGACCTACATACACATTGGGTATCTTTTTCTGTCTCTTATCTCCAGTACTGATTCAGGGTATAACTGGTTTTGCCCTGCCACGATCTCCAGTTTCAATATCACGAATGAAGTTGAAATGTAGATTGAATCCTTATGCCTTGATACCCTGTCAATAGATACCCATGAGCAAGTGAGAGGTATTGTAGTGTGCACTGCAAAAGAATAACAGAGGAACGAAGCCTTAAGGATGCTAAGGGGTGAGGACAAGAAAGACCTTTCTTGATGGAATTACATTTGGTAAATAAATAATTTCTATTACTTGGTGCATTTGACACCAGTATTGTCAAAACTTCTTGAGGTCAGTGTGCCCATATATGTATTTAAATATCATACCATGAAATCAGTGACAATAATACCTCAGTGCATAGGTTCTTATAAAACAATACTACTCAATAGCACAATATGCTTGCTTTTACGATCAGAAAGTTTAGTGAACTGGATCAGCAAATCTTATCTCATCTGGTCTTCTTCTTTAAATATTAATATTAATTTTAAATAATTTTTATTCTTCAATCAGGCCTTCTTACGAATGGTGATACCAAGTGACTTATTTAATTTGGATCAAAATCTGGAGGAAACTAGCTCTTTTCTTGCACTTGACTGACAGTAAGTTTGAGTAACACTCTTTAACCATCAGAAACATTTGTCCAATTTCACTTTGTGTGATGGAGATTCATACTACTTGTTTAATGTATTTGAACTTCTTGCATTCCTGGGTTGATCATATACCTCTCATGTACAAAGACACTCAAGCCTTCATGACACTGACTGCTCCCACTACCTTCCACAGTGGATTTTCTTTGATAATGCTTCTTTTTCACTATACTTAGTGTTTATTTTCCCAGTGACTCATACTTTAGACTGCACATAAAATATCTTCCCACACTGCATATATGGCCAGTCAAAAGCCATCATTTGTGTCTACTTGAACGTGCAGCACACCTTTTGATGGCCTTTAATTTTAAAGTTCTGTGTGAAGTTTTGTGACAACTGAAATATAAACATGTTTCATGTTGTTTTCTTGGTTGGTTAAGCCTTGCTTCCGTATCCTGATAGAGTTTTCAACTGGTCTTGAGCCAGCAGCCTGTCTCTGGGGAGGAAATAATAGACTAAATCAGAGTTCACTCCCAGATAAATTAACTGTATTTTGTGTTGAACAGCAAACCTACATCAGTTATTAATTATTGTCTAAATTCAGACATATTTTGGAAAGGTCTGAATGACTTCTGGTTCCTTTGTATGATTAAAGTCCCCTCCATTTCATAAAATACCTACTTCCATTTCTGTCATAGACAGAGATTCAAGTAGATTTAGCTTGTCTCTCTCTTAAACACTTCCTTTAGTGTTTATAAACACTAGAAAGAGAAAGTAGTCATCATGGAAGGAAATTTATCCTACCTTTGAATGACTACATAATGCAGTGTTTGTCAAGTACACATAAATCAAAAGTGACAGCAAAGGTTTCTGCAGCTCCTTACCAGGAGCTTGGTAGCTATACATACTTATGTTTATAGTCCTTGGCTTAAGAATCAAACTATCTTGCATTGTGACAGAAAAGACCCAAACGTCCTAAGAAGAATCTTATTTTCTGCCCTCTTTGGTTACAGCAGTGATAATATATTCCATGTCCTGAGCCAGCTGTGGGAGCTGCATCCTCTTGTGGCAGGTACCAGCATGCTCAGACCTCACTTGCTTCCCAGACTTTATTGTCTCTGTTATCCCCACTGTCTGCCAGAACCATTACCCATGTCAGCCTTACAGGTACAGATATACCAGGTACTGTGGCCTTTTCAAGTGTTGCACAGCCAACCAGCAAATATTGGCACTCCTATGTGAGCTACTGAAAGCTTCAGAGGTTGTTTCTTGTCACACTGCTTCACAGGTCTGAATACATTGAACCATGGGGAAAATAATGGGAGAAAATTTCATATGAGCTGCATCTCTTTTCATCATTCCTTCACGAACTGAAATGGAAATTTAATGATTCTTTACATGAACAGCCATGTGAGGTCCTGAATTATACCAGCAGGCTAAGAAATGGATCTGAAAAATAATTGTATTTCAACAGATGGCTTCTGATGTGTAATTATCAATATATGTAATGTGCAGTTTTTGTGCAAGGCCTGTTTATCTGGCTCATCCTAGCTGTTTATGTGTATCATGCATTTCCCAGGTGCCTACAACCACTATGACTCAAAGGGCAGAGAACAATAAAAATGTCTATTTAAGAGCATAGCCACTCCAGACACTAATGGGCCTATGAGAGCCTTTGGCAGGCACATCTATCCAGCACTGAGAGCACCAAAACTGAGCATGGATGACAAGAATGGATTTATCTGCCAGCTACATTTTACAAGGCCATTCATTCTTGCAAACACCTAAGACTTGTAACATGGTTTCCAGCTGTGCGAAGTAATTAATTATAATAGAACACAAATAATAATCTGTCGCTCCTCACTCACAGTAATTTTCACTTTCTAAAACCTGTCTGCGCCCAGTTTGTGTGGTTACTGCAAATGATGTTTAATATCCAACAGAGAGGTTTAGATGAACAAATAAAACAAAGAAACAAGCAGTTTAATTGAAGGGGTGGTAGATGCTGATGTGTCATGCAGAGTAAGAATTTCAGGACAGCCCCTGCCCAGCCTGCTAGTTCAAATATTAACGTGCATCTGCACAGGCTGCTTTGCAGGCAGGGACAAGGCAAGGGAGACCAGCCAGGTGGTGAGTGCTCCATGTGTTGCAGGGAGCAATAACAAAAGCTATTTACACAAAGTGCTTCAAGGAAAACTTCTTATCTGAGCCCTAGGATATTGAGTGAGTAGTTATAGAGGTGCCCTATAGTACCTGGTGCTGGCATGACACAAGACATTACTGCAAGGGAAGGAAAAGTCCCTGTGAAGGGCAGAAAGTCCTCAGGAACATGAAGAGCTTACCTCTGCCAGCCACAGCCAATGGCTCTTGGTAATTATCTATTCTTTAATAGCTATTACCTAGCTCAACATGACCTGGCAATGTGCATTTGGAGCCCAGAAAGCCAACCATATCCTGGGCTGCATCAAAAGAAACATGACTAACAGGTTGAAGGAGGTGATGCTCCCCCTCTACTCCACTCTCGTGAGACCCCACCTGAAGTGCTGTGTTCAGCTCTAGGGCTCCCAACATAAGAAGGATGTGGACCTGTTGAAGTGGGTCTAGAGGAGGGCCACAAAAATGATGAGAGGGCTGGAGCATGTCTCTGGTGAGGAGAGGCTGAGAGAGTTGGAGTTGTTCAGCCTGGAGAAGAGAAGACTCCGGAGAGATCTTACAGCAGCCTTCCAGTACTTAAAGGGAGCTACAAGAAAGCTTGACAGGGACTTTTTACAAGGACATGTAGTAATGGAACAAGGAGTAGTGGCTTTAAACTGAAAGAGGGTGGATATTCTTCACTATGAGTGTGGTGGCTCTGGAACAGGTTGCCCAGAGAAGCTGTGAATGCCCCCTTCCTAGAAGTGTTCAAGGCCAGGTAGGACAGGGCTTTTAGTGACCTAATCTAGTGGAAGGTGTCTCAACCCAAACCATTCTATAATTCTGTGATTCTATGATCTATCCAGTTTCTATGTAAGGGCAGCAGGATCAAGAAACCCGCAACTCATGGCAGTGGTAGACAGGGAAAAAAAAAACAACAAAAATCTCAACTCCCTCCAAACCTGCAGGAGGTGTTTGAGAAAGTGAAGTGAATGTGACACAAAAGACAACTTAAAGCTGAGAAAAGACAACTAAAGGCAAGATTTATGACTGCACTGAGAGAGGTTATACAGTTACAAGCCTCAGGCATTATGGTTCTGTGTAAAGAATATGGATCTGTCTGAGGAATATCATGAAAGTACAATAAAACAAAGAAAAAGAAAAGAAACAAGCACCAAATTGATCATCAAACATTACAGTCTGGATCTGTGCTCACTTCACCATGGCTGAACAGCTCAGCGTCTCACAGCAGACTTATTGCCATGTTTCCTCCATAAGGGAGCTGCAGCAAATTTGGTTTCCAAAATGTATTTTTGCTCTGTTTTGTTTTAACAAACAGAAGAAGATTATATGTTTCACTGAGTCAAGTTTCAGATTTTCCCTTTCTGATGAGGTCCCTACTGTTTTAGCTCTTCTTTTCACACTGATATCCTACCCAACAGTTTCTGGGAGTCCTGCTGTGAATCTATAAGACTTTCTCTTTGGGCCCTTCCCTGTGTAATTTTTGATATTACAAGTTTAGAAAAACTGAACTCAGATGCCTCTTCCCTCAGTCAGGGGTGCATCTCCCTTGAACACCCACCTGCTGTTGCAGAAAGTGTAGTCCTGAAGGGCTGCACCAAGCTTTGGAGCACAACTGAATTAAAAAATCAGTCTGTCTGTAAAGAAAATGTGGAAAAAGTAAAAGGGATTGTTCTGAATGGCATGGTTGATCCAGGAAGACAACAAGGTCACGAGTGCGAAATAATCTGTAGAAAAATGACAGTATAACAGTTATCAAGCAAACTTTTGGGAAAGTTAGATTTAAAACTCAAGACTGCTATTTTCTTTTCTCTCTAAACAGGCCTTTACTGACACTTTGTAAATATACATAGTAACTCTTGCTATAGGCTGATGTCTTCACTGGAGGTTTCCCCAGGCAACTTCACATGAAGTATCATCAGGATCTTACCTGGCTTCACATCTTTACAGTCCTTCGTCTTTTCAGATTAAACTTTGAAGTTCTTTTTGACAAGAACCTTTTGGAATGACTGTATCTGTCCTTAGGACTGATTTTCAGTTCCATAGTATACAATGAACCACCTTCATTGACCATGACTTTTGGGAGTAGATAACGCTTTACAGTGGACAGAGGGATGGAGACCACTGTTCCTATGTCCAAGGAGTATTTTGTTTCTCTCTGGTGTACTTCCTACTCTCTGAGTTTTGGCATCACGAGTGAATGTGATCCAGACTTTTGCCTCCACCTTCTTTTTTAATGAGACTCATACACAGCTGCAGTAGTCTCATTTGCAGCTTTATTAAGGAATTCTCACTTTCCTGCTCGGCATTTGTCTTCTGGTTGGGATGTGAACCTCATTTACTTACTTGTTACACACTTTAGACCCACTTTCCCCCTGCATTTTTTTAAATGTCAGAAAGGTTATGCTATTCGTCATGTCCTTTACTCTTACTACTGTACCTTATATCCTGTGCATTTTTCCCCTTTCTTTTGACTCATCTGACATAACAATATGAATATATCTGTTCCCTTTTTAAAAATAATAATTGCTCGCACTTTACAGATTAATTATCCCTTTGCCTTTGCTTCAGATATCAAACTCCTCTCCTGAATTCATGACAGGTTATCAGGAAACTGCGGATGCCAGAGCATAGTGATGATAACGCAGCACACGTGTTGTAGTGTGTACATGGCACTGCCCTGATCACCCCTTTTCTTGGGCTTCTTTCTCTTGCTTCCTAACTGAGGATAAATCCTTTTCTATATCTTCAGGGTAAGTGGTGTCTTCTGATGCTACTCAGCACATTAATCCCAGGTTTTAGGATCCTGACACTGGACTAACCAAGGATTATTGCTTTTCCTCTGATACAGACAAAAAATGTTCTTCCCTGCAGAAAATAGGGATATACGCTAAAACTAAGTCCCTCTGGCACATTGTCAGAGTGCTGACCACTGGATAAAAGCTTGCAGAGCTGATTCATTCCCAGTTGCCCTTCCACAGCAGATGAGATGCAGACAAAGCAACCTGGAGCACTATTCCTTATTTACAGCACATCCCTTGCCTCCAGTGAACAGGACACACTCTGCAGGTCTTCAGCATTACTATGATGCAAACCCAAACCTAGCTGTGTGCTCCTACCACACACATATGTTCCCTTTCTCTGAAGCCAGACTTGGTGCACTTCTGTGTATTAATGTCCATATAAATCAGTGTGATGACTGCTTTGTTTCTATACTTGCTAGAAAAGTCAGCTTCCTATGCACATTGTTGTAGACACTAGTAGCAGTTTTAGTGCCCATGGAAACATTTCTGCATTAACCAAGCCTGTACCAGTGAAAGATGACTGGCTCAAGGGGTCTGTGCACATAAGATCACTGCAGGAGCTCTGTGCTCTGCTCTGTGAATATTCCCTTTACTTTCTGAGACTTCAGAGTTGGTAGCCATGAAAGACTCAGTATACCAAACATGAAAAATCATTTTAGTATATTTATATTCTCATTAACAGTGAAAAAATGGGGAAAATCACTCTGTTGTCCCAGCTTCTTGTCTTTCTTTTCCCATGTCATGCCAGAACTCTTCTGCCTTTTTGACCCTGTAGAAGTCAATTTGAGACATCAATACCAAGGTAGGGTAGTGTAAGCTGAAGGCCAGTTCAATTTTAGGTACTGCACTTGCTCCTTGATGCCAGGTTACTCATTTCCATAATGTGACTGTCCCAGTAGAGCCTTGTCTGTCCACATCAAGTCAGAAGGTGACAGGACACTAAAGTGTCTGGCCCTGATCTGAGCTCTAGAGTTTGGAAGGAAGATTTCTTCTCATTTACCAACATTTCAGGTGTTAGTCCACTGTATAAAACCTCAGAAATGCTTAAATATCTGGCCTTTTCTTGGCTGTGGCAGTAGACTCTTACAGATACCCAAATTACTGCTCAGCTATGTAAAATTATGTAGTTCTGCTTTGTAGCTCAAGTCGCTTTTTTGTATTAAAATATAGCCTCATTTATTCTGTAAACCCCAATACTGAGCCAGACCAGGATGATATTTATTTCTTGGCAATGATAGAGAAGAGTGCTTCCCTCTGTTCCAACATCAATTTAACCTGGCGAGCACCTGGAGCTTTGGCATGGTTATCTTAAAAAAGCTTTTCATAAAGCACAGCAATATGGAGAAAAGGTATTTCGCTATGTGTTATTATTAGCCTGGATCATACTTTTGTGAATCATGAAGGAAAATAGAAACACAGCTGGCTAAGCATTGCCCTTTAAATGTCAGGACAGTGTGTGTGCATGGGTGTGTGTATATATATTTATCAAGATTTAAATTTTAATTCTCTGATGTTTTCTTCACACTGTGGATTTAAGATAAGGTTATTTATACTATGCCCAACCCATGTTTAGTTGTCAGGAATTATTCCAGAACAATTAGCTGGGCACTGAACTGTTCTCTGAAGCATTTTTCTGGGTTTTACTGTTTGCCTACCTCACATGTAATATCAGCTAGATATTTTATATTGGGAACTCCAGTCTCTGAAATATCTGCTTGGGATTCACTCCTGAGCTTTGTGTGTTGATAAAATCTCCTGCCTACTTGAGTACTTGATCTGAAATTTTTGACAGCTTCTCTAACAGCTTCAAATATATTATAGCTTCCTAAGCTTAGGTTAGAATGGGTGACCATTTACCTTAGAGTTTTCATAAACTCTGGGTGTGAAAGCTTCTGTCTTTCTGTGTAACAGGGACTTTCCATGATCGCCTTTGGAGACATGATGTTCTTGGTGAGACTGCTGAGGTCTCTTGCACAATAGGATTTCCAGGTCTGCAATATGGGTGAAGAACAAATGCTGCAGATGGGCATACTCTGCAATCCTGATCACCAGATCAAGGATTTTAGAGCATTGTAGACTCTTCATTCCCCACCAGTTACCATTACTAGATGGTTAGACTGTAATTTTTCACAGTTTTCCATGAAGGAAAAAAAATCCATTATCTTCTGCCAAAGAAAAATATTTTCCTTAAGGCTGAGTACTTGATATCACTATTAGAAAAATATCTCCTTGTCCTTAATCTGATGCCTTAGCAGCTTGAAACCCTTATTGGGATCTCTCACAGGTCAAGAGTAAATAGGCAGGTAGGTATTTTATG
Source organism: Strix aluco (assembly GCF_031877795.1). Taxonomy (NCBI): domain Eukaryota; kingdom Metazoa; phylum Chordata; class Aves; order Strigiformes; family Strigidae; genus Strix; species Strix aluco. The sequence continues at coordinate 11,817,821 of NC_133931.1, read as the reverse complement.
ATGAAATTTTATGATTGCTTCCATGTATCATAGAATAGAATCATACCATGGAATGGATTGAGTTGGAAGGGACCTTAAAGACCATCTAGTTCCAACCCCCTGCCATGGGCAGGGACACCTTCCACTAGACCAGGTTGCTCAAAGCCCCGTCCAACCTGGCCTTGAACACTGCCAGGGAGGGGGCAGCCACAACTTCTCTGGGCAACCTGTGCCAGAGCATCACCACCCTCACAGTAAAGAATTTCTTCCTTATCTCTAATCTAAATCTACCCTCTTTCAGTTTAAAACCATTATCCTTCATCCTATCACTACACTCTCTGATAAGGAGTCCTCCCCATCTTTCCTGTAGGCCCTTTTCAAGTACTGAAAGGCTGCTATGAGGTCTCCCCAGAGTCTTCTCTTCTCCAGGCTGATGTACCACCAAAGAAATTTTTGCTTCACCTATACAGGAAAATCACAGAATCATTTAGATTTAAAGGGACATCCTGAGGTCCTCTAGTCCAACCTGTCAGCTCAAGCTGCATCAGCAAGAGCAGGTTGCTCAGGACCATGTTCAGATGGGTTTTCAATATCAGGTTTCTTCAAATGGACACTCTACAACAAATGAAGAATTAAAACTAGAAGAAACAAGTTAGACCAGAATCTAACTCCTTCCTCTTCTGTCAGACCTTCTACACTACAACACAAGAAAGAAAGAGAGATCTTCTCCATGGATTCATTTAGATTAAGTAATTTTCATTGTTTCCTGACTTAAATACTGCTGTTTATGAAAGTTATCTGTTTCAGCAGTGGAATAAGTTGTTTTCTGTATATAAATTGGTGTAGATGTTTAAACTTGTCAAGTGTTTCAGAATCCTTTGGGATGAAAGTTGCTATATAAATGTAAAATACTCTGTTATTATTTATTATTTCTTTACACATGGTAAGCGCTCCTGAGATGTTCTGTTTGTTGTAGTTGTGGTAGTGTTACATGATGTGACATTGCGTCTTGCCACAGCACACAAAGATTTATTTCAGAAAAAATTAGATTAATACACATCCTTCAGTTTTCCACGCACAGAGTGGTTTACATGAGGTGTATCTAACTGTTTTCTTTCCCATCCTTATTTTGTGAGGGGTGTGGAACTAACATTCTCAGAGAAATTAATTTGTCTTCTGTGTTTTCACTCATTTTTTGCTCAGTGTCATGCTGAAAAAAATGGCTGGTAATTCCAAATATAAGACTTTTGCTGCATTTTGCTTGGGGATCCGTGATGATGCATTAGTTTCTTGCAAGGAGAAGGAATAAAAGAAAGAGACATTTTTACCTGGGAAGGAGTAACCACATCAGGATATCTTCTGGGTTTTGTCATCCCTGGTGCACATTAAGCAGTCAGTCCCAATGCCTGCATGCATGTGCTACAGAGGAAACCTCACCCATACTGGATCGTATTCTCATCCCACCTGTAGACTACTGCTATTCTCTTCATTTTCTGTGAAAGCAGAGAAAGATCTTCCACTTGCTCAACCTTGTCTATCATCTGAGTAAGGCAGTCAATAGGATAAATTACCAACATGCTCTTTTTTTTTTTTTTTGCCATAAGCTTCCCCTCTGTCTTAAATCAATTTTCAGCGTTTCACATGTTATTTTAAAAATGTTTCCAGAACTACTGTTTAGCTACCCAATAGTACCTGTCTACCACCCCTTGCAGCACATGTATCATGCCTGGAAGCCGATGGGATTAAATGGTTAGGCTCTGGCAAATGGTTATGGCTTGCTCTGACAATGAAATTTTGTGTCAGCATCTGTAGAAAGCAATGAGGTACTTGGCTTTCTCATCCCAATCCAGGGGTAGTGAAAAAAAGTAATAAGGGTAGATTATAGTCTTTTTGGTTGAAAACTACAATTTAGATGATTCCTAGAACTACAGACAAAAGCCATCTTCTGATTTTTCCTTCCTTCAATGAGCATTACACTTCTACTTATTTTAAAAGCACTACAAAGCTCCATTTTTTAAAAGATCTTTCTCTTGCAATTTTCAAAGAAAGCAGATAAGGTAGAAAATCGGTTTCTCTTCCAAGCAGTTAGAGATGTTCAGATTTTGAAGTCATATAAATACCAGGATAGAACTAGTTTTATATTTGGTGGACTGGTGACATTTACAAAAATACAATAATGCAAGAAGGGATTGAAGGTGAACTGTTACTATTTCACAGTGTATACATGGGGATTATGGTAGGCTTTTTATTTCTTTTTCAAGAATGATTTTTATTCCAGTTTCGAGCTGAACTGTGAAGTTTGGGAAGAAATCAGTTCACAAGAAATGTTCTTCAAATGGGTATGAGACCGACTGACATAGAAAAAACCCCAAATCTATATTAGAAAGAAATAAATCTTTGGAGGAAAATTATGTGCAGAGCACATAAACACCTCTTGTAAAACTTCCAAAATAGCAATTTTTTGCTAGATTCCTTTTAATAGGCTGCACTTTGTGGAACTTGTCAGAAGATTTCTGCAGAAGTTTCTTCATCAGAAAATGCTGTTTTGCTGAATTCAGAATTTTCCCTGATAATTTGTTGTTTTACAAGATTTGATTTCATAAATAATTCAAAGGAATAATTCAGAAATTGCAAGACTATGACTTTTTTTTAGAAAGGAACATCACATTTTTATTTTTAAAATGCATTTTTGATTATATTTGTATTATCGTGCAAGCATAAAATTATTTTGTTTGTTTAGATCTTGTTCAGAAAGCTCAGATTTTCAATAAAACAGGAAATATCATTCATATACAGGTCAGGAGCATCCTGCTTTTCTCTTTAAGAGATGCTTATAAGGAGGAGGAATATTTTTATCCACCAGTCATGACATTTAATTTGACAATATTAAATGCACTAATCTTATTTAAAAATTAAATGTAAAACTATCATTTCTAACACTGCATTTTGGATCATGCAGCAGTATTATCCATCTGTTTGGGAGCTCTTTAAAATATTTAAGGAGAAGTCTTCCCCCCAGATGAAGGGAAGTAATGACAAATTATCTCAATCTCAGTGTGAATATAGTCTTACTCCAGGAGAATTCAGGTTCCAAAATGAAATTTTTAGTAGTTGAGCTCAGAGCAACTGCATGAACGAAATTTCCTGAACCTGCATTTTCCAGACAAAGAAGATGCCTTTATTTCCTTTTGTAAAGAACATCCTCCAAGTGTTACTCAACTGAGGTGTTACCATTCCCATAATGAATTTTTGTGACATATCATACAGGTGTCATTATTATGGTGGGAGATTGTGCATCTATGATTTACATACATATCTGATGGTCACAGTTCTGCATAAAAAATATATAAACATGAAAAAGAGGATGAAAATTTGAAAATGGGTACTGGTGTGTGTGGGTGGATTGTAGCAAGTCCTATATGTGCTGTTCTTTAAGGTTTTTTATGGATCAGAAGTGCCTGTGACACCCTTATAACTCACTATCAAATGCACTCCAGTGAAGTTGGTCTCCATGGACTGATGGAAAGGATAAATGGAGATGTGTGACCAGATTAAGGTGACTGTAGATCTGTGTAAGGGCAGAATTCACTCTTTATACATAAGATAAAGGAAAAAGGAATATGCTGAGTGCCATGCAGGAAGAGTCTTCCCTGGGAGGTGTGAACCATGGTTATCACCAGAGCAACAATCTGGAATAGGAAACTCAAGAGTTCTTTGAAGGGATCATTGGAAGTCCTGGAAATCTTCAAGCACAAGAGTTAGTGAGGATACGGGTCAGGTGTTGTGTTCCTAATTCATTCTACAAAATACTGCTCAGGGCAGTACCCTTTATGTCACACACATTATAAAAAAAAAGTATGTGTGCCCACGCCTCCTTATACTCTGAGAATGAACATGAGTATCATTGTTGAAAATCTATTGTGAGATTGAAAGAGTACTTAATGTTGGCCATTTACTAAAATTATACTTTTGAAAGTTTGGGTGGTGTTTTTTTTTGGTTTTTTTTGTTTTTTTTTGTTTGTGGTTTTTTTTTGTTTGTTTGTTTTTTGTTGTTTTTTTTTTTTTCTTGTAATTTTCTTCAGACACATTGGTATAGGCTCTAAAACTTTGAACAGAGGCATAATTATTTCAGGGCTAGAGCTATTTGTGAATACTGGGGGGAATCCATTTATTTTTTGTTAAACTTACCTAAAAAGGAGCAGACTGGTCTGTAGTGTCACACCAATCTGTCACAGTCCAATCTGAGTTTGCATTCAAGGGGAATCCTCTAACACTGGATGTAAACAACATCTGCCACTTTGCTTCAATTACTACACAAAAATTCAGGCCAGTTACTCTGTAGCTGCTTGAGGCCACAGCTCTCCTGATTGCCAGCCAATGAACTAGTTAAGGCTTATTAATGTGTTTATACTGGTTGTTAAAGTCCTTCTGATTTGCCCTCTGTGCAAATTAGTCCAAGATCTGTGAAGTCTGATCTCTTTGAGGGAAGGTTGCAACAAAACCACAATCCACCTGTGAAAAGCTTGAAAAATGTGGTAATCTAAATTTGCTTTTGTAAGGTATTATGTATAGTAAATAGTCTGGGGTCTTGGGAGTGAAAAGTACTCTGTCATTCTCCATCAGCTTCATGCTTTATAAAAAAGTATGAGAATGAAAAAAAGCAGGACAACTGTATAACCTTCTAATCTTGATTAAAAATAACCTCTCAGACTGAAACTCCATCCCTTGATCCTCATCCTAAACCATCTTATTCTGCTTTTAAAATTTCATACTCACTTTCATAGTGGAAAATAGTGTATTGAAATTTTGTAAGGAAATTCTCTTTAAAATGAAGGAGACACATAGTCATCTATCTGGAATCACTGCTGAACAGATAATTACACATTCTTCTTATAAGGGCTTGGCTGCAGAAACGTTTAAACAGAATTAGCATTTTGAACACAGTTTTATTCTGACTTTTATACTACAGACTGCTAAGGAACTTCAGTTAAATACCATGATGGACGATAGCTATGCAAATTGCCTTAAAATCTAAATAGCTGATATCAATATTTATTAAAAATATATTGTCAGTTCCATCAGTGTAACAGGACTTTCAGTTCTTATTTACAGCTCAAAGCTGAACTCAAGCTAAATAGCTTAGTAACCTTCAGTATGGCAAGAGATGTGAAAACCCACAAATTTCTTAATGGTGAAAATTGATGGCAAGGCTGGATACAAACACTAATGTAGGGGATGAGCCCGGTGCACTGAAGTGCTATGAAAATATATAAAACTGGAAAATCCAACCTTTTACAAAGATTTTTGTCATGTTTCTCCACTCATCACTTGTGTAACAATGCCTATCCCTGGGTTGTCTCTGAGCAGTGATAACACGTTCTGAAATCCGTTCCAGCTTCTGACTGAGGCACCTTGGACCTTTTCATAAGCGATCAGGAAGGCCCTGCTATGTCTGCAGCACTTTCTCTTACTCACCTGGACTGGACTATTCAGTCTATAGGATGATACCCAAAAGTGTCACTTTCTCTGAGTCTTGGTGAGATGATAATTTGACTGTGTTCTTGTTGTATTAAGATCTCAGCCTAGAGGACCATTAACTTTTTGAAGCTGAATGCTGCCCGACTTTTTTTTGTCATTCAAAATTACTCTTAGGATCTGCTTAGTCTCTCCACTGTCAGCTTCAATGAGATCAACTTTGTTCCAGTTATGAAAGCCCAAATTAGAAATCTCAGTACTCTCTGAGTCTGAACACTCTAGTAGAGAAGCATGCTAATAGCACAACTGAAAATCAGAATTTATCAGTTAAACAACTGTTTCAGTTGTTTCACTTGCTTCCATGAATGTGATAATGCTGAAAAAAGAACACTATAATCATTGATTTTTATTGTTTGTTTTCCTGACAATTTCACAAACTAAAAAGTTTTCATTCATAGCACATTTATTAGTGGAGACTTGAAACTTTATGCAACTGGTATATGATTGTCTGAAAAGTCAATGTGCCACCTGTTCTATGAAATCACATCTTAACATCACTCTGACACAAAATTTGAGATGTTCAGTCCCATTTAGTATGCTCCAATTCCCAAACTGCAGGACCACATGCAGGCAGTATGGATTTAGGGCATTGCACAGAGTTCCTGTCTCAGGTGAAGAAGAGCAAAGACAGCAAGGCAGGACAGTGAAACTACTGACTGGTGCAGCTGAGGTCTCAATCAGGAAAAGAAACAAAGTTGATGAAGTCTCTTGGGGTCTTGATAGCTCTTTTCCTGGAACTCAGCTGTCAAGGTTTTGGTACAGGAAAACCTGCTACATTTCCCTATCATGCTTTCCCTAGTATATGGTCATGACTGTACAAAATGACATACAGATCAATGCACGGATGTAATGTTGTATTTGGAGTTCAGGACTATCACATTGCTGATACTGGATGACTGAGGAGGGACAGAAAATCTGCTATCATCTTCTTATTTTTTATGAAACCACTTCTGATAATTATGTTTATAGCCTTATTGGACCTACCAGGAGCATCACAAAGACTAGATTAGAAAAGGATGAAAATGGTTTCTTGCACTTCCTTTTGCTCAGATTTGGTTTTAATGTTGCAAGATTACAAGTGTCTGAAGCTTTTCATTGTTAGCAGTGGACACAGATGATCTGGAGTAGCCTCTGGCATCGGAAGACCCAGTTTTCTTCCCAGATTGCTCACAGTTTAACTAGATTACAGAAAGGAAGCACTGTTACTCTAATTTTGCATATGAGGAGCTGAGACACATTGCAATTATATAATTTACCAAAGTAGCTCTATGGTAGAGATGATAGGACTGTTAAAAGTCCCAGTCACAAGAATTTCATTAGTAGGTTAATTACACAGATGTGTAAATAAACACAAAAATCCCTTTACTGATTCATTAGTTGATTTAGGACTTTTTGAAATTCGAAAATTATTATTACAAGAACTACTGAAATGCAACTGCCTGTTTAAGAAGAAAACCTGGGCCTCAGGAACCCTCTGATTTTGAATTCCAGCCCTGATTTCCAACTCCTACTTGTTTCTTTTCTTCTTCCAGATCCTCACTTACACTTTGTATATGCCTCACAGCAATTCTGGGGATGGGAGGAGGGGGAAATGTCATGGAAGCTACTCATGTTAATATGCTTTCTGCCATATGTTTAAGAAAAATCTCCTATGCAATGTTCTCTGTGGAGCACTCTTCTTGAGTACTTTGCAGTGGATTTTTAAAATACATATACGGTGCTAAAGTCAGTCTAATCCTGCCAGCAAGTCTGGGGAAATAGATAGTTTCTTCCTACAGGAATACATTTACAATCTTTAAAGTTACACTCTACCTAGTGACACATCTCAACACTGAGACCTCGGAAATCTTTATTGTACATGCATGACTGGTGGCCTGCGATGCAAAGAAGGATGACAGAGATTCAGTTTGTGAGACTGTTAAACATTCTTCCATGATTTTCTCTCTGGTAAACATGATATCAGAATTTCTAAGCAGTTTGCAATGGCTCCAAACTAAATCTTTCCAAGCAAAACAACTGCTTGTCCAGTCACAGCATTTGTGGAGCATATCAATACCTATGCTAGATTAGTTTGGAAGCTTTTCCGAAACTGTCAGTTTTTTGTAAAAATCCTTTATAGATATACTTCTAATCAGTCTCTTCCTAGTAAATGCAGAATAAATCCTGAACATCTGTCAGTTTTACCTGTACCCTGAGTGAAACATGACATTAATATTTGTGTCTCAATACACAGCCAATTCCATCCCCTTTCACAGTGTTAAACACCACCACCACCACCCCCCCCGGCCCCCCCATCCATAGTCCATTCCAGCCAAAGGAAAGGAGTAAAAAAAAAAGGGACCAAAAAAACCAGTGGGAACAGGAAGGTAGTTTGAGTTTCATTATCATCATTCCTTCAATGATATTAAACATATTTTATATATCTGACAGTTTCTACGCAATTCTTCCTTCTTGTTGTTGTTATATTATTATCTCTAACTCTTTCCCAGTTTTATGTGTATCTAGTCATATGCTCCCATTTAATGTCTTAAATATGGGGTTTATGGGTGTATGAACACATGGTTAATGAGTTAATGTTTTTGGCTGTTTCAGGTCCTATTCAACTGCTGTAATTTTGCCCTTATTCCATTTTCCTAGTACATACTGAACTTTGGCCAGTAACTGTGCTGTCTGAAGGATTTATCAAGATAAAGTTTGAAGGAGTGACCCATAATGTCTTTTTTCCTAATATCCAGTCCTCCTTCCTTTCAAAAATCCAGTCTCTAAGATATGGCCTATTGCATGTCATTTCACAACAGCCAATCTGTCCTAAAATCATTACAAGTCATCCCAACCTATGCCTCCTCTCCTTCATTCTTCCTTGGCTGGTCTATGTTCAAATCAACGGTTCATACATGACTCTCTCCAGACACTCCTTCTTGTACCCCATCTGTACCCCACCTTCTCAACACTCCATTTTCACTGGAAAGTCTTGGAGTCCACTGAGTTTATTAAAGACGGATAATTAGATCCATGGCTAGAAAAAAATAAATTGCTGAAAATTTTTAGACACAGTCTAATTACAAACCTTTAAGGATATAGTGAATGCTGTTATTCATAAGAATTGCTTATTTTTAGGTTTTTAGTTCCTGGGGTCCCCAGACTCTTTTCAAAAGGAGAGGTTTATGTTTAGCATTAGGCTACAGCTTCTGAAAGAGAAGTGAAAAGATTTAAATAGTAGAGTACCCAGGAAAGGAAAATGGGAAAATGAGCACTTTTTGATTTTTTTTGGAAGGTATTATTTATTTCTTGGAGACAGCTAGGGAGGAGAGCTGAGGAATTTTGTAAACAGCAAGAATTAAAGTTATGAATAGCAATATGCATTAAGGGGAAGGATCTGAGGCAGTGTACTCCAGAATGGTCAACACAACACAATGAGTTCTGAGGGCAGCTGGAGCTAATTGCAAAATATTGCTAAGGTTGGTTGTTGTGATGGGATCATGTAAGGTTCTGTGGAAGCTTTCCAACCACAGAGGATAGCAGCAGCTTTAAGAAAAGAGTATAAGAAAGGTCTGGGTCTATTGGTGTATTCTAAATAGACCCTCATAATAAAATGATTGGTGACATAAACTAATGGCCAAGCATTGCTATTCCCTTCAGGAACAGGCTTTTAGTGCAGCCTGGAGCTCACAAGATAGGTGAAGGTTTGGTTAGAGTCAGGTTTGGGAAAAGAAAGAGTTGAAATATATCTGTGGTAGTGGTGTGTGTGTGGTGCAGTCCAGAAAGATAAGTGTACTGGAAAGAGCACTGACATTGATACTCGTGTATTTTGTTTGATTACTCCAAGGTGACTGTGCAGCTTTTTAACTACCACATCTTAGGGGTTAATAAGGATTACTCTTTCAGTAGGAAGGATTAGGGCTGGATTGGAGGAAATGCCAATAATATTTTGTGGTAATATTAAGTATTACCCAGGAGTTAAGCTGAAAGCAGGTGTTAATGACAACATGGGGTGGGGGTATGACTGGTTTTTGTGACAACTTCAGCGGCACATGAAACTTTTTAACAGATAGTTTTTTGAATAAGAAAAAGAATAGGATAAATCATATAATATGGCTATATTTTATATAAGAAAAGTAATACTCCTACTTGTGTCTTTTTGAAATAATGCCTTATCTTTGGTTACTTTTAGCTGTGACTGAGAAGCACAGTAAATTTAGGGTTAGAGTTATGTGAATGAGGGAGATAAGCGCTATAATTATGGTTGTATATTGCAGACAGTGCTTTCATAAGAACCACTTCTTCATAATGTATTTTCCTTTCAAGTTATGCCTGGTGATTGCAAAATAACTATAGCAAGGTTACTGTTAATTTTAAGAACGTGAGAGTAGATCACTATTGGACTGACTTCAGACCTTTAGAGTAAAATAATTTCAAATTGCTTAGCCAGCGGATCATAGCTATCATTTAATTCTTACCAATGACTGAGGAATATGGAAATCTAGAACTAAGGTTAAGGTTAGTATTAGGGATCGGAAAATGAGGAAGAAATACAATTTTTGTGGTACAGTTTCTAGACTACAGAAATAAAACAAGTATATGAGCCAAGTGACTCACTGTGGTTTCTCCAACTCGATGGTATGGCTGAAAAGTAAACAGTGAACAGGGTTAGAATTAGGGTTATGGTTAGTATAAAACAAATGATCATGGAAATATTTAAAATTTATATGGTGGACTGTACAGAGAAGAAAAGAAAACCAGTTCTGTTTTTACGTGAGGCTTAGGATATTGTTATACCCTTTGGTTTCAGGGTCTGACAGTCAGCTTTTAATAGTGTCACCTTTAACAGTCAGCTTTACCAGTGTTAGGGTTAGGTTTAAGGTTGAGAAAATAATGGAGAGGTAACTATCCTTGCATTGTGTGTAGACCATTAATGTAAAATGTGAGCTTTAATTCTATGGGTGAAAGTTATTTTTTTTTTTTGTCTCAAGTCTGGTTACCATTTCTGATGCTTATATCAGCAGAGCTTGTGTTACAGTTAGTTTTTTAGTCAGCTTCAGTGATGGTCTAGCTTTAGGGAATCCTTAGATGAGCAAAGGAAAAGTTACAGGATTTTTAAAAAGGGACCATATTTACTTTTGGTCTTTGAGTGGCTGACAGAACAGAGTTGCAGAGCAGAATTGGGGAGAGAAAGGAAAAGAATTGCATTTTTTGTGGTACAGAAATGCAAAATGAACTTTAAGATGCTTGTACCAATCATTTCTACTTTTAATTTATGCCTGACCATCAACTGCCACTCAAGCATAGGGTTAAATAAGAGGGCAGGAAGAGGTTTATTTGTTATATTATTTTAACAATATTGCCAAAATAAAATTATTAATGGACAGTGACTTATGGTTATTTTTTGTTTGGCAACAGTGACTACAGCAATGTTAGACTAAAGGCTGGGATTAATGCTAAGCACATGAGAGAAAGAAATATATGAGAACCAGCTTCCTCCATTTTCCTATCCACTCAGATCAGGAGGGTTGTGATGCTTTTACAGATCTTCTTATAAAGGACTAAGAGCTTGCACAAGAGTTTAGGCAGGATTCTTGCTCCCTCCCACACTTATTATGCCTTAATTGCGACTTAATTATGCCTCTCATACCCATCTACAGGCCTCCCTTAAAAAAATGACTTTGTAGCTCTTGATTCTTGAACTGAAGTTCACAGGACTCTTATGGGCTTAAGAAGGTTCTGGAGCAAGCTCAAGTTGCAATAAATTCTTTAACTTGTCTTATACATATCATTACAATTCCTATAAATAACATCAGGAAGTTCATTGATCCTACTGTTTTAAGGGCAGTTGTTATATTAGCTTTGATCAGATACAGATATTGTCTTACTCAGAGAAATTACATTAAGTACAGGATTCAATGTCCATTAAGACACCTATGTTTGGGTATCTGAAAGGTGTAATTTAGTTAATGTGTGCATGCTGTATGAACCCTTGCTATGGTCAGTGGAGATGCAGGGAGTCTGGTTGGTGGACTCCCACAGGTATTCAGCTGACCCACCAACATGTGCTTCATTAGAGTGAACCAAATCACCCCAGAGGCACCACTGACTGAATAACTAAATGTTTGATTCACTTCCTTAAAAATAGAAATTACCTATCATTTGAGATAAAGTAAAGCATTTTGCCTGGTCAGAGGCCACAGGTCTCCCACAGACCCTGTGTCATATCTGCCCATCCTGCCTCTAGGCCTTGGTTACTCTTGAGCATTAGAAATGACACCAAATGTCTGTATTTAGGGAGTTAAATTTCAGCTTAGCTCTGCAATGATTAGACAGGGAGACAGGACACCTGCATTTAAGTGTCCTAATCTGGAACTCAGCCCTACACAAAGGGGGACAGAAGTGTGGAGCACTGTTCTGGAGGTTGTAGGTTACCTGGCCTCCAGCTGCTGTACTCTACAGGCCCAGTTTCATCTCTCTCAGAAGTAGGTAGGTATTTCAGGTACCTTATCACATCAGGAATACCTCCAGACACTTGTGCATTAGGCAACTGAAGTATGACATAAGCATCAGACAGTTTTTGATGGTCATCTCTGAGATTTTGCTGCCTTACCATAAATGTTTTTCTCTTCTAAAAGAATTACTGTGCTCATTCAGACTGGGAATATGTTTGAGTAATTTAAAGGTATAAAAGCCATTACATGGTTGTAATAGTTATGCTCCCCAAAATTATTGCACTATAGGAAATATGGAATTGTTTACATTCTAAAGGAATCCAAATGCATCATAGCATGAAAATACACAAGACGTCTATGCTAACTATCATACTTTTGGCTTGTTTTCAGTAAAACTTACAGAGTTTCCCATCAACTGGCAAAAGGATATGCTTTGTGAAACAGATGCAAACACCCCTGAAAATCATCAAATCATGGAACAACTTTGGTTGCAAGAGACCTCAAGGAGGTCATCTACTTCAGCCCCGTGCTAACTTCAAAATAGCAGGGTGGACTTAAAGCGCAGTGAGCAGGTTCAGAAACGTGCCAAAGGACTCAGCAGGGACTATCAGGTGTTTTCTCAGTACAAAAAATGTCCAGTCCTTTCTCTCAGGTGGAGGTAATGACAGACATGTAGCAGAAGCAGATAGCTAAACAAGTACAGGGTCCATGTTTATGGAGACAGATCCTGCCCTCTTTGAAGCATTGGGGATTTTTAACTCTAGTTGACCCTTAGTTAAAGAGTGCTCTTTTAGGACTAGGCAGCTCAGGAACTGTTGGGATATTTAAGGTTGCAATTGACATTGATATTTTTTAAGAAAATACCTATGATTGTAACTTTTTCAGTATCCCCATGGCCTGAACTACCAGCAAAAATATGTGAGAGTATTTTCAGCTGTATTTTTTTTTCCTGGACCAGAGGGTATTGATGGCTTCAGAAAGATGGAATAAAACAATTTATTTAGTATTCTGGTGTTATTCAGCATTTGCTTGAGCCTTTTGATATAGAAATAAAAGATTCACGTAAATATGAACTCTCCAAAAGGTTAAGTCAGTAAAACACACCCACCCAAATATGCACACATTTAAGGTCATTTTCAGAGATCATTTTTCTTTTAGCTGCCACCATTCTAGATTGTATGTATCTGTGGAGAATTACAAGAATGTGTTGTGATTCTCCCATGTAATGTCTATTTCTATATCCCTCTGGCAGACTAGAAATAAAAGCAATAGGCAAACCTCTTTTACTCTCTGCTTTTCATTCTGGCCACAAAGAAGGAAACAGAAATAGCTTAACAGAAGAGAAAAAGATTCTTTTTTTTTTCTACTGACCTATTGTGTATCTGTTTTAAATACTTGCCAATAGGGAAATCACTGAAATTAAACATTTGAAAAGCAGTTGCTTGTGCATTATCCCTCTTTATCAAAATGTTAATTTGCTGTCCTAAACAAATAATTGCATTTCAATCTTTCACAGAGTTAATACATCAAAATTTTTAATACCAGGTGGAGGTCAAAATTAATATTGGATTATCAAAGAGTTTATCACCAACTCAAGAAAAGATTTTTCAGCATCCATATATAAACAAATAAGTGCACACAATGTCATCCTTACTTTAATAGACCACTGAAATCCAGTTTTTGAGTAATATATATTCTGTATGAATGTGAGTACTATAGTTCTGTCTCTAATATCTGACAAATGGTCACAGTCAGTATTGTGGTCTAACATTAATAAAGCTCTTCTGGATCTGTATTTGACATGGGTACACACAAGGCATAAGAAAATTTGGGGGCTGTAAAGAATCTAATCAACATGAGCTTGTATTATGCAAGCATAGGACCTGTGAGCTTTCAGGTATGTGATGATAAGACATTTATATAAAGTTTTAGCATGATATTGTTTGTAACTGCCATGCCAATTACAAGTTATTGAAATCCTACTAAGTAGAGTGAATTATAATCTTGATAGAGAGTAACCTAAAATTATGACCACCTGAGATCTGTTCAGTACTCAATTAAAGGTCTCTATCCCATTTTAATGGGACATAATTCTTTACTGCTGGCACCATGTTGTGTTTTTGCTGGCATTTTCTGTGAAGACTGAAGACACTGATAATTAAGCTGTACTCCCTGGGTTTAGGATAAAGTGCATTGTTGGAAATAGTACAAAAACTTGGACTTCTGCAACCTGGCTTGATCTCTGAAGAAAGCAACACTACACTTTACTGGACTGAAATACCAAACTAAGTTTATATAAAACCATCTTTAGATTTTACTTTAAATATAATAATGAGTTTTGCCCAAATGCAGAGAAGTGAGAGATTTTTCTAGCTTTCAGAGTCTCTTATCTTCTTTTGTGCATCTTATTGTTCCTAAAATGTAACTTTTGAAGTTATCCAGTATTTGAGCATGACATTGGTATAGATTACCTCCCGAGGTCTCTTGTAACCAAGGTGTGTAGTACTGTTCCCTAAAAGAATCCTAGAATTCTGTACAGAACACAGATAACCCATGAGTTGCATTGGAAACAACATCTTTGTATAGCAGTACTTGAAGGTGAGTGGTGTCTAAAATGGCACTGGACACCTCTATGTAGATATTGAAACATGCACTTAATGACTTGCATTCTCCTGTAGTTATTATATTTATTTTCTAGCAAAAAAATATTATGCAATAAAGCCTAAAAAGGGATTGCGGCGCTTTCCCTGCTGACCAGTTTTGGACCAACCCTCTATTTTACATTGCACTGTACAGAAATGTTGAACCACTTTATAGGTTTTCATGACCTTTCAGCTTCAGAGTGCTTTCAGCTAACAGGAGAAAGACATTATCTAATGAATTTCAGAATATCTTTTTTTCCCACAGGAACTGAATTTCAACTCACTCTGAGCCCACCTTACTCTGCAAAGAAATAGGATAGCTTGCGTTGTTACTCTGCTTCAGTATCTTTGTCTGAGCTTGAATAATTCTGCAGGTCACACAGTAACAGCTGCTGTGGAAATCAAACAGAATTGGCCTTCTTCAGAAGTTAGACAAGGTTAGTGAATATCCATGCCATGCAACAGCACATTCATCTTGGCTCCAGCCTGCTCAACCAAAATAACACGGTGCTTTGGAGCATGTTAATACAGCTGTGCTTCAGTGTATGCTAATAGCTTTTCCTCCTACTCTTCTCCTACCCATTCCCTTGGAACAGAGCGGCATCCGTAGGAGGATAAGGAGCAGAGGTGAAAAAACTTAAATGAGCCAAACCTAATGTGCTTCAGAGTTTCTGCTTCCCTTCAGATTTGCAGAAGGAAAGAAATGCTATGGGAAAGAAATGCAAGCAGTGAAAATGGAATAGCAGAGGAGATGAGAGGAAATGATCTTAAGGAAACTGGAATCAGGGAGCTGTAAAGGGGATATACACCAGGTTGTAGAGGGGTGAAGTAGTCTGGAAAGAAAATAGAAAAGGACCAGTGAGTGGTGCATTGTCATGTAAATCACGAATTCCAACACTGACTTCACTGGTCAGATTGGTGTATCTCCCTTGGAAATCTTGTCTTAGCTACCACTTTGGCTCACTGATCAAATTTAATACAATAATACAGGGCAGCACGTCATGAAATCACAGCAGATGCCTGGAATCAGGGGACTTAGCCTTTTAAAGTAAGATAAATGGCTGTACAGAGATACCCAAGTCACAAAAAGCAGTGTGCTGATTTTGGCTGGAGTAGAGTTAATTTTCTTTTCATAGTAGCTAGTATGGGGCTATGTTTTGGATTTGTGCTGAAAACAGTGTTGATAATACTGGGATGTTTTCATTGTTGCTGAGCAGTGCTTACACAGAGTCAAGGCCTTTCTGCTTCTCACCCCACCCCACCAGTAAGTGGGCTGGGGGTGCACAAGAAGTTGGGACACAGCTGGGACAGCTGACCCCAGCTGACCAAAGGGATATTCCATGCCATATGACATCATGCTCAACAATATAAAGCTGGGGGAAGAAGGAGGGAGGGACATTCAGAGTGATGGCTTTTGTTTCCCAAGTAACCGTTACATGTGATGGAGCCCTGCTTTCCTGAAGACAGCTGAACACCTGTCTGCTAATGGGAAGTGGTGAATTAATTCCTTGCTTTGTTCTGTTGGCATGAGAGGCTTTTGCTTTACTTATTCAACTGTCTTTATGACAACCTGCAAGTTTTCTCACTTTTGCTCCTCCAATTCTCTTCCCCATCCCACCAGGGGGGAGTGAGCGAGTGGCTGTGTGGTGCTTAGTTACTGGCTAGGGTTAAATCATGACAGCAGTAAAGTCATTAATAGCTATAAATTCCAGTCAGGAATAACAGTTATTTTTTCTAAGCTGGGCTAATTAGGTCAGGACAAACTCCATGCAAACCAGGGCGTGCTACTTCTGGTACCTAGTGAGACAATCTCTGCACAATACTTTTGACATAGAGTCTAAGATTGTCCCTATTCTGGGAGTATAAAGCAGATTTATAGACATGGAGTCAAGGACACCTAAATGTAGATGTCGATGTGCAGGAGTCTACATGTGCTGCCAGTGCTTGAGCTTCCATTACAGGCAGTGGAGAGGTAGAGTGGAATGCAGCTTCTGAAGCCCAGTCATCTCTGTCATTTGTGATGTCATAGGGTATCTTACTAACATAGATCTGTCAGTGCTTTAGAGGACTGGCAGCTGTGGCAGAAGATTTAAGGAAGAGCTGTACCCTTTGGGAGAGCAGCTGGAGGACAGGTGGCATATCCTGATGGCACTAGATGCCTGTATTTAGACAACTGAATCAAACATTCCTCCCATTGACTGATGCCACCAACAGAGCTGACTTGTCACCAGATATCTGCTTTAGAGAGAGGTCTTTGGAGTCTCCTGATTAGAATGATTTGGGGCTTGAAACAGTTGGCCACACATTGATTTCTAGTGCCATTTGTGAGGCCCTAAAGATATTTGGCCAGAAGATTAGTGCCATTTTTCTGTCCAGACATTTTTCTGGCCAGGTTATGTTTCTTTCTGATTATCTTTATGTGTAATGATTGTCTAAGGGTTATACCTGCTGAGGAAAGATAAGCAGTATATAGGGTCAAACCATCAGAGTCACAATTATATCTAACTCTTTCGATAAAGGTCATGAATAACTTTTAACAAAGGTTCAGTATGTAACCTGATGGAAAAGATAACTCCCTTTTGCTTGATTATATTTATGTGAGCAGTTTGATTTGGTCCTAAACCATGAAGTTCAGAGAGTCCACTTTAATATGATGAAAAATAGGGATATATTTTTCTTCCCCCTTTCAAATCAGAGCCAAATTTCCAAGTATTCTGATTCAAAGCTTTCACATGTGATGAACTGCTTTAGCAGGACAAAGAGATATTTTGGATGGTTCTGGTTGCCATGAATATTTAGAGATAAATCAACCACAGATGTTACCCCTTAAGGGAAAAAGGCTCATTGGCACTAATTCTATTCATTTATCCTAAACAAGCTCAGTGGTGTATATTCAACAGTCCCACCCCTTACCCTCAGCTTTGAAATATCTCCAAATTATTTTCCTTATCTTCTTCCTTTCCTATGCATTTTGGTTTATATTGACATGGATGTTACCACCTGTGAAAAGGACTTCTGTGCTGGTAGTCCTGTGGCAGATTTTCCTCCCCCTTGTTCATTTCAGAGTTAATCTGGCTGGTCAGAAAGAGAAGAATTAAAGAAAAAAAAAACATGCTGCATTTATATGATGACATTTCAAGGCAAAATATCAGAGTACTAGTCAGAGAAAAAATTTGGAAAAGAAGCTTCCTCCTTGTGTGTTCTCTGCAGCTCCATGATCCACCCTCTTGTCCCCATTCTCTACCCCTTTCTTTGCCCACCTTCCCATGAATGTGGGTTAGGATGTGTCTTCCCTCTTTCCTTCACAGCTATTAGAAAACCTAATGATTGGGTACACTCGCAAGAGTTAGGAGATATGTATTTGAACACCTTCAGCATGAAGATGTGATTCAAAAAAGGATTTGTCCAAATAAGCACTTTAGGTTATCATAATAAAAATTGCTGACCAACTCCTAGTTCCCCTCTTCCTTTCTTTATTCTGGTTACATTTTTCAATGAAGTGTCTGAAGTTACTGGGTTTCATACTGAGATCAAGGGGGGAAGGTAGGATGCCCCAGGGGATTTTGACAAGGGGTGCTACAGATTGATGGGGGTGTGTGAACAGTCACCAAGACTTTCTGTGCTATTGAGATGCTGTGCAAGGTAGCAGAAGGTACTGATTTTTTGTCTGGGTGAAACATAAATCCCAGGAAACATCTTCATGCTTTAGAGTTTCATCAATCTTTCCAGAGACAGGTAACCAAACACCATCTAAGATGGCCACCAAGTGCCCACGGTTTTCTGTTTTGACTACTTCTTGTTTCTGGGTGCTTAATTTAAGTGATTTTCAGTTCTCTCATTTGAATATTTTTGAAAACTCACAGAAAATTTTGGTCATTCTTAAGTTAAATCCTTTTATCCACTCTTACAGATTTTCATGCAGGTTGAACGCTCAGTTTCAGAAAGTTTCATTAAACCTCAATAGCTTAAAGGTCCTAAGTAATTCAGATGCTTTTAAATGTCTTAGTATATGTACCATTACACACCATCTGTAATACTGACTTCTGGTGAGTCTTAATGACATAATATTAGGAAAGGGAAAAAAAAAGTCAGTTTCATTCTTGACTATCTGTCCTACAGGCTCAATAAATAAAGGGTTTTTAAAATAAATCTGGGGTGTTAATCAAAGCTCTGTACACATGCCCATCTGTCATGATCTGTGATAGTAAAACCCCCACCACTAACTGTATACAGAGAGAAGCAATTACTTGTCCTATAACTAGAAACATTAGCAAACACTGCTGGATGCAAAAAGCAAATAAAAGGACAAGCCAGACACCCACAAATTATTAATCTATGCAGATGACCTTCTGTTTACAATTAAAAATCTAACATTCAAAGTACTAAAATCACCCAGCCTATCAGAATACGGAACAGCTTCATGTTATAAAATCTATCAGTCTAATCAGATGTCTATTTTCTGACATTATCCAAAAATTTACCAGGCTTTTGGAATTAGAATCAGAAAGACAAACACAGTTTATATTCTGATCAAACTGACCTATATGACATAATCAAAGACAAGATGAAATTGACCATCTCAAGTCTCTGAGCCGAGCTAGTACTGTGAAAACCATTAGTATCTGACAAGTCCATTTTATTTTATTGTTATTTTTGCAGAGGAGGAAGGAGAGGGAAAGAGGGCAGTTAAGCACTGCCAGATGACAAAGACATAACCTACAGAAAATTATTCAGATAGCATAGTAAAAAATTGATATTAAACTCTCCTGAAAAGTCTACAGAAATAGATGAGTACCTAAAACTGTCAGCCAAGATGCAGCAACACCTAAAGCTAGAAGAGACAAGGTTGGGATATGAAAGTTATTAAACATCCCTGATTTTGAGATCTGCAAGGACCAGCTACAAAGTCCTATTAAGGAAGACGTGGATGCTTTATAAATCATCCTGTGATAGCAGAAAAAAGGAAAAAAGATTGGAGGATACATAGCGGGCATGTTCCTAGACAAGATCCAATAGTGTCCCTCCTGACAAAGTATGGGTGATCTGCTATCTGCTATCTGCTATGGGGTGATCTGCTTATCAGCTCTGCTACTTCACCAAGATTGCATAGAAGATGAGATGCCAAACCAGACCTGAAGCCAGCAGTTGAATTGCTGTAATAGACAGTACAAATGAGATGAATCTCTTTCTTACTGTGTATGAGAGAAGAAAAAAACCACACGTGAAGGTGTCATGGCTTGAACTCGGCCAGTAGGCAATCACCACACAGCCAGTCGCTTACTCCCCCCCACCCCCAGTTCCCCGGAGGAAATAGGGGAGGGACAAAAAAAAAAGAAAATTTGTAAGTTGAATAAAAAAAAGTTTACTGATAGTAACAAGACAACAGTAACAATAGGAAGTCCAAACGGGTAATACACAATGCGGTTCCTCACTGCCTGGTGACCGGTATGCAGCCCACCCCCAGCAGCGATCCCAGCCACACCAAAGATCCCACCACGCCGACCGACCTGAAGTGGAAATGAGAGAGCACCCGCCTCCTTTATATATTGAGCATAATGTCACATGGTATGGAATACTCCAATGACCGATCCAGGCCTGGCCCTCTAGCTGTGCTTCCTCTCAGCCCAAGGAAAGTTAAGTCTATCCTGGCTGAAACCAGGACAGAAGGAAAAGGGATTTTGGACAGTTAAGACATTTCCTGAATATCTTACTACATATTTTATTAAGCAAATAGACTTTTCAAAATCAGTTTACTAAGACTAAGACAAGCAAAACCTGAAGTCTCAAAAGTTTTAATCTGGACCTTTTTTTTTTTTTTTTATAGTTTAAGTAGTTTTAGTTCTTTGTCTTAAAACACCAAGATTTTGTTGGTTTGGTTTTAACTTTCTAACACAATTACTCATTCAGACCACTTGAGATCCAAGCCTTTTGCTTTATATATATTTGAAATGACTGTGGCACAAGAAGTGTAAATAACAAAGAAATCCAAATCAATAATTTGTTTGGGAAAATAACCATATTTATATAGCAGTAAATATTTAAAACAGTAGTATGTACTCCCTAGACTTAAAGCATAAAATATTATTTTTTACAATATATGGAGGTAGTTTTTTTTTCTTCAATTTATAGTAGCTCCATTGACTTCAATAAATTGCTCTCAGTTTGCACCAAAGTAACAGAGCAAAATTTGACCCAGGGATTTCAACATTTCTTTTAAATCTAAATTTATAATAAAGCGCAAAAACTTCTTAATGATGAATTGTTTTGTTGCTAGGCAGTCTGGCCCTGATGAGCTGTTAAAGTTTGATTTACTCTGCTGATCCATGACCTCTTTCTCTGACAACTCATTTTTTATGATTATTTATTTATATTATAGAAGCACGTAGAGGCTTCTGAGGTGACCAGGGCTTTATTGTGTTATTAGGCACTGTCTAAAGATGCATAAAGAAAAATCTCCTTATTCTGTAGAGTTCACTATTTATGTAGCAGGCACAGTTTTTTAGGGAGCAGAGTGAAATGGAGGACAGCTTTAGTTCCCCTGAATTGTGTTTCTCAGTGTGCCACGCACTGCTCTGTGTAGTGGGGATGCAGGCTCTCGGTAACCTCCATCGCACACATACCTGCACCACAGAGACACAATGAGTTAGAGGGGACTGGAAATAAAAGCTTTTATCTGATTTTACTGAGAAAGACAAGAATGGAGGGAAGGAGACTCTCATCTCTCCTATGTCCTCTACAGAAGTTATTGTGTGTCTAGCAGAATTAGTTAAATTAGTTAAACCTGATGAATTTAGCTGACACAGGTTAAATAGTACAAAAGTTTTTGGGGAAGAGGTAACAGACACCCACAACCACACATACGTAGTGCAAGGGAGATGTTGTTAACCTGAAAACACTTTAGCACGGATGTTCAGCCCAGGAATCTGTAATCACTGAGGTTCCTGCCTTGTGCACTCCCCAGCTTGACAGCTACTTACTGCAGAGCTGCTTGTGAGTACAAGAGATCAGGCATGGGCAAAGGAAAAAAATAAGGAAAAAGAAAACCAGCTGTGCAATATTTATTTTGAGAGCAGAACAAGCATGCAAGTATTGATTTTCCAAAATGGTACAAGACAGAAAGGTCGTATTTTCAGTCCTCGAAACCTCAGTGCCTTGCTAAGGTTCTGTGAGGCTATTTCACCTGAGGTATTTGTGTTTCCTTAGCCGAACGCCATTGTCTCATATCCCAGAGGGGCCGTGCTGCAAATGGCGTATGAAAATTGATTGCTGAATTTCTGCCTGGCTCACAGGGCTCTGCAGGCAGTGCTGTGTGTGAAAATGGTCAGACACTGCATGGGCCACACCAGTTCATTGCAACACCGGTTTGAATTACAGACAGAGAGAAAGGGAGCTCTCCACCCCTGCCTGCTAAGCCCGGATGCAACGACTACTTGAGGGGGAGAAATCTGACAAGTTAATTCAGTAGAAAATTAGGTACAGCAAATCTTACTCTCTTCAGTACTCTGTCTTTTTACACAATGTGTCTTGCTTTTAGACCAGATTTCGAGGTGTTAAATAACACTAGTTTGGCAAAGCAGAGGCCAGTGCATCCAGAACTCTCTAGACTTTTCTCTGCTTTTTCTTTTTTTGACTCACCTTTCAAAGCAGACTTGTTGTTCACAACAGAGCATGACAATCCAAAAGCACGCAAGCGCCTGGAAGTGTGAATCTCCGCTATGAGGCTTAGCTTTGCCTTGTCTCATGCTCCACTTGAGACATTAAAAAATGAGAGTTTACTCTTAAATCTTTCTTAAGATGACATAAATCAGGGATTATTCCACTGAGGTCAATGTAAATTTGTGGTAAAGCTGATCTGAGTGATAAATACCTAGTCCCTAAAACTGAACAAAACATGTTGGGCTAATAACTGAATATGTGATTGTGAGTGCTCTGAGCAACGTATGATGGAAAAAACACAGAATGAACCCATGGCTTCCTTCTAAGACCAATGATTTTCTGTCTTGTTTTTGTCCACTTTTTGAATGTTGTCTCCTATACCAGCTGGTTGCCTCTTTCCCCTGCTCCATTCCCACCTTTTTTTCAGGCTGCTGTTTAGCTGTCTTTTGTGCAGATAGTAGGTATTTTGAACTCAGCTTAGAGTTACATAAATACAAAATAATAGTTGACCATACTGGACCAGATGCTCAGTTAATGTAACTCAGTTTGCACAGCACTGACTGATTCCTGCAGACGTGTTGAACAGACACATGAAGGCTTATTGCCTCTCTTGTGTTTCTCCCAGAAAATGTTTGCATTTTTTTCTCCCTTCACTTTGAGACTGGATGCTCATCTGCCAGCCAGTATGACTGATTTTCTCATTCCAGGTAGGTCTGTGTTTTCAAGCAAAGGAACCAACTTAAGGCTAATTTTTCTGCAAGTTTTTATCTGCCAGCCGTGTCTACCTGTTTGCTGTGTCTATTCCTCCTGCTTGCCAACTGCTCTTAGCAACCAGCTTTTTCATAGCCTAAAGGTTCAAACTTAAAAGCTGCTCACACTGTTGTGCAGCATCTCTATGTTTGGGTCTTTTTTTCCACCTTTGTAACCAAGCAAGTGTACCAGACACAAAGACTCTGGTGTTGCTCCTCTCTGCCAGTCGCACCATGTGATTCCTATTGAATGATTGTGATCATGGGGTCAGTATTCTTCTTCCTGTATTTTTACCTTCTACATACATCCAGCAATTCCCTTCTCAAGTGGAACATTTAAAGACAGTGCAGCAAGATGTGACAAAGACTGCAGAAAACAATGGTCTGACAAAGATTACGTGAAAGGAGGTTTTGAGGTGGGGAAAAAGGTAATTAAGGTCAAAGTTACAATTACCTCCATGTAGAGGTATTAAGACTGGGCACTGCCTTTATCTTACATCCTAAACCTCTTAATATACACAGACACACTAACATGAATTTCTCTGTCTTCTTTCTGAGCCAGGCAGCTCTGTAAGCAGGAAGGACTGCTACAGGACACTTTACAGTGAGGCATTGCACGTTCTAATGGAAGCACTGTGAACCTGATCTCAATTAGCATGGGCACGTGCAGATATACTCTAGACATTTCCATCCAGTAGCCTAGGCTTGTGTCTTTCCCCCTTATTAGTGAGTATCCTAATGCAGGAATTGTACATTCTTTTAACTCTTCCTCTCAAATGAAATCTACATTTTCTCCATCTCCATAGGCAAAGAGCACTTGCACACCTTCCATGTGATTCCTGGGAGCTCTCAAAGACTTGTATTTGCATTCATTCCCACTCTTTTGATTATGACAAACTCTTGTGTTATCTATATGATTTTACCTTCCTTTACTATCATGAATACCCCACATGATCCTCACCCTGGGATTCCTTATCTGAGTACAGTAGGACTTGTAGACTTAAATAGATGCATAAGAATATGCAGGATTTGAGCCAAGGCTGGATGCCACTGTAATGCTGAGCCCTACACAGAGGAGGGGAGGACACATTATATGTAAATTTTAAAAATACATGGGATTCTTAGGTCAACCTCCCTGTGTATCCCCATTCTGTGCATCACACAATCACTAAAGCTCTACGGACTTTCAACGAAGTTGTAAATGTATACATCATGACATACAAAGGGGAAGAGACAATAACTGTGACTCTGTTAAACATGAAGTTCTCTGTAGAGGATACTTCCAAGGTCACTTCCATCAGTGTGTGAGGATGTAGACAACATGTTACAGCTCCATCTTTGCAATTCCCCTTAGCAGAAGCATCAAAGATATGGGAGAAAATGGCCCAGTGTGCTCTTGATGTTCCCTGGATTTTTCATTTTTGGAATCAAGCATAATTTAACCCACTATTGAGACACTGTGCAGCTCTCCCTGAAGATAATGGGGAAAGTCTTTTAGTATGTTGGAGGAAGAGCATACGTATTATTTATTATGGCCAAACATGAAAATGCTTTAGTCCATAACTCATCAGCAGGACAGGGAGTCCAGAAACAGGGGTTTCAGTATAGTCTGAAGGTGCCTAAAGAATTTTTGTTTCAGTCAAACACTCCATCTCTCCCCGTAAGCTGCCTGAATGCTGAATGGCAGTTTTGTGGGTGGTGTATTTATAATACATGCATTGCATAAGCTTTGGTGTCAGTATTCCATTTTGAAATCCTTGAATTCTCTGTTAGTACGAAGAAAGATGATTAAAAGACTTTTGACCGATTATTTCCTGACACACAATGTTAAAATATTTCAGTCCATGTCTTTGCCAGTTACGGCAAGAGAAAGACAAGGATTAGACCATTAATCAGCACTTAGGCCTGTAAAAAAATTCATTTTGATCATGCAACAGTACTTGAAGTGCTGATGTGCTGGTATTGTTATTTTGACATGATGAAGTAATACAGAATATCTGTTCCATACTTTCGTCTCTGAAGCTTCTCTTGAAAATAAGGTGAAGAATGAGAGACTACAAAAATGTGTGTTGTAAACATGACTGTATAAAGAACAACAGAAAAGAAGAATGAAAGTCAAGTGTTGAAAGCCTGATGACGTTTCTTTTATTTTCTTCTTGTGTGAGTCATGCAAACCTCTGTTGTTTCTTTCTCCTCCATATATTGATTTATGGCTTGATGGTATTAATGAAATTCAAAACTTCCTTGGATGCTGCTTTAATGCTTGCCTTATTAAATCCACTTTTTAAACCTCAACCTAAACAACTTCCTCCACAACAGTTTAAAATTTTAATTGATAAATTGCTAATGAAGGTTCTGAAAGAAAAGAAAAACATAAAAAGGGAGAAAAAAATATCAAATCCATAGTCTTCATATAGCACAAACAGGCTAACACTGATGAAAATAATGACTGGGAGAAATGAAGAAAAAAAGAGAAATAAAAATGGTGTCAATTGTTGATTAGCAAACAACTATTAATTATTATTTTTCAGAATGGAGGAAAAAGAAAAGAATGACTGCTTTGCAGCATCAGCCCTGGTGGTGGCAAAACAATGCTCCAGATGGTTAGCTACCTGCTAACTTGAAGTAGGGTTGTATGAATATCCAGAGATGGAGACTCCACAACCTCTCTCACCAACCTGCTCCAGTATTTGATCATCTCGCAGTAAAAAAACTTTGTCTTACTTTTAAGTGGAATTTCCTGTATTTGTGTTAGAGTTTGTGCCTACTGTCTCTTGTCTTGTCCTGAGAAAAGCCTGGCTCTGTCTTCCATACTGCCTCCCATCAGGTATTTATCCACATTGATGTGATCTCCTGAGCCCTTTTTTCTCCAGACTGAAAACTCCTAGCTCTCTTAGTCTTTCCTTGTATGTCAGATGCTCCAGTCCCTTAGTCATCTTAGCGGTCCTTTGCTGGACTAAGTCCAGTATGTCCATGTCACGCTTATACTTGGGAGCCCAGCACTAGACCTGGACACAACCCTGTGCCTGAGCACTGTAATCTATCCAACTAAACGTAGTCTATCCACTAAATGCTATTCTTATTTCTCTATGATATTGCTTTATAGGTACGGTATGTGGGAGTGTATGTATGTTTTCTAGTGATCTTCAAGCCAGACTGGCCAGCAAGTGGGAGGAGACCACCACATGGTAAGATCCAGGCTCTGAGTTGGTGACCAATAAAGGGGTCTTGGATCTAAGACCTGGACCAAAGATGAACTGAATGCCTATGCTAATATTCAAGAGAGCTGTGAATGTGGTGTGTTTGTTAATATGGAGAGTGAGGGTATATGCATATCCATTGATGGGTCTCTGTAGTTCACTGTTTGAATCTCACTTTGATGAATAACAGGCTTAGATTAAAATCCCAGCTAAGGTGTGAAGATCTGAAGGCAACAAGAAAACTATTGCAAGAGTTCATAAGAAAAAAGATGTGCAGTCAAATGACCTTTTAAAACAAATTTAAGAAATGTTTGAGAAGTGTTTTGATTTCTGCTACACTGCTCTTAGTTTGGAAAATAGGTCATCCTATGAAGAGAAGTGCTAAAATCATGGTATGCTAAATATAAGTGTTCTTAAGTAGTGATTT
This sequence comes from Strix aluco, assembly GCF_031877795.1. Lineage (NCBI taxonomy): Eukaryota > Metazoa > Chordata > Aves > Strigiformes > Strigidae > Strix > Strix aluco. The sequence continues at coordinate 11,791,199 of NC_133931.1, read as the reverse complement.
GATGAACTGACTTACAGGTGTATGTGTTGTGTGTGTTCTGAATAAATTCAGGAATTATAACATCTTTTATGACCACTGAACTTTTCAACAAGAAACTTTACCATAAACTTTCATTCTGAAGTCCCAAAAGAACTGGTCAACAAACGCTTTTTTTTCCCCCCTTTCATTCCCTCTGCCTAGTTCTGTAGATGTTCATCTTTTAAGCTTTGCCAATACCTAGACTGACAATATAATACCAACCAAAACAATAAGACTGAAATAATAAAAAAAATGTTCTTGCCACGGTATGTCTAACCAAAACAAGAACACGAGCTGTTATTTGAGGACTAACTTCTGTAGTCCTTGCAAGTTCTTATGGTATTAATACAGCAAGAGGTGGATCATCTCATCCAACTGTATGACAAAGAGTTAAATGTTTTATCTAAGTTAGCTGTTAGGCTCCTTCAGGAGACCAATGGGGAGAGAAAAACATATCCAAAAGGTGACTGGCTTCACCTATCTCATATGCCACCTCAGAAAGAGGTGGATTCCCTCTGGAGGTAACTGCCTGCCTCTGTTAGTGAATAACTAACAGAATAACTAGTGAAATTCACTCCAGTGAATAACTTTTGGACAACTAAAATTCACCAAGATGGATGCTCTTGTCAAACTCTGCATGTTCATTCATAAGTGTGGGTTCACTTTCTTCAAACTTCTGTTATTGAATCTGCTCATTTTCCTTTCTAGTAACCCTTGTAGTTGGAAGGATGTGTAGCTGAACTGGTGTTAAAAGTTATAGGATTAGCTGAGCAATGTTACCCCCTGTACCTTGATGATATACTACAGTCTCTAAAACAAATTCAGTTCTTGACAGAAAAAGTGAGGAGTTTTTGTGGCAGTGTGCTCTCCCCATCCCTTTTCTGCTTAAGCAATAGCCACCAGTGGCGGTCATGACAGCTACGTCTGACTTAAGTTGGACTCTGGGGAGACAGATATCAAGGCAATAGCTAAGGGCCATAAATCTTGCTCAACAGCTGAGCAAAATAAGGCTGGCATGCAAATATGACTATAATTCAATAATCTTTCTCCATAAATAGCGGACAGTCCAGGGCCCATTGAGCTCTCCTGCATGGCAGCAGGCTGCACAACAGGATCTCCCATTGAGTATGGACACCTGTCAAGGTTACTCCTCAAGGTTGAGAGAATCCTTATCGCATTGGATACTCAATAAGTGAATTGGGAATATGTGCTCTGAACCTTTGAAATCTTAGCTAAGTGGTATAAAGGATTGACTGTGCACATGTAATTCTTTAGACATAAACTGTTGACCAAGTCTGGGACTAAGTCTGGATCCAGCCTCACCTAAAATCTCATCTGAGAAGGAGTTTAGAATACAAGGGGGTCCTTTCTGAACCTCATAACTCAATGAGAGGATCTCCTGGACAGTTTTGTCTGATCCTGTCCTCTATGCAGTAAATAATCAACTGTACCTTGCCACTGAATCTTGTTAAACCACTGTCACATTTGCCATTGAACTTTGTTAACTCACTGTCTTATATCAAGGAAATATATTGATGATTCGCTCTTAAGAGTGAAGTGAGTCACTCCGTCCATGACAAGTCTGAATGAATATCTGACCAGCAGGTCGAGGGAGGTGATTCTTCCCCTCTACTCCACTCTGGTGAGACCCCACCTGGAGCACTGCATAAAGCTCTGGGGCCCCCAACATAAGAAAGACATGGATCTATTGGAGTGAGTCCACAGGAGTGCCATGAGGATGACCAGGGGAGATTTGGGGGTTGTTGAGAGAGTTGGGGTTGTTCAGCCTGGAGAAGAGTAGGCTCCAGGGAGACCTTTTAGCAGCCTTCCAGTACTTCAAGGGGGCCTAAAGGAAAGGTGGGAAGGGTCTTTTTACAAAGGTATGTAGTGATAGGACAAAGGGTAATGGTTTTAAACTGAAAGAGGGTGGATTTATATTAGATATAAGGAAGAAATTCTTTACTGTGAGGGTTGTGAGACACTGGCACAGGTTGCCCAGAGAGGTTGTGGCTGCCCCCTTCCTGGAAGTGTTCAAGGCCAGGCTGGACAGGGCTTTGAGCAGCCTGATCTAGTGGAAGGTGTCCCTGTCCATGGCAGGGGAGTTGGAACAAGATAATCATTAAGGTCCCTTCCAACCCAAACCATTCTATGATTCTCAATTCTATGATTTTATGATCTGCTATCCTGAGTCAGTGACAGATTTTCTATAAATAGGATGATTAAATATTTTGCCTAATATATTCCCAGAAATACATTGGACAATCTTCGTATAGTCTTGGTCCATATTTTAATAGAATGGGTACCCAGCTGGGACAGCACATTTCTTGTGTTCTGTCTGAAAATCCCACAGTCAGTTATTGTTCCTGTTGCAGGACTTGTTAATGGATGATGACATTTGAAAAAAAAGCATCTAGTAAAAAAGAAGCTGCTGTTCTTCTAATGATTAGGTCCATAAGCCTAAAATGTGTAAAGTTTAAATAAACAGGACTAATTTCAGCCACATATCCTGCTGGAGAAACAAATTCAGTTTCTAGCTCTTTCCCAGTAGCATCAGTGCATGTCTTTGTTCCACATAGTATAATGTGACAATTCATTCATTTGCAATACATTTCCAGTGGAAAAATCCATAATGTGTTATTCACTGAAAAGTGGTATAATTAAATACATACTTTGTGGTATAGTTAAATATATACTTTTCTGGAATTACCCCAAAAGAAGAAACAGGTAAGGTACTGTGAAAGGAAATCAGGTAACCCACCTGCTTCTTTCAGCAAATGTAGGGAGACTCTTTATGGGGCTTCACCAGCTGAGCAACAGTAATGTTTTGCTGACAGCAGCAGTGTGGACATGAGGCAATCCAAGTCTTGAGGAAGGTTGTAAGGTTAGTCATAAATGATAGGAGAAATTCTGCCATCTCCCATCCAAATACAGGATGCACAAGAAGTCTGTAGGAGTAGGGAGCAGCTGCAGCACGGGGGAGGTCCTCTGTATTTTGTCACACCTTTGTCTGCCATCCAACACAACTGCATGAGCCAAATGTATTGGATAGATTGGTTTTCTCCTTAACCTCACTGTCAGTGAACATGTCAAGGATTAAATATGCACTGTAGAGAGTGACAGATGCAAGTAAGCTCTGCCTGTTCACTCAGCTCACCAAGGGCAGCGTGGTCGCATCAGTGTAATGCAAAACTCAGGTTAATATATGCTGTTAAAAGGAAAGGATATATTAGCTGGGTCTTGGCTCCAGGCTGACAGCCAGTTTTGGCATGAGAGCTGGCTCATGTCTCCTGCTGTGGTCTAGGAGGCAGAGCAGGCTCATGCCAGCTTGTAAGATATCATGTGGACATATCCCACGCTGCTTCTCTGTTGAGCTGGTGTAGCCACCAGTAGTGTAGCCATTCCTGAGGGATTTGGAGTTGAAAGGAAGCAAGCAGTGCTTGGCAGGCTAGAAGGCTGAGGTACTGGTTAATTAAATTCCTTGTAGGTTTTCCCTTCATAATAATGCTAAATCCAGGGATAAGTTGTCCTGGCAACAGCTTTGGCTACTGTTCTTCCCACCCTTGCTTTTATGCTTGTGATTAAAGGTACTGGAGTATGTAAATCACCAGCTGAGGCTGGTGGATTTATTTATTTATTTCAGAGAAAGTACTGCCCATATTAATTGATAATACAGTGCACTTTCATTTGCGTTTGAATAATAAAACACTGTACTCTTCAGAGCTCAGTCTTTAGCTGACAACATATATTATTCATTGTTTCAAAATGTAATAAAGATACATACTTAATATCTGCTTTCCAATTAAACTTTATGAGTGGGGGTTGACTATGGTTATATTTTTTGGCTGTGCTTTTTAATTTTCTTCTAATGCCTCCCTGGGAATTCAAGAGGCAGCTTCAAGCATAAACATGTTGAGTGTTAAAATAGTGTAGTATATTTTATGGTCAAAATGTTATTACACAGATTTGTGGGACTAACAAATGTGGTGACTGAAAGTAGGCATTGAACCTGCTTCACTTGATTTCTCCAGTAGGTTTCAGGGTTTGCAATTTCAGATGAAGCCAATGGCACCAGAAATAAGTGGCCTGGTCTTTTTTGTTTGAGGAATGGTGTCAATTGGCTAGTTGAAAACCATGGATCCTTGGTAGTCCTGCAGATCCATTATTATTATTATTAATTATTATTATTATTGCTGCTATTATTAACCACATTGCATGTTTACTAAAGAGTCCTCAGGCATAAGTAAGATGTGCAGCCATAGGTTTATGCCACTTGCTTTAGTTAGCTCTGTTTATAGGTTGGGTTCTTTATAAAAATGATCATTTTAGTCACAGACACTTCTGGGAGGGGAGCACAGCAACTGATTAAAATGGTTACCCATTGCAGGTTTATGCGGGTGTTTTTATTCTCTCGATTTTGCTCTTCCCATGATTAGGCTTGTGGCAGACAAGACACTTATGCATGTCTATGAGTCATGTGGCTGGGACCTTGGAGACAGAGGTCATCCTCTGCATTGGAGGGGACAGTCCCCTTCTGCCAACAGACTGGTGGAGCAGGGCAGTAGGAACAGCAAATGACTGATTGGGATACTTAGGTCATTTAGAAAATACTTTAAGACAGCACGTGTACTTTCCTTTAGATTACATATATTCTTCTGTATACAATGACTTGAGATAGAGCAGTGACTGTGTCCACAATTGTGTTTTTTTTTCCTGCCTGAAGCCAGTAAGGACTTATTCTATCCAGAATACAAGTCAGTGGCTGTACTGGAAGAAAAGATTGGAAGGACAAATGAAGATGCCATGTGTTATAAAGACTAAAGAGTTTCTGAATAAGAAAATGGAGGAAGCATGAGTTTTGCAATGGCAAAACTCAAATAAGGAAATTTCTACTGGTCAATGCAGGCGGAAGTGTCAGTGTGTCAATCAGGCATGCAACATGGCTCAAGGCAGATGACAGTGGTTGTGAAATAGAGATATCCAGATCTCATGATGCTAAGTACTCCGCATACACGGGTGTGTTGTGAAGGCACTTTCCTTTGGTTTCTAGCCAATGCAGATGGAAAAGGGCTGTTCCTCAGAATTGTTATTTAGTGCCTGAATCACTCCCTGGAGGGATTTCTCTTTCCTGTGGCTACAGAGGAAGTTTAAGGAAATTTGCACTAAAACTCAGTCAATGAAGTTATGTTGTGTACAACCCTCCTTTATAGCTCCTTCAGTTCACCCAGACGAAGAGAAAAAAGGAGGAGCACAATTTGAAGTATCCCTGTTATTTTCATATCTCTAATATGAAAACAGCAGAAAACATTTGTGAAGACACAGCTGGTTGACTGAGCTAGACAATTATGAGATGACATACCTGTGGCTGGCTGGCAGCCTGGACTGCAAGGCAACTGAGTGTGTCTAAATGGCGATCTCCAGCAGGCTAAAGAGAAAAGATGCTCCTTCTGTGCCAAAAAGGATGGGAAAATGTTTTCAAGAAACAAGTAAATAGGGCTGTGCACTTTTCAGAATGATGATAGGAAATGGAAATCGAGAGTTAGATAGACTTCTGGCTATGGGAGGCCAGGGATTTGCTGGCGATGATGGATATTGACATTGGTCTATGGAGATATAACCAAGAAAGCTCAGGAAACTTCTGAAGAAGGGAAACCAAAGTAAAGAATGAACATTCTGGAAATGAGCAGCTCACTTGATGAGAGGGGTAGGTTTTTGTTGTTGTGGATCACTGATTTTCTTACTAAGGAGACAGGGGAATGATAAATTTTCAATCCTGAATAGCAGAAGAGCAGCCAGTTTTCTGGGGAAGGAGGCTGTTACCAGAGGAGGTTAAATTAATAACAAAATGGATTAAAATGAGAACTCAGCATAATATCAAAATATGTTGAAAATAAAATGAATCAAAGCATCAAGAAATATGGAGACAAGATGTTTGATTAGCTTTATGTCAATAATTGGGAGATGAAGTGAAAAATAGTACGGATTTGAAACTATTTCTTTGTTAGAATTTATTAACTATGGGCATTTGTAAAGCCTGATAGGAAGGTCTGTGTGACTGAAAATTTTTAAAAAATTACAGTGGTTTTTGTGAGTTGACTATGTAAAGGAGACAGGTACTCTTCCAAAGTTCACTTATGAGTTGCCAGAGCAATCACAACTTGGCAGTATCTGCAACAGACTGTCAAGCCAAGCCAGAGTGCAGGATGACTAACCTCTCCTCTTACAGAGGGGGAAAAGCTGCACTAACATGTAGAGTGGGAGACTGTGTGAGATATGCTCAATTTCGTGTGCTGAAAGAAACTAAAAGTTCTTTAGTTTTAGCATCTAAGCTTGGGGAACTGTAACTTAAACATCATTTTGAAAGATTAAGAGAAATAGATCACAAACCTGAAAGATACGGTTGCTTAGGTACAAATGATTTTTACCTGATTACATTTGCAAGCAAAATAACAGAACTAAGATCAATGGACTAAAATAGATACTTGATGTTTTAAAACATTCCATTTCACAGAAATGAAAACAATTAGGAGGTGAATCAGCTGGGGAAAAGACTGTCAACAAACTGATGAATTATGATTGAGAGCAGTTGCAGAACATTTCACTGGATGCTTCAAAAGCTACATTTTGACAATGGGAATAGAATGCTTTGCCAGCTATAAAATCAAGCCAAAACAGTTAGCAGCTTGAGTCATGGGGGAGGTGAAAGGACTTTATATAAGTACTATAAAGCAGTGGGGCACTGGTAGGGGAGAAGGTTGACATATATGAGTGCAAGCAGGTACCATGCACTTCAGTGTAGTTACATGTAGTCTATCATAATATTTCTGTAGGTTTTACCACAATGGTAAAGCAATGAGTAACAAGCAACAGGTGCAATTTAGTAAAAGCCACGATAAAATTTACACTGCAGAAATATCTAAGATTAAGATTTCACTTGCTTTCTAATACCAATGCTTTAGTTCAGACAGGGTTAATTCAACAAAGTGTTATGGTTCTTTCATGTAGTTGGTAAATTAAACATTGCAGTGTTTTCTTTTGGCTTCATAATTTATGAATTCTGTCTCAAAACTTTGCTCAGTAACTTCATAGGATAACTAAATTTCCCATGTAATGTTATTAATAAAATATATACTATTCTTGCAAAAAAATATTCTTAAATTAAACCTTCTGAAATGTTGCTGTTCGTCTCATGTGTCACTGCCTTAGTGAAACAGCCATGATTTAATATGCCCACAGAGCATTCAACATGACACCCTTGATTCTACTTCTTGACAAGGAGCAAGCCACATGATGAGTAGCTGAATTACCAGCTTTTAGAAACTGCTTTTCTTTGTTATTTTACTCAGTGTAGATTCTTGAGGAGTCAGGGAGGTAGATGGTCAGCAGAAGACTTGTGGAAGATATGCAGTGGAAAAGGTCCAGATGACAAGTGACAATAAGAAGTGAAGAAAGAGATGGCTAATGTGGGATATATGGAGAAGGAAAAATCAACAAACGTAGTAATCTTCTGTGTATATGCAGAGCTGTTCCTCCTCTTGTTTTTTTTTAAGGGATCAAAGACATTGGAGGACCCAGTGCAGCATCATGGTCTGGTACTGAATTCATTGTTCATTACAGAAGCAAACAAGGAACCACAAATGCTAAGTAAAAGATTTTTTCAGAGTGGTTCATTCTGTTTTCTGGAATGTGTGCATATTTATTTAATTTGTGGATTTTGCCATTCAGTCAACTCTGAGCTTGATTGAGAATCCACTTTGAAAAACGTTTATACTGTAAGGTCTTTGGAGCAGAATTTTTTTTCTGGAAACCTAAAATATCTGCAGAGTCTGTTATATCACAGGAAAATTGAGTTGTTGGAGGCATTCATGAAACAGGATAAACATAGAAATTATCCCTTCTTGTAAATACACTTTTATTTTAGCTACATCCTATGCTTCCTGAAGCCTATGCGCCTCTCTCTTTTTATCCTCACATCAGTTTTTTTTTGGTTCTTAGCTGACATTTTTGGATGAGAAGTTTAGTGCAAAAGTTAGCATCTAATAACTTGCTAATACTTAACTGGAAAACAAACTGAGGGATGCTTCTTCTTCTCCAGGCTGTCAGAGAAAAAAGCATGCTGCTGCCTTGGAACTGCATCTTCTCTGTTCTAGTTGCATTTGTATTGCTTAAAGAGATGCTTACAAAGACAGAGAAAACTAGCTGGGCTCTAAGGGAAACTCTCCTTGTTTGCAGCCTGGGCCAATCTGGGCCGCAAAGCTACAAGGTGCCTTTTCCAGTTGCAAGCCAGCTGTGCTGTCTGCAAGACTAGGGGAGGACACATTACAGGGCTTTTTTGCAGACACTTTCATATTTCTACTGTGCAATGATAGTACATTTTATATGCTGTATCCACAGGGATACATGTGCTTCTTTTAGGGATGCTGAGCCTCTGCAACATCCACCACTTTCCCTCTTTATGTGATAGTTGAAATCAATCCTACAGGGCTATTAGTTCAACTAATGACAACTGTCCAGCAAAGTGACTACCAGTGAGCTCTCAGTGTCTCAATAAAGATATCTGAAATAAAATACACTGGAAAGTGTAGTAGCTGAGATTATGCTGCTTGTGCAACTATCTTTGTCTTCCTTCTCCTTTAATATTGAACACTTTCAGTCAGAGAAAAAATAATCTGTGAGCATCCCTTATAGCCCATAGGGTAACTCCAGCTGCCCACCCTTGTGGCTATGCTCTGCTGAAGATGGCCATGCTGCCTACCTGCCTACTGGTGCCTGAAGGCATGAGGTGTATTGTGCCATTACAAATGGTGTCTGCTCCATGCACATTCTCCAGGGTGAGGGTGGCTGAGTCACCTCCAGCCAAGGAATTAATCTGGTTTGTGGTTCACTCCCTTCTTCTCCAAAGGTCCTTTGAGTATCACCTCCTGGCCCCTCAGGGAAGGAGATGGGTAACTATATGAGCAGAACCCTGATCTGGGCTCGCAGGCCTTCTCTGCTCCCAGGAGCCTGGTCTTCTTTTCTCATGGGACAAGAATGCTCCTGTGAAAAATGGTATCTGGGAACAGACCAGAGAAATTACCTTCTAGTTAATAACAGTAGCTATTTCCAATGGGCTGTAGATTGATCATCCATTAACCATCAGAAGAGAAGGTTCTGGAGAGTAATGTAAACTTACCAGGTTAATGAAGTTAAGGAAACACCTTATCAAATTAATTATGTGATGGTGTGACAACACCATCTGCCCTGCAGTCAAAAAATCAGGGAATGGCAGATCATTTGGTGGCATGCTGCCCACCTTTAATTCAGTAGAATGGCCTCCATCATAGGGGACTGTGTTACAAATCATTCACAAAATTTACAAGCACTTTTATATGCATGCCTTCATAATTTCATGGCTATGTTTTCAGGAATGATATTCTGTTGCCATTTTATCTTTATATAGGTGTTCTTGGCTTTCTTTTCTCTTTTGCTAAACTTCTTACATTTGGGCATTAGGCCTTTATTGACCTTCTTCAGGAGGTTTTAGTTCTTATTCCTTTATTAGTACTCTCAAATCCCAGTTTTAATCTCAGAGATAGTTAATTTCATTTACAAGCACAGTCATCCCTTTTGTTTTTCTCTTCAGCCAGATCTTCACGCTTTTCACTCTTCTTTCACTGTGTGTAGTTATGTTCCCCCATGAGCTCTTTCTCAGGAGCTTATTGTTTCCACAAAATCACTGTTTGGATGAAATCTGTCCCATCTGGATAGGCTTTTTGTACCTCAAAATGACATTTGTACAGCACAAAAGGAAGAGTTTCCTTCTTTTTGCTTTATATTAGCTCTCCAGTCATTTAGTGAAGTCCCTAGTCTGTCCTCTCCCTCTTTTGCTCTGAATGACTAGTATGTAATGCTGCAGAGGTTACTTTTACAAAAGTCACCCTCACCCTTTGTCCTACAGCTTATATTAGTTCCTCTAATTTCTTGTCTGACTGTAGTCTGGATCTGGTGACCTTGGGGCCTTGAAGCGTGGTGTAGTTTTTTTTTCATGCTCCTTTCTAATATTGTAACTTAGGAGATATTACTGCTGTATTTGGTTTACTGGGCCTTGCTTTCTTTTACTCCGAAGCCCCTTTGTATGGTCGTGGCAGGCTCCTTGCATCAGCCGTCCACTACAGACATGAACAAAACATTTGGTAACTAGTGTTCACTCTGTCAGAAACCTCAGCTCACTCCTTGAACTAGCTAGGACAAAAAGACGATCAAAATGAAAGGCAACAGCTAAGACAAGGATCCACAGCTAATAAAAGGAGTTCCTTTTAATATAAAGTAAAATTATAGCATACATGCACTACTACAAAAATACTGTTGTAGTTAAGAGGTTAACCTATTTTAATATAGGAGGTTTTACGGACATAAGGAACATGGGGATTTTTAAAAGGGAAATAAAAAAGAAGGTGAGCTCCTTGAGTGAACCTCAAGCAGAGACACTGAACACCTTCTGTGTCCAAGTCCAATTCTTCTCACCAGGATCCAGCAATTAACATGTTCTCATCTAGCCCAGGAGGAAGGAGAAAGTGGTTTTCACCTACTGAAAACCCCTTGTGACTTGCCAAAGTGAGTGTCTGTGGCCCTTAAGGCCAGGAGGAAAATTTATGAAGTGAAAGGCTCTGAGAACTGGGGAAAAATCCTCGTGGGACTCTGGTGTCACTGGGTGTCTGATCTGGCATTATCACTCTGATGTTCTTCCATGTCAAAAATATTAACAAAGAAGGTTTGAAAGGAGCCATAGGCTAGTAACTTCTCTTTCTGGCAGTGTCTGTTAGAGAGTGCTTGGGAAAATAGTATAAATTTATAAGTCAGTACATCCTCCTAACCAGGAAGGAGGCTTTCTGATCTGGACTTTATAGCTGAATTTTTATGTCTAATTTCTCGTGGTAAATTTATTATTCTGGCATGGACATGTAAGTGAATGTTTTTTAACTATGGACTCTTTCTCATTCTGCAAAATCATTTCATTAGAGGTCTCTACTGCAGCTTTAGGTGTCAAATCCCTTCATATTGTCCCTAGGTGCTCTTCTTCCGCTATCCAAAGGCTCTGTATTGTCTTTCTACTGCCCTCAGACAGATGCCTAATGCTTATTTAATCCAGAAAGAGAGTTTGGGAGTGAGTGCAGCAAAGCCAGGGTAGGGTTGACAGTTATGGCCCCTATAACAGCCACAGAGGGAATGAGGCATATCTAACTGACTGATTGTTATACATAAAAAAATCTTCAGCCATCATAGATTATTTGTCTGCAATTCCACTCTCATTTTTCACTAGTAATTGTTAGTGTTATTTGACATTCCATCTTCCAATCTGCTGTGGTAATGGACTCAAGGCTGACAAACAAAGTGATGAAATACTGCTTATCTCGGTTTTATTTCTTCTCTGAATAAAACCCTGGTGGACAAAAATGTCTTGTACAGAAAAACTACTCAGTACCGATACACTTCATGATCATTCAGCATCTCAACTTTTCAGATCTTATGGCCTTTTTTTATTCCAGATTCCAGCAATATCAAATTTGCTAATTGGCTTATTATTTGGTTGTATGCATTGCTCACTGTGTTGAAAGAAGGTTTCCCACTCTTCCAAGTGTAGGAGATATTGCTAGGTGCATTCACATCTGAAACCCTGTGAGTCTCAGAGGTTCATCAGGTGTTTGTCTTTTTCTTTATTGATGCAAGTTTTTGGTGCTGGGACTCAAGATAGGATAACCTCTGGGCCTTGTCAGTGTTTGCACTTGGGTTAAGCCAGGAAGTTCTCCATGTTACTGGATGAGGGTTTCAGAGTTACCAAGTTCAGATGCAAAAATTAATGTCGGAGATCCTGACTTTTCTGCTGCTTTACTGGGATGAGGAGAAACTGTAATTCTGGCTGAAATCTTGAGTAGCTTAATCCAAATACAGGAAGATTTTGTAATTTCATATTTTCTGGGAAGATTTCTGAACAGTTATCAGTCAGAAGTTTCCTCCAGAAGATGCTTCTATTGTAAAACTATGCTATGGAAACTATGCTAAGGCACCTGGAAAATAGGGAGGTGATTGGTGACAGCCAGCATGGCTTCACTAAGGCCAAATTGTGCCTGACAAACTTGGTGGCCTTCTACGATAGGGTTACGGTGTTGGTGGAGAAGGGAAGAGCAACTGATGTTAGTTACCCGGACTCGTGCAAAGCATTTCACACTGTCCTGCATGACATCATTGTCTCTAAATTAGAGAGACATGGACTTGGCAGATGGACCACTTGGTGGATAAGAAATTGGCTGGATGGTTGCACTCGAAGAGTTGCAGTCAATGGCTCAATGTCCAAGTGGAGAGCAGTGACGAGTGGTGTTCCTCAGGGGTCGGTATTGGGACGGGTGCTGTTTGACATCTTTGTTGGAGACATGAACAGTGAGATTAAGTGCACCCTCAGCAAGTCTGCAGATGACATCAAGCAGTGATGTGGTGGAGTTGGCAATGCTACAGGGAAGGGATGCCATCCAGAGGGACCTTGACAGGCTTGAGAGGTGGCTCTGTGTGAACCTCATGAAGTTCAACAAGGCCAAGTGCAAGGTCTTACACATGGGTTGAGGCAATCCCATGCACAAATCCAGGCTGGACGATGAGTGGATTGAGAGCAGCCCTGTGGAGAAGGACTTGGGGGAGTGGGTTGACAAGAAGCTCAACATGACCCAGCAATGTGTGCTCACAGCCCAGAAAGCCAACTGTATCCTGAGCTGCATCAAAATAATTGTGGCCAGCAGGTCGAGGGAGGGGATTCTCCTCTACTGCTCCACTCTGTTGACATCCCACATGGAGTATTGTGTTCAGCTCTGGGGCCCCCAACATAAGAAGGACATAGACCTGGTAGATCAAGTCCATAGGAGGGCCATGGAGATGATCAGGGGGCTGGAGAACCTTCCTTATGAGGACAGGCTGAGAGAGTTGGGGTTGTTCAGCCTGGAGAAGAGAAGGCTTCAGGAAGGCCTTATAGTGGCCTTCCAGTACTTCAAGGGGGCTACAGGAAAAATGGGGAGGATCTTTTTACAAGGACATGTAGCGATAGAACAAGGGGTAGTGGCTTTAAACTGAAAAAGGGTAGGTTTAATTTAGATGTAAGGAAGAAATTCTTTACTTCCTTAAAGTGTAAGGGTGGTGAGACACTGGAACATGCTACCCAGAGAGGTTGTGGCTGCCCCCTCCCTGGCAGTGTTCAAGGCCAGGTTGGATGGGGATTTGAGCAACCTGGTCTAGTGGGAGGTGTCCCTGCCCATGCAGGTGTGTTGGAACTAGATGATCCTTGAAGTCCCTTCCAACCCAAACCATTCTATAATTCTATGATGCTATGAAAAGTCTGACAAGATGGAGTGTGTATCATTTAGTTTTCTTGTAAATAAACTGCTTTAAATTATAAATTATAGGGGTTTATTCTCTTTATATCTGGAATACACCTAACTGCCTTCTGTTCTGCCATAATCCATCCACAGTGGCTGAGCACCAAATAACGGTCTATATTGACATATGGTCTATATTGACATATATTGAGCTTCACTTTTGTACCAAGTGATTAGGCTACAAGAAGCTGAATGCTTGCAAACTTTCTATAAAAAGAGACAATTTAGTAGAAAAAAGACCCTTCCAGACATTTTGATTTTTGTTTCTGAATTCTGTTTCTGAGGGATTTTTTTTGGTGTTTTTGAATTTTTGTGGATTCCTGAACAATGTTATATGCCTTATTTTGTGACTCTCTTGTTATATGCAGATCTGTGGAGAACTGTGGATTGTAAGAACACAGCCCCAGTTTTGTGTCAAGCAAAGAAACTGCTATGCTGTAATAAAATGGATTCCAGGAGATGCAGGAAAAGAGTAATTTATTCTACTTTGCCATCCTTTTACCTGTATCTCTCAGAAGTATGTTTTAATTTGTTTTTATGTAGACCAGAAAAATTCAAGAATTACGATCAATTCTATGAGACTGACATAACTTCAGAAAAGTTGGACGAGGTAACTGGAAGGAATTTATAATGAAAGGATTGTTTATCCTTAATAGCTGAAGAGATTAGCATTTTTCTGTAATACGATGAATTCATGCCTGATATGCCAGGGATAGAAGTGTAATAAAAACATCTTCGTTCAGAGGATGACTGCATATTTTTTACTGCTTGTGTTTGATTGAAAATTTTTTGAAATGTTGGAAGTTAAAAATTGCACAATGCTCAGGCACAAAACCAACCTTATCCTGTTCAGAGAGGTTTCTGGAGAGTTTTTCATTTTTTGGAGGATTAGCATAGAACTTGCTCCCAGCATTTACAGCTGCTTTAACTCAATTTTAGTTGACACAATGTGTAAATTTACACCACACAGTCTCTGCATTGCCAAACTTTAAGAGACTTAATCTGCCTATTTATTCCAGACAGAAATATGCAGTACAGTTCTCTCCTCTTTTAATCAAATTATCGTCTAGTGTCACCAACATATATAAAATTTGCTTTAATGTCAAAATGATTGACATTACATATTCTTAAAGTTGATTTTGTTTTTTAATTGTTACTTAATAACCATGTGTTGATTCTGACTACTCATTAAGGTACCATTTATCCTCATTTTCATTAAACATATTCTAAAAATTCTCAAGAAAATCTCCTGCAAGTATTCTCGGGTATCTCTACTTGGGCATCATCTATTGGCAAAAACTCTGATGAGGCTGAGGGGAATATTGGCTACTTCATGGCTGTAAATTCAGCCATTGCATTGCCAAAAGTGAGAAATACTCAGAGCTCTTAAACATTCATTGATAAAATATTTCCTTAGGATGGAAATTAAGTCTCTGCAGGCTCCCAGTCTCTTACCAATACAAAATCTTCACTGTAACTAACAGGAGGTTGTCTGCCTAAGGGTTGCTCTTAGTTTAACAGCTCTGGAAGGAAGGAGCTGAGATACACAGCAGCCTGCCCTGATGTTTCTGATTAAACTCCACAACAGCTCTTGCCCCAGGGTGGAACAAGAACTGGAGGACTGAGGGCAGGGAGTCAAGAGGCTTCGTTCACCACTGGAGACAGGTCCTGCGTCTGCACTGGAGAAGCTTCTGATCTAGTCAATGCTGGCTACCATTTGTTATGGAAAACTTACCACTTCTTGTGGAATGACAGAAGTGAACTGAGAGGGCTGCATGGGGAGTGGGTAGAAAAGGGATAGCTTGGTGCAGGAATGGTGTCAAAATTACAGACACGCACAAAAATGTGGATGTGTGAAAAAAGGTGGGAGTGGGGCAAAAGTCCATGGGAAGCATAAAATACAGGTACATTTAAGAGTGCAAAGAGGACTTTTTTCAGGTTGGTAAGTTCCACAAAAGGAAAATAAACATCATAATAGTAGTAATATTATAGTAGATTGTAAAACATTTCAGCCACAACAAATGCTCAAAAATACCTGGTCAAGTGGCATGGGCAAATGCTTAGAAAAAGAGGATGAAAGGAGCTTTACTTAGTTATTTGCCCCCCTAGGCAGGTGTCTAACACACTCCACTTTTAATCAATCACCTTTTGTTCTCCCTTAACATAGAGCATTTGGGTTTGGCAATCCAGTATTGGTGAGGTCTGCAGCCTTATTCTCAGTGATAGCTGTTCTCACTCTGGCTCCAAAGGCACTGTGCCTACTGGAAACAAAATACTGTTGGAGGCTGAGGAGAGAGGCATTATACCAGCTGCTCAGTCCCATGGCACAAAACATGCCTTAAAGGATGATAAGAAAAAGTTAATTCTCTACTAACTTTTCAAATTAAGAGCTGAAAGCCGATTGTGTGCATAGTTGTAATTTTGCACTGCAAATCTATGTTTGTTTTTCAATTTTTTCCACACAGGGAACAAGTTTGGAGCTGTTGCAATCACTTGTTTTTATATTCATAGTGTAAGACCCCAAATATTTAAAAAGAAAGCAATAGTTTGTAAGTAAAACTCTAGTCTGTTTCTTCTAGATTTAGGAATTTCTAGCATCTGATATGTAGCTTTTATTAAGAACAACTAATCTCCACAAGCACTGTTTCACCTAAAATGGGAAGTTTAACTAATGGTTGGAAAGGAGTTGAAGGGAAAAATCTTAGGGTCTAGCTTGGGACAGTTTACCTTGAATCACCCTGGTCTTCCTCAGTTATAGATCTGAACTCCCCCAGCTTGAATAAATTCTGATTAAGATTTTGAGTCTTCTGAAAGGGCCATCTCTAATACCCTTAGAAATCAGGATACAGTGTATCTGTTCTCATTTCTGGAAGAGAGTTCTTGGTTTTCTTAGGCTTTAACTGCCAGGCAGTTTGTCCCAATTCAAGCTACTGGTGGTCAAATCCTGTTTTTTCCCAATTCCTTCAAAATTCCAGGTGTTCAAAACTCGTGAAACGAGTTCCCTCAGACTGAAATTCTTAAAATAGAATATTTCATTTTTCCATCTTGTTTCTGATGCCTTCAATTAAACTGGATTCATTGTATTTTGCCAGGGCACAGCTTGGCAAAGCTAACTGAAAGCTCCAAAAAGAGAAGAGACAAAAATGGGAGTGATGCAGAAAGATGAGGATTTCTAAAGAATTGTAGCTCTCAGGGCAAAAAAGAAAAGAGACCATAAGAAATGGAAGTCCAAGAGGACATAGTTTAGGTTTATCTTGCTTTATTTTGATGGAAAAATGAGTCCTTGCTCACTGTACTGAAAACAAAAGACTTGGAGGGAAACAGTTTTTTCATTTAAATATGATTTTATGAAAAAAACAAAGAATACAAAATGGCCAGAGATCTGTGGAATGAAGACTTACTAATCCTATTTTTGACTCAGTGTTTTTTCACTTGCAGGGAAAGAGTTCGCCTAATGAAGTTGGAGCCAGTCCAAACAAAAGAGGTTGCTTCTTCTGCTTACATCTAAGACCTATGATATTTTGTCTCCTCATGCCTGGTAGAAATGAGGGGACAGCTAGCATATATCTTGCTATTACACATGCATAATTTACCTTAGGACAGATAAGAATGGATGGAAGTAATTTTTATCTACACGTGGCAACAAAAACCCTTGCACCCACCCTGCCAATGCAATTTACAGAGTGATAATAAGATTTTGCTTCTTTGAGGAGGGAGGTGAGTCAGCAAGGCAGAAATACTTGTGAGATGAAGTGATCCTCATTTCTAATCAGAAGAATTGAGACTCTCCAGACCTTAGCATGGAGCCAGCTAGAGAATTTGACACTATCTGTGAAGAACATTAGAAAAAGGGTATGAACTCGAAATGTGCACTGAGGAATCTAAAAACCGCCTTTTCACTGTGTAGTACTGGGTGTAGCTTTTGACATATACCAGAGATATCTTAGGGCTTCCCTAAATGCTGCTGCCTAGTAATTGCTCTGGAATGGGTGGTACAGCTAACACTTGCCAGAGTACGAGTTATTTTGGCTGTGTCTGATCTTGACTCCAGCTGTGGGGGAGGAAGGAAAGTAGGTCAGTGACAGACAGCTCAGATGTATATGACATACTCAAAAGAGTGACAGCTCTGAGAGCATCCTTTGCACAGGTATTAGGACACCTGATATGCTTTCTGTGGACTCAAAATAATTTAGGTTGGAAGGGATTTCTGTAGGTCCTCTAGCCTAACCTCCTGCTCAAAGCAGGACCAATCAGATTGCTTGGTGGAAAACTGAGAGGTCATCTCCAAATGTAAAGGTAAGGGTAACAGCGTAACCTTCATTTTCCTGGCAAGACAAGTAGGCATGTACTAACTGTTTTTTGAAATATCGGCTTTTCTTAGACTCCATGTTTTTTATCAGGTCAAATGCACAGCGTGAACCTGACATTCAGACACTCAGTTCTGGTTTGCTAGGAGTTTGAACATACAGAAAAATGGAAAGTAAACATAAGGAGGACTGGAGTCCTCAATTTTAGAAACTTGCTTCCAGGTAGGCTTAAATTTCAGTTTTAGCAAAGGATGAGAAAAGTGCTTCTTATGTTACTGTGTCAGTTTAGCCAGCTTATACTTGAATTCAAAGGAATTACAAATACAGTTCTTAAAACCATCATTTCAACACCTATTTTTACCCATAGTTGCTCACAAAACATGTAAACATGAGCTGACAGCAGGTGTAAAAGCCTGAGTGCATATGCATGATTTTAGGAGAGAGGGGAAGCAACCTGGTGTAAGCAAAATAAGAGATAGACCTGCAGGCTTTCAGTCTTTACATCTGAATGGGTATTGAAACCCAGCCCCTGAACCCTTTTTTATTCAATACAGGACATCCAAGATTTGTTACAGCTGTAAGCACTTTGAATTCAAGCAATTCATGCAATCACTGCTGCTTGCTTTACACCTAGGATTGACCTTTTCCCATCCCCATGTGCTTTATCTGTCTGGTCTTAGCCACTGTGGAGTAAGATATTGATCTCTGTTTAACAGATACTGCTTACAGATTTTGTCTGTCTTCATGGTCAATGTACGATGTCCTTCTGGCCCTGACTACTCTGGAGCATGAGCTGCTTGAAGGCACATTTCTTTCTGTGGCTGGATTCCCATTTATCACTTGGGTGTCCAGTGGCAGATGGGACCTGCCTGAAGGGGAGAGCCTGGTGGCCTGCATGGTTGATGATGCTGTGTCCTGGCTAAGAACCAGCAGATTTGAATGATCCACGCGGACAAATATTTTGTGTGAAGAAACCCCAAAACATCAGATGATGCAATCCTGCATGGTTTTTTTTCAGGATATATAAAAGTCACAGACAGAATTACTACTTACCAAAAGGCATTTGACTTTTTTTTCTTTTCCTACAAATGCATCATTTACTTCCTTAGAAGAATCTAGAAGTATTTTCTGGGAAACTCACTGACTTAAGCACACCTATTTCACATGCTTTTGCTTAGAATGTTCTGAGAGAAAGTTAATTAAATTTCCTGAAAAAGATTATTCGACATTCATGCATGTCTTGATTCAGAAATTCAAAGTCAGTGAGCAAAAGTAATAGAAACAGTAGTCTTTATAGGGAGTTGCACAATATATAGTAGATCTCTAATTTGTTTAACGGGAAGGGTTATATTTTTCATTCTAGTGTAATCCTTGCTTTCTGCATTATAGCTCCAATGCACAGGATGAATCATTTTATTCTGCAAATAATTCCATTATGATTTATCCTACAAAATATCCATTGTCTCCATAAAGCAGAGTTGAGTCAAACAGCAGTCCAATCCTCCTGTGATTCTTTACCATAGAAGTGGCACTAATTTGCCCTCAGTGCTGAGGACCTTTCCACTGATTGTATGAGTATGCCTGTGCCATTCTGCTGCGGTTATAGTCATGAATATATTTGGATAATAGCTAAGACTACATTGCTCATTGGGAAAACAGAGAGGGCAGACACTGAGACATCTATAAGACATTCCTAGTGCTGTGCATAGGCCAGACACTAAGACCCGTGTAGCAGGAAGTGTGATGGGCAGAGTATTTGTTCTCTGCCTTTTTACTCAGTGTCATGGTTTAAGCCCAGGGGTCAACTGAGCACCACGAAGCCACTCCCTCAATCCTCCTGCCTGCCCCCAATCCCAACGTCCCCTCCTGCACGGTGGGATGGGGAGGAGAAAATACAACAAAAGTCTTGGGGGTTGAGACAAGGACAGGGAGGGACGACATTATGGTCACAGAAAAAAGGCAGATTTGATTGGGGAAGAAAAAGGAACATCAATTTAATTTGAACACCACCACGACCACCAATTTACCAATTAAACAGAATAGGACAGTGAGAAATACAACCACATCTTATGAACACCTTCCCCCCACCACTCCCTTCTTCCCAGGCTCAGCTTTGCTCCTGATTTCTCTACCTCCTGCCCCCAAGTGGCACAGTGGGGGCAGGGGATGGGAGGTGCAGTCAGTTCATCACCCATTGTTTCTGCTGCTCCTTCCTTCCTCCTCAGGGGAAGAACTCCTCACACTCTTCCCCTGCTCCAGCATGTGGTCCCTCTCATGGGACACAGTCCTCCATGATCTTCTCTGACATGAGTCCTTCCTACAGGGCTGCAGCTCTTCACGAACTGCTCTAGCTTGGGTCCCTTCTGTGGGCTGCAGTCTTCCCAGCAACAGAGTTCTGTTCCTTCAGAGTTCCAGTCATTTTCAGGTGCAGCCACCTGCTCTGGTGTGGGGTCCTCCACAGGCTGCAGGTGGGCATCTGCTCCACCTTGGACCTCCATGGGTTGCAGAGGGGAAGCCCTGCCATCTCATCACAGGCTGCATGGGAGTGTCCGCTTCACCACGCCTCCCCCCATCCTCCTTCCCTCTTCAGCTCACCTCAGTGTTTAGGTAGGTATCTCCCTCACACCTCCTCCTCTCAGCTTCTCCTCCTTAAATATGTTATCACAGGGACGCAGCCACCATCACTAATTGTCTCGGACTTGGCCAGAGGTTGGTTTGGCTTGGACCTGGGGAATCTTCTAGCAGCTTCTCACAGGAGTCACCTCTGTAGCCCCTCCTCTGCTACCAAAACCCACCACACACAACAATCAGGTATTGGGGAAAACTGAAATTTTGGCTGGTGGCAGAATGTCTCCAGAGCTGGGAGAACCTGCAAAGGCAGAGGTGTGTGGTTGCCATAGACATGCTGGTACACTCTGTGTATTTCTCTCCATTTCCATTTTTCTTTGCATCTCTCTCTGTACTGTGTTTCTACATAAACATCTACATATGTCAGAGACCTCTTAAAGGTTAAAGCAGTCTATGCTGTATTTATTCCACCTGTCAGTACTACTTGAAATGTAAGGTTTGCTGCCTCTGGCCCCTGAATCATTCTCCCTCCGAATAATCCAGGGAGAAAAGGGACTCATTGTATCTGAGAAGGGGATAAACAGATGTCTTTGACCAAAAAACTTCAAAACAATCAAGCAGAATAATATAATCAAGGACTCCCCTATAAGCAGGAAACCACTGTAGCTTCATATAAACTGTAACTACTATGCTAGTACTATTCTACTAGTATTCTACCACTATTTTATTTTACTTCTTATTTTCACCCTGCAACCTTTTCAAGGTCTGATTTAATTGCTGGAAAGCAAACATAAGAGAAGTTATTTCACAACATTAGAGCAGAAATACCTAAATGCAGTCTTATAATCATAACAGAAAACCACAATTGGAAGCATTGTATAGGAATATTAAGATCATATTTCTCTTAGGAGCATTATGAAGAATATATAGCATGTGTGACAAGTGTGGTGCTTACTGTAATAACACTGTCAAGCCAGACTCAATGCAGTAATAGTGTTACTCTGTCCTTAAGAATCTCACATAAGCCTACAAGACCATTTTTTTTATTTTTACCATGAAACACTCTAATGAAATCAATGGCACAAGTATCCCACAATTTTCTGTGGAACTTCAGTCTTCATTAGAAACATATAACAAAGTTAATTATAGAGCGGTGAATTTTTAAGATGTTGCTGTTTACCTTCACTTACAATGCCAAGGTCTGGGAGTCTACTGGTCAATTAAATTACATATTCAAATTTGTGGCAGTTTCTTGATTGACTCACTAGAGCTTAAGAGTAGCTGTTTATTGTTTGCTTATGTTTTTATTTCTTTTTTGAACTTCAGCAGACCCAATTTCCATACCCAGCCGCTCCCACATAAGAAATCGTTGGTGGTCCATTGGAGCTGTGACCCATGGATGTGGGGGACAGGGAAGAGCAGGGACTCAGCTTTCACGCTGCTGTGAATCTGTAGTGTTTCTATTTATGCCATTCAGTTACTCCACTTTACACTGAAACAATCAAATGCAGAATGTGGTCCACGAACATCAAAATATATTGGTCTATAAATAATTCACCTGAAGCTAGTGCAAGTGACTAAGGTAATGACTGTCTTTTGCCCTGTTCCAGGTGATGGAAACCCCAACTGGTAAATTTTTACGTTATATACTCATTATGGGTGTGTGTAGGTCACTCATATGATACATGTTAAATAGACAATTTACATATTATTGCCTCTGCTTAGGGACCTACCTCTTTCCATTTGCTTTACAGAGAATTTGCATCCTTAACTTTGGCCACAGTGCAGTTAGACACCTTCACTAGTCAATAGTCTCCAACGGGAAGTGTGAATTCCCCTCCTCATTGTGTCTGAAGGTGTGACTGAAGGACATTTGCACTGTGTTATACATTATGCCAGATGATCAATGCTACCACTATATTCCAGCAAGGACATAGCATAGGAGCGAAGAACTAAAGTGTCAGTCAAACTTTACTTCCAGCTCAAAGTTCTTGGGAGCCATTGCTCTGACCGTCCTCAATTCTTCTCCAACAACATCACAGGATTGACTTTTCATACATCAGGTCCTTAATCATAGAATCATAGACTCATTTAAATTGGAAATGACCATTAAGATCATCAAGTCCAACCGTAAACCTAACACTTCCAACTCCACCACTAAACCATGTCATCAAATGTCACATCTACACACCTTTTCAGTACCTCCAGGGATGGTGACACCGCCACTTCCCTGGGCAGCCTGTTCCAATGATTGACAACCCCTTCAGTGAAGAAATTTTTCCTAATATCTAATCTAAACCTCCCCTCAAGCAACTTCAGGCTGTTTCCTCTCATCCTATCACTTGTCCCCTAGGAAGAGAGACCAACACCCACCTCACTACAACCTCCTTTCAGGTAGTTGTAGAGAGTGATAATCTCTCCCTGAGCCTCCTTTTCTCCTGGCTAAACACTCCCAGTTCTCTCAGCTGCTCCTCATAAGACTTGTGCTCTAGACCCTTCACCAGCTTCATTGTCCTTCTTTGGACATGCTCCAGCACCTCTATGTCTTTCTTGTAGTGAGGGGCCCAGAACTGAACACAGTATTTGAGGTGTGGCCTCACCAGTGCCAAGTACAGGGGGACTATCACTTCCTTAGTCCTGCTGGCCATGCTATTTCTGTTACAAGCCAGGATGCCATTGGCCTTCTTGGCCACCTGGGCACAATGCTGGCTCATATTCAGCTGACTGCTGACCAACACCCCCAGGTCCTTCTCTGGCAGGCAGCTTTCCAGCCACTCTTCCCCAAGCCTGTGGCATTGCATGGGGTTGTTGTGACCCAGGTGCAACAGCCAGCACTGAGCCTTGTTGAATCTCATACAATTGGCCTCGGTCCATCGATCCAACCTGTCCAGATCCCTTTGCAGAGCCTTCCTACCTTCAAGCAGAGCAACACTCCTGCCCAACTTGGTGTCATCTGCAAACTTACTGAGGGTGCACGTGATCTCCTTGTCTAGAACACTGATAAAGACATTAAAGAGAAGTGACTCCAGTACTGAGCCCTGGGGAACACCACTTGTGACCAGCTGCCAACTGGATCTAACTACATTGACCACTACTCTTTGGTCCCAGCCATCCAGTCAGTTTTGGTCCTGGCCATTCAGCCAGTTTTTTACCCAGCAAAGACTATGGCAGTCCAAGCCATGAGCAGCCAGTTTCTCCAGGAGGATGCTGTGGGAAATGCTGTTAAAGGCTTTACTAAAGTCTAGGTAGGCAATATCCACAGCTTTTCCCTCATCCACTAAGTGGGTTCACCTTGTCATAGAAGGAGATCAGGTTTGTCAAGCAGGACCTGCCTTTCATAAACCCATACTGTTGGGGCCTGATCTTCTGGTTGTCCTGTACGTGCTGTGTGATGGTACTCAAGATGATCTTCTCCATAACCTTCCCCAATGCTGAGCTCAGGCTGACAGACCTGTAGCTCCCTGGATCCTCCTTCCAGCCCTTCCTGTAGACAGGTGTCACATTTGCTAACCTCCAGTCATCTGGGACCTCCCTGGTTAGCCAGGGCTGCTGATAAATGATGGAAAGTAGCTTGGTGAGCACTTGTGCCAGCTCCCTCAGTACCCTTGGGTGGATCCCATCTGGCCTCATGGTCTTGTGTGTGTCAAGTGATGTAGCAGGTTGCCCCCTTGTATTATGGGGGCTTCATTCTGCTCCCCATCCCTGTCTTCCAGCTCAGGGGCCTGGGTACCCCAAGAACAACTGGTCTTACTATCAAAGACTGAGGCAAAGAAGGCATTAAGTATCTCAGGCTTTTCCTCAGCCTTTGTCTCTATGTTTCCCTCTACATCCAATAAAGGATAGAGATTCTCCTTAGCCCTCCTTCTGTTGTTAATGTATTTAAAGAAACATTTTTTATTGTCTTTTATGGCAGTAGCCAGATTAAGTTCTAGTTGGGCTTTGGTCCCTCTAATTTTCTCCCTGCATAACCTCACGACATCCTTGTATTCCTCCTGAGTTGCCTGCCCCTTCTTCCAAAGGTCATGAACTCTCTTTTTTCCCCTGAGTTCCAGCCAGAGCTCTCTGTTCAGCCAGGGCAGTCTTCTTCCCCACTGGCTCATCTTTCAGCACATAGAGATGGCTGTTCCTGTGCCTTTAAGACTTCCTTCTTGAAGAATGTCCAGCCTTCCTGCACTGCTTTGCCCTTCAGGACTGCCTCCCAACCAGGCTACTAAACAGGCCAAAGTCTGCCCTCTGGAATTCCAAGGTAGCAGCTCTGCTGACCCCCCTCCTTATTTCTCCAAGAATCGAAAACTCTATCATTTCCTGATCGTCATGCCCAAGACAGCCTCCAACCATCACATCACCCACAAGTGCTTCTCTGTTCACAAACAACAGGTCCAGTGGGGCACCTTCCCTAGTTGGCTCCCTCACCAGCTGTTTCAGGAAGTTATCTTCCACACACTCAGGGAACCTCCCGGACTGTTTCCTCTCCACTGTACTGTATTTCCAGCAATCATGGTAAGTTGAAGTTCTCCTGCAAGAGCAAGGGATAGCAATTGTGAGACTTCTCCCAGTTGCTTATAGAATATTTTGTGTGCCTCTTCATCCTGTTTGGATGGTCTGTAACAGATTCCCACCATGCTATCTGCCTTGTTGGCCTTTCTCCTGAGTCTTAACTATAAACACTCAACCCTATTATTACCATAATCAGGCTCTAGACAGGGCTACCCGGCTGCCTCTCCCTCCTTGCCTATCCCTCCTGAAGAGTTTATACCCATCCATTGCAGCACTCCAGTTTTGCGAGCCATCCTGCCATGTTTCCGTTATTGCACCTATATTGTATTTTTCCCGCTGCACAATGGCTTCCAGCTCCTCCTGTTTGTTGCCCATGCTGCATGCACTGGTGTAGATGCACTTCAGATGGGCTATTGTTCCCACCACCCTTTTTTAGGAAAATCCCTAATTCCTATGTGACTGTTCTCAGGCTCTTCTGTGGTTTCTAACACATCAATAACCACACATCTTAATATGCAGTTAAGAAATGAGAAGCTGATCTTGGTTGACTGTTTTTTTGAGCCTTGCATTTTCTACCTTTCCTGCCTGACCCTAAGATCTAGAAACTTTCTTTTTTTGAAAAGAAAAAAAAAAAAATAAATTCTCATGTAATCACAGGGTGCTGGGAGCTGGAGTTTGAGTTAAAATGCTCCATACTCGTACACTGGTGACAAAATTAGAAAAGTTGTCAACTGATCTTCCAGTGTTGTAGCATTCCACTCAGCCTTCCTCAGCTCTGGGCAAGAAAACTCAGCTGCTCTGAGCCTGAAACCACGTGCCTGGGGCTTTCCTCTGCTGCACAGGGCAGAAGAGCTGGAGCCTGGAAGTCAGCATCCCCCTCTATCTTGCAGCTGCAATTAGGGAAAGCATTGGCTGTGGTATGGTACCCATCTGCCGTACCCTTTCCACATTCATTTGTACAGCTGCTGAGGGCCAGTGACAGTGTGACCCACTGGTCACAGGCATTACCCTGCAGCAGAAGGCTGTATGCTATGAAGCGAAAAGTTTTTAATTATAAACCTTCTTGTGGGTTAACCCTGATAGGCAAGTAAGTACCACACAGCCAGTGACTCACTCCCCTCAAACCCAGTTTCTAGTGGGAAGGAGAAAGAGAAAAGGAAGAGGAAAAGTGAGAAAACTTGTGGATCAAGATAAAAAAACCCAACTTAATAAGCAGAGGAGAAATTAGAGAAGAAAGAAATCAAAGCAAAACAAGTGATGCAAAGGCAATCACTTGCCACTTCCCATGGGTAGCATGATGCCCAGCCAGTTCCTGAGCAAAAGATGTGTAACCCCCCTAAAGCCCCTTGTCTCTCTTTTTATTACTGAGCATGACATACATATAGCATAGAATATATCTTCCGCTAGTTCAGGTCATCTGCCTGGTTATGTCCACTCCCAATCTATTCACTGGTGGGGAGGGGAGTAGAGTAAAAAACAAAGAAGGCCCTGATTCTGTGAAAACACTGTTCAGCAATAGGTAAAACATCAGTGCGTTATCGACATTGTTTTAGTCACAGATCTAAACTACAGCACCATATGAGCTGCTATGAAAAAAATTAACTCCATCCCAGTTAGACCCAGTACAACTCCCCATCTGTGAAAAGAAAAGGTTAATCCAGGACTACTGTTAGGAAATGTTATCAGTGATTTCAACAGAATTTAGTACCTGCTCGTTATTCTTTTCTATTCATATAGCTCCTCTGAGCTACAGGAAAGGATTTGAATAAACGAAAAGGCAAAGTAAAGCCTCATCCTCCAGGGACAAAATGTTCCTGCTGGTTTCCTACTGTTTTACTTCAAAGCACGAGTTTCAGAAACAGCTACAGCACTGAGTATTATGAACCATGAGCGTACCTAATGTTATTCAACATAAAGTGTGCAGGAAAAAGTAATCCAGGAGTATCAGTCACTGTTGTGCTGGGAGAGGGGAGTCAGATGGGTGCTTGCTGCAATACATCACTGTCTGAACAAGTTTCAGGGAGACTCAGAAGTGCACATGTCACTCCTGGCTCTGCTTGCTGGCATGATTAAACATGGGCCAGCACTGCTGTTGTTCGGTGCTGTTGGGTCATATTCCCTTGGAAATCCAGAGCCTTTTGGCAGAGGTGCTTGAGTTTGAAGTGGCACCTGTGTTTCCTGTTACTTGCCAAGGTGAGCATTGCATTTTCAGAGCCTTATCTTGACCTTCACTAAAGACAAAGCTGTCTTATTTGGGAGCAGGTGGTTTCTGAGTTGGCCATTTTAAAGTCGTGTGGGGTCTTCTTCAGCAAGCCATTTCCCAGGATCTTCTCTTGAGCTCTCGTTGATGGATTTTAAAGGGCAGAGGTGGGGTGGAGCAGAAATGTGAATATTTCCCCAAAACAGTGTTTTGGATTTTATAAATGTGTGTTTGATCGTGTGTGTGTATAAGATACATACTGTATGCTGTGGATGATACTGCATAGTCAGTTGGATATAGTGACTGGGAGATTTGTCCCCTGTAGTACTATGGTCCTGGGAACTGCTCATGGATCCATTTCAGAACTGAGTGATGGTAAATATGATGCATTTTGTCATGTGATCCAAGCTCATAGCTTCCTCCCTTGCAGCTGCTTGTCCTTTTCAGGAGTCCTTGTTCACCATCCTCTTCAGATGTGAATAAACTTTTAGGTATTATAAGGCAGGCAATGGACACTCCCCTTGGCTCAAAGTTGAGCACCTGTTTTAATCAGAGTTAGGGCTGAAACAGGGCCTTGCAAAGCCATCTGCAAGTGCATCCTGTGGGAGGGGGCAATTTTTGTACCAGTCACGTGAAAATGTTTGGTTTTGCTTTTTATTATCAGTACATTGTGTTATGGGGGCTCATACCTGTCAGGAGGCTGCACTAACTGCATTTACACATGCCTGTGACCTCCCCCATTATTCACAGGCCAAGAATGCCACAACTAGGGACACTCATCAAAAAAAGTCTCTTCAAGGATCTGCTTCTGTCAGCAAGGAGAGAGATGGTATTTACTGCTTTTAAATGAAAAGTTTTTCTTTCTATATACAGTAAGGGATTGCCATCTCTCTTTCTAAACAGCATAGGCAACATTTATAGCACTTAAAAGTACTTCTTTTAGTAAACAGCTCCAGGATTAATAAACCCTTCAAGGACTATCATGGCGAGATTTCTGTTATGCTGCAGGTAGCACGTGAGATGATGGAAGCAGATGTTGTGAAACTTGCAGAGAAGAATTGATGTTTAGTAGAGAAAGTAGAAAAAGACAGCGTTGAGAATAAATGGAAAGAAATTTGTCTCAACAAACATTTGCCAAGTGCTTAATTTTTGTGGTGCGGACCAAAATTGCTGCTGACATTTTCTGTAATGAAGTTTCTTCTGATTTGCTCAAAATCGCCATCTGCACTCTGACTCATCCACTTTATTCCTGGGCTGGGTGTATAAGACAGATCTCCACCTCTGCAGGACCCCGGCATCCTTCTGCAAAATGCTCCTTCTAGGAAGGGCTGGTGCAGATGGGTACATACAGATCTGGGGCTACCCACTTACAACCGTAGCAACAAAGCCCTGACCGAGAAAAATCGTATTTGTGTCTGGATCTTTCCCTCTGACTTTTTTTTAATAATATTAAGTGTTGTTTAAACTTTGTTCTGAATGCTTAAACCAGTGGTTATGTCTCATCTCTTTTTGCTTTTCTGTCTGAATCTATAGGTGATGCAGGTCAGCATAGATGTATTGAAATAAGAGGAAGTATCCCAACTTCCACCAAACGAGGAGTATCTGGGGCTTAAAATGCATATTCAGAATAAAATAGTCCTGTACAGAAAATAGCTGTGCGTAATGAAGCAAGGATTGCAGCTAGAGATTTCAGAAGTATATTTATGAGCCTTAGAACCACATTTCTCATTGCTAGGAAAATAATATCTGTTCTGTCACTTGTTAATATAATTATCCTCTATTTCAGGAGAATTAGAAAGTCACAGTGCATTTAGAAACTGCTGTACTGGTGTTTTGTAAAGTTGAAAAAGGAAAAAACATTTGACACATTTAGTGGTCCATATTTTGCATTATATTTGTCTTTTGAAAAGATTCTGTTACCTGTTCTCCTCTACAGACAATCATTGACCCATCAGTGTGAATAATTTGTTTTGCTCTGGAAAATTTCAGCTGCTTCTAGGATTGACTAAGAGGAATTGTTGTTTCAGCAATAATCTCTATTGATGTGCTGTGTATTAAGCAATAAGCGGCTGCTGAAATTGATTAATCGTTGAAGTGGAGATGAGATTTTAAGGCAATTTCAAATTCTGTTCATTGCACTCACATTTTTTATTAAATTTCCTCTTGTTGTGGTGTTATGCTACAAGATGAATAGAACATTTTTTTATCAGACTTCTCGGTGTCATACATTACTTTCTAAACATTTGGCATGTTTGAAAATCCCTGATATAAGCAGCTCTATTTCCAAGCCTTCACTGGGGAAGGAGAAAAGGATAACCTTGTCTTTTAAAACATATTTGTCTGTGGTTTCTTGTGTGACAGCAGACTTTTTATTTTTTTCACTTTGCAATATATAGGACAAGGAGAATCGCCAGAGCAGGTCAGATCCAAGGTTGATGAAGGCCAGTCTTCTGCAGCTGGCAGCAGACAGCACCAGCTGCTTTAAAGAAGGAGACAAGAAGTTTCACAGCTAGTGGCAATTTGAAAATTAACCTTTGAGAAATTTTCTCCCAGCTTCCATGGGTGGAAAATTCATTTACGCCTGGAGGCAGGAAGGTTTACAGGTCTTCCTCTTATTTTATTTTTTTTCTTTTTTCTTTTGGGTTTGCTACTATAATTCTGGCTATTCATGATACTTGTATAAAATATTGGACATTTTTGATTCCTGTGAAGCTTTTGGCATTGATGATATATCATGCCAAAGAGAGGTGAATTTAAATTGGTGTGAAACACTGTGTCCTTGTATCAGTACAAAATATGTCACCTTCCAGTCTCAGCAAATCTACTGTGTTTCTAACAGGTTGTGTTATCAGTGCCTGGTTAGTCACAAGCTTTAGGCCACAGAGCTTTGTTGTTTGCTTACTGTTACCCTTTTCCCTTTTTACCTCTTGTGTCCTTGGAGTTCAAGCTTTTCAAAGTAAGCTCATCTTTATACAGCTTTTATACAGCACTTAGTTCACTGTGGACATCAGCTATTTCCAAAAGAAAAATATGTGTTAATGTTTAGTTTAGGTTACTTCTAGGGGAACTGAATACTATTCACATATTCTGGCTCTTCTTTGACTAAATGTGAGTTAGAACAACAAAAAATCATGAACAAAATTAACACCTCTGCCCATGATATGTGTTACTATGTCACTCGCTAACAGTGTATACCAAGGTACAAGGTCTTCTGATCCACCAAAGACTTGAGGTACCTGGAGGAATTGTGAGGTTGAGGTATTTTGATGGCTGTGTGTCTTGCTTCAGGCCTGTACTCCCCACATTTGCCAGGGTTTCTTATCTGCAATGATGAATGATCACGAAAATGATGGCATATTTGACTGTATGAAAGTGTTTTATGCTGACAGAATCCTTCCACTGAGTCTCCTGGAGCAGCTCCTGTTTGCACTATGCAAGGTGAGAATGGGACACACAAAGTGTTGTATTGGTTGGAGAACATGAGCTTCTTCCCTGCTTTCCCTTGTGGCTGATCTCTGAACTTTCCAAAGACACTAAGGCTTTGAAGAACCACTAAACTTGACATCAATTTCTACTTTCACTCTGATGAATTTGACTTCAAAGCAATAGGCTTCATGTTAAGACAAAACTGAGGCTGTCTTTATTATCTCTTTGTAAGAGATTAGATAGGTTTGCAGCAGAGACCACATAGAATAGCATGGCTTTCTTTTGTTTAAATCCTGATCAACAGGAGTGGAGTTGGAAAGACCTACTGAGAGAGAAGAAAAAAGGCTAGCTCAGCACTAAATGAAGCATTTTACTGTTCTATTTTGCTATTTCTCTTTGTGAAGAGGTACATTTTGATTATAGCATGGTGCTTTCCTAGAAAGGCATTTTATGGGGAGGTTAGAGTGGATGGAGCGAGTTATAGCTGATAAAGGCCAGACTCTAAATCTGATGGAAATTTCAGTTTATATAATGTGGCCATTATAAACTCAATGGTCAACTCTCTGTGTTTTTGAAAAGATGCCTGACTGCCACTACACTTTGGGAAGAAACCTAAAGCAGCTTATTTTTATGCAGAGACTCCTCACAACCACTTCTACAGCACAGCTTGTCACTGTGTTTAGTTTTGCTGCAGTCCTAATTGTCAGGTGAATGGGTACCCATACGCAATAAACATAATGTCTGTCTGTGTATGTAGAGGGGGGGATACAGGTATATGCCTAATCGCACTTGTAAATTTGTGTGTAAGATCATAGAGTCCAATCAGGACAACTATGTTCTAGCTGATCTTTAAAGCCAACTCTCAGGCTATATTAAAATTCAAGGTAAATCAATGCTAGCTTTTTCACTACATCTAATCCAATACAAGTCAAAGTAGGGGCATGGTCTTGTACAAACGAAGTAACTGGGATTGGTTTCATCTGCTGTCAGTAGCACTGTAGTGATTTATACCAGCTGAAGTCAGACTGGGTGACACTGCTCACAGAAACACGGCATTTCTGGTTTCAGAAAGAGGTGGGGTTTTTGTGTTTGTGCCACAGTTGCCTGTTTTCAGAGTGCTACTTTGTTAAACAATAGCCATTTTGGTGTCAGTTTATCAAGTCTTCACGGATTTATGCTAATCAGTTTTTGTCAGAAAGTTACATTTCTCTTCAGCCCAGGCAAATAATTCAATTGCAAAAAAAAAAAAAAAAAAAAAATCCATTGCCATAATTTATCTGTATGATATTTATCATCAGCACACAGCAGTGGTATCTCAGGAGATCTCAAATGCAGATCTTGTGATAAGAAGAAAATATGAGAACTAATTTTTCTTGTTAGTTACCCTTAAATTTTTTCTTATTCTCTCATTCTCCAATGAGGGCAGTTACCTTTCTCTGCACATGCCTGTGGGCCTTTGTGCATGCTGATCTGGGTGGAGGTACCTGTGCGGGAAGTACTTTCTGATCAGACAGAGCCTTGTGGAAAGCTCAGGTACTAGTCAGCACTTCAGCAAAATAGGAATTACAGAATGGCAGCACAAGGAACCATAGGTGGGTCCAACACTCACAAGGAGAGGGGAAATATTTTGCTGGTTATCATGAACATTTTCAACCTCCTGAGTTATGACATGGTTCTGCCCTACAAGTCTGCCCTTCAAGCAATGGGTGCAATTTCAGATTAATCAGATGATGGGATTAGTACCATTAACTTTCACAGAAGAGTATCTCATTCAGAGTCTAGTAGATCTTGCTAGGCCTGGAGGAACTAAAAAGGGGCAAGTAGTGTTTTTAGGGTGGGAAAATGATGTATAAGTAATTGATTAGGAAAATTCATACATCCCAGGCCTATTTAGTTTCTCTTTTTCCTCTCTGTTTTATGCTGTTAAGGTCCTGCACAGTGCTTTATCAGTCTCCTTGGCAGAGCTCTCTCATTTGTGGTTATCCGACTCTGCTTCATTTTTATGCCCATATCATTGGTTTATTGGATTGGACAGTTGACTACAAGTCATCCAGGGAGGCTGTCAGCAGTAGAATATCACATTACTGAAGCGAACTGAATTTCAGCTCCTGTACATTTTGATGCTATTTGCTGAACTAAACAGAAACATCCTGAGATATTTCCCAGGAGGAGAAAATTTTTCACTCTGATGTAGTCATGCTATCAACAGGCAACTGGCCGTTGCTAAAATAGTGCCCTCAGCATCATATAAACTCATATAAAACATGGGATAAAGATGTGTGAAGCAGCTGGAATATGGCATAGCTGAATCTAGTTTATACCTCAGATCACAATCTGGCTCTGCTGATGGAAGGGAACATCAGCATAACCATAAAGGGAACATTATGGACAGGTTTTGGGGTCCTTGGATTAACCACAGGCTAAAGGTGTACCTAACAACAATTAACCCCAAACTGCACTCTAAACTCTCATCCCATTTTAGATTCTCCATGGGACCTGTGCTCCAAAGATCATTGCATGAAAACTAAAAATGCTTTTCTTCGGTCTTGGCTTTTGACTACAAATCTGAGCTGAACAAAGAGCTATAAAGCTTAACTGAAGCAGCCCTCCCTACTTCAAAATCCTTGCTCAATTTGAATATTACTTATTGGTGCAAAATTTCTTAATTTCATCACTAGAGGAAAAACATTCTCACTTTTTAAAGAGAGGAACCCACCTGCTAACCAGAAAGCAACACAATATATTAAACTGACATTGATTTTGTAAATGGTATTGTCTTCATATATTTAAACAATCAGCCACATTTTTATCATGAGAATAGGCTGGTGCTGTACATGACATTAAATAACACCTCCTGAATGGAATAGGTAGAGAGTTGGAGAATCCAATAACAACTTAATTCCTTTGATTGGTGCAAGATCAGTTTACTGTAAAGACAGAAGCATGAGAAGCAGGCTGCAGGGTGGTGAAAGGGTAGTCAGGTAGGCTGATATTAGAATATATGACCAGGAATAACGGGATAAGTTAAACAGAGAGACCCTCATAACATGAACATCTTGCACTGCAAAATAGTGTCCCCTAGGATAGAAAGGAACAGTTAGCTTACTAAATGAGTAATTTAAAATGATCAGAAAAAAATGTTGGAAAATATACTGTAGGGAACAATCCTGGAGACAGACTGCTAGGTATTGCTCTTCATTGTCTGTGATTATCTGCATTCATATTTTTTTGCTGATGTTCAAAAAATGGAAGTGAGGTAAATGGAGGTTATGCCTTTCAGTTGCTCAGCTACACAAGCTGAAAAAATGAGGTTTGATTTCTTAATGACATTACTTAAATGAAGAACACTGACCTTTTCTTTAAAAAGGAGAACAAGAGACATTTATAAACTGAAAAGGCGAGAAGTTGCCAGCGTGTGAGTTTAAACTCAGGTAGGAAGATCAAACATTGAATTCCAGTGTTATCACAGGAAGACCCCTCAGACATCTCCAGCAGTAATGTATGTTTAATCAAGGGGGAACAGTTTTTCTTGTAGAAGTGCTTGGAGTTTCTGATTAATTTTGTGCAATATTTATTAAAATCTTGACTAAGGAGCTTGCTTAGTCACCCTTTTTATTGTCCCCCTACTCTCAAGTATTTAAAGCGGCAATTGCTTTTTTTGAATGCTTTGGCTTTCTTTCTCCATTAAATGTTATACCTCTCTGAAGATGGGGAGTCATCTGTGCATGCGAACAGAATAAATTACACTTCTATGCACTTGATGGAGTCTGTTATACTGCTAGAATGGTCTACATGGTGGTAATATACTTGATGATTGAGGCACTTCAAGTTTTTAGTGATTTAAATGCAAGAGGATGTTTCTGCTTCAGTTAGGACAGGTTCAGACCTTAAGTCAGGAGAAAGAAACTTAATGCTTCTCCTTTCCCTCACCACTTTGTAGGAGACTTCAAATTGCTTTGCTGAAAATTTCCTGTTTCCATTGACTACTGTAGATCAAGTCCAACAGAAAAAAATGGAAGCAAGATATGGCCCAAGCAGAATTTCCCTTATTCACCTGGAGATCAGGACAGTTTTTCAATCCACTCAACAGCTGTTTTACAATCTTTACCCTGTGGTTGCTCAGCATACTGTCACACAATAAGAGGCAAAGTATTCCAAGACTGCAGTAGGAGCCCTGGTCCAGAGGGTGAAATGGGCCCACAGGACCCCTGAGGACAGTGAGTTCTGCTGAGTAGCAACTCACTCCCACTTTGCACTTCATGGGAAAGAGTGCCAGGCTCTGTAGATTCCGGTTTGGTAACTCAGTGACTGCTAACGACAGTAAAGCATTTCCTCACTGATTTTAGTTTGGAGAGCAGACAAGCAGTGTGTTAGACGTAGTAGTCAGTTGCTTTTTCTTACTGGTTAGACACTGTTGTAGTCAAAGCGAGCTTTTTTCCTTTTTTTTTTTTTTTCTCTGAAAGACAAAGGAGCTTTAGTGTATGAATGTATGCATATGTATGCATTTTTATATGTACACATATACGTAAAATTGCTAGTCTATCTGCATGCATACCCAAGGTTTATGAAATAGAAGGCAGATGTCACAGAGAGATCAAGGATATTTAGACTAATTTTAAGCCTAAAAGCTTTAACAATCTCCTTTATCTCTGGATAAAGAAGATGATTCAGATTTAATGCTTCTAACAATTCTTCTCTTCCTAAACCTGTGTGAATGATGGAGACTAACATTTTTCAGATTACTGAAGAGAGTTTCTGCTCAAACATGGGTGTGATTATTTATGAGAGTAGTGGGTAGTCAAGTAGGTACCACTACAGAGCTGAAAAAAATGGTTCTGTGCCAGGCACTGCTCTGCTGCATAGCCCTCTTGTCCATTAGCTTGCAAGGTCTTTGGAGACAAAGTTAATTCCCCTTGTATATGAGAGGCACTTTCCACCTGGGAACGTCACTAGGGGCCTTTCATCTGCTGGCCTGCCAACAACATTAAGAAACCCCCAGAATGGCAACGACTGAAATGTTCCTTAGACACGACAGTAGATTAAATTCCTCTTACGTTGCTAATGGTCTGAGGCTTTAGAGATGGACAAGTGTTGTTGCCTTATCTGCCACCTGTAAAAATGTGCATGTGACTCAGAGGCATCAGATGTGTGAGAAATCTGGGCAATGTTGGGCGTCTGCACTCCCTCAGCCTCCTCCTAGCTCTTGGGTAACACTGCCCACAACTCTTCCCTCCCTTCCCAAAGCAAAATCCTAGGGTCACTATTCCTACTCCCTTACACCACACCACACCACTCACACCTCTGGTTTCCACTTCTAACTTACTAACCCTTATTTTGCTGGATGCACAGATGTAAGTCTGGCTAATTCTTACACAATACACTCTAAAATAGGTGTGCAGCAAACAAGGGAGCCCTGACATGCTGCCTTGGACAGAAGGCAAGTTACTATCTATAAGTCTCTGTTTTATGGCTATGTATTTTACTATTCAGAACCAGTTTGGCAGTGTCCAGATGGTACTGCTAAAGCACACATAGTGCAGAAGAAATTCAAATACCCAGTTGTGGGCATAATGCTTGCAAGCTGCATGGAATTTATCTCTTCATATGGTTTGATTTGGTCACCACTGTTAGATCACAAAGCATCCCGAAGCATTTCAGATGCAAATTATCCTCCCCAAACTTTTTATTCTTGCGACTGAGACTCTCCAAATCCAATTAAAAAGTAATCTTTCCTTCTATTTAAAATGTACATCGTTTTTCTTTTAAAGCAATATGGGAAAAATGCTCACATGCTGCCAATAAAAGCTGTATACAGAAAGCCACACTATTTTCTTTCTTTTATTTTCATGCTTGGTTAAAGGTGAGATTAATCATTTATGAACTTTATTTATAAGGACTGCATTCTCAAGGAAGCATTAAGTGACCAACTAATAGCCAAAGTTTTATTCAGAAGTGTATCTGGACATTAGTTATATCTGATCATAAATATGTTTTGACACTTTGAGAACTAAGGGGCTAATCCTGCTTCAGTAAAAAAATGTATAAACTCATAACAGCTACAGTCTTGCATAGACCTGTTTGAATACCATTGTAATTGTGCAACAGATACTTGGAATAAGGGGATAGCTGATCTCTGCGGATAAAGCATTATCATGCTGCAAGTGAAGCTGAATATCCAGAGCCCTCAGTCAGTCTTTTCAGTTTGAATGGTCTATAATCAGGCCAAAGAGGCTGTGAGACTCACCGTGGAGATCAGATTGCAGGACTGTTTTGAACAGAAAGCTCAACTCTTGGGTTTAAAACAGACCAGAGATTTGGTCTGTGCACAGACTCTCTCCTGCATCTTAATTTTTATTGTGGGCATTTGTCTATTACTTTGCTTCGATCATTCTCATTAAGCATCCTCACGTTGAATATCTTACCATGGTGAACTAATGGCTTTCCAAGTCCTGATATACCCTGATACATGGTCAGAACCTCAAAGGGAGGGGAAATCTTCCCTTAACAAACGTGGTATCTTGTCTCAACAAGGACAAGAGCAGCCACAACATAAACCGCAGCTGCCTTCTATTGTCCTGGTGCAGCTTTGGCAACTGGTACCAGGCAGGAGCTGAGCTGGGAGGCAGCTTCCTCGCAGTGCTGGGAGTGGGCATGCAGGGGTCAGGACTGTTGGGGGGGCAGAGGGGTGGGGGGCTGCTGCTGTTTGACTTGTGACTGTCCACATTGGACACTGGGAGGAGAATGGGGGGAATACTCTCTAGTTCCTTCAATTTATGTTGCATGGAGGTCCTATTACCTTAGTACACGTGTTGTTTTATAAAATTATCAGGTTCTTTCCTTAAACCCAGTTGTAGTTTTTGACTCAGTTCCATCAGTAACAACTGGTAAGGAAGTGATATCTTGCTGTATTTCAATTAAATATTTTGATGGTTTAGCTTTTCATTGGAGTTTCATTTTTAAATTAAGTTATTGTGAGTCTGAAGTGTTAAAAGTAAGAAAATAAATTTAGCTTTTTCCATGAAAATGCATTTGTATGAGGGGAAGGCATGAGGATAGTGTGTCTGCTAAGAAGCTGCTTTGCATCAGACCCCATATATATTACAGCAGTATGATAGCATGCTGGAACAGTTTGCAGATTTGTTTATTTTTGTATGAAGCTGTTATCTTTCATGGCACAAAAAGTAAAGCAGCAGCCTTGGAAAGACTTTTTCCCTGGATAAACATGAGAGGGTTTTCTGTCAGCCTCCCACTGAGCGTGTATGGAGCAGCGGCTGTTACAGCAGGTTTTGAGAGATGGTGCTAGATATGTTTCTGAGATGAATGACCGTGACATGGTGTCTGCGATAGTGATGGATGAGGCTACACGGCCCAGGCTTGTTTTGCAGTGTCCTTTGCTACTGCAGGACTACAACTGCCCTGCAAGGCTGGCTGCTGCGGGCTGCGAGGCAGAGCCTTTCTGGGCTGCTGAGGCACGTGGTGTATGTAAAACAAGAATTAAATAATATGAGCTCTCATAAATTTAACAAAATAAGAATACAAAAGCTGTGGGTAAGCAGCTGAATTTCCTTTATTGGAGGGGTAACATATAGGGTTTTGCATGATAAAACCTTATGTCTGCTTTTTCCAAGGTTATGCCTGTGGTCCACAATACGGTTCTTCTTCCAGCACCACTGAGCAAACCCCCTCATACCTTGTTTTCCAGTGAGTAAGACAGGGATGCACTGGACCTGCAGGCTGTGTGTGGGTTGTGGGCTGTTTCACTGGCCCCATGGCAATGGGGAGGGTGGGTTACAGCCACTCTTGCTCCACTGCATCCCTCATGCAGGACATGCTTGAAGGAGCCAGATAGATAATGTAGGCCAGTGTGTGGCATTTAGAGTCCTGGAGTGGGAGAGCAGCTGTGATACAGCTTTGTCTGCTCTTCAGACCCAGGCACCACTGTTGAGGCAGGAGAGGTGGGGCCTGGAAGTATGTGCATTTCTGCCCCTTGCTGTCCAGAGGGCTCAGATGGTCTGAAAAGTTTGTAGTGGTCTTTTACACATGACACAGGCTGTCTGCTGTGAGATGGCCTTCCTACCCAGGGCAAAGCAGCCTGAAAACTCCAAAGGCTGCTCTTCACCACAGCCCAATCCATCTAATCCCTGCTGATGGTTACTGATGAATCCCCAATAGTCTCAAACTGTAGGGTACTGTGTCCTCTGCTCCAGAGGGTGTCACAAGGCTCACTATGTCACCGATGAAGGTGCAATGATAAGAAACCTGGAGGATTTGTCCATTCAGACAGTGACATGACAGGTTGTGCTGGTGGGGCCCCCAGGTGGAAAATGCAGGCTCCAGCCTGCTAGATGAGCATAGCCACCATCACCAAAAAGGAAGGTGATACATCTTTTAACAGTGCCTAGAGTTAGGGTGTGGGCCAATTTTCATCATTTTTGTTTGATGTTTTTTTGCCGTTTCTTATTTCATTTTGAGTGAGGAAATAGCTCATGATTCCCAGAGGCAGAAATTCTCCCACCTTGAAAATTTAACCTGAAGCATTAAAGTAATCTTCTGTTTCAGCCCCTCTAGACCTCCGGCATAAACGGTTTTTATTTGATGCCCAGCTAATTAGCTGGCTGAGAGATGTTAATAGTTAAGATAATAATTACTACACCTTTGCAACTGACCTTGAGGTAACTTTAATGCCTATACTTTAAAGATAAAAATAGTTGTTTCTGGATATTTATTTATTAGAACAAAATTATTTGTATATTTATGTTCTTTCCCTATTTCAGGTGATAAGTATGAACTAAAACACATGAAAGTTCAGTAACTATTGACTATAGGGGAAAATTACCATGCTTCACAGTGGCTGATAAAGAAGGTTGGGAAAATGGGCTTCATCGCTTGGTGTAGATCTTTTTTGGGTTAAACTGCTCCTTTGGTCATTGAGAACAAAGAACACACAATTTCATTCATACTTTAATGCTCTTCTTACTGAGCAGTGTTTAGCCAATAGTGGCCAGCATGTTTGGGATGTGCAGAGTTGGCAAAATAAAATACAAAATTGAATTCTCTTACAAGTACAGAAATAGAGAAAAACACTTGGCCCAAACAGCTATGTGGTTTTGCTCTTCATCATCACTTCCTGCATTCAGAGCCACACACACTTTTAATGGACCTTCTCCAGCAGAAGGGATGGTGCAACGTTGGAACAATCCCCTTTTGCAGATGGGGACATCGGGGCAGAGTCATTAATTAAGTTGTTTCCCTAAACCTCACTGCGACCTGTTATGTGTGGATGGCAGAGCTGGGCACCAAATGAAAACAGTTTATGAGAGACTTCATGTCTCACCCCTCCCAGCAACTGCAAGCAAAACACAGAAGTAAAAGACTTCCATCCATTTTGGAGCTGAGGGACCTTCCTTCTGATCCCAGTGCTCTGGGGTTATTGCACAGACACAGATGTGATTTATGCAGTAATTAAATCTGCAGAATATAGTTAGGTGCCCAAACACCTTTTAAAATGGAATTTAAAAGATGAGTCCTCGAGGCCCAACAGTCAGAAAAACTGACTCCCATTGGTAGCCATGGAGGCCAATGGGACAATCGGTGCTTAAGCCACAGCATGGCCTTGAGCCAAAGTGCTCAGTGCCGTGTGGGAGCAAGCCCAGAATGGCCTCCTCACAATGTGCAGCTATCTATGTCGTGCTAATTTCTATGACTTTGAAGTAGGAAGATAGTGTAGGACAGTCTATCCTCTTGCTGAATAGCACCCTGAAAATTATTGCTGTAGGTAGGTACAGCGGAACCAACAAATGAAATGCTCTTTTCTCAGGCCAGACAGCATGCCAGCTTGCTGATTATTTGCTGTATTTGATCTGGCATATATCTAGCGTGACTCATTCTCTGCAGCCCCAGGAAAATGTGCTCTCTATAAGCGCTTTAGAGGCTCTGTTGCTCAGTGTTAGGAAACAGAAGGAAATTCCTTCTGAATGTGTTTCATCAAAATGGTGGACTAGATTTTCTCAAGATGTCAAGCCTGTTAGGAAAAGGGAGAAAAAATGGCATACCTGTATTACCATGAGAGAAGAAGAGTTTAGTTTCCAGGCAAAGGCTGAGAGATAGTGAAAACATGTTGTATTTAAAAAGTAACGTTTTTCTAAATATGCCAGGGAGTAAATGATTTCATGCTGGCTCATCATCACCCTGTCTTGCTCCCCACCTTTCCACTGCAAAGATGAGGTAACTTTGCTCTTGCCTTTAAAACCAGAAGTGGGTGCTATGGTGACTTTATTGCTTATATTCTGTTACTATCTACTTACCCATGCAGGGCCTAGCATCCTGTGATAGAAGCTGAGGTGGTGTGTGGATGGGCTCCCTGCTCAGGTGTCAGATAGGATATGACACATCATAAAAATAGATCCACTTGTGCTGGGTGAGCTGAGCTCCCAAACACCATTCGCATCTGGTCTTGATGGATCAGGGTTGAACAAGGTACCAGACCAAACACCTGAAAACTGGACTGACCTAATGAATGCTCCACATTATTCAAAACAGAGGTGGTTATATTCTAATGTAAAAAAATCTGCATTATTTAAGCTTAACTAGACAAATGGCTCTACTTTAGATTTGCAGTGGATTGTGGCAGAGTAGAATTATAGCTACCCTTTTACCTCTCTTTGGTTTGGGGCAATGTTGAGTGTTCAGACCTGTAAAAGCATATGTCAGCAAAGACTCATCTTGAAAATTATTTTTGTCCATGTACCTGGGGAGCAGGGAGGAGCTGATGGAGATATGTGGGCCAAACATACTCTCTAAGTCCTTTTTTTTTGTTTTCTGTTTTCACGTGTTACTGATTCAGGTACAAATCAATACAGGGATGAGATAACTCAGAGGGTTTGAATAGCCCAGGATGCTGCAGCAGGGCAGGCTCTCTTTGATCACCCTCAGTATTTTCCCATGCCATGGTGGGCAGGTCCTGTGCCTCCTATTTCCCATTCACTCCAGCTCCTCCAAGGATTTGCCCTTCCCAGTCCAGCATGGAGGACCAGGCAGTGGTTAGACAAAGCACACTTGGTGGAAGACTTAGAAAGATGAGGGAT
This sequence comes from Strix aluco, assembly GCF_031877795.1. NCBI lineage: Eukaryota > Metazoa > Chordata > Aves > Strigiformes > Strigidae > Strix > Strix aluco. The sequence goes on along the minus strand of NC_133931.1, from coordinate 11,749,705 downwards.
TTAGCAATATAGTAGATACAGCAAGTTTTCCCTCTGTTGACCTCATTCCTAACTGTTTTCTTTTTTCTGGAGCGAAGGTCCCACGCAGGGCAGCTTCTCCTGCTGCTAGTCACCTGCCTGCAGATAATCTTACCTTTTCTTTCTCCAGTACTGGCAACACTTACAAAAAATGACAGAGTGAACAGGAAACCTCAGATTTTATTGAAGGTTTAAAAGTATCCCATAAAAATGGGACCAGGGTAGTTTTGGGGAGCAGAGGAGTGTGGGCAGCCAGGGATCTGCTGCTGCTGCTGGGGTGTGGTGTCCACCCCTTCCCAGGACAAGGTGGGCATGGTTTCCCCAGAGCTGCCACTGCAGAGCTGACGGGGGATCTCATCACATGTACTCCTTGGCATGGCAAGTCGAGCAGGCAGAAAGGATTTTGGCTTAACTATACAACACACAAGACGACCAGAAATAATTTTAGTATTCTGCAGGTTAAATCTGAGTTCCTTTATTCCTTCTTCGCATATTGTGTTCTGATCAGTGCTCCTTTGTCTTGGCAGGCAATTGCTATTCCTAATTTGTATAATAAAATCTATTGTCTCCTTGGACCAGAAGTTTTTCTTTGAACTACACAGACGCCGATTGTTATTGAAATGTGTGACATTCATTTTGTGTGTTTGTTCTCAGGAAACTAAATGAGCAGATATTTCAGCTTGTTCCATGTGGTTTTGCCAAGCTAGCAGGCCATATTTTATCAGCACCAGACCTGTAAGTATCCGCTCTTTTGACAAATTTGAACAGAATTCCTGCTTTCCTCAGTGTAGATATGGAAAAAAAGGAGCAGGAACCGGCAGTCTACTCTCTATCATGTTTCATTCTTCTTATATGGTGAGTAGCATCAAAGCAGTCCTGAGAGGGAGGCAGTGTGATTACACACGTTTTTACAGGTGGGGAAACTTTGGCATGGCTTAGTGCTAAAGCTGGACTAGAGCTGAGATGCTGGGAATCCAAAAGCAGTGCTCTGTTTGCTATGTCACACAGCCTCCTTCACAGTGCTTGTATTAACAGGGCCTGACAACCTCTTAAACACTGATGAGTTTATCCTTGTAATGCATCCATGAAGTACTGATGCTTTGCTTACGCAGATGGGATATTGAAGCAAATATGTGTGTATGTGCTTTAGGAGCAGGAGAAAGAGCTATATACACACACACACAGACAGAAGAAGGGAGAAACATATTGTAACTCTGATCCAATGGGGAAAAAGAAAACTTGAGTAATTTTAAACATTCGCCTTCTTACTCTGCTCAGTTAGGCCCAAAATGTTCCATCCTTAATATGCCTGTTATTGACTTGAGGCTCTGGTCTTCAGTGAAATGTGTGGTTGCTCTTGATCAGGACTCCTAGAGCAAGACCACCAGCAGGCACTGCTCAAGGTCGAACATGGGTTTAGGAGCTCGCAGCATGCAGAGTTTTGAAGAGCTGTGTCATTTTTCAGTGCTGATGGGGCTCTTTGCTGGGGGGGTGGGGTGGTCCTGTTGTATCTCGAATCCTGCTTGATAAAATGTCAGCTGTGCAGTCCTGGTAGCCCCCCAAAATAGCTCTCATTTTGCACTGTGGCCAATGGAGCCGCTCTCTTTAGGAAGGACTGCTCCAGAGAGTGGAAACTGTAAAGAACCTGCAGCAGAGAGCAAGTGTGGGAAAATTTTTGCTGGTATCATGTAGCTGATCCAAAACTTTGTACCCCTTTATTCTCTCCCTAGGGAAAAGAGGTTGGAAAGCACCACTGAGATACCCGAGTACTTCATGCACACCAAGGAGAAGGATCTCTTTCCTAAAATGCTTGCTGGAGTAACGTTAGGGCACATGAAGCTATGAATTTATATTTGTAAGGATCCAGTAATCTCGGGAATTTAAAAAACTGATGTGGTTGCTGCATGCTGAGGCAGAGGGTGAGAGAGCAAGTAGCTTCGTAGTCTGTCTTGTGAATTTGTTTCACCTCCCCAAGCATCCTCTCCCCTCATGCAGAACCTGATTATGAAAGGTTCCTGTGGCTGCAGAGAATTTCAGACTATAAATATATTAATTTTTGTTTTGTGCCCTTTGCGCATCATTGCAGTGCTTCAAATGTTGTCTCAGCATGTTGTTCATTACTGAATCACTGAGAACATATAGAAAGAAGTATGTGGGCTGTGAAACATTTTGTTTTTGTAATGCTTGGCTTGACTCTGTGCAGTATTTAACTTCCAGTCTACATTTGAAGCATATAGGTTGTAATAATGTTTGACATGGGTGTCAAATCTGTTCGTCTAGCTAGAATAAATCCTATTTCTCTTCTGCATTTGTCTTTATCAGTTCAAAACTATGGGAAGATTTCTGTCAAAAATGAAGGCAAGGAGTTTTCTTCAGAAAAGAACAAAATAGCATATCAATTAATCTATTCTAAGGTCAAAACTACAAGAATAAATGCAGGGTTATCATAATTTTGACAGCTGTTTTATCTTTCTTGTGACTAAAAAAGAATTTTCAGAGAATTTTACTCCATTTCTTTTACCAAAAATGTCTATAGGTTGGAAATTATGCTACTAGTGGGATTTTTAAAAATATTGTAATCTTTCTTTTTCATACTAATATGTCAAACTACTTTAAGAAAAAAAGAAAAAAAGGAGAAGCAATGAGAAATTGAGGTATCAAAATTGGATTTTTAATTTTGAATATTGCTAACATTGCTGAAATCTAGCTTTGTAAGTGTATAGGTTACAATATATTTCCATATTTATGTTAGGAAATGTGAATAAGAGAATGCTGTAAGTGATGTTGGCAGCAAAAAAGAAGGTGGGAGACGGAAAATTATTTTCAAAAGACTGGCCAGGAACTGTCCTTCAAGATGACTTTATAATGAAAATTATGCTTCTATATTTTGTCATTTACATCTTCCAAACTATCTTGGAATGAAAAAATGCTGTCAAAATATGTAAAATAGAAACAAAATTTTTCAAAAAACTCTAGAGTCCTACCCCAAAATGCCAAGTAATCAGTATCTGTGTAATCTTTAAAAGCTTTTCTTATTTATGTGACTTGTGGTTATATTTTTCATATTTTTATGAGGCTCACCTAACAGACATTTAAGGCTCACAGGTTCACTGGCTGAACTGCCTGTCTGCAGGGACAGTTACCTAGCACAGCTCAGCCAAGCTCATAAAGAGAGAAAAGGAGAATTTGTCTTGGCTTCAATCTGTATTGAGACCCCTGGAATGTCAAATTTGTCCTAGTTGTAAAATGGAGACAAATTTTCATTTAAAATTTGACAAAATTTATCACCATTTTTAACCCCCCCACCCCCTTGCCCTCAAATTTCAGCAGTGGTAATGTGAACAGAGAAATTGTCAAGTGAGTAAATGTATTTAGACACTCACTACAAATGTAGTCCTGGCTGTTTCTTTTTAAAGCATGGAAGGATGGATTTATACAGAAACTCCAAAAGACCCAAAACCAGCTCCTGTTTTTGTGGATAAGAGCAGATGCCAACAATCAACTCTAGGACTTAAGTTAATGCTGACCTTGGCCAGCTGCAATTTATACAGTTCTTCCTTTATACCTCCTAATGCTGGAGAGATTATTGCTTTCTTATGAAAAAAATGAATAAATTTTTCTCAGTTTAAAGCTACAGCTCAATGCAAACATACAATAGGGTTACAGAGTCTTTCAAACAAACAACCAGTGATACTGAAGTGACACACTCACACAAGGACATCTTTCATGAAAAACAAGTAAGTATGGTAGGAAATCTTTAGCACTGACTTGACTGCACACTGAAGATGTTACCACTGTTTTCAAGGGGAAGTGTTAAACTAAGGTTAAGAGTTTTTGAAAATCATGTTCTAGAAATAGAGGCTGCTTCTTGCAGAGCCTGTTTCACCAAGCTTCTTCTCCTTACTCACTTATCACTGAGATGAAAGAGATCTCAAGTTGCCCATTATTGCAATACTCTGCCAAAGCCACTCTAAAGCTGCACAGACCTGAATGCATGAGAAGGATGAGAAATATCAGTGGGAATGGTCCAGATGCATTGTGATCTCTTAACTGTGAGGCTTAGCAAAAAAGAATAGAAGAGTTAAAACACCTGAACTCTTTTCCACTTGATGGTGAGCTGTAATATGGTCTTTGATGGGACATTTTTGGGTTTTTGGCTGTTCTGAAAACTTTTCGTGTGAACTCAGCAAAAGTGAAGTCCTCACTGGGCTAATTATAATCTTCTGGGACACAGCCTGTAAGTCCTAATTAGTGTCAGAGGAATTGGTACATGAAAACTGAGGTCATAGGCTACTTCCAGGAGGTTTTTGCATATCAAGAAAAATTAATTTTTCAGCAACAAATAGAATGAATGCCAGCCCCTCGTAATCAAGGAGAGATTTTTGACTGAAATGTCAAATTTCCAAATACAGTAGATATAACTACAGCTGATTTGAAAAAACCCTCCTGTATAGTAGACTGGGAAATCTTGATAAAATGTGTATTCAGCATTTATTTTCTGTCACAATGATTCCCAAAATCAACTGAGTTCAGTTCACAAATGCAGCAGTACAGGACCTCACCTGAAGTTATTTTCTTGGTTTGGGGCTTTAAACATTAATCCCTGAAAAGCTCAACATGCAATGCCAGAATTAATCTCAGTTCTGTCATCTGAATGACAAATTATGGCTTCAGTGACACCTGTCCAGCTAATTTTAGTTCAGCAGATAAGCTCAGCTGGATCTGCCAGGACATTAGTGAGCAAATCAGTGGTAAATGGATAAGAATGAAGAGAAAGACACTTCTTTTTGTCTCTTGGAGCTGCAGTGAGTCTGAAAGAAGATAAAAGCATCAAATTCTTTCTTTCATCTCTACAGCTTATAGAAGCAACCTTAAATACAACTCTGGAGGTGTCAAAATAAGATGATGCTATTTTTACAAAATTCAGTTTTTCTGAAAGTAGTGGCAGAAATTTAGATTAATTTCTATAAATGGCAGACAAGAAGACTGGCCATGAGAACTTTGTCTGGAAGGGGAAAGCAGGAGTCTGATGTTGGAGTTACATTTTTGTGCAGTTTTAGGGTGCATTTACACTGAGGTACCTGGGTATGAACACCTTGATTCAGGATTAAACTAGATGGTTCAAGTCCTACCTACAAGCTAGCTACATCTGTATGAAGAGTCACATGATTTAATTAACTTTGCTGACCTTCCTTTGCATCCTGGCAGACTACAGGTTGCTGCTACCATCTTCACCCATATGATCTATTACTAGGCCATATAAAGCCAGCTTTGTGTCTGCCCTGTGCTATGCTTCTTGCCACTAAAGGGTCACATCCTCGCTCTTCTTCCATGAGGCTTGGGGATCCACAGAAAGGCAATATAGCATGATAGAGCTAAGATTTGATCTTTATTTACTTACTTCCAGGAAACTGCACTTTTAGAGTTAAAATTCACCTGTCCATGCTAGGATTTGGTCCTACTGTTTGTGGCCCATGGCAACAATCTATCTAGCACTTCTGATTTAATTCATTGAGTTTCAAATACAGCTTTCCAGAGCCTTGCAATAAAGGTGATGTTTTCCTCTTCCATTTTCTTTTTGTGAACTTCCACGTATGTGGTTTATGTCTTTTCTCTTGGATCTTGCTGTGTTTTCCCCATTATAAAATCTGTTCTCTGTATCTCAGGTTGGGAAAATGATGTTATAAGCCCGATCAATAACTGAAGTTGGTGTGACCATTTGTTTTAGCTTTCCTCATCATCTGAAGAACAATGACTTTTCTGTGTTATTTCTTTAGTAGGCACTTATTTGAAAGCTTTGTTCAAAATAAAGAATACATCTCTCTTAACTTTGAATAAAACCCTGGCAGTACAGAACTTCTGGATGAATCACAGTGGAATTTGAAGTTGAATTTTGTTCATGTGTGCCTGGTTTGAGCCTTCAAGACTTCTCTGCCTTTCTTGGTCAAGTTGTTGCTCTATTTGTTCTGATATCTGTAGGGTTAGTTTTCTGGGAAGGGTTGTGAGGAAGTGATTCACAATCCAGTCCACTGCCATTTTCACCAAATCTCTCTCCCTTGCATTTTAATATTTTCACATAAATCACAGTGTATTTTTGGAAGTCTTTTTCTATACTGGCATGCAGTCTTATGCTTCTTTATGCAATTACAGTGCAAAGGACAAAGACTGGAGTTTCCTTTCTCCTTTTCCCTCAACCCTAGATCAAGGACACCTTCAGTGACACAAGGAGATGGCAAATTCAAAACTACATAAAGAACATATTTTTTCATGCAGCTTGTAATTTAAGCTGGAACTCTGAGCTTCACCATGGCATAGAGGCCAGAAATACATAGATAGGTCACAATAAGGATTGAAAGCATATAGGGATAATAAAAATACAGTGATATGCAATTTAAAAGCTAACATTTTGGAACATATTTAGCTTTTTTTTTTTTTTCCCTCTGGACTTGAGACAATCAAACACTATTAGAGATTAGAGGAAACCAGAAGTTGGAGGTATATTAAAAAACATCTGACAATTCTGGGATGGCTTTTTCCTTCTTCTGAAACATGGGTTACTGTCGCCTATCAGAAACTGAACTGATAGATGGGAGCACAGTGATTTCTGTTTTCCTATTCTGATATGAAGAAAATAACTGCAGACATTTGTATGTTTGAAAAAATGCATGCTTATGGTCTCAGAAAATTTATTTTATTTATTTTTTTATGAACTATAGGAAGCTTGTCTTTGAAGCCCAAGCAGTAAAGTAGAGGGAAGATGGACAACATCATCACAAACAAGCAAAGGAAGTAAGTTAGCTTAATGACACCACTGGCTGTTTAATTATGCAAAGAAATGATCTTCTCCCCTTCACTGTTTGTAAAAATGAGCTTGCTACATTCATATTTTAAGTAGCATATCCATAAATTTAAGTTTAATGCCACTGTACAGAGGCTTTCCCAGATAATTCAAAAGCCTATCTCCTTGATGCCACTGAGACTGTCATTCTGACGAGACAAATTTTACGTTCTATGTGCAATAGCAGAGTTGGATGACGTGAGGGCTCTCAAACCTTGGGTAGGTCTGTGTGGATATCTCATTTTGTTTTTTGATTCTTTCACTCTTTATACACTGATATCAGAGGTTTAAATACAGCAATGTTACCTAACATCTTCCTGCTCTGTTGAAACTATTATGGATCAGTGTAATTCCTTTGACTTCAATAGTCACAGTGGTTTATACTGCATGAACATTTTGCCCTGCTAAGGTGAAAGCCAAGGCAATTCCTTGAAAAACTGAGCTGAGCACTTGTTTGTCTGAAGTTTCATCTCTAATTTAGTTATCCATTAATTCCACAAGGATCACAGCACCACGGTGACTATTAAAGGTCTGAATTGCCCCATTCAGTTTGTTCAAAATTTCTCTGTCCGACACAAAGAGGTTGCTGCCCTCCACTTCAAAGTGGGCAGCATTGCATCAGTGAAGTGATTCTCCTTGTTCTATTGGGACCCTTTGAGATGCAAGACACTGGGGACACTACTGGCCTTGGAAAGGCGTGGGAACATACCTAGTATTTAGCATCTGGAGGATGCTAAAAAAATATTCGTAAATATTTGTTTGCGCACCCTGTTGCAAACGTTCAGCACAGTGCACGGGGATTTACTTGCTCAGCTCCCATCAAATATATATTAATGGAAGTTGCGTAGATAAATCCCTAAGCTTCTCTAGGAACAGTTCTGTATTTATTATTCCTCTTGAATTTCAATGCCCCTCAAAGATTAAGCAACCTCGGGTTTTTACTTTTGTGGGATTTTCATGATAACATCCTGGGAACATGATGGGTATGATAAAGACCGTGTTCTTTATTGGACTGATCACATCACTTGCATATTGAGTCAGAACATTTTCTGTTTCTCAAACTTTAGTATGTGCTGGTGCAATATTTGTGTCAGCGGCTATCTGCAACTCCCTAAGAAAGAAGGAAACTTCTTTCTGAAGTGAAAAAGAGTTATTAGGTTGTTTGTTCTTAAGGGTGAATTTTTCCAGTATTGGTATGAATTCTCTTGTGAAATGCAAATTGATCAATACAAAAAGATGAGGTAGACTGGGCAATGTCATTAGCTCTAGGACTGTCAAAGGTTAGTGAGATTAACAGCTGGTTTCTCCAGATACTTGCCTCCAAATTCCCCTTGAGCTATGTATTTGATGAGTTTCCCATGAATGCAAAAAACCTCCCAAATCCTAGCAGGTTTTTTTTTCTTCTAGCTAATGATCTTTGAAGGTATAGAGTTGTCTTCCAAATTAAAAGGTTGCTCATAACAGCTGGTAGGTTAGGAACAGATTTTACACTGCCTTAATATTGATTAAGGTCATGCTCTTCCTTTCCACCAGTTGCAGTGAAGAGACAACGTCTGTGGGCTGACTGACTGCTTTACTCCTTTATTGCTTCAGTACTGTGCCAGAGATGAAAAAAAAAAATTCTGCTTGTCATGTTCTTTATTTTCTTCCACTTGCAATCTTTAAACTCAATTTTCATGTCTTTCTAAAGAATTTCTCCAGTTCAACTCTGCTTTCTGGAACTGCTGTGTAAAAATATATGGTCCAAGCTGTGCATAAAGACAAGCCAGATAATGCAAATGGTCTCTGTAACCTATTAATCTATGTACACTATATGTAGGTTGAAGAAGGATGTTAAAGAGCAGCTATGCTTTAGACTCCTTTTAGTTTCTCTTCAGTTTAACCTACCAGGGACACATTTCACCTGTTAAAACAAATCTGAATGACATCACGTGACACTTGTACACATACGTTGCAGCTCATTTTACTATCATTCAGAAAACCCTTTCCCTCAGAGAGCAGGAGGTGACATGTCACAGGAACAATCTCTTGGATGCAAAGTGTTCTTTTGTTTGTCAAAAAGTATGTCATACAGAGCACAAGGGGTAAAAGCAATAAAGCCTTATCTGATGATGAGTCTCATCCAAACTGTCCTTTTTCTCTCAGATAGTGGACTATCTCCTTAAAAGCATGTAGTGCTCAGGATTGGACAGCTTCCTATAAATTGCCTGGTCCCTCTCTAACGACATCTGCTTTACTTGACTGAAAACCCTCTAACCTGTAGGTTACATCTACTCTGCTAAATGCATCTTCTCCTGGGAGTAAATCCTGGTTCCCGGGCCAGGTGGTGCAAACTGTTTCTGATTGCATTACTGCGAGCTTTAGGAACAGATTTGTTGCATCTACCCTACATAGTACTTGGTCCTGGATCTCTTCTATGAGCCCTGGATGCCTCTGTGACTTTAAAATGCAGTTATATTTTTGGGTGGGATTTTTCATGTCAGTGTTCAAAAATAATGACAAATGCCTGATTCCTGAAATATTAGCAAGTTTTGCTTAAAGACAAACGCTACTGTAAAGACAAGCTTTTAAGGTGTTATTTCCCCCTTCCATTTTCACTAGTGCTAGATTTTCTTTTTTTCCTACTTGGCATTTCTCTGTAAGTACCTACGCTTTCTAGATTTTTATTTCACCTCCCTCTCTAAAGCAAGGGGGACCTAGGAATAAGCAACATAGTAATTCAGGTGTACTGGATATGCTTGAGTTTGTGGACACCGTCGCATGACACAGGACAAAGAATACTTCATCAGCGTGAGTCTGGATGCAGCTTAACCATGTTAGCATGTTACTATGCCTGCCTAACACTGTGGTAGTGCAGAAAGGTATTTCCACACCCAAGCTGTTGTGTAGAACCACGTGAAATGACTTTACCTCTTCGGAATCCACTTGCTCAAGAATTTCTGTACCATTTTGTATTTTTCAAGTAAGACTTACTGTTGAAGATACAGTGTGTTCTCTTGAATCATTACCACTGGCAAAGATACACAGGAAAGGAAGATCTTAGTGTGAGCTCTCAGATCCCAAGTAGAGTTTGCATGGAGAGCTGTACAATATTTATAAAGTCAATGCGTTTGATCTGGAAATCATTGAGAAACAGCAAACACAGAACTCTGTCATGCCATATTTTTTCAAAGCAAAGCCATACTCCCTAGTGTAAAATATCCTAAAATATGTTTAAAATTCTATTTATTAGTATTACTGTTTACAAAAAGAGAAATGTAGAAATATAGCAGGGTCTGTTCAAATCACCAGAAAGCAAGAGCACACTGCAGCTTCCCATGCAATAAAGAAACATTGTAGGATTTGTCTTGGTTTCTTGCAAAGGTATAGTTACCAAGAATTTTATTTTCTTAGTTATCATGTAAATCAGGACTAATTCTCCTTCTATCAGCAGTTGTGCCTAGCTATCATAGAATCATGGAATGATTTGGGTTGGAAGGGACCTTAAATATCATCTAGTTCCAACCCCCCTGCTACCTTTCACTAGACCAGGTTGATCATGTTTAAAAAAAGCTATGTTTTAAAAAAAGATGCCAGCCCTTTTGTACGCTGTAGGGGATCTTAGAAAATGAATGGTCTTAGAAAAAAATGTCAAGTGTAAAAATCTCCTTGTACAAATCCCAAGCATTAACAAAGAGACAGCAAATTTTTCCTGACTGCTCCAGTAGGTCAGAAGCCTGCAGGAAATGTACAGCCCAAAGAGTATTAGAGGGTCTCTACTATTTTTACAGAGAAAGATAAGTCAGCTTTCAGAAAGTCTTGAATTTACTGACCTTCTCTTCCAATTTGAGCTAATTCATTAGCTTCATAAAAGCCTTTTGGCACTCTCTCAATAATTATTTTTTTCCACATAGTTGAGCTCTGAATTAGTATTCAGCTCTCTGAAGAAAAGAGAGTGTTATAAACACTCTTTCTATCGGATGGAGCTGAAAATCACTTCTCCTGATGGCTGAAATAGATCTGCAGGGAATTTTTTGTGATTTCTTTTTGGATTGTTTTATAGGACCTTTCCATGCTTTTATTTTCCCAAGTGTTCAATCATAGGCAAGATTAATACAGCACCAGAACATGTGGTCACTACTCTACCATAGCCACAGGTTTTTGTATTGTCTTCAAGAAACTACTCTACCATAGCCACAGGTTTTTGTATTGTCTTCAAGAACTGGTGTGCCAAATGTTATGTACGTGTATTTTTTTTTTTTTGGTTCCCTAAAGGCAAATTAGTGATACCCTGAGGCTCCCTGGCTTGCCTTTATTCATAAAATGGAATCTATGATTGCTAATATCTCCATGCTTATGCACCTCTAAGCTTTCTTGAATGACTACTTGTGGAGAAAGACATTCTTTATTTCATTTCTTTCCCATTTGGCTGAGTGATGATATATCTCAATCAGAGTTGGTGGAGTTCTGCATCTTTCTAATGGCAAATGTGCACTCCAGTCAGTAGAAGTTGAACCATAGCTATCCTCTTGCTTGCTACAAAGCAACCAGATATTATGACTATGGCATCTAAACTATTTGTTACTAGAATATCATTAAGGTTGCAAAGCTCTGGTGAAATCTGTTCACTTTAGATATATGAAAACTTGGATAGATCTAAGCTCTATTGCTTACAGAAGGTTTTTACTGCCTGAAATAGTCTCAGTATGTAACAGAGCACGCTGCCTGATAAGAAGATCTTACTACCACCTTGTCTCATGTATGTGTGTGAAACAGATGCAAGCACTAGAGATGTCTTCCTTATCTCCACGCTGCTAGGCTGGGAAAAGGTGCTATGGAGTGGTTTGTTGTTGCATAAGCAGTCTTTATGTGAAAATGAAAAGCCTGACAGAAGAGTCCATGGAGCTGTTCTACCTTCAGCCTGGTCTGTTGTCTAAGGGCTATTTCTTATCTGATTTTGGACAGCATTAGATGGCAATATCCTGAAATATCTAAACAGTCTAAAACTGGCGAAGATAGAAATAAGATCATTTTGTCAAACTCCTATTCCTACTTCTGCCAGATTATGAACATTTTCCACACTATTCTCAAATCTTATTTATTCCAGAAGTGTATATTTGTGGCTACAGTATATCCAAAGTAATTCATGAATCCTGCTGGACATTACTGTCTCCTCCATTTTAGAGCAATATTGCTTCACAATAGGGTAAACACTTCAGGGTTTGGCCTATGAACCATCACTTTTTCCTCTGTCTTCAAAAAATAGATATGTATCAGTGAAAAATACATTTGTGACTATACCTGTTTTTTGATCCTGCTCTGTAATATTATTTGTGTGTTCATGTGTATATGACTGCTTGCATGATTATAATTAATATAACATTGAATGTTAATGTTGTGGCTTGAATGGGAAGATTGGTATAACCAACATGCACATGTTGGTAGTGATACATATAGTACACATAGTAGTGATACATAGCACACATAGTAGTGATACAACTCCTAAATCGTGTGGTATTGGAAGCAGTTTGTGCCTGTCATCAAGTGGCTTTTAGTTCACAAGACCAGTACAGACGTATTTGAAGTTGTCAGGTCTTTCTTAGCCTTCACTGAAGCTAACTGAAGGGAACAGTGTGAAGGTCCAGTACTGCAATGGCAAGAAAAAGTAAGAAAAGCCACCGCTCCAGGAATGGTGGCACTCAGCAATATGAAAACAATAGTGAGAATGGGAGAGGGGTCCCTGACACTGGGTAAGAATACAGAGGTTAAGAAATTGTTTGACAAATTGTATGTGTAGGAGGAAGAGAGGAGAAAACCATCAGGAAACTAGAGAAACAGCTGTGAGTATATCCCTGAGGAAAACCAGCATGATAGACCTTTTAGGGAATGTAATGCACTGGAAAAGTACATTTGGAAATTGTGAGTGAGAGTTGTTTGCTGTCATTTATTTCTGCCTGTTCACAGAAACTGAGCTTTGTTGATCCTTTGCAAAGAAACAAGGTTATATCAAAGACTATAACCTGTTTCATACTAGACATTTCTTTTTCTTTAAATTGAAATATTCCCACAAGTTCCCATTTACTTACTGACTGCTTTGGTCAAAGTGATAACAATATTTAATTCTTAAGGAAAAGTACCAAAGTGACCTGGGGGAGACTGTTCTCCTTTTTTTTGATACTGCCTAGCAGCTTTTTGTGTGTGTGTGTGTGCGTGCGCGCGCGCGTGTGTGCTGGTAATTTACTGCAATGAGCACTACTACTACAATTGCTCAGTTGCAAGCTTTTGATAAATGAGGGTCGGGAGCTTGTGGGGATGTTTTAAAAGAGCAGTTCCTGCAGGTAACACTTTTCCATATTTCAAGCTTTTGTGGAATGTCTGAACTACTTGGCAATGAGCACAATGGATTTACAATGAGGCTTACCTTAAATCACTCTTTTTACATAGATATCACTTCTAAGTAATCACATACCTCTCATTTAATTGTACAGCTGTTCTCTAAAAGGAAAGCTATGCTGTTTGATTTACTCCAGTGGCACTTAAACAATACTGATTGGGTTTTATTCTCAGTGCATAATATATGTACTAAGCAGGGCATAGAAAAGCAGAGGTTTTTATTTTGTCTAATTATGAACCTCCTCTAACAATATGAGGAGGTTCAAAAGGCCAACTTGAATGTGAATGTTATTGAGTATGTAGAGAAAACTTGAAGAACAAGTGATAAAGAGAAAAATCATGAAGATCTAATCAATATAGTTAATGGAGCATTCAGCACACTCTTCAGGAGGCAGCAGGAGCTCAAACCAGCTGACTAGATATAGGTGTCCAAATGCCAATTTAAGGAATATTTGTTAGCTCCATAGTGCTGCCTCAAATAACCAAAACCATGTCAAATACCTCTGGACATCTATGTCAGGCAACCAAGCTGAGCCTCAGCTGAACTGCTGCATGTTGTATTGACAAGGGCTTCAATTTTGTTCTCCATCAATAAACATTTCTTACTATTTGAGATACCCTGTCTTGCTCTGCCTGGTCTCCATCTATAACTCCAAAAGAGAATAGGTCTCCCATAGGTCTCATGTCACATCTACCAGCCTCTTGCAGGTACCTCAGGCAGACTAAGAATATCCTATAGCTTTATACTTCTGTGCCCATCCACTGAATTGAATGTCAGTATGAATGTCTTATTTTGAGCTGCATCTCACCCTAAGTGTCTCAGCTCCTGCTCACTCAGTGGCAGATTAGGTGCCTGATGCCATCACTGACAAATGCCTATCACTGATTTCCTCCATCCCTGGCATGTGGTTTGCACAGGAATGTTGGGGGTGAGGGAGAAGAGGGATGGTTCAATGTACTTTGTGACATTCCTGAAAGAAGTCAAAGCAGTGAATGATATTGGGTGAGGGTAGTTGATGCACAAAATGTACTCTCATTTAATTGTACAGCTGTTGTCCGAAAATAAAGCTATGCTCTCTGATTTACTGGGATGGCATTTAAACAATACTGATCGAGTTTTATTCCCAGTGCATGGACTAAGCAGGGCAACATATTCTTATGATTCTATTATGTATTGGATTTTGTCTTTTTTCTTCCTTTTTTTTCCAATTCTTTGAATTTTCAAACTTCAAGTAAGTTTATGGTGTTACCATGATGAGGACAGAAGAAACAAGAAACACATTAGTAAGGCCTTTGACACCGTTTCCCACAGCATTCTCCTGGTGAAACTGGCTGCTCGTGGCTTGGATGGGCACATGCTTTACAGGGTGAAAAACTGGCTGGATGGCCGGGCCCAGAGAGTTGTGGTGAACGGAGTTAAATCCGGTTGGCGGCCGGTCACGAGTGGTGTCCCCCAGGGCTCGGTTTTGGGGCCACTCCTGTTTAACATCTTTACTGATGATCTAGACGAGGGCATCGAGTGCACCCTCAGTAAGTTTGCAGATGACACCAAGTTGGGTGGGAGTGTTGATCTGCTTGAGGGTATGGAGGCTCTGCAGAGAGACCTGGACAGGCTGGAGCGATGGGCTAAGGCCAACTGGAGGAGTTTCAATAAGGCCAAATGCCGGGTGCTGCACTTGGGTCACAACAACCCCCAGCAGCGCTACAGGCTTGGGGAGGAGTGGCTGGAGAGCTGCCAGTCAGAGAGGGACTTGGGGGTGTTGATTGACAGCTGGCTGAACATGAGCCAGCAGTGTGCCCAGGTGCCAAGAAGGCCAATGGCATCCTGGCCTGTATCAGAAATAGCGTGGCCAGCAGGGACAGGGAAGAGATCTTACCCCTGTACTCGGCACTGGTGAGGCTGCACCTCGATTCCTGTGTTCAGTTTTGGGCCCCTCACTACAAAAAGGACATTGAATTACTTGAGTGTGTCCAGAGAAGGGCAACGAAGCTGTTGAAGGGTCTGGAGCACATGTCGTCCGAGGAGCGGCTGAGGGAACTGGGGGTGTTTAGTCTGGAGAAGAGGAGGCTGAGGGGAGACCTCATCGCCCTCTACAACTACCTGAAAGGAGGGTGCAGAGAGCTGGGGATGAGTCTCTTTAACCAAGTAATGAGCGATAGAACAAGAGGGAATGGCCTCAAGTTGTGCCAGGGAAGGTTTAGACTAGATATTGGGAAGCATTTCTTTACAGAATGGGTTGTTAGACATTGGAATGGGCTGCCCAGGGCGGTGGTGGAGTCCCCATCCCTGGAGGTGTTTAAGAGTTGGGTTACATAGTGCTTAGGGATATGGTGTAGTTGGGAACTGTCAGTGTTAGGTTAATGTTGGACTAGGTGATCTTGAAGGTCTTTTCCAATCTAGATGATTCTGTGATTCTGTGATATGTTAAGGCATGGTCCACTCCTGTAACAAACATTACTGCTGAAAATTATGGGCATGACAATGTGGGCCAAGGACAGGTCTAGATACTCATTCCAGTTGTGCTGGAACCTTGCACGGGTAGGTAAAAGTGGCAGAAAAAGGAAGAGAAGTGCACAGTAAGATTGCAGAGTTCTACCCATGGGCCTTCTTCATAACTGTGTTGCAAATTTTTTCCACAGTGATTTAAAACAGGCCTGACAAAAAGAAGTCATGCTTTAAAAATTAAGGCAGTAAATAATGAACGCATTACTAGAAAAACAATAATATAGAGGGATAGCATACCATTTACTTCTTGAAACCATTTAAAACAAAGGAAGCATAGTCCTAGACAAAATAGGGGTAGAAGAAGTGACAGAAACCATTGTTATTAATACCACATCCGTCTGAAGGGCAGGCAACACAAGAATAGGAGGAAAACATACCGTTTTGAACTACACCAAGAAATCTGGCTAAGATGACTTTCCTGAGAGCTATTGCTGTTGTGGACACACCGCTCTTTGAAGCTGATTTTTCCATTTGGCATATTTATAGTTCAATCAAATATTCTTATTGATTTGAGGATGTGGTATTTTTCTTAAGAAAGGGATAATGAGAGACGGTGTCTAGTAAACCCTCCAGAGATTTGAACAGCCTGGATGCTGATTAAGGCTGACACTGTTGGAACGCTGACTGTGTTGCTCTGCCTGGCTGCTCACTGTGGCATGCCTTTAAAGATCAGGTTGTAGACCAATTAGTTAATTTTAATTGTGCTTATATTAATTTAAATTAGCCTATCAGATGCCAGAAATGCTAAGACAGCTTTTTACTCTCATAAAAATAGAACAAAGAATAAATAAATCACAGAATGTCTCATGGAGTGTTAGTATTTGCTTTAGTGTTTTTGAAAGGAGACAAAGCATCAGTCTTCCTGGTCATAGACAAAGAGGTGAAGTGAGACTTTAATAGAATGAGACTTTAATATAAGCTAATTTTCTTGTCTCCTGGCTGATGTTTCTTTTTTGTTCATTTCTTTACTTCCATTGCAAATAAAATCATTGTAACTGTGTATGTGGTTTAAGAACTTGCATCTCATTTTCAAAAGCTAGCTTTGGCACACTAGAGTGGAAGTAGCAATGACTTTCAGTGAAACTTTGGGTCCAGATGAGACTGTCTTAGACAAGGATGTTCATCATCTCTGTGCCTCTGAAGTTTTTAGTCTAAGTCCCTACACGGTATTTGGAAGTCTCCCCTGCCTCTAGTGTTTTGAGTCTGCATTCAGTGTCCTGCAAGTCTGATGCAGTGAGGCAGTCCATGCATTTGGACTGCAGTTCTCGGCTTCTGAGTGTATGACTCTTTCTGGGTTAAACAGTTTATGCTGTAACATGGACAATGCCAGAAAGTCAGCGGACAAAGTCTGTTTTTTACTGTGGGAAGATAGGTAGGTGTGAAAATAAGGCAAGTTAACTTTGGTGCTGTAAAAAGACCTCCCAGGACAAAATTCTGTCTTCTTTAACATCTTATTCCACTGGTTACTGTCATACTTTATCCTACACTTGGCATGTACCATTTAACATTGGAAATACCATAGTGAATGATGTTAATATCCTGCAGATGGAGAAAATCACACCTAGACCTGCTGAATACCGTGCCCCTCCAGGTGAGAAATATCTAGTTTTCATTCTGCCCTAACTCCAAGGACTCCCAGGAAGTTAAGCCAGCAAAACTGTCCATGATATTTAGCTCATTAATGGTGATCAAAGCAATTGAACTTGCTTTGAGATACTTGGGTTACATCTAGTGATAAAAAGTTGCAGTTTTCTCTACCCAAACCCTGAAAATCACAGCTTGAACCAAAGGAGTCTGTGACATTACAAATGTACAAATCTCTCTCTCCTCTGCAAAGAGAAAAAATGGGTAGCAGTTACAAATGTTTTTGCATACAAAGCATTTGTTTATGCTGACACAGATTATTCTTCTCACTGATAAGTAGGTAAATAAATTAAAAAAAATATAATTTTCTGCCTGGAAAGAGATTCAGTTGCAAAACGCAGTAAATTAATTCACATACATGGTGGTATTTCTTAAGTTGTTGTGAAAACTAGACCCATAACTTGAAATGAGGCACAGAGCCACCAGAGGGTGTTTTGAAGACTAGTCTGCACCTGAACTTGATTCATCAGTAAGAGATGTTTTAACTGTACTTTCAGATTGTTGTTTAAACTACTAAGCAGAAAGTCTTTTGCTCAACTGCTGATAAATCTGATAATTTAATTTTCAGAAGGTTTCTCTCTTGGAATTCAAAACAACAAGGGCCAAATCCATTCAAAATCAAAAGTAGAAGCTGCAGTACAGAAGCATCTCCCAGATCAGAGCAGCTAGAAACACAATCTTTCAAGTTCCTACACAGTACTTGAGGAAAGCTGAAGATGATGGCCCCAGCCCCAGGCTGCAGCAGACTTGTACTCAGCATATCTGAATAAATAAAGCTGTTTTAAAAACTAGGACTGTTTTAATTTACATGGGGTTGCCAATAACCACTAGTGACAAGGAAAACCTTACTATGAGGCAGCAATGTGTACTCACAGCCCGGAAAGCCAATTGTATATTGGGCTTCATCCAGAGAAGTGTGGTCATCAGGTCGCGGGAGGGGATTCTCCCTCTCTACTCTGCTCTGGTGAGACCCCACTTGTCCAGCTCTGGGACCCCCAACACAGGAAGGACACGGACCTGTTGGAGCAGGTCCAGAGGAGGGCCCAGAAGATGATCATGGGGCCGGAGCATCTCCTCTATGAAGACAGGCTGAGAGAATTGGGGGTGTTCAGCCTGGAGAAGAGAAGGCTCTGGGGAGACCTTACAGCAGCCTTCCAGTACTTAGAGGGGGCTATAGAAAAGCTGGGGAGGGACTCTTTATCAGGGAGTGTAGGAATAGGATGAGGGGTAACAGTTTTAAACTGCAAGAGAGTAGATTTTGAATAGATAGAAGGAAGAAATTCTTTACTGTGAGGGTAGTGAGACACTGGAACAGGTTGCCCAGAGAGGCTGTGGCTGCCCCCTCCCTGGCAGTGTTCAAGGCCAGGTTGGACGGGCTTTGAGTGACCTGGGCTAGTGGAAGGTGTCCCTGTCTATGTCAGGGGAGTTGGAACTAGATGCTCTTTAAGGTCCCTTCCAACCCAAACCATTCTGTGATTCTATGAAAATCCAACATGTGGAATTGTTGATGTCACATCCCTTTCCCAGTGTGTTGATTTTGGCTGGGGTAGAGTTAATTTTCTCCATAGTAGCTAATATGGGGCTATGTTTTGGATTTGTGCTGAAAACACTGTTGATAATACAGGGATGTTTTCATCACTGCTGAGCAGTGCTTACACAGAGTCAAGGCCTTTTCCTCTCACCCCACCCCACCAGCGAGTAGGCTGGGGGTGCACAAGAAGTTGGGAGGGGACACAACTGGGACAGCTGACCCCAACTGACCGAAAGGATAGTCCATACCATATGACGTCATGCTCAACAATATAAAGGTGGGGGAAGAAAGAAGAAAGGGCTGTTAGGAGTTATGGTGTTTGTCTTCCAAGTACCCGTTATGTGTGATGGAGCCCTGCTTTCCTGGAGGTGGCTGAACTCCTGCCTGCTGATGGGAAGTAGTGAATGAATTCCTTCTTTTGCTTTGCTGGTGTGCACAGCTTTTGCTTTACCTGTTAAACTGCCTTTATCTCAACCCTTAAGTTTTCTCACTTTTACTCTTCTGATTCTCTCCCCTATCCCCCCTGCAGGGGAAGCAGCTGTGTGGGGCTTAGTTGCTGGCTTGGGTTAAACCCGGAAAGTATAAGTGATAGAAGAGAAAGAGGGTCATGTGCCAGACACATCTCCTGAAAGCCCCACAGCTCTAGACTCTCTACTGAGCCAGAAATACTGCTGTGTAATTCATTCTACGTCTGTTGTTGAAATGGGTTTACTTAAATTTTTCATTTATCCATGCTTATTTGTTTTAAAGCCTGTGCTAAACCTTGCCCACTTACAGAGCTGCACTGCCAGTAAGGTGCTTTTACTGAGCATGGGCAGTATTTCACTAAATGGAATTTGTGAGATTCTAATAAACACAGTTTCAGCAGCTTGAGAATATAAATGTTTCAGGAAGATGATGATGATAATAATAATGTATGAGGTAGGAGCCTAATCTGCTCTAATACACAAAGAAATAGTGAGGAACAAGTTTATGATTCCAGAAGGTATCATTAAAGAGGGATCCAGTTCCCATACATCCTCTCATTGTCCATGTGAGCAGAATTATGTGAGGATGGAGTGAAGCCCGGACTGAGCTCCTACCAGCATGAGCTGGCTCTGGATACTTTCCCTCAGAGCAAGGGCAAACATATTCAGGAGATGGCACCTCACAGAGAGGCAAGCTGCCATTTGGGCCAACATCCTGGGAAATGGGCCAAGGACCACAGATTGGTCAGAAGAGGGCCACTTTAGCCAGTGGGTTACCAACAAACCAGAGCACTGACAGCACTACAGCATCCGCTTTGGCTGAGTATACCCTGGAGATCCTGGATTGCTACTGAGCTCTGCAGATCTTGTTGAGCAAATAACCTTTTTGGCCTTGCCGCCTAATCCATAGAGCTAAAGCAACCTGGAAAAAAAAAAGAGTAGGCAGAGAGGATAAGCAAGTACTTTTCAGAGCCCTGCATGGGATAACTTTAGGGCTATAATTTGTATGTCAGCTGTAGGTTAGCTTTTTAGCAGCTAAGATTTTCAGAGAAACAAATTAAAGCTGCAGCAAACAGGTCTGAGAGCTTTTTTCTCCTCAGAGCTTACTGTCACCTTATTTATTTAGTCTTCTCTCTCCTTTCCAGTTACCGTGTCAGGCTTAATAGAGCCTGAAAATAAATATCAGAAAACACTGGTGGCAAATCTGATCTATGTATGATTAGCCTTTAGCTACTTTACCTCCAAACTGAAATATATAAACAACATATAGATGTTGCATGAGTGTTTTGACCATAAATAGCTTCAGGTGCAGTAACATAAAGCTGGAAACCACAATATGTTCACAGACACAGATAGCACCTTTGAAAAAAATCCCTGCATTTTGAAGTATATTACCATGCAGTGGAAAAAAAGGCTTAAAGCAACATTTAGAATACCACTCTGAAAAGCAAATTATAAACATTTTACATGCCTTGAGCAAGAAATGTTATTCCTGTAAGCCATTTTTCACCTACTAATTTTCCATTCATCTCATTGTGTAACATTAGTAGGAAAAAAATCCCACCAAAATCACTTGAAGTCTAAAAGTCTAGTGATAAACTATTCAATTTGGCTAAAAAAGTAATTATTCTCATGACTTTTTTCTTTGAAAAATATTTGCTTAGAATGGCTCTTGCTATTACATTGTTAGCACAAACATAATGAAATAATGAGCCAGTTAGTGGGCTAATTTTCACTCGCTTTTTCATGAGTATTTTTCACTTGCTTTTCATCATCTTTCTTTAAAAAAAATTACTGCTGAGGGTGAAATAGTATAATAAGGTTAATGAGTAAAGAAATAACACAAACCTGCTTTCATCACACTTAGCAGCTCTAAATAACAAAACAGGCAAAACAGATGCTTTGGAATGCAGCCGAGGAGTTGATCAGTAGAAGCTGATTATCTATTAATGAGAGGTTTTTAGTGGTGTACCCTGGTGTAAAAATCACTAGACTCCATTCAGGCAGCCATCAGTTGCAAATACCATGTATATGAATCACTTGATTGATGTACAAAATTCAAAACAGATTTTCCCCTGTGCCCTATGGGTTGTCATGCACTGATGCTCTCCTATCTGTTTATGTTAATGAAACAGGATTTTTCAGTAAGTAAATATGTGTAGTATTTAATTAAACTCAGTGCTGGGCTCTGTGTGAAAACGTAGCCCCATTGTTCAGAAGTACTATTTAACTACAATTCTTTGTTTTCACTGGTTTTCCTTCTCAGTTGCCACAGTCCCTTGACTAAAGAGGAACCGGGTTTGTCCCATGCCAAGACCTTGTAGGCACCAGGATGTTATGCTATGGGAAGACTGCCAACATAGACCCCGTCCCCAAAGACCTGATCTTGTACCATTGCCCTCAAGCAGAAGGTGCCTCTGACTTCAATAACAGCAGGTACAAACCCTCAGGTTCCCATCCCAGCTCCACAATTAGCAGGACTGCAAACAGGGATCTACTGGAGAGTGAATTGTGTTGGCACTCAAGAAACTACTCTGCTCCTGACCTCCTGTGGGGTCTATGTGACGACTGAGGAACTGTTTTCTTCATGCAGTTTGTTGCCCCATTTTGGGGTTATGGATTTCTTTTTCAAAGTGATTTGGTTAAAAAAGTTTTATAAAAATATGTATTATGATTAGAGCAGATTTAAAAAAAAAAAAAAAATCCCCCAACAACCTCCTGATTCTTACTATAAGGCTCTACATGTGTGCAGGACAATGCAGAAAGAGCTATGAAAAGAATAAAAATCAGGCTTAAGGTTTAAGTCTGTAAAAATATTTCCCTCAGGTCAAACAAAGATCTTACACCTTTTGTTAAAGAGGAAGCAAGATTATTATTAATGTTTTTATTATTTCATCTCAATACATTTTTCTGCCACATTTTTCTTCTCATTGTCATGATCATTTTCCTGAACAGAAATTGAGCAGTTGCTGATACGCTCTGCAGCACTCACAGTAAGTCTTGGCGTGATTTGTGGCTTTATTTATTGAAGAGCTGGTATTAACAGTTTACATTTATTAGTGGCTGAACACCCTTTACTGCAGCATGCATTTGCAATTTAATGCTGCCATGTATCAATGGTATTTGCATGTTTGGTATTTTATTAGACACCAGCAGTGCTCATGCATTTTATTTAGATCATCCTATAACTTTCCCCAGCTGTTTGTTGGTCTGTACATAGGAAAGGCTCAGTGTACCGTTCCTGTCCACACACTCTAAGAGTCCAGAAGCTGTAAACGCCATGTTCAGTTCAGATATCTCCTCCTCTTCCTACCTGGTAAGATATTAAGGACCTTTTCTGGACTAATAGGGTTAGGAAGACTTTGCTGAATATATTTTCTCTTGTGGCATCATTAATCGACTAAGAAAGCAATTTAAAGGGAATGCTGGACTCTGTTTTGACTGTTTTGTCTGTTTTTTTCTGAGGTTCGATACAGAGTGGTGCTCAGAATCCAATTAACTGAAGTTATTGGTATATTCATGAAGAACTGCTCCTTCCACCATAGTTTCACTGACATAAATAAGTATTTGGGGGAAGCAGAAAAGCCACCTCCAGCCATGGCTGTGACTACACTCTATCAATATGTATGAGAATGATGGCTTTGTTTCTACAGACAGCAGACCTTTCCCCTAAATTAATAAACATGCTAACAACATGTCCTTCTCTCACGCTGCAAAAATCCTGCTTCCACAGAAATGAAGAATACATCTCCAAAGGACATATATTCTCTTTTGGAAAGTACAGTAAAAGCACTAAGTTTAAGATTAGCATCAGCTCAATTCACTTGTTGAGCTACTATCTTACATCAGATTTGTGGGGACTTTGAAAGCTGATTAGAGATTGCTGAGCAGAGCTGATGAAAATGTACTGAATATTACTTGCAAAGTAGTCTTCAAATTAAAATCCCCAAATTGCCTTTTGCTGTGTTTTTTTAATCACCTAGTGGTCTTGTTTACGAACCTTCATGCAAATGGCATATCAAAACATGGTTATTTATAAACAAAACAAATCATCCAAACCTTCCAGTTATTTCATATAAAACGGAATATTTTTTACATACTGAATGCATTCTGTATTTCCACGCCCTGTGTTGTCATGAGACTGCCTTACAAGTATTAAGTCTGTGGTGATATTTTGTTTGAAAGATCATACAGTTAGTGTTCATTTTATCTGTTTTCAGAGTTCTGTAGTATTCACATTTCTAAGCTTTACCTGCACCTGTGTGTATTGCATGTATATTGGAAAGAGAAACTCTCATAGCCCTCTGGCTCCTGAGAGATGAAACTCCAAAGGTACCAAAAATAGTGTGTTCTTAATGAGGAAATCATTAAATTTGTCAGTTTCTGAAACCTCACGAGATCTGTAGTAAAACCTCCACTGATGTTTTTACACAGCCCAAATTTTACCCCATGTGAAATCAAATATTTAATCAAATTCTGCATTACAGTAAAAAAAAAGATGGCAAAATGAGGATGGCTGTGAGTACATCTATAAAGGTTTTTGGTGCTGGATGGCCACAATATGCATCCGAATATGACATCTAGTTCTTCAAAATTCTTGTCTAACATCTAAGGCATGAAAGACCTGAAATCTTGTGGTTTTTTCCTAGTGTAGTCCTATATAGATTCACAGTCTAGGTTATCTTCCACTAAGACTCTTGAATATAGGACCTGAACAAAGAGATAACAGTCTCATCTTCTAGTTTAGGTCTTAAACGAAAGGATAACAGTAGAGGGACACTAAATAGTCATGCAACCATTAAGCTTATTAATAGCTCTGATTTATATTCAGTCTCCACACATGATGTTTCTGTGTTACAAATACAACAAAATTTCAGCAGAGTGCCCCAGCCAGTTGAAGTATACTCAGGTGGCTCTCTCATAGTGTCTCATCTCAAAAGTGTTTCCTTTAAAACCATTGAATCTGGCACAGGAATGTGAACCACTGTGGGAATGATGATGTTTCCAGTGGAAAAAAAGCCCACACCTACGGTGATGCTGGGCAAGAGTGGTGGGATCAGGCCTTAACAAACACATCACCTCAAGAAGCAGAATTTTTTTCTGCTTTTTGTATGAAATTTTTGGCTAACATTACACACAGATAAAATAAATTTACTTTGTCTTATGAGGAATAGAAAAGACTTACTTCTGTTGCAGAAAAGCCCAATTTGTTGCAAATGAATCAGAGTGATTCGTCTATTCCTCTAACAGGATTTTGCTCTCATAACAGTGAAAGATCTTCAGCACGGTCTTCTTCATTTTTGCCTGTAATGGGGATAGGGCAATTTGAGGCAGATATTAAAAGTGCTGGGTCTTCCATGGGTAAAAGCAATATCATTGGAAAAAGACAGTAATTCAGAACAAATTCCTCAATTTCTTGCAAGTTGCCTTAAGTCAATACAGTAACTGAACATAATTTTTCATGAGTGCAAGAGGAGAATCATGAATAAATTGAGTGTATCTTGATGTCCATATATATTATAGGAGTCTGATGTTTTTAACCTGTCAGAGTATGTAGAAAGTGAAATTAAATTAACAAGCTCATAGATGTATCTTTGCCTGACAGGGTGTTGTCAGTCAGGAGATGGGATCAAATTCTACTTTTGTTCAGTATGTATTTATTGGAATTCTATATATACAAACATAAAAGCATATATACACTCTGAAGTTCTGTGTGTTTAGGTTGGGCCTTGAAGAATTATTTTATGTCTAGGTGTTCTTTGATTTGAAGTAGCATGAGTCACACACACAAAAAAAGGAACAAGCAACTTGTGTGCCTTTAATCTCCATGTTCATATTGGTAAGGAAAAGTAAAAGGGTTATTTGCAAGAACTGCATTTCTTGAGAGAGGAGGAGAGGAAAGGAGACTGGTTTAGACCAGCAGAGAGGTTCCTGTGTAGTGCAGTCATTGCCTTGAAGAGTTTGCATCTTAAATAACTGAATAATGAAACACCATCTCTAGCACTTACGATTGGGAACTCAGGTTACAGGGAGTTACACTGTCATAGGTGTCATAGGTACCCACAGGACGTGACCTCGGATATTTGGAGTGCCTGTCTAGCATCTGCACCACAAAACTGATGAAGAGGAGGACTCCCATGCTCTGACTTCAAGAAGGAGGGACATGAGCTGGCCCAGCCCTGTTAAGTGCTGCAGGCAACTTGAGAGGCTCCTGACAGTTTACAGGATCGTGCCCACAGGCAGGCGGAAAAACAGCACAGGATTAAACATCAAAGACTAAATTGCTTTACTTTTCTTTAACGGGAAGATAATACAATTGCTTTTGATCCTTAAGTTTTAAAGGCAGTTGTGAAGCTTTAAAAAGAGAATCTGAGATGATGGCCTGCTGAATCACTTTATTTTGATTGAAAGAATCATACTCTTAAATTCACAGTCCTCACTGAATCATTCTCCTATACTTTCCACAAAAGGCGTAGCATAATGATCTTAATTTTTAGTCTTTCTTTCTTTGAGTGGTTTTTCATCTGATAGAGAAGCCACAGTTTTTTAAGAGCATCATGAGAAAAATTATCTCCTTCAGACTGTCTGTATTAGAGGGCAGTCCCAAGGTATGAAGGAAAAGACAGATGCTTTAACTATTGCTTGTGGCTAAGGTGCAGCCTAGACTGCGCTACTGCCTGCATCTATCTTTACAGGGAACAGGTCATTAGGTTTGTGAGTCAAGGCAAGATCTGTGAGTGTGGATGTGTGCACATCTGTGAGCAAGGGACCAGAGCACACACAGAATAGTTAATATCCTCCTCCACATAACAGGTAGATGCTGAGCATCCTCTTGTGTATTGTAGAAACTATATCAAAAGAAAAATTCTCCACCTAGGTCTCTTGTGTACTGGCCTGTCCCCACTGTGATGTGGTAGCTATTCCTGACCAAGCATGAAGAAAACTAGGCCCCTGTTTTGACTCAAAATGGATAGACAATGGCAGAATTGGAGGAATTTTCTGGTAAATAAGCTTTTAACTATTCTGGTAAAACCAAAACTTTTGTTGGGAGAGATAAGAACTATTCTAGAAAAGTTCTCCATGTTCCAGATAGCTTAAATCTCAATTTTTTCTGTATAATGTTCCATTTTGAGGGATTCAAATAGTTTCTTTCAAATTTTAAATTAATTGTAATAATTAAGCAACGTTAACAAAGAGTAGTCAAGGTGAAAACAAACATTTGAACTAAAACCAACCAAAATATTTTGGAACAAGTGGGCTTGTATTTGAAATTTTGATCCATGTAGTAATTTGGGGAGATGAACATGTACAGAAAGAACCTAAAACACAGGAGATGTGTTTTTAGTCCAACTGTAAGAATGTATTTCTGAATATTCTTTGCTTAGTTTTTTTATTCTGGTGGGTTCATTTGCTCTGAAACCATTCTGACTATCATGCAACTGATACACAACTGTGATACATTTCTCACTGTCTCTTTCTTCGTATTTGACCTTTGCGGCTCTTTTAACTGGTTTGCTAGTCTCTTTCTTCATATTAGTATGATCACATCAACCAGGAAACTGCCTGACAGTGTCAAACTCAGTTTTATTACAGGCTCTTTTTCATCATATGCAGCTGGAACGTGTATGGTGCAGCTCCAGATTTCCCCAAACATTGCTCAGCTGCTTTCAATGATGCCAGACTTTTTTTGAGGCTGGACTGTAGAAAGGCAAATGTTGGCTTGACAGTGATGTTATAGTAGGAGACAGTTATGGATCCTTTTTACTCAATCTACTTGTATTATAACTTGTGGGATGCCAAGAACCAAACTACAAGGAAATGCCAAGCTAAGATATTTGTAACCAGCAGAAATACCTTTTCCGGGATGCTGGGCTGAAACCTCAATTCCTCTGATTCCCCAGAGATGAGCTCCATTAGGCCTGGGCTTCATGAACTGGCTCTATTTTATTAGGAACTTTCCTATGGCCTACTTCCCTGCAGGGCTCACAGACAGGGTAAAATCCATTTCAGTTTATGTTGGACATCTTGTGTAGATGTCTGTGTTTGAGCTAATTACTAGATAGCCTGTATAATCGATACAGAGAAATGGGTGCCTCTAGTGCATGAGTCATCTTATCCCAAGATATATACTTAGAATAGTCTAATTGAACCTTGCTGTTTCTGTCCACCGGCTGTAGAGAGAATGTAGATGGCAAGATGGTCTAAAAGTAGATGAAGCGAGTATTGCTGAACAAGTCTTCCAGCACTGCAGTGTAGATATGTGTTTCTCCTGATCTGGCTTTGGCAGTACTCCAGATGTAATTCATGCCTCACATCACATGGTGAAGTGTGCATGGAGGTCTTCACAAAAGTCTTCCAGCAGGAGTTATCACAGCATGGTATTTCCAGGAGAGGTTGTAGTACATTTCCCTGGCCAGAGAGAATGTCTCTGCTGTTCAGGTAGACTAGGTTAGAAACCTAACATGAATACAGTATTATTAGTGCTTCGACTCTTAAGTCACTGGTATTAATACCCTTTTTTGTAAAGCTTATTATCAAAAAAGTTGTAGAAGTTTGAAGCCTGAGTTGAAGTTAAAGGGTTCACTTAATGTTGTGTTCTTAAATAAAACATAAAATGTGTGGGTGAACACATGTACACATACACATAAATTCTAAAGAAAAGGGTTTATTTAGCATAGCAGCTTCTATAGCTGAACTAGAGCACAATACATGAGGAAATCTATAGTCATGGGTTATATTATCTGAAGATACTTTTCCACTGAAGGCTCATTTATTATAAGACATAATATAAAATAATAAATATTTAAGTCAAGTCAGGACCAGAACTTTTCTCCCGGGGGATATGTGTAATTTTTGTGATAACTAGGAAAGACTTTCTTCCCCTGGAGTGAACTCTACTGGATTTAGTGCTGCATTAGTACGCTGAGCATCTAAACTGTGCCTATTGGTAATTTAGCTTCTCTTCAGCAGAGCACTAGGGTGTTTCTTAAGCATGCACGTAGTTGTAGAGATTGATTTCAATGGAACTACTCAGGAAATCAAGATGAAAATTATTTCTGCTTATTTCATAGATTTAATACTTCTGATTTTAGAGGAATAGAGTTTTCTGAAAATTGGATTTTAAGATCACAATAATAATTTTTGGTTCTACCCATAGATCTCATAGTATTACATAAATATTAGTACTAATGGAATCAACATTAGGAAAATGTAGCTGCACATCAAAATTAATTTTATGAGAACAAATTTTGTCATCTGTCTTTGGATTAAACTTGCAGATATATAGAAGGCTTCTTGTATGCTTAATATACTATATACCTCAAATTACTTTCATTATACTATTTCCTATATTGTAGCCACAAAATAGGAAAATATTTCAGGTTTCAGTTTTTGCTCTAGTTCAATAATTCACGATGAATGCTCTAACCCTCAAGAAAAGGGGTTGTTTTTATGCAGTTTAAAGAAGCTGTATCTCACACTACAGGTTCAGCATCTCTCACTTGGAGAAAGGCTTTGGATGGAAGTCTCCTGTAGTCTTGGTGAGTCCTCTACTGAAGACAGCCAATGGGGGAAGGCAAACTTCTGCTTCCTCCTCCGTTGTTGCTACTCAGGGCTTGGTACTGGGGCTGAGATTGTTTGATGTCTTCATTAATGAGTGGAATGATGGGACAGACAGCAGCCTAAGCAAGTTGGTGGGTGATACCAAACTGGGAGAGCAACCTACATTTGAAGTCAGTCCTTCTTTGAGCATGGGGCTGTCTCAGGGGACCTTCAAGGCTTCCAACCAACTTGGATCATTCAATGCCTCTTTCTTTGCAATGAACTGGGAAAGTGTTGACTTCAGGAAAAGTTTTGGTGATATTAATCTGTTTGACAGCAAATCCCCTATGGGACTGACTTTTATAATTTGTTCCTTCTCTGTATCCCCTAACAACTAGGCAACAGTTTAAATTGATTCTTTCTTCTTGCTCCATGGACCCTACAGTCTTCATAGCACTTTCAACAGGACAGGTCTACCTACCCATTCACATCTTATTCTACAGCTGGTGATTTTTGTCCCCCAGGTTTGCATTGCCATGGAGGAAGACAGGCTTTGAATCCAGATGGACTGATCAGTTCAATGTGGGAACACTCCTGATGAGCTGACCCTGACAGAGCCCTAAGCAATGATGGTAAGATAGTGATGTAAACCAAGCTGGATAACTTGGTATGCTGGGTCCACTGAGATAAAACATGTGTGATATTATCAAAACCAGAATGATGTTCTTTGGAAGGGGAGAGGTAGGAGTCAGATAGATCACCATATCTGACTATAAAAGAGCTGTACCACACATCTAAATGCAAGGTGACTAGCTGATGGGTGGAGGCTGGATTGCAATTTCAGATTTAATACCTAAAGCTTTCATTTGAAGAGGATGTGGGGAGGAGGACGTGGGAGAGGGATTTGACTCCAAAACCTGAAATTTCTTACCTCTGTACAAAAAGTGCAATAAAATTCTAAATCTCAGCTTTGCCTTAAAGTCACTGGTGGCAAGGACTTAAAAAAAAAAAAAATAAAATAAAGAAATAGAAAACCTTCCAGTGACCTTTCTTTTGCTGCCATGTTGCTTCAGAGCTAAAGGGTGATTAGCAGCCACCTGAAAAATATACGCAAGGAGGGTGGCATAAAGACTCTATTTAACATTGTTGTGAAGCAGCAGGGGAGTGAGCTGCAGCTGCAAATAAACCTGTTCTTTGCTCAAGTAAAAGTTTTGGCACAAAGATCAATACAGTGAGACCACAGATGAATTGCAGTTATGCTAATATAATATGGGAGGATTCATGCAAATTTTTCTTGTTTAAAACTAGGTTTGAAGCCCAATGTTTAAAAATGGTATCCTTAATAAGATGCCTGGATTCCATCTGGACACTGACATTAGCATTTTAGAGTCAGAAAGCAGACACTTATGCCTAGGTTCTCATTTCAATGTGGGGTTGTACCATTCTGTTAAGAGCTGCCTGAAGACTGGATTCTCTATGCAGCGACAGCTGGAGCTAACTAACTTTTTACTGTGTCCAAGCCATTAATAAGAAGCAGCAGTGGTAAAAACCACTTTTGTTAGTAACACCCAAAGAACACTCCGCTGGTGCAGTGTCAGCTGATACAGAGCTAAATGACAGGAGTTAAAATTAGACAACAGAAAGTAAATCTTGTTAAGCAACTCTGATTTTGTTCTTTCAGCAGAATGGTTCTTTCTGATGAAGTTATTTGTACTTAGAGGGAATATATTTAATGCTCCTGCACAATATAAATAAGGTCTATGTTGTAACAGATAAAAGTCAGATGACTAACAAATTAAAAAAGGCTGTCAATAGTGAATTTGGGGATGTTGCTAGGGTTTAACATTGCGAACTGACAGCTTGTCTAAATTATTGAACATTTTCATGGATCATCTGAATAGCATAAATATAAACTGAACCATTGATTAATTGCAGAATACTAAAAGATGGTGAGCCAATTACATACAGAGATTGGGGTTACTTGTTCAATTCAAATCAAATATGCTTTAATACAATTAAATCTGAAAATATGTACCTACAACAGAAATTCAGGCATTTGATAAAGAGTGGAAAAGTGTCTCCTCCAATAATGTGACTCTGAGAAAGTGCTAGGGGTCATGGTAAGTGAGCAATTCAGCATCAGTTTTCAAATGTGTTCTGTAACAACAACAAAAAAGACTAAATGTGATCTTCTAGTATATGAACAGGGTAGAGGAGTGTATGGAGGTGAATTATCTCTGCCCACATCATTGTATGGATTGACACTGAAATATTTTTATATTCTGAATGTCTGTATTAATTGAAGGATGTATAAAAGCTGGAGCGTATGTGAAAAATACCCATGAAGCAGTGGCCCAAAGACCTGTAAAAAATTCCAAGTGTAACAAGGTTGGAGGCTGGTTTGTTGAAGGGTGACTTGATTACAGTGTACATGGAGAAAATACCACAAGTTAAATGTCTGTTTAATGCCTCAAGAGGAAGGATAACAGAATCTGATACCTGGAAGTTGGAAGGGGCACAATGAAGTACGAAAGAACAGTAGGGAGCATGGGGTGCTGGGACACATCATTGCAGTACCAGTGAGTTTGTGTCTCAAACCCATCCAAAACTTTTCTTTATTCAAAAGTAGAATAGAGGACCTTCCTTTGAAGATGAGACTAAAAGTGACTGGCAGATTTAATTTAAGGATGTACATTTGAGCAGAGGTTATAAAAGAGAGTGTATGAGGGCTTGAAGAACCTTATGTGGATATGAAATGGTCATAGGTAAGTGCAGGCTGGAGATGGGTGGAAAGTTTCTAGTTATTACAGCAGTAAGGTCCTAAAACATCCTTTTATTAAGAGTAACAGGGATGCTCTGAGGAGGCCGTTTAGTTTATTAGGACAAATACAGTGGCCCACAGTAATGGATGCTGGGCTTACTTAAACATGGCGGTTCTTTTCACTTGTATGTTCTAATGAAGCACAGCAGAAAAGGTCAGACTGGATGCAGCTTTTCATCTTTCTGCTCTACAACTTAATAGGATGGAGTGTTTCCGGTGCACACACTTCCTGACAAAGACAACTGGTTGTGTTACAGCATTCGATTAATTTTCATCAGGAAAATACCCCTTTTTGTAGTGTCTCATTCCTGTCTGTTTTGAAGACTAGACCACGAGAGAGAGGGCCCTCAAGACCCTGTAGTCTGAGACTCAATATTGTTAAAATGCAAAAAAATTATTGCAATGGATCTGAATTTTTTAAAAACTGAAATGTAATAAAAATACACAGAAAGTATTATTGCAGATATCATGGCTATTGAAAGACTTGGACAAAGGTAAATAACTAAATTTCTATGTGTACCTGAATGATCCAAATCTCTACTATCAAATTGGAAGGCTGGCATGCAAATAAATGTTTTCACATTAATTCTAGTTTTTCCTTTTGATACAGCTGAAATATCTACAGAAACTGCCCTCTTCCTCTATTTTAACATTCCTATTTAAACTCCACCTTGAAATCAGACTCAGAGATTACAATAGATGACATCAGTTAACTATGCATTTTCCCCATCATTTAAACAGTTGGTCTAAATTTAAGCAAGTGCTTCATTTAATTCTTTCCTTGTCATTTTCGAAAAAAGTTATCTCAAAACAAAATCTGTCTGTTTTTGTCTGTGACACAGGTTAAAATCTACGTCTTCTGTAGGACTTTAATACTCCTTCTGCTACCTGGAGGTCTAGTTTAACACCACTGGCTTTTCAAATGTCATGCTCAAAATATGCTTTAACTTTCTAATGATGAGTGAATACTGTTGGAGATAAGCCATCAATGTAGCAACAACCATAGGTTTGATTTAGCCAATTAACACAGTTCTATATTCAACACCTCCACCCTCAAGAATATGGTGATCATTTATACTAGCCTGTGCCTCACATACGAGGCTGTCAGAATTTATTTCCTATATTTCAAGTCTGTAAATTGTTTGAAGAGTATTATGCCACTAGAATCATCCCTAGAACTAAAATTATTTCACTGAAGTGTAGTCACAATAGGAAAATACCATTATGTGGTTCTGGAAACACAAGAAGATGCTTATATTAACTTTTTGAGTGGTCAGTGGGCTGTCAAAAGACCTTGGGCAGGATACATAGTTTATTGGGCAGATTAGGCAAAAACAGGTAATCACGAGGATATGACAATGAATACAGAACTGTTGTAAAAAACTGTGAAGATCATATCTCAAACAGAAAATGCTTAAAATCTGTTTTCTACAGATTTAGAAAATCCACAGTTTGAGTGGGTTTCTTGTTCATTTTACAGAATCTCAGCTTTAATTGTAACAAAGCTGATGACCTTTGTGATGTACTGATAGCCTCCAAAATGGAAACCTTATAAGTGAGAACTTCCCCTTCTTTTTCTCAGCACTGGTTCTAAAGCCCAGGTATTTAATTTAAACATTTAATTTACAACGACAATGTTAACTGTCCCATCCTTTTGCATGTTGCATGTAGCAGATTTGTTCTGCTATTCCATAGAGGCTAAAAAAGTTTGCAAAAAACCAAAGCTGAATCTTTTGAATATTCAAAACCAGATATAAAGGCTGGAGAGTATACAGACATAGTTCCTTGTGTTAGAAAATCCCTCAGGTTTTAATGTGCACAGCAACACTATGAGGATGGTATGGAGGAACGTTTATTTCATTTTGAAGTGGATCCACAAAGGTGTAAAATTGATGAATTCCAGTTGAAATGGTTATACCGAAGAGCTTGAGTATATTTGAAAGCTTGGAGCGAAAAGACTTGTGTACCAGAAGCCTGCAGAAGAATACAGGTGCTCCACCTGTGTCTCCCAAGAGACACTTCACACCTAATTGATTTCTCTTACTTCTGCTAGAAGTAGTAGAAAATTGTGCTTAGTATGGTCAGTTTTCAAAATGCTTGCTTGACTAAAATTAATTAGATATCACAGCATACTCAGAATAACTTACTGTTCTCTGTTTATTAGCTAGTAAACTGAAAAGAGGGACTGAAATTACTTTGCCAAAGCCACACATCAAGTCAAGATTAGAACTTGTATTTCCACATTCTCAATTTTGTGCTGTAACAGTCTGATTATACTGCCGGTAGTTTATCACCTTGCCAGTGCAGTATTGCTCCCCTAGGTCTCCTTCTTCCTAATAGTGGTTAACTTTTAGACCATGTTAAATGTGCACTGGAAATGTGGATGAGGGCGATTGGCCAAAACTGTTACTCTGACTTTTTTTACAGAGTTTTTAAAGCTAACATAAATTTTTTATTCTGTGGACGCCTAGAGCTAGGCACCATTATACACCCAAATTAAGGTAGACCTGAATTCTTCAGAGTTGCTAAGCACCATAATACTTAATTAAATCAACAGAGGAATTGGTGAGCATCCCTGAAAACCAAGAAACTTTTATTTAGCTGTCTGAAGGCAGGCACTTAAATCTAAAACTCATGACCTGACTTTTAAGTGATAAGACTCATTATCAAGTGAGAAAATAGTTTTCTATAAAGTATGTTTCAGAGTAGTGTTGGGAGATTTTCTTTTTTAAAGAAGAAAAGACAGATTTCCAATACATAGCGTCATGTTCTTAAATCTAGTGAACTAAGAATAAATGCGAGTTTTTTTCTTGGATGAATTTAGTTTGTCCCTAGACTTGGTAGGCAATTCAGGATGCCTGTTCTTATGAGAACAAGGAATATATCTGAGAAGAATTCTTCTAGACACAATGAGGCCATTTGTTAACACTTTCCCCAGAAAACTGCTGTAATCTTTATCAGTTATGGGGACTGCCTTAAGCTGTATTGTGCTGACCCACTCCTCCTACAGCAATACAGTAGAAAGGAAGAAAAACCATGAAGGTAATGGAAGTTCAAATACACAGTTATAGACTGTATATGTTAATGAAGAAGAAAGATAATGCTAAATGAAAAAACAGGGATTATTTGAGGCCAAATGGAAGGTTTCTGCCCTGTATGTGCTTAGGAAAGCTGAAAACTAGCAACTCAAAGGTCTAATGCAGAAGCAGTTCTAGAGTATCATAGGTGGGTGCTCAGATGTGATGGGCTGACAAGGAACGAATAAGCACTCTTGAAGTCATTAGAGACAATCCTAATAAAATTCTCACACACCTTAGGTCTGTGGGATGACAGCATTAAATGTCATCCCTCTGCCTCCTGCCATCAGGATGTCCAGTTAAAGACCTGACAGACTGACTTTCACAAAACATCAGATTAAGGATGTGCTTTATACTTGTGTTCCAGTTTTTTTCAGGAGGCAGTTATGAGAAAAGATTTTTACATGTGTTTATCAGCCGGAAAAAAAAAAAAAAAAGTAAAAAATTAGTAAAAGTATAGTCACATCCATCAGGGAATTAGTCCTGTAAAAAATCAGGGCCAGCGCCGGGAACAACTGCATAAAAGCCGTTGGTATGGGTAGCACCAAGGGGGGACAGCCACAGGACTTCTTGTGCAAAAAGTGAGTCACCAGCACCCAACCCAGGGCTCAGATAGCTGTAGTGCAAGAGACCAAAGGAGTGGGAGGAGGAGAGACTTGCACCCACAAGTCCAGTGCCAGGTTTTGCAGGAATGAAAAAGAGCTTATGCTGTGTTATTCTTTATTCTGTATTTCTCTTCGCCTGTTTACAGGACCATATGAAGTCTCTGCATTGCTAACTCTTCCTTCCTCTGGGCTACATAAGGTCAGCTATGCTTAAGAGAGATTAAAGCGATGGTTAGACCTCTCCACTGTGCCTCAGCACCCCGTTGGTGGTGCTGGCAGCACGGTGACGTGCCGGCAGCCCCCGTCAGTCTGCGCCCCAGGGACTGCTCTGTGTGTGGAGGCAGTGGGAAGCGTGAGCGACAGCCCTGATGACTGATGTGAAACCAGGGACAGGGGCTGCCAGGCCAGTTTCACGATGTCAGAATGGGATGTTGTCAAAGACAATGAGGATCTGGGATAAAACGTGCTCCATTTCACTATGACACCTGACCAAAGCCAGCCCAGCAGAGCACGCGGGCTTGCTGTGGTGTGTTTACTGGTGCAGGTAACACCTTTTCCATCAGCGTGCCCTTGGCATAGGCATGGGTAGGGGAGATGCTGTCCACCACAATCCAGCTTTTTCCATCACGACCTTGCAAGCAACATTACAACTATAAACACAGCTATGAACAGAGCATATAAAGTATCCCTGCAATTACCGTGACTTAGTGGTCCTTTGCAGTGTGAAAATAATCAGTTGTGGGCACACAGCAACACATCCCCACTGTATTCAAAGTGAGGCAGGTGACTGTGGTATGTGGCAGCAGATTGTGGCTACCTCAAGGATGCTTAATTCTATTTTTCAAAGCTTCTTCCTGCCCGGGATGATGGCTAGAGAGCTCTTTGCACCTTCCATTACAGAAATGACTTATTTCTCAGCATTATTGAAATACTGGACAAAAAGGATAATCTAATTAGCTCAAGTTTCCTTCCTCTGCAATGTGTTTTAAATAATTTTGCACGCATGGATTTTACCTGTTTTCCCAACCCTTGTTAATACAGTCTGATTAGATATGAAAGCAGAAAATTCAGTAATTAGATATACCAGTATTTTAAATGAAATCACATCAGTATCTGTGCACCCCTTTTAGGCTTACTTACTGTCATACCTAAATAGATGTGACTGGATATTGCAGGCAAATGAACAGCCAGATGATACTTTACATCCAAGGTCTCATTCTAAGGGGTCTGCTTATTTAATGAGGCATCAGAATTAGATATTTGACTTGTCGTGGCCTATCAAAATGTGTCAGGCTAAATTCTAAGCTAACCTAAATCAGCACAGTTCCATGTTACCCATGAACCATGGACCAAAGCTGACTTCAATGAGTGAAGAATGTGGCCCACTGCCTTTTCAGGCCTTGCAAGTCATAGGAATTGGAAAATAGCTTCAAACAGAAAATAAATCAGACAGGACAGAAATCTCTCCACATTCACTCAGTGAACACAATGCAGAATTCATAATTTCTGGGGGAAACTTGCCTTAGCCAGAAGTGTCTGCCAGAGTGCTATCTCTGCCAGGTAGCAATATCATTGCCACAGTCCAATAGCTGGATGGTCAGAGTGTTCTTCTAGGTGCTAGGAGATGTGGATTCAATTTCAAATACACTGAGGAGTACTGTTGGGGCTGACAGTGTTCCTTTTGGCATCAAACTGGTCCAGATGTATTATTGCCCCAGCAGTGTCTCCCTGTGACACAGCCAGCTGGAGCAGGCAGCAGCTGGACGGGTTCCCACAAGGTCCCTGAATAACCTATGGGTTGGTTTCAATGTGCTGGGTTAAAATGTGTGTGTTATGGTTGACTTACAGCAAAAATGGGAACCTATACTCTTTTACTGGGATGCTGGGGGATCTAACAAAAAATTCAGAGTTGTCTCTTATTTTGTCAGGATGTTTGGCAACTCTGTCTGGAGCATGTGGCTCACAGGCTTTGGCCCCCAATGGACTATTCAGAGGTGCCCAGCTCCTACTAAAATCTAGGTCATTCATTCTTGCCATTTGCTTCTTCTGTCCAACATGTCCTTCAAGGCCATTGTGGCATTATTTCCATATTATTATAATTCCAAAATCTAATTCTGCTTTTCTTAAAATAGCTATAATTACTTCAGTTGGTTCATGGTAACTTCACCAAGATAACAGAAGTAAGATAATTTGAATAAGCAGGTTTCTTATTTGCAAACTGACCTCTCCTTCGGACTATCAATTCATTGAAGTGAATCAATGAATTTTGACTTCCACCACCACAAATATTCCATTTTTAAGACAACCGCATTTATTATATCTATTTAAACACCAAGCACACATTTTTCTGAAGCCAATGGCACTTTCTGCCTATTGTGAATTCTAGCATGCAGAGGAAAGATAAAGGAGACTAATCTTAACCTTAGAAAATTCAACCACTGAGAAGACAAATTCTTTCATGGAGGGCTATCTGAATTCTCAGGAAATAAATGCTATATTACTTTATTTTGCTTTTGGGTCCATGTCTAGTGCTCATGTCATTTATAAGGTAAACTCTCTATTTCTATACATGGCTAGATTTCTTTTAAATCCTTATTTCTGATGTCTTATTACAAGGTCCCAGTTAAAATTCTCTTAAAAATCAGAAACTCATCCCATATGTGACCTTTCTTTATATTCAGTAACAAAGACACCTGCTGTGTGACCTCGTCATCTAGACATTTGTCTCTGTCAGCTTGGGATTCCAAAAAGGTTTTAATCTTCTTTGAAAGACTGCCTTTCTCGCTCTTGCAGTGAACCTATGCCTTGAGAGGCCAGCATGGACTGTTGACACCTTCACAGCCACCACAGATCAAAATTGTAAATGTTTTTTGCAAATCAAATACTGTATCAAATACTGCAGCCATCTAGCTGTCTCATGAAATTCTACCTCCTTGGGAGAAAAATCTACTGATCTTTCAAAAAGTGGAGATCCAAATCCTCTTCTTGAGTAAATCGAGAGATCTATCAGCTCAACAGGAGTTACTACATAGAATTTTCTGGCCTGCATTACGCAGGAGGTCAGACTAGGATGGTCTAATAGGCTTTTTTCACCTTAAAACTGATGTCTCTATCAGCCATTTTCAGTGGAATCACCTGAAATTACATCACGCAAGTTTCTGAGCCATTTCTTTCTTTCACCTTTTTTTTCTGGAGCAGAGATGTTTTCTATGTCTGTAACTCCATTTAGTAACCTTAATTTTTTTCCTCTTGGACAAAAAAGGAAAGTGCCCCATACCTAGATTCACTAAGTGTAATTATTCCTGAAAGATCAGTAGGTTTTTGAAAGGGGAAAGGAACAGATAAATGAAAAGGTCACAGATTTATCCTCTATTGGCTCTCATGAATACATAGAGTGTGCCTAACATCTTCTGGAAAATCTCATTGTATACTCAGTTTGGTTTGTTACACACATTTTGTCTCAACATTTCTTTTCTTCAGATTATCATATTATCCTGTTCTCAGTTACAGAAGTGTGTGATCTTGAAATGGTTTATAATGGAATACTTAGATTTATTTTTAAAATTCTTGAATATTTCAAGTGCACTAAGAATTATGAATCAAGCAGTGGCTAGACTAACACAGTTATTCGCAAAATATCTCAAAATAAATTCTTCATTCTGTAGACCTCCAGAGACAAATACACACACACACAAAGTAAAAATAATGGAATAAAATTGAAGTCAAAATTTTAAGATTTAAAAAAAAGATAATGCTACAGTTGTCCCCTAAACAAATAGCATAAATTCTGTAAAGACAGAGTTAAATTTGAATGTAAAACAAATGGAAAGTATAGAAATGCACACTTAAGGCATCCAGACAATCTTAATGTGTGTCAGTGTAATAACATACATATGCATTAAAATCAATCTACTTTGGTTTTGGTCCCAACTTGTATTAATTTGACTTAGCAGACCTATTACGGGTTTTTTTCACAGAATCATCTAGGTTGGAAAAGACCTTCAAGATCATCCAGTCCAACCATTCACCTAACATTGACAGTTCCCAACTACACCATATCCCTCAGCGCTATGTCAACCCTACTCTTAAACACCTCTAGGGATGGGGACTCCACCACCACTCTGGGCAGCCCATTCCAATACCTAACAACCTGTTCTGTAAAGAAATGCTTCCTAATATCTAGTCTAAACCTTCCTTGGCACGACTTGAGGCCATTCCCTCTTGTTCTATCGCCTATTACTTGGTTAAAGAGACTCATCCCCAGCTCTCTGCAACCTCCTTTCAGGTAGTTGTAGAGGGCGATGAGGTCTCCCCTCAGCCTCCTCTTCTCCAGACTAAACACCCCCAGTTCCCTCAGCCGCTCCTCGGACGACATGTGCTCCAGACCCTTCAACAGCTTCGTTGCCCTTCTCTGGACACGCTCGAGTAATTCAATGTCCTTTTTGTAGTGAGGGGCCCAAAACTGAACACAGTCATCGAGGTGCGGCCTCACCAGTGCTGAGTACAGGGGTAAGATCCCTTCCCTGTCCCTGCTGGCCACGCTATTTCTGATACAAGCCAGGATGCCATTGGCCTTCTTGGCACCTGGGCACACTGCTGGCTCATGTTCAGCCGGCTGTCAATCAACACCCCCAGGTCCCTCTCTGACTGGCAGCTCTCCAGCCACTCCTCCCCAAGCCTGTAGCGCTGCTGGGGGTTGTTGTGGCCAAAGTGCAGCACCCGGCATTTGGCCTTATTGAAACTCCTCCAGTTGGCCTTGGCCCATCGCTTCAGCCTGTCCAGATCTCTCTGCAGAGCGATCAATTTCCCCTTGTCTTCTCTCCCCATGATAAGATAATCAAACACCTTTATGGATGCTGGTCAGAGATAATCTAAATATCTTCATCACCACCAAGAAATTATGAAATTAATTCCTAACATATAAGGTATGCATAAAATTACTATTAAATTTAAATTTTTACTGCTTAAGTACTGACTAGGGGGGTGTGATATAGATAGTTTGCAATTTCAGAATCAAAGTAAATAACTTAATTAAATATTACATTACAGCCTCTGGGGAACATTACCTACATGTTAAACGGAAAGGGGAAAAAAGTTTGAACACATTAATGAGCATGTTCAAAGATTTATGCCCTCACTAAAAGAAACAGTAAACATTGCCATGATCAGATAAATCTTTTTTATCTAGAAGCATTAAGAATAGGACATATGCATCCATTATATCTAAATTTTTAATAACTCTTGGCATATTTTACCTTTATTCATGCAAATGCCTTGTCTTCTTGCTGTATTGTAAAGTTCAAGGTATGTTTTTTAGCTAGTTGCCACCTGTTGAACACTAACACAAACCATTTATTTGGACTATATAGCAAAAAATACTGCAGTTCAGCTCACAGATAAGTTAGAATTATGTTAAGCAAATCATTTGTGCTTCCCTGGTTGCTTTTGTGTCAGTGATTCAAAAGCAATTTGCTCTTTTACTAGCTAAACAAAATTTTTGTCACCAGGTGCGATCTTTCGTGTTTGGGCTCATAAATAATAAGTCTCTGGACTGTAATATATATCATTTTTTTACCAGTAGAGAGCTGATTCTTCTTTTTAAAGTAAGTTTTGGAATTAAGTTGGTACCAAAACCATTATCTTGTATAAATAAATTCTGTGAGTATATATTGCTGTTCAGACTTCAGAGTTCTTATTAGATTGCATAGGGCTTCTTTCTTTCCAAGGGTAAAATAGAAATGTAAATATTTACATCATAAATCTCAACACTGTAGATGCAAACTTATTTTTTCCTTAAATCATATGGAAGTGTAGGATGTCACATCTTATTCCCAGGCCTTATTTTAATTCTTTGACTGTGTTGAGTATTTCAGCCTTGTGAGTTAAACCAACTGTGTTGGTTGTTTAGTTGCAACAACAGCAACTGCCCCAAAGAGGGAAGTTAAACCATAATTATTATGATTTTTTTTTTTTTTAAGTCATTCAGTTCCCAGTCTTTTCTTAAGAAGTATATCCCCTCTGGCCTGAAACCTGGTTTGAATATTGCAGGTGCCCTGAAAATAAATTAGTTTAAGGAGAAATAAATAAAAAAAAACCCCTCCAAAATCATTGATAGCATAGTCAAACATCTCTTGCTATTTTACCTCAGAGACCCTTTTTAATTTTTAATAAGCTTACTGCTGTTCCTGGTCTTTTGGACTACAGTGCCATTAGTAAAGAAAAATGTCATTTGGCATTAAAGGAATGCAAGGAATAAGCAAAAACAAAGAAATAAAGTGTCCTTTTATAAAATAACTGTAAGGTTTCCAGCATAATATTGCAAAACCATTTCTTCTGCTCCTTAAAGAACCTAAGTAGAAATTTTCTGTGTGTGCACTGCACACTGAATTTTGAATGCATATAAATGTGAATTTTTCATGTATAACTCTTCATTTGTCAACTTGTCTCTGTGTTACAATACTAAGACACTATTTGATTCTAGATAGGTAGCACTGAAAAAATTTCTCTCTCGTTATAGTTATAACTCAACCGCAAACATCTGTCATGCATAATGACCATGATCTAGGGCTTCTTGTGATATGAATGAACAGTTTTACTATTAATATTATAATGATTCACTTACAGATAATTCTTTGCATCCCTGATATTCCACTATAAAATCAGTAGACACAAGTTTGTAGTTTCAGAGATGGTTACTACCAAAATATGGGTGCTTAATTCTGCATATGAGCCAAGAATAAATCTTTTTAGGAACTCAGAAAGGAGAACATGTATTCTTTTGCATGGAGGTAGTGTTTAGGCACCCCTGTTGTGACCAAGTATCTGACCATGATGTGCAAATGAAGAACAAGACCTGTTATTTACCCCAAAACACTTGCAGTCTAAGGACAGCCCTCACAGCCTTCACCAACTTCCCTGTGGAAGGGAAAAACTCACTCCTGACACACGGATAGCTTGATATAAAATGGTAATATATCAGTTTCCTCTATTAATTCTAAGAGAAATAAACATGCTATCTAAGAACCATTAGCTCATTAATTCTTATCATCATTTAAGTACAGGAATTGCAGAACCTTTTACCTTGTTAAAGTAATTCTCTTCCTTCTGAATACTCTGATTTATCTAATGTACCCTGCTGCCAGCAGCACCAAGGACCTTAACCTAAAAGTTATTTAGACATAAGATATAACTTAAGCTAGGAACTTCATCTCTGACACTGGAATAGCCCTGGAAAGTCAACTTACATATCAGTTTTCTCACCCATCATCTGTCTTTAGAGAGTAAGGTTTTTGGTTTCTTAGTGTGTGAGGGTGATATGTGAAACTGGTATGTAAAACTCCTAGCTCAGTGCAACCTTTGTCTTAGGTGGGATCAAAAATATCCATTATCATTCAGCTTATTACTACTAAGACATGCAGGGAAAACTCTGTGTGCCAGTAAATACAGAGGCCAGTACTTTAACAGTGATCTTGACATTATAGCAACAGCAACATTATAGCAACCCATAAGCCAGGCATATCTAGAACTTCAAGGCATCTTGAATTTCAAGAGTGCCATCATCTGCACTTGAAAGTCATTTGAATTTAAACCATGTTTAATTTCTTACATTGTTTCTTTTTGGTCTGTGTCCAAAAAACTGGACTGAATCTGAGAGTGCACAGTACATGGCAGGGTAATAACAAACTTTGATCCATCTAATAGATTTGTGAAGGGCTCTGCGTTTGCCAGCCCAAGTGCCAGCAGTATTTCACTGGAAGCCTTGAACTCGGACATCATGCTTTTGTCATTTATTTGGGCTGTTGTGTGGGTTTGGTACCCACAATAGTCATTTCCTCACAGTTGGTGTCTTCTAGTGATCTGCAAATGCTACCTCACTTATGATCACTGACAGCATCTTTGTCTGCAAAACCTCCTGGGTTTGGGTACCAGTTTTCTTTTGTTGTTGTTGAAACATGTTTTGCTCCCACCTCCCTCACACTGACTGTAAAGAGGCACATTTGCTTTTGTTTATTATGCCATTCATGTCAGCTGTGTTTTGCTGTACATTTTCTTTCCTTGGCTACATCCCAGCCTTTGTGTTCACAAAGGGGAGTCAAACAGAACCTGATACGTGTTGAGCCAATTACCACCCTGTCTTGGGGACTCAGTCGGCAGTTCAGCCACAGTACATGGAGCAGTGTATAATCATGAGAAATGTCACCCATTCCTTCTCCAGGACAGAGAAATTGCCAGTACAATGAGTAAGTGTTTTAGCAGACACCAGAATATTCTGAAGTCATTTTCTTGACTGACTTTTCACAGTTCCTGTCATGAAGAGCAAAAAGATAAATTCCTATAAAAATTATTCAAGCCCCTTCAGCTGGCTGTCAGTGGGATCAGCTCGGTGCCTGTCCAAGGCAGGAACGTATCAACTTTACACTGGGGTGAGTTCCTGGTCCACAGGAAACAAACATCAGTGCTACACCACATAGGGTCATATTTATCTGCTAACTTGTTCACCACACAGTGGTCTTCCAATTTACTCAGAAGGTGGGTAAAAGATAACCTACACCATGATGCCTTCAGCTGTCACCACTGCTAGGCATCATAAGCTTGCAAGATCAAGCCCGGTTGGCACACAGGTGGCTCTCTGCAGAGAAAATGATGGCAGTGACTCAATACACACTGGTCTTGGCACCCACACAGTGTGTCATGGTCAAACATGCACTCAGGCGAGAGCAGATGTTATCCGGCAGAAGGAAGAAGAGGGAAGAGCCCCAAAGGGACTCCTTCCCCATCATACCGCACCTGTGGCACCCGCCCCATGACATCTCCCTGGCACGTGACAGGGCTGGCCATGACGGGTCCTACTGCCTGGACACTGCACACAAGCCCTGAAGCATCAGAGACATGTTGTGTCACTGTTACAGTGTACTCATCCAAAACCTGCTTCTTCCAGGTAAATAGGGATGAGACTTGACTGGTTTTTAGAAAAATCATGTTCCATCCACTGGTTTTTGATGCAGCAAAGATAAACTAGTACTGTACAGCCTACTGACCCTTTAGCAGAGA
The DNA here is from genome assembly GCF_031877795.1 of Strix aluco. Lineage (NCBI taxonomy): Eukaryota > Metazoa > Chordata > Aves > Strigiformes > Strigidae > Strix > Strix aluco. The sequence continues at coordinate 11,705,235 of NC_133931.1, read as the reverse complement.
GGGCCAATGTCATCTTTCAAGCACATGCTTGTGCAATTCTGCCAAGCCAAAGCATGCCTGGTCTTCAAATGGCCTAAATGCAGAAGTTAGAAATGTTAAAAAACTGATGGCAAACAGTGGAAGGAAAAATTCACCTGGGCACTTTTTATATTGCAAGTGTATTTTATATGCATTTTAAATAGACTACTAACTGCTTAATAGGGGTTAGCTGCCTCTCACAGGTGTCAACATGTAAAATTATGCCTGGAGGATAAAATATGGAAAGCCTTAAGCTCTGATTACAGCTGTAACCAGATGGATCTGTAGCAGTACAAAAAACGTTCATTCTAATTTCACATCACCGGTTTATAGGAACCATGTATTCATGCATCTGACCATGCAGCTGTCCGTACCTCTCTTCAAAAAGAGGAAGTGTCATTGCTGACAACATGGCCAGGTAGTTGACTGGGTTATGTGTGTGTCTGTAAAGCCTGCACCACGTTATTCAGTTGTGCCAACAACAAGAAAATGATGAGCTCACACCAGGGATCTGATGGACTAACACGAAAACTTGACATAAACCCACATATTTTAGATTTCAGGTAGTTTGAATTTCATGCTTACTGTAAAAAGAAAACAAAATCATCTTCTAATACTTAGTCAACATTCGTATAAATGTCTTTCTACCAAAACACATTTTGTGGCAACAGTTAGAAATGCCGATGTGTCTTTAATAACAAGTGTCCAGACATCAAAGATTTTAACATCAGATGATCCCATGTCATGTAACTCCCTGTTCATAGCACCTTCACATCTTTATGTTTTGTGAGCCAAACAAGGAACTGCACTGGTATCCCTACGGTCTCCAGAGTATAGAAGTCAGCAGAAAAGACGTGGTAAGGCACAAACGTAAAAGGTATGCAGACATACTCCAGAGATGCAATGGCTCACAGCTGGGTAGCAACACCAAACAGGATTAGAAGGTTTCACACAAACTTCAAGAAGCTCAGCACATCTGGCTGTAGAGAAGAGAGGGAAAAAACCCTGCTGCACATTATGTTTCAGTTCCAGACAGCGACTGTAATTATAATAATGAATAAGCCATAGGTAAATGCATAACATCTCCTCAAATGCTTAGAAACTATCCTGGGCCAGAGATTTCTCATTAGAACCAAAAGTTCAGGTACAAGTAATAAAGATGATTTTATCAGAGGGAATGTTATTTCCTGTTAGGTACTTACAACATCTCCACAACATTAATCCCAGCCTATTGACAGTGTCCACTCTACATTAAAACCAGCAGCTTGACAATTAGAAAAAAATTGCTGAGTTGGCTTGCAAAGAAACTGTGATTTGTGAAGCTCTCAAGGTTTCAGTTTAGGAGTTTTGTTCTAAATGTGCTGCCTCCAACACTTTGAATCCTCAGATGAAAATAAAGTGCTCCTCTAATGTGGCATGTCATTTTGCGTAGTGTTCTGTTGGGTCCATTGCTCTTATTATTGTCTTTCTAGGAATAATACCAGTGCCTGCTTGAGATTTGGAAGATTAGCATTAACAGGATAAAAAAGAAGAGGGCAGCTGTTTCATGATGGCATTTAGATAGATGATCTGTCTGCTGCCTAATCCACGTATCATCTACATATCCAGTCAGCATAAGGCAACTTGGTAAAGACATTTATGTGAGAAAATCCCTCCAAAACTAGGTGTGTCTGTTTATTGTGCTCCCTCTCCCACAGACAGAGAAAAATTACTGTTGTGTAATTTCACTAGCCATACTGACAGCTTTCTTTAGCGCCTTGCTGCAGGATAAAGTTCAGCTCTAAAACTGCAGTGTCTACACTTGTGTTTAATAAATTCTGTAATAGTAAATTCTCGGGCATGTGAGGCAGACAAAAAGGCCTTTCTGGTTAAGCATTTGCACTTTGGGGTATTTATTTCTAATGACTCATAGAGGCTTGTGAGATTCTCTTGTTGTGATAGGCATAATCACAATAATTGTGATACTAGATTGTGATAGCTGTGAAAGGCTCCCTAGGGAGTCAAGAGCTCAACTGCAATTTAATTTTAGTTGGGTCTGTAAATCTCAGGAGCTCTCTGTAATCTCAGTCTATCTGTTATGAATTTATCATGAAGTCTGCTGTCTCTCACTTATCACTATTGCTGGGTGTGATCAAGTTCTCTAGACAAAAAGCATCTTGTAATCGAGTAATGCTCAGATTTTGTTGCAGTTGTGGTTTGTTTGGGGTTTTTTTTTGTTTTAACAAAACTATTTCAGTACAAAACTTTAAGCAACCATAGGGAAAAAATGTAACCAGGTCTGAAGTCAAACAGCATAAACAAGATTATTTAGGGCAAAGTAAAGGTCAGTAAAGGAATGAAACCATAGGAGTTTTCACTCAAGTGGAAAACCCTTAATTATACAACAGATTTCCAGGAAAGGAGACTGGAAGCTATTATAATTTATCTGCATTCAGTGCTTCAGGCCCTGTACCAGCCCGACATTGCCATGCTTTGTATCTTTTCAGAATATAGAATTTCACCTGCAGAGAAATCGTGTAACCTGGATTGACTAAAGTGTGGAGTTGCACACAGAGATCACTCGTTTCTTCTTAACTCCTTGCAGCCTTTTTGTGAGAATTGCTGCACTTCAAAAACCTGTGTACCTCTCTTAAAATCCCCAGCCCTCTTCCTTTTTACTACTTAATCAAGGGGAAAGAATATACTAATGAGTAACAATTGTGAGCCTAATGAGTAAGAATTGTGTTTTCCTTTCTATAATGACTCGTTTACTTGCAGCATGTTATTCAGCTACTGCATGGCTTTGTACACAGGGCTCCTGGCATGGAAAATCCCTGGTAAACAAGGCAAACAAAAGCAGGCTTCATGCTGTGTGGAAACCAGCTTGTTTATGCTGGTATGCTTAGTAGATATTTTCTTTATAGCATACCTTTTGTTTAACAAGATTTAAAATTCTGTGCATTATGACATTCTCCTCTCGTTCCTTGTGCTTTTGTTACATTTTAAGAAGTTGCTTGAATAATGCATGATATCATATGAAGCACAGAGTAAATCTGTTAATCAATGAGTATGAAATTAGAGATGAAAACAAGATAAAAACAACTTTTCAGTCATGTACTCCATACGCCTGTCAGAAGGTGTTTTTTTTTCCCTGCAATCATCAGCACTTTGTCCGGTTCCTTTTTTCAATGTAGTAAGAACTGGGAATTTCCTCATGGTATTTGTGGGAATGAATTGGAATTTATTCTTCATACAAAACCTGCATTTTGCCATGCTTTTTGTACAGCATTTAAATTAGATCTCTTTTGGATATGCCCCCACAAATGACATTTCATACAGTTTATTCTGTAGAAATGTGTCCACTCTTCCATTGGCATTTAATCTCTTCAAATGTAATCTCAATCTGCTATTTATGGTTCAGAAATCTGTGGGAGTTTTGCTTCTACACAGTGAGATATGCTAAATAATTAAAACTCAAAATGCTTTTCAGAGAAGCTTTTTTGAATCACATCTGTTACTTCTTGTTGGAATTTTCCCGCTCAGACGTTATTTTTTTTCTTGTTTCTTTTAAGGTGCTAATGACATTTTAATCCTATTCCAGCTACAATTAATAAAGCAATTCATTATAAGCTTGTCAAGTTCCAGAAGGACAACTGTTACAAGAGACCAGAAGTGGCAGATGCTCTGCCCCTAAGTTCTGGTGGAAGTGCCTCCCCTGCCACCTGTCAACATCCTACTTGCCCTGGAATTCCTGCCCTTCCCAGTCACGTGTCCCATTTACCACCTCTCTTTCCTCCAGGGGTTGCCATTTTGTAAAACATCAGACCCCATGTGTTTGCAGACTTCCCTCTAATTGGCTGGCAGGACCAGCTGCCCCTTCTAGTTTACCTGGAAGTACATCAAAACAGGAAGCTCCTGCCCCCAATGTATCATTTTTGATATTATCTTCCCCTACATGTTTTCACACAGTTCTGCAATTGGCTGGCTGCCATTTTTTGAACCATCATACCTACATGATTTCAGAGTACCCTCTGATTGCCCATTTCCTTTGTATCAGGAAGTGCTTATATATAAATATATATACTTCCATGTATATTTATAAACACACAGGCAACACCATCTGTGAATATGGAAAATCAGAACAAAATGCCATCTTCAGAAGGATGTATGTATGAAGACAATAAAGAAAAGCTACAAAAGGATTCCCAAGAACGACTATATGAACCAGAAGAACTGGACAACATGCCTGTGAATTGGAAACTATTCTGAGGTAATGTGCTGGATTCAGCTGGGATAGAGCTAATTTTCTTCCTAGTAGTTGGCATAGTGTTGTGTTTTGGATTTAGTATGAGAATAATGTTGATAATACACAGATGTTTTTAGTTGTCGCTAAGTAATGTTTATACTAAGTCAAGGATTTTTCAGCTTCTCACGCCCTGACAGCAAGAAGGATGGTGGGGCACAATAAGTTGGGAGGGGGCGCAGTCAGGACTGCTGACTCAAACTGCCCAAAGAAATATTCCATACCATATGATGCCATGCCCAGTATATAAACTAGAGGGAGTTGGTTGGGAGGGGCAGATCACTGCTTGGGGACTGACTGGTGGTGAGCAATTGCATTGTGCATCACTTGTCTGTCTTCAGTTTTATTTCACTCTCTTTTTGTTACCTTCCCTTTCATTATAATTATTACTATTATTATTAATTTTAAATTTTATTTCAATTATTAAACTGTTCTTATCTCAACCCATGAGTTTTACTTGTTTTCATTTTTCACCCCCATCCCACTCTGAGTGAGTGGCTGTGTGGTGCTTAGTTGCTGGCTGGGGTTAAACTACAACAAATAAGTTTCTCACAGAGAGAGCAGGTAGTGGGGGAACTCCCTTTGCCACAACTCTGTCAGAGCATACAGCTACCTCTAAGATGGTTATGGGGTCCAGACTGGTGCTATATGAGTTTGCCTTTATGTTGATGACCTTATAGAAAGTTTCATAAACTCTGGCTGAATGACCAAGGAGGGAGAAGGTAGAAGTGTGCTGTGATCTGTTCATGTTCTTGTTCAGGCCTGCTGCAGTCAAAGAAAGGAGAACAGGTGTGGAAGGAAAAGTGGAAGGGGTGTTTGAGGGGAAAAAAAAGGCTGCAGAAGTCAACATCACTCATACTCTGTGGCCATTCTCTGGGAAAGATGACCTCTGCTGAGTGCCTTCCCACACTGCAGGCATACGGTCTTCTCATACAGCCCCTGTCCACCCCATAGCACATCCTGCTTCTACCAAAATCCCTTCCCCATGTTGTGTCGGTCCTGCCTGGCTACCCCAGACAACCCCACACTGTCCAAAATCAGGGTCCTTCCCCAGGTCAAAACCCTGATCTTAGACAGCTGGACCTTGTCCTTCAGCCTCTGTCACGGAGGCACGGATCTGAGGTGGGTTCCTGTGGAAAGGCGAGCGTGCAGGATGGACTGGGTGGTTATTTTGAAACCATTCTGAGACAAGTGGCTTCAAGTTCAGGCTTTGATGCAGATTTCTTATACGTCTTCTGGGTGTCCTTCTGGTTCCAGTGACATCCCTGCAGGTTAGCTTAGGGCAGCCCTGGTCGGTGTAGTCCTTTTTACATGGGTATCCATTCGGAAAGCCTATTCCCCCAGCACACACACCACCTGTAAGTACTTCAATGAGGAAGAGCAGGTGTCTAATTCAGGCTTCTGTTTACCTCTGGGTCCAGGCGCCAGCATTCCTTTGTGAACCAAATATGCTAGTTTACTTGATGTAGGCTGGCTCCTTGCACCTGGCAGCAGAACAGTGTAGGTCCCTGCTGCCATTCACTTTTTCCTGTTCTCTTATTTACAGGCCATCCATCTTTCACCCAGCACTTGGGTATTTGCACAGAGCGAACACTGGAGAGACCTCCAGCCTTTGGTGGTGAAAGTTTCTGGAATTTTTGCCAGATCTCAGCATTCATTTCTGTAATTCTGCAGCAGTCCTGGATCTGTCTGGGTTGTTTTATTCCATGCTGCTGTAGTAAGCACCAGAGGCTGCAGGGGTTGCATAAGCTATGATGTAGTGCAAACATGTTTTTGTGATGAACATGAGAAAAGTAGTGAAATAAATAAACACCATTTTATGCTTCATTCATGAGACAATCCTCCCCTGCCCTTGTGGTTGTCTCATCTGCACTGAACTAAACATTCTCTATATCAAGGAATGTGTCATAACAATTTACTGAAACTGTCTACCACATTGCAAATTTTAATCTTATCTGAGGTCTTTGGGTTCTACTGAAGTGGTGATTATATATTATTTGTAGATCCTTATCTCAGAAGATAAAACAGCTCAATACACCAAACAAGAAGTTCCCTCATAACACTAGTAGGTGGGCTGCAGCTCTGTATGTCACATGAGGACAGCAAAGCTGTCAAGTGTGATGCAATTCTACCGTGAAAAAGGCATCCTGTATTTTAATTCCGCAGGTTGAAGTTGTGTTCAGTCCCGTGGTTGTCAACCTATGCAAGCTGGGGGAGGGAAAGTTTAACATTCTTTAAGAGACACTGAAAACAGATGAAATTGCCATAGAAAAATCTGAGAAGAACTTTTGGACTTTATTTCCATTTCCCCCAAATGGATGAGATAAAAAATAGGCTTAATTCAGGGAGTTTAAGCAAAAGGGTAGAAGTAATTATTGAAACAAAAACTGTCATCAGTTCCAGCAGAACAGAGCATCTGCTCAACATGGATATGAAATGGAGATTGAGATGATGAGAAAATCTGAAGAACAAATTATCAAAGCAAGTGAGAAAATACAAAGTACTTTAAGGCTATGAAGACATTAGGAAAGTGAGTGAATACAAGTCAAGGCTGTTCCAGAGGACATCGGGAGAGGACATGCTGGAGTGGTAAGGGAAAACATCCCTCTTCTCACCTCATTCACGGCTATTTTAAACATAAAGTGGTGGAGCAAAGTAACATAATAAAACTCAGAAAAAGTAATTGAACAAGGCAACACTAATCCACCAGTTTTGTAGGAAGCACAGGGCAGTCGCTAAACTATTACCAATAACACCCATTACTAATATCAGCTTCTTGTGGGACTAAGTGTCCCAAGGGGCAAGATCTTTCCTTATCCTTACAGCCTAGCTGCAGTGCAAGGATTACTGTCAGAAGACTAATATTCTCTTTGAGTTAGGAAGAAGAAGGAACAATTTGGTACTGGCTTATATTTGAAGAAGAGTGTTTTTATGAAAACTTTATTTCAGAATGAATAGAATTAAACATCCTTCTGTATCTCAGGTATTTCCATATCCACCATTTCCTCCTGTAAGTACTTTTTCTACTCTAGAGGCTCTCAACTACAATCATGTAAAGCTATGGAAACTGCTCAGTACAAAAACCCAGATGACATACATTTTTTTCACCCAGCTATTCTCCTTTTTAATTTGTTTATGAACCTGCAGCAATTTTCCTGATTCTTCTTGCCTCCTTCTCCTTCCCTGAGCAGCCACTTAAACAATAATCCTCTTCTAATTCTGTCTCTTCAAAGAAAGCCAAATACAACATGACAGTGAATGTAACAAAGATGTGACAGCTTGTCTTGCAGTGCCACATTTCTACCATTGTGAGATGCCTTTGGTAATCTGAGTACACTCAGTCGGGCTCATATGGGTCAAAATGGCACCTCCATTAATTTACCACGTTTTGAGAACTTTTTAAAAGATATGGTTATGCACACTATGGCCATGTGGAAACCAGAACAATTAAATGTGTCCTTAGGCTGCTTTCTGACAATCCCTTTCATCTGTGCTCCTCAAACAACTAACTCATTACCTGCTCCTTCTCCTTAAGTTTTCCTTCCAGACTGCCCCCTCATGCCCTTGCCTCTCTGCTGCATGGGCAAAAGCATGTTTGCATGACCAGGATGTGTAGGAGCTCCTTCTGTGGGACCTGTGCATGTCTAACCACACTGACAAATGTTTGCATGGCCCACCTCCTGGTCAGCTTCAATCTGCAAGTCTAGGAATTCCCAAAGCGCCAGCAATGTCAATGACAGAAAGATGATGCAGGACAGAGGAAATTTCTTTAGTGAAAAACACAGAGAGCTTTAAAAATATTTGTATAAATTTACCTGATGCCACAGTGTCTATGGGTTTTGGTGTGTTTTTTGTTTGTTAGTTGTGTTTTTTTTTTTTATTGTAAATATCCATAGTTTAATTGGGAAGGTAAAAATATTACTGAAGATATTATCTGTAATACCCATCATGCAGTTATGGGCACATCACTTTCTAAAAGTACTTTTGTGTGTCTGCATTAGATTGCAAAGAAGGTACCTAGTAGAATTAGGCTAGCCCTTATGTGTTTATTAAGATAAGCTTGTTGCTAAAAATTACCTCCTGGTGAATAATAATGCAGCACTATGAAATAAACTGAGAAGCTATTCAAATTTTTAATCTCCAAGGTGACTATGGCATAAGATACCAGCTATTTATGAAGGGTAAATTGAAGCTTTTTTAACCTGCTGGAACTCACAGAAAATGTTGAAAGAAGTAGTGGGTGAAGGAGAATGGATGAGTACAGTGTGTTTAAAATTGCAAACAAAAGACTCTGGCTGAAGGTCTTCACAAAAGACTATTACAAAACTTTGGTGGTCAGAGGTTACATCCTGCCATGGATTAAAAGTGGTTAAGAGATAGTCAATGAAGCAAAAATAAATAACCAATTTTTCAGAAGAAAAAAAGGTTAATAGTGAGTTGCCCCAGAGCTGAGCTTTAGGAACTACCAGTCTGTTACGAAATATGTGTACAAATGACCTGGAGGAAGGGTGAATTGGAGCATTAGTTGCACAGCAATCACACAATTATTTTAGTTAATCAGAAGAAGATGGGAGAAGCCTAGACATTTTCAAGACAGGAAACACCTTAGATCAGAAGGGATTAATAGATAAACCATTAAACTGTGAATCAGGAGGTACTAGTTCTTGTGTATGACATGAGAAAAATGGGTGAAAGTATTTCAGTTAACATTGCCAATATGTATTTATGTTTTTTCAAACTGTTTGCACAAATCTGCTTGTTCTGAGGAAATTTGTTTGGAAATATGATTTAGTGTTAGGATTTAATTTCTGGTGCAATTCAGGGACTTACGCAGATAAGCAAATAGCCTGGTGATCAAAGTGCCTACCTAGTTTGTAGGCATTCTGTCCCTCATTTGGATTTTGCTTTGTTTCACAAGATAAACAAGTCATCAGATGACACTTTTTTTAATTAATATTTTGTGTTGTGTGTATAATGTTGGCTACAATGTTTTTTTTGTAAGAAACTTTTTACAGTCTTGGTTTCATTATAGTACAAAGTTGATTTTTGAAAATATGGAAAGTCTCAACTTTGGAAATAGCAAATGTAGTCTTTGATGAGCAATTCCAGCATTGTGTTTATGTCTGAGTCCCAGGAGGCATCTAAAATCCTGTATTCATCTTTGGTCACCTACTGTCAAGAAATAGTAATTTTTATAGCAAGAGTTTCAGGGAAGGTTTTTAGCATGAATAACAGTCTGTACAGTTGCAGAACATAGATTTGAGGTTTGGCTTTCACCTGGATCATTCTTCAATCTGATTCATTGTGTGACCTATTGGAACTACTGCTACAGGTAAGAGTTGTCATGAGAACTAATCATATCTGACTAAATTTAGATGAATAATTAGAAAATGTTTTCTAGCAGGCAGAACAATGGACTTCTGGACTAGACTTTTGGGATAGATGACAGAAAATTGTGTTTGCTCCATGGTTAGTGCAGATGCCCTGGATATTGCTTTTTCTATTTATATGACTATGGTTGTATTGCACTTTGAGACAGACAGTATTCTCTAGGAGAAAGGGGCATAATGCGTATTCCCTGTGAGCACTTACACACTCTCAGGTTTGGAAACCATGCTGGAGGTCAGAGATGAGCAAGCATGTGATGAGGATGGGGCATGGAGGGAGCCTGCAACCTCAGCAAAAACAGTGAGGATGCTTAGAAGACACTGCAGTAGGGAGTAAGCCCCAGACTGAACCTGGGAGGTAATGGGCAGGACATTTTCCTGGGAACCCTTTTCTAGGATTGGGTGAAACGTCTTCAAACCAGGAAACCACTGAAAGTTACTGAGAAGGAGGGAAAGACTGATTCAGGAAGGGCACAGTGTCAGAGGCATTACGTATGTGTATGTGTGCACATACATGTGTGTATGCCTGTGGAATCTGTACTGAGCACTTCCATGTGCCTCACCCACACTATCTGTATTTTTCTACTTAAATAGTGATGAACACCTTGTATTGCATTCACCTTAAGATGAAGGCATGCAATTCCTTCATGCTTTGGATTTCTTGGGATCTGGCTATGTCTCCAAAAGATGCATGAGGATATCATCCACACTTGATTTCTGAGTGTTGTTAACAGGCTGTGTGCAACCTGTCTTCCACGCAGAAAGTCTTTCCTTGAGCTTATTTTGTGTGGGCAGGATAACCATTCCTCACTGACTTACTGCGCCAGTTCTTGTACTTTTCTGTTTTGGATCAGCAATTCTGACATTAGGCGTTTACCACAGATCATCTTTTACTGCATTTTATTGCTTGAATCAAAAGAGGTCAGTAAAGGTTTTGAGATGCCATGATAATTAAAATGACCAAAATGTTGAAAAGCACTTAATATTTCTACCAGTATCCTGTCAAAGTCAGAAAGGTAAATAACTAAAAAAGGAAGGATGTAAAATAATAATTGAATGTAATTACATCAATTAATGGTATAAGACGTCCTTCACTTGACTCCCATTTGATGTTGATCACTGGCTCTCCAAAATAAACTAGAAAGCTTGATATAACAATGCCTAAGGGCTCAGATGAACAATACCGTTCTTCAAAATAAATAAATATGAAAAAGGTTAACACCTATGGTGTGTAGTCCTCAGTTACTACAAAGATTGCAATTATGTTGTATTCTGCTTCCTTCGAGTAATCCCATGCACTTCAGTATAGTTACAAGTAGATTATTGCCCAAGTATACCAGTCTTAGGAAAGGGTTTTATTTGGAAGTGATGGAAGATTTTCTGACAATGGATGGTGTAAACAAAGGTATAAAGATGTGGAAAAAAGTGTTCAATAAAATAGAGGTTGCTCAGATGCTTAGGAAATTATCTGTGCTTAAGTATTACTCTTTCCCTGTGGACAAGCCTACCTACCGAACTTTAGTCATATGGTGTCTCAAATCTCCAGGAGGAAAAAAGAAATGAATGTGTCATGAAGTAATTCCCTCGGCAGGCCATTAATGCCCCATGCACTGAAGACAAAATACTTGACTAAAGAATTATCCAGCTGACCACTACACTGTCAAACCTTTCAAACCTTGCTGAGGAGACAGGCATCCAGTCCCACAGAGGGACTTCCTGGAAGGGAGGGAGGGAGCAGTGTCAAGGTGTTTGAGGTATTGGTTGAACTGGCTGCCTTGGATTGTAAATGTGGTTCTGGGATCCTCCTTTTGGATGCTTCCTGTCCTCTCTTCTTCTGTGATTCCTCTTTGCTCTTCCACCACACCACATGCTTTTTAATAATTGTTTTAGACATCTCAATACTATATGTACAACTGAAAAGTGCTCTATTCCCCTTTTCATGCCAGTAAACAGAAGCACTGGAGGGGGGGCAGATCCTTGGCAAAATCGCATTCCCCTTTTGTTTAAAGTGATTTATTCTTCTTTTGTACTGCTGTTGATCTTGTGCCAGGTATTGAATGCAGAGTGGAAAATACAGCTTTTACAACAGCCACTGGGAACTTGTCTTGAGGGAGACATTAGCAGAAACACAAAAAATAGAGAAAACATCCCCTGCTCTTTTCTTCAGTGGTTGGATACAGAACAGCTAGATCCTGCTGTTGCTCATCTCCTAGTGTCCAGGATATTGAAACAAAGGTTTCAGTGTTCAAGTTACTCAGATACTTCAGTCACTCTAAGAAAGACATAGGTACCCTGGCAAAAAGTTAAAGGGATACTTTTTGTAATATTCATATAGAAACTATGAAACTTCCCACAACAAGTCAGAAGCTTTGCAACATTTCTTAAGGATTTGGTAATTTGGGTACTAATAGTATCTGCAATTTCAGAGACAAAAAAGAGCTCCTCTCTCACATGTTCTAAGAAAAATGAGACTACACTGAGATTTCAATAGATGTGAAGTGTCACCATATTCAAAAGTTCATTTGGGAGTAAAGCCCAGTATAGATTAAAGGTAGCTTAGGCCTTTGCAGAGCAGAGAGCTTGCTAGCAGATGTTGCTCACGAGCAGAAGTTTTCAAAAATGTTAAAAACCTACACTAGGAAAAAAATAGCTCTACCTTTTGATTTTCAACTGTCCTAGTTTTCTCTTATCCTTGTTCTTTTATTTTTCTCCTCCTTTGCACTTCAGCCTCATCACTTCAATCAACCTCTCCCCCTGTCCTCCTAAGATGCAAAGACTCTGATCCTGACATGATGTCTGTGCTAGATGTATTGTTTTTGCCCATGTCAAACCTAAATAGGTGAAGACACTTGCCTTATCCTCCTCTAAGTATGAAATAATCTCTGTAGGAGTAGCTGTCAAAACACAGGTTCACTACTAAAGTGGCTTCTCAGAGAGTTTTTTTCTCTTAATATAATTATTGAAAAGGAGCTATGCAAGCACTGAAAAATTGCAAGATTCAAAAAATCTTCTGTGGCTATTGGACAACCTACAGGAAAGGAGGGAGGGCCCCTCTCTGCGTACACCTTGCTCAAAGCTTGTGCTTTCATTAAGGACGTATGCCCTCCTCTTAGTTGGTCATCTTGTTTCTGGCCCTGCTTTAGAAAGCTGTCAGGAGGCCTTTGGAGAGTACTAGGTGTAGGGATAAAATGCGACGATAATATCTTTTCTTCTCTCAGAAAAAGAGATGCTCTCATTTCTCTGTTTATTGTCTTGATTTGTTAAAGTAATAAAAATCTGGTTTGACTTAATAAGAATAGCAGAGAAGCTTATAAAGAATCTTAAGAGATGAAACAATTTCTGTTTAGGTAAAACTGGTAACGAGGAAGAGCTGAAGAATCTGAGAGTGTCAACACAGTAGGGGAATTATTCTGGCAAACAGAAGTTTGTGTATCCAATTCTTTCAGTTTTTTTGTTTATTGCTGATATTCCTGTGCAGTAGTTTGATATCACTCCTGCCTAGTCATTTTTCTTCAGGAATGTATGAATCGGAATGACTTTTGCTGAACCATTTAAATGGGTGATTGCTACAGAGTATTGCTAGGGGTCTGCATTGCAGTGGGATGCTCTAAGCTTTATGGTATGTTATGGTATGCAATAATAATATATGGGCTCTTTCCCCCCCAGCCTATTTGCTTTTAATGAAAATAATTAAAATACAGATGATACAGTTGAAGTTGTATCCTACTTGGCAGGTGTAAGAGCCTTGTACTAGCACTGAGATATTGGTAACCGATGACTTTAATGTACTGTACTAGAATTAGTACACCAGTGGTTCTGCTTTTATTTGTTTTGTGTGGGACAACTAGTCACTTAACCGATCCATTACTTCTTACATTGATTGAGCATTTTGATATGGCTTTTCCTTTTATGAGTCTCCTTGAGCTGATAAACGGGCTTGTTCGCAATAAAGGAAGAATTCCTGCTTTATTGTAGTGACTAATGTTCTGTCTCTGGAGTTGACAGGAACTCCTTCATGCTAGGAAATGAGGTAGACAGAAATCCCTAGGGCATCCTGCAACATTTCTACAACTGGACACATTAAAAGTTCTGCTTCCAAAGATGGGACATCATCCCATCCCATAAGAATCTTGTACACAGGAGGCTTGGGTGTCTTTTCAGAAGATGTCAAAAAAAGACATTAAATGATGTAAAAAAATCCAGTTCTGAGAATTATTTACATGGGTAATGCCTGGAACACTCCCCAGCCTCCTAAGCCTTTCCAGCCCCACATCAAGTTTTTTGTGCAGCTCTGTGGTTATGACTTGTTCTTAGTTCTGTCTTCACTCACTTGTTCCAGGCTTTCAACAAAACTGCACAAAACGATCGTAGGTGGACAGGTAGTAAGCAACAGATATTTCTCGTCCTCTGTTTTCCTTTCCTTATTTTTTTCTTCACTGTGTTTAATCTCAGTAAATATCCCTCCCTTTACAGTAAAACTATGGATAAGTAACCAACCTGGTGATGAGTTTGTTACAATGTTCCTCATTTCAGTCCAACTGTCTCTCATCACTTCTGCGCCTGTGAAGAATTTTCTTGTCTCTGTCCATACAGCAACAACTTGTAACAGTAGTTTCTCATTTCTAATGGAAACCTGTGGGTTCTCACCTGGAACACAATTATTCACTGATTAAGATAAGAAGGCGCCAGTCCCTGCCCTAAGGAATGCACAATCTAAATTAGCGCTGGGGCTGGAATTACTGGTGATGAATGTTTGGGGCTAGAGAATGAAGTTAAAATAACAGTAAATAGCATGGAAACTAGCACACAGGTTTGTATCTGCCCATCTCTTGTCATCTGGAAATGTGACTGACTGGACTGGAAGAAGAAATGAGAGTTGATTGAGGGTGTAAGGTGTAGGGGTTGGGATTCATTGAGCTAAGGGAGATCTGTGTTTAGGCAGAGTGTAAGGAAGCTTGGGAATGCTTGGGTGGCATCATTGGGGAAATTTGATACACATCAGATCACAGGTCTGCTTCAGTCTGTTTCTAATTCCTTTACTACATGAAAGTGGATCTGAATAATCTTTTTCTTCTTGTTTACACGTACATCTGAGTCTTAAGGAAAAAAAAAAATCCTGCTAAGCTCTTAGATTTGATGATACAATGGACTGTTATTCCTGTAAAATGATTATGTATTGCAGATAAAATGTCTGTCCTATAAACAGTTATAGAGCCTGTGAACTGCTGAAGTCCCAGAAAAAGTGTCAGGGTAGGGATTGACAGCTAAAGGAGAGCCTAGGCCTTCTGCTGACTTTCTGCATGGGTAAATTTGAACATGTGCAAAAATTGTAGTCTTTGATCCGTCCAGTTATGCTGCCTTTCTGTTTGACTGAGCATCTCCTCTTATTTTGCTGTTTTTTTGTTTTTATTTTTAATACTGAAACTGATTTTTTTTTTTTCTTTTGGCATGCATACCATTTTTTTTTTTTTTTTTTTTTTTTTAAATCAAGAAGTCCTAACCTTTCCTTTAGGCCTTGGTGTTGGAAGTGTCTCTCTATGTCCATTTTTAAAGGACTTATTTTTCTGTTGCATCTTTTGCCCAGGTAGAAAGAACAAATCTGAATGCAGTCTACCTAGGAAGGCTGAAAACTGAGGCATATACTATAACATTCCTCTGAAACACTTGCTGCTGACTGCTCGGAGATACAGAATACCTCAGGTATGAACCAGTATGGCAATTGCCATGTTCCTGTAGAATTTTCAGAGTTAAAGGATTCTTTGTGTATCTGTAGTCTTCAGGGATATATTTCCAGGTGAAGTTAGACAAACAAATACAAATGAGTTGACCCTTCCTTTCTGGACCACTTTTGATTTCAGCACATATAAAGATTTATGGAACATCACAGAGAGCCACACAGGTTAATTGTAGATAGTGTCTTCAACAGGTTTTTCATGAGCTGCTTGTTTTGCCAGTATGTTAATGTCACCTGAATCACAGCACCCTGTTTCTACTCTTCGACTCAATGGCCATCAAGGGATTAACACAAATAAAAGATAGAAAAATAATGAATAAATGTGGAAAATATAAACATGAAAACTCTTAACTGATGCAAATATCTGTGAATGTTTTAGGGCTGTAGACATTTAGAGAATTTGAATAAAGATTTGCAAGCAACTGTTTATCTTAGTGAATAGCTAGCTCATCCCTCTAACCTTTGGGGAAAGAGGACAAGCAGAGTAAAGGATCTCCTGAAGTGAGGTTTTGTGACAGCTTTAGCTGGTTTTAGGAAGTTTTGAGCAGCACATATTGGCATCATGCAGTAAGAGGAAGCCAAACATATGTGCTTTGAAACATATGTCTCAGATCTGAAGAGAGTTGATCGGCACCATAAATCATGTACTGACAGAAATCAGAATGAAAGCTAGAAATAAACAATTTCAGAAGGAAAAGAATACTGTTTCAGAAGTTAAACTTACGCATCAGTTGTTCAGTAGCCAAGTTTAAAACTACTTAATGAGTGATGACTCAGGTTTTTACCTGTGATGTGCCTTAGGAAAGCTGGAATCTTACTGAAGTAATTTCTTTAATGGAAGAAAGATGGTGCTATTATAAAATGTGACAGATAACAATATCTTTGGGGGCAGGGAGAGAGAGAAAGAGTCTGCAACCAAATTACTTGACTTTGCATAAGAAATTGCTGGCTCACATTATGAATTCATAAATATAAAGTTGCAGGGGGGCTACCTCATTAAATCAAATAAAAGCCGTGAGGGAAAAAAAGAAAAGCATTGAGAATCACTTTCCCTACTTGAGGCCCATGGGAAAAACAGAACCATATGAGGTGGAACACATTCCGCATTCTAGCTTTTGCTTCCTTTATGTGTGTGTTAATAATTTAAATAATTTTGAATGCATAAAGCCAAAATCTCAGTATTAGACAAAGCTGGCAAATAATTTATCAACTGCAGAACAAATAGCTGCCTTTAATTGAAAGGAGTCTTTCTGCATTCTGCAACAATAACCCAACCACTGGGGCTGATAATAAAATTACCTGACTTCTTTAAGCCAGTTCTCTAGAATAATCTAATATTCTGATATTTACATTATTAATTTGTTTATTCTCACAATTCATTTTGATATAATTGACTGAAAACTACCTAGCTAGCTCTTTTTCTCCCTTCTTCTTAACTGTTGTACTGGTCTGCATCTCTGTTTTAATACATGTACGTATATACACATATGCAAGGCCACATGGCTGTATTCCCATCTCAATACACCTCTTACTTCCCCAGTATAACTTGTCTTATTTTATAACATTGGACTGTAAACTCGTGCCTTACTGTGGATTACACTGTGTGACCCTGACTAACACTGGCAAATGGAACTCAGTGAGACTACTTGTACTCAGTGAGACTGCTTACCAACTTATTAACACTAAGCATGTTCACAAATCATCATAAGACTTAGCAAAAAAAAACCCAACCAAACCCAAAAACAACACACAAAAAAAGAAAGGAAGAGGGAGGAAAAATGGTGATGGGTGTTTAAACATCAGTCATGCACCCGCATAAATCGTTTGTTGGAAGAAGGTGATCACCACCCATGACTATAGCAGCTGAAATTTGCAATCCTAACAATAAAGTTAGGATTTTTTAATTTTTATTACTTTATTTTTCTTTCTGCTATGGATTTCATTGTGCTAGTGGCAGGTTGCTTTTGGAAGGACAGGTTGAACTTTGCAGGAGACTGAAGACCTCCCCACCACTGAGCACTGCAGCAGTCCAAGCAGTAACAGTCCAAGCCTACCCTTGTCTCTGTTTAACCCTGAGCTGGAGAGTTAACCTCAGCATCTCCTTTCTGTATCCCACTTTGTGGGCAGTTTTGTGCCTGACCTTTGCGTTGAGATTGTAAGAAGGATGCTTATTGCACTGATTTTTTTCTGCTACTTTTTATATGTGGCAGGTGCAGTGATAAATATCTGCAGATATGAGCTTACATCCACTAGCATCTGGGTTGAGGCCACCAAATCTGATCATCATTACAAGTCATTGTGTTTCTTCTTCATCACTACCATGAAGTTAAAAGCTTTGTTTTCCTCTAAGGCAAAAGTGAGTTGCAGTTCAGGTTGATTCTTTGCTGCCTCTAGTACATTCATGGGAAAAGTGGAAGATGTAAATGACAGAAAGGTTAATGACTGAGGATAAATTATCTTTTAAAGCTTTCAGCTATTAGTATGCTTTCAAAATTTCTGTCATGCTTCAGATAAATGATTCAGGTTTTTTTTTTAGCTGCAATCACAAGAGCGGGGCTGATATTGTGATCCTTGCTGACTCCCATGTAAAAGTTCCAGGCATTTCTGTGGACATGTATTTGTCTTGTGTTTGTTCTCTCTAGAATGATGTTTTTCCAACTGGGCAGTAGAGGATATCAAGAGGAGCTTAGGCCCAATGTTATGTCAGGCTGGCAGCCAGTCATGTGATGCCAGCATTTCAGTGCCTGTGAGATGGACTGCAAATTGCTGATCCTTTTCTGAAATGACACTGGCAATAGCAGACGGACCAGACGTGGCTACATGTTTCTTTTAAAAAAGCAGCAGGGCCTAAGGTGGATGAAGCCCAAAGGCACAGCCACCTTGCTCTTATTGTAATTTGCCATGAGGTTGGATCCCTTTCAGAATAAGCTTTTTTCCAGACTAACAGCAGACAGGCAACAGGCTGCAGAAACTGGTGGAGAAAAAGAATGAAACACAGAAACAATGTCATACCGAGGCTGGTATAGAGGCAGAATCTCAGCCAATTACTGCATGGGGTTCAATGGCATTCATCAGGCGATGTTCTGAAAGATATGTAGGTATGTGCCTTCATTTCCTCATAAGCAGGTTCCTGCTGTGGCAGTGAGGGATGGTTGAAGTTACAGTAACTAAAAAAATGATGTATGAAATCCTGATTGTAGCTGGATGTTTCTGCAGTTGTATGGGTGCTGCTGCTGGTGATGCCATGGAAGTGAGATGCAAAACAGAAATTGGTCAGCAGACACAAGACATACACATGGGCACCTCCAAAAGTCAACATAGAAGCCTGGCATCATAGTGCTTGTCCAGGTTTCCTTCTGTTATCCTCTTTCTCAGACCATATTTATTTTCTATACACATTTCACTCTGCAGACTTTCCCAAAATTTATATTTCTCCAAATCATTCCTTATTTGTTAATGACACTATCTTGCCATCTTGGGACTTTTACATACTGCTAGCAATGTGAACTGTGTATTATGTTGATTCATTTTTGGTCTGGACATTGGAAGAATAACTATAAAGCTTAATACAGAAAAATGGGAGTCATCTATGGCAGATATCTGTGCTGGTACAAAACCAGAGCACAGATTTTTGCTCAAAAATACATAACTTGCTTATTTATTGTTTGTCTTCTGTTAGTACTAATCTAGTGGTTAACATATCAACACATGTAAGCCAAATACAGTGTGGTTAAAATTTATAATTCTTCTCCCTATTATTATTTTATTTTAAATAGTAAGGTTCCAACTCATGCATGCTGGGTGATTCATACTTAAAATTTCAATACAAATAAAAACCAAAAAATAACTGAGGAAATAGTTGTAAACTAAATTATGTAATGCTATGTGAATCTTGGGCAAAGGAATGTCCTACATCCTTCGGAAATAATCACACTACCTGTTGTGGTGGTGCAATCCTTACCCCCCCCCCCCCCCCGCCCCTCTTTGTTGGGCTGCTTGGTGCTAGGTGCGATTCCACCCACATCCCCCGAGCTATACACCAGTCTGTGGAGATAAGGACTGCCAATGTTAACGAGCCTGGCTCCTGCCCCTCCCGATTGCTCGGAAATGGTTAACATGGCCCATCAACTCCTAAGGGCCTGGCACACCTGTGCCTGGGATGTGGTCAAATGGGAACAATAACAGAGTTGCACATTAATCAAATTCTTGTGTAACTGCTGGAAGGCACCAGAAGGCATTTGACAAAAGTCAATTATCTTGGACCCTATAAATGGCGACCACCAGGGAGACCCTTTGAGCTCTCCTGGATCGCAGTGGGCCTGTGACCAGCATCTCCCCTGAGCTGGGACGCCTCTCAGGTACCAAACCCTTAAGGTGTCGTCTGCTCCAGACGGAAGGCCAGGGCGAAGTCCCCCGCTCGAGTCTCAATTATCGCCCGTTGAGGAATGCCAAGGCATTGTGAGTATTTGCTCTAAACTCGAGAGGGAAATTTTCTTTGAGCTAGCTTCTCTTTACTCTGTGTGTGTGTGTGTGTGTGGGTACGTACCCTTGTTTCTGTGTGTGTATGTCTGTTCTGTGTCCATTCTGCTGAATCCAAACACCTTTGTTTCTGTATGTTTGTCCATTTTGTTATGTGCATGCATGTGTATATATGTATATATAGGTACCGTTAAGTAAGTTAGTGTGAATCTTGTCATTTTAGAATCTGAATAAGTCGCTTTTCTTTCTTTTAGTATTTCTGAATTATTTTATAATAACAAGTTGCTGTTAGTTATTAATAAACCTAGATTTCTTACTAAATATTACCGTGTCAATACTTTCATCCGCGACACCTGTGTAAATGACTGATGAGGGTTTGGATGTTGTTCCTAAACAATGGACCAAAGTAGCCCAAAGATAGCTTCCTGACACAGCTGATGAGGGAACCAACTAGGGAAGGTGCCCCGCTGGACCTGTTGTTTGTGAACAGAGAAGCACTTGTGGGTGATGTGATGGTTGGAGGCTGTCTTGGGCATGACGATCAGGAAATGATAGAGTTTTCGATTCTTGGAGAAATAAGGAGGGGGGTCAGCAGAGCTGCTACCTTGGAATTCCAGAGGGCAGACTTTGGCCTGTTTAGTAGCCTGGTTGGGAGGCAGTCCTGAAGGGCAAAGCAGTGCAGGAAGGCTGGACATTCTTCAAGAAGGAAGTCTTAAAGGCACAGGAGTAGCCATCCCTATGTGCTGAAAGACGAGCAGGTGGGGAAGAAGACTGCCCTGGCTGAACAGAGAGCTCTGGCTGGAACTCAGGGGAAAGAAGAGAGTTTATGACCTTCGGAAGAAGGGGTGGGCAATTCAGGAGGACTACAAGGATGTCGTGAGGTTATGCAGGGAGAAAATTAGAGGGACCAAAGCCCAACTAGAACTTAATCTGGCTACTGCCATAAAAGACAATAAAAAATGTATCTTTAAATACATTAACAACAAAAGAGGGCTAAGGAGAATCTCTATCCTTTATTGGATGTAGAGGGAAACATAGAGACAAAGGCTGAGGAAAAGGCTGAGATACTTAATGCCTTCTTTGCCTCAGTCTTTGATAGTAAGACCAGTTGTTCTTGGGGGGATGGGATCCACCCAAGGGTACTGAGGGAGCTGGCACAAGTGCTCACCAAGCTACTTTCCATCATTTATCAGCAGCCCTGGCTGACCAGGGAGGTCCCAGATGACTGGAGGTTAGCAAATGTGACACCTGTCTACAGGAGGGGCTGGAAGGAGGATCCAGGGAGCTACAGGTCTGTCAGCCTGAGCTCAGCATTGGGGAAGGTTATGGAGAAGATCATCTTGAGTACCATCACACAGCACATACAGGACAACCAGATGATCAGGCCCCAACAGTATGGGTTTATGAAAGGCAGGTCCTGCTTGACAAACCTGATCTCCTTCTATGACAAGGTGACCCACTTAGTGGATGAGGGAAAAGCTGTGGATATTGCCTACCTAGACTTTAGTAAAGCCTTTAACAGCATTTCCCACAGCATTCTCCTGGAGAAATTGGCTGCTCATGGCTTGGACTGCCATAGTCTTTGCTGGGTAAAAAACTGGCTGGATGGCTGGGACCAAAGAGTGATGGTGAATGGAGTTAAATCCAGCTGGTGGCAGGTCACAAGTGGTGTTCCCCAGGGCTCAGTACTGGAGTCACTTCTCTTTAATGTCTTTATCAATGATCTGGACAAGGAGATCATGTGCACCCTCAGTAAGTTTGCAGATGACACCAAGTTGGGCAGGAGTGTTGCTCTGCTTGAAGGTAGGAAGGCTCTACAGAGGGATCTGGACAGGTTGGATCGATGGACCGAGGCCAATTGTATGAGATTCAACAAGGCTCAGTGCTGGTTCCTGCACCTGGGTCACAACAACCCCATGCAATGCCACAGGCTTGGGGAAGAGTGGCTGGAAAGCTGCCTGCCAGAGAAGGACCTGGGGGTGTTGGTCAGCAGTCAGCTGAATATGAGCCAGCATTGTGCCCAGGTGGCCAAGAAGGCCAATGGCATCCTGGCTTCTAACAGAAACAGCGTGGCTAGCAGGACTAAGGAAGTGATAGTCCCCCTGTACTTGGCACTGGTGAGGCCACACCTCAAATACTGTGTTCAGTTCTGGGCCCCTCACTACAAGAAAGACATAGAGGTGCTGGAGCGTGTCCAAAGAAGGACAATGAAGCTGGTGAAGGGTCTAGAGCACAAGTCTTATGAGGAGCAGCTGAGAGAACTGGGAGTGTTTAATCTGCAGAAAAGGATGCTGAAAAGAGACCTTATCACTCTCTACCACTACCTGAAAGGAGGTTGTAGTGATGTGTGTGTCAGCTTCTTTTCCCAGGTAACAAGTGATAGGATGAGAGGAAACAGCCTGAAGTTGCTTGAGGGGAGGTTTAGATTGGATATTATGAAAAATTTCTTCACTGAAAGCGTTGACAAGCACTGGAACAGGCTGCCCAGGGAAGTGATGGAGTCACCATCCCTGGACATATTTAAAGATGTGGCGTTTAGGGACATGGTTTAATGGTGGAGTTGGAAGTGTTAGGTTTACCGCTGGACTTGATGATCTTAAAGATCCTTTCCATCTGAAATGATTCTATGATTCTACAACTAAGTAGTATAAAATGGTTGAGCAATTAATTTTTTTTTTTTTTTTGTGAATATCCTTCGACACTGAAAAAACACAGGAGACTAGAAAACACTAAGTATGTTTACATCACACAGAGGGAAGAGTCTGGGAAAGGTCATGAAAATTAAGTTCATTAAATCCAACAACAGTATTAAGACATTTTTTGTGGTAATGTTCATGGAGAGTTTAAAGCTGTACTTGGAGAATGAAAGTGTAATAACAATGAGTCAGCACAGGTTTGGGAAGAAGAAAGTATGACAAACAATTCTGATTACATTTTTAAATGGAATAATGATTGGCTTACATTGAGGGAAATCTGGCAGACATTTTACAGATGGATTTTCAGGAAAGCTTTCAACAAGGTTTCACATGATGGATTACTGCATAAAACATTCTAAATATGGATTAGGTGATGAATGCCTAAGATGGCTAAGGAATTGCTTAGAAGATAAAAATGGAGGAATTAAAAGTGCATTTTGTTTATCAAAGCTGGGATCTTTCATGGAAGTCCTTCTAGTGGCTACAGCAGGACTTAAACTGGGACTGTCGTGTGAAGTCACACAGGACCCTTCACTGATAGCTGTTTGCCTTCATATTGATAATTTAGATCATGCTGTAATACAGGAGAGAGACATTTTCAAATAACTGACATGGGCTATTTTAATACCACATGGTGGATTATAATTCAAGGGCTCTGAAGCAGATATAGACACACGGGTACTTCCACATTGTGCAGGGAACTGCTGTGCAGAGGTACCAGCGTGGATGTCCAGAGGGGTTCATAGCCCCAGCGCGGTGTGACAGGCTGCTGAGCTCGGTGGACAACTACAGCGATAGAGCTGTACTGTGTTGCACTCTGGACATAACTGGTGGTCAGCTAATTTGTATGTTGTGTGTCCTCAGCATGCTACATCACCTTTTGCAGAATCGCCTTGTTGGGTGAGCTGAGTGGTGTCAGCGGGAGAATTTGCAGGTTAACAGGCCAGATCTGTGTCAGGTATCAAATGATGGTACCTTTCAATGGAACAGCACTTTTTTTATCAGTTCTTGGCAAGAGTACATAGAAGGAGAGTAGCTTATGTCAGCAAATGAACTAATATGAGAGAACCAGGAATCTGAATCTGTTATAAATAGGCAATCCACATAGGGGTTGTAGGACGGTATTTTAAGAAATTTGTATTATTCTCCAATTGAAGTTTAGGCTGGCAGCCTGTATCTGTGCTTCTTCAATTAGATCTCTCTGGGAAAAGGTGTTCTACTTTGAGTCTTGGTCTGGCATATGGAAGAAAGATGAATACTTTAAAATACTATATCTAAAGCTCATCAGAACAGATCATTACCTTCCAATACAGCTAAGGGAACTAATTCATAGAGAAGTGAAACAATTTGCCCCACAGGTCCACTGCAGAGTTGGGAACAGAATTAATGTCTTATAAAACCTGGTACAATGCCCCATTCACTACTTAATTATAAAATTATATCAGTTTAAGAATGATGAATGATATAGGCTTGAAGATGATAATAGAAGTATGCACATTTGGCATATAACCCCATCTCCAGAATGCAACGGAACTTGTGAGAACTGGTATGACTTTGATTTGTAAAAAGAAATTTAAGTGATGGCACAATGTATTTGACTTACCTAAGAACTGGTGCAAATCTTGAAGTTTTGAAGATATCCAAAAGAAACAAA
Organism: Strix aluco; assembly: GCF_031877795.1. Lineage (NCBI taxonomy): Eukaryota > Metazoa > Chordata > Aves > Strigiformes > Strigidae > Strix > Strix aluco. The sequence goes on along the minus strand of NC_133931.1, from coordinate 11,680,985 downwards.
TTAAATTATCACTCTAATCTGTTCCATAGTTCTTACATAGACATAGACAGAGGAAGAAACTATGTTCACCCTTCTGAATTTATTGGAATGCTGAAAAATTCAAGTGAAGTGTCTGGGAGTGTCAAAATTCCTTTGGTTTTCCTTATGTAGTTCTGAGCACATTGGCATGCCATGGGATTTACGCAGGCTTTTTGAAAAGGAGCTAATTTTCCCTAAAAGGTGTCTCCTTGTTAATCTCATTTGTCTTGTTCAGTTACTTCTTTAAAGGTGTTGGGTAGTTTGGAGATAGTTTTGATCTGAAAGCCTGTTTCAGTCTATTAAAATAATTCACATTTAGGACAGATGTTTTGGAAATCTGAAATATAGCATTTCCTAAAATATAAAACAAGGATTAATGGGAGTAGAGATGGGTGGGGAATGGGCAGGTAAGCACCATAAGAGTTCAGGAAGATTTAGGGATGAACTTTTCCATAACATCAAAAGTACACTAATTTAGATCCAAAGTACTGGGAAATGGGAACAACTAAGGCTATTTGCAGAGAAAATAACCTGGAAAATATTGACATAGTACATAATAATGAAGTGTCACTCTATTTCCCTCTTGTACCAACAGTTGCAACAGTGCACATAGAGAGTTCAATTTTCTGCTGGTTTATTTTGGTGAACAGAGTCAGTTTGTTTGGTTTACAGAGGGAAGACTCAAGTCTGTAAATACAAAGCTCCAGATTTTACATCCTCATAGAAGACTCAACTGTTTAATATGTAGATCCAAACCCCACAAATACAGTGTAACAAAAATCCTGCTTTGACTTAGCTCATGCCTCTTTTCAGGGATTGATGGTGATAGAAAGACACCTTTCAGATGGAGGAACAAGATTACACCAGCTTAACTCCAATGATATGCAAATTGGTCATGAGTTTAGGAAAAATACTTTAGCTGTAAGAATGGTCCAGCACTGGATGAGGTGCTCAGAGAGATTGTGCAATCTTCATCCTTGGAGATTTTCAAAACTAATCTGGCCAAGGCCCTAAGAAACCTGATCTAACTTTCAAGGTAGTCCTGCTTTGATAAAGAGGTGTCTTCTAACATTAATCTTTCTGTGATTCTGTGACACCTGGATTTTATTTTTTTTTCTTTTTGAAACACAGCGACATCTTCGATTCAGTTAGAAGAAAATGATGGTAAAAACATTTGTAGGGTAATTTTGACTGACAAATTTGCTCAGACTTGTACATTTTAAAAATATTTTGAGATATTTCTTGGTTTTTGAGGGACAGTAGCCATCTTTAAGTTCTCTTTTAGTTTGACATTGAAGAGTTATGAGTTATAATATGATCAGTAAATAGTCAAACCTACCTTTTAAAGCTTTGAGCTAATTGAACATTTGCTTTGCATATGATGACTTTCAGTGGAATGATTGTAGTATCATTGACTTGCAGTAGTGAAGCTCTGAGCTGAACCATAGACAGTGCTACCCCCAGCAAAAAACTGGTGGTGCTGTGAATGTGAGAGCTGAATAATGAACTGGCAATGAAAACATAATAGCCCATGGCCAATGGCATGTCTCCCACAATATGTTCCTCTGCAATGGATAAGGCTGTACATATTTCAATTTCTACTTTAAAATGCTCATTTCTTATTTTCCCATCTTTCTCCTTCTCAAAAGTCTTACCCAATAATCTCAAAATCATTTTTGAATAATTACATCAATTTAAAGGAAATGAACACTGAGCATCAAATAGCAAAAATGAAGTTTTTCAAGTCAAATGGCTATAGAATTATCTATAAGACTGTAATGTTTGAATGCCCACAGACATGAACTTTAATAGAATCTCTTGCCAAATTGCAGTTGTGATGAAACTTTTAAATGATACTCAATTTTCACTAGCTAGCAATAAATATAGTGCAACACTGTACGTTGACCTTGCAAAGGCATCTGATAGAACAGATTGTAGTCAGCTGTAGGGATTTACTTGAAAACTGTAGCAAACTAGATGTGGAAGAGGCACTGCTATAGCATATACTCTCCTCTCTAGATTTTGAACAGATTGAAAGGGAATACAGTCAACACTCAAATGCTTCTTTATTGTCATGCATATTAAAAGCCCAGGGTAAAACTTTGCATTTTTATTCCTGACTGTGTATATAGATAGTATTAATCTCCATCCAAATGTGCAATATGAAAACTTGTCTGCATCAGTCATTTTGAAATAATTGCTTTAATTTGGGGCTGTGGCTGAAAATGAACACAAGGTTGGTGTCATCTCCTAGCAGTCACTTTTTCAACAATTTCCTTTTTTCCAGCTTGGTGGAAATGCTTGGTGGTAACTTCAAATTTAAAATTCATTGACAACCAGCTGATAAGAAACATACAAATATTGAATTTCACTATACAAATAAGCATATCCAGAAGAACAAAGAAGATTCCAATGTCTTTCATTTGTTGTACTACCTTGGTTATCAGCTTTCCCACTAATCAAAACTTTCATTTCTGTCATGTCCCTGACAGCTTTACATATCATATTTATTTATCATGCACCTCTGTTTATCAGAGTTCTGTTTATGACATCTCTTATGTGGAAGAATGATATTCTGCATACACAAATGCAGCTGGCATTTGAGATTTTGACTCGGTCCTGTTTTTTTAAGCCAAGATTTAAAGGATAAAGGAAAATTGCCATTGTCTGCAAACATGAGATCAAAATGCCTTTGCTTACTCTGAGAGATTATGAGGAATGATGGAAGAGACTGTAATGCGATGTGCTTAGAAATCCCATTTGGTGAGTGCTAGAGAGCTAAGAAGCTAACAAAGGAATTTTATTGCTCACGTAGAATAGATGCTGAGTTTGGAAACAAAATTTTGGACTTGATTTTTAGAATGACTTGGTATCATTATTAGGATTAACTGCATCTTTGTCATCTTTGTCTCTTCCTTTTGTTTTTCTGAGCTGTAATGTTTTGTGCTTTCATACATCTTAGGATGCTCTCTCTAGTCCTTGCCCAGTCTCAAATGTCACTCACAGGAGAATATCCACCATAGTCACCAATAATTCAACTGGGTTTTGAGTGCCATGGTTTTATGGGCAATGACCTGATAGGCCCTGCATAAAATGAGTTTAGTTTTAGCAATAGAAGCAAGACAATTAAGGGAAAAACATTTAAAAGAAAAAATTGGTACATGGGTTTGTCTTGCCTTGCATTAGTTCAAGAGGCCAACTGAAGGCCGCATTGTGTAAGCTTTTAATTCTGACTTTGTATCTCCAAAATCTATGTGCCCTCCTGGAGCAGAGTGTGCCCCTTCGGTCTTCTCAGGTCTTTTTGATTCTGCCTCTTCCTATGCACTTTCACACCTGAATGTGCAAACACAACCAAAGACTGAGTCCTTGGAAAAGTCAGCCTGTCATCTGTTTGGGATGTCCATTCACTCCACACCACACAATTCCAGGCTCCATACAGTAGAGCAAAACCCATCATTTTGGCCAAAACCAGCTTTAGGTAGAGAAAGAAGATGGGTACACTGAGACTTGCACTTTCTAATGAAAATTAGGTTCCCGAAGGTAGTGGACATAATGGTAGTGAACATAATGAGAAGTTAGGTAGTGAACATAAATGAGAAACAAATGCCTTGTTTCTTTGGTCCCTTTGAAAATGGGGCTGTCAATTCATTAGAATAAAATAAATAAATAAAAAAGAAGTTTAGAATTTAATGCTTTAAATAAAGTGAAAGCATTTACAACTATCTTCCTTGCTCTAAACCGGAAAGTTCTAAAAATAAAAAGGGATAATCTAGAAAGCTGAAAATAAGAAGTGTCTGACAGGTCTGACTGTTCTTTTTCAGAGTCAAAGGGTTATTCAGATTTCTCATCTCTCTTAGGTAAAATCTCCAGTTATAAACAAAAAGTGCCGGGTACTTGAACTGGCAGATGTTTCTAATGTCTGCAAACAAACCCTGCTTACACAGCTTGAAAAGCCTGGGTGTTGAAAGCGAATTTGATTGTGAAGATGGCAAGAAGACCTTGTGGAGGAGTTCAGTGAGTTCCTATGTGAGAAGGAGGCTGTGTGACAGGGAGTGTGACATTGATAACATGGAGATTGAGCCACAGTGCAGGAAGTCAGCAAGGACATCCCCACTCTTGCAGACAGGACAGCGGGGTATTTAGTCCTGACATGCACCCAAGCCTTATTTTTTATATCATTTCCAAAAGTTTCTCTTTAGTAATGCAGTATTCTCAGAAAGATATTCAGGGATTTGTCCCATTGTCAGATTTTGTTCCATAAGTCCATTACTCTTACACTGCCAACCGAGGGGTATCCAGTCTGAGGAAAAAGCACTAGCTTCTATCTGTGTAACATATTTTTAGTAGAATTTCTGTGATGATAAATTATTTACATGATTACAACTGAAAGCAATAGCAGATGTCTTATTACTTTTATGCAGAGATGGATCTGAGTCAGTATTAAATTTTAGTGATTCTTGACCAGTCCTGAACACAAGCTTAAAAAGAGGATTCTAGTGAACAGGCATTTATTGCTGGTTAGAGTGGATTCCTCAGGCAATTTATATTAATCTGGAGTCTCTGCAGATCTTACTGTGAGCCAGTACTGAACCTGAAATCCTTATTTTCATATACAATTTTGTAGAACTACAGTTCCTGGAAGACTTATATATATATATATATATATATAAAAATCTGGGACTTCCACTTTTCTAGGGGAACATGATGTGACCATAGACTAAAATATGGCATAATAATTTCAAGTGTGGAAATTGCATTTAAAAGTTTGCTTCATTCTTCTAAGCTCTTTTGGTCACTGGTTTCCATGTATTAATGGATATTACGCATTTTAGTAAGTGACTGTTTATTCTTAATTTTCCAATTCCAGGTGTAAACTGGTAGCTGTTTCACCCTAAGTTAGTCCATGAACATGCCTCTTCTAAATTTATTCTCAAAGGCAATTTTCCAGACATTTTCTTTCTTTGTTAAGAACGAACTCTAATAATCAAAGCCTTTTTAGCATTCTTAAAGGTGTATTAAATTCATCATAATTTCCTAAGACAAAAGAAATTTCTTTGTCTAGCCTTTCTCTTGTTCAGGATAATTGCTGATCAAACAGAAATTTGAAGGAGATCTCATTTGCAACAAAGTCTTTAGTGTTGTAGTGCTTCTCTTTTTTTGCTACTTTATTTCATCCTTTTCTGCTCATTCTAGATGCTGTAAAACCTTAGCAAACAAATTACAGCTTATAATGAACTTCTCTTGCATGATAATTATGTTTTACGAATAAGCAAAGCACTGATGGGCTGATTTGCTGCAGAGGAGAGGCTAGTAAAAATCAGAGAGTGAGAAGCTCTTGCTACGCTTTGATCTAACTTTTATGGTATGTGCATTCACTTAACAGGTCACTGAGCTACGAATCTGGATTTATTCTAAATTAGACACTACTTTATTTTACTCGAGTTTATAAAAGTATCCTATAAAACACTACAGATAAACTGGGAAGAAACAGGCAACTGCAAAACAGGGGAAGAAACAGCACCCAAAGAGTAGTCATCAGTTGTCATTTTCTAACTGTAATTTTCCTGAGAACAGCTACATTGATACCTTTCCAGAGGCCAGTGCTGTTTAGTATTTTCGTAACAGTTTGATTGACATAATTAAAAAGGTGCTGTTAAAATTGCATAAGATCTGGAGCTGGTAAATGAAATTAAGAACCAGGTCAGAACTCAAACTAGTCTTGAAAAACCGGAGGAATGGTCTAAGAACAGGAGGAAATTCAGCAGGCTCAGGTCAGATGTTGGACTTAGGCAGGGAGAATGAACTGAACAAATACAAAACAAGCAGCAACCTGCTAGGTAGCAGTTCATGAAATAAGGCCCTGGGGACAAAAAGGGGGTAGAATAAGGTGACTACATGTAACAATGTCATGTTATTGTAAACAAGGTGAACACCATCCTGATATGGATAAGCAGAAGGGATAACAACCTACTGGAACTGTGAAGTGATCTTTTGGCAGTTTCCATGTTGATAAGTAGTGTCATCTGCTTTGGACACTGTGCCTCAAGAAAGATACGGACCAATTTAAAAGAAGATAGCAGTGAGAACAGGCAGAGGTCTAGAAAACATGAGCTAAGAGAAAAGGATGAAATCAATGGAGAAGATAAACAAGGAGAAAATAGGGAACAGAAGACATGAGTCTTAGAAAATGCAAGAATATTGCAGAAGTATTGGCTTAAACTGTAAAAAGCAGGAAAATCTTTCCTATAATAAAACCAGACAGTCACTTTGACAGGTAGAATGAGAATCTCCATTGGAAATCTTCGTGGACAGTGCAGGAAAACGTCTGGCAGGGATGAGTGTGTACAGACAGGTTATTCTGCTATGGAGCAAGGGATGGCCCAGACTGCCTTCTGAGTCCTTTCTTGCCACAATTTCTCATGATTTTGTGAAAAGGCAGGAGCTGGAATAGACATGCTGTTATGAGAAGGAAATGTGAAGTTAGGTCAAGGGCATAATTTACTCAGGATTGCACGGTGCAGGATTTTATGCAACTTTCCTTGGAAAATTGTATAAAATACAGCGACACAACTAGTAGTATGTCTCAAGAGCTTCCCGTTGGGATGACTGACATGTGTTTTTACTTAGAGAAAAAACTGTGAGGGGACCAGTGACTGACTCCTGAGCTGACAGTGTCATCTGTGGAGCTGCAGTAAACTGCTCTGAATGGTGACTCAACCTAAAAGGAAACATGGACAGACACAAGACTTTGACAAGCTTGTCAGGGGAAAGAGATGCCACTTTGCAGATGTGGCATCTTTTAGTCAGGGAATGAATATATTCTGAGTTCCTACAAAAACATGCATCACCTTGGATACAGTTTATAGATTTCTCTTTCCTTGCCAACTGAGCCTAAGTCACCTATTAAGCCTGAGCCTGGGCTGCTGTTAGCTGTGGATTTGGTGGCTGGCTGTGACTTTTACACGAAGGGCTCTGAACTCTTTGCCAGCATCTCATTTGTTTTCCCAAATGCTGAAGAATCTAGGTGACATGCTTGTTTTGGTCATGCTGGAAAGTCTGAGAAATGACATGTGAATGAAGATCAAAGGGGAATGTACCTGTTACTGGATAGAAGTACAAAATCCTGGAGAAAGCTTGAACTTAAACTGAAGGGCTTGAGAACAGCAAAGCGAGAATAGCAGTCCCACATAACATTGTTTCAGTAGCCCTTTCCTTTGTGTGTTATTTCCTTGTCCAACACAGATAACATAGTGTACAAAGGCTCTCATCAAACAAACCCTTCCAGATGATCATACCCAAAAGTGCCCCATCTGTTTCTGGACTTGATTTGTAACTGCTGGATGACTTAAGCAATCCAGAGGCAGCCAAAAACATCTCAGATGTTGCTGTGCTGCATTACCCAGCATTGCAGTGTTTTTCACTGATACTGGAAGGGGCACTCTCAAGCTCCCATTTGTAAAACTCAGCCTTTAGGAGCTGGACTGGAAAACAACCTCTGTGGCACTAAATTGATCTGATCAGGGATTGTGATCTGTGAGTCCAAGCATCATGGCAATGGATCACCTCCATATGCTCAAGCTTGCTCCCTTTATCCTCAAAACATGGTGCCTATGACCAAATTGCCTACTGGAAACAATCCTTGGCATCTGGTATCTCCTGAGCTATGCCTGGGTGTTGTCTGGGCTGTACTACTCGACATGAGCCAAAACCATGAAGAGGGTCTCTGCTAACAGTTAAACAGAACAGATGATTGTGGACCATTGCCAGTGTCTGTGCCTTGGCCCTGTTTTATTTACTTGTAGCCTAAAAAGAAGCTCTGCTATTAAAATGATTGTTATGCACAATACAATAGGTGTGATAAAAGCTGTATGGGATTTATCTTCAAGAGACTAGACATGCTGCATGCATAGGTCAACATATGTGGCGTCCAAAAGACAGCTGCTCTGTGAACCATACCACCATAATCACTTCACTGTTTGCTTTTGGTGAGAAGAAATTTTGCAGGTAAGTTTTGAGCCAAATCACATCTCTGACTATGGTAGGTTGACCTTGGCTAGATGCTGGGTGCCCACCAAAGCCACTTTATCACATCCCCTCCTCAACTGGACAGGGAGAAAGAAAAATATAGCAAAAGGCTCGTGGGTCAAGGTAAGGATAGGGAGATCACTCACCAATTACCATCACGGACAAAACAGACTTGATTTAGGAAAATTAGTTTAATTTATTACCAATCAAATCAGAGTAGAATGATGAGAAATAAAACCAAATCTTAAAACACCTTCCCCCACCCCTCTCTTCTTCCTGGGCTCAACTTTACTCCCTATTTTTCTACCTCCTTTCCTCAAGCAGCACAGGGGGACAGCAAATGAAGGGTGCAGTCAGTTTATCACACATTGTCTCTGCCACTCTTTTCTCCTCACACTCCTGCCCTGCTCCATCATGGGGTCCCTCTCATGGGAGACAGTCCTCCACGAACTTCCCACAGGGCTGCAGTTCTTCATGAATGGCTCCAGCGTGGGTCCCTCCCACAGGGTGCAGTCCTTCAGGAACAGGTTGCTCCAGCATAAGTCCCCCATGGAGTCATAAGTCCTGCCAGCAAACCTGTTCCAGCGTGGGCTCCTGTTTCCATGGGTCCACAGGTCCTGCCAGAAGCCTGATCCAGCATGGGCTTCCTATGGGGTCACAGCCTCCTTTGGGCATCCACCTGCTCTAGCATGCGGTCCTCCACAGGCTGCAGGTGGGTATCTGCTCCACCATGGACCTCCACAGGCTGCAGGTGGAGATCTGCTCCACCATGGACCTCCATGGGTGCAGGGGCACAGCTGCCTCACCATGGGCTGCACCATGGCCTGCAAGGGAATCTCTGCTCCAGTGCCTGGAGCACCTCCTCCCCCTCCTTCTTCTCTGACCATGGTGTCTGCAGAGTTGTTTCTCTCACATATTCTCACTCCTCTCTCCAGCTGCTGTTGTGCAGCAGGTTTTTTTCCCCTTCTTAAATACATTATCACAGAGGTGCTACCACCGTCACTGATGGGCTCGGCCTTGGCCAGCAGTGGGTCCATCTTGGAGCCAGCTGGTGTTGGCTCTGTCAGACATGGGGGAAGCTTATGGAAGCTTCTCACAGAAGCCACCCCTGCAGCCCACCCCACTTCCTGAACCTTGACATGCAAACCCAATACGCCGACTGAGCTCTTGGTGTGACTCTATGACTTTCTGTCTCTACACAGGGCAGGCACCTGGACTGCATGACTGGGGCAAGTCTGGGATGACCATTTCCAGTGGAAACACAGATTTTTATCAGTTTAAGGCAATCACAACATGTCAGTCTCAGAAATCTGTGTGCTGTTATCTCTGCTGAACATCTACTTGTTGCCCTGGCTCCTCTAAGACACCAGCCAGCTTGCACATATTCATTTTTTAAAATATCTGAACATGAAAGCAATGAGACTTTTAGGTTGAATGAAGCTAGGTATATACTTAAATGCATGCCTAATTAATAACACTTAATTTGGAAACTATTACTATGTATATTTTATCTGTAATTATAAAAATTAAAAGTAGAAATATCACAACCAGTGCTCTAACATCAATTTAGACTGTGTCTTGGTTTTGAATTAATTTTTAGATTTCTATTTTAATGTATCAACTCCTAAGGTTGTTGAGGCCTTCTGTTTGTCAGTAGGGGGGTTAGTAAACTTGTGTGTCCATTTTATTAATATAAGAAATTTAAAAAATGTAATATGCCACTAAAATAAAGGTTAGACACCTAATTAATGAGGAAGAAGTTTCAGTCCTCTGCTTTCAATCTGTAGTTGGCATGCTACTTTTTTTACTCCATATTTACCCATACTGTATTTTCTGGCTTAGGTAGGCATAGTAATAGAAAATACTAAAGGCAGCATGTATGGTTTTTGATTCTTTTGGCTGTGTGCATTTCTCAAAAATATCAGGTGACTGTTTTGACATGTCACAAACCTGCTTCCTTTTACCCTGCTTTTAAGTCAATGTCTTCTCTGAAAACAATTTAGTCAATAGAATTTTTTTTCCTTCCAGGGAATTTGAGTTTCATCCTCAAAGACAGAAAATATCCTAAGTTCCTGTAAATAACAAGAAGAAAGAGGTTATTTTGTGGCTATGCATTTCTGCCAGGTCTTCTAGTATACTAGTTTTCTTCATATTTCAAGACTGTAAAATGTGGCATGTGGGAAGAAGGACAAATGTAGTAAACATTTTGCAAAACAATACAAAAAAAAATTTAGTAATGCTCATTAATATATTTTAAATAGAAATAGCTATGGGTTTTTTTCCACAAGAAAGAAGCCTACTGCAGAATTCCACATAGGGATTTTCCCTGTAAAGTTCAGTAAATGTTATAGTGTTTAAACCCAAATGTAAAAACACAGAGGAGGAAGAAACCCTCTAGTGGCAAAAAGTCTTCTGGTGTGTCACAAGGCAAACCAAAACAGATTTCTTTTTTAATATTCAGTTTGAATAGATCTTCATGAAACTCCAGCTGTCATGATAAATTCATGGTCCCAGCAGGTCTGTCACCATAGCACACACAATATCTTCTGTAATTTCATGGTCATAACATGATGTTTAGATTTTCTGTAGACATGTCCAAATCACAAAACCCCACTGCCTCTGGTACAGGTGCCTTGTGGTACAGAGGCATGGAGCTAGCAGCAGTGCGTCGAGGCTGTACAGAGGATCCGGATTCACCTGTACAGGCAGATGATCCTGTCTCTGAAGCATTAATAGTCTAATCCAACCATAATCAGGCCTAAGATGGCCTTGGTGTCACTCAGAGTCTTGATGGACATGTCATCAAATGAATGCAGAGCTAAAAAGTAATCCTGTTCCTCTGAGTCATAGATGAGGCAAGATTTCATTCAGCAGTATATTTTGCCATTTCCCTGGCTGAACATAGCAATACTTTGGATTTCATTTTCAGGATTGGTGAACCTAGCAGTTTTCATGAGCACACAGATGTAGCGAGAAGGAGAGAGCTGAGGTGCCCTATAACTTAATAACATCATCCTGAGATGATGGGAGTATTTTATGACACAGGCTGACAAGATACACTAAATTGAAAACCATACGTCTGACACTCCATTTTCCTTGGAGATTTGCAACTTGTACACGGTCTATGATCATGTGCCACTGAGAAGTTTCTTGGCATTGCTGACATATTGCTGGAAGGTAGGGGCAAAATGCCGTTCTTTAGTTTCACTGTTTTTCCCCAGTTAGAATCATAGTTTCTTTCTTTTCAGAAAGTAAAGGACCTTATTCAGCTGCTTTCATATTGATATTAAATTGATAAATAATAAACCAAATGTTATTACTGTAGCATGGTAAAACTTGCACCATGTGCTAGGTTTTCAGTATTCCTCTGGTGGTCTGAGAAGAGATGGTGGGTACCATCTGAGACATGAGTTTAAGTACTGATGAGCACAACCGGCAGTGGCCTTAGCAAACCATGACCCTACTTGCTGTCAAGATTTTTGGAAACACTGCAGAGAGGAAGTCTTCTGAGGTATGCTTTTAAGATGATAAGTGGTTTGGGACATGCTCATAAAGATTTCTTCTCAGCAGTGAGAACTGACATAGGATTCTGCAACATACAAATGCTCTGGTTTCAAAACTGGGATGTGGGTAGTGAAGCTGATTGGAAACAGATTATCCAAACATGTTGCTTCAAGAGAACGGTTGGGTCTCTCATGAAGGAGACTGTGTGTGCCTTCTGAAGATATTCAGCAGTAAAGGAGGTTCCAGGGACGGCAACTGTGGGGAACAAGATGGTCATTGTGAATAGCCTGTACCTCCTGTAGAGGCTGTGGTGAGGGACAGGAATGAGCCAGTCATCTTCCACAGAGGACAGAAGAACATTTTTAGGAGCCTGCCACTTGGCGAGGTGGTGAACTGCTGAAAGCAAGACCCTACAATGGGCTGGGGAAGGAACAAGCTCAAACCTTCCTATTTATGTTGTATTGGATTTTGAATTTTCTTGACTCAAAAGGATACTTTTCTAGCTTTTGTTATACAGTACCTAGTAGTTTTTAGTTGGATGAAACCTATTAGGGAGAAAAAAAGGTGTGTTTGCATTCTAAAGCCTTCTGATCTCCTTTGGGATCTCAATGTAAGGGACAGGTTTAAGCCCATTCATGTCATAGCTGTGACTGACTTTGGCTCTTGTCACACACACGTATTGAACACAGACAAGAGCTGACATGAAAAATGAAAGGCAGTGGGCAAAGTGACAAAGATCCCTGAAACCAAATGATGTACAGGGAATTGGGGAGGGTAGAGGTGCTGCTGTGGAGGGATGAAAAGATAAGTTCTTATAGAAAAGTAATAACCAGTAAAAGTAATCTTTGTGGTAGCACACTAAGTTTCTTTGAGGTGGGAAAAATTGTATCCATCAAGACCAGTGAATAGTGGTGGACCAGACCAGAAATGGTGGGCTTAAATTGCATCTAGGTTAGATAAGGGGAAGTCTTCCTATTGGTCAGGACAGTGAAGCACTGGAAAAGTTTTTCCAGGGAGGTTATGGGGTCTCTGTCACCCAGAACAGATTAGGAAAGCATCTGTTAGAAATAAAATAGATATATCTGATCCTGATTAAGAACTGGGTAGAGCAGGGCAGACTACCTGACCTCTTGCAGCTCTGATTTGTTGATTGCAGCACAGAAGGATAAGAACCTGGATGGAAAGATGGTGCTGTGTAGATAGATAAGAAAAGCTAAAACCTAGAGATTTCTGCAGCGAGGAAGTCTCAGTTATGACTGACATGTTAATGATGCTGAGACCAGAATACCCCTTCTGAGCTCCAGGAAGGATGAGATACTGAGGGTTTCTGGGTGCCGGGGTGTAGCGACGGGGGACCCAGGCTGGGGATTGTCTAGGTTTGAGTTAGAGAAGAATTCAAACTGAACCAACAGAATCAGAAAGGTAAGAGAAGATGGCAAGATACAGCAATAGCTAGAGAGAGAAATGGAGAAATTATGGGATTTTAAGATGGCAGAGAGATTTGGAAAAAGGAAGAGAGGTAATCAGGCTGTTCGCAAAGGGAAAATATCAAGAACTGGGGGAGTGAGCATGGGGGTAAGAGGATATAGAAGAGTGGCTATAGGGAAGTGAATAAAACCAAATTCTCTGTCCTTAATAGAAGAAGAAAGAAGGCAGGGTAAAGCAAGAAGGATGCATTCCCATGACTGCGGTTTCTGAAGGATGCTTTCTCATGTCAATCTTCACTGGGACTGCTTGAAGTTTCTTACTGAAAAAAGCACATTATGATCTGACCTGCAAAGTGTTCTGTTAACATAATAGACTGCTCAGGAAGTCTCAAGAACTACAAAAATTATTTTTCATCAGGAGGCAGAAAGTGTTGTTTCGTGTTTCAGAAGTGATACGGGCTTCTGTAAAAACAGGCCTAGAGCAGCTGCTTTTGATGTCGGCTACAACTGTCAAGCCTGGTTTTAAGACTGATATTGTGATGCTACTGGAGGAACACTCAGTCTGTCTTTGTAGAAGCCCTGTAAGGTCAAAGAAATCACACTTGTATTTTCATGAGGATCCATCTTGCAGATCTGCCATGGGCTGTTAAGGACATATTTAAACCAGGCATGTTCAAGCCCAGCATTTAAATATTGCTATAATTCTGTTGTAACTATCTCCAAAGGCTTTTGTGGGTTTTTTTCCTAGTAAAAAAGAGTTTTTGATTTAAATGTTCCCCTCGGAGTATGTGCAACCAAACGTTACCACCAAATGCACAGGGAGGAGAGACAAACATGTGAGATTCCTTTAGTACAAGGTAAATGAGTTTGCTGGATGCAGTCAGTCACCTGCTAACTCCCCCAGCCCTAAGGCCTGCTCTGCATGGGTGGAACCCTCTGTGCAGTGCTGCTGAACTAAATGAGCTCTGTATGAGCACAAGGTTGCCTGAAGGACAAAGTCCTAATACTGAGAGAACTAAAGCAGGTTTTAAAAATCCTTCTGGCACAGTAAGCAGCTTTTGGAGAGCAGGGAGGTCTATGTGGGCTTTTGTTTTTGTTTTGTAAATGGGGGCTGTGAACTCCATAATTCTCTAACAAAATGGTTTATTACTGCACGGAACTGGTTTCAGCTATGCACATGCAAAATCCCCTTTCTGCCCATGCTCAGAGGAACTCCATGGCTCTTCTATCTCTACAAGCCTGGCTGAGAGTTCCACAGAAGCAGGTTAGATTGTGCAGGATACTATGCACCTTTCTCCCTGTTTACTTTCCCCAGATACTCCTAAGAGGCACATGTTTTGCTGAGCACTCTCCACTTCTATTTATATTCTACAATTCAATAGGAATTACTGTAAGAATCCTTCTTCGGGGGAACTTGCCCTTAACCTTTTGTTAGGTTAAGTATGGATTTGCAAAGTAGGTTGTTTTACACTCTTCAGATAATCATTGAAGGTGGAAATACGAAAAACAGGGTACATTGAGAATTTGAGAGAACTTTTATGAAGTGTTTAGCTGTCCGGTATGTACCTCAGTGTTCAAAGAGTGGAAACGTCTGTTAGAAAAGAGATGAACTTTGGAGTGGAATCAAGTAGAGAATCCTTAGACATCCCTGGTTAAAATTTGCCCAGTTCATAACTCTGCTGAGAAGCTCTATCAGGTAGTTACAATTCCAGTGGTACACTCACACTGTACTGCCCAGGGCCCATCAGTAGCATGCTGGTTATGTTTACAGCTCTGACCTAGAGTGAAAGAAAGTGACCTTGAACACTGAACCCCAACTACTTTTTCACTTCTTGCCTCTGTTTTGGAGACTGCTTCAACTAATTGTCTCCAAGGCAAAGGCTCCTCTAGGTTTGACTCTCTGCATCTTCAGGGGCATGATATACCCTTGGTGTCATGCTGCAATACACCAGTCTGGTGGACTACTATGGACCCCTCATATATGTAGTTTAAGATACTTTTAATGGAAAAAGCATACAGTGTATTAGCTCTGTCTTAGTGTCAGAGGGACACCACAAACTCAGAGGAGATTGAGGGCCAAATGTTATGCAGTGGGGATCTGGCCAGTGTACTCAGGAGAGGCTTTGCTTCAGCCCTCTTGAAGAAATGAAGGTCCTGATCAGCCCTTTAGAAATAAGCTTTGGCTGGGACATGCTTTTCCTTAACAGTATAGATACAGATGTTAGCTTAGTCACAACACAGTGCTATCAGATTCTAATGCCTTTTACACTGAAATTGCCTCAAATCTGCCCAGCAGAGAGGACAAGCAGAGAAATTCAAGCCTGTGGGTATCCTTATGTCCATCATGGACAGGGCTACAACGTCCATTAGTATTTTGTTTCCTAACACTTCCTGTGATTTTAATTGTGGATAACTTTGGCAGGTTATTCAGGAATATGTTTTACATGCTAGTATCCTGAAAATTTTAGCCAACATTGTTACACTGTGTTACCCATTTTCCAAAAGTCTGGTGTAATTTTTATTGGAAAGATATTGTTTGTATATTCCTTGAGAAAGGGAAATTGCATGTGTGTGTAGTGGAAAGAGTTGTATTTCAATTATTTCAGTAAAAGAACAATGTTTTAAGATGGAATGGATATAAACAAAAGCTTTCTGGCTGCAAATCAGAGGATTTTTGACCATTATAGGAGCAAATTTCTGAAACAGCATTCAGAAAGGGTCAGAAGTTAAATTGTTTCATATTTATAAAAATAATTATTTATACAAAGAATTAGAGTAGACATTATTATATTCGTGAAGAGAACTATTACATGATTACTTGTAGTAGGAGACTTAAGTAATTGGCTCAGGATAGCCTTTCTATGAGCTTGTTTGTATTTTCTAGTCCTTTGTTCTGTGTTAATATAGCTCACCTTTATAGCTGTACAATTTCATCCAGTTTTGGGTCTTGACTGGTTTAATTATTCTAGTAATATTCTAGTCCCCAAGACAAAAGGTTTTCTTATTTACTTCCAAGAGTAGACCTAACTGGAAAATACTATTCTTTTCTTTTCTGGTCATTTCTCTTTAAACAAATGACAAAGAACCTTGGTTTTGTCATTACGTTTTTCTACAGTTTTAAATTAAAACCACAACTTTGAATTCCATTGTGTGAACATCAGCAAATACTCTGTGTTTTCTTTGCAGCTTGCATTTTGAAAGGATATTAACTTGTTGTGGGACTGCTGCTTGAAAAATAGTCTTCTAGAAAAATCATGATGTATTCTGTTTAATGAATTTCAAGGAGCTCAGAATCACAGAACCAAACCGCTCTGAATAAAAGGAGAAACATTAACAAATGTATCAATCAATTAAATGTCTTACACTTATGCAAACTAAAGAAAAATAGAAGGGCAAACCTTTCCCCGCCTCATCTGGAAGAGTACTGTACTGTAATGCAACTCTACAGGGGCAAATCTTTTTAACTATTCACTCCTGTTTTGAACACGGTTTTGTTTCAGCATTAGGAAGATTAATTGGGAGAGATCAAAGAGGTCTTTTAGGGTAAATGTTATTTCTCTTTGCTTGCCCTCTTTGCTGGCCTTTAGGCTTATCAGACTTGAGCAAGAAGGATCATGTCACCAGGAGCTCTGTAACACTGATGCACTAGTCCCGCTGTATGCTGCACCTTTATGCATTTGAAAGTTGATGCTGATACTGCCACTTCAAAGGCTCCATTTCGCTTCAGGGGATTCTATCTTTAAAGTGCTCAACATCAGTGGGAGGATTTTCACATCATGTCACATCCCACTTTTGAAGTTTCTTGTTAATAGGGGTCGCCTTTGAAGACTTCCCACTCCTGAGAGGTTCTTCTCCCAGTTCTTCTTGTTGTGGGGATGGCTCTCACAAGATCTTTTTAGCATCCATCCTGAGGATTTTCTATCTTTAGGAACATCCATTAAGAGATTCTTATTGTTGAGGCCTGGGCCTTTAGAAGAGTCTTGATATCCTCTAACAAGTTCCTACTTGTGGGCCAGATCATGAAGCCTCTACTCAGTGTTCAGTTCACTGTAACTAAGTCACCTGAGTAAGATGAGCGTGACCTGGACAAAATTTTTCTTTATGAGCAGATTTCATCCTTCTTCCATTACTCTAGACTGTTTAAAGAGAAAATATTACATGTGTGTCATGGTTTAAGCCCAGCTGGCTGCTAGGTACCACATGGCCACTCACTCACTCCTCCCCCTCAGGTGGGATGGAGAGGAGAATTGAAAGTAAAAGGTAAAACCTCATGGGTTGAGATAAGTACAGTTTAATAGGACAATACAAGGAGAGAAGAAGTAATAATAACAATAATACTAATAAAAGAATGTATAAAGCAAGTGATGCACAATGCAATTGCTCACCACCTGGAACCTGATGCTCAGCTTGTTCCCGAGCCGCAATCCCTTCTCACCCTGGCCAGCTCCCCCAGTTATATACTGACCATGTTGTCATATGGTATTGAAAATGTCTCCTTGGCTAGTTCAGGTCAGCTGTCCTGGCTGTGTGTCCTCCCAGATTCTTGTGAAAGTTATCTTTATCCCACTGAACCAAGGACAATATCTATTACAAAAATGAAGACACACTCCTTGTTATAATTACCATTTTAGTTAGTGATGGACAATTCCATTTTTATGAAATCAGAAACTGAATCATGCCTAACTCCTGCACCTTTTTGGAGGAAAGTCACATTAACTTTGTTTTCTTTTGATTCCTTTCTTCTCTGTGTTGCACTTTCTTGACCAGACTGGAAAATACCACTCCTTTTAGTATTACAGGCCTTATTGAAAACTTTTTGTTTTTCTGTACCAGAAAAGTTATTTGAAAGCCTCTTCTCATGAGATTCTGAAATCCCAGAGATCCACATAAGAAACTAAACTATTGAGCCCTTGCATGAAGCAAGTCTGAGCTTTTTGAGTTTATCACATGATTTAATTAGTATGAGTATTTTCAAATTAATAATTTCAGAATGTTGGTCCATAAGTTGAGAGTCTACTCTAATTCCTAGATCCTTTTTAGTTTTGGTGGATAAACTTTAAACAAGTATTTTTTTAAAAAAAATCCAATTTGTAGCTGTGGAAAGTTTTGTATGTGCAAGAAACAAGCAAACATGGATTTAAAAAACTTTAAAAATATATGTAAATTACATAAATTTATAACTAGTGCAGGCATTCTCATCATCCCAATTTGACTTAGGAATGTGCTTTTAGAATTCTTCATTGTCAAACATCTTTCTTGTTGTATGTATGTTTTGTTGTTGTTTTTTTTAAGCTGACCTGCCTGGCATTGTGACCTTGGAATACGTGTGAATGGTGGAAGAGAAGCTACTGTGGAAAACTACAAAGAGAAAAGATCTTACAGAAATATTATGCAAGTCAGGCTGCAAAAAATGAAAATACTTTTGGAAAGCTTAATGGAAAAGCAAATAGTTACATGAGCATGGGAATAAATGCAATCTGGTGTCCCGTAGGTGTGTATCTTGTGACTGGTTCACTTGTTAACTGAGAAAAAGGACAGCAGGTGCAGTCTGAAGACCTTGGGGGACCTCAACTAAGACCCACATTAGTGATGGGCATTTCACTAGTGAGATGGTCTAGGGAAAGAACTTACTGAAGCAGGGAAGAAAGGGAGGTTGGCTGAGATATGTTTTGAAATACCTGAGAGAAGAGAGAGAAAGAACAATGTAGCAGCTCTGGGAGCTGGAAGGCAAAGGTGTGTGGAGCTGCTTCAGAGGAAAGGGCTCAGAGGTAGCTAACTGACATAACCCTTGAATCTAGGGAGGAATTTATCCCCTTGAAATGGAAGAAAATGGACACAACAGGCAAGAGGAAAAACTTAAAGTAGTGAGGAAAGAAGGCTGTGTAAATGAGACAAGCCATGGACCACTTATCTTCACTTTGAGACAGGAAAGACTCTCCTTTGGAAGCCCACAGCTAAAAACTTGATGTGAAACTTTATTTTAAAATGAAACATTCTAAAATTCTGCATTATTGGCATGTCATAAAATGGATTATGTGTGATAACTGATATAAAATTAAAAGTACATCGATTTGAATAGGCTTTCATTTTAAAACACTTTCAACAGTTTACAGAGAAAATTGTATGTCCTTATTGAAGACAGAACAAAGCAAGATTATGTGCTACTACTAATACATCTACTGGCATATCAAGAAGATTGTTTTTTTTCTTTCTTAAAATATTAAAAGTTCTATAAAGAGCTATTTTAGTTCAAGGTTTCAAGGTGTTTCTTTACAACAAATATAAGATGCTTTGAGGAAGAAAATAAGAGTTGTTTACTTCATAGTAGAGTAGCAGCTGGTTGTAGTATCCTGGAAAAATTGTTCCTGGCAAAGAACTATATTAAAAGTAAAACCCCTACTACTTTATATATGAATGGGATAGAAGTAACATAGACGTTTTTATTACTATATCTTGTTATATATCGAAATAAATATGTGCTTAAAAAAATACTTGTTTTCACAAAATTTCATTGTTTTTCCCTGGAAAATTGTTTCTTGAAAGGATTACAGCATTGTCTAGTCATATCCAGTTTCCAAGGCTAAAAAACCCCTTTGGTTGTTTATAATATGGTTGTTAATCTGACCAGTACTCCTGCTGTCTCAGGCTCTGATAGCCAGGCTTATGTTGAAGTATATCTCCATTATAATTGTGTTTGTTTAATATCTCTCACTTAAATTCTCAAACACAGTTTTCTAGCTCTCCTTTCAAAGATACTAATGTTCAGTTTTGGGCCTCTCACTACAAAAAGGACATTGAATTACTCGAGCGTGTCCAAAGGGCAACGAAGCTGGTGAAGGGTCTGGAGCACATGTCGTACGAGGAGCGGCTGAGGGAACTGGGGGTGTTTAGTCTGGAGAAGAGGAGGCTGAGGGGAGACCTCATCGCCCTCTACAACTACCTTAAAGGAGGTTGCAGAGAGCTGGGGATGAGTCTCTTTAACCAAGTAACAGGCGATAGAACAAGAGGGAATGGCCTCAAGTTGTGCCAAGAAAGGTTTAGACTAGATATTAGGAAGCATTTCTTTACAGAACGGGTTGTTAGGCGTTGGAATGGGCTGCCCAGGGCGGTGGTGGAGTCCCCATCCCTGGAGGTGTTTAAGAGTTGGGTTGACTTAGCACTGAGGGATATGGTGTAGTTGGGAACTGTTAATGTTGTGTTGATGGTTGGACTGGATGATCTTC
This sequence comes from Strix aluco, assembly GCF_031877795.1. Lineage (NCBI taxonomy): Eukaryota > Metazoa > Chordata > Aves > Strigiformes > Strigidae > Strix > Strix aluco. The sequence continues at coordinate 11,660,788 of NC_133931.1, read as the reverse complement.
AAGGTCTTTTCCAACCTTGAAAATTCTGTGATTCTGTTTTCATCAGTATGTCAACTTCTAACTAAAAATCAATAAGATTCTTTTCCTGTCTCACTCTTTCTGAAATCAAGATTCTTCCAATGGCAAATTACTCACATTCATATTGTATGCAATAAATGAAGTTTTCCACTTGTAATGAGAGATTATTGTGATAAATATCAAACATGACTTTGAATGAAATGCTGAACCATACAAGGCATACTTAGTAGTAGATATCATCTTGAATAACGTCAGAATCATTTCTGAAGCTAAACAAAGAGAAGATAATTTGGAGCAGAAATAGCTGGTTGGAAAAAAAACCCTCGCCAAACAAAAAAAACCCCAAACATGGCTCCTGACAGTGTTATCTCAAGCAGTAAAATCTGCTTGTTTAAGGACCTATTAATCATAGCGAAAAATACTGCCCAATTTACATAACTGAGCGGCAGAATATAAAATTTGGCTGAGGTAAAGTGAACATTAATTAAGCAGTTCTTGTAAGTGGCAATGAGCTTCTCTGTTCTCCCTGAAATTTTTAGTACGTACCCATTAATTTCACACAGGATTTGGGTTGCCTTCAAGGAATTAACTGGCACTTGTCTCCTTGTTTCTCATCTCTGTCGTGCCCTTAATAATGCATGTTGCAGGGGACACAGTTCATCTTTGCCTGACTCTGCGGACAAGCACTGAGAAACTCTTCTCTCTTAGAAGTTGTAGGTTGCATCTGTCTGAAGCCTGGTATGTGCCTGTGATAATTTAAAGCCAATGCTGCTGGGAGCAAGCTTGACAGTCCTGGGCCCTCAGAGACTGGCCCCATTTGCAGGCGCTCCAGTGGATATGTGCATTTCCAGTATTCTGACTGCACCTGGCACTGGGATTGGAGCATGGTGCTCTCTGCTCTCCTGCAGCCTACTTATATTTTATTTGCCTGTGTTTCATTTCAAACACCATGATAAAAAATCCCACAACATTGTAAATGTTGCTATACATGCCACGGCCACCTGGCACCTCATGGTGAAAGCAGAGGGAAAACCCTGATCCTTGCACTCCGCCAGGACTGAGTCCCAGCTGTGGCACTGAATGGGAACAGTGGGACCTCTCTGTACAGGTCAATTGGTAAAGCAAATATTTTTCACAGATATTAGTTCATATTTGCATGGTTTTGGTTTTTTTCTTCAATTAGGGCAGTTCATCTATGAAAAAATCTTAAGTAGCAGGGTAACATGTTTTCATTTTAGTTCCTTTGAAGACATTGCAATTAGTGTATCAAGTTACCTAATGAATGATTAGAAGCAAATAATGGCTCACGGTTATTGTTTCTTGCTGAGGCAAACATTGCTGCATTGTTTACTGTTCATTGTTGTTTTGAAGGTTATCTCGGTGATCACAAAGATGAAAGATTGTTCTCTCTTCTTATGAAATGAAAGGTTTAGATTTTGGATTACAGACAAAATGGCAGAAAAAATGTTACTTTTTAGCAGGAAAAGTAGTGTGCTGCCAAATTGCTTTAGGTTAACACAAATCATTTGCTGTCCAACACCACCAGAATAAATGTTAGTGCAAGGACTGGATCTTGAATTTTTCATGCCAATTTCTGGCTAACTCTTTGAGGCTGAGTTCTTAAATTATCTTTAGCTTTGGCTATAGTTTTGCAAGCATCAGTAGGAAACTACTGTAAAGACAGTAATTGTGGGTTACAAATTGTTCAGATAGAAAGACAGATGGTTAATATTTATCCTAAAAACTAATTATTGGAAAGCTTTTGTATTGGAGAAAAAATCCCCAAACTTCACTGGTAGCTGGATTATATTATTGTTTTAGAAAAGTGATATTGTAAATATTATAAATCATTGTAAATCTTTGCATTCCATATATGATTCCATGTCCAATATTTGGATTTTAGTTTTGCTTTAAAATACACTGTCTAGCAAAAAGCTGCTCTCTGTTAGGATCAGGTAGTATTTTTTTGAATCACTGATAATTTAAAGCTTCAAATTCATTATAAAAATGTCAGCAGCAGAAGTTCCATCCTCAGAATTACAATACTTGTGTCAAGGCCACAATACATCCCTTCCTTGCACTGATGTAGTGACATGGGAGACATTTTATTAGTCAACCATTTACTTAACGGTAAACTCTTTCTTACCACCTTTTTGTTTCACCCATTGAAAGAAATCTAGAAACACGTATGAATCACAGACCGCTCTGCTACATTGGTAGAGAATAATCTTAAAAGCTCCCTAAATCTAAATTCTCTGTAGGCATATGATAAACTTTTGTCATATAGGTTTCTGGATTCAGTAGTTTTATCACTATAAACAACATAAATATTTTGCATAAATATTCATTTATATTTTATTTCTCTTGTATCACCAGTGTGATGAGTGCTTCCAAATGCTTTGGGGGTAAACAATGGAGCAGATATTAAATGGGGTATACAGAAGTATTCTTTTTCATTAAGGTGTCTCAAGCAACTGTTAAGGGGAATGTGGAGAAAAATCCACAAAAGAGAGGAGCGGATACAAACTACCAGGAATGCAGATGTTTGTACACATCAGGAACAGGTTTGATTTCTGCCAAAATTGTCTTTACTGCTGAGTTGTTGCCCACAACTGCCTTATTTTCTGTAAAGGGCAAAGAAATAAAATCCAATCCTGAAGAAAATTATGGTCTTACAGTAGCAAGAAAAAAAAAAAAAAAAGAAAGTATGGAAAGATGGGCTAAAGAGATACAGCATGCCAGCTGGCTGAGGTGACACAAAACTGGTTCCGTGATTATGGTATTGTGAATGTTTATCTTTAGTCGGACTGTAAATCAGTGAAAGGTCTCTAAATAAATACTAAGACAAATTTATCTTCCCTCATCCCCTTCATTTGCTCCCTTTCTGCTGTGACAGTAAACCATGCGATATAAGTATATTTCTGATACCTGTAATTAACATCTCAAGCTTTTTTAAGAGAGAAAAAAAACCCAAACAAAACTGATATATTTTTGTATGCAAATTCTCATGTAGCCCAGAAAAAACATCCTTGCAGCTAAATATAATGAAAGTTCACTGTCCTGCCAATAGGCACTCTTCGAGGGATCTGCCTTTTGGGTGGATAATAACAAATCCTATGCAAAAATCACATCACGCATGTATGTATTAAAGCTACTCAACTGTGAGCAGAACGAGCGCTGACTACCCTGGACAGGAAAGTGCATGATGGGTATTAATTAACAGAGAGGGTTCATCATGTGTCTGCTCATTGCTGGGTGAAATATTGTAAACATGGACATGGAGAGGTCTTGCTGTCTCAGAGGCCTGAGATGACTCTCTTAAAAGCCAGGGAATGTATCTTGCATACTTGATGTTTTCCAGGTTGTGCAAGCAAAGTAAGGGATTTTTTCAAGCCAAGATTTTTATTTTTTTTTTTTTCATATGTGCAGCACATACAGCATTGCAGGCAGAGTCTCTGCAGATCTCTGCTGTTGCTACAGTGTGGAGCTTCAAGCTGTGCACTTGGTCTCTGTAATTCTTCCTTCACACTCTGTTCTGGTTAATAAATGAAGCACAGTATCATTTCCATTTTACACTGGGTAGACCATGTGTGTCTCTCTGCAGCAGTCACAGAAGCAGTAGTGAGCTGGGAAGGGCATGGGGGGCCGTCAGCTGCAGAAATACCTGTCAGTTATGGGGCACACGTCAGTCTTTCTGCTGGGATGCAAACAGCTTTCATGTCTACATCCTGAAAGACCATGCTCGGGGTGATGCTGCAGCAACCTCTCTGCCAGGTGTCACTCTGGCTCTGCTCAGATGGGCACCCCTTCCAACTCAAAGGAAGGGCCCAGAGAGAAATTTTTAAGAGGAACAGCTTTCATCTCCTCTGGCATATAAGAGAAATAATGAAGCTGTTACATTAGCATCTATCAGAAAGGAGAGAATAAAATATATTTGAGGGGAGTGTAAGGAAGAATTTACACATGTAATACCTCATCAGTTTGGAAGCCTGCCAGGGCTGGAGATTGCCTCTTGACCAGTTGCTGATCTTCCATTAATATGCCTTCTCCCCTCCAAATCCCTTCACAGTTTTGACCTCTGTAAGATCTTGGGACAGTAAGGTCTGCAGTTGAATTTTAATTCATGCTAACATCAGTTGAAATTTGTTACCAGATACTTCCACCGCCCTTACAAGTTTGCACCTTTCCCATACCACTCATGGTTTTCTACTCTCTCCTTTCCTACCATTTCTTTCACCACATTTCCCCATCTACTCAATGTGCCTTCCAAACAAAAGTTTTGTGTGGAGGCTTTTTGATACCAAAAATTACCCATGCTGTCCTTCTTTGTATCTTTGTTGTCTGAAGATGTGTTGCAGAGCTGCATGTCATATCCAGGATGTGTCACACTGTGAGTATATGCAGGGACCCAAAGAGAGGATGTGTTCCCTGTGTCTTTCCTAATAATTCTAAATGTTTCATTTGCCTCTTTGACTGCTGCAGGGCATTGAACTGATGTTTTAAAAAAAGGTCTGTCCTCAACGACTTTAAGCTCTCTTTCCTGAGTATATAAAACAAAGGAAGTTTTAACAATAGAGAAAAGGACACAGCAATAATTTATTAAAAACACCACAACAGTGAGTCACCAGTATAAGCATACAAATAAGCTAAACACTTGCTCCCACAGTATCTGCATCTGCAGTTTTTTGCAATTTTGCCACAGAATATCTCCTGACCAAATGCTTTTTTTTTTTTGAGAATGCTTTTTTTTTTTTTTTTTGCCTTTGGCTTTCCACTGCCCTTGGTGAGCAACTTGTTCGCATTGGCTCATGAAGTCTCTGGGAGAAAGAAGCCTGTCTTATGCCTTTTGTCCAGTCCTGATGCATTGTTTGTCCCCTGTGTGAGCCCAAAGGCTGTCACTCAGCCTACCGCTGAAATTGCATCTTACTGTGGGTAAATGAGGGTGGTAGAGGGAAGGGGGGAGAGTCACTATAGTGGCTGACTGTGCTTTCTTGCTTCCTCCACATGTATTTATTTGAAAGACACAATCTGCCACCAAGCTGCCTTTCTGTTATCACTCCATATCTGAGACTTCCAGCTCCTACATCTCATGCAGTGAGCAGCAGCTCTGTTCTCTGGTGATGTGTGAGTGTCACTTCATTTGGGTTGCCTCTCCCAGTGTCACCAGTATCTGGTGTCTTCAGCCTTCTCATCTGCTTACAGCATCTGTGCCTCTTGCAAAACTTGGCTGGCATCAGAGCTATGTGTCTACATAAATTGGTTTAACTCTCATCCCAGTATGGAGATTAAAGAACCTCATGCAATGATGTTACAGGAGGTGTTAGCTCCTCCCTAGATACCTCTTTCCTTTTACTCCAGACTGTCCTATCTGACAGTAAGTAAAAATGGCTGATGGGTAAAACTCAAATTCATTTTGACTATGTCTGTGGGTCTAAGCATGCATCACCCAGGATGCTCCAAGCTCTGGGCCGCAAGCACTTGGAGGATCTGTTGGATAGCACCTGTGTATTGAAATCAAGGCGTGGGAAACAAGGGGTAAGGAAGAAAGGTCTGCTTCATACCCAAGTCTTGCCCTAATATGAAGATGAGATGTGGGCAGTGGGTGGATCTAGGTTATAAAATCTCCCCAGGTTCATATCAAGTCCTTTTTTATTGTCTACTAATAGTATGATATGGTTTGATTTTCTTATCTGTATCACCAAAATTTAAAGGGATTTTAACCAAAGCAGCCCTGCATCAACATACATAGAGACATCTATGCAAATGAACCAGTTTGTTCCTCCCTGTCCTCTGCTTCCTCAGGTAGCAGAAGAGCTTTCCCCCATGAGCTTCAGCATCAATATGCTACTGTAAAATGAACCTTATGAATAGTAGTACATTGCCATAATTAATAACTGTTTCAAGTCACTTTGCAAACATGCACCAGGTCTGCCTCACAATTCTTCACAGGTGGATGAAGGGAGAGAAACACGTAAGCTTCTTTTTAACAAATATCCTTGTCTATAACACCACTATAAGCAGAGGTATCATTAGCAGTGCTTAACATTTCTAGTTTTAGCATTTTGTTTTCACAGCTGCATTATCGAATAATGCCTTAACATAGACTCAGGGTGACAAACACTCGAGGAGCAACAGTTCCAGCCTGCAGGCTTGACTCACACAATGTTTTCATGTGATGTGTATAGGGAATCCACACTTCAAAAGTGCTCATAACCTGTCTAAACAATTCTTAGAAGGTGAGGAACAGATGCATGATCCGCCACAAAAATGTGGTTACAGGGAAGGTGCCATGTACTGCGTTGCATTCCTGAGAACAGTCTGCTGTCAGAAACGCTGAGCTTTGATTTACTGGCACAAATATGGACCATTCCTTTGTGCTCTGAGGGCAGAAACCAAACAAAGTACTGTGTGAGTCATGTGACACACCAAAACCTGCTGTTTCTGCTTGCTTACATAGTGCTACTTAGAGCTGAACCACTTGGCCTCCCTTTCCCCTTCTGTTAGTGGTACCACTTAAGTGAAGATGCTGCCTGCTGAGTCTGAAACTAATTTATGCCCTCACAGAGGAGGAAGTGTACTGCAGTGCACAGAGACAAAACTCAGAAAAACAGTCTGAAGGTAAAGGTTGATATTTGATTAACTAAAACATCCTCTGTCCTGAGTACTACTAGAGACAAATGTTTCTATCCAACTATCAGGACGTGAGACCCAGGCATAGGACACTGCTCAGGAACTCAGCAGTCTGGCTTTATTTAGCTGAATACCTCCGACTGAAATCAATGGGAATAAGGTCTATAAATATCATTGAAGATCAGGGCCATTGAGGCAAGGCAATCTTAAGAAACCACCCAGTGATTCATTAAAACTGTTTTCTATTAGAGTTAAGCTGATACTAATGCTCCATTACGACAGCATACTGGAGTCCTTGGAAAACTTTTTAAGTACCCACTTAAGGGAAGACCTGCTTAATTCTAGTGTGCAGCAAGTATTTGGGCAGTTCTTGCCTTTGTTCCTGGATTCTTGAGTGAGTTGTCTAAGTCTTATTGTCTCTGTTCCCACCTGTAAAGTGGGAGAAAGTGCTACAGAGTAAGGCACTCGGGAGTGCTCAGACACTGTAATGATTATGACAATGAGGAAGGAACATTTTAAGCATCTGGATAAATCAGCGATAGATACTACAGGAGGGCAAACATGGCATTTGTGCCAGGTAGTATTTGTATAGTGGCCTTTCCTGTTTCCCACTCCTTCAGGCTGGAAGTTTAGCACAGGGATTTTTCTTGTCTCCTATTGACACTCTTTCCACCTTCAGTGCCCTGTTTCTGAGGAATTATTTAAAATAAATTAGACTGTGATGTAAAAATTTTAACTCAAGGCCACTCAATGTATTTACAGATTTCTTTTTTCTGTGTGCAAGTTAATAGCTCTTTCCAAAACACTTGTATTTCCAGTTACTGCTGGGAACTCCTGTTTAATAATTTCTGAGGATCAAGCCATGTTGGGGGGCAGAGATAGAGAGAGGGAGAATATAGATTTTTTGCTGAACTGTCTTGTCTTTTAATCTGGGGTATCTGCTTACAATGTTAATTCTTCTGTGCAGAACTGGGAGAAATATTCATTCAAGGCTGACATGTGTGTGCTATGACATCCTTACAGACATGTTAAGAATGGTCAAGTCTCACACCCCAGAGCATAACTCACTCAGGTGACTCCCACCTCTTTCGGTGTACAACCTGATGTGTGAGCATCATGCCTTAAAGCAGAAAGACCATTGCAAGCTTTGTGTCTAATTCTGTCACTCTGCCACTAGCCTATTGAAGATCAGCTTGACCATCTCTTCGAGACGATGCATCTGTCCTCACAGTGCTCCTTGCTGATTTCATCCAGTATCTGCCTGAGGTTTTCAAAACACGGGATCAGGGAACCAAGCTGAAGGTTTCATGCTGTCTCTGCTTATGCACCAAGGCCTTTTCTGCAGTGTGCTCCTGTATAAATACAGGAATTTAGAACAAGTGTTGCAAGCCATGTTCCAGCCTGCATGCCTGGGCCTGCTGATACAGACTGCTATTTGGCTAGCAGCGCTAATCAATCAGGTTTCAGGAGTGGACAGAAAGTATTTTCAGCCAGCAGGCTGAGCCATAAAATCTAAAACTCAGCAAGAGCTTCTTATAAATAGTATGAAACAAAGTAGTGAAAATTAATCTTGTATATCTGCGGGGGTTTTTAGGTTAGATCCTTTTTCAAGATAGAAAACAAAGGTCTATTTCTGCAGCAGTCATGAGGGTTTTTCACTTTGACTTATCACTTGTAAGTGATTTTGGAGGAAAAAAATGAAAGGTTAAAAAAAAAAGAAAAAAATCACTCCCGTCTTCTCTTCTTTCTCCTTGCTGCAGCCTCAATTAGATCATGGCAGCACAAAGAGTCAATGTGACATTTGGCACAACGAAGGTGATGAGGAATCTTGGCAAGGGCAAGTGGACAGCAAGGTGGTGGTGGATATATGGGGTGCATCCTAAAGAAGATCAGCCACTGATGAAGCAAATTTTTCTTTTGCCAGCAACTCATCCAGTTTGGGGTTCCTGCCCATTCCTCCTCGCTCCTCAGAAAAGGTTGATACCCCCACCTCTGTGCGGGGTGTCACTGAGCTCTTTGTGTAGCTGCCATCTAATCATGCTGGTGGAAACCTGGAGGGAGAGAAGGACAAGGATCTGACAATGGTGGGGAAAAAGGAACATCCTGAACCTAGAAAAGTGGGTCACTCCCGTGATCATGAAGATCTTGATGGACAGTTTGTTTCCCAATCAGTAGCACTAGTTCTTATTAGCGGGAGGGATCAGCTGATGAAACTGGCCTTGCTTGTATGAGCAGGGAGTAACGTCAAGAACTGTGATCCACCCACAAGGTGGGCATAAACACTGTGTTTTATAGCCTTTTCTGTAGCTCATTCAAAAGTACAAAGACAGGGTGTAGGAAATTGGACAGGTAGTAGATGGACTGGCAATAACAGCACTCAGGAAATAGAGCTCAGCTGGCAGCACTTCTCCAGGAGCCTCCAGGAATCAGAGCAGGACAAGGCTTTTAGGGAATGTCAGCAAAAGGGAGATTATGTCCCTCAAAAATAATTGGTGTTTGTTTAATAGTTTTCAAGTGAATTTCAGATTCAGCTCCATGCTATTAAACATGAAATAGGTGCTAATGCAAAGGAAGGAGGAAGCAGCTGTATGCACACTTACTGTGCCAGCATTTTCTAACCTTTTGAAATGTTTTATGCTAGATGTCTAATGCTGGCAGTGTCCAGGAGAGAAAGGGAAGGAGAGTGCAGAGAAAAAAGTATGTTTGCATTGGCATTGGCTCTTCGATCATCATCATCAGTGGCTGAAGTGTGCATGTTACTCTACAGAATAGGGATCAAAGAGTGAGTGAAGCATTTGAGGAAAAATAAACTTAGCTATCAGTTCCACCCTCCTTCCTGTCCTTAGAGAATTTTGATTAGGCTGCTGTCTGACAAGCCTGAAGGAAGGACCTCTGTTGTTCATCTCAGCCTTATGGATTTGTGCCAGGTTTCTGGTCACATTTATACTGACTTGTCCCTAGCGGGATAGAAAAAAATATCCTATTTTTAGCAAACACAAAGATCTAGCATATGGCCTGCAGTCTATCATCCTGAGCCCTGGATGCCACATTGCATTAAAGGAGCAGGGTTATTTGGGATCACTGCCTGAATGGGAAGACCTCCAAGGACAATCTCTGTGGTGTCGGTGTTCCAAGAGGTGATATTTTCTTCTGAGTCTGTGTCTCATCTTGCTAAATGACACTAAAATCTTTCATGTGAAGAAAAAGTCATGGTCATCACTACTTTTGGTCAGGTTTCAAGTTTTACAGTATCTGCAATGATTTTTCAAAAGGGTGCCTCTGTCTCCTCAGATAATGGTACATTATGGCCATACCCCTGAAATGCTGTGTATGCAGTGTGTGCATTTTTTTTGAAAATCTGGTCACTTACTTGGTATCTTGTGATTTCTTTGCTCAGTCTGACTCTGAAGGATATGAGATGCTTTATGAAAAAGAGTGATGTGGACTATAACATGATCTGTCTTTGTAAGTGCTTTAACTATACCCACCCTTGTGCCTTTGCCATTCTCTCACACTTCTTGAATACATTACCCAGAAAACAGGAGCACTGCAATCCATTGGCTATTACCACCATAAAATTGAAGTCTTATCGTGCAGAAGCTAGGGAAAAGTGTTTTGACGTAACTGCTCAACTGCATGGATCTAGCACAGCACATCCATGATGTGGATGTTAGGTAATGCCTGTAGATGGCATTGCTGTGGCCCGTTTAGGAGCTAAAGGGTGATGCATAGATGGACTGAAGTGCTCAACTCTGATCTAGATGCCTTCTTTGACCTGAATGGTTTTTTCTTAGTACACCCAGAAGTCCAAGATTCACCAACCCACAGTGGTCAGATGTGACACTAGACCAGTAACTTCTAACTGTATCATCATCCATAGACTTTCTGGATGGCATCTGTTTGTTTGGAATAAAATGTCTGCCACACAGACTCAGCCTCTTGTACAGTTATTTGAGGCCTCTTTCTTTAGATGTTGGGGACATGCTGACACATCTCAGGCCATCTTGTCCTAAAATTCACCTATTCCTAAAATAGCCATTATATGAATTTTGCTCTGGAAGTGACCATGATTATGAAGATAGTCTGTCATGACTAGTTTGTGTTAAAATGTCTTCTACAAAGCTCTTTATGTTTTCCGTGTAAATGATAAGGTTAAATGAGGTAAATCTCACTTTCTTGCCATATCAGTCTTGCAAACTCTGAGTTTGGAGGCATCTTGAGGTATTTATGGTCAAAAACTTCCCAAGCATTACCTAATTTGGAGAAAATTATTATGATAAATTAATATTCATACATATTTGTTAAGAATTTCTGCCTTCCTAAGAGAAAGGTGACAAGTGAAGAAGATTGGTTTTTTTCTCTTTCCTTTCTTTCTCACATGTTCTCCTCTTTCCATGTTAGGGAAAGAAACATCCCCTGTTTCTTCCTGGTAGGTGCCTTTGCAAATTTCTTTCAGCTGCATAGTATGATATTCCCTAGCTACTGGATAGGGTGAATTCACCTTAATAAAGAAACCATAAAAGTTCACTTTTTCACAAGCTGCATGATGACACTTCTTTTATTTTTTCCTGTATAGAATTTCTCACAGTGCCCAAGTGTCCTAAAAATGCTGGAATTTTTTAGTTTTCATTAGAAGGGATTTTTTTATTTCTTTGAGGTCTCTGAGAAGTTTTCTGTTTACTTCTTCATTTGATTCATGAACATGTGCAAACCTGTTCTGTCTACAACTTTCCTGCATAAACCTCACACAAATAGTTTGATTGGTTTAATCAGTGCTCCCTGTCAGGTCTATTTCCACCCCTTCTGAAAGATTTCTGCCTCACCTGTGGCAGTAATCTCTGAGCTAAAACTTCTAGCACTGCATTTGAAAACATCCCTAAACCAATTTTTACTTCCTTAACATGCTGAGTTAGAAATTTATGGTGATTCAGGAGCTGTTATTAGAGTAGCTGTGTCACACCTGAAACATAAAGCAAGGGAAGGTCTGGAAGTGGAAAACAGAGCTCTCCCAAAATGAGCCATCCTCACTTTTAAGCCAGAGCTCCAGGCTTACACAGTGCCTATGTTTACACTGATAGTCAGACACTGGCCTAAATCTTTCACCTGTACTTACAGTATATACTGTACATCCTGTATGTGCTGCAAATACTGTACAACACAGTTTCAGTTGACCCCAGAAGCTGTCCAGCCCCATCTGGGAAGTTCTGCTGAGCTGCAGGATTTGCTCTTAAGTCTTCCCACCAGGCTTGTCTGTGCCTACTCTGTGTTTAGAACATCCTTGAAAACTCTGGACTGTGAGCAGTTGCCATCAGCAAACACCAACCCTTCCTCTCCTGCTCCTGATTTTCTTCCCTTCTGCACCCAACTTCTTCTCCCTGTTGCCCACTCTTAGAAACAAGACCAAAAGAAGGTACAAGACCAGTTCTGAGAAGAATTTAGCACAAGGGAGATTATTGCAATGTAAATATCCATTATAAATAGAGGAACTTAACAGTTTGATCTGGGTGAGGACAGTTCACAAAGCTGATCTGAAACAGGTAGACCAATAGATTGGTAGACCTACCTTTAAGACGATCTGCATAGACTTTCAAACATTAACACTTTAGCATTGCTTTCAGAGAGGCTTCACTCTCTGCTTAACATCAGGGGTGTATACTGAGAATTTATAATCAGAAAAACATAGCATGTCTTAGAGATGGAGACACTCCTAAATATCTGAGATAACCTCAAGTGAGATGCACCTAAATACAATAAGGGATCCAATCACAGCACCTTATGGTGACCATATCTGCTCTGAGCTTTTTTGTTAAGGCCTCCCTGTAACCTGGAGCATTTTCAAACTTCTCCTTGCAAACTCTACATTCTTAGTTCCCCCACTGCTCTGATGCTTCCTTTCAGCAACAGCAAATGCAGCTTTCTTCATTCTTTTGTCTGACTCTTCAGCAAACTCTCATTATCCCTCCTTGCTTTTCCACAAACCTTGAAAGGCAACTGGGTGGCAAGTAGTTATTGTAGATGCCCATCATGGGGCCCATTGGTTCTGCCAGCTATTCCCACTCCCCTTTGATGTTGTTGAAGTCTAATTCCTTGTGCAAGGGGGTCTCCATTCCTCAGAGCACATTGTGCATCCCAGAGAGAACAAGCTCTGATTGTGCTGCCAGTCAAAGCACAGCAGAGATGCTGCTGAGGCTGATAATGGGACATACAAAGGTGGCTGAGATCACAGGCAGGGAGAGAAAAAGACAGACAAACCATATTGGAGTTCAGTGGTTGAGAAGAATAGCCAGGCTCAATTGGAGTATGGTGGAGCAGAAAAGGAGTTTCCATAGAGGTGGCAGAAAAGAAAAGAAATGTCGTTTTATCAGTTCAGTAAAGGGCTGGGATTTTAATTCGAGCCTTGACAGACCTTCTGTTTTTTGAACTGGTTCATTGGCTTCTAGCCCAACATTTATGCTCAAGGCAAGTTACTGCTTGCAATGCTTTTGAGGCAGAGGGAGAATGTTAAAAATACTGGCTTTTTAGGATTATCAGATTACTTCGGTATAGGTAAAAATCAAGAATTTGTCTCTTTCTTTGTCTCTTTCTTCTTTCCCTTCTTCCTCCTCCCTCTCTTCTAAGGGTAACCAACTTCACATAGTTAGCTAAAAATCAAACAACTTTTTTTAGAAAATGTTTCCAGCTGTGGAAGGGCCTTTGAACAGAGTCAAGGACACCAGCCCTTACAGGGACAGAGTGGAATAAAGTATTATGAAAAGGTTACTGATGAGCTGAGGAATTTATATTTAGAAACAAGATGAGATGAGAAATTCCTTGAAAGCTAGGTTTTTAAAAATAAATTCAGTGGATGTTTCCTAAGTTTTCACTGTAATTTTTTCCATGCTCTGTAACCATTACATAATATAGTTCTGTGCAATTGTATGCCATTAACCAGGTGTACTGTGAATAGCTATGTTGACTTTCAGGTCCACTGAATTTATCCAAGAATAAGGATATGGCAACATACACCGTACTGCGCAATTAGTAGAAACCTGAGCCCTAAAACTGGGCTTCAGATTTAAACCTCTTCTTTTTGAAGGTGACAGGGTTTGAGATTGTCTTGTTATCAGGATTTAATAAGACTGAGAATGAGGCAATTAGTTACAACTGGGCACATATAAAGAGGGTGAGAAGAGATGAGTGCAGGCCCTCTTCGATGAAATATAACAAAGTTGTTTCGCTAAAATGGTAAGGCAGAGTTCAAATGGTAGATGATAAAAAGTTCTTTGAAGAGTAAGGTTTTATTTTCAGTTCTTTCCTTAGCTGCTTCCATGGTGCTCTAGAAATCGCCCCACAGGTCTGCACTTTCTAGGTCCTTAGGGTGACCTCCCTAGTCTGACTGCCTGACCCTTAGGTCTGAATACATACAGGAAGATACCAATGTCAATAGGGATCTCTAATAATGAAGCATGGTATAGAGGTTAATAGAAAGAATAATCAATCGTGTTCCAGTTCTTACTTTATATTATATACTATATCCATTTGCCTCACTTCACATGTTTTTCTTTTATAATATCATGGTGCCCTTGTTCTTCAGACTCACTTCAGCTCCGTGTTTGGAAATCACCTAGCACAGTTAAAGGAATGGGACAGTATGAATAATAAATTCCATAGATATGAAAAGATATACTGAACAAATGCATGTACATTTTCTCTCTTTGCATATACTTTCTTTACACTATATACTTCAGACTGATCAAATATTGTAACAAAATTCATCGATACTTATCCCATAAAAGAAAAGATTAATATTTGTAATGGTATTCCTTTATCATATCCACTCACTTTTTAAACTATATTTTGAATTACATTATGAATTTTGGCATTGAATTTTCTGGCACTTGCTGGATGACTAATCAGGTCAAAATCTCTTTATTGCAACTAATCTGTGCTGGAATGATCTGTAATGCCATGGCAGAATTGGTTTTTGACATAAATATATGCATCTGCATTTGCATACAAGCATTTCAGTTCTGCCATCTGGCATCTCCTTCAACAGAAAGTTAACTCTGCTTATTCCTTAAAACATTGACCCGGGGCCTGTTCAACATTAAACTATTTGCAGTTGTAGTCCTTGAGACCACACCTTCGTCTAAAATAAGGAAAATTCAGCTTCTTTGAAACAACTCCTTTGGGATCTCTGCTACCTCTTTGTTGCCTTCCAGAGTGGTTTCTTTATGATGACGTTGTTACCAGATATTTTGGTTTTAAACAGTGATATATTGGAAGAGAGAAATGGCAGGCTCATTTGAAAATAACAAAACAACAAATGCATTTATAGAAGTATGTATATGTAACAAAGTCACCAGCTTTGATAATGCCTCTTTAAAGTTTTACTGTGGTATTTTCAGTGTAGTGGTTTAATTTGTATCTGCACAATGTCTGCTCTGACAGGTCAGCCCTTACAAGTTATGGTGAGCCAAATTTGAGATTAGTACCCAGTCATTTAATTTTGTGAATGGCAGTAAAGATTACCTATTAACTACAGGTGAATTAGTGGCACTGTTGAACTAATGTGAAGTGGGATTTCTGGGAGATATACAGTTACACAGGAGTGGTGCTGCTGATAAACACATTTTCTTATCACACTTTTCAGCAAAGCACAACTATTTTAATTCCTTGGGCTTGGCTTGTCAAGTAATTACGTCACCAAGCAAGTCTTTTCATGCCTTAGATATACCAAAATTTGGGGAAAAAATGCTGTTTATAAAAGAGTGACAATATGATATGTGATTGCATGGTTCTTAGAAGTGATATAATACAGATGGTTGGCCCTGGTTTTGTCTCCAGCAGTAACTACAAGCTGAGAGGGCTGTGTGTTCTGTTGCTTGAAGAGCTGTTATTGGAAGGGCACATTCCAGCCCAATACTCTTGGATGTTGTTAAAGTGATTATTTGACCCCAACATAAAAAAGTAAATAAACTATGCATTACTGCAACATGGATTCATGTTTTGTGCTACTTCCATGCACCGTTCTTTCTAACCCTTTCACCGATAGACTGAAAGTCTTTATCAAATAGTTTGTGCATACAGGATGAAAGATCTCTCTTCTAATTTTAACCGTAACCATAAAAGATCCCACAATACCTGTTGCAAGCAGGAGGCTGCCAGCTGCCATGCCCAGACAGGATACATCAGGACTAATTACATTTTGCTTACCCATAAACCTTCTGATTAAAAATTTTTCTATATTTCTCCTAAAATCTGATTGCATTGTGACAGCATCATTTCCATACTCCAATCAAAATGTTCTTTAATGTTGTGTGAGTTATCGCCCACATATGCAGCTGTTAAGAAAGCACTTAAAAGCCTTATGGGAGGAAAAGCACATAATGTCACACACACAAACATGATTCCTGAGTGAAATTAACACAGAATGAGGACAATGAGCAACTAGTTGGTTGTTACAGGCTGTGTCAATAACTTTAATATATCTCTGTATTATCACTGTATCTGAGCTGTATTGCAGCAGGCAGCATGCAAGCACAGTAGAAGCTCTGCTCTGATGCCTGTGTCTGTAGAAGCTAAAAGAATTCTTAATTGCTAGAGGGATTTGACTTTTGGATTTTGCCTTTTCTTCAACTCTTTTATAATAATAATGTTCTATCACTTTTTGGCCCACATATTGTTCATATTCAAAGATGATTCTGCATGCTGAGAATGGAAACAATAATAATAATAATAATCTATGTCTCTGCCTTTCCTGTGGTGGCAGATGGGAAGTTCTTCCTTTCCTCTGGGTGAGAGAAGTTGTCGTGCACCAGAATCCAGAGAAAAATCCTGTCCTGGCAAAGATTTGATCTCATGAAGAGGGATTACCCACACAACAGGTCTGCTGCTGTCAGCCGGACCACTCAAAAACACCGTCTCCAAGGGTCAGTCTCATAAAGTGGTTTCTGCTATTTGTAGCTTCTGGGCAGAAGATTAGATCAGTGAGAAAGACTGTTTAAATGAGGGAAGAAAATGCTCTGAATTACTGCATGATTTCCTTTCTGAGGAGGAAATACACCCATGGGGAAAAATTACCTCCAGCTTCTCTTTCTCAAAAGTTTCCAAATTTTTGGTGAGCAAAAGCAGAGGGAAAAATAACTAGTAATGAATCAAGAACTATTCACAGAATCATAGAATCATGGAATATCAGGTTGGAAGGGACCTCAAGGATCATCTGGTCCAACCTTTCTTGGCAAAAGCACGGTCTAGACAAGATGGCCCAGCACCATGTCCAACTGAACCTTAAGTGTCCAATGTTGGGGAATCCACCACTCCCCTGGGGAGACTATTCCAGTGGCTGATTGTTCTCATTGTGAAAAATTTTCCTCTTGTGTCCAACAAGAATCTCCACAGGAGTAACTTGTACCCATTACCCCTTGTCTTTTCCATGTGACTCCTTGTAAAAAGGGAGATTGATTAGAAACCGTGAACATGAGAAACTCTCACACAGGCCTTTCCCTTCTGATTCTCAAGGATTCATCCTGCTTCAAGCTTCTAGAAATAGGACTTTCTACAGTGTCATAGCATGTTTTCATCTGGTCATGCCTCACATGTGAAACCAGAACTCTTACCCTTTTGTCCCTCTTTTCTCCCCAATGCCTTCCTCCAAACAGTGATCATGAGATCACAAACTTCCACCCTAAATATCTCTGTAATTAACTGAGTCCAGGAAATAATGTTTCGGTAAAAAGGTTTTTTTACTGACAGTATCTTTTTTGTTAAGAACATCACCTTTGTTTAGGAACATTATCAACCTTTTGAAGATTTGTGACTTTCTTTGGCACTGCATTGCAATGCCTTTTGACCATGATTCAGAAATTGAGGACATGCCTACAGCTATGTGACCTCACAGTTTCCATATCACCAGGCTCATCAGTAATGTTTATTGATATGCATAAATGAGTGCAGGTCTGTGTGCCTATACTTAGGACTCTGTTGAAGGACTCAGCTAAATGGGTGTTTCAGGCTAATGTAACCTGAGTAACGTTCACTGGCCAGCTGTGCCTTTTCATGTTATTACATGAAAAGGTTAAGCTAGATATTAAAGACTGATTGCAAGAATATAGAAAACAAATGTGAAAAATGAGCCAGCTGGAAACATAAATTGGCAAACTTTCAATAAATTGTGATTCTTCATTATGTGAGGTGTAATACCGGCCCCAAATATGAAATACTATAGCCTCAACTGAGTCATTTAAAGGAGAAACATATGTCCAGTTATCATTCAGACATTCAGGCATGTCATTACATTGCAGCAATTTTTCTTTTGTCATAATTCAGCAGAAAATTCTATTTGCAATAGAAAATTAATTTTCCTAATTATGATCTGCTACAGACATTATAATGATTGGTTGTCAACATAAATTATCAAGAGGTGTTACATTGTGCAAAATTATTTAACATGTATTCATACTTTATAGAAAATACAGGATCTTCTCATATCCTTTACCTCTATGTCCCTCTAAGGGAATTTCATTTGATTGATTTACAGTGTCAGAGGGAACACAGTCACTTTTGTTATTTTACTTTCAGGTGCATCGATTCTTGACTATTAACTCTTTGAATGAGATTCTAATTTTTTTTTATTTATTTATGCCTTGCTAGATCATGACAGATCCTAACCACATTTAGCTCTCACCTATTTAAGGATTTTATCTGCTGACATTTTTATCTGGCAGAATATTTCCCTTGATTTTCTTCTGGTAGATAATCTGTTAATAAAATAAAATCCAAATATAATTAGTGATTAAAGTTGTCATTTGAAAGGCAAAACCATTTAGTCTTAAGAAAAGCAACTATGCCAGCAATTCAGGAAAGTATTTGACCAGGTATTTAAGTAATGAGATAGATAGCCTAGGAATGTGGTGGAGTCCTCTTTAGTGAAGGTTTTTAAGATTGATGGTTGAATAACCATGTGGGAATGAATGCATAGAAGTAGCTGATTCAGGCTGAAGACAGAGAGCTTAACTAGATGATCATTTTGTCCAGCTGACATTCTCTACTATCCACTTTGCTGTGTGAATAAGCGTCAGTGCAGAAAAAACAACTAGGCAGTGTCTCAAAGAATTTGAACTAAGTCTGGCTCAGGGAAGTGAACTGAAAAAGTTTGCCACCATGTAAGTGGGTATTGTTTGATGTGATGCACCCAGCATTGCATATGACCTCAAAAAAAAGGAAAAGCCTGAAAATATTAATCAAGGAAGTGACATCAAAGAACATTATGAATATCTTGCATTCAGTTTATATTAGCCAAAAAAAGAGAGAGGGAAAGTGTTTTTCAATCTTATGGGCAGTGTGTTTATTTGTTCACTAATGCCTGAGAAGCAGCAAGTCCTGAATAAATGGATGACGTGAGGAAGAATGAGTGAAGGGTTCCTGTATAAAAGGTTATAAATTACATGGATTCTAATTTAATAGCAGAAGAATGGGAAGCTTTAATAAGAATTGATTCTTGTTTGTTATAGGTGTTATCCAGACATAAGAGTAAGATACAGTCCTCAAGGAGCCATCTGGAAAATAGTATGCACCACAATGGAATATTCATGGATCATGATAACATACAGTTCAGTTTGCTAATTTTTAATGCTGAAAGCAGTAAAGCTATTTAAAAACAAAAGTCACAGCTGATGAGTTTTAATCCTTAATTCAGTTTCTTTTAATTAAAAGCTCAATAGACAAAAGCCTACAGTAAGTTTATCTTCTGGACTAATGGAGCACAACATTTCATTTGTTAGAAGTAACTCAGAGCCCTGCAAAATAACAATAATTAAAAATTTAAAAGTTAAAAAATAAAACAAGTTTGTTTGAAAATGTTTGCATTCAGATCAGTCCAAAATAGTGAAGTATTTTGTATGTTTTCCATAGACCTTGAACCAAATCCCTAATCACTGTTTAAACCTAGCATCAATTTTGTTTTCATGGCTTGCAGCTCATTTTGCACTGGCTGTACTGATCATGAGAACTGAGTGGCAGAAATCAGTATGTCTTCTCCACCACTGAAGAATATCAACCCAAACCTCCACGACCTTGACTGAGTGAGAATATGGGTCAGTGAAGAATTTCTAATCTCCCAGGCAGAGAGTGCTTTTGTCTATTTCTGTTCTTGCCTCTGTTTGGCCCCTCACTACATTGAGGTGCTGGAGCATGTCCAAAGGGCAATGAACCTGGTGAAGGTCTAGAGTGCAAGTCTTATGAGGAGCGGCTGAGGGAACTGGGGGTGTTTAATCTGGAGAAAACAAGGCTCAGGGGAGACCTTATCACTCTCTACAACTACCTGAAAGGAGGTTGTAGTGAGGTGGATGTTGGTCTCTCTTCCCAAGTAACAAGTGATAGGACAAGAGGAAATGGCCTCAAGTTGCACCAGGGGAGGTTTAGATTGGATATGAGGAAAAATTTCTTCACCAAAAGGGTTGTCAATCATTGGAATGGGCTTCCCAGGGAAGCAGAGAAATCACCATCCCTGGAGGTATTTAAAAGACGTGTAGATGTGGGATATGGTTTAGTGGTGGAGTTGGAAGTGTTAGGTTTATGGTTGGACTTGATGATCTTAAAGGTCTTTTCCAACATAAATGATTCTATGATTCTATGACTATGATTCTACATACCATGGGTATACAGTGCCTATCATTAACCAACTTAGCTGCAGTCTGCATGATACAAATACTTACAGTATTTGTACTTCATGGTTTGTCCATAGAAAATTTACAGAATTATTTTACAGAATATTAATTTTAGAGATTTGTTCACAAAAGACTTGTTCAGCTAAGACTTACTTCCTTTCCTTTGTTAATAATAATTCAGTGCAATTTCCCCTTGTGTTGGAGGGGGAAAAAGCGGTCTTTACTGAGAACAGCAAAGTTTCCTGGGAGCTCTTTGTGTGAATGTACATACCTACACTCTCCAGTTCTTCCTCTTCATCTCCTTCCCACATCATTTTAGTCTCCAGCTAAAACTAAACTGTTTATATCACCCTGAAAATAGATTTCTTTTTTGTGAAAAAACAAAGTATCCAAAAAATAATCGCCTAATTCCTACAAATATAATGTTTGGGAATCTACCATGTGGGTGCAGCTGTTACACTGCCATACTATGAATCCTACCTTCTCTAGTTGTATAAGCAGTTTGCAAAGTGACCAAACCAGAATCCTGCCTCAATAAAAGAAGTCCTGGAGCTATGTGCAGAAGTTTCTATGTAATCCTAGGGGCCTTCACACAAGACGTGTGCAAAGGGTACAGGCTGAAGCCACTCACGGTTGAAACTATATCAATACTATTCCAATGACAAGGTGATGATCACCCAGACCCGCCTTTCTATCACTGCTGGTCTGCTCCCCACATTTAGCACAGCAGTAGCAAGGGCTACTGAACTCTTGGTTTTGTGATGTTTGCAATTTTTTTGAGCTATGGTGGTTTTAGTGGATACTTGCATATATTCACTGTCTGACCTCTAACTGAAAGCAACATTTTTGTATTTCTTTTGAATATGGACACTGATTTTAGCACAAATCACCAAGATGTTATGAAAATTGCTCATGAGTCTTGAAATGAGCTTGTGGAACATTTGATTTTACAGTGAAAATTGCCAGACTGTGTGCCCTATGACCTGGCTGAAGTCTACTATCACTTCATAAAGAATTCTCAGAATTGGGAAAGAGGCAGAAAGATAAACAAAGAGATAATTAATGTTTTAAAAAATGCTTTATAATGCTACAGACCTGTATATTTATAATAGTTTACTTTTAACTTTATAGCACTACAAGCTAGTGTCAATACTTGGAATGAGGAGGAAGGAAATGATCTGCGATGAGGACAACAAATGTAATACAGTGCATGTAGCTAGACAAGTACTCTATTAATCAAACAGGTCCCAGATTCCTTTCAATCCTCAGTCCAGTTCTGCCAGAAATCACTGACTTTACAATTAAGCTTTGATTAGTTCTGTCTGTGCAGTCACTAACAGATTTGGGCCCTTGTCCCTGATGGTGGCTTCTTACTGCTATGTAAGTCACCTTCTGCATAAGGCCTCACCAGTGGTGAGTACAGGGCGACAATCACTTCCCTAGTCCTAGTGGCCACACTATTTCTGTTACAAGCCAGGATGCTATTCTGGGCACACTGCTAGCCCATATTCAGCTGTCTGTCAATGAACACCCCCAGGTT
This sequence comes from Strix aluco, assembly GCF_031877795.1. Lineage (NCBI taxonomy): Eukaryota > Metazoa > Chordata > Aves > Strigiformes > Strigidae > Strix > Strix aluco. Next base: position 11,638,954 of record NC_133931.1, on the reverse strand, counting down.
CTTTTCCGGCAGGCAGCTTTCCAGCCACTTTTCCCAAGGCCTGTAGCGTTGCATGGGGTTGTTGTGACCCAAGTGCAGGACTAGGCACTGTGCCTTGTTGACCTCATACAGTTGGCCTTCGCCCATTGATCCAGCCTGTCCAGATCCCTCTGTAGAGCCTTTCTACCCTCAAGCAGATCAACACTCCTGCCCAACTTGGTGTCATCTGCAAACTTACTGAGGGTGCACTTGATCCCCTCGTCCAGATTGTTGATAAATCTATTAAACAGAACTGGCCCCAATACTGAGCCCTGAGGAACACCACTTGTGACCCCAAAGTCACAGTGAGTGCCATTTCTCTTCTTTTCTTGCGTGAAAACAACCCAGATAATTAAGAAAAGGATCGGAATAAAACTCTGGGGAGAGAAGAGGGAACAGATAATTAAGTTTATCTTTCTGGAGTGAGATCTGGTTTGGACCTGGCAACCACTAAAAAAATACATGTTTTAAATAGGATTTTGTGTCCTTCTGGTAGAAGGTGAGATGCTTGCATCTGGGGCTGATGAAGAAACCTGTGTATATTTCAAACCATGAACTGAATCTGTTCAGGATCTTCCTCCTCTATACCACTATCACCAAGCAATAATTCAGCATCCCTCAGCAGACCTTTTTCCCAGCTGTCTGTGGAGCCATTGGTACTTGCCTTGTTAATTATTTTTCTATCTTTGAACAGCAAAGGGAGGGAAAATGCCCCAAAACCCAAACTGAGCTGGTGCTGGTGAAAGAATCCTACCCACTGCAGACACATTTGCTGGGATGTTTATTTGAGCGCTCTGAGTCCCTCCATCTTTTCATGCCTGACAGGTTTATGAAACCAGTTGGGTACAGCTCTCTCTGTGGCTTGATTGCCTCAGTAGCTTTTCAGGTAATTCTACCTCCCTCTGAGTTTCGAAGTATAAAAATATTAATTACTCATTCACAACATAAACAACCTGATTTTATTTTATTCATTACAAATTTGCCACCAAATCATTCTATTTCTGTTGGCTTTTAGTATTTTTTGTTCTGGCAGAGGCAATAATTGGTAAGCTGACAGAGTTGAAGATGACTCACAAAACCCAAGAATTGCTTTAATTTTGTTTTTCTCTTACCGACATAAATATTTTTATCCTTTTCAGAAATCTGCTTATTGGGAGAACCTCCCCAGTTGCTCAGTCAATATTGAAGGTATATACAATACATCCCACATTATAGATAATAATAAAAAAAAAATCCTGTGACATTTAATCTACTTATTTTAGTGTCTGTGAAGTAAAATTCACTGATGACATCCAAGGTGTCTTGTAGAGATAAGGCGATACTGTTTGCTCATATTTTGAAGGAAAATTTTGCTGTTTTCAATTTAAATATTTACAGTGAGTGCATTCATCAGGACAGCTGCTTTCTATAGAGAAGCACAGCTGGAACTATGTGTTTGCGTGTTGGGTAATTTATTTTACATTTTACAGACCATAATTTAGGAACAGAATGCTAATTTCAGTCTTAGTTTTCAGGGGATTGTAGGCTTGCAGGACACGTGGTGTCCTTGACTAGCATTACACAGCTAGTGAGCAGATACTTAGGCAGAAGCATTCTTTCAGGATTTCAGACTAAAAGGAAGGAGTTCTTTACCCCTCAAGTTTCCTTGAAAGAAAGATAACTCAGGATACCTCAACAACTTTTCTTCAAAGAACAAAGGTAGATCCTTGTTCCAGACTATATCTTCCAGAGTTAACTAGTCAAATGGGAGAGAAAGGGTGGATTAATCACTTTCACTTGACTACTAATTTGAAAAGTATTTCTGTGCTTTAAATGAACAGAGCCTCCTCAGCAAGCCATACTTCTTCCTGCAGATCTTGGTTCATCCTGAGGGGAAGGAGGTCCTTTACTTCTGTCTGCAGACCTGAGCCTACAACCATGATGAAATGTGCTGCCTCAGAAGCTCTGTGGTGCTTCTTGCAAATGTTTGAGGTGCTACAGAAAGGTTAGGATGGCTCTTTAACCAGATGGGCACATGCTTGGTGTCGACCCTGAACTGGTCAGAGAAGCTAGCTGTACAGTGAGGAACAGAAGTGCAGGAGCTGAGGACTCAGTGGAGTGCTCTCCAGTCCATTCAGTCCAGCCTACAGGCATGAGTAGGGGACAGATGCATCCTATATTTAAATACATGGCCCCTTGGGAGGGTGCTGCCAGCAGGACCTTTGCTTTCTGGACTATAGGTGGTGTAAAGAGGAAGAGTGCCTAAGAAAAATGGGAAAGTTCCCTCTGTTACAGACCTCTGAGAAAAGCTATAAATGAGGCTGATATTGTTAATAGCCCCAAAGTGTGACCTAGATGTTGATAATTAAAAAAAGGTTAAAGGAGAAAGAAAAATAGTGAGTCAGTCTGCTGAACAGGTGCAAGAAGCATGGGGAACAGACAGGAGAATCTGGGGATATTAATTGTAATATACTGAAATGAATTGGCAAACCAGAGAACTGGAGGAGGCAAGTGCAAATAACTGGAAGTATAACATCATCTGCAGATGGTTAGTGCCTTTTTCTGTAGTGGGATTGCCATTTCCAACATATTGCAATCTTAAAATTTCCCCTCAACCAGCTGGTATCCTTTCACCAAACCAGGTGCTCTAGAAGAGGTTTTGAACTGGAAATATCTTTCAGGCATTTTCTTCTGAGAAACAGCAATGATTACTCAGTACCCTACAGATCAGGTTCCTGGTACTCCTACATGTAATGCAGAACCACAACACCTTGAGACCTACTCAAATAAGAAACTACTCCTAGCAGCCAGTTGTATATATTCATGATTTTCCTTCCTTCCAAAGGAATTTTGCACCTTGCTTTGTTGGGTTTTATAGAAATTGAATAAATATCACTGTTGATATTTGAATTATCTTCATTAGATTTAAAAGTCAACAGGCTTCTGAGGTGAAGGAAAGCAGCTCAGAGCTCACAGAGTGCTTGTCTTACCTGTTCAGAAACTCAGACTGAACAGCTTTCAGAGGTTGCATTGATTTGCATTTAGAAAATAACCTTATCAACCACAGATATTAGGGAATGGTATGCTAATTTTCAAACACTGGTCTTTAAATACTTAAATCCAAAAACAGAGACTAGGCATTTGAAGTTTGTACTGCTCCTACCCATTTATGTTAAATGAGAAGCCACTTCTGAAAATATGCCTTCTGCAACATGTAGATTCTGGAGTACCAAATAGTGCCAGAGAAAAGCATTATATTATTTCCCAGTGTGATACAGACTTGTTTTAGCAAGTCTATCAGCTGTGAATCAGCTCATTTCTTTAAAAACCTGGGAGTGGTATACAAAAGATAGGCACTATTCATGGACTGACTTCTTGAGCTAGCTTGTTAATGCTGCAATTCATGTGCATGCAACAACAGTATGGAATTTAGAAATGAAAAAGGCACTTATGTAAACTTGACATAATGAGCGCTAGTCTGTAGCAGATAGCAGAAGAATAATGCTAATGGAGAAGTGAGTGTTCTTTAAGAAAACTGATAAAAACACTCATTGAAAGCATATGTTCTTATCTGTCTCACTCTCATCCCTGAAAAGGTATTTCCAGTTGATTCTTAGAGAATTTTTAGATGGTATCTTTGTAAAGAAAATGTTAACTATTCTTTTCCTTCTGTATCTAAGCACTTTTGCAGCTCTGTGTCTTCCTTTGCTCTTTATCTTTGGCGTTGAGTTGACAAGTGAGACACCAATCATATGTGATTGAAATATCTATCTCTATACCTTATTACTGTGGCCTATCAAGAAAGCCATATTTCGTGAGGGAAATCAGTCATTCCTCCATTTTAGCTCTTTATCAACAGCCAAAGCTTCCTTTTGATTTGCTTGTGTGACAGCTCTGTCTGTAGCACAACATCCATCTGCAGTACACTTTTTAGTCTGGCAGATTAATAAGTTAATAAATGTCTAGATGAAATGAAGTCCAGAACTCATCTTGGGAATAGTTTTCTGAATGTTTCAGCTTCAAAATGCTCACTAGGTTGTCTCACGATCTGATTGTTCACATCAAACAAATCTAATCAGTTATCATTGACCTTGCTTGCAATAATACATAACATCTCAGATACCAGTTTTACAAAGGTTTTTAAAAAACCTGCCTTTGTTTTGGGCCCTCAGAATGACATTATTTTCAGTAAGACGGTTTCCTTATGTGCCAAGCATGTGAATCAGGATTGCTCTAAAATGTTTACTCTTTTTAAAGTTTGGTCTAGGTAAGGACTGGGGAGGAACCAGGTAACTAGGCCTGCCTCAATCTTTGGTTGTCATTTAGTGAGAAAATAAAAGTTCTGTAGAGTCATATAGAGTCTTCTGAAGGAGGCATACAGTAACTTAAATACAAGCATATAAATCTTTATAATCTCCTATGAAGACAGGCTAGAGAGTTGGGGTTGTTCAGCCTGGAGAAGAGAAGGCTCCGGGAAGACCTTATAGCAGCCTTCGAGTACCTGAAGGGGGCCTAACAGGAAAGATGGAGAGGGATGTTTTACAAGGGCATGTAGTGATAGGACAAGGAGTAATGGCTTGAATCTAAAAGAGAATAGATTTAGGTTAGATGTAAGGAAGAAGTTCTTCACTGTGAGGGTGGTGAGACACTGGCACAGGTTGCCCAGAGAAGCTGTGGCTGTCCCCTCCCTGGCAGTGTTCAAGGCCAGGTTGGACGGGCCTTTGAGCAACCTGGTCTAGTGGAAGGTGTCCCTGCCCGTGGCAGGGGGGGTAGAACTACATGATTGTTCTATGATTCTATGATTTACCTTATAGTTCTGTCATGATTTAACCCCAGCCAGCAATTAAGCACCACACAGCTACTCGCTCATTCTACCTGCCTGCAGTGGGATGGGGGAAAGAATCAGAAAAAAAAATTTAAAACTCGTGGGTTGAGATAGAGTCAGTTTAATAGAACAGGAAAGGAAGGGAAAATAATAAGGTAATATACAAAACAAGTGATGCACAATACAATTGCTCACTATCCGCTGACTGATGCCCAGCCAGTTCCCGAGCCACAGTGCCCCCTGGACAACGGCCCCCAGTTTATAACTGGGCATGATGTCATATAGTATGGAATGTCCCTTTGGCTCATTTGGGTCAGCTGTCCTGGCTGTGTCCCCTCCCAGCATCTTGTGCACTCCCAGCCTCAGCTGTCAGGGCAGTATGAGAAGCTGAAAAGTCCTTGACTTAGTATAAATACTGCTTAGCAACAACTAAAACATCAGTGTCTTATCAATATTATTCTCATCCTAAATCCAAAACACAGGACTATATCAGTACTAAGAAGAAAATTAACTTTATTGCAGTCGAAAACAGGACAGGCTCTTATTTTGTTTTGCTGAAGTCATATTGTATTTTTTGGTCACTCAGAAGCACATTCTCCCAAATCCAGTGTTCATATATTTTTCATTTGCATGCACAAATAGCCAGATAAAATATCGAATGGCTGTTTTTTATTAAACAGGGCCATGTGAGTTTTCCCATACGTAAATCATCCATTGTCAGAGCAGGAACAAAGCAGCACCATGAAACAATTCATAACTGTTAATTCAACTCATTATTGTCCCAGCCCAAATCCCATTCAAGTCCATGAAAAGATTTCCAGGGATGTGGGGGCATTAGGTATGAACCTAAGGGTTATGCAAAGTCTTTTACTGTCTTTTTACAATAAATGCAGAAGACTTGCTTGTGCTAATGTTTAAACCACCGTGGTGAGGGATGGGAGAGTGGGCAGAGAGAGCATTTAAGATAGAAAGATTTCATTTGCAACTTCAAAGCTGTCAGTAATGTCCTACTCTGTCAATTCAATTTTATATATGAAACTTTTCACTCAGCTCACTGAATACAATTGTACCTCACAGTGGGATCTCCCTATAGACAAATGCTTGGAAACATTCAGCTCTGCAGTGGAAGGACTCACAGGAAAATAATACCTCTGATTACAGTCCTTGGGAGGGAACAGCAGAGCTACAAGTTGAGCACAAGGCTGTGACAGGAGGAGATGCCAAAAGAAAAGATCAACTCTTTAGTGGCATGGTAGGATCTAAAGTTAGAGTCAGGGAAGGTTTCAGGGGCACACAAAGAAAATCTCTCTCTTAAGCTGTCTCAACTCTTTGGGGGAGGACAAAACCAAGAAAAAGTTTCCAAAATGGAAATCCAAGTTAATTAGAAAGAACCTATTTACCATGGGGCCAGAATATCTGCAGCACCAGTGGTCTAATTGTGTAGTCCCAAGTGTTTCCACTCTTGCCTGTGCAGAACACACCTTTGTGATGGGTAAATTTGACCAAAAAATGTAGATGGTTTTGGTTTGGGTCAGTTACAGAGGTGGCACTGTTCCTAGATGGAGAAACCAACTACCAGGTGTGTGTGACTCTTACCACAGCACTTCTCTGCAATACATCTTTCATCCGTAAAGGCACGAAAACCTTCCCCATGGAGCCACATGTCCCTCAGAGGTGTAACCCATGAACTGATGTTCCCTTCTTCTCCTTCACAGAGGATATAGTGAATCTTTTGGGGTTGTAACTGGATGATTTGAGTTCAGAGTACAGCAACTTTTGCTTTTCAGTCTGGCTTAGCTGTCAGTGCCTCAGAGCAATGTGAGAGTTGCCACACGATGGACATCCAAGCTCCTGGGGGCCTCCAGCATGCAGGGTGACTGTTCTTTGATCAGAGGAAATGCTCTGCAATCATAGTAACTGCTATTTGATTTTATGGGGTTTTGCACTGAAGCAAGTAATGTTTACTCAGCTCAGTTTGGAAAGCTTCAATAATCACCATGAGATTTAATTTCTGTGTGCGTGGAAGCATAGCATGTGATGCCTGTTTTAAAAAGTGGCATTCAGAGCAAAGCATCACTTATCTGGGCTCTTTGTAATAAATAACACAAAATGTCCAGAGAGAAGGTTTTGTTTCTCCACTTTTGAAAAATACTCAGGGTAACATAAAGAAAGTAATTTTGTAATGTTTATGATTTTCATTACATTCAAAATTTGGCATCACAGGCCTTTCAAACTGGAATTTGGCTTTTTGTCACAAGAGAATCACTAAGGTAATGCTGGAACCATGAATTCAAACACCTATAAAAGCCAAATTTTTTTATCTCCTTAGCTTGCCCCACTTGAAAGGTAAAATGCATTATTGGACTCTGTGACTAAACAATTGTTGAGATTGGATATCTGCAGTGGATGGTATCCATCTGGCCCAGGAAAAGCACATGCCCTCAACTATAGAGTTCACATATCAGTTAGCTTCAGCTGCAGCATGGTGTACTCAACTGCCCGTGAGTGTGCTGATGAATCCCCAATACTGCACTGTAGGCTGCCCTCCATGCCTGCCCTGATGTGGAGGGATCTACATCTGGTCATCATCAGCTCTGGTTCTAACTCTCACTTTTCCATATAGACTTGTCTATGGAGTGACCATGCTGTGTAGTCTGTCTCTAACAGTGGCCCTGTGCCCTTTCCTAACAGAAGCCAAGAATGAAGATGTCTGCAGACTTCCAAGTTTAACAAATTTGATCTGGCTATGTCACCAGCTTGCATCATGGGACTGTGGCAGTTTTGACTCAATCTTGTGTGCTGGACTATGGCCTTAATTTTCAACAGAAATGGTTAAATTAATGAGTTTCATGTTACAACTGGAAAAGACTATGAGCTTTCTTGAGGTGAGCCATGGCAGCTTGGTTAATGAGATGGTCAGGCCATGAGACTTCATTTGAAGAATTGCCTTATTACTAATTTGGTTTTTTTTAAGCAGAAAGGTTTGAGTGTTCTTGGAGTAACTCAATTTCTTAAACAGATACTCCTCCTAGACTACACATGGGAAGCTTCAGTCTTACAAAATTATTTAAGAAAGTCTGAACTGCTCTGCAGCTTGAACATACTAGGAAGATCCCCTTCCTGAGATCTCATATGTATATACAGTTTCACTGGCTTCAAATGGACCCCATATATTTGCAACGATCTGAGTCATGGATATAACTGTACCACTGAAACTAAGGTTTACACGCAGTATTTCACTGGTCTTAGAAGCTGTGTGTAGCATCTCCAGTTACTCATATTTTAGATAAGTTAACCCCTGCAATCATTAAGTGGGAGTTAACATCAAAAGTATGTGATTAGTTAAGTAGTGGATATTCCATAAACCATTATTTGGAAGATTTTTATAAGAAAGGATTTTTCTTTCTTCAGAGTTCAACAGAAGGTCTTGTATTCATTCTTACTTGAAATATTGAAAAGATGAATATCAAAAAGTGTGGAAGTTCTAGCTGAATAAACCTCCTGCTCTTTCCTCCCAGGTGCACACACTAATCAAGGTACAAATCCCATGACTGTATTGTCTTTGCTACCTGTGCAAGAAAACACTCTGAAGTTCCTGATCCTAGAGCCTGACACTGAATACTGTGGAAACCTCAGGGCCTTTCAGGTCAGATGGGTCACATTCAAAATCCATCTTGGAAAGATGTTCCACATACTGTAGCTCTACATGCTTCAACAAAGCTCATTGAAATCACCTTTCTTTAACTCAGTTGCCTCATGCAGAAGTTGTAATCATTGCACATGTTCTGTAGGTGGGATCATATCCACCTCAAACCCTCAGACTCTCCACCAAATTCGCTGCTCAGTCATGCTGCCTGTTGAAGGGGTTTTAGTGAGAATTATCTTCTAGTGAAATCCAGACTCTATCAAAAAGGGTGGAAGAGCTAAAATACAATGGATTCTCAGCTCCATATTGTGTCTTAGTCAGTAAGAAAAAGGTTTGATCACCTGAGGTTTTAATCTCCTTTTGTTGCTGCCTTCCCAGTACTGGTGTAGTCCAAACCACCCCCCTCTTGTCAAGTGGTTTCTTGGGAGAAGGAAGTCTGATGTCGCCTGTGGGATTGCAATATCCTCCAGACTAAGTGCTAGGTGGAAAGTGGCATTTGACTGATCACAGATTTTCTGAGGTTGGGACTTCCAGAGCTCTAGTTCAATTCATCTGCTCAAAAAAGAGTCAAGTAGAACAGGTTGCCCAGGGCCATGAATGATGTTTTGCAGGCAAATAAATGACATTCTTCTGTGGACAGTCCTTCAGTGTGGATGTGACAAGGCATGTTGGGATAAATTGCTTCAGACTTTCTTGAACCTTTTGTCTGCTAGAGCCTGTCCAGGTATATGACTCCTAACTTCAGCCTGCGTATCCCTTCCTTTCTCCTGGAAAACCCCAACCAACATGGATATTAATATGAAGGCACTGGAACTTTCTTCTGCACCTCTTGATGTCTTCCTGAAGGCAGTAAGGAGTAATGTAGGTCCCAAGTGTTGCAGGGCCTATGTATGGATGTTCTCACCTGAGAAGTGACCCATGAAGATCTTACTAGTGGCCTCTCTGCTGGTGACATCATGTAGCTCCTCATAGACTTGGCACATACATTACATTGCATCCAAGGACAAGCTTGCTCTCCTGTGGCTTGCAGTACTACTAGCATTACTTCTGCATTCATGTAAAGCCAGTCTTTGCCGCTGCTTACATAGCTGCCAGGATATGTAAAACCTTGCAAAGAGGCAAGGTTGCAACAGATATGAGTCAGGACTCTTGTGCCCTCTGAGCTTCAGGCTCATAGTCTTCTGCATCTCCTCAAGTAATCTTCTCAAGTACTCATCTCAAGTAATGAGGAAGATACTTGTAGGGTCACAGAGGTGACTTTTGGAGTGCGACACCAAGATGGGGTCTGTGGGCACTATGGTAGAGACAACTGCGTAAGAATACATAACTTGCAGGGAAACCCTTGGAGGACCGGGTGACTGAGAATAGGTAATTTTGTCATAAGCAATATCCATATTGCAGATGGGGTTTGGGGTGGCCACTTAGATCACATTCAGGAATCTATTTCCAGGGAACTACTTACTACATCCCAGTGTTTCCTGATATAAATGTATATGCATATACATAAGCAAATATATATCTTAAGCATGTATGTATGTGTGTGTATATATATGCATTTATGTATATATATGCATTTATGATTGGGTGTCATAAAGGGAAGATGCTCCAGCGTGACTTCATAAGCATGCTCTACAAGAGCTGACTTTCACCCTCCCTCCTTCCTTAATTGCTTGCAGAACCTCACTCACAAAGACCACTGAAACATCAACACAGTGTATTACCTGTCTCAATCAATAAAGCCAGTGGACTTCTGAGTAACAGAATGGGTCACACAAAGCTAAATACAATACAATGAGATGGACAGTAAATGACAATATTGTTTCTCAAATAATATATCTGTTTCTTCAGGGTAACTCTGCTCTCTGAGAATGAAATATGCTAAGTAGTGGACTAAAAATGTGTTGTTTGTTAAAGGAGAAGAAAAAAAAATCTTTTGTTAAACTCTGATTTTCAAATTCCTGACCATGCAGATGTTTTTATAGTAAGATATAGATACACCAGCCTGATCTGTAGTGTAGTTGCAATAAGGAAAAATATAGAAATAAAGGCATAAATTTGCTTCCCGCTGCTGAACTTGCCTTATTTGAATTTAATTTATATATGTTACATTAAAGTAAAAAATAGAATTGTATATTAGCACTGGATTACTTCTGACTGATTTTTTATAACTGTTAAAGGATTTAGCAGTAAAAATCCCCTTTGAGGAACTCAAGTGCTCCACAATAAGTGCTTATAGTTGGCTGACACCAATTCTACTTAATACCAGTAGGCAAAGAAAGTAATCTGCTTTATTTCATGCTATCTGGTCTCTATTGTGCCCTGCTTTTAGGGCTCATATTGCTTTCACAGCACCATTAACTGTGACTAGTGTGCCACTCACTGTGCATAGCCATGTCTGCCAAAGTGACTCGGTGACATATCAGAAAGATATATGCAATGATGGTGACCACCTTAATGAGGAGAGACAGCATAAAGCTTAATTCTTTAGGAGGGAGGCACAGTTAACGTTCTAGCCATCACTTTAGATCCTGATTAAGATGAAATTTAAGTTAGATTTAATTTAAGCGGTAGCTAATGTGGTGGTTTAGTCTTTCTCGTCTGTTCTCACAAGCACCAAGTTAATCTCTAGGTGTTCAAGTCCTATTTGTTTCAAAGTCGTCTCATTTTCTTGCTTTGGTGATCCACTGTTCATCAGTGAAAGGGACATTTTCAGTACAAAAAATACAAGACGCCTGTGACCTGTGAGAAGTTCAGAGGGTAAAAGAGAGGGAGAGAGTTATAGAATATTCTGACTGGAAGCAAAAAAGCTGCTTCCTCAGTGTTTTAATCACAGCTTTATGCCACAACCCTTCCATCTTTCATCCAGGGCAATTGAAAATGTGGAGGTGCTCTCAGACAGCCATCTTACACTGATGATGAGTTTTCAGCTCATCTTTCCTCACTATGTAGCTGTGACTATTGTTCTTTCTATTCCCTATTTTACTTGCCTTGTTCCATTTCTTTACCAGCTTCTCTCCCTTTCTGTGTCAGACTTAACTCCTAACTGTCTCTTCAGACTTTTCATGTAGCCTTGAACTGCTTTTGACCTCCTAGCTCTCTATTCTGTTTCTCTTGGTCCACAAACAACTTCTTTGTATCATACCTGATTTTGTTTTCTACTATGCTTCTTCCTATGTGTCAAACCACTTCTTTTCCCATCTTACTTTTTTTAAAGTACTCCCTAAAACAAATACCTGTCTCAAACCTCACAGGTGTTAGGAAACCTCATGAGTAAAAATCCCATCACTGACATTTTTTGTCACTGATAAATTACAAGGAAAAAAATTACAGCTTTAGGTTTTGTTTTCACAATAACAAGATCTCTGATACAGATATGATATTGTCTTCAGTATCTTTCACCATCTCAGTCATTCCAGCAGCAGTTAAAAATGACATGTTTTGTTTCTTTATGGTGATATCTGGAAGGAGTTTTCTCTCCTTTTTTCCTATGATCTTCACGGAGTGGTCTACTCTGTTGTGCTGATGTATCATCTTGGACTGATGCTAGCTGAAAAACCTGCACCATACTTCACTACATAATGTAGTCGTATCCTGTAATGCCTGTGAAGTTAGAGTCAGAGGCAACACTGCAAGAAAGAAGAAGGTTCACATGGCTGCCAAGAGGGAAACTGAGGGGAAAGCAGGCTTTTTACAGGAGAAGGCCTGAGGATATAATGCTGGCATCTGAACACAGGCACCATGATAGTTAAACTCAATGTTTTGATTTTTCTGCTTAAAATTACACACACACACACACACACAAATGCTTTGTTTTTGTGGTGGATTGACCTTGTCTGGCTGCAACATGCCCACCAAGCTGCAAGTAGGATAGCAAGAGATAAAAACAAAACTAAAACCACCTTCCCCTTCACATGCCTCTTCCTCCCAGGTTCAGCTTCACTCACAACCCTTCTTCCTCCTCCCCCCATGCAGTGCAGGGGGACAGGGAATGGAGGTTGCAGTCAGTCCATAATGCTTCATCTCTGTTACTCCTTCTCTCTCGCACAGTTCCCCTGCTCCAGCATGGGGTCCCTCCCATAGGGTACAGTCCTTCATGAACTGCTCCAATGTGGGTCCTTCCCACGTGCTGCAGTTCTTTAAGAAATGTTCCAGAGTGGATCCTTTTCATGGGGTGCAGTCCTTCAGGAACAGACTGCTCCAGCATGGGCTCCTCTCCATGGGCCACAGTTCTTGCCAGAAGCCTGTTCCAGCGCAGGGTCTCCATGGGCTGCAGCTTCCTTCAGGGTGTGTCCACCTGCTCCGGCATGGGGTCCTCCACAGGCTGCAGGTGGAGATCTGCTCCACCATGGACCTCCATGGGTGCAGGGCACAGCTGCCTAACCATGGGCTGCACCACGGACTGCAGGGGAATCTCTGCTCCAGTGCCTGGACCACCTCCTCCCCCTTCTTCCTCACTGACCTTGCTGTCTGCAGGGCTGTTTCTCACATTTTTTCACTCCTCTCTCTCACAGCTGCTCCACAGCGTTTTTACCCTTTCTTAAATTTGTTATCACAGAGGTGCCCTACCAGCACTGATGAAGGGTTCAAGCTTTGGTGGGTCTGTCTTGGCGTCAGCTGGAGCTCACTGTGTCTGACATGGGGGCAACTCCTGGTGTCTTCTCACAGGAGTCACCCTGGCCACCCCCCCTGCTACCAAAACCTTGCCATGTAAACCCAATACTGTTTCCAAGTTAGAGGGAAAGCAAGAAATTAGGCATTCTTAATGTAATTACTCTTTTGAAAATGTTGGCCCAGTAGTGGGTATTGGGTTTTGGAAAATCAGACCCAAATTGCTATACTGGTGTTTATCTTGAAGTGACTACAATTATTTAAATTGATCATATATCTACATGTTCTGAAATCTACAATTTCTTCGATTTCAGAATGTTTCCTGTTTTACCAGCAGGCTGTGGCCCTAAATTACTCTCACATTGATCCAGTTACTTGCTTATTTGTTAACTATCCATTTAAAACTAGTCCACACATTTTGAAGTGACAGCACAGAAAAAATATGTTTAAGCACTTTTCCTTGTGGCTGTTTCGTCTGTTTTCCTTTCCTTAAGAGCAAAGATCTTCAGTGGGTGTGGAAGGAACATAAAATTTCTTCTTGAGCTCCCAATTAAGTCGTTCAGGAGAAAGTTTTGAAGTGAAGAAGGTGCTGTAGACCCCCCTTTCAGCTGTGGTGAGCTCTGCTAACCTGCTCCCTTCTCACCATCACTGTTTGTGTCAGGGGTGCTTGCTGAGAGCTGTCCAAGAGCAGCTTGAGCAATAATAATAACAACAACAACAATAATAATAATAGTCAAATTGCTAATGTGTTTGTGCTCATGTCTGAGTGCACTGCAATAGATTGTTTCTGGACCATAGTCACTGGCACCATAGAATTTGTCCAGCATGCAGAGATGTCAGTATCTGTCATCTGTATTTGTTTTCTCTCTTTGCATTCTACAGAGCTATCTCAACAGTACACAGAAAAGCTGGAGGAATGTTAGTGAGAAACTGTGGGCAAAGTGTCAACACCTTTCAGAAGCTGCCCGTTACTGTGGAAATGGTTTAATTCCATAGATGGATCAGAAAGTTTTGTGGAAAGCTGGTATAAGCACAGAGCTGGTACATGAAATTCTGCAGTGCTGATTTTTGCCCTCCTCATTCATCTTAGAGAACAAGGGGATTAAGGCACATTGCAGTGGTAGCCCTTCTTGAGATTTACGTTTCTTGGCATAGTCTGTAGGATTTTTCTTGTTATGTATTTTTCCTCTGAAAAAACCCCCACAGAGTTATTTGAGTCAAAGGTGGAGTATATTAAAGAAGTGTTTTTAAACTGCTGAATCTGGCTCACATGCCAGTGTTGATGAGCTAGAGTGCTCTGAATATCACAAATGTGTGTCTTATGTTTTCTTTGGTTAAGAAGAATTGATATTTGCTAGTGTGGAAAGGGAGAAACAGCCTGCTACTACAGATCCTCATGTAATTCCCATTAAGTTAACAAAGCTTGTAGTGTGCAGTTCAGAAAGAGTTTGGACGTGTCTTACAAGGGATATAATGTCACTCTTTAGCAGATGGTGTAGTAATTTCATTTGATGAGAGTGTTATAATACAGTACAAGAATTTAATCCTCCTTAAACTATAGAGAGTTCATTACATATAAATCTGACACTTGCTTCTTGTTTTCCACTCTGTGATGGTAATAGTGCTACATTACCATTATATTTGTTTTTTATTCCTATGACTTATGTGAGAGATATGTCCTATGCAGTACTGGAATTGAGTGTAAGTTTCAGCCACAAAATAAGTAGAACCAGACTAAATAAAGCAATCTCACCAACATTATCTTTACCAAAAAAAAAAAAAATTTTTTTGAATATAAAACAATTGCTTGTGGGTTATGGCCAAGAGAGTAGATTAGTTCATCATTCTAGGGACCAAATTATAAGAATGTAATTCATTTCCTTTTCAGTCAAAACTCCCAAGGGGTCATATTTGGAAGCTGTTCAAGTCAACTAAGCTCTACTGAAGTCAATAGACTTGCTTCTATTTAAACCAGAACCAGCTCAGCTGAGAATCTGTTCCCATGCATGTGAAGAATGAATGGGAATGTCCAGACAGCTCATTCATCACAACTTATGTAAAAAATAATCTGTGTGAACTCCCTCTATGTGCTGGAAGAAGATTACTCTTTTTTCAATTCCTTCATCTTCTATAGCCCTTTTAGCAAATGTCCTTAGCTTTAAAAAAACAAACCAATCAACACTCTAATTGTCTTGATCATCTTAAGATACAAACTGTATGGACCTCTGCAGCTAAAATCAAAGCTTGCTGCAATTTTGGATGAAGCTACTTGTTTTGCAGCTGTTAAAAATTCACAGTTGTTGTCAACTGAGGACACAGAAAAGGCCCTCTGATACACACCATTCTTCAGGTCAGAGTATTCACAAATCTGTGCTGAATTTACTCAGTTCAGAAAAACAGTCTGACACCTGAGGAATTCATATCCATGACACTCAATTATTTCAAATAGAGGTGGGTGTCTAATTTCCACAGGTTTCTTTTGTAAAGGGACGATTCAGGACTCTCTATCTTCACTGAACAAATTGTGAAGAAACCTTGGTAATAAACCACTTGAAATGAGAGAAATATTCACTATTCCCAAAATATGTCAGGAAACTTAGTTACATCTTTGCTTGGCATTTTACAATAAGGTTCTTTAAAGTATGGTCTGTATTTTCCGACAGCTAGCATCCATTTTTTTGGAAGATTTGATAGCCAAATGAATCAATTGGGAAGCAGAATGAGTGTGATTAGCAAATAAAAGCAAATACTAGCAGCATCTCTTATAAACTATTCTGCAGCATTAATTAAGAAAAAAGCTGTAGGTTGTTTTCCTGAGGAGGGAAGTGCTGTTTCATTTCTCATGTGCACCTACCATCCATGAGAGCTACAAAAGCTCCATGTGTAACAAGGGTCACTGCACAGGGATTTCTTTGTAATTTAAACACTCAGGAAAACTGTTCCTGAATGCCAATCTAACCTATTGGGTAAACAATAAAGAACAGCCTAAAATAAGAAGGAAAGCAAGAAGAATGCTATCATTATAGAATCACATAAACCAGAAGGGTTCTGCCTTTCTTTATCAGCTCCTGATGTCATTGTTTTTCTTAGTTTTTTGACAGTTACCATAGTCCCTGATAAGGGGAAGAATGGTAAATAAGCTTTATGTGGTTATGGTAATTACACCCCAACCAGACAGCTTTGGGCAGAAAGCAGCTCTCTGTGTTGTTTTGTTAGGGGGAAGAAGGACCACTTCAACTCACCTCTTGATTTTGGTGGTGGTTTGTTGGGGTTTTTTTTGACAAAGTACACTACTTTGTAAGGACTGTTTCTTCAGCCATCAGTTCCTATGGAAGTGTGGTGGACTGAGTTATCACAGTGGTATGTGCAGTAAAATTCTGATACCATTTTATGTGTTTGCAGAGAGCTCCTCATCTCTGCTGCAAGGGCAATTGTGATAATCCCCTGAGCTTGTCCCTCCAGCACTGGGAGGGTCCCCTTCTCAGCTGATCTACCAGATATCTTCTCTGCTAAAAACTAATTCGCTCACTGGGCTTGTGTTAAAGGCAAATTACTGAAGGTCCAGCCTTTCTGATGATCCCCTCCTTTCAGAGTCCAGTGGTCCCCACCTAAACCCTAGTCCACCTTCAGCATTCCTTCATTTCCCTCTGAAGTCTTCTCTTAGAGCAGTGTCTGTGAAGACAATACACCCTCTTATCTCAGTTGCTCACTGGAAAACCCTTCTATATTTTCTGTAGCTCCTTTCTTCAAGCTGCAGTAGAGAAAAATGACAGCCAAGCACTCAGAACTACTCCTTTGTTGCCAAGTGCATCTGTAGTAAATTTGCACTGTGTGTTACGTTGCGGTAAATTCACTTCTCTAGCTCTGGAGGTCACCAGGCAGCTTTGGCAGCACTCAGAAAGAGTTTGCCTATATAGCAGAGGGAGGGGAAAATTTAAATTTAAATTTAAAGAAACTGTGAGATAGTCAAAGTCATTAAAGTAAAACAGATGTATTTAAGAAGGTTACACGTCAATGCAAAATGTTTGTGATATAAATTGTCTTCTCTGATGTGTCTTCAGTCATTTAGCATTGACTAGGAAAGACACATCTTAAGGGGGAATTTTCTCTGTTATACAGGCAAACTTCAATGCAAATTAATTCTAATCATAATTTATGGTATAAGACAGTGCTTGTTATGGAAAATAGGCTGATGGTTTAATCTAGGGCAAGAGTAAACAGATAGATCTGGCTGAATTTGTTTTAGAAAGTATAAAAGAATGTGAGTTAGGTAATGTAGAAAATGTTGACAATATGCTTAATTTTTGAAGTGTGTTATTTACTAAACAAAAGCAGCACTAAAGGCCAGTTTATTTCAGGGAACCTGACCATAAATGTTTAATGATGAAACAGAGGTTTTATCTGCCTTTTCCCACCTCATCTGAAATTAATGTTCTAAGAGATATGGCTGTGACTGCAATCTTGGTAGTGTCAGAGAAACTCTACTTTCTGTATCAAGTTTCAAACAATATAGTCATGGGATATTAGGGAAAGAAGGAGTTACACAATACCAAACATTTTTTAAAGCAAAATGCTGTTTCCCTGCTTGTTGCCTGCTAAGCACATTGCAGGGTAGAGACTCCCCTTCTATTCAAGCTTCTCTAAGATAAATTTTTTAGGGGTCAGAACCTAACTAATGCACCTCAGATTACTCCACAGGCCAATTTACTTTTCCCAGCCCACTGTGTTTCTCCTACTTTGGAGTAAATCAAAATGAATGGTTGCTCTACAGCTCATTACGTCTTGGATGCTCAAAATGGAAGGGACTCATAGAGATGTGCTGTCCAGCAGGTAGATATCAGATGCTATATTCATCACCAATGATTTTAGCAGATAAAGTGTGGTGTAGCAATTGAAAAGGGAGATTAATAAAAGTCAGTGGACAAATGGTGTGTAATGTCACCCACAGCATCATAATCAAACCTTATAGGGTTTAAGGGGATGACAGGAAATCCTTCTTGATTTGATGTGGAGCTGATGGGCTACTGTTTCTGTTGGTTTGTCTCTTGTCTGTGTGGGGATTTTTTCTGGATTTCATGATTTATTGGATTCAGTGTCAGATCCTGGGAGCTCTATTTTCTATGCATAGGCACACAAGAATACCAGATTTCCTTCACATCCTTTAAGCATGAGATCATTCAATATATCAGTGGAGTTTATTTGCTGGTGTTTCGCCACTGCTTCTCCCTACATATAATCAGTATCTTCTATATTTAGCTTACTCAGCACTGCTGCTGCTACAAAATTGACTTAAATGGCTAGCACTTGTGCTGAAAAATTCAGCTCCCCATCTGCCTGCTGGAACAGGCTTTCATCTTTTGTTTGCTGGACACAAAATGTACTGGGAAAAATACATGATCTGTTTTATCTTCTGTAGGTTCTTATCTTGGCCTTGACACTGCCATATCTGAGTGCCTTCCACTACTGCCTTAAGCAAGGGGCTAATCTGAATCCTCTGTGTGAGGCTCAGTCATCTTCATTTATATGCAGCACAGCACTTTGTTTCAGGAAAAGCACAGCTAAATTTGCATGTTAGGAGCATGTGTGTGATGTGCTTTTACATTGTATTGCTGTTTTGACTAATGAGTGTTTTACTTTTCCTTCAAAGCCCTTTCTATGTCACAGAGTCTAATGCACAGGGCAGGTTAGCAGGAAGAGGAAGGTCAGTGCAAATCCCTAGTGAAGAATGTTTTCCCTGTATAGAACACCTTTATTTCTGAAGCATATGAAGCATTTCACACACCAAACACACAGCAGCCAGATGGGCAACACAGCACTAAAAGTGCACAAAAGCAACCAGGCAGTTGCTACCAGTTAAGAAATAGAGCCAAACCGCTGCTTTTTGGGTATGTCTTATGACAGCAGAGGCCCCACATTAATGTCCCCCAGGGGTGAGGTGTTGCAGAGTAAAGCAGGAGTATCAGGCTATTACAAGAACTGCAGAGACATTTCCCAAGTGCTTCAGGGTGTGGATCCATCAGTCAGTTCTCTCCTGGTGAATTTTAGGAGAACAATTTGTCGGCAAATTGAGGCAGGAGGTGAGGGAGAGGAAAAGGGAGAGCTATGCAGCAAGTGGATCGTGTTGAAGAACTCTGGATCTGAGAACTGTTGGAACTGTTGGATCACTGTCATAGCCACATCCTGGTTGCAAAATGAGAAGTTACTAGCATGAACGACACTTGAACTTGAGTTCAATGCATGGCTACACTCAGACTATTCAGTTTCATGCAAAAAAGATGGGAACTAAAAGCAAAACCATGTATGAGCCTGAGTTAGCTCTTACAGAAGTGGGGTGGCCTCCAAACAAAAGTTTGTGGAGAGTTGGGCGATACTACAGCCAAAATGGAAATAAAGGAAAAAAACAGGTCAAACAAACCTGGAAATTTTGACAATATTTAGGGTCAAGTTGAAATGCTTTATTTATTCCAAAAGAAATTTTCATTTTCAGGCTATTTAACCTGCTTTTGATCTCCATGCCTTTTTGTTGTTTTTTTTGGGGTTTTTTTTTGTTTGTTTTTTAACTTTAGATTAACCAGATGAAAAAGACTGTTTCAAAATAAAATCTCACAATGTTTAAATTTGAAAAACATTGAAGCTAAGCATATCAGCTTTTCAGAAATGAAATAGTTCATTTTGAAAATGATGAAGTGAGGATAATACTTCTAAGAAGCAGCTTCTGACTGCATCTGCTATGACAGTCAGTGTATAGGACAGAAAATCTGTCTAACAATGGTGATAGAAATGCATGTGCCTCTAATCTCCTTTCTTTTGGCATGATTAGTACTGCTACACTAATGTGTTGTGTCTTGGGCAGCTGTCTAGCATCTCTGACTGTTCTGAGTCTAGAAATAATGTCTCTTCCAGATGTCACATTTGGGGATAGATGAGCTTACAAGGAAGATGTTAATCAGGAAACTTGAGACGATGGTGTCAGACAGACTGCTTCATGGAAACTCTTCAAATATATGTTACACACAAAAAAAAATCAACATTAAAAAATATATATATAAACAACAGAAGCTTGCAAGGGCATACATCCAAGCATTAAGAAATGCCAGATTTTACTTTTATTTGGGAAATCTTAATTCACTTCCCTTGTGCAAATAATCAAATCTTTACTAATGTATTTTAGACTTTTTCCACAGAATTTAAGCTCCACAGGACAGGCTGTGCTCTGTTAATGATCAGCTCGTCAATATTTTGTATGATCCCACACACTCAGTGGGTGACCTTTTTTGCACTATTCTTTGCTTCTTAGAAATAACTCACAGCCAAGAAGCCTGACAGAGGACCAAATTCCAGCTGATCAGTACAATGTGAGCCTTTGCATAAGACAACAGGTTCCCACTGACTCTGTGACAGCTGCTTAAAGATACATTTCCCTGCTCCCCAGATCTTGCTGAACGTGAGTCAGACCTCAATCTGAGGACAGAATTAGTAATTAATCTCTACATCAGTGTAGTATCTGAATACTGCACAAACATTAATTACTCAGATCATTAATTTCTACAAAATACCTGCAATGTGAAGACAGATCATTACCCCAGATTTACAGATACTAGAAAATTTTGAATAAAATTTCCTCTGACTTTCATTAAATAGCATGAAATGTTCTATGTTACCATTTGCTCCATGCAAGACCCCCGAGGGCGCTGGGTTTCATAACCCATTTAGGGTGTCTTCATGGATGCTGACATCTTCCACATCTTTTTTACATATCCCTCTTCCTCTGGCTTTTCCTCCCTACCCATTTTCTTTGCCTTCTGCACTTGGGGATCTCCCTAATTTCCCATACCCTGTGCCCAGTTTGTCTTAGACTTTTCTGAAGACCACATTGTCTGGGTTTGCATCTCTCCCCTTCTACTCCCTGCTATCTTAACCATATTAAAAATTTTCTTGCAAATTTTAGGTCTTCTTTTTTCCAAAATCCTTGTCAAAGTGTGTGTGGACTCTTTACATGCCCTGCTGGTTCACTATCTACCTCTGCTTGGACATCCCTTGGCTCCCTATAATTTTCATCTGGCTCCAGTATCTGTCCCCCTTTGTGCACTTCCACTGTCTTCTTCCAGTCCCCTCTCTGCCTCACTGAGAAACAATTTCAACTTCAAGCCCTTTGTCCTCCTCACAAACCTCCTGATTGCAGACCCATTCCTTCCTGTGGTTCCATTTTCATTTTCTTGTGTCAGGAGCTCATGGCAGTATCTGGAATTATCCTGGCAAAAACAGTTGCAGGTAGTGTCCTAAGCCCCTGATTTTGCAGCCTACTCCAGCCATGGTGAGAAGGGATGAGATAATGCTCAGAATGACACAGAGCAGCTCCAGGCTCAATCCCTGTCCTGGCCAGCACTGGGGATGCCATTAGTAGCCTCTTCTCCACAAAACAGAGTCACAGACTAGAACAGATGAAACCAAAATGTATTGGATGTGGCTAAATCTATAAATCCCTTTGTATCAGTGCTGTGTGAAACTAGTGGTTTCCACAGGGTGAAGGAAATACTGCCTTTCTCTTCAAGAAGGGGAATACAAGAAGTCTTTGTTTCTTGAATGGCAAAAAGAGCCAGGCAGAAGGTGGAAAAGCCTAGCCTGCATGAGTCTGGTATTTTCTAATCATCATTTTCAGCACAGGTACCAGTCCTTTGTTTAACTCATCACTTCATTTAGCATAATTGTGTGACGCAGTTATTACATGACTGTGTACATGTTTGTTTAAAAGAAAAAAAAAAATCAGAGCCTTAAGTCCTGAAAAAGGAGAGAAATAACACAGTAGTGCAGAGCAGAATAGTCCAGGTAGCAAAAGCTAATACTTACTGTATAGTAACAGTGTCCTGGAGAAAGGAGGGATGAGGCAGTTCCATGTATACCTGTCAGCTTTCAGAGGATATGAGAAAAGAGTGGAAAACGTCTTTTTTTGTTGAAGATCTTGTAAGGCAAATTCTGAATAGGAGTTCTGTCATCAAGGCTGGAGATAAGCTTATAAAAATGTTTATGTGGATGCAATAAAAGTTAACCCTTCCTGAGAAGGCAGTACAGAGGACTCCTGGGAAAGGTGGTCATCACTGACAATAAAAATGTACTGAACTATTGCTGCTGTGATAGGAAGGAAATGGGAATGACAAATTATTTTTTCTAATGTATCTGCAAGTGGTGTTCTGGACAGAATCTTTTCTTATGTGTATTTGGGTTAAATGCCTTTATTTCTCTTTGTTTTGCACTGTGTAAATGTTTCTCTATAATTCTACACACACAAGCAGCATTTTTTAAAATGATATGTAGTAAAAATTGAGTGATTTGAAGTAAAAGATGACAGCTTATCTGTCTGCTTGGAAATGCAGGGTATAGTCCTGCAAACATTTCCATTCTTGTTTGACACTTGTGAGTTGCCCTTGAATAACTTGCCCAGGGTCACCCAATAACAATGCTGCCAGACCATAAGGAATTTTTTCATGTGTATTTGTAGGATCCTGTCTGTCTAGAATTAGCTGAATTCCAGAGGAAATAACTTTCTAAAAGGCATGCAGGAAAATATTCACAGTGAGAGATTTACTGTACATCTTTAGCCTTTTTTCCTCAGGGCAAATTTCTGTTTATGTAGGAATAAGACTTAGGCAGCAGCAGTCATGGTAGTAGTTGTGTAGTGAATGGCCAGAAGCAGTCTGCTATTGCTGTTACTCTGCCTGAGCTTTAAATGCACTTGAAATATTTAGAATTTTTCATAAATTTTATTTGATCATCTGTTCAAAGACCAGCAGCACATAGTATGCAATCTATGATTTATTTTCTGCTTTTTATTAAATAACAAATATATCTCTGAACATGGGTTTCCTTCTACAGAAGCATACAGCTTTTTGAATTTGTAGATGATCTAAGATACATGGGAGTGGAATAATGGAAGTCCTATTTTCTCATAAAGCAAAAGATGGAAGTAGCTGTACCTGAGCAAAATGTAGCCTGAATCACCGGTCAGTATTCAAATCTCGCAGGCTTGTTTTAATTAGGAAGATGAATTGACTCAAGAAGTAATGTAAATTCCTCGTGTAATCTTGCTTGAAAAAAAAAACTGTAGAAATAAACAGCATGAAATTTCCTTGCTCACAGATCCTCAGGCCTGTCTTTCCAGGGAGTTCTTGCTTTAAGAAACACTGTCCTGTTTCTCATTCTAGTTATGGTACTGTGGCTTTCCTTCTCCAGTGCACACATCCTGTAAATCAGTATCCTAACCCATGCACTTCCATCCGGGGAAATTGCTGTGGTTAGGTCTCCTCAAACTGTGCCTGCAGTTAAATGTGTCGGGGAGCAGATTCTTTGTCTGTGCCTGTTTCACTTCAGAAAAAGATTTAATTGCTTGAGTCTGAAAGATGTGCATGGCAAATCCATCAATTCCACTGAGGTCTGTGTTTGTCTTTGGGTCAGCACCCTCTATAACAGCCATTAAAATCTTTCCGCCTAACTATATGGCCAGAAAAAAATTTCAGCGATTGAATGAAGATAAATGACCTGATCTGTCTGAACTTCTGAAGTCAGCAAACAGGGACTGGGAAAACCACCGTACTGTCACGTTTCTGGTAGTTACATCTGCTTAGGGCAAAAAAGTACCATAAGGACAACCCTTCACATGCTAACACTTCAGCATCAGAACCTGGCAAACATTAGGAAAATAGAGGCAAAGGGCATAAAAAATCCACAAATGGTAAAAGACTAAATGCATAGTCCATTTCTTGCCT
Source organism: Strix aluco (assembly GCF_031877795.1). Taxonomy (NCBI): domain Eukaryota; kingdom Metazoa; phylum Chordata; class Aves; order Strigiformes; family Strigidae; genus Strix; species Strix aluco. The sequence goes on along the minus strand of NC_133931.1, from coordinate 11,615,118 downwards.
CTAAAAGCACTGTCAAGATTTAAAGAACAGTTATCCTTCTGCAATTTATGAACACCATTCTCTTGCTTCCTCTTGTCCCATCAGCGGAGATACTATATTAATTCTGTGATGCTGTGGAGGTTTAATTGAACCTCTTTCACTTTGCACCATTATCCTCACAGCATCACTCAGGTTGTGATGTAGTGATGAAGTGTGTCTCTCCGTAAGATCCTCTCTGCTGGATTAGAAACTGTGGCCAAATATAACGAAGGGCTCATACAGGATGAATTCATGCTGTTGGCTCAAATTTGTGCAAATGGATGTAGTTGGGTTAATTTTTTTCGTCATATTTTAGGCCACATCAATTTTTTTCTCTGCATCATTCCCAGTCATCTGTACCTGTCTATACCAATCTGGGTTCTGTGTTATGTTTGCTTCCACAGCTGGTATGGTTGCATGACAATGACTGATTCAGGTCAAATTTGTATTGCTGGATGATCTGTCAGTACATAGATCTGGTACTAATTGTCATTATCAAAGTATTAGCTTTCATTTACAGACCGGGAAATAAATGGTATAGAAAGTAAAGACCTGTGCTTTGTGCTTCTGTATTTGAAAAGCACTGAGGAGAGTTCAAGAGTTCCCCTGGGTATTCTTCTCTAGTTATAATGCTTGGAAACTAGGAATATGGATATGAGCAAATATTCTGATAGGTGTAATCAAGATAATTTCCTGATCAGTGCAGGCCACATTCAATAAATGCCACCAATCGATGGACTGGGAGTTAAGGACACCAATGCCAGTTCATGGGTTTAAGTGGTATTTCTTCATTCAATTGTAAATAGGCGTCATTCACTTTACCTGTATATCTGAGGTGCAGTATGATTACTGGTGTCACTTTTGGTGTAGCTGCAAGAGAAATATTATTGGATGTGTTAAGATTCTTCTACTTCTAATACAACAGTCTCTAAATCCCTCACTTGTGCTGGCCCAGCGCAATAGAAACAGGCTAAGGCACATCAGAATAATTGTTCTGGCCAATGAAGATCCAGCTCCCTTACAAAAATTATTTTATATTTCCATCTAGAAAATATCCCCATTAAAATGTTTATTATGTTTTTCTTTGAGAGCACAGAATCATAGTTACATTTTCTCCTCTCTTCCTGCCTGAGACATGTGACATTTCAGTCATTCAGCTTCTTTGACAGAGGTGCAGACTGACATTTCACATGCTCTGCTGCAATCTAGCCCTCTGTCTTTTGCAGAAGTGAGGAACTAGTCAACTTTGTGATGCTTATGCTGTCACACAGCTCCTTTAATTCAACAACAGACTAGATACTGAATGTATCACTTTATGGGTACTGTTTGTCACCAAGAAGAGCCTCTCTTTGATTGACAGTTTAGTTTCTTTAGAAATATGATTGAATGTTTGACAGAGAGATACTGAGCTGTCAACTTAGAGTCCCAAATATTTAGTGGGATGTAGCCCCACTGTTTCAGGGGGATTGAGGGTGGAGGTTTACCATGTATTTGTGCTGTCAGTAATGACCATAAAAAGGTTTGGGGCTTAGTGTTCAGGGCAGGACTTGCAACCTCCCTTTTCTGCTTTCCTATTCAACCTGGGAGATATAAAGGCACCCCGATACCTAACCTTTTTTGCATCTTGCAGCCTTCTGATCTCCAGTTGTGCATTCACATGTGGAAAATCAAGAGAAACACTGCTTCCAGAGTTGTGGAGGTTTAAAGACACAAAGGAATCCAAATTTATAGTGAGAAATATCATCTTCTACTAGAGCTGTTAATACCATTTTAATACACAGACTAACTTTGGGGAACAGTTTAGCTTTGGGGAACAGACTAGCTTTGTTCTTCACTAGGGTGCAGAATCCCTTCAGAACAGGAAATTTAGATCTGTAAGAATGGGTGTCACAGGAGTGCTTTGGCCAGGGTACTGCCTGCATATATCGGTGGGATATACTACAGAGAGTAAATTAACTTTATTTCTGTTCTTTACAGGCATTTAAACCCCTTCTTTCTAAACCAGAGGTGGTAAGGGGATCTTTGCTTCAAAGTCAGTGTAAGGGCACTCAGAGAGCGTGTAGGATTCCCAAGCCAAAGTCCCTGCTTTATCTAAAGTATTAGCACATATCCTACTCCTTTGTGAATTCCTAAACACTTTACCTGCTTGGAGATTGTTATGCAATGGGCCTTTTATCAGTTTCTTCTTTTTATGCTTTTCCACTTTACATAAGGTAACAAAGCCCATATTGTGAAGCAGGTTTTCTCTACTTACCAGTGAATGTCCAGACTACTAGATGATAGATTTTTTTTTTCTTGTCTTTTGATTTAGGAAACATGCTGAAATGGAGGTATCTGACATTTCTAGTTCTTCTGATCAATCCTGGCTGTAGTCACTGCAATATCTGTAAACTAGCCTACCAGAGATTTGATCTAATAATGGTATGGATATTCCATTACTTCACATATTTGCACTGAAGACATATTTTTTAATATGTGGATGATGCCTGAAGAAATATTGTATGATGTACAACACCACTAGAAAAGACAACAAACTCTTAGATAAGAAGTGTAAATGGCTAAAGCCCTATTTAAAAACTTTCTGTTCTCATGCAAGACTGTTCTTTTCATCCTTGATCCTGTAGTTGTCCCAGAACATCCAGGAGCCAGGCATGAGAAGTGAGGAAGGTAAATGAACTTACGCTCAGTTCCCCTTCTAGCTCTTTGTCACCAGAAGGAATGGCTGGATTTGACTGAGCAATTTTTGCCCCTCTTTAATGAGAATGAAAACATTGTGAAGTCAGGAGGCTTGAGAACTTACAGAATTCTTCTGGTTGCCTGCAGGGAAGTTAAAATACAAGCAACATAGATTTTATTCAGTTTTCCTAATTTAGGACTACATTGTGGAGTGGAATGCTAAGCACTGAGTTGTGCTTACAGAGCTGGAGGCAAATTGGAGTCTTGATGGAAAGGAACGAAAATGGCTAATACAATTTGAAAACTGCTTACTCAGAAATTAATATGTTTTTTCTTCCCTCTTCCCTGCTGCTGTTACCAAATCCCAGAAAGGTGCTTTTTAACAATAAGGAGTGCAATACATTTCATACATGTTAACAGTATCCCAGGGGGTAGTGAGATGTTGCTATGCTCCAAGTAATAAAATACATACTGGGATGAAAAGAAGAGAGATGTAATTACTTAAGCAAACAGTCCAGTAGCTGGAAAATTCATCTGTCATCCAGCCCATCACTGAGTCCTGTCCCACAGCTGAGGTAAAGTTGCATATTTCTGTTGATTTCAGTGGAATACATCTGGTTTATTTCAGTTCTTGATTTGGCCTTTTACCCAAAGAACTAGGCTGTAAGTCAGTAGAAACGAGTATCTAATGGGAGGAAGAATATGGCAAGTTGACTGGGACAAGTTTTAACAAATATATGTGGAATGAAAATGGTCTTTTTACTAAGTTAAGCACCGATGATGCATGGATCTTGTGGCGGCTCTTAGGAATAGCGCGGTAAATCTCATTCTCTCTGAGTTTCAAGAAATACAATATCTGATCAATAAACTGACCAAACACTGATTATTTGTAGTGGAAAATTGCCTCTCTGGCTACTAAAATTGTGGAGCAAAGGTTGTTTCCAATTTGAGAAGGTACTTTATTGTATGTGTAGCCCAAAGAAACAGATCAATCTCCTATCCCTAAAGTCAAGGAGCCTCATCTGGCCTGGAAACAGTGAGACATAAAACTAGGTCTGTCTTCACAAGACCTGCATTTATTTGGCCACAGTAAGATGCATTCCTTAAAGCTTGATAATAAATTGCCTTCTTGGGGGTAGGAGACACGCAGTTAAGTTCTACACATAGGCAGAACATTTTTATTCAATGCACAAATTCCTCTAATGATTTCCCATTTTAAAAAAAAAGGCAAAAAGTGAAGTACTTACAGGTGTCTTAAATATGGTTCTTTGTTATTTTGATGGTGATGATGATGGTAATGTTAATGATAGTATATTTCTTGAAGTTCATTTGCCCAGTTTCAAAGAGGAAATTGGATCTAGGGTCATTCAAAGCTTCATCAAATGGGTAAGCTGTAAAATAAAAATTACTTCCTGCCACAGTTCCAATAAACTTCCCCTTCCTGCATCTCCTACCCTCCATGTATAACATTCCCCTTGTAGGTTCCTAATGATGATTTAATCTCCTTCTCTCTTGCTTTATGGGAGCCAGTAGCTGAAACTCTATTTAGATTGATTGTTCCTCACTTGTTAGTAACAAGTGGAAAATTAATGGACATGAACAAAAATGAAAGAGGAGATTCAGATTCAGCTTCCTCTGCAGCACAGGGTTTTGATTTCAGACAGTTTATTCCTAATTTGAGGACAATGACAGTGAATTGATAACATTCTGGGTGTGTTAGGATTCAGTGTGAAAGCTGATAAAGTATCTTATGACCTTTTTGGTTCAGATTTAATTATCCCCCAAAACAGCTCTTTATTCTTCCCTGCTGATGCTCCCCCTGGCCTCTTTCCCATTCACTTGGAAAACTTCACAGAGGCTGGCTAGATTGCAATGAATAGTGCTATAATTATTCCTATATGCCAGTTGTAGCTTTTGCAGTTGTTTCATAACTGACACTCCAGACAATTTCTCTGCCTTTCTCAGTAGAATAGACTGGACATATCAGTTCAAAATTTTTAAATGTTTCTTTTTCCTCCAGGATGGTGAAAATTTGCTGTAGTAGTTTCCTGGTGGAGGGCAGGGACTTGAGGCAACTCTGTTCCCAAGTTTACTGTTGATGCGATGGAAAGAAGCCAAGAAACCTGCATCTCTGTATTTCCTTGTGGGGTAGGAGGAGAAGTCTCACGTGGGTCTGTGGGATCTCGCCCCAGGGCTGTCTTCCAGACCCAGTGTGCTTCCACAGGAACCTGGGGCAATCTCCCTGTCTTTTGCTCCCGGCAACATCAAAGGTAACACCTTTGACCAGCTTCCTCCAAGCAATGTCCAGTAATATGTACAGATATCGAAACATGTATTTTGGTTTTATAGCACATGCAAACAAATCTGTGCTGAAACCAGACACTGCCATCCACACTGCTGCTGGAGAGGAGTGAGAGACAGTGTCAACCACATACAACAGAGGTTAGCTACATGGCCTAGTAACTGATGAAGACCACTTAGGTAATAAGTGGCTGAGGACTGCCTAGGAGAATCTAAAGAATACAATAAAGAATGGGCTGTTTTTCCAAAGATGCATTATAATAATAATAATTTTATTATTAGTAATAATAATAATAATAAATAATTTTTTGTAACCAAAGTACAGGTTCTTTGGACCATATATTAAAATGTGACCCTCATCCACAGCAACACAATTTTGTTTTTTTGACAGCCTGCTTAGAAACAACCTCAATGAACAGCTGCAGGTTTCTGGTACGAAAATGTTCATGAAAAGAATACTGTATTTTTGAACATAAGGAGTTAGCAAAGTACTGCACCTTCCAGGGTGGTGGTGTGCTTCAAATGGGATGGATTTCAGCCTCTCATTAGGATTTCATATTGCCTTTCAGCAGTAATTTCCCCATTGTTCCAGCCACTTCTTCTTTAACTCCTTTATTTCTATGGAGAAATAACGTTTGTGGATAGTTTTGCAATACCCTCTCCACTTTTAAGTCAGTCTCTCATGCTAACTGTTGGCACTCAGGTGCTAGCAAAGAGGATTTAATAAGAGTCAACAGCTCTTGAAAGAAGGCTTTTTCAGATCTAGGAAAAGAATATAAAATTATTGTTATAGAAGCAGCTCACTTCTGTCCTAGCTCACTTTAAATATAAACATGTGATTTACAAGGTTTTCTTATGGTGGCTATAATCATGGCATGGAAACTGTTACAATGCCTGTAAATCTGTGAAAGATTTCCAGCCTGATTGACCATATTTCCATGGTCTCTCTAATCCATGTCCCATTAAATCAATGAGGATCAAGACCATGGCAGAAAGCATTAGATGAGGAAGACAAGATGTAATTCAAGTAGAAAGCCAACATTGCTATCTTGTGTATAGCAAACAAAGGTGAATGCACAGCAAGTGAACTGTTGGAGAATACTAAAAAATCTGGGAAACCTACTTTTCAATCACTGTTGCTGGAGCAAGATACTGAGATAGAAGCTTCAAGCCAAAAATGTTCTCAGACATCTTGCAGGAGTGATTCAGATGAATGTTACCCCCAATATCACTTTTCCACCTCTCACAGTTGTGAGATTATAATGGATTGTATGGGCACTCTTTATCTAGAAGGTAAGAAAATTAAAATGTTTATGGATGGAATGGAATTAACAGTAATAGTTGAAACTCTTGCTGAGTGCAAGAAATTCATTAGATCCCCAAGGTACTGGCTGTTCTATAAGAGGCAGATGCAATTCAGTGCTGATAGATATAAGATAAAGCACATGGGAATACCCACATATACCATGATGGGCTCTAAATGAGCTATTGCCATCAAGAAGGAGATCTTGGAGTCACTTTGTATGTTTCCGTGGTGGTCAATATGCAAGCAGAAAGTTAAGAATTGTCGGGAAAAGAATAGACAATAAAGAAGGAAACTTTGTAATGTCACTGTGTTGTACACACATATCAGGAACTCTGTCTGCACCTACCTCGAAATCAGCAGAGTAAAACCTCAGAGGAGAACTGAAAAAAGGAAAAGAAAAATGCCAGCTATTGTGAGAAGTAGGAGTGATTTTGATCTGAGAAGAGACCAAATACCCCAGAATCCCTTAGACTAAAAAAGAGAAACCCAAAAGGTTATATATTTAGGCTTTTTGGCATTGGGAATGTAGCAAAGACAGTGAGGTGAGAATGACCATTCATAACTAATCATATCAGAACTGCTAAAAGACACCAAGAAAAATTATAAGGCTGTTTTATAGAATAAACTAAGTACACATGAGAGGAAGGATCACTCTGTATTTGCACTTATCTTCAGCTATTTCTAAGTGTCCGCTCCTGGCTATTGCCAAAGGAAAGGTGGGTGAGGGAACTGGATCTTAGGTTAGAGAGAGTAATAGGCCATTCTCATATCCTTGTGTTGCTTGCATCCATACCTACTTAGGTAAATCTCTCAGTATCTCCAAGGGGTGTTTAAAGTACAGTCTCAGGGCACTTCAGCACTTACATTCCTTTAAGGCTTTTGGTTACCTCATAAATATAGTAGCAGGTCCTAACTAGTCTCCAAACATAACGCACAATCCTTCTAAGCTGGTTTAGCTTGATTTATTGGAAAAACACATAACACCAGATGAGATTACTGCTCACACATTGTGTGATGCACCTGGCTAGGAGCAATGCCAGATATATGTCTCAGCAGACTTCATGTTAAAATTCAATGGAAGAATAAAGCATCAAATGTATCAAATTCACTCTAATGTACATCCTTCTGCAATAAAAATTAAGATATCTTATGTACCATGGAATAATATGTATACTGTGTCTTTTTTCCTATGAGAGATGCTGGAGGCATTACATATATTACGTATAATGTGCATATATATTATATAGTATATATATTATACAGCTTTGTTCTGAACTCTGAAAATATTGGCTTACATTCTTTGGAAATGCCACTGTTCAGCTTCATTATTACTTTTTTTTTTTTTAATCCTGGTTTTTTTTTTTTTGTTTCTGCTCTGTGGTTAGCCTCTGTAGTGCACTGGACATGACACGTTAAGAATAGATGTCTGAACTAGATAAATATGCTGTAATTGAGTATTAATAGAAAAAATATACATGGGCTTTATGACAGACTTGTCAAGGAAACTGTGACAAGCTTTCCTGTCTTGGCATCTTGATATCAGATTCCTAATGCTTAATTAATTTTCCTTTTCTTAACATGAGACTAAATCGTATATATGATCAATTCAGTTCTTCTGTCAACATTAATACGGACGATATGCACGCAGGAGTTGGCATATCATATGCTCTAATTTATCTGAAGTAATGAGCGCATTCTGCTAGGAGCAGGAAAACCCTCAGCAGTAGAGAGCTAGTGATCTTCAGTTGGGTTTGCTTGAAGCAGAGGCCGGCAGAGCTGCACCCACTGCCTCATAGGCTTTAGCAGAAGGGCAATTTCAGAATCTGTGAAGCTGTGCCTCCATCCAGCACAGCTGTTTGCAAAGGGATTCTCTATCAATATCTTTCACATCATTCCCCCGTGACCAGCACCCACTTTGCATGAGCCTATGCAAAAGAGCTACCAAGATCATGTTCTCATAGGAGACCCACTCTGGAGGCAAAGCCAGCTGAAGGACCCCTCACACCTCTCCTCTGCCTGTTTGTGTCCCTGATCCCTATCTCAGCTGAGCTAGCTTAAGTGCTTTGGGAGCTGTCCTGAAAGCCAGGTAACCAAAACACCTCAGTTTAGAATAAATCCCTTCCAGTTTTCATTTCTGGAAAGCATTGAACACAGCCTGCAAGCAGTTGTCCCAGCACAGCTGAGGGACCAGACAGCTGGGGAGGCATGGATGGCTGGGGATACTGAGGGGAAAAGACAGAAAAACTTTTAAAGCTGGTCCACAGCTAAAACTAATATCTGGCTGCACTACACTTGATTGTTGCAGGAGTAAGCCAGCAGCAAATTACTGTTCTCTGAAGCGAGGGAGAGTCACAAAGATAATTATACATCAAAGAGCTAATTCTTTCTTGAGCTTGTCTTGTAACAGCACAGTTTGGCTGCTGTCTCTTGCACTGGGCTCTGTTGAAGGCAGTGGCTGTCCCTCGCATTTCCCAGTGCCCCACATGTATGTAGAAATGGAGGTGTGGGGCTGATTTTTCTGTGGGAGCCCCCTGGCAGGTTCAGTGTGGGACCAGGCAGAGCAACACAGTGGTGCTGCTTGCATTGCCTGTGCCTGTGGCTGAGGGGACCAGCTGTCTCTGCTGCTGTCACAGAGGCATGGGTCAGGATGAGCTCCTACATGTCCCCTGCTGCGGCTGCTCAGGACAACGTCCTCCACACCACCCCAGGATGGCAAACCTCTCCTAGACATATAACCCACTCTCCATCTCAGACCTAGCCTTTCCTCCTCATTCTCTCCATCCCTGTTTCCTATCTGTTTATTCTCTGCTCCCCTTCTTTCCTGTAAGACCTGGGACATGATTGTCCCACCTGGTGTAAAGCCTCAGCCAGAGCACCACATCCTGTCAGGTTACAGTCCAAGGGACACAGCAAAGTTGATGAGAGTTCCAGAAAACAACCTGCAAAGAAAAAATGGGGTGGTTCAGCCTAAGAAAGAGAAAGATGTAGAGGGAGCGTGATATCCCTCTTCAAATATATGAAAGGGTGCTGCAAGAAGACAACAATCTGTTCCAATGTCCATGATTGAAAGGCTTGACCTGCAGGCAGCCTTGCAGGCGCTTTGGCACGGAGGACATGAAAGTCCCAAGACACACATCTTGGATGAGAAGTGGGGAGGTACCCTGTGTGTTTTCTCTTCTTTGAAATTTTTAGGAACAGATTTGGCCACAGCTGCTGCTCTGCTTCCCTGCACAGGTGGCAGACTCTGTGCTTTTCCTGCCTCTCAGGCTGCCATTACAGGAAAGGACGAGAGTGTCAGGACAACCAGCTCCAGCAGGGCCCTTCCCCGGGCTGCAGTCCTTCAGGGACAACCTGCTCCCGCCTGGGCTCTCCACGGCCGCAGCTCCTGCAGGAAATATCCCCCCGCTGCGGCGTGGGGCCCTCCCCGGGCTGCAGGGTGGGTCTCTGCTCCCGCGGGGTCTCTCCAGGGCTGCAGGGGATCCCTGCTCCGGGCCTGCAGCACCTCCTGCCCTCCTCGTCCTCCGGCCTCGGGGTCCCTCTGCTGCTGCTCCCTCCTTGGCTTCCTCCTCCTCTGCCTGGGCCGCCTTTGGCCCTTGCTGAAACCTGGTTTCCCCTGGGCGCCCCCAGCTTGGCTGAGGGGCTCAGCTGTGTCCTGCGCTGGGGCCGTTGGAGCTGGCTGGGACTGGCTGGGACTGGCTGTGTCCAGCATGGGGCAGCCCCGGCCTATCCCCACAGAGGCCGCCCTGCAGCCCCCTGCCAGCGCCTGGGCGCAGACACCTGACAAGCAAAAGTAGAGTTGTTCCTGCCTCGGTCAGGGGGTTGGATGAAGAGCTCAATATCTCATGGTTCTATGAGCAAATGGGATCCTGGTGGGGAACATGGATGTCTGTGCCCCAGAGGGATGGGAGAGGTGCAGGCGGGCTCCAGACAAGCACAAGGTGAGAAAGGGGCCTCTGGTCCCATGGGCAGGTGCAGGGGCGAGGAGGAGGGGGCCAAGGGACTGGTGCAAATCCTCCCTCAGGCCCTTCAGATGCCAACGTCCAGAAGAACCTTCATCCTCATGTCCCCACCATTAGAGGAGCAAACAGTCCTACAGCCTCAGGTAACAGATCTCACACAAGAGGAGGGTTTTGAATGAGGGTCAGTCAGTTATTTGATGTCTTTGCTTCAGTGCCACACACGCTCCATTTAAGCCCAGATCAACAGTCATATTAAGGGGTCTTAGTTCCATTCATTCACCCTCCTCTACCCTCTCTGCATGGGAGTTTAAACCAGGCACTCCTTGGCCAGCCTCTGCATGCCAAATTTAATCACAAGGGAGAAATCACCCTGACAAAATATGTGCACAGCTCCCCACACTAAATCACACAGACTAAATCACACACTCTGCCAGCCATGTTCAGGATGAAAAGTAATTCACTTCATGAACACTCCCCTTGATTTAAATAGCAGGGTATGCCAGCTGTTTTTAATTTATGAGCTTCCCCCCCCCCCCCCCCCCCCCCACTGCTGCCGGTGGCCACTGTTTGTGGTATATTGTTGTGATGCACTAAGCGTATATTAAAGCTTCCCAGCACATCCTGTAACATAAATTCTCTGTCTGCACTGTTTGTAACTTTGACAGCCATCAGTTGTAGAGGGTCTGAAACTTGCCATTTTTCATCTTCTCATCAGACTGAATTTCAGCAAATTTATATTTGTGACTAGGAGGTTGTAATGTCCACTTATTTTTGCAGGATACGCTGATGGTATAAACAGCATTTACAGCAGTCTAACCACACTAATAATGTAACCATGCTCTGTATTTAAGAAAGCTAGAAGGTGAATTCCTGTCTCAGAGAGGTATGGGGTTTTTCTTCCATTTCAGCTGCATCTATATAATGGTGATCTCAGCAAACATTTGTTTGTTAAGGACTGCATCTCAATTAACCTGAACAGTTTTCAAATTGAAACAGAAGAAGAAGTGCATGAAAAGGCCATCTATAAGCAATTCAGAGTGAATTGCTGCAATTTATTGCCAGCTTGAAACTCTGATGGACCAAAGGTAAATCACTCCATTCTGAAACCAAGCAAAAATGATCCACAATTTTTTTTCCTCCCTGTTGAATTTGAAGATAAAACAACCTAGGTCCTGAATACACAGGAGTGAGTTGTTCTACAACCACAGAACGTTTTTAGCTGTTTAAAGACAAAGCAGTGCTGTATGATTTTGTCCTTATGCTCACAGCCCTCCCCATCTTGAATCAAGGGCTGAGGCTCTTTAGAGACTCTCTTTATGGCAATCTAGCCTACGCTGAGCTGAAGACCTAGCATGTTCCCTCATCAAAGCAGCAGGAACTCCTCCTGCCAGAGCTTTTACATAGCTCCCCGGCTACAGCAATAGGTAAAATTCACTCCCGCAGAATAGACTGAGGTTCCTCTTGTGAGATGAGCCTGCCCAGTGGAAGCTGACACTCAGTAGAAAAGTACAAAGGACATCACTAGACAAACTGAACTTAGTTGATCCCCATAGGACAGTCTCACACCCAGGAAGATCTCATCTTTACTCCTAATAACAACACCCTTCAACCATAAAACAGAGTTTCATTTTAGAGTCTTGCTGTGTTCTTAGCTCTCACCATATGCTCTGACAAGCAATCCCCTGTCTGTATAAAAGCCACAAGTGAAGAGCATGCAGGACCATCAGAGCAGGGCAGCCCCTACTGAAGGGGAACCTTGGAGGACCAGCCGGCTCGGTAGCACCATTCCAATAAGCAAAAGTATGATCAAAACATGCAAGCAATTGTCTTTTTTCAGATTGAAGATTGGCAGAATAATAATGCTCTAATGTAACTGTTACACAACTTTCATTATTAAATTAGGAGAAGGAAGGCACCTCAGAATCAAAAATGTAAAGCTATGATTTCTGTAGCAACCAGAACTGCACTAAACATATCAGAACATCTCAAAAGAAAATCTTTAATCTAAAAAGCTTCTTATCTGGAAGACTATGAATCTAAATTTTTGCACATTAGTTGTGGCCAGGTTTCACACTGCCTGCTATTACATGAATTGCAGGAAGTCTGTTTTCAGAGCGTGGCTTTACATCCGAACTTTGCAGATGAGTCAGGAAGGAGTGCCTGCATCCTAAACTTGGGAGAACTGGACCAGAATCAAACATGAAACAAAATGTACTTATCATATTCAACACACAGCACGCAACTCTGCATGGACTCAGTGGAGACCTCTTAGGTGGGGTCAAACTGGAATTTCCTGACTTTGTTAAGAAGTAAATGCTAACCCATGGAACTTTGTTAATAACTTCTGTGTTTTCAAGAACAAATTGCGAGAAATTGCTTTTCCCTAATGTTGAGACAGTTTTTCTTGAGCTCCACAGGTCTTTCTTGGTCATAAAATCCAGCTCTTCTAGACTATCATTTGGGTAAAATTCAACCCTTATTCTCTGGAATCCTAAGGAGCGTACATTTTTTTTGATGTTAAGACACTGTTGTTTATTGTTATTCTCTGAGTTAAGGCAAAGTAGACGATTAGGCGGCATGAGCAGGAAATGAGACAATAACAAAGATGAAATATGAGTTGAAGAAATTCCAGAAGTCCTTGAGGAAGATATTAATTAAGGATATTGATGGGTAAGATATTAATTAAGGAATGCTTATTTGTCTGGCTCCAGTCAGGTTAACAAATAAACCCTAAAACTTCATATTCCTATCTAGACAGGAGAAAGGAGAAAGTGTACGTGGCCATGACTGGAAATGAATGTCTGATGGTGAAAGAAGCATAGGTACCATTGGGTGGGATGTGATGTTCAAAAGAGCTCAGAGTGAGGGAATTTACCTAAGGCAATGAGCTAACGTGTACTAGGCATATACACTTTTTGCTGCTAGGATTTTTCCTTCTGTTTTTTTAATATAGATTTAAAAGAGTAGGCAAAGACTTTGTTTGAAAGTGGATTTTTAGTCTCACTCTCAGCCACTTGTCAGACATTTCTGAGAACAAGTGTTTGGTAGTGATGGGAGTGGAAGAATCAATCATGCTCTGACAGCTGGCACTGAGGGAATTTGACCTTGGGATTACAGTTGAGCATGGACATAGCAATGAATGAGGGTGATTTTGACACAAGAGAAATGTGCTTCAGTCATCCTGAATACGAGTCCTCAATGCTGGTCCTGAAGACCCTCCAATCATACTTCTTGTTTTGTAACTCTCATGCCCTACTTTATGTTTAATTTCTGTCCTCACGATCTTTCTGTCTGGGATTAAGTGGAGGAAAGCAAGTGCCCTCCATGGGGTTTAGTGCATAATCCTAAACTGCATAACAAGGAATCAGTGTTTAGGAATCATAGACAAAACACCTAGACCTTTCCAGTTGATCAGCTGTGGGCACAAGAGAAACTTGGGTCACTGAGGAGCAGTTTGTGTTCTAGAATTGCTATTTCCCCTGCACTCATGTCATTGATTTCAGCAAAGTTTTGAGACACAACTGATGAATGTATCTATGTTTCTGCATATTCTGAAATAACTTCAAGTCAAATCTGATATTTCCTGGAACAAATCACACTGGAAATTTTGGGCCCCAGAGCTGTACAGATAGTTCCTTTCCCAACCAGTGAGGCATCTGTTTGTATTGTTTCCAGGTTTAGACAAATGACTTACTGGGTTTTGTGTCTGTTATGAAATTTTCCATCTATATTTCTGCCCATGAAATATATTCTTAAAGACATGGGCAGATGTGGCCACAAATACACCTTCCACCTATGTGCAGTACATAATGACATGTAGTCGTTTCTAATTTTTATTGAAACTCACTACATTGAAAAACACTTACAAGGCACTACCAAACAAGACAGAGGGGAACACCAATCCTGATTTGGCTAGGCTTTTTTCTGCTCAGTTTTCTTCCCCTCCATGTTGCACTTCACTAACATTTCTAGCAGCAGATGAAGAATTATTAGATTCCTCCTCCCGTTTTGCTCCCCTCTCTCATCTTCTCGCTTTTGTCCTCTCTCTAGAATTACAAATCTTGTTCACCCTAAAAAACATAACTTCTTTCTATCAATGTCTAAAGCCCAGAAACTCAGCGCATTCTTCCTTCTTGCTGAAATAACCCCACTGTTATTGCCGGTGAGTGAGGCATTGTAGCAACCAGGCTCTGGAAAGGAGTGGATTCTTCCCTCTTTCTCACTGTTGCAAGCTGGGAAGATACTTCACTGATTTTGCTGAAGTGAGAGAAAAATCAAGCACCACATTCACTATTCAGCACAGATCATTCACTGTCTATTATGAGCTGAAAATACCATTATAGGAAGCATTAAGATGGCATAGCTACTAGTAATGAGCATCTATGTATCTCTATTATATTGGTTTTTAGATAACAAGGCGTAGTGAATGCAAAGGGCCTCACCCAGGCTGCCAAAAAAAAAAAAAAAAAAAAAAGAAAAGAAAAAGAGAAAAAAAAAGCCTGCCCTAAGTAGTTCTTTCTCTTCTTGAAGGCTGTTAATGAAAAGGGGAAAAAAAATAACACTTGAAATGAAAGATGTCGAGGATCTGCTTGTCCTCGCACACATTCACTGTGTGCTGAAGCCTGTAACAATGAAGGAAAATGATAGCAGAGAGCAGCATAGCCCTCCCTCAGACTGAGAAACTTTCACTGCAAAAGCATTTTAAAAGAATAACCCAGAGTACAGTAATTAAAGCTGATTCGGCTTCTCAAAAGACTGCTTCAAGCTTTTGTGCTGAACCTTCACAAATTCCACAGAGCTTTATTATTAATTGTGTCCCCCCCACACACTGCTGCTCTCTTTGGGATGTTTCTGCTGTCACAGGTTCAGTATTTCTCACAGGCTTTCTGTACATAACTGAGACTTGTCAGGAGAGGGAAATGTTTTTCCAAGCATTTTTCCCCTTTGTCCTGCCTCTCTTGTGCCTTGTTCCCTTGGTAATTTTTTGTTTGCTTGCTTTTAAATTTTATTCTACATTTTCTTTCAAAGAGTCTCTAATGGAAAGGAATGACATGGGGGCTGGATGCCTTTCTTTCACTGCTCTGAGATCATATGTCAAACCCACCTGGGATCACTGCTCCTCAATCTCTGAACAACTGATCTCTCACAGGAGCTGGTAGATTCACGCCAAGGCAGGTGTCCATGAATGCAGCTGTGGGTGCAACACACACATATGGCCTTGGATTCAGATTCCTTCAGAAATCAGGAGAGATAGATACGGAATGTAAGGGTTGCTGCTGGACAACGGGCTCTGGGTTAGGAAACAATCTAATCTAGAGGGGGCATCAATCCTTCAGGCTGGAATTTCTCTTGCAGCCATTTGTCTTATGTTTCTCTGTGTTGATTTGTGTTTGGTTTGTTTGTTTTTTTTTTTTAACTTGGAGAAGTGAAAGGCTAATTTTTGTACAGATTGAAAGGCGGGCTGCCTAGCTCAAACATCCATGGAACTCTTTGCTGCACTGATACTTTGTATAAACTATGCAGGCCTTGCTAGGGCCTGACTATGCCCTTGAAGAAGAGCTAAAAGATTGATAAGAGGGGATCATCTGCCCCAGAAAGAGCCAAAGGCTGGATGGTTGCCCAAGAAGCATGAAGTCAGCAAAAAATGGCAGTAACTAAGGGAAAGGTAAAGGTGGCAGGGGGAGATGGCAACCACTGACTCATTTGGGCAAAAGGGTTAATGCACTCCATCCCCCCTCAACATATGCGCAGAACCCATGCTCCACCTTTCCTCATCTCTCATGCTAATGAGTTCATGGAAAACCCACCTCTGATAAGACAAGCTTAAAAGATGACAGAAAATGTTGCTGTGTGTGCACCCACCACCCAACATTACTGGTCCTGAGACAGCACTGGAACCTGGGGTTGTGATCCGGATTCTTTGACTCTCTTTCTCTCCCTTCCTTTTTTTTCCTTTCTTACAGATCTATCAATAAGAGGCCACATCACTTGCTATCCTTTTCCAAGTTTAAGTTGTTTCTACTGCAAGTAAAATATTTTAACCAGTCATTTGGTGTTGTTTCACCTTAATTTAACCTGAGGGGATCACGAAACCTTTATGACTCCCTGGGTTCCCAGTCTGGGTCATAAAACTAGCCTGGAATAAAAGTGAAAGGCAGCACTCTTTATTATAGTCAAAGGGAGCATAACATGAATGGTAGTGACCCACTGTCAGTTAAAGGATACCCCCTAAATTTCCAAACTAACTGTTGATACTTTTCAGATAAAAGTCCACTGCTAATGTTTTTTGCTTCTTCCTGTGATCACTTATAATGGCTTAAAAGCATAGAAAAGAAACAGATTCCAATTTGACTGGGCATTTGCTTCTTTAACACATGACATTCATTGCTCAAGGACAGCCAGCAGATCACTTTACAGGGCTAACAAATCTGCCACAGCACTTCATGGATTTCATCAAAACAAAAAGGATAGACTAAAAAGAGGGGGACCTAACTGTGGACTGCAGTCCTTTCCCTCTGAGGAAGAACTGTTTAAACCAGAAGAAACAGAAAGTCCCTTTGCCATCAAATATATTGATTCATCCATCTAATGGACCTGACTAGTATCTGACTCTGCTGCAGGACAAGACTTCCATTCATGGGCAAAAAATGAACTTGTATTATTGTCACCTCCTTGTCTTTGTTGGGAAAGTCAATGATTCTTTAGATTTTATAGATTTATTCAGCCAAATGTGGGTATGCACATACAGGCATCCACTTGTGACCTAGTCATCTGTCCTTTCTTTATAGTCAATAAGAGAAGACATTTCTCCTTCACTTTTATTTAGTTTAATCTGAATATCAAGAAAAGTTCAGGTATTTAATGCCCTAGAAGTGCCTGTTTGTTCCCACTAACTCCTCAGAGATATAGAGTGACCAGCTTAGGTAGATTAAAAACACAAATGTCACTCCGTGTCTTCAAGAGGGGCAAGAAGGAGGGTCTGAGAAACCATGGGCCAGTTAGCCTCACCTTGATCCATGGGAAGGTGATGGAACAAATAACACTGGAAACCATTTCCAAACCTATTAATGACAGGAATGTTACTGGGAGTAGTCAGCATGGAATTATGAAGGGGAAATCAAGCCTGACCAACCTGATAGCCTTCTGTGATAACATGATTATGACTCCTATAATATCCTCATAGAAAAACTGATGAAGTATGGACCAAATAACAGGGCAGTGAAGAACACAGAGCCACACTCTTCTCAGTTGTGCTCATTGAAAGGACAACAGGCAAAAGGCACAAACAGATATGCAGGAAATTCCTTTTAAACATAACCAAAAACTTTTTTACTATGATGGTGGTCAAACACTGGAACAGGTTGCCCAGAGAGGCTGTCAAGCTTCAATCCTTGGAGATACTCAAAACTTGATGGGACACAGTCCTGGGCAACCTGTTCTAGTTGACTCTACTTTAAGCAGGGAGATTGGACTAGATGATTTTGGTGGGTTGACCTTGACTGGCTGCTACATGCCCACCCAGTCACTCTCTCATTCACCCTTCTCAACAGGACTGGGAGACAAAATAAAAAGAAAAACTTGTGGGTGGAGATAAAGACAGGGAGATCACTTACGAATTACTGTCATGGGCAAAACAGACTCAACAGACTTTAATTCACTGCAAATTAAAATAGATTTGTGTAGTAAGAAACATAGACAAAACCTAGAACACCTTCACCTAAACCTATCTTCTGCTGCTGCTCCCTCCTTGGCTTAATGCAATGATCTCTGGAGGTCTCTTCCAAACTCAGCTGTTCCATGATTCAGTGGTTTTGTGGTATGGTAGTTGATGCTGCATAGGGAGGTTCCAAGTTCTTGTTGTCTGCTTCCTTATTATGGTTTACTTATTGAGCCATGGTGTTGTCCTCCCCTCCTTCCTGCAGAAACCACAAATTCCAGCAGATACACCCATGACCAGCTCACTGCAAGTAGCTTGCAAATCCTCAGCTACTTTTGAAATGTAAATAATTTTCATTTGCTTGAAACAGAGGCACATTTCTTTTCTCTCTAAAGTAAATCCCTCAATACAATTTTCATTTTCATAACAGAAAATGAGAAAACAATTACCACTGTACAGCTGTTTCTTGCTCTTTCTTTTCTATTGTTTGCAAAAATATTTTAAAATTCCTTCTTTCCCAATATACACTAGTAAAAGAATATATGTTAATGCCAACAAAGAATGGCACTGTGTTTTCTCCCAGACAGCATGTTTTTAATTTACTAACCTACCAATAGATTGACCCAAATGAAACTGTAAATTGTAAGAGTGATGTGAGATGTTTTAAAAATCCAAAGGTATCAAAAACATTAAAATGTTGTTTGTTTGTTTATCCAAAACCAACATGCTATGAGAGGACAGCCAAATTCTGGGAATAGACTTCTGAGTCTTTCTCCTGGTTATTTGTTTCAGCTCCACTGTAGTCGAATCAAACCAATGCTCTCTTTGACTGCAAACTCTGAACTCAGGAGTGTTTTTAAAAAAGAGTAACAAAGTGGGTGGCAATGCCTTGGATTCTTCCCAGAGGTGAACATGTGCAATATAGTTTGGATCCTTTTTTAAAAATTGATTTCTGAAGTATCAGGTTAAGATCATGAGCTCTAGAGTGTTTATCAGTCTAACAGGTGTTGGCCAAGAAGACACAGAGACACGACAGGGTTTGTGCATAGTATCATTGACAGTACATTTAAGAGAGAATAAAAGTCATAGATAAAGTTGAGTATGTGTGGGGCTAAACAGAGTTTGTTCATGCCTGAAGTTAATATAGAATTTTCTTGCTTGTCTCTAGAAGAGACCACTGAGCAGGAGAGTCTAACTAGTTTTTAATTTAACAAAGGTTTTTTTTCTTCTCAAGGCCCAGAGGAAAAGCAGACTCCTATGAAGTGAAAAGAACTTGAAGAATTTCTTCTGTTTCGTGGTGCCATCTCTAGGGAATCTGACCTCATGTCTTCCATAGCCTGACTTATTTTGAGACATGGGGCTTCTGGATGCTCAGAAAGACACATCAAGAAAAATATTAATTCTCATTGTGCCTGGGCAGAAAATAACATCCTGTGTTCTCAATAGCAGACATGGCTACATGGACCAGCCTCGGCAACCTCTAGGCTTAAGTACTGAGAGGCACAACAGCGATGGAACGCTGCCTGCTAGAGCTTCAGCTGGTACAGACTGCAGGAGCCCATCTTGCTTTGTCTCATGGGTCACTTCCTCTACACAAATTTCTGCCCCTTTCCCAGCTCCCCGGCGGCTGTGGGGTCCATTTCAGTGTCTCCAGAGCAGAGTTTGTGGCTGACATTCCAGCAGGGCTTGTTGCTTCCGAGCAGTCACTTAGGCTAAAACAGAAATGAATTCCAAAGTGACAAGATAGCTCTAGACACACCAGTGAACTAGAAATAAGTGGAAAGGTCAGTAAAATATTCTTCTGCTGAATCAGAATGTCTGTTATTAAAGAATACATGGAAATGGAGCAATAGTTAATGCTTTGCCTTTGCACAATATATTCTACTGAATTCCTTATCTCATTAGCCCACTGAATAGGCAGTTGAGGTAGGGATGCACCCAAAGGCCCATTCTCAGCAAAAATAAAGGAAAAGTACAAATAAAAATGTCCCAAAACCCAAAGACACAAAAGTTTCTTAAAAATCCTTTTATTTATCTTTTTTTGACTTCAGATCATAATCTTTAGGAGCAACATTTTGCAAATTTCCTGTGCCCTAGAAGCATTATTAATGGAGCACTGAAATGTTCTTTTGAACACACACCGGGTGCCAGACTTTTAAAATCAGATCATTTCAATTACTACTGCGTTTTCCCCTTTTTCTTACTACAGCATGGACATCATTTGAACAGACAATATTTTATGAACTGACCCACTTAGAGACAATGTCATGCAATGTTTGAAGCTGGTATTCTGACCTGGCACATACTTGCAAGTGTTGGTGTCTATTCTAATAGCTCTCTACATCCACTGAAATCACTTTGCAACAGAAATGGGCAAGAAAGGCATAATAAGATGCCTCTGTAAGCACAATACATAGCTCAGTATACTATTGTGCTCCATCCCTTAACACAAAAGTTAAGGAATGTCAAAAGAATTGGGAACAACAAGGCTCTAATGGTTTATTAGGAAAATTGCTCTAATTAGAGGGTGACTAGACTAGGACTTAAGTTTACTCTCCTTTCCTTGGTAGATCTTAAGTCTTCCTAGAGGCACCCCTTCTTTGTGTCCCACTTTCCCACCTGGAACATGTGAATCACAGCACAGTCTTACCCTCTGGGGTGATGACTGCAAAGTTTTCAAAAATGGTGGTAATGATAGGATTGGGAAAATATGTATAACACTTAGGAAGGGTCTGGGGAGAAGGGTGTAGCAGGTATACTGTATTTCTTCATCAGGTGCGTTCAACCTTGCAGGAAGCAAGGGATTCTTCTAAGAAATCTTTAACTGCCCTGCTGGAAGCACAACTGCTCTGATGTTTGTCTGAGGGTGACATTTGGGCTAGCTGCTGTCAGAAGCTCTACTAGTTGCTTAGACAGCACTTGAGATATGAAAGATGCCCAAGCACTGAATCATGCTATAATTATAACAAGCTGTTGAGCTGTTCCAGAAAACATCTCAGTTTCAAACCATCAGTTTTTACATATTTGGAGTAAATTTTACTCTAACGAGCTTGTTCGTCTAACAGGCTGGAAAATCTAGTAGAAACTGCCAATTTGTACACATCTGTCACTAATAGGCTTCTCAAACACTGTGGAGCTTTCTATAGCTGTGTAGTCATTCATATGGCCTCACAGTCACTCCCCGGGGATGGACATTAGACCCATCACAGCCAGACTCAAAATTACAGTTAGTGTTATGGGTTGTAGTAGCTAGAAAAATTGTCAGTCTCCAAAACTGCATTGTGCTTGGGCTGTCCAAAACCAGCCAGAAAGATGTCCCCTCTCCCAAAAAGCAACACTCTTCATGTACAGAATGAAAAGTCACCATCTGACATGTATCTGGCATCATACAGGAGGTGGACTAATAGAGTCAGAGACAGATGTTGGTGGATGAGTGAAAGGTCAGTATGGGAACAGGCTCCAAGTGTTCCTAAGAAAGTGTGGATCTTTTTGCATTCTCTTACATTTGGTATGTGGTTATGTCTGTGAATGAAATTTGTCCAGTAGGGCCAGATCTGATCTCCGGCTCGCTCTCGCTTTCTCTGGTCTCTGGCTATAACGGGGCTACACAGCCATGAGTTTCCCAGGATGGGTCCTGGTGGGATAGGAATAATGTTTCCTCAAACCCATGACAGAGTATTACAAGTTAAACAAAAACATTTTTTTTTTTCCTTTATGCAAGGTGAGTTCCTCATTTGTTGATAGAAGAGAACAATTCACTCAGTGATTTGATGCTTCCTGTTTAGTTACTTTGTGGACTTAAATAAGATGAAGTTTTAACCCAAACAATTCCACTTCAATGCAAGGAAAAACTCTGCAAAATAGGACTTTGAAAAGCAATATTCTCTCAATTTTTGTCTTCTATTCCAAGCCATTGGAGTCTCAGGAAGTGATGCTAACGATCACTGTAAAATACTGTCCTCGTTCTTCTGCAGATAGGAAGCAGAAACAAAGGATATTCCTCCATTCTGCCTTCTGGAAGGGTTATTTACCTAATTGTGCCTTTCCAATGGCAGGAAAAAAACAGGAGGAGGAGGATCATATAATCAGCTCCCTGGTAGTCCTTCACTAGAAGTCTAAGGTTTAACAACACTAGAAGGTTAACCCAAAGTCAGCAACAAGTTTGTCAGTATGTAGTCATTTACTGAACACGGGATCAATTTGATGACCCCAGAAATTATTGCCTCGGCATCTATTTTTGGTAGTTGATTAAACCTGCTTAAGTATGACAAGAATGTAAATTAATAAAGCTAGTGTTCCAGAGGGGACTCTCTAGGACTATATCATTTTTCAGCGCAGTAGCAAAAGTGCTTGTAATCTGTCCATGAAGTCAGTGAAAGCAAAATGGAAGACCTTCAATTGTTTCTGTGTAGTTTACTTCTCTAAATTGTTTTTTTTTGCTTTGTAACATCAAATTTTTTCCAGGTTTGTTAACCAAGTGTGGTCAAAACCCAAAAGCTAGATCTTGAAATTCCTCAGATATATTAAAAATAATGACAGTTTTAAATGTATGTTCTTTTAGCTGCTCTTTGAACTGTTAGAATTTAGGATTTTAATCCTTTTGGTTTCAGTATTTAATTTTTCCCACTGCAAGCAAGAGCTATCATTCTCAAGAATTCACAGGACTCCAGAAGACAGGGCTTCTGTTACTGAGCACCAGACGAGGTGGCAATACAGATGGTGTCAGGACTATAGTGGGCAAACATTTCTACCAGTGGAGATTTCATGCCTCTGTAACCTGAGAATTGCAGACAAGAAATTTCTGGTGTCCCATGATGCAGAAAAAGAGAATTTCACAGGATTCTGACCATTAAAAGGAAGTAATCCATATATTCAGAAGTGGTCTTATTCACCATCATCACCACTGTTTGCTTTATTTCTTTATTAATGTGACTGTATATAGTGAAGACCTGTACCTTATGTTGTATTCCTGTGCTTGGAATATATTTGAGGAGATTTAGAAATTGCAGTTGAGTGAATCCTTATTGGTGTTAGGCCTTAGCTCTAAAGAGGTGCTGAGAAGTAGCTTAAAGTCTTATTTTTATTAGGACCCCGGTTTTGTTCCTTAGAATTATGCATTAAATCCTGCAGTTTTAATAAAATTTTCAGAGTAAATTGCCATGTTGCTTCAAAATTGCTAAAGTGCAATCCTATGTAGCTGGAAGGACTGCTTGTCCACAGTCTGACAGCTCTGCTTCTCATATTGCTTTGGACTTGTCCCTTTTCTATCCTGCTTAGCATCACTGCTCCACTGACAGCCACTCTGACGTGCAGCTCCCATCGTTCTGTCGCCTCTCTAGCCAGACAGCAAGTGGTAGCATCAGTCTTTCCACTGAAAGACTGATAATATGCCATCTTATTTTAACTCTGTAGGGAATAGCAGGTAAAGGGGTTGCCTTTTGGTGTCATCTTGATTGTTCTCTGAGCCATTTCTGTAGAAGGAAAGGATTTTGATCCCCCGTTAGGATCTTTGTAAGGTCAGACAGAATCCTGCAGCCTATATTAAGACTGTGGACCTCCTCATGGGCTCTGCCATGAACAATTGTAGAATCATAGGTTGGAAAGGACCTTTAAAATCATCGAGTCCAACCATAAACCTAACACTGCCAAGCCCACCACTAAGCCATATCCCTAAACACCACATCTACACATCTTTTAAATACCTCCAGGGATGGTGACTCCACCACTTCCCTGGGCAGCCTGTTCCAGTGCTTGACAACCCTTTCAGTGAAAAAATTTTTCCTAATATCCAATCTAAACCTGCCCTGGTGCAACTTGAGGCCATTTCTTCTTGTCCCATCACTTGTTACTTGGGAGAAGAGACCATCACCCACCTCGCTACAATCTCCTTTTAGGTAGTTGTAGAGAGCAATAAGGTCTCCCCTGAGCCTCGTTTTCTCCAGATTAAACAACCCCAGTTCCCTCAGCCACTCCTCATAAGCCTTGTACTCTGGAAGAGTTTTCAGCCTTCCTTCTAGTTTTAAATGCCTTCAGGGAAATGGCTTCAAAATAATTTTCCCACCACCCATAACAGCTGTTTTGAAACTTGTGTGTTTCAATTGGGGTCTTTATTCTGTATTTTCTCCATCGTGGCTGTATCTCTAGAGATTGATTTGGTATTTGATTTGACAACAGAGATGGTGAGCTCCACAGCGTGAAAATACATGGACATTACTGGGGCAGAATACCTGGAGTCCTACTCCTGTCTACCACTGTCCCATGCAATGTGTTTGTCCTTGCCTATGCAGTCACTTGTCTCTGCATCCCAGCCATTCATTAATGGAATAATTGCAGTTGTTTATCAGCAGAACTGCAAGGGTGTGGGGACACGACATGACACACACACCTATTGACTTGCCCTTAAAGAAAATCCTTAGTTTCAGTCTCAACTCTAAAACTAGTGTTTTCTGGATCCCTGTTAAGATCCCTTAGAAGTTTTACTTCATTTGGATTGAATGAAATACCATAAGACTATTAAATACCAGAAAATACTGTGGGATTAGCGTGACAGTTCATTTATATTTATTTCCAAAACTACTAATAGAAATTTTGCAAATTTTCTTCATGGAATTTTTTTTAAAATGCTGTCAGAGAAAGCAAGGCATGTAGAGTGAGGAACAGAAGTGTCATAAAGGAGAAACATCTTTCTCCTTTGAATTCTACCTTAAAAAATCTTTTACACTTTACCAGCAATTCAATCCCAAAGGTTAGGCAGTTTCTGTACTATGCTGCTGTCTGTAACAGTGACCATCACAGTGCCACAGAAACATGGGTTTCTGTCCCTCTCTATAACATCTATAGCTTTTGCCAGTGAGTTTAAGCAATTTAGATCACTTGCTACCTCCTCTGGTGTGCTGATCTTGCTAGAGTAATTTATTTTTTTCTGACAAAATCAACACAGCTGGCTATTTTATTAGCTGCTTTTACTACAAGGACATGGGGCAACAGGAAAGGAGATTGCAGAAGTCTCTGTTGAGGGAGGCCTTTGGGAGGTCCAGGGAAGTTGGGATCAGGACAAGTGATGCAAGAAATGTAGCCCAATACTTTCACTATTCTCCTCTTGGAGAGAAAGCAGTCTCCGACTCATTAGCCCTGGAAGTAACAATCTAATTCACATTACACATTATAATTTTCTTCCTATTTTTGCTTCCTGATTTCAACAGTCTGTTGTTTAGAAATATTTTTTGCTACTGCATTCTGAGAGGGCTTAATCTGGAAGTTTTACATATATGTATTTTTTGCCTGTACCAGATTCCTATTACAGACAAATATAGTGTCCTGTAAAGTCATTCAAAAAGCAATTCTTTTGATAAAGCATTCTGTAGTGTGTACTTATAAATACAGTTGGTTTAATTGCCTCTCTAACTGTTGTGACAGCCAGAATATTTTTTACAGAGCGCTGGAAAAACACCCCTCTCACCCTCTTTCTTTAAACTACCTGAACAGTTCTAGTGAGAAAAGTGAAAGTTTGGAAAACTGGGATTTTCAGAGAAGTTTTTTTAACCAGAGAATGTATGTTTAAAAGAGAAATAGTGATTGCTGAAGGGATCTACTGGGCATAGCAGTCAGTGAGGAATAATTCTTGCCAATTCCTAATGGTTGTCATCAGCTCACTGGAGGTTTGCACCCTGAGAGGAGCCATTACTTACTTCAACCACTGGGAAAATTATGGAACAAATCCTCCTGGGGGCTATCACAAGTCAAATGAAGCACATGATTAGGAAAAGCCAGCACAGATTCACCAAGGACAAATTGTGCTTGACAAACCCAATCACCTTCTACAACAAAGTAACCTGCTCATTTGATGAGGGCTGAGCAGTGGACATTGTCTACCTGGATTTCTCCAAGGCTTTTGATACAGTTCCCCACAACATCTTCCTAGAGAAACTGTTGTGTTACGGTCTGGACAAAGGGTCTGTGCGGTAGGGAACTGGCTGGCAGGCTGCACTTAGAGGGTTGTGGCAATTAGCTCTTTTTCAAATTGGCAACCTTTCACAAGTGGGGTCCCCCAGGGATCTATACTGAGCCCAGTGCTGTTTAATATCTTCGTAAGTGATCTGGATGATGGGATCAAGTGTATCCTGATGAAGTTTCCTGATGATACCAAACTGAGTGGGGAAGTGGACACTTTGGAAGGGAGAGTCACCCTGAAAGGAAGACCTGGATAGGCTGGAAGAGTGGGCTAACAAGAGCCTTCTGAAGTTCAACAAAGACAAGTGTAAGGTCTTGCATCTGGGAAAACAATCCAGGAGTGCAGCACAGACTGGGATCTACCTGGCCAGAGAGCAGCTCTGTGAAAAGGGACCTGGAGGTCTTGGTGGACAAGCTCAACATGAGTGAACAGGGTGCTGCTGTGGCAAAGAAAGCCAACAGGATGCTGGGTTGTATCAGCAAGGTCATCAGCAGCAGAGATAAAGAAGTCATTATCACATTCTACTCAGCACTTGTCAGGCCACACCTGGAATATTGTGTTCAGTTTTGGTCCCTGCTATACAAAAAAAAAAAGATGTGGAAGATGTGGGCAGGCTGGAGTGGGTCCAGAGGAGGGCTACAAAGTTGATCAAGGGACTGGGAATCCTGCCCTATGAGGGAAGGCTGAGAACTGGGTTTGTTCAGTGTTGAGAAGCTTATCACCATGTTCCACTATTTAAAGAGTGGCTACAAAGAAGTTGGAGACTCCCTTTTTACAAGGAGTCACACAGAAAAGATGAGGGGTAATGGGTACAAGTTACTCCTGGGGAGATTCCGATGGGACACAGGAGGAAAACTTTTCACAATGAGAAAAATCAGCCACTGGAATAATCTCCGCAGGGAAGTGGTGGATTTCCCAACATTGGACACTTAAGATTCATCTGGACATGGTGCTGGGCCATCTTGTCTAGACCGTGCTTTTGCCAAGAAAGGTTGGACCAGATGATCCTTGAGGTCCCTTCCAACCTGGTATACTATGATTCTATGATATCCTGGTTTAGTCTGATTCAAGAGAACTAGCAAAAAACAGGGCCAAAAGATGGCCCTGTGCTAGAATGAGGCACTGTCTTGCTCCTTGGCAGATCTTGCAAGAAGCTTTGAAGCAGTATGGGCAAAAGAGGCTTGAGTTTAAAGCTTTTGTTTGTTGGTTTGTTATGTGTTTTCCAAAGAGAATACTTTTCCTCTAAATAAACAGCATTCTGCTTTGCTAAGCTGAATTATCACAGGTTAAGCCCTGTTCTTCTCCCTGAGGAGAGGTGGTATACCAGGGCTTGAAGTAAAACCAAGGAATGGCAATAAATTGTGAGACCTGGAGTCCCAGGATTAATCCTGGAGGGAAATATCACTTTTTAGGAATAATTCAGTAAAGGGTTTGCAAACCCCGCATTCTGCATGGGCTCTCAGAGGGGCCAGGCACTGCCCTCCCACCCTGAGTGACAGACACAGCAGAGATCTGGATGTAGGTCCAGCACCACCCTTGGCTTCACTGGAGCCAGCTCTGCTCACAGGAATCAAGTTTCACAAAATGAGGCCTTAAATTTGAATGAAGACGATTACAGCCTTTATTCAAGCAAAAGATTTGAACATAAACTGAACTGTAAGGTCACAGTTAGACCAAGAACTTCAGCAAACTGCATATAGTTCAGCATTACCTACAGGTTTTATGCTAAGGAAAAAATGAACTTACCAAGCATTTTTATTTCCACAATGTCATTCCGTTTTCCAGTTCAGTGAAAAGAAAACATCCTGACTTAACAGAGACTTCCCCTGAACAAGCAATGCACAAAAGCAACACGAAGCTATACAGTGCATGGAAAATTATATTCTTCCACGTCGTACCTTGGCTTTATCCTTTAAATGATGATTGATGGGCTTTTGATTGAAGTTCAGTGGCTTGATATCAAAGACAGCAGCTCCTAAGATCAGAGAGAAATTATGACTCTGTATTAGTGGCTAGTTATTATTTTAAAACAAAGCCTAAAACATATTGGTCTTCATCAGACACACTCTCATGGGTATTCTTTTATGATTGTTCTATTTTTTGAGTCTCACAAAACAATTTGAAGTTAAGCATAGCAGAGCTTGTTCTGCTTAAGATATCAAGGGAATTTACATAATGACTAATTTAAAAGCAAATGCACAAATTAACTAAATTCACACGTAAAAGAATATGCTTCAAAAGTTAGCACATTTTTTGCTGGCTGGGATTCAGTGGATAATTAAAAAACCTCAACCCTCTTGCTGATCATCAATCCAGAAAACATGTAAGTAGGTCTATAGATCAAAAGGTGAAGGCCCTGCTCTCGGCATTCTGTCTAGACAATGAGTTGACCTTATTTAAACTGGTGCACTGGGGGGCATATCCTGGGACTTGAAATCTACAAAAGTGAAGGGGCTAATTACTGGAGACCACATCAGAAATGTCTGAATCATAGTGTCCAATAGAGAAGGTGTCCAAAGTTTGTATGTGTTTTGGGAATATTTTCAAAGGGAAAATAAAACTGAAGAACCTAGGAAGGAAGGCTGCTTAAACAGGCATCTGCAATTGCTGCCTCTGTTGCTCTAGCCTCCTAGTTCTTCTTGCGCTGTACTAAAGCAAACCTTTGCACAGTTGTGTTGTGAGCCATATTGGAGCCAGTTGAAAGCTAGAACTTTTTCTCTTGGGTTGTTTTCCAGACAGATCAGTTCCTCAATCTGATTCGCTGTTGGACCACCAAAAGGTCTTGCATAGGCACAGCCTGAGGAACGATGTGAGGACAGGAAGAAATACCAAAGAAGCTGAAGTGTAATTATCCCTTTACTAACCATTGAATACATTATTCATGTAATCCCATGCTGAGAAATATTTTTATTTAGAAATCTGATGTCTTCTTGACTTTCAAGCTGACAAGTAACTATTGTAATAAACTGTGATACGGTTAATACCTCCCTCCTCTCCAGCCCAAATATAAAGACCAAGATGTTCAGCATAGTGCCAGGAAAAGAGGAGAGACTTCAAAAAATTTGGTGAAAGTTGAACTTTCCTTCATAGTTATATAATTAACCTGCTTAATTTGATGAGACCATAACCATGATCAAATTGGCTGTCATCTAATTATGCTCTTTTCCCTAATATTTTTATAATATTTCTTATTTGCATAGTTTAGGTAATTTAGTGTAAATTATGGTCTTTTTTAAAAAGCTGTTATTGGGGGAACATGTATAAAATCTTTTTATGTTTTTTCACTGTATCTTTCAGTCTGTGTTTCAAAATCAGCTGTAGATTATGATTGTAAAGAAAATGAGGTGTTTATTACAAGGATTTGGGCTTCTTATAGTTATTCTCTGCTGGGCTTTGAGGTGCTGTTAAGCTCTTGGTGAAAGCATGAGTTTTAGGATGATCGATATTATCACTGTGAAGATTAAATATCAATAGGGGAAGTAATAGTAAAAACCTTGACTTGAGAAAGGTCCCGATGTTTTGACTCAGCAAAAAGCTGCAGTACACAATTTGAAAGTAGGATACATTTTAATATCCTGAAAAGTAATTTATTGCACAAAGCAAGCACTAAAGCAGTTTATGTGTATATATATGCATATGAAAGTATTCTGCTTCTGTCTGAAGTCTTGTAGCTGTTTCAGATTAAGTCTTGAGAAAATCTGTGTGTTTGTTTTAACCAGTGTTTCTTGAGATAACATTATTCTCTATAGGTTAAGTAGTAACAGGAAAATTCTGAAAACGAAGGTTGTGATTTTAGGTTACTAAACCCTATTTTGTGGCATAAATTCCATTATTGTGGGATTGTGGATGATTTTAAATTTGTGAGGAATTACTTCTTCTAGACTTTTGAGTTTTAGATCCTTTTGGAGATGTATCATCTGAGTTGGCATCTTCAATAATATTCTTTCTATAAAATCACTTCTTTGAAAGCCTGATCTTTAGAGTCATAGAATCATAAAATTGTTTAGGTTGGAAAAGTCTTTTAAGATCATCGAGTCCAACCATTAACCTAACACTGCCAAGCCCACCACTAAACGATGTCCCTAAGCACCACATCTACACATCTTTTAAATACCTCCAAGGATGGTGACTCCACCACTTCCCTGGGCAGCCTATTTGAGTGCTTGAATCCACTTCTCAGAAGGTAGGCATTAATCCTAATTCCTTTTGCTTATGAAGGAAGCAGTCTCCCATGTAAAAACAAAATTTCTTATTTCAGCCATATAAGTAGAATAAGGCAGCAACATGGACAAACAGGATAAACACCACATAAAGTTTTGGTCCCCTCACTACAAACAAGACATTGAGGTGCTGGAGCGTGTCAAAAGAAGAGCAATGAAACTAGTGAAGGGTCTGGAGAACAAGTTTTATAAGGAGTGGCTGAGGGAACTGGGGTTGTTTAATCTTGAGAAAATGAGGCTCAGGGGAGAGCTTATCACTCTCTACAACTACCTGAAAGGAGGCTGTAACAAGGTGGGTGACGGTCTCTTCTCCCAAGTAAGAAGCAATGGGACAAGAAGAAATGGCCTCAAGTTGCTCCAGGGGCGGTTTAGATTGGATATTAGGAAAAACTTCTTCACCAAAAGGGTTGTCAGGCATTGGAACAGGCTGCCACCATTCCTGGGGGGATTTAAAAGATGTGTAGATGTGGTGCTTAGGGACATGGTTTAGCAATGGGCTTGGCAGTGTGAGGTTAACGGTTAGACTTGATGTTTTTAAAGGTTTTTTCCAACCTAAAAGATTCTATGATTCACAATGTAGCTGGATTCTTCCAGTGACTGAAGTCCTTGGGGGATCTACACTGCATGACTTGAAGCATCCAACTGAGATGTTTAAATCTGAAAGCTTTTTTCCTTTGACTGTGTGAGCAGTCAAGGGAGGAAGAGGAGCTCTTGCTTTTCCAGGATTATTTAGGCATGTAAATTGAGCTCCTAGCTGAATTTCCCTCTCTCTCCATTGACCACATAGGGAGCCTCATGAGACCTATGGCCTGCCTTAGGCATCTAACATCAGATGATTACAAATTGGCTTTGTGTGCTATCATGATTAGATTTTTTTCCCTCTCCAGCTTTATTTATAGCTTTAATCATTTCAGTTATTGTTTGTGTAGTTTCTATGACCTCTCTTTTTGATAGCAAGATGCAGTTCTAGGTTTTTTTACCTTGGCCATCTAGGCTAGTTTTCTTATTCTAATAATAATTCACATCAGAAACCTTTCATGCAGAGTTTTCAATCCACTTTGCAAGCTGCTCTTAACTACATCCTCCAAGGACCCCATGAAGTATGAAGGGAACCCATAGCATCAACACTGAGAAGATCCCACCGAAATTACCTACATCCGAGGTGGAAAGTGCTGTCTGTTTTATGAAAACACTGTGAAGCTACAATTTCACTGAAGTCCTGCCAACATAAAAAACATCAGTGGAGTGAGAAGTGGGTTTAAATTGAGA
The DNA here is from genome assembly GCF_031877795.1 of Strix aluco. NCBI lineage: Eukaryota > Metazoa > Chordata > Aves > Strigiformes > Strigidae > Strix > Strix aluco. Next base: position 11,583,761 of record NC_133931.1, on the reverse strand, counting down.
TTGCTGAGAAAGTGAAGTCATAGTTGAAGATAATCTGGGAGAGTAGAATTAACCTGTCTTTGTTTATAAAAATGCTGTGGGAGCTTCACTGACTGGAGAGCAAGGACATCCAATCCTTGTTTGCTGACTGGTCAGCAAATTGTCTGCAGACAGAATTTTATATGATGCCTCATTTGCCAAAGCTGTCCCCAAATTCTTTTCTGCTTTACTTTTTAAACCTGTATAAATAAATCCTCCTAGGTCTCTTAGGACGGTGGAAAATTATCTAATTTTATACACTAGCCATTTTTAATGAGTTTTGTCCATGTGTTTTAGTTACTGTTTTCTGGACATAAGCCTGTATTTAGGTTTTTTTTTTTTTTTACATTAAGCAAGCAAGTTGTACACAGTGAAGCTAAAGTGGCATCATACATTAAGTGCAGCTCCTGAAATTAGTGACTATCTATCAGTACAGCCCATTGTCAGGAAATCCAAAGAGCAGCAAATGCCTAAACTGCTTGACATCAAACAGGTGTTTGTAACTAGAGTTATCAACTGATCTCTTATTTTATGAGTGACTGTCTTTTCCAGGAGGAACTACCTTCTACATTTGTGCTAGCTATTTTCCTGGTAAATGAAACATGAACATTGTTCTTCAGTCATTTTACTATCCTTGAGAAACAGGAGCAGATTTGATCTGTTAAAAGTGATGTGTGATTCATATAATTACATTCTGGATAGGATGCATTCAAATATTTTTAAGGTCCAACCAATGCCAATTAGTTTATTTTTTTCACAATAAGGGCTTACATCCTTTACATTTTTGCATTCTTTAAATTATGCTTGGAAAACATATTTAAGAAGTACCCACAGGTTACAGTGCATTTGAAACAAAAATGGAAATCTATTATTTTCATGTACATTTGATTAAAAATTGAAGACATTTAAATGGCTGCATGAAGTAGATTTCTGCTGGAATAGAAGTCAAGAAAAAAAACCCATCAGATGCAGCAGAATTATTTTTTTATGTTCCTACAGTTCATACTTTGTCTTTGATTTTTCTATTATTTTTAGAAAGTGTTCTCTGGCATATAGTTTCTAATTCAGTAATTATTAGAAGCACTTTTCTGTTCATATAAATCTTTAACTAAAGAAGAAGTTAACCACCTTATTCTGATCACTGCCAACTTTGGGAGCAGCATAGTCCCTACACCAGACCTTGTCCTTTAACTCCATGAGACCAACCCAAAATTCATAATATTTTAGAATCCATTAATTTATTACATTAAAATACCACAGCTTGACTTTGCTTCTAGCTTTAAAAATCTTCTCTACTGAAATAAGAGTTAGAAATGAAATCTATAGTGTGAGACCTGGTCTGTTTCTTCAGCTTTAAATCTGTTGATTGTAGTGACTGCTGTGTCAACTCATCTCAAAGTTATAGAATTAATGTTTCAATATGAATAAGTGATGGATTTTATTTTCTTCTTATTCATTTTATTCTTTACTAAGTATCACTGCCAACATGGTGTATTTTGTAATGGCCGCTAGTTTCATGATGTGATCTGCAAAATCTTTTAATCTGTGATGCCAATAGGATAGCTTTTAACAGCCAGATCTATTTGCAGTTCCCTTGAGGTATCTTTTTATGCCCCCAAATCCTGGCATTGTTCAAGAGAGAGGGTCATTTTCAAACAGTGTTCTGTTTCAAATATGTATTTTAAAACTGCCAAAATTATATTTAATATTTCACTGTTTTGATTTTGTTAAATGAGAATTCTTCTCTTTTTTTAGTAAAAATGATGCAGCTAATGTCTTGTTGTTTTAATATAATGAGGGTGAAGTTAAAACAAGATATGCTTGATTGAGGCTGTCTGTTAACCTTTTTAAAAATTTTAATTCGCGAAAGTCCCATGGTCTGGAATTTTATTATCAATACGTGAGGGAAAAAATACCAGTTTCTCAATAATTAGTTACAAAATTGGAAAAACAGCTAACCTGTCAGACTGTTGAGCTAACAAGGTTAGAAGCTAGGAGAAGTTGGCGAGGTGGAGGTTGTTGATTAAATATACTTAATCTGTGAAAGGACAACAAAGGTGTGATGTTATTGTGGCATTTTTATGCACTCAATTTTAAAGGAAAACTGTAGTTTAATGAGATCTTAATTTAAACAACAAGCAATGAATTTGTCTTCTCCTTCCCTTCCTAAATTTACAGGTGTTAAATAAAACCAGAGCATTTCTTTGAACATTTTAAAGATTTTACTACTCTTGGACTGCCTGGATGCTTGCTTTTATTAATATTTCATCCTGCCTCTTCCCTTGAATTACTTTTTTTGGTGGCAATGCTTTAATTAAGGAAGCTGAGAAGTAGAATTGTTCTTCAAATCTTCAATTGAAATAAAAGTGCTTTTGGTGCTGTCAACTTGAGACTGGATGGTTTACTCTCAAGGTTTAATTTATATCAATTGTAATGACCATCCTGTGAGTATAACACGGATAAATGCTAAGTAGAAAATGACTGCTATGATTTTTCATACACAGGTATGTATAGTTTGCAGAGTCTTTAATACCAGGTAGCTAAACAGGTATTAATATTGTATGATAACCATCACCTATTCGACTCGGGTTGCAACATGCCATCCTTACTAACTCCTGTATGTCCTTCTGCATGAGAGTAAAATGAAGGGAACATAAATATATCTGACAAAGTCATCAGGGATTAGAAAACAGAATCCAGCAATAAATATGGTAATTAGGCAATTTGAGACTTAAAGCACAGGGTTCTTTGAAAATGCAATTTCAGGACTGAGAACCAGCACTGAAATTTTTACCATTAAGGAGAATTATGATAGAACTGAAACTTTTTAATGACATTTAAACATTTTTTATTGGGAATTTAATAACTTTTCTGCTCGTGCTAGGGAAATTTTAATGATGAAGCTATGTATAGAGGGTTTTCTGTGCACACCAGTCCTCCCCACTTCGTCTGATCTCCAGCAGCTGAATTTGGACTTCTCCAACATTCTTTCTATTGCAGTATGATGATGGGGGACTACTTAGTTAGCAATGAGAATGTGGAGTTTCTTGATTAAAAGTAATTTTGGACAGATAACACTATAAGTAATTTCATGGATTTGATAACTTTAAATATGCTTTGCCATTTTACAGTATTATGTTCCTCATTAATATCTACATACATTTTTGTGGTGGGTGTTTTCCATTATGATAACATGTCAATAAAGCTAATAGTTGGAGGTTTTGTAAGTAGATGTTTCTTATTAAAGAAGGCATGAAGACTTTTTAAAACAGAGGTCGAATAACCAAAGACGCCTAGTCTAAATGCATGATAACAGCAAAAGTTTCTTTTCATCCATGACATTTTTCAGCCATGTCACTGTATCCCTTCCCACTCTCTAGTGTGCCATCAGCTTCAGAGCTGCTCCTCAGCCCATGGGGAAATCTCTTGGTCTTTCAAGCAGTGGCAAAACTCAAATAGAAAACCTGTGCATGGCACCTTTGGGGAATGTATGATGGTAATTGGGTCTTGGTGATGAACCATAAATTCTCTGGCACACTTGTGGGGACCATACCAAGTATAATTGCAGACTTATACCCTTTCAGTACTCCAGAGTATGAAGGGGTGGTGGAGCCTTTTTCAACAGTATCTGCAGCAGTCTTATGTTTAATTAGGACCCATTACAGATGACTAATAAAAACATAACTAAGCAAGCCACACTGTAACTTGCAAAATTATTCCAACTAGCCTTGAAAACTGAGGTGGAGGGAGGCCTGGTGGGTAATGATCTGTGCTGTGCATCAGTTGCATTTCCTCTGGGTTTGGTGAGGTGCTCCAGGCTGGGGAACGCTTGCACTTAGCTTGGCGGGACAAGTATAGTCCTACAAGACCACCTTATTTTTGCAGGAACCTCTGTCTCATGTGGTAAGTGCAGGTGTTATGGTGTAAAATGTAGATATGTGCAGGTGAGGTGTGCTGTGCTGCTTTTGAAACTGTGCAATTAAAGGTGAACACTCTGAACTGCTTCCTAGACCCTAAACCTGTACACAGAAAATACACAGGTACCCAAACAAATAGTTCAGGCAGTGTTGAACCCTTTCATCAGGAGCAGGGTAATCAATGTATCTGTTTCCCCGAAATAACTTTTCCTCCCATCTGGTTGCAGTGCAGGAGATGGGATGGAGAGAATTATGTGCTGGTAACAGCTAATGAATACTTTGTGTATGCCTCAGAGAACAGACCCCCTTGATTTTTAAATCTCTTCTGTGTCACTTCAGCTCCCCAGACTGATCAGTATCTCTCAGACAAGGCTTTGTCATCGGATTGCGGCCAAAGCATATTTTGGCGTACGCAATACTAACAATCTGCTACTCTGTGGATAAATAAACATTTGCATCATTGTGTGTTTAAAAACTAATCCTGAAAGGCATTAGCTTGTATTTGCAAATGTCCTCAGTGCCAGTCTGGGTATTCCCGATGTCCTCAAGACAGTTATACGCTGAACTCCCCTTCTTGGCATTTCAGAGCATGCATGATTTCTGTCTGAGCACTGCATGATATTCTCTTATTTTGTTTTTTTTTGGGTTTTTTTAACATAAAAAAATCCCAAACTGAACATGTCAGTGTAATTCAGCTATCTTTGCTGCCACTGCTTTTGTGCAAAGTCAACGCCAGGTTAATAATGACCTCAACTGGACAGCAAATCTACAGTCCACCTGATATTTTTTGATTGCTCTTTTACATTACAGTGCAATCCAAAGCAGGCAGAAAAATACAGTGACAAGAGAAAGATTTTTGTTATGTATATTTCTATTGCACCATTACAATTTTAAAGGGGGCAAACTAGGCTTTTCCATTGAAAGGGATCATTAACCTTGACACCTCAAAACTTTCCAAAACCCTAGATAAACCTATATCCATTTCCAGCCTGAGCTGATGCATGAATATTCCCTTAAAATCATGGTCCTTTGTTTTGATATTTATAGGTAAATGTTTTACAGTAAGGATAATGAACCCAGAAAGGAGGGAAGCAACATCACTCCTAGAGTACATTCAGCTTCTTGGAATAAATCCTTATAAGATGGTAGCACTGTGATCTTGTGTTGCTTTTAGTCCCTCAATTTTAGCAGCACCACAGTTTGGATTGCCATACCCTACTGTCTCTGTGGGACTGCAGGTTCATAAACCAGTGAATGAATTATATTCACCCATTTGTTTAGTTTTATTGTCTGTGGCAGATATGATAAGGAAAATAACATTGTGTAATAAGGAATCTGTGACTGATGCTGTGTAAGTTGGAAACCATATAAGTCATGACTGGTCCTGTGTGTGTAACTGAGCTGGTGTAAAGAATTCATACAAATGCACCTGATTTATAGCATTTCTGCAGCCCAGAACCATGGCCACATTTTATGACTGTTTTCTTGTGCTCAGTACTTCCTAACTGCTTCTCCCATTTCTCTGATGCTGCTGGTTCCTACTTACCCTCTGATCACACGTCTGCAGCAGCTTCCTGGCTGTAGGTGAGGGCAGGAACTGCTGCAGAACCCAAGCACACATGTCCCCAGACAAGTGCCTCTTGCCCCAGCTTTCCTCTGGAGCTGGATCCAGGTGCAAATGCCTCTTCCATGAACGGCTTCACTTCACCTGTTTTTCGAAAAGGTTCTGGAGGAATTGTCACAACTGGTGCCTTGAGAGACCACACAGCCTGGGGAGGGCCCCACACTGCAGTGGGGGGATATTTCCTGCAGGAGCTGTGACCGGAGCAGGCGGGAGCAGGTTGTCCCTAAAGGACTACAGTCGGGAAGGGCCCATGTTACAACTCTCTTCCCTGCTGCATGCCACAGATTCCTTTTGTGTGTTGAGTGCCTTGACTGATCAGTGGAGACCATGACATCTCCAGTGGGCACCCCTCGTGGCATTTGGGACAGCTGTTTTTCTTCCTCATCACTCTCAACACACTTATGTATCACACTAATGAAAGGGAAAAAAAAGTATTTTAAGGAAAGGTGTGAGATTCAGGAAAAGTCTCAGGGATACTTTGAAATTTTTAGTTTCCATTTGTAACATTTTTGTTCTGCTTAATAATTACCTAATAATGGTCTTTCCATCACAGAGACCAACTGATCTAGGGCAATAGCAGAAAACACACAAAGGTCTGAAAGTGAGATTGGGAGTTTGGCCATTATACATTGGGAGAGGTAAATGTCTGCATTGGAGGCATTTGTTTACACAGTTCTGACTTCCTGAATGGGATTTAATGTGAAGAAGACAGGGTGAGATGTTCCTGTTTGATCCCTTCACACTGAACCTGAAAGGAGGTTGTAACAAAGTGGGTGTCAAAGTGGGCGTTGGTCTCTTTCCCAAGTAGCAAGTGATAGGATGAGAGGAAACAGCCTCAAGTTGCACCAGGGTAGGTTTAAATCGGATATCAGGAAAAATTTCTTCACTGAAACGGGTGCCCAAGGAAGTGGCTGAGTCACCAACCCTGGAGGTATTTAAAAGACGTGTAGACATGGTGCTTAGGGACATGGTTTAGCGGTGGACTTGGCAGTGTTATGTTAATGGTTGGAATCAATGATCTTAAGGGTCTTTTCCAACCTAAATGATTCTATGATTCTGTTCTATGGTTCTACAATTCTATGATGTTGTGTGATGACTGCTATTGAGGGCTGTCTCAGTGCTAGAAAGTCAAACCTTGAACTCTAATACTCAGGCTCTGAAGAAATGAAAAATTTATGTGCTAATACAATGTATTTTACAGCTGTTCTTGGAATACGGGAGCTTGGAAGCATGGTAGCCTGCCTGGAGGCCAGTATCACTTTTAGTTCATATAATGTAATTAATCCTGTGCATTTCGCTTGATCTCTGGGCATTACTCTAGCTGTTTATCATGAGGATAATAACACTGTCCCTTTTGACCAAGTCCAAATCATCCAAGATTTTATAGGCTAAGACCAATACCTCAGTTTCTAACTGGAAGGTAAAATGGCAAGCAGCAATGACTGTGGATTTCTAATCTTACCGTGTCCCCAGTGAACCAGTACATTTAATAATCAAGCTGAATTCTGCCTTCGCTCCAGTGCCTGAGCAGTCTCAGAGCAGGGCCCTGCATGGAGTATATTTCAGCAACCTCACTAATTTAGTTAAACCAGTGGAAGAGCTGGTCAGTAAAAAAAAAAAAAAAAAAAAACCAACCAATGCACATTACATATTGCTGTATATGATTTGGATGGTAAGGATGGGATTAGAATTTACAAGAGCTAAGAGTCTTCAATACATTTACATATATTATGTAAATATCCTTGAAAAAATATTGACATATATTAAACGTGAACTCTGTAGTGTGGTACAATCTCTTACACTGGGGGAGTTTCTATAGGTAAGCTAGTTAAGTTTAGCTTGAAAATGTGCATGGTAAATGTTTATATAATGAGTCAGACACACAAAGGCTAATTATTTTAATTGATTAATTTCAGTTGTGTAGACCAATTCTTAGAGTAATTACTTGACAAATCTTAATTGATTAGTTTACTGGTTTTATTAAAGCGTTATTAAAGCCACCATTCCCTGGGGGGATCTTCATTTCCAAGAGAAATACATATCATATATAGCTAATGTCCCAGACAGTCACAGTGCATGTTGTTCAGGGACAAAGCACTGCCAGCCCAGGGAGGCTTTCTCCCAGCCAGTGTTAAAGGTGTGCAGCTGAACGGTGTGGAAAACAGCTGCTCCTGCAGTGAGTAATTCTCAAACATCCAAGTGCTTGTCTCATGCTGGAAATGGCCGAGAAAAGAGCAGGAGCTGCTGCCACATGGGTATCTGTGCAGGGGATACGGTAGCAGGGAAGGCAAAAGCTGTTTTCTGCGTAGGAGTAGCCTGAGCTGCATAACTTTACTTAAAATGTAAGGTTGCGTGGAGCTTCACCAAGGAAACAATACTCTTCTCAGCAAAGTCAACAGGAAAATATTCCAACTATTTCAGTGGTGGTAACATTTTGCCTGAAATTTTTGGGTCATGGCTTTATATCTTTATAAGATAAGTCTGTATATCTGCGCCATCAATATTTGTGTGTGTGCGTATATACTAGCTAAAACTTCCAGAGGCAGGATATTAAAGTTTCTGGTTTGTATTTTCTGTGGTTGTATTAGTTCCAAGTTATTTTATGTCTTTAAATGAATTGTTCTAAAAACATAGAGCTCAAAAGCCAGTGCTACGCAGGAAGGTACATGCTTTATTCACAGTGGTTTTATTGTTTGTGAGATTGGCTCATGGATTAAAAGTTGTGAACCTCTTAATTTAATTCACTCCACCACAACCTTCCTACCCAAATGCAACAACACTCTTGTCCCAAATGCAAAGGTCTTACAAAAAGGACATTAACATTAAGAACTATATTTATTTATTTTTTGATTCTCAGAAGTAACAGAATAATTTTCTTTGAAAACCAGGGAGGAAAAAATCAATCATCTGAAGCAAGAAGAAAGCATGAAATGCTTTAGCCCAAGTGGATAAAATGAGATATAAGCAACTGAAAACAGAGACTTATCATGGAAAACATTAAGCAACCTTATCTCTCTGTGTTGCTAGCAGCTCCATCTGTTATACACAGTAAAAATACTGAAACCAGAAAGGCAAACACAGCAACAATCAACTTTATTTATTGAAATAAAGATGCATAAAACAACAGTCCTATATCAAAATGTCCTAGAGGAAGAAAACCAATCTCACCAGGAAGGTTTCCCAGTACTGAAAGAACTGAGAAGGGAAATTGCTGGAGGCAAAGAGCACTGTTTTGTAGGAAGTGATACACCCTGAGATACAGAGGGTTTCTAACATAACAGAGGCTTTCTATAAAATATTCCAGCTTGTATTTTCTATGGCAGTATTCTGGCAGACCCTGGTGATTATATTCTCTTTCCTTGAAATGAACTGTTCTGAAAGTATACTGGTCGAAGTGGTTTGCCCTTTCCCTCAGAGATTATAAAGCGGGATTCTATTTTGATGGTTAATCATTAAATGGAGTCCTTTCCATTTTCAGGAACAGAACGTTTCCTAAAAGAAATGGTGACTGAAATGAAATGCTAGGTATTCAAGCAACCTCAGCTTGCAAATAAGCTGACAGTTATGCAAGCAATGGCACATGTGAAACAGGTACTGTCTGAATAATTAACTGGAACCATTTTGTTTGCAAGTAGTGAACTGGCACCAGTGGCATCTTAGGAAAGAGATGGTTGCTTCTGTGCAGGTTGTTATCATCCAAGTTTTCTGCTGCACTTGTTGCAGATGACATTTTTTTGTTCTATGCACTCCTAGACAACTTACCTAAATTGGATCACTTCTGATGTCATATGACATCATCGTCATATAGTCATACGAAACTACAATTTTTTGTTTTCCTGGAAAGAAAGAGTAGACATTCTAGGTAAACAGACTGATTCAGCTCCCTTCTCCAGCATTGTTGAAATGAAGCTGCAGAAACTGTAATAAGCATTGATACTTCCATTTCATAGAATCATAGAATCATTCAGGTTGGAAAAGACCCTTGGGACCATCGAGTCCAACCATCAGCCCTACTCTACAAAGTTCTCCCCTACACCATATCCCCCAGCATCTCATCTAAACGACCCTTAAACACATCCAGAGTTGGTGACTCCACCACCTCCCTGGGCAGCCTATTCCACTGTCTGACCACTCTTTCTGTGAAAAATTTTTTCCTAATGTCCAGTCTAAACCTCCCCTGTTGCAGTTTAAAGCTGTTCCCCCTTGTTCTGTCACTAATCACCTGTGAGAAGAGACCAGCACCAACCTCTCTACAATGTCCTTTCAGAGAGCTGTAGAGAGTGATGAGGTCTCCCCTTAGCCGTCTCCTCCTCATACTAAACAGTCCCAGCTCCTTCAATCGCTCCTCATAGGATCTGTTCTCCAGGCCCTTCACCAGCTTCGTTGCCCTCCTCTGCACTCGCTCCAGCACCTCGATATCTCTCTCGTATTGAGGTGCCCAAAACTGGACACAATACTCCAGGTGTGGCCTCACCAGTGCAGAGTACAGGGGGACTATCACCTCCCTGCTTCTGCTGGTCTATTTGCAGCATCTATTGCAGATCCCCTAAATCAAGGATTTAAATCAAATCAAAACTTTGCCTAATGCAAAAATGAGCCCTACAGAGACAAATATATCACTGCATTTGATTCAGGCAACTGCCCATCTTCTGATTAAATACAAAAAACATCTTCCTGCTAAACAGTTCCTTTCACACTGAGACATTATCAGTGTTTTTATAAAAAACTGTACATAGTTATGCTGAATTTTATAGCCATCTACTTTGCTGAACCATTTTGTGGGTTTTTTCTGTGGAAACATACACCCAAAGAAATGTATGTGACTTAAATGTTTGCAGGACTAGTGCTTGCATGTCAATGTTTGTGTCCTTGTCCAGAAAGTTTTTACAAAGAGCCTCTGATATCATGTGAGTTCCAGTATAACACACCAAAATATGCTGAATTACTTAGCTGCATTACCAAGTGTGGCTGGTGTGTGGTTATGTATGTGTTTGTGTATGTAGGGAACAATTTCTATTAAAAACAGGAAATAACAAGGGTGAGGCTCTGCTCCACCAAACAGCTGACTGACCCTGATAACTCTGGCGATGACTCTAAGTTTCAGTATAGAATCCAGGTGCAATCTTGCAATCAAATATCAGCTCTCCTCACCTGGTAGAGGCATCTCTGAAGTCTTCTGGCACTGGCCCACGGTCATCATGCAAAGGCCTCAATGAACTTCAACCTGATTTCCCTGAAATGTGATCACAGCTTGAAGAGGCTCTAAAGCTACTTTGATGCTCATAAACAAAACAGCGTCCTGGCACAGGGCTGTTCTCTGTTCTGCAGACACCCATACTGTTAAATGATTAGCATGCTCCTTAACATGGTCTTAGCCCACACCAATTAGTGGTCGCCCACAGATTACTCTGGCGTGGTTTGGGGCCAATATAAAGCAGCTGTTGTGGGCTTGAACATCTTGTGCTGGGGCCAGGGGCTTGGAGTGGGGGAATTAGCTGTATGGATATAAACTCCGAAATACCACGTATGCTACTTGCTAGGGCCCGAGGATGGTCTCTAGCCTGTTTTATTTAGACGCAATCTGAAAGATGTGAGGCCAGCTTTTTTACATGCAGCTTCTGCATCACTAAGCCTTGAAACTTTAAAGCCACTTTAAACAAGAAAGTTGGGGTTTTGCTCCCATAATATTACCCTTCCTCACCAGAATGAATAAATCTAGATGAACTCTTACCTTCCTCCACATCAATGCCTGGGCTGCTCTCACTCCTGTCATAATTCAAGGAACTGTTCTGTATTTTGGAATGAACACAACTAATGAACTAGCTTTCTTGCCAGGGTTTCATTAATAATTTTCAGCTTTAGGAAGATACTGGGAAATGTGAATGTGCCATGTTGCTCAAAAAGTCTATGCTCATAGACTGCTGTGTCAACTACTATGGTTGGTCTCAGCAACAAAGATCTGTCTGAGCTTGCGTGGGTCATGGAGGTTGTTGAAACCATCACCTTTCCTCCTCATTTAAAATGTGAAAGCACATTTTTCTCCTATCTGCCTGTTACACCTGACTCTACAGATAACCTTGCTGCCCTGACTTTAAGAGTTTAGTTTATTTGCTTGATTTTTTTTTGTTGTTTCCTTTTCCCAGCTATCATTGGTGCCTGGTCACCATAAAAGAGTGAACCAAATTTTTTCTGTGAGATTGGTGCTCCATGTAAATCTTCCAGGATTTCATTTGATTGAATGATTTATATCATTTCCTTCACTTACCTATGTATAGCCCACTCCAGTTTCACAGGGATTGGTTTAAACTCACCTTGTACATCCGTATCAGAGAGAAGTATTCCCTGAGATGCTGATGAACCTGTGGTGACAATCTAATATCAGTAACTTTGCTGTGGTGGGAGTGAGGCAGGCAGAGGACTGATGCATGTGACTTTGCCCCCTTGTTGAACCTGTAGTGAAGTGCCTGAGGGGAAAAATCTTCAGTGCTGAGAAGTGCATGGGATCCTGTCTGTCTGTCATAAGGATAATCTCAACCCAAGCAAAATTTTAATGTATCTTCCCTGTTTCACTGGAAAATTTCAGATTCTTATGACACCCCAGTGGTATGAAACCCACTTAGCATTTGCACAGGCAGGCTCCCTCACCCCAGTTATTACATCGACCAAACTACATTTTCAGAATTTTTGGCATTTACTTTCCATTTCCAGGAAAACTTCAATTTGAGGACTGCAGTATTTATCAGATTTACGGACTTGTACCTTTGTAATTCTCACAGAGGTGGATGGTCTTGAGTTGCTCTGCTCATGAACTCACCAGACTTGGGGCATGGAAAAGGTTTGCAAATTGGTTTCTTCCTTTTCCACTGGGCTTAACTTTGATTTCTTAAGGATGCCATTAACAGATACAGTACAATTTTGGCTTTTCTGTGGTGAAGGGATGAACACATCTGCACAGATAGTTTTCATCTGGGTAGGAACAAGCCTGTCTCTATAGGTGCCTGGTTAGTTTGATGCTGCTGATATGAATGTTTACTGGTGGGAGAAACTGCAGCTTATTTAGAGCCTCCATTAGAACTAATTAGTTCCACCACTGCTTTGTTGGTTATGATTGCTTTTATGTACAGTATAGTGTACACTGATTCCTCTGTCTTTCCTCCTCACAAAAAAAATATTGACTTTTTTCCTTTCCCTATGTTCTCTGAGGGTGGAGACCACCCTCAAGGCAGACGCTAGTTAGCATCTATCAGCTATGGTCCTACTCTTGACATTGATCTAATACTTGTAGTTAATTCTCATCAACCAGTTCATATAAAATGAACTTTTGCACTAGAGACAGAAGAAGCTGGGTCAGGACTCATGATCTTCAGAGCTAGTTTTATGTTTTGCTTTGTTTATTGAGTCACTTTGTATGTCTCCGAATTCTGACTGCTGCTTCTGTCATTGCTAATCCAACATCTTTTGGTCAAGTTCTGTTTTCCTCTGTCACATAAATCCTCTCAAGACTTTGATCACCAATACTGTACAGCTACACTGAAGCATGGTCTCCAGGACATTTATAAATGCATGTTCATTTTGCTTTTTAGCTGTGGTATTAATCTCCTGTTTAACTTCCTTATTCTATTACAAAATTTGAAGATGTCTACAACGCTGCCTAGCTTTGGGCATGCAGTACTCTGCTGAGATCTTTTACAGGTCTTGCAGATCTATGGTTCCTGGTTTCTGAGATTGCAACAAGGCACTTCACAGGGCGTTAACTTTTACTGCCACAGATAGTGAGGAAAATTGCTTTCTGTTTATCTTTATCTATAATCTTATTTGTGAGAAAATAGTGGCTCAACCTTTTTAACCTTCTGAACTTCTGTATGCTTTCAGACAGCTGCTATGTTTCACTGTCTTTCTTTTTTCTAGTCAACCTGTTCATGAAGTGTTATCTTCTGTTCCCAAACAGAATTTCATTCTTCAAATTACTGGGACTGAATGCAAAACAGATAATATTTAATCTCTGACTGTATGAGTAACAAACAAAGCATTCTTCTATCACTGGTCAAAGTGAGTGCTGGATATGCAACATAAGGGTTTCTTTTAAACAATGGATCTAGTTTTGGGAATGTGAAATATCTGTTTTTTTTTTTTACTCTGAACTTCTGCTTGGACTCATGGTAAGTCAATCAACTTCACAGATTGAATGAAGAAATACTAGTAAAAATGCAAAAAGTAAGGCATTGCTGCTCATATATAGAATTTATAGTAGGCTATAGTTAGGCTAATCTTTTTTAGTGCCCAGCTTTTGTTAACTTGTTTTGCCACTCTGCATGTTTCTATAGTTATATGTAAAACGTTAACTAATGCTGTACCATGCTGTTGTGACTTGTGTACATCATAGCATATCAGAGACCAGATGCTCTACAGATGTAAATCAAGAGAGATTCAGTGGCATCTGCAGAGCAGTATTGGTTTATTAATCAATATATCAACTGGAGATCTCTCACTTTATATGCAGAGGTACATTCATACATAGAAAAACTATAGATAACCCTACATATCCTATACATATATATATGGTCATTGAGTTGTCAGGTTCCTTACACTTGAAAAGGAGAGTTGATAGATGAGGTATGATGAGTGCACAGGTGATTATGTGAAACAGTGCTTTTATTTTACAGTTGATGAATTAAGCCAAGACTGCTTCACAAAAAGTTTAGTCCTGACAATGGATGTGCGTTTATATACTACACTATATTAAGTTATATTATATATTATGTGTGTGTGCTTGTGTGTGTGTGCGTGCATGCATGCATGCAAATGTGTCTTTAGAATGATGGTGTGCACATATGTGCATGTGTGCTATGCAATATATACATAGTATCAGAGTATCAGCTTCCCATACAGCAGAACAGGGAACATGAACAGGAGCAGAAAAAATGTGTGAAAACAATTGTCTCCAAAGAATCCTTTGCCACTCCCGACTGCAGGTCACCAGGGTTTCCTAGAGACTGCACAAGCTACAAGACTGTGCATTATTGAAGAGGAAGGAACATAAATCCCTCATGAGGATTCAACACGAATGTGGTCTTTAAAGAGAGAGGCTGATGATGCCTATGCTTGAACATGTCATAAAACTGCACGTGTGTTGAAATCTGGCACTTTTCCATGCCAACACAGTACATTCACTGAACAGTCATTTGATGCCTCAAAAACATCTGGGGCAAGATACTTCATTCAATTTAATCCTTCACCTTGCCAGGATTTTTGCAAGGCATTTGGTGTTAAATACAACGTGCCCTTCAGCTTCCTGCCTGAAGCCATCGGACAATTCTACCAAATACTCCACTGCCCAAAGTTACTGGAGGATATCAGCTATAATGTAGAATACATGACAAAAAATACTGTAAGAATCCTGATCATCCACACAAAGCAAATAGACTTGGTCTGTTAGGAGTCTTTAGCATTTGCTAGATGCAAGGATATTCATGGTACCACCTCCCCCCGCCCCCCCCCAGGCAGTGTATGGAGATGGAAGAGGTGAGATTGGGGCACCAAATTTAAAGACACCCAGCAAAGCATGTTCACCACAGCCTGCTACAGGCACAGCTATAGCTTAGCAGCACTCTTTTATGGTGCTGTTTAACATACCGCTGAGAAAATTGCATAGCCCTTTTGAGTCTGCCAGTACCCAAACTTTACCTTTAGGGCTGAGAAATTTCTTGACTTACAGGAACTGTTTGCGGCTAGTGTCATTGCTCGTCATGTGTGGGTGCAGTTATAAAGGTGTTTTCTGCCTGGCAGTTACCAAGACAGTGGTTCCGCTGACTAATCGGTGAGTTTCTGACATTGTTTTTTTGTACATTTTCTGCTTGGAGATTAAGCTGAGCAGAATGACAGCCCTTGATCTGCTCTCTGTTCTACATGAAGGAGGCAAATTAACACGGACGTGGGTGGAAGAATCAAGAACTGAAGTCTAAATCAAGAGGAAAGGCAGGTTTTGAGATGGGCTGATAACAAGTGATAGAGCAGGTTATGAGCAGTTAGGGAAGGATGATGAAGAAGCACAAGAAAGGCCATCTAACATTGGCTGGTGAGCATCTACATTTTTTTATTTTGTCTTGTTATGACCACCCCTCACTGCTGCCTTGCTAGGACATCTCAGAACAGACATCCAGTTCACTATCTCCACTACTGGATTTGATGCCTAAAAGCCACCGAGCACCACTCCATGTTGTATCAGGTTTATGTGCTGCCTAGAAACTAATTTATTTGCAGAGGGAGAAGAAAAGAGTTCATCAGGACTGCAAAGGTGCTAATGGGCTACGGGAATAAGTTAATATCAATAGAGTGAAAGTGGATCAAGTCTGGACAAACAGAAATACTCCAGCAATGAGTTTGAAACATTAATAAAGACAGAGGGAAACGCATGAAACCAGCTTTATGGAGTGAGGGAGTTAACCGAGAAGTAACTCACTAGTGACACAGAGATAAGCCACTTAGGCTGTCAGCTCATGATGTATTCATCAAGCCATCTCAGCTTAGATATGCTCAGTAAACCTTTACTTTCTTAGAGCTTTTACCATCTATGCAGTCTGTTTTGGCTGTTTTTTCAGCTCCTCCTAATTTCAGAGGAGTCAGAGAGAAGAATCTGCTCCAGTCTGTGACCTGGCTGTTTATTTTGTAGCTAGAGGTCACCTTTATACCTGAACATTATCCTTATCAAGCTAAATGCTCTTTTTTTCTCAGACATCAAAGCTTTCTCATGATAAGACAACCTGAGTTGAAAGTTCATATAAAGGATAATGACATAATGGGCAGCATACAAGCTGGAAAAATATGTAGTTTCCATTTTTGTTCCATGACTAGAACCCCATTTTGTTTATGGTCACTGGAAGTAACCAGCACCACTCAGTGGTAATAGTAGTGATGGCTCTTCAAACATCCAAGCACAGCTACTAGAGTGTAAATTTAAGTACTCACACTCGGGTGAAAATGATTGTGGTGTCTATTGGTTTCCATAGCAGATATAGACTTACCCTGCAGTAAAACAAAGTGAATACATACTTACTTAATAACCTAGAGCTGTCTCCTTCTGTTGTAGTGTCTTAAAAGGATGAGGAGAACTGCAGCTACTATTAGTGGAAATGGTATCTACCCATGCTCTGGTATTTACTCTTTGTTCTTTAGGTGACTCTGAATGGAGGATTGGACGTAATCTCTGAGGCCCAGCAGTCACCTTCATATGAAAGGATGAGAGGATTGATTTTGGCCAGTGCTGCATTAGCTTTCTGGTATTCTGGCTCTCTTACAGTCACCCAGTGACAGCAAATGCAGTCAGAACTCCTTAAAAATCACTGGCTGTCACATGATAACTAGCGACTGTACTCAGGATATGGAGCTGACACTTCAGGAATATGTGTGTCACCTAAAATTTGGTGCTCTCTTTTGGCCATCCTGCTTTGGATTTTTAATTAGAACATGAGGGGAAGACAGCAATCACTCAATGTAATATTAACCACTCTTATTGGGATAAACTGTTGTGCAGCTACAGAGCTTCTTACTCAAGAATCTCAGCCATCACCAGGAATTCCCTTAAAACCTGTGAACAGCATTATGTAACTGGGTGAGTATTTGCAGTAAAATAAGCCCAGCATTGTTGGTGTTCCTGGTATTTCTTATGCGGGGAAGAACTGCAGACACAGAGTTTACCTAATTATCTCTGGTTATATTTGATAATCTTGAAAGATCCCAGAACGCAGTGATAACAGTCACACTATGATAACCGCAATGTTACTACAAGGTAAAATGTTTTGTCTTTATCTGATTGAGGTGGAGTAGCTCCAGCCCAAGCTTGTCTGTAACTAGCATTCCGTAGGATATATATTTACTTTCTGTTGTAATTCTTGCAGTGACCTCCAAATAAGCGTCAAAATATTGTTCTCCTGCATGTGGGAGGCCAAGTCTTCTTTCCTGAGCACTGAGCAGGGTCCATGTGGCTCAGTAACATTCATGCATTTTATATTGGTAACAGAAGAGTTTTGTTTCCCCACCATGCTCAGAACAGAACAGAAAAGCAGCCATCTCCAGGTTGGAGAGGACACAGGCACAGCCCAGCCTGGAGGAAGAGATCTGTCTGATCTAAGGGCACTGCAGAAGAAAACCGCATGCAAAATGGTCCCAAAGGGGCATGCAGGGAGATCCAAATGCTGATCAAGGGAGGCTCTGACCAATCCCTGAACTGGTCTGTGGAAGGCTGAGGTCTTGGGAGCTGTGCTAATTTACATGAGCAGAAGATGTGACTACATATCTTCCAGGTATGATATTTAGTTTGCTGAACTGTGTATTAACTCTTTAACTACCAGTTTCTATTTAAAGTCATAAAAATATTATTCAGATATGCTTTATTCTCAAAGCCTTACTCTGATATGAAGTAAATCAGTGTAAGTCAGAAGGAACTCCTTTATGCAACATAGTTGTAAAAACAGTGAAAGAGCAGAATCGTAATTTGCTCTGTCAAACTTCCACTCTTGGATTTATCCCATGTAAGTGTCGGTGAGGGTCCTGGGTTCAGTGTGCACCTTGCTGGGGACTGTTAGCACATGCACACATGCTTGCATACAAATGTAAATGCGTGTGTAACCCATATACTCACAGAGACAGATGTGCGTATATACATTTAATCTTTCCTTGTGTGTTTCTGTGTGCCTGTGTATACATATATATTTATGGAAAGAGAAAGAAAAGAGATTTGAGTACGTATGAGAAAATAATTCAGTTCTCCTAAGATCTGAAATGCCCTCTGGATGTGCTTGCCTCTTTACCAAGTACAGAGGAAACCTAGGGAGACTGAAAAAATACTATTTTTAGCAATAAATTTCCTAGATTTTGCTACTAATAGCATTGTAACTTATTACACTGAAAGGTATTTGGAATTTAATTAACTTGGCTTTTAATCCTGATTGTTTGCTTTGTTCTTTCTTCCACTGTGAGCAACGAAAATGAACTGTGTATTTTCACCTTTATTACCAATCAGTGTCCAATCACTTTCACTTTTACATTCTCAGACACGTATATAGTGCTGCTGTGTGAGAATACAGACATTTCTCCTGAAGTCAACAACTCTTTCTGTTAGCAGAAAGAAATGAATAAATAAAAATTCAGGGAATCTTTTCCTTTGTAAACCAATATATTTTATACTATCATTGTTGATCAAAATTCAAACTATTACAGTTCAATTCTGCCTTTAAAACTTGTTATTTAAGATATCCCTGGACTTAATCTGGTAGAGGTGCTAGTCTGAAGTCCACACAGAACACTTCATAACTTCTCCACTAAAATGGTTCCCATGACTGTAGCTCAGTGCTGCAAGTCTGAGTCCAACAAGAAAATTCACACCATCCAAACCTCCTTTCAACCTCAGCCAGTCCAGAATATATTTTTCACACTTTAGAAAACCCCAAATGCAGAAGAAGATGGCTTGTCTTTTCACAACAGGCACAGTGACCCTGGGTACACAACGGGGCACCTTCTAAATGCTCTTTGTACTTCACCAATTGTCATCATTTTCTTCTCTTAATTTAAAGCCTGCATCTGAGACAACTGCTTCTTTGAGAAGGAGGAACATTATCCCAGTTCTGCTAATGGGTGTTGTTATTTAGTATAGTAAGACTGTATTCGTAAAACATTGCCTAAACCAATGGCAGTGTTTACCTGTTGATAAAGCTATTGCAGTAGTACATCTCCTTAAAAGAACAGGAAAAGCATAATTGCATTTAGTAACTAATTGACACATGAAAATTAGGGGGTTTAGTTGGTCCCTTTGCCTGGTTCCTGAAGCAGGGCAGAATCTCTCAGGGCTACCTACAACCACAAGAATTCAGTGCAAGAGGCTGAAGAAAGCATTTACCTCTCTGCTCCTTATTCATAGCATTCAGCTTGTTATTCATAGAACCTGGTACGTTTCTGGAAACACCTACTGACGAGCGTTTCAGTTCTGTTGAGTTTTAGCCAGGTAAACAGGGTTGAATTTTATAACTGTTAATGCTCAACTAAGGCAGCCCAATTTCTCCCAGATCTGAGTGTTGGAATTGCTTCTTGATCTCACATCAACACATAAGTGATTTCTATGTATGGCACAATGCTGCTCACGTTATCTGTGGTGACACTTCCATGCAGCCACTGGCCTGCTGTGGAGGACAGGCCTGACACTTCCTCAAACCAAAATTTTATTTCTGTGTACATTTCTGCCTCTTATTTACTCCCCATTCCACTTTCCAATTTGCAGATTCTCCTTCTGCAAGGAACTGGAAAGAAGAAAATCTCAACTTCAAGACTGCACTGGATTTAGTTCACATCACTATAGAAATCTTTGACACAAAGAGGTGAAATAGTGAGTGCTGCTATCAATAAATAATCATAACTTCCAAGCACTCTTTCCTTGTAGCGGTAGCTTCCATTTGGCCTCTATTAGAACATACCATCCGTGTTTGGCTATGCTGTATTTTTGTTTCCCCATCAGAGATACTGAAGTGTACTTTAGCGCTTGAGCGGAAATCCCACTCAGCATTATTTGAAAAATGCTCTGTTTGTTAACTAAGCAGTTTGTACTAGTTATCACAGAGTCTAAAAGGATATCAGACTTGAAAATTTATCTAAGGTAAAAACGACTGCTTGAGATCAATGTCCAGACTGCAAACTTCATTCATTTTGCTTTTACATACCAGGGATAATGACTCGTATTGTCTGTCTCCATTTCTCTGCATGCATCTCAGTAGGATGGCTTATTTGCAGCCAAAAGAGAATAAAGACCAACAAATGTCAAATTAAATTCTTGCAATTCAGTTTCATCATCCTTTCCTCAAATTTGCAAAACATTTTTGCTAACACGGTGCTTAAAATCTACAACGTATATTTCAGCCCATTAGTAGGTGAGCTTCTTTATTAAATCACAAAACCTTAACTGCAGTATCCTATAATAATGGTCCTAAGAGTGGCAGGGAAATTACTGTCATTTCCGTCCTTGAAAAAACAGGCAAAACCATCCACAAATTCAAAACATGTTTCTGTGAAAATACCCAAACTCCTTTTTTTCGTTCAAGAGCTCTATTTCCCATGCTAACATTACACACCACTTACTGGCATTACAGTTCTTCTTTTTCAGGAGCTACATAATATTATAGTTAAGAAATACAATCCACAAGTTTTTTATACATTTATGAAATCCTCTCTAGAATTACACTTCATAATACAATATGTGATCAATCGCCCTATTTTCAAAACAACATTCCAGTCTGCCACAACATTAGCCTGTACAATATATATAGGACTTCAGCAGAGCTGCCAGGCTGCTGGGACCGTGCTTCTCAGTCTGCTTCCTTACACTTTAAATGTTTACATTGCTTTGACCTTCATGCTTCTGCAAAAATGCATGAGGGATTTGAAACCTCTCACATCCTCCACAATAACATCATGTCAACGCACTGAAGTCTTTGCTTTTCTGGTTACCCTGCTAATGGAAGAGAAAGGAGGGAGTGAAGTGTGGGTGAATGAGCCCTCTGCTCAGATTTGGACAACAGGGAAGAGGGAAATGCCTTGCCTTGGGAAAGAGTTAATCTTGCCCAGCCTAGCCTAGCACGGCTGTCTGTGTCAGGGTGACTTCCCTTGCAGGCCTGTAAAGTCTGACACCATTGTTTGCTTAGGGTTGTGTCCAAAAGCACAGTCACACCCTGTCAAGAGCTGCAAGTGTCGACAGCCTTACCTTGGTGCCGGCTCTCTGTGCAGCCCCTAGGCACCAACAGGAAGCACAATACCGCAGTGAGGCAGAGCTGGAGCAACTGCCAGCACTGAGACGAGGCTTTATCGCTTAATCGTTCATTTACAGACTTTTGATTTAGGAGCATTTTTTTAAGGTGTAGGCTTACAAAGGAGCAGTAAATTCTGCAGAGTGTCAAAGGATGTTCTTTCAAGCACACTTCCCTCTCTAATAGGCTTACGAATTTCCCATCAGGTTGGTGCTTACTTAGCTCTGAAATTTGTTTTGCTGTAACAAAGTGGAAAAAATAAATTTGCCTAAAATGAAGCACTTCCAGGCCTATCCACATTTTTAAGTAAGACCTTGATACTGTAACGCCATGATTCCACTATTGCTGTTGCACTTTATGCGCACATTTCAGTGTTTGCAGAGCCAAATTCTGTGTCCACAAGTAGCCTGTTTTTCAAAGGCATGCTGTGGAGACAAAGGTTGAAACCCAAATCACTTCACAGCAGTCTGCAAGTCTGCCTCTCTCTTCAGAAGTTGTAAACGTGTCTAAGCAAAAAGCAACAGCTCTCCTATCTGTAAATAATGGGATTGGGTGAAATAGCTCAAATACCTGAAAAAATCCTTTTTTAAGATAGAGAAGGAAATTCTGGTTCTGGGCACCAGCCTGGAATACTTTGGGTCTGGATTAGTATGCAGGAAGTAAAGAAATGGAAAGGCGAACCGTGGCTTAAAAATGTCATTGCACAAACATGCGTGCATATTCTCTCAGGCCCTGCCTGGTGGTTCAGTAATGCAGCAGGCAATGATAATGATACAATTTCATAGCTCCACTAATCCCAGGGGATGCACAAAATGCTTGACAAACTGATGTTCTGTATAAGCAATAGGCTCGGCCTTTCCTTCTCATCTGTAGAGGAGTGGAAAAGATTACACTGCAAATATAGCAAAATCTGTCTGGTAAGCTCAGAAGCAAGTGGAAGCATAATCCATTCAATGAACACATTAAAATTTGTATTAATAGAGAAATTTAGACAACTTTACACTTAATTAGCAGACAAGCTAGAATTGTTCCATTTTGTTTTGGGGAAAGCAAAGCAGTGTAGTAGGAAACAGAATTCACCTAGAAGACATATAGGCCATTTGTGTGCGCAAATCCCTGATTCAGAAGAGAATATGAAGGTCTCTGATCTCATTATATGGGACAGAGAGGAAAATCCAGCCCTGTCAAACTTCATTTATGAACCTTATTGTCAAGCTCTAATTTCTCCTACTGTTGTCTTTGCTTTTAGCAGTTTGCTTATGATTTTATGAGTAGGTGTGATCCTAATTTATTAAATGACAATGTGTTAGAATCATGTAAAAATTTTCCTGAGTAAGAGGTCACCATGTCTGAGCAATGAGTTTTATTTGGATGGGAAGTTGAGGTCTAGCAAACTAGGCGTTTTTCCTGGTTGAAGTCTCTAAAGACAGACTGGCTTTGAGGGAGCCTTTTTTGGGTGACTGGATTCATTTTGAGAGAAGTCTGTCCTTTTTCATAGATAGGGAACCTTGTCAGACCAGGTTTATCATTTGCCTGCTTAACATTAGGCTCATCAAAGCACTCTCCTGCAACAAAAATGAACAAAATCAGTTAGCTTCTTGATTTGTATTAGAAAAAACTCAGTATTTAGTGCAATGTAAAGTTACATGTTACCAGGACAAAAGCAGTGTGCACGAGCTTAATACATTGAGATATGTCAGCTGCTTAAAGACAAGAACAAAAGAATATTTAATAGGCCATCAAAAGCTGAGGAAAACTTCTTTCAACCCCTTACCATCTCTGGAACAAAGAAGTCCAAAAGGCCAAGCAAGAAAGGACATCTTGTGTTTTGAAGATCTTGACACAGACAACAGAGCTGCTTTGCAATGTTATCATCTGTTGTTTCCCTGTGGCATATTTCTGCAAGTATCTTCAAGAGGTGTTTATAATCTCAATGACAATTTCTCATGAGAAAAAATGATCTCTTAAAGTGTCCTTCATGGTCACCTTAACTACAGTCTATTCCAGGAATATGAAGCAGCAGCTAACAAGCATCTCTTTTCACACAGGAAGGCTGCAGGAGTGGGATGCTGGCACAGATCCCTGTGCCCAAGGAATGGTATCTGTGCGGAGGAACCCGCAAGACTGTGAGGCTGAGAGTGCCCAGTTCAGCAGTGAGCAAGGTAAGTACTTGTGCTGGGTGCTGATTCCTCATCTATCCCTCTCCCAAAAGCAGAGCTGAAATCCCAGGCAGAGAACACATACAACAGCAGCTCCACTCATCAGAGCAGCTTAGCTTCATACCTCTAAGAAATCAGGCTAAAAATATTCATCATGGGAGCACCTGTGACAGTAGCAATGTCATGGATTATTCAGGGTCTATCAGATGGCAAAGGGACAGATGCTGTGGGCATCTGCAGCTTTCACAGACTGTTCATCAATGTTATGAATTTATATATCTCTTGCAGGTTCTGCTACCAATTGTATTCCCGGTCAAATGGATCAGACAAGGAAGTACATTCATTAAAGGAATTGCAGTTTCTTAGACTTCAGAACCTTCAGTTCCAGAGGAAATATCCTATACTGATTTGATGTGGTTCAAGAAGGTGTCAGGGAGAGGACTAGAAGCTTTATAGCAAGACCAGCTTGACTCAGAAGAGGGTATATGTGCTGTGGATTCAAGACTCTTATGGGTGAAAGAGCCCTAGAGAACAGCAAAGAATTATTCTTGGTCTTCATGTAGAAGGTGTTAAAGGTGTATATAGTGAAGCATTCTGATAATCTCTTTACTATTTGAAGAACCATTTTTTTTTCGTAACGCTTTTATTCCAGCAACAATGCTACTGTTCCAATAGCTCTGTCAGAGCTACTGAGCTGTGCATTAACCCTGCTGTTGCCCCAAGAGAAGAAGGTGGAAGCTGCTGGGCTAAAGCAAAGCCTGTGGATAGATCTTTTCAAGCTGCAGAAACCATCAGCTCAGGCGAGAGGAAGTGACTGAAAAAGGAGGCTAAGGGAGACCTAATAATGATTTCCTGAGGAAAACTGCTGGTCAGAGCAATTAGCTATGAATCTAGGAAAAGCCATAGCTGAAAGGAGAACAGAGAGTTTATTTTAATTCCTCAGTGTCTGGGAGCACTTTGGATGGGATCTAAAGGAATACTTTTCCTTTCTAAGCAGATTCCCAGAAAGATCAAACCCATGATGTCCCTAGAATATTGGGGCCACTTGGTGGACAGGACCGCCTCCCAGCTCCAGTTCTTCATTCCTCATTATGGCACATTATTGCACAACTGGAACGTAATATACGTTACATTCCTTATGAAGAGCTATGGTCTATAAATGTGACTGCACGGGATCTGTGGTTTCTAATGCAGGCTGTGAAGGGATGTCCCTTTTTACCATGGTCAGGGAGGAACTGACAGGCTTGTCAGAGACTTCAAAAACCCTCAGCCTTTCAGTTAGCAAGAAGCCCAGTGCTCTCATCTACCTAATTTGTTGTAAGGGAAATGCCATGAAATATTGCTCGAAGTAGTTATAAGGCATTAGCTGTCATCTGATTTCAAAAAAATTGCTCATTTCTCTGCTGCAGTTCACCAATGATCAGCTACACACAATACGTCTCCAATCAACTGTCAATGGACAGTCTTCTTTTGATTTCACTGGGCTTTAGATTTAGTTTGTGAGAGGCCAGGACAGTTAACAGAGTAATGTGCTTTAAAATGAAACCTGATTATTAGTGACTATTTTCCTCCATTGAAATCAGCAGAGAAGTTTACTTAATTCTTTGTCCTTTAATCAAAGCAGTAAAGCATTTCAACAGTCTGTAATTCTGGCCGTATTGAGTTACAAAACAGGGAAAATTCACAATAGTGTAATTTTTCCTTGCAACTCCTTTATCTCAGTGAAAGATATTTAAGCAAACCTGTCACAAAACACGCTGCTGTACAATGATGTATACATAAATTGACCGATGTTCCTCTTAGGAATTCTTGCCATAAGTTTTGCAGTCGAGGGGAAGGGCAGAGCATAATCTTGCTGAAAAGCATTGGCGTTGGTGGTTAAAAAATCACTATTCCTTTTTAAAAATCCATCTTGTGTCTTTACTAGGCTGCACCTCAAGACACTTACAAGCTGTGTTATATTAAAATGTTTAATTAGAAATATGAGTTATGCCTTGCATGGTAACAGGAAACCACCATAAAATATCAAATAATGTATACTGTGATAGTCTCAGACTATCAGAGCAGTCATGCATAAGTTCAAATCCCTTTTCGGTGGGACACTGATTAAATTCTTTGATGAATCTAGGCCCGTGCATTCAGCAGCTTCTT
Source organism: Strix aluco (assembly GCF_031877795.1). NCBI lineage: Eukaryota > Metazoa > Chordata > Aves > Strigiformes > Strigidae > Strix > Strix aluco. The sequence continues at coordinate 11,558,107 of NC_133931.1, read as the reverse complement.
CCCGTTCTCAGCATGGGTTTAGTTATGTGAAGCCAGAAATGGCCTTTGTGTGTTTAGACTTTGGGAGCACATTCAGCTGGAATCTAGCCTTGCACCTAGGGTTAGACCTCTGCAGTAATTCAACTCTTCTTGTTCCGGCTCTGAACAAAGACAAGCAGGGCTATGGAGTTATGTTACTCACTACAAGTTGAGGAATCATCTTTCCATGTGGTATTATCCTCCCTCCCCCTTTCCCACAGGAATTGCACAATGTAAGTTAAGCTTGTGCCTTTGCCATTATCTTGCTCTAGTGGCTCAGTTCCAACACACGGCCGTGTACCACCTCATTATTTATATCCTGCTAGCATCTTATTTAGTACCTCAGCTTCCATCACAAATGTATTGGGATAACTGCTTTTTCCTGGATAAGAGACTCATTATAATTGCAGCTTCTCTGCAGGGGTCAGCACCTCCTCCTCAGGAATATGATAAGGTGCTCCAAGTGCCACCTCACCTGCAAATCTTGTTTTTCCCTGCAGAGTCACTTCCCACGGGCTACAAGCTGCTATTGAATTTCTGCAGTAATATTTTGATAACTTAATTTAAGATTTAATGGCTTTCTTTCCTGTGCTTTGTAGTATAATTAATTCATGGGATGGGAACTCATTAGACTTGGGGATCTGAGATGCATCTGGGCACGCAAGGGCTGTAAACATGTAAACCTGTGTTAGGGCCTATTGAAGGTAGGAAAATACAGAGCTGTGCATGGAAAGAATAAACTATTTTAGCCTTATGGATAATCAGAAAATACTTTGTTAATAGTTGGGTATAATCATATCTGTAGTTTGTAATAATAATGGTAAAACCAACAACAGACTGGTCCACTGACATTTAAGGTGGCTAAGTCCTAGGCTTCCTGGGCCTAGAAGATCTGGCCCAACACCTCCAAACATCATCTTGCATGCATGTGTGCATGCTCAGGAGCTGTGGGCACTTCTGCCTCTTGAAAACATAGCTCAAGGAGATACTACAGAGACCCTTTGAGACTGACATTGAACAGTCCACCATGAGACTTGGTCTCCTTGGCTTACTTACAGCGGTGGTGCTGTGCGTATCACATGGAAGAGACAAGGCCTGTTACTGTCATCGAAAAGCCTGAATTGCTGGAAGAACTGAAGCCTTGGTGTCCCACTCCTCCAGAGAACACTGCAACTGCAAGAGTGGCAGCTATCTGAAGGTGGAGGTTTCTTGTTCCCTGCTGGTAGTTCTCTGAGTCTGCTTTGATATGATGGGTCAAATATTCACTGATTCAGAGAATAAAAATGGCTCTGGCCCTAAGCGCTGGTTAGAGTGTTTGCTCAAATTCTGTGTTCAAGACCATGTTCTGGATTCGGCAGAGCAGAGGTTTGAAACCACTTTCTAGGAAAACACTTGAGCTGCCCACTTATCTGCAAGTCTGGGTGTGGGTATCTCATTTCTTCAGTTTTCAGTGAGGGCTGAGGAACCCAGCTCCAGGAGACAGATTGTAGCGCAGAACACAATGGCTAGGTGTGCATGCCGGTCTGCCCCACAACTGTACATGTCCCTCTTCTGCACATCCCTTTCATAGGTGCATTGCTTTCTTGAGGAGCTGAGGAACAAGAGCATAGAAAACACAAAGAGGAAAAAACAGCATCAAATGTGTTTCCATAGAGTAACACATTTGGGTCTCAAGGATGTGCTCCTCACTGTGTATGCAGTGCCGAGGTTCCCCACAGAGCACTTTCTCCCCCTTGGACATGACTAACAGCTCTAGTGAAAGTATTGTAAAGAAGAATGCTGCCAGCTGCCTTCTGTGGGAGCTGGACGAGTTGTGTATGGAGACCTATTCTCCGCAGACACGATTTACATAAGCACTGCACATATTTCTCTGTGTGCTATCAGGGTGCCTTGATCCTTCTCTCTGAAGGCTCATCTTCCCCTTTACAATTTCTGTGGTGAGCCAGGTACACTTGTGTACCTGTTTTGCTCAATTAAACCTTTTCCAGAGCTGTGAGTCATCTATTTCATGGTCCAGAACATCCTCATTTCATTTCCTCTGCCCTCTGGTGATTGACTTGATTAATACTATGTAAACACCTTGAGACCTCATTGGACTACCTACTGTACAGAAAGAGCAGACCTTGTTCCAGAATGCTTGTTTTGAATAGGACAAGATGGAAGAAGCTCAGGAGCAAGGAAAAATTAGAGACAGCCCAGACTTTTATATGGTGTAGGGGAGAACTTTGTAGAGTAGGGCTGATGGTTGGACTCGATAATCCCAAGGGTCTTTTCCGACCTAAATGATTTGATGATTCCATGATCCTCAGTTAACTTGTTTCTTAACAGTCCCAGTTAATTTTCACTGATGCACTTGATATGAGCAACAAATTCTGGTTCCAACACAGAGACTGACCCAAACTGAGACAAATGCGTGTCATTGACCATTTGACATGAGTTTCTAGCAAGCTCCAAACCCTTCTAACAAGGTCTGCCAGCTCTTCCTGTTCAAAGGGTGCTCTGAGTTCTTCATTCCCATCTGACTCCTGATCAGGAGGGTCAAGCACCCTTTCAGCAGGTGTTAGGGAGAGGCCTATGTAACTGCTGGGCCTGGCATACAGCTACCAGCGTGTGGCCAACAGAGGCAGCAGTTTGCACAAAAGGGGCCAGAAACTCTGCTGAGAACAACATACAGAGATGCTCAGCAACGGTGGTGACATGCCACGTGCATGGTGTCCCACACCCACTGGAGCAACTGGCCCTGCAATATCAGGGCATCTCTCAGCCCAAGGTCCTGAGGGACTGTACGGGCTGTCTGTGCCCAGGGGCTGGCAGGGGGCTGCAGGGCGGCCTCTGTGGGGACAGGCCGGGGCTGCCCCGTGCCGGACACAGCCGGTCCCAGCCGGTCCCAGCCGGCTCCAACGGCCCCAGCGCAGGACACAGCTGAGCCCCTCAGCCAAGCTGTGGATGCCCGGGGGAACCAGGTTTCAGCAAGGGCCAAAGGCGGCCCAGGCAGAGGAGGAGGAAGCCAAGGAGGGAGCAGCAGCAGAGGGACCCCGAGGCCGGAGGACGAGGAGGGCAGGAGGTGCTGCAGACCCGGAGCAGGGATCACCTGCAGCCCTGGAGAGACCCCGCGGGAGCAGAGACCCACCCTGCAGCCCGGGGAGGGCCCCACGCCGCAGCGGGGGGATATTTCCTGCAGGAGCTGCGGCCGTGGAGAGCCCAGGCGGGAGCAGGTTGTCCCTGAAGGACTGCAGCCCGGGGAAGGGCCCGGCTGGAGCAGGGAGACGAGGCAGGAGGGAGGAGCGGCCCAGAGGGCTGCGAGGGACCCACTGCAACCCCCAGCCCCAACCCCTGTGCCCCTCAGTGTCAGGGGGAGATGGAGGGAAAGTGTTGTTTTAATTTTTGCTTTTCTTTCTCACCATTCAAATCTATTTTATTTGACAATAAATTTAATTTTCCCTATGTGGAGTCTGTTTTGCCCATGACGGTAATTGGTAAGTGATCTCCCTGTCTTTATTTTGACCCATGAGTTTTTTCCATCTTATTTTCTTCCTCAGTAGGAGTGAGAGAATGACTGGGGGGTTTGGGCTCTTAGCCAAGGTTGACTCACCACAGGGATGGATGCAGCTCTGCAGGTCTCAGGCTGCAGGGAGTTCCTGGTGCTTCTTGCTGGGGCTAGGGGAGACGGGCTCCTTGTCTGCAGGTGTGTGCTGGCAAAGGATCCAAGTGTGACCAAGTAAAGGAGGTCAGCAGACTGTGCAGCATCACAGATAATGAAGAGAAGGTTGATGATCCTCTCTGATACCTGGATACAAGGGGAGCCTCGGCCGTCCAGCTGTACTGAAGGAGGAACAGGCAGAGTCTGTGCTTATTGAATTGGAAAATAGAGACTCCAGTGATGGTGAAGTCTGGAAACTTGTCACTTTAGGAAATGGGAGGAAGGCTCCAGTTTGTCCTGAAGATTTGCAATTACAGAATAGGTTTAGTGCCCTGGTGGCAGATAAGTGGCTGGGAGCAATGTGCAATGAACACCTGGTTGATATTCATCAGTCACCTCTTCCAAGCTCCAGAATGGTCCATCCCTATGCGCAAGAAGTCAAGAAAAGGTGCCATGGATGATCAAGGAGTTCTTGACAAAACTCAAACATTAAAAAAAAAGCATATGAGAGGTGGAAGGCTGCTTGGAAAGGTCATTTGTCTCCATCATTGGAGTTATTCAAAATCTGACTGGATCCAGCCCTGAGCAACCTGCTTTACTTGCCCATGCTTTGAGCAAGGGGGTAGCTTAGATGACCTCCAGAGGTCCCTCTGACCCTTAAGGATTTTCTGTGATTCTGTGAGTCTGCTGTTCCACCCTTACCTTCTAGTGCTTGGGCACCGTACTCTTGGCTGACAGGAACAGCCTTCTGCCACAGTGCAGAGCTCTTAGGAAGAAAGTGCAAGGCAACCACTCTTGCAAATTAAAACTTAGGCTGTCTTCCTTTATAAAGACAAAGGAGGTGTTAGTGGTGGGCAGCCTTCCTTTATACAGTACCCTAGAGATCTGAGCATAGTTTCAGGATGGAGGAAGACTGAAAATTAATTTCCTCTTCTGCCTGGGAATGATGGGGATTCAACCTTCCTATCACTTCCAGATTTTTGTGGGGTGAAAACTTTCAAGAGTGCTCTGCTGGAAGTGATCCACAGTGCAGAGAAGAGAGAACTGAGAAGAAAAACTCTCTACAGAATTCCAGTGGCTCAGAGCAGCCAGCCAGGAGCACAGAGACCTCATCACAGTCCATGTCCCTGTAAATGCATTTTACATTAATCTACTTCTAGCTCAGGTGTGTTCTGAAATAAAAGGGCAGTGCAAACATCCTTTTTAAGAAGCTCCTCTATAGTATCTGAGGTCACATTCTGGGAGCAGCTACTGGCATGTGAGGCAGGATCCTGCTTGCTGAATCTCCCTCCCTACGGGCACAGGCTGTGAGAGGAATCACTAGCTGCTTTACGCACTTGAAGAAAATTCCAGGTGAGAAAAAGCCCCAGAACCTCAAGATTCTGGAAGCACTATGGTAAGTAAAGAAGGGAAAAAAATAAAATCAAGCTTCAGAGTTTAGTGGCCTCTAGTGCTAGCTGGCAGCTGAGCAGGGATTTTCAGGTATTGATTCAGTCACCCAACTCACATTTTTGGTTCTTCATACTCTTTTTCAGATCTAATATCAGACACCTGAAAAATTCAGGCACTCTTGCAGTCAATAGAGCACAGCTGGGTGCCTCATATATCTTGTCTGAAGTCACCTAAATCCGTTACAGATCTAGAAGTTAAATGGTATGGTGGAATCCCACCTGTGGCCCTGAGCCTTAAAAGCTGCTGTCTCTGTTAGAAAAACTTGTCTCTGTCACACCTGTGAGAAGGCTGTCAAGGACAGCTGCAACCCACAGAAGAGCCAAGATCTCCACCAGTACTTTCAGCAGAAGTCTCATCTTGTTACATCTAAACTTCCTCAGGATGGTTTCACTCAAAGTATTCTTGTTTCAGCTGACTTGGTGCTTTTGTGAGATACAAATAGCTCTTTCTGGTCAGGATCTCAGGGAGAAGTACAGTTTGTTGTATCGCTGTTTTTGTCACTGTGGATGTGCACAGAGTGGAAGGCTTTGATGAATTAAGAACCATTACCCTATGGATATAATGTCTTACTACAATGAACGACCCTCATCACCTTCAGTACGAAACATTGCTGTGCCTGGTGCGAGTAGAATACAGATCCCACTCCACCCCTGGAGCTTCCACAAGGCAAAACATCACACACACTGAACAGTTGTACAGATTTTCCAAAAACTCCCTGTGAGTTCTGATGTTCTCTCATTTCTCCCTCTCACAGACACCGCATCTGTTCCTTTAGCAGTTGCTGGCAGACAAGACAAACCCGGGTGCCAACTAATACTATATGATCTTCTGCTGAATTCATTTTCCACTTTTAAAATTAAATTATGGGTCAGATCCTCATCGGATTTAATACAGCTATTGCCTATTAAGCAGCTGATGGTCTGGCCTTGTACAGAGATTATTCTTCCTCTCTCTTTGGAGCAAGAACACAACCGAAGAGTTAGATTTTGACTTGACATGTGAAGTCAGTGAACACATTGATTGTTTTGTGTTTGATGTATCCAGCATGAGAAATCACTAGCTTTCTAAAATCTGGGGAAAAACACACCATTCAGAAAAAACAAAGAAGAGAAAGAAAGGTTGTAAAAGATACTATAAATCTTTTATTTCTTTTTAGTTACTATGCAATGCCCTTCATTTTGAAGGAAATGGTACAATCAATGATCTGTACTTCTTTCTCAGGAAAAGAAGATATTTGCACTAACAATTCAACATTTACTGACAAAAGACAGCTTACAGAAAACACTTATTGTGGGAAAAAATCATATTTTGTGATTACACATTATCATGGACTATTCAATGAAGTGTTACAATGTCAGGCATTTCAAGTGTACATTTAAAGAAAGCTTCTAAGTCAATATTAATGCAAAAGAACCATCTAAACCACCAGTGTTTGATGTCACCCTGATTTCTTCCTAGCCACAGTTAAAAAAAAAACCTAACCTGAAGGTCTAAGCCTTACATACAATACACCTGGCCTTATCACTGCACATTGATTTATAAGAGTAGTCAACATATACTCAATTAACAGTAGATTTCTTACAGTTAGAAACTTCTGTTGGAAACAATGTTATTTCCTACCTCTACTTAGTTGCTAGTCTCTGATCTGTTATACAAAATTAAAGTTTTGCTTTCAAAAAATACTTGTTCCTACATGGCTGTTAGAATTATGGTTGGTGCTGTTAATTGTCAGAAGAGCACAGCTGGGAGACCACTCAACAACACACTTCACACACCCAAGGACAGACCTTTGGTAAAAGTTAACCAAAGGAGAAGAGAAAAAGAAAACCACCATTACATTCAAAATCTGAAATATATTCATCACATAATATTATCTATTTTAGTACTGAGAGTGGGATATCGAATATAAATGACCAAAACTTAAGAAGTTTGCCTAGGGTTTCATTTATATAAAATAATTGAAAGTTTACTTCAATGGTCTAGGGTCCTTCAGTCTGAAGAACATATTTTTCCAAGTAAGAAAACACAGTTTTTGAATTAGCTTTTGGGCATTTTCCCTGCCTACCCTACAACTGCCTACTATGTTGGCCAGATGAACTCTAGAGAGTTGCTGTAATCAATACTTCACATTCACAAAGAATCAGGGATAACTTGAAATAGTCTTCAGTTTATGCCCTTGTTCACCGCCATGGAAGGTGAGTATCTCAATTGTGTCTTTAAAATTACTCAATCAAGGGATAATTGTAGGTTTTACTATAAAGCCTTTTCCAAGACATTATTTGCATCAAACACACCAATACTCTGGGGAAATAAGACTGCTCATCTACATTTTCTAGCTGGAGCTACATTTACACATCTGGGGCTCAGTCTTGCCAGCCTTAACATGTGCATAATGGTATTCACAGCAGTCATCCTATCAGTAGCAGTAGGTATGCCCAAGTGAGTAAATTCATATAGATGATTAAGTGTTTGCACAATCAGAGGGCTTTTAAAACAAATGATATTAAGTGTTAAAAATGAAAAGGGAAAGTTCAAGCATGACAAGACAGACAAAGATACCAGAGAACAGTCTGCAGCACGATCACTGGCTTAGTTTGCAACTGCTGTGTAATACACCTCTCTCACCGAATCAGTGCAGCTTCTGCATTTCCAGGGGAAAACTGAGGCCAAAGCTTGGGCTGGATTCCACGAGCCTTGTTTGGACAAGAGGCCCTTTGAGAAACAGTTTTCACAGCACTACTTGTTTTTCCCCGGTGATTATGCAACGTCAGGCCCTCCGTGCTCCCACCAGAGACCACAGATTGAAATTCCAGGCCCTTATCCACAAAGAAATGTAAATATATACTTAACTTCAAGCACATGAATAGTCTTACTGATTTTCAAGTGGCTCAAAGTAGGGTCTACTCATAACTTCAAACTTCAGTATAGGCTTAGGACCTTTGCTGAATCAGAAGTTTTGCAGAAGGATCACACCTGAATTTCTGTACGTTAAAGAAACAGCTGCAGAGGAGAGCACTTTTATCTATTCTCTTCCCCTCTCTTTTGTGATCTACTCAAGTCTTGAAGCAGATACATACACAAAAAAGTCTGTTTTCCTGGGACATCTTTTTGTTTAAAATCGAACTCTAGAAATCCCAGTCTAGTCTGCAGACAGTAACAATAAAGTACAGCAAAGACAAGAAACTAAGCAGTTGTGATGTGCTTCTACAGCAATTCTTGTTCTCACATCCAGCTCATTATGGGTCCATGGCTTTAAAACCAGACTGCTTAGAAACGTTTGCAGTGGTGTTTAGTAGCACCTATTAAATAACACTGCCCAATCAACAGGTAGGGAAAAAGGACCTGCCTGTTAAAGATTCAACAGTTGCATCTTTATCTGCTGGAATAAGAAATCCCTGTTTGGAGGTAGCCCTCTTCCAGACTAAATAAAAAAAATTTCAGGCTTCCCCCCCTCTTCTACTTTTACACATAATGGAATGCCAGGAGACAGAATAAATCCCCAAACATAGCTTGCAGAGAAATTTAAATATTCCAAATATCTATGTTTTAAATACTGAACACCTGTATCCCAGGTGTCAGAGGAGCATATAGGTTTTGTAGCACAGCAGAATGCACGCCAGACTCTGCTTCGCTGTGAGGCAAGCTCCCCCCTTCACTCTCCATCCTAGCAAGGCAGTGCAAGCTCTGGGATTCTTTGCTAAGGCCCTATGCCTGTGTGGGAATTTATCCCTAAAGGCATAGCCAGTACAGAGAAGCACCAAGATCAGCACAAGACACAATTTCAGTTGGTCAAAGCAGCTTTGCTTTCCATTCCCAAACAGATTTGGTCCTTTTTTTATTAAACAAAAAGTGAATAAAAGAGGAGAAAATAAAGCCAGACTATGCAGCGTATCTCAGAAGGAGAGAAATGGCTAAGTGTCATAGTTCTGATGTTTCAGACACAAGGGAAAAATATTTTCACAACTAGTTTACTGTTTAGTACCCTGTAGATACATAATATTTGACATTTATAGCAGTTTCTATACTTTATGACCTAGAATATACTTTAGATCACTAATGAAAAATAAACCCATTCAGAGGACTGGAAAATAATGTGCATAACAACTTACTTTCAAATGCAAGGTTATGAAGGGATTTTTTTTTAACTTTCAAAAATATCTGTAAGAAAATATTATTTTACATACCTATATTACACAGCGAAATAAACTTTGTTATATACAAGGTTTCAGTACGAAAGAAACCACAGCCAGACATTTACTCGTGGTCTAGATAATCTCAGTTGTCTCGTATCAGTCAGTACAACAGGGAGACTCTCCTTCACTCTTTTTCAGACTATTTCAGCTTTTAGTGGTTACTACTTGCTGTATAAAACCTGTGTGCAGACATCCACATATTAACCCTATGAGTTAGGTATGGGTAGTTATTACGCTCTCAAAGCAAGGTTGCACATCTGCTTGGCAACCACAGTAACTTGAGTATAACTCAATTGCATATTAGAGAAAAAAGAAACAGTGCAGACACCTGAGCTATAGCATTCTACAGGAGCTTGGTGTTAAACTCTCCTTTGGATTTGGGTATTTCACAGCCCAAAATGAGAGCATGGGAGTCATTAAGGAAACAGTATATGGTGTATTTGCATAACCCTAAAAGTTCTTTTTCCTCCTGAAGTGAGGATGAAGTAGTCTTTCACAGATTCTTCCTAGCTTGTGTATTTTAGGCTGAAAACACACACCACAATCTATTTGGCTCACATTGGCAAAGTTGCTTCATCTAGTTTTAACTAATCAAAAGCTGGTATCTACCTATTCTTAAACAACAAACTTTACTCCTGTCTCAGGGGCGGAAAGGACGCAGCGTACTTTGCTATTTGTGGTATAACTGTAAACAACTGCAGGGAAGACTGTATTAAGTATGCTTCAAGTTTACATCACACTTAGTTGCCATTATGTAAGTGAACGCAAGCTTATCTTCAAGTTCACCTCATCACTATTGTGCTTTAAGGGGAAGGAATTTTGCATTAGAAACTGCCTCCAAATCAGTGTTTGCTCTTACACTTCAGATCCCAGAACAAAGATCAGACAGTGCTGCCTGTGTGGGAGACCAGTTTGAGAGCTGAAAATAAGTTCAGGGAATATTCAAGATAGAGAGCACCACACTCCCCCTCCCCTCTTGTTTAATGAGGGACTTGCATGACAACTTTGGAGGCATGTCCTCTCCTTTTCTCTAATGCTATAGCTCAGCTGAATACCATAAAAATTAGCAAAAAAGGAATCATGAAATTCCTAATGAGACTGCGGTAAGGAAGGAAAAAAGGAACACCCAAAACGCCCTGCCTGCAATGCCTTCCTGCCTGTGCTCCCTCCCATCACTTCCCATTACAGCTGTGTTTACTGTGGTGCAGAACCTGTGACATGCGCACGGCCAGGAGCACCCAGCCAAGAGGCCACCCTCTCGAGGGACAGCTTACTCAAGACATATTCTTGCACACGAGCAACCTGCTTCTACTGCCTGGATGCGTACCACAGATGTAATCGGGAGCTCTGCCATTTGCTTTAGGGGAAACCAGACAGCTTGCAAGGACCACTGGCATAGCTCGGTATCTGCCTGTAAGAGTCCCAGCACACACCAATGTGCCAACTCCTTAATCAGGGTTGTAAACTTCCTCCTTCCCTGGAGCTGGTCAGCAATAAATACATCTTCGGTCCTCAAAGCCACACACTGATAGCAAAGGAGGAGGTCCCCCAGCCCACCTGCAAGTTCCTATCAATTAAGAAGGCACCAGGGACATCAAACTCTTTTCATTAAAATTACACCTTCATTTTAATTTCAGTAAAATTACACCTTACACCTTCCAGGAGGCTGGCTACCAGTCCATGAAGCCTTGCACCAAGGCAAGCAACTTGTTGCAATACCAACAGGAGCCACAACTGAAGAGAAACAGGGGAAGAGAACGGAAAACAGTATCCTCATGCTTCTCAGCTACCAAACTAATCATGAGCTCAAGGCTACATGACCATGTCCTGGAAGTTGTTGGCTCCTTCTTAATAGTATTAAATACTCTTAACTTCTGCTGCTAAGTAGATGTCAGAGGCATTTAGCATCTTGTAGGGTCAGGCCTACTGGCAGATGGTTGAGGGAAAGATGATGCATAAAGAGGGAAGAGGAAGGCAAAAAGGTGGAAGTGGAGAGGGGTAGAATTGCCCTGAGTTTTATCCTCTACAAATAAGTCAGTGGTTTTATCATCAAGCACTGAAGGAGTTAAGCACTAAAGCACAGACACTTAATCAGCTTTCCCCCTTCCTTTCACATGTGATTGGAATGAAGCTGCACCGAAGCGGCCCAAAGGGCTTATAACAGCTCAATTTCGCAGCCTTCGGTTTTAATCCCCATCACCCAGGCTAAGCAGCATGGTGGTGCCGAGGCTGCTACTCCACAGCAGTCCGAGCACCTGGATGATGATGGTCTTCCTCCTCCTCTTCCTCCTCCTCTGCAGCCTGCAGGTGGCTGGAAAGCTCCTGGATCACAGCAGCCCTACCAATCTGGTCATTTCTTCTCTTCTCCATAATCAGATCCTCCAGGCTCTGAAACTCCAGCGTGTGGCTGCGCCTGTCACCCAGCCGGATCTGCAATCGGTAGGGCTGCTTGCCTATGCGCAGCTCCCCGCCGATTTTAAACTCCCGCTTGCCATACCGGCACCAGGCAGCGAAACACTCAGAGTTTCTCCAGCTCAAGTCCCGGTCCTTGCAACCCACCTGCTCCAGGGCGTTGCGTACCACCACGGCCGGGCTGAGGGGTTTGTAGCGGTACAGCTGGTTGGCGATGCGGCCCCGTCTGCCCTGGCTGGCATCGGTGAGGAAACTGTTCACCACCTCCAGCCTATGCAGGTGCACAACTTGAAAATCCCCCACATAAACCACCCAGTGTGGATACTGGGCCTGGCACACAAACTCCACCAGGTCACCTGGTTTGCATCTATTCAGCAGGTTCTCCGGGGTGTAGGTGCTCAGATGCCCCCCACCTCCTTCATCACCCTCCTCCGGCAGTGCGTCCTCCTCGGAAAAGCTCTTTTGGTAAATACACTCATCCCGGTAATAGACTGAGCACTCCACCTCGTGCAGTTGGGGATCGTAGGGCTGCAGGGCAGGGTGCTCACCCCCCAGATCGTGCACCGAATCCTGCTGCTGTTCCAGCTCATCATCATCATTTGAAAAGATGTAGGAGACCCCGATCCTGGGCCCTTCATCCCTGTCCATACCTGTCGGGTCGGCCGTGGGAACTTCCTTGTAGTTGAGATGGGTCAGCTTCTCCACCTGGTTCCCCATGCCCGCTGCAACGACAGACACCCCGCGGGGCCATGAAGGCAAGCGCGGGCTCAGCGGCGCCCCGAGAAGCGGCGGGGTGGCAGAGCGCGGATCCCCCCTCCCCACGCACCCCACCTCTCCCCGCTGCACTGCAGCCCTTGCGAGAGCCCCCGGGGGCTGTCAGAGCCCCTCGGGGAGGAGCAGCGGTGGCCGCAGGGGGGGTGCGCACCCCCCTACCTGCACGGAGGAAGGCCAGGCGGCACCACCACCTGTTAGGCGGCAGCGAGGAGGAGGAGGAGGGAGGCGCAGGAGCCGCCGGAGAGCGGGCAGGCACCCAGCCACCTGTTAGAGGGGGGCTGCAAACGCCGGGGGAGGTCTGAGTTAGGGACGGCCGAGTTGGGGACGGCCGAGTTGCGCCCCGCCAAGAGCCGCACAGGCGCGCACCTGCCTGCCGCCGAGCCGGGCCGGGCTGAGCCGGGCTGCCGCCCAGGGTGCGCCTCCCCCCCCGCCCTCCCCCGGCACCGGGCGGCTGCAAACTCACCCGTCGGGGAAGGCTGCGCGGCGGCGGGAGCGGCTCTAGGGCGAGCGGGCGGCGGCGCGGCGGCGGGGGGGGGTGGCCGCGCAGCGCGGCTGGCTCATGGCCCCGGCTCGGCGCGGCTCCGCGCTCCCCGCGCAGCAACAGCGCCCGTTGCCGCGCTGCCGGCACTGGGGCTGGGCAACCTGCGCCGGGGAGGCACGGCCAAGGGGAGGGAGGCTGGATCCGGCTGCGGACGCCCTGGCGAGGGCTCAGCCCCCAGCATTTAAAGAGGCAGCTCTTTTTTTTTTTTTTTTTTTTTTTCCTTTTTCTTTTTTCTTCCTCCCCCCCCCGCTTTCTTCCCCCGCTCCCTTTCCTCCTCCCCGCACCTTTTTCCCTCTCCTCTCTCCTACATGCCAAGCGCTTTGCTCCTCGCCGAGGCAGATTCGCAAGCGGAGGTCGGGCGGCAGGGCTCTCGGCGCCGCGGCCGTAAAGCTCTTGGCGGCGCTTGGCAGCGGGAGCGGGTGTGCAACACACTCGCGCACACACACACACGCTCACACACGGCCCCTTTAAGGGAGCGGTGCCATGAGGCAGCCCATCCCGCCGGTTTGGCGAGGGGGGGAGTAACTGAAAGCCGGAGTTTGCCCGGGACAGCACCGAGAGGCGATGCAAAGCCTCGGTGCGGGGCCGTGGGAATCACCCCGCTGCACCCCCCCCGGGACGCGGAGGAGCGCGCAGCTGCCCGCGGGGGAAGCGCCCGCCCGCAGTCCCTCTCCGCGCAGCCCCGCGGGGGCGCCGGGAGGTGCCTCCTTGGGGCCGCAAATAACAGGGAAGTTGTAAAGCGAACAAAATCAAAGAGCCCGGCTCTCCTGGGCTGACTTGCTTCCTCCATGAGCGGAGCGTGTAATTAGTTTTATTAATTTCTTTTCTTTCCGACTCCAAGAGATCACTCTCTTTTTCAATATAGAAGATTATGATTCTTTCCCCCTGGAAAGGCATTATCAGAACCGGTGGGAATATTTTTCTTTCTGTGTTTTGGAGAATGCAAAACAATATTCTGCTTTTTCATTAATGCCTAGTTAGCCTACTAGGTGGGTTTATTATTCGTGCTATTTTAACATGTACTGGTAAATTCATGCTGTTAAAATAGACTACAGAGATAATTTATGGGAGCTAGGAGTAATGTCTTTAATTTTGTCTCATGTATTCCCTTTGTCTGTTGTCTTGTAATTTATAAACCCAACTGCACACCACTGTTTTGAGGATTCACTAAACAGCAGCAAATGAAGGAACAAATGTAGTGTTACCGGGGTGCTGAGCACTGCCCACGGACTCAAAGAATACCATTTCCATCAGATTATACGCCTCTGTGGTTTCAAATATAGACCTGCTCTTTGGGGTGGAGAGAGTTACTGCCACTGGGGCTGGGGAGACACTCACGCTGCTCTGCTTGGGATGGTGGGGCAGTTGCAAGCAGTTGCAGCAGGTGACAGGCAGCTGGATCTGGACCTTTTTGTTTTGAATTCACCTGGTAACTACATCGACGGGAGCATTTTAGAGAACTGAAAAGCACATCAGGGGTGTGCTTGTGAAATGAATCTCCCGAACACCCACCGCACACGCTTCAGTTTGCATCTCGGTGTGGTTTCAAACAACACACGCACATTCCTTTCACATTCAGCCAAACTAGATATACTCCAGCCACAGGATTGGACCGACGCTAGTTCAGTAAACCTCCAAAATGTCGTTTTTCAGCAGCGCCTGTCTCACTCTACAGTTCCTCTCCTCTATGGCTGCTGCTGGACAAAAGAGGACCCTGCTTCATAGTCAGAGCTTTGTGAAATTACTTCAGTAATTAAGAATTGACGTGTAAAGGTGAGAGTATTTTAAAAGGAGGAGCTAGACTGAACATAGAAGTTACTTTTTCATATTCTCCCATTTATATTGGAAGCTGTGTCTCAGCATCATACCTTACAATCTTTGGAGCAGTTTTATTTCTTGGCTAAAGTGGTTTGGCAACCCTGTGTTGAAGGCCAGGTTTCCTTTCGAATCTGCTGCAATGTGTGGAAAGTTGTGTCTGTGCAGGAGTAGAAACTCAGTATTGCCCAGAGGAGTCAATCATGTGTGCGTGTACGTCCGCACATATTTGCAGCTCTCTATCTTGTTCTCTCATTTCTTCCTGTCTGCTTCAACTTGCTCCAGTGCTTAATTTTCTGCACCTTGTCGGCTGCTTTGATCTCTTTGATCTCTTTGACTTTCCTTTCAATGACTGCTCCTCAGAATCCACATTCTCTGATCAATCTGCTGCTTTCTAGGATCAGAAACCATTGGCAAGTATTTTTGTGTCGTAAAACACATACATAATGGCTACTGCGCTGGCAGATAAGGCATGGGGTGAAAAATCCACAAAGGATTTACAGTGCCTATATATCACCTGGGCTGGTGCCTAAACTTATGATGCTTAAAACTTCTGCTTGCTTAACCTCTAAGCCTCAAAGCAGCTAAACTCCAGAGGCACAAGGAATGGGGGCTTGTGGCAGTGACGTGCTATCTCAGTTACTATCCTTTTAGAGAGACCATTGACCTTTTGCGTAGCTTTTGAATAAAAGGACTTTGGTGCTTATCCGCCGAAGATAATCCAGTCTGTGCCTATAGAGTGGAGGGAAGAATGGTTGCGCAGTTGCTGAGCTGGGGGCCCAAACTGCAGCAGGGCAGAGTTGGAAACACACCTCTGTCCTTGCTATTGGAGGATCCTCAATTAGATGACTCCTTGCTCAGTGTGGTGGCATTTGTTATCCAATTTTGAGATACTCAGCTCTGTGCACATATTATAGAGGGAACGCTGTGAATACCACAGTTAGAGCTGTGC
Source organism: Strix aluco (assembly GCF_031877795.1). Taxonomy (NCBI): domain Eukaryota; kingdom Metazoa; phylum Chordata; class Aves; order Strigiformes; family Strigidae; genus Strix; species Strix aluco. Next base: position 11,542,310 of record NC_133931.1, on the reverse strand, counting down.
TTGAACACCTACAAAAGTCAACAGGGATGCCCACACTTAAATAAGGTAACTCCCTCGGGTCGCAGTCACTTGCTCAGCCAGATTGCATAAGTATTTGTTCCTTGTAGATTCTCTTTTGGAGTGAAAACTCCACCACAGACAAAACCTGGGTGTGGTTGTAGGACTGGTCCATTCCAGGCAACTCCCCCATCTTAGTCCCTGCAAAGACTGCAAGGAAGCAGGGGTGAATCTCCATGAGGTCTGGCTCCCTCTACTCTACACAGCCCTTCAACAGTTTCCCAGCTGAGTTTGCATATCCACATGCTCTCAATCTATTGTTGAGTGCAGCAACACCTGTCTACAGTTTCATGTCACAAAAATACCATTCTAGTGGGTTGCAACATGGCTCATAGGATATTTGAGATGCTTGAAACTTTGATTGCCCACAACACACACTCTAAATAGTAATTTCCCTTTTAAGGCTGTGTTGAGTTTGTGTGTAGCAGGGTTTTGGTATTGGGGGAGGGGGCTACAGAGGTGGCTCCTGTGAGAAGCTTCTCAAAGCTCCCACGGGTCCAAGTTGGACCCACCTCTGGCCAAGGCTGAGCCATTTAGTGATGGTAGTTGCACCTCTGTGATAACATATTTAAGAAGGGGAGCCTGAGAGGAGGGGAGTTGTAAGGGAAACACCTATGCAAACACTGAGGTCAGCTGAAGAAAGGGAGGTGGAGGAGGGGGAGGTGTGCTGGAGCAGACACTCCCCTGCAGCCTGTGGTGAGAGGGCAGGCTGTGCCCCCGCAGCCCACGGAGGTCACTGGTGGGGCAGATGCCCACCTGCAGCCTGTGGAGGACTCCGCACCAGAGCAGGGGGCTGTGCCTAAAGAAGGTCATGACTCAGGGAAGCCCACACTGGCGCAGTCTGTTCCTGAAGGACTGCACCCTGCGGGAGGGACCCACACTGGAGCTGTTCGTGAAGAGCTGCAGCCCTATGGAAAGGACTGACGTTGGAGCAGTTCGTGGAGGACTTTCTCCTGTGAGAGGAAGCCCATGCTGGAGCAGGGGAAGAGTGTGAGGAGTCCTTGCCCTGAAGAGGAAGGAGGAGAGGCAGAAACAAGGGGTGATGAACTGACCACAACCCCCATCCCCACCCTCCCTGTGACACTGTGGAGGAGGAGGTGGAAAAATTGGGAGCAAAGCTGAGCCTGGGAAGGAGGGAGGGGTGGGGGAAGGTGTTTTTAAGATGTGGTTGTATTTCTCACTGTCCTACTTTGTTTTGTTGGTAAATTAGTGGTGGTGGTGGTGAAATTAAATTGATGTTCCTTTTCCTCCAATCAAGTCTGTCTTTTGCCTGTGACCATATTTGTTGAATCATCCCTCCCTGTCTTTGTCTTGACCTCCAATCCTTTTGTTTTATTTTCTCCTCCGTATCCCTGAGGGGGAAGGAGTGAGGGAGCAGCTACGTGGTGCTCAGTTGTCCTCTGGGCTTAAACCACGACAAAGGTCAAAAAAACCCGTCATCACGCAGGGCTCTCTGGAAGCCCAAAACTGCATGGCTATATAGTCCATTGGTGTATACAGAACACAGAGGGGCTGTAGCTCTTGGCTTAGAGACTGTGGACCACCTATGGTGCTGGTGCATTTATTAGTCTGTGCAGCTGCTATGATTCAGGGACCTTTGCCGTGCTGGTTCTGGTTGCCTTAAACTTAAGTTCTCTAGTTTCAAGAATTAGGTGTCAAAGTTATTTTGTTGCTTCAGTGTTGTTCCAACGCTATCTTATTTTTAACCTTACACACATCTTACATCCAGAGATTAAAAGTGTGATGATGATTTCAAATCACAATTGCTCCTTACTTGGATATGAAATGCTGTGTTCCCGTTATTGTTGTTACTAAAAGGTATCCGGTACGAGAAGAAATAAGTCTTCTTGTTACATGTTTATATTTTTTCTTAGAGAGCAGTACTTCTGAGTAAGACAAAGTTTAGTGTCATGTTCTCTGAGCATGTTGTGTTTCACAGGTATTCAGGCAGCTGATGCCTATGACACCCTTGAATTATTTAACAGCTTCCATTTCTTTGTTCAGTAGAGTTTTATAAGAACTGAGATAAACTATGCTCCATTTGGCATCTAAACACTCTACTGCATCATAGAACTAGCAAACTAGAGTGTTTAAACACCATGGTGGAATTAGGGGCACTGGAGGAATGAACCACTTCCTAGTGAAGTCCATGGAATTTCTTCCATGGAATTCTGTAGAAATCAGTTGTGCCCTTAATTGAGAGAGGTGTGTGACCTGAGAGCTCCTTGATGGATGGTGTCCTTCCATGACAGCCATAGCTAAGTCCACCAAGGGAAGTTGGATTCAGAATTGTAACATCTCATTTGTTGCCTCTGTCCTACAGTGAAGCTGCATCCCTGAGTCAGGCACCAAGTTCTTGTAAAGTCAGGACCTAAAATGATATTCATCAAAGCTGTCAGGCCTGAGATAGCTGGTAGGGAGTAGGACATAGAGTTATCGTCCTGACAGCTGTTGGGAAATGGTGCTTCCTTTCACTCATGTTGCACAGCCTAATACTCTCCCAAGGTTAAGTGCTTTAAGGAGGTTGGCTGTTTCTCACACACAAGAGGAAATGGTGCCACATCATTTAATAAAAAGCATTAATATTTCAGATTGCTTCCTTGGGGTATGAAAGACCAGGGTTGAAGTCTCTCATCTCACTGAAGGAACATGAACCGTTATCTCCCAGGAGGGTACTGAAAGCCACCAGACTGTAGGCTATTTTTGAGCAAGTCCTTCTCTCTCTGTCCCACTAAAGCTGTTCAGCTTTGTATGGGCTCATTAAATACCCATTCAATCAGTCAGGGGGAAAAAAAAAGGAAAGAATGACAATGGCTCTTAAATCAGATGCAGGAAGGGGATGGGAGAGCTTTGAGGTCCTCTCTAATGAATATTCAGATATCTCACAATCATGCAATATCTTAATCAGGAGTCATTCAGACAGACCCACCAGAAAGATCTGAAAGTTTTGCTTTTAGGACGTGCTTATGGAAGAGTTTTGTTCCTGTCTTCTCAGGAAGACATTGAGCCTCTGGGTCTCACATATCCTGCATGACTGGTGTAACCCAGATGCTGTTAGATACCAACCCATCTTGGTTTCTGTTGTGTCAGAGCCATACTGATACTGCTGTTGGACCAGGCCTCATGAAATGACTTTAGGAAGGGGCACAACTAGTTTGTGACTTGTGTTTGGGCTTATGTGTGAAATAAACATGGAGCTGTCACTACTCGCTGACTCGTGTCTTCAGGAGAAATAACCAGAAAATTTATGCACCTCAAAATGTTGACAAATATAATGAAAATCTCAGTATTTCTAAAACTTGAGATTCATGGTATTTGACATAACATGAGAGGTATAATGAGCCTCTGGTGTCAGATGGGTTTTATCTGCATTTAGCCTGTAAACCTTTAATGACACCAACAAGAGATTGATGTCTATGTGCTTCTAAACATATGACCTTTGGCATTCCATATAGTGTAGCATGGCCCACCATATATTCAAGACCTGAAAGTAAGGCAAACTGCAGATCAGAGAAAGACCAAAATCTTGAGAACAGAGAGGGGAAATTCTAAGTGTCATGTTTATCACATCAGCAAACTCTGTTTTTTCTAAAACTCTCACTGTAAGCTTATGGCTCTGTTAACTACTTTCAGCGTTGTAATTTGTGACTAAATGTGATCCATGGCAAAATAAATTGCTGAGATTGCCAAAGCCACAGAGTTTTTAACTGAGGCATCCAAGCCATATCTCAGAAGAAGCTCTTCCACTGTGAGATTTTAATTGGTGCATTCCAACAAATGAAAATGAAGTAATTCATATGTCAGTAGAGGCCTGGATTCTTAGGAATTGCTATCAAACTGACTTGAGCAGCAGGCAAAGCTTAATTAAAATGCAGTCCATTTTTTTTTTCTCCAGAAAATAGCAACTATATTTCAAATATAACAAGGAAGGAGGTACAGCACATGCATCTTTCCAGCGTGAGAACTACTAGTCCCTTGCATCTCTCATCTCTCTCTCATGCTGAGCTTCTCCCCCAGAACCTCCTCTTTTAATGTGTCTTTTAGCACATCACTGGACTGCTGGCTGCCTTGCTAGCTCAGTGTGTTCTTTCGTATGCAGCCAGGAAAGGGTGAGACTGCTGTGTTCAGTGGAGAAACTTATGATGATTGCTCCTGGTGTGCAATACCTAAGCAGAAGCCATTAGTAAAGGGAAGCAGTCTTTTCTTTGGCCGTTGCCATGCTGCTAATAACACATTTAAGTATTAAAATTAATGTGAGGTAAACACATCACTCCTTCCAGCAAATCTATGATGTGACTACAGGTTACCCAGAGAGGTTGTGGCTCCCTGGAAGTGTTCAAGGCCAGGTTGGACGGGGCTTTGAGCAACCTGGTCTAGTGGAAGGTGTCCCTGCCCATGGCAGGGGGGGTGGAACTAGATGAGCTTTAAGGTCCCTTCCAACCCAAACCATTCTATGATTCCATGACTGTGTGCTCATGCCTCCATTTTAAATAGGGAAGAACAGAGCAACCACTGAGCAAAGTGAATCCTTCTATGACGCCGGTGGTGTTTGTGCCAGAAGATGAGGCTAATCCTGTCAGAACACGTGGTCATCCACAAAGTGGTTACAGAGCCTGGGATTTGTGGGATCTGCTGTCTTTATCCCATCTTTGGATGCTTGCTGATTTGACCCAGAAGCACTGGCCACAGCTGCTCCCCACAACCATCTCTGCAGGTCCATGGCATGGTAGAGGAGCAGGAGTCGGGCAGGTGACTGGAAAACAGGTTAATACTTTTCTTTCCCAGCCAATGGAAAGCAACAGAGATACAAAGCCTCAAACCCCTTGCAAAGGTGGTGTTTAAGGCTTTCTGCTGGACCTGTTCCAAATCCAGCTGAGCAGGACTCATCCCCTTGCTGGGCTCATCTGCTGAGGCTGCAGTGCTGCAGGGCGAGCAGCTGTGGGGTTTGTACACAGCCACCTGCACTGCGGAAGGCCCTGGACTAACCTGGTTTGTGCTGTGTGGGTGGAGAGTGGAAAGGGAACGGTGCATGGCTTGTACTCCACGTGGTGCTCTCATGAGCCTCGTGTCACATTTCTTAGTGCCCACGGCCCTCACCACAGATGGATGCACAGAGTGAATCTGCATCTGCCCCAGGTATGTTATGAGTACGCCTATGGGATGGGGATTTGCTGAGCAAGACAAGGAGGGAACAGGCAGCTGAAGGATCTGCTCTGGGGCATTAGTGTTTAGGCAGGGCTCAGGGAAGCTCGTGGGCTGGAGGTTGCATCAGTCTGAGGCAGATTTGCACACCCCTCCCAGCAGACTGAGGCACCAGCAACGTTGGGTGAGAGCAATATGACACCCTTGAGAGCACTGAGAGTGCTTTAGCAACAAATGCGGACTTCTAAAGAAATGAAATGGGAGAATCTATTCTTTAAGGCCTCTGGTCTCCATTTGTGAATAGAAGCTACTCCTACCTGTTGCACTGAAGTGCTGGAAAGATAAATAAACCCATTAAGGTCCTGAGGTGCTCAGAGTGCCTGCTAACAAGGCCCACAGAGACACAGAGGAAAATCGCTAGGTAGGTGCTACATTTTTCCAGGCAATAGGAGTGTCTGAATTTGAATCAGCCTGCTGATTTGATTCACAGTGCTCAGGGAGGTCCTTGACTCTTTACCCAGGCCTGCCTCTGGAAACAACGTGCAGCAAACTACGTGCAGCACGCATGCCAAACACCTTCCACTGAGGTGATTTTCAGTTGGCTGCAAGCATCCCTCTCCTGTAACTCACTAATGATGCTGCTGAGACCTTGGAGGCTGCAGGGGACCAGCCAAGCCTAGGCAGGCTGAAGTCACTCCTGTGGATTCGTTCATTACTGCCTGCAACCAAGAGCCATTTTCTACCTAGGTTAAATGCATACCTTGAGACAACTTGCTCAGCTTTGTAGACAAATAGCAGGCACAGCATAGTGGCTGCTGTGTTAAACAATTGCTGCCCCTTTGCAGAAAGCACATGAGCATGAGGAAATGCCACTGTGCTTCTTCCACAAGAAAGCATCAGTATTATCCTTGTTTTCCACTAAGCCCTTTCTGTTAGTGCCTGTGGGAGGAGAGCAAGAAGCAGATGGTTATTCCTTAAATCCTGTGAACTAGTTAGATGAAAATCATATTCCTAGTAGAATCTACTGTCAAGGAAGCTTCTGGCCTGCTGGATGGCACTGCTGGGTTGGATTTATAAAGTGCTCTCTGGATAATGATGTGTGTGCTCATAATAATGACTTTAATACCTGTTAGAACTGGCAGCTGTATGCATTTGCCCTTCTGGAGACAGATGTTCTCCTGCCTGGTTATGTGGGTTGATTCCAGCTGGGGAAAGAGGACAGAGAGAGCAATGTGCTATTCATTGCTATTTCATTCCCTTTTTCCCTTTCCTTTGCCTCCCTCCCCTTTTCTTCCCCGGGCAGTCTGCTAAGCAGGAGTCTGACCGATCACATCAGCTGCTGCAGGGAAGCCCCTTGGCCATTCCAGTTCATCCTCCTCCACTGGCTGTCAGAGCATAGGAGGGAGGCTCGGGGCAGGGCTCTGAACTCGTCTCAACTCAGCAGCACTCAAAGCAGTTTGACGATGTTTTCCATCCTCACATGTTGTGTTGGGTTTCTGTGTGTGGCAGGAGTTTTTGTAGTGGGGGAGGGGGCTACAGTTGTGGTCCCTGTGAAAAGCTTCTTAAAGCTCCCTTGGCCTCAAATCAGACACACCTCTGGCCAAGGCCAAGCCAGTTAGCGATGGTGGCTGCGCCTCTGTGGTAACGTATTTAAGAAGAGGAACCTGGGAGGAGGAGTGAGAGTTGTGAGGAGGAGTTGTGAAGGAGATCTATGCAAACACTGAGGTCAGTGGAAGAAAGGGAGGTGGAAGACAGGGAGGTGTGCCGGAGCAGACACTCCCCTGCAGCCTGTGGTGAGAGGGCAGGCTGTGCCCCCAGAGCCCATGGAGGTCACCAGTGGAGCAGATGCCCACCTCCAGCCTGTGGAGGACCCCACGCTGGAGCAGGTGACTGCACCCAAAGGAGGCTGGGACTCTGTGGGAAGCCCGCACTGGGGCAATTCATTGCTGGGAGGACTGCAACACATGGGAGGGACCCAAGCTGGAGCAGTTCATGAGGAACTGCAGCCCATGAGAAGGACTCATGTCAGAGAAAGTTCATGGAGGACTGTCTCCCGTGAGAGGGAGCCCATGCTGAAGCAGGGAAAGAGTGTGAGGAGTCCTCCCCCTGAGGAGGAAGGAGCGGCAGAAACAACGGGTTATGAACTGACCACAACCCCCATTCCCTGCCCCCTGCACCACTGGGGGTGAGGAGGTAGAGAAATTGGAAAAAAACCTGAGCCCGGAAGAAGATTGGGGTGGGGGAAGGAGTGAGTGAATGGTTGAGTGGTGCTCAGTTACCCTCTGGGCTCAAACCATGACACATGTGATACCAGCTGCAGACTGGGCTTGTCACTCATGCTTACAGGCAGTGATTAATTTCATACAGTCCCTGTATATGTTAAAGTTGTCGGCTCCACACCAAATATCTTTTCTTGTCTCTTTTTGCGCAGCATGGTGTTCTCTTGGTCTAAGTGTTTTATGGTTCCACATGAAGGAGATAACAGCATGAGCAAAGCTGTGGGTAAAGATAAATCATCTGTAGGCGGAAATGTGAACACTCCATTTTTTGGAAAGCAGCAAGGCCACCATGCCAGGGGACCAAAACACTTACTGTAGTAAGTGTCTGCAATGATCATCTTAAATCTGTACTGCCTCAAATTCAAAGTGATTTCAGTGCAAAACCATTTTGCAGTGCAGCTTTTGTATTAGAATGAGTAATATAAAGACACTCCTCTAAGGGAAGATGCAGATTCCCATTTTTTCACCTGAAATGTCCTTCATTTGTTGTTATAAACTAAGTCGAGTTCATAGTTAAGTTGAGGGAAGGACTCCAACTGACTTTAATGGGAGATGAATGAAGTTTTGTGCATGGTGTTCTTCCAGGGATGCACTGATTCAGTGGTCTAATTCGACTGGGTATTCTCTGTTTTTAGCATTTACAGTCTACTGATCCTAAGCGTTTCTAATCAGGAGAAGGACAGTGTTATTTTGCTGGTATAGAGTAGAAGATCAGGCAAAACAATTCCTACAGTCTGTGCCATTTCTTTGTTCAAAGGTCTAACAATGAAATCCAAGTGAAGGTAATGTCTTCAGGATAAGATGTCATGCACTGTAGCTTAGTTACAACACAAAAAATGAGAAATTAGTGTGATCTTGGATCCTCTAAAGAAGTGCCTCCATGACTATGTCACACAGAACAGGTTTGTGTACTAATGAAACTCAGCAAGATTCACAAGTTTTGTGAAACGTCACTCCGTTTTTGGGTTGTTTTTTTTTTTTTTTTTTTCATTTCACTCTTTATCCATGAGGAACTCTGAACAATTCATGGCCTTTTAGAGTCTTGGTTGCACCTTCTTTTATAAGCATAAAAGGGAAACATTGCCAGTTCTAGGTTTTCAGTGCAGACTAATTAAAGCCATATAATAGCCATATTTCAAGCATGTCCTTCTGAGGCCAACTGCATCCTGCTGTATTAATCAGAGTGTAGCCAGCAGGGCCAGTGAAATGATCTTTCCCCTCTGTTCAGCACTTGTGAGATTACATCTGGAGTGCTCTTCATTTTTGGATCCCTTGTTTGGTCCCTACAAGGACAGAGCCAACAGACACGAGTTGGAATGTGGAAAATCCCATTTTAAATATTAAGATTTTTTTTACCAAGAGGGTGGCCAAATACTGGAATAAGTTGCCCAGAGATGCTGTGTAATGTCCACCTTTGGAAGCATTAAAGACTGGACTGGATACATCCCAGAGCATCCTGATCTAAGTAGACATGCTTTGCACAGAGGGTTGAATTAGATGACCTCTGCAGGTCTCTTTCAGCCCAAATTATGATTCTATGATTCTCATAGGACACAGTAGAACTGCTTATTAATAATGCCTACTAGATCCAGTGAATCCAATTTACAGTTTCTTTCAACTCCATCCTTGAGTCTGATTCAGTAAGAACTAGATAAAAATCTTCCGCTCGATTTGAAACTCCATGAAGAGATAAAACCCCTCGAGGCAATCCTTGCCTAAATACTTAAGTTCTGATTTTCCTGGACTTCAAAGGCAGAAACGCTTTTCTGCCTGGAAATGTCTCTGTCTATGGATGCCTGAGAAAATAACTTTTCTTATACTTGCAGATATACCGGGTCATCCAAAGAGATGACAAATCACAGAACTGCTTCCCTGATTCTCCCCCAGCTCTATGTATTTTGTAGGCCTGTGTGTGCACTCTGTCCGTGGTGAATAGCACCCTCTTAGTTACTTTGCAGTGGTACCCAGGGGACATTGTTACTGCCCCATGATGGGACTGACAGGCTTGAGGCGTGATGCTCTTCTTCCAGCCAAGGGTTTCATGAATTCCTTTCCCCATTAGAAATTCTCTAAATACTAGTTGGGCTGAAGTCCGACACCCAAGCTCAGCACAGGACAAAAATGACTGCAGCATCAGGTCTTATGAAAGATGTGCACTACAAATTCCAAATAAATGCATACCTTAAGGCCATAGTTTGCCTCCATTCTTTACTGATCTAAACAGGATTGTGAGAAGGTGCTACTCTTGTAAGCAAGGCTGTGAGAACTTGGCTCTCAAGGAATATGGTCTCTTTGGCACTGCTGTATTCAGTGCTTGTGAGGAAGGCAACTGGCATCTTCCATGCTGGAATGAAGTCACTGAGTGCCATGCATGTCTGGGGTCCTCTAGCTTTCTTGAAGCTGCCTCATGCATTCCACAAAAGAGGCTTTGAAAAGTTGATTGCTTAGGTTTTAACTTTTCCAGAAAGGTTTCTCTGTTAAAACCTTCTGGTTGGAAATACCAAACCCTGTTGTTGCTAAGATTAAGGTATTTGTTTCTTAGAAATGGCTTATAAGCAGAGATCAGCACATGGATTATTGCTCTTTCTTTAGCCAAGTGGAGCGAAGGTGCTTCAAGTAAATTGTGCTTCCAGTAGGATCAGTTTTGCATGTGATTTTAATAATGGCTTTGGGGAAGGAGGGGTCATCTCTAAATTTTTATTAAAAAAAAGAAAAGCAGTACTTACCACTAACATATTGAGGTTTTAGTCTGTTTTAAATGCAGATAGCAAAAAAAGCTACTGCGTTTCAGTAAAAATTTAGAATGTGATTTATTTTTGCGTACTAATTAAAAAATACACCATAATCAGATTTATGGGTTTTGCTTTTCTTGAACAGGAATTTTTTCCCACTTTATTTCTGTGTTGTTTTTTCCGCCCCAAGGTTAATGTCATAAGCAAAATAAAATCTGACTAATTAACTCAGCCTTGGGAAGACCTGTCAGGAAACAGAAGATTTTTTTGCTGTTGCTAGACAATGACCTTAACTGTGACCTGGAAAGATATGCTTATAGTTTGTGAATGAAGTCAGCAACCGTGCTGTGGTGCTTCTGGCCTTATTATGAAATACACATCACAGATTGTGTCTAATTGCACATGGTGGTTTTATGATATCTGTAGCTACTGAGCCAAGACTCAGATGTCAGATATCAGCATTCTCACTATAGTTAAATGCTGCTGCCATGTAATAGATTCTATTTATCTCTTCTCCAGCTCCCAAATTGCTGTGTCTTGGGTCAGTGCCCTAAGTTTATTCTTTGTAAATTCCTGACCAAAGTTATTAGGTCTCCCCTTTAAAAACTAGGATGAATTAGTGCTGCATTATCTCCCATTCTGGGAAGCATGGCCCCAGCTTTTATCATGATCACTGGGCTGACTTGTGCTAGGTTTCAGCAGAGGAAGATTGGTGGAATTACTTCAGTAGGGGTATCCAGCCCTTTGCTTAAATGAAGAGAGGAGTCTTCTGCTGGTGTTCACAGAGGTTGCGGGATTGCTTTATCTCTTTGGAAACCTGACAGAAGGTTGAGCCATGACTGTGGAGAACCCATACATCCTCATTTCCCTCAGCCTCAAATACATGTCTGTGGCTTGAGCTCGAGATTTACTTACAAACAAAATGTGCAATAAATAATGGATGTTCATGTTCCCAAAAGTTCAAGGGTGTGGTGCTGATGCCTCAAGCAGCATCACCATTAGCGTACTGACCTTAGTTCTCTCAGCCAGTTCTCCCTGTGCCTACCAGATTCCAAGCACCACAATCTGTTTCTGTACTGCAAAAGGGCTCTTGTGGTGCCTGTGCCTGGATGGAGCCTCCTGTAATGGCCTCTCCCTATCCCTCTTCCCTCTGACTTTCTCAGATCATGCATGATGCCAATAAATTAGCAGTATTTTTGCAAGGTCTTTCCACCAGCGACACCGGAATAAGATACTGCTGAGAACAATTGTGTGGTGGTCTGTCCCATGTCTGTTTTTCAGATAGTCAGCACTGCCTACCGCCATTTTAAGTCCTTAGCCTATATGGTGTCAGCTGCCAGGAAAAGAGCTAAAGTGCTGGGCTCCTTGCTGTATTTTGTCTTCATGCAGCTCTGTACTGCTCCCAGTTTCCAGATTCATAACAGTTTTTGCAGTGTGTTTTGTTCCTCTCTTATGCGCTTGGTACTGGCAGTAAAATGTGGGTTGTTCTCAATGTTTAGAATCAAGTCCTATATATGGAAGTGATTTATCAACAAGATTACAGGCTGGAGGCCTGTGGAGACTGGACTCCAAGGTCCCATAATTCTTTGGAAAATGCCAGCCATCGTAGGTTTTGCCTCCCAGCGGCTGTCCATTATTGATAGCCTTATTCAAATATTATATTCAGATTGTAAACAATGACACATTTCTAACTTTATACTTATACAGGTGCAGCTAATTCAAGTCTTGGTCATCATATTCACCTCTGTTCTTTCATGTCAGTCCCCTCTTTCTTTACCCTCACAGTCTTTGTTGGGTTTTTTTTTGTTTTATGCAAGAAAAGTAATCTCTTCACAAAAACTTTTTCTGTGCAAAGTACTGCCATAAGAAGTCATCATCACTAAGATATTCACCTGGAAACATGGAAATGTCAATGCCTAGAACATTCTGACATGGCAGATGAAATAGATAGGCACTTGGGACAGTTGCACAGTACTATTGAATCTCCACGTCATTTACAGCTTGTGCTGCTGCTCAGTGACTGAGAGACAAGGACAATGTAGTTCTCTGGGACATTTTTAATTACTGGACCTATGGCAAAGGAAGGGAATAATTAATACAAATGCCCAGTGTAAGGTATTCAGCCATTGAGTATTTCTTTCAAGGAAGGACTATGGACTGCATTAAGAAATGTGTTCAGTGGGGTAGTGTGGCTGTTTTTGAGCCTGACGGCAAGGAATGAAGTAGTATTTCTCTCTATCTAACTGCCAGTGTTACCTCCTGCCTTCTCTTCTTAGCTCCACACCAGGACTTGCTGGCCCATGAACACTGGTAATGTTATTGGTTGCTAGACAGACTGCCTGCTGAGACAGAGGACCTTAAACTCCCCTGGGCAAAACCAAAGGTCTCAGAAACAAAGTCAGCTGAAGGAACAAAGAAACTGAGAAACTTGAGATGTGACTCCCATGACCATTAGAGAAGTGCCTGGCTGAATTGCTCTTTACCTTTATTGTTTTATATCCTTTTTATCTTCCTGTCAGGGCATTGTCTCTTTCCCTGAGAAAGTGAAGAACAGCAGGCACTGAACAAAATCAAAGTGGTTGATGATCATCTCAGTGGTCGCAGTAAAGCTGGCTGGTGGGGAGGGAGATATGGAGACTTCTGACTAAGACAAGCTGTTATCTAGAAGCTGGAATAAAATACCTGAGAATTGATCAAGGGTAAAATTTACCCCTAACTGTGCCAGCCTCATTTTAGACTGGAATTCTTTGATATTAAATAGGCATCACAGACTATCCATAAATATTTTGGAACCAGCAAATTTAGGTTACTGTGATATAAATAAAAGAAATTTTGAGGGTCCTGAAGCAAGAGAGATTAGCAGAACTCCAACTGTTTTCAGCAGGAACAAGTCTGGGCCTTGAGTTATTTGGCTCATAAGTCCTCAGCAAGATTGAAAGAAGAAGGGTCTGGGATTTTTTTGATCTAAGATTTTATTAATGTCCAACCAGGATACTGTTTAATCTTTAAAACAAATACCAGCACTCAGAACACATCAATTGTTTGGATTCTGAGCTCTGTGTAACACATATTCTTGGACAGGCAAATTACAATGAGAATAATCATTGTCAGAATACTAATGTGATGTAAACTAATGTAGAGATATTTATTCAATGGAATGCAATTACCAGCAATACTCTATTTTCTGAACAGTGTGACTGTAATCCAATTTAGGCTGTTTAACCCCTGGTGATTTGTTTCCGTTTGTATTGTGATAGGCTGAAAACAGGCAGGATTGCTGGGGGCAGCAAAAGGGAGAGTAAGGGGAAGCAGCGCCACATGTAATCTGAGATCTTAATGACTTTACTAAATCTACATAACCACAGGGCTGTTCATCATGGTTGTGCTGCTAATTGAATTTTAAAATAAGGGTAGATCCTACATTCACTTTCTCCCAACAGCATTTCATTTTCTGGTGGATGCTTAGTCACCAGTTTAAAAAAATCCTTTATGGCTTTAACCTAAAGTTACATTAGGACCTTGGATTTTGTACAAAACAGGATTCTCAGGTACATGGTGTCAAGTGACAAAGGGGATGTACAAGGTGAGTTTCATGACCAGCTTCTCTTACAGAAGTGTTCTTGACTGGAGGATCCCATGGGTAGAGGACAGCTTCTCTCCTTAAGAGAGAGTGGAATCATGGGAAGGACAGAGCATGGGGACCTTGCTGCAGGCAATTTCTGAAGACTAAAACCATCAGCTAGATACTGGTACATTCATTAGCACAGATGAGTCCCCCTGAAACTAGCACAGTTTCTTTGCTTCTGAAACTAGCAGAGGATATGTTGTCAGCACAGAAAGAAGTCTTGAGATCTGGTCTTTAAATAAAATAAGTGCTAGGGTAATCTAGTTTTAAGTGCAGGGAGATATTTTTTAAGCACAGAAAAATAAGTGGGGAAGGCCTCAGTGTCCATGTAGTGCAGAGTTTGCTAATGGCGATGGCAATTCTGACACTGAGCTGAATGCAAGCACATGCAGACTGGATCCTGAAGGGTGGAGCTGGACCCAGTAAGGGGAATGGGGGTCTGGAATATTCTGCCTCTCCCCAAACACCAGAAAAAAGTGTTGAGGAATGAGTATAACCATCAATGACAGGAGGATGGACCTATTTTCCAGAAAGCTACACACAGCTCTGATGACTATTCAGGTTGGAAAAGCCTAGGGAATAGCTCTTCAGACCTTTTGTTAGTACCACACCATCCGCCCACCAACACCTCCAGTGAAATTAGGCCCTTTAGTTACAAACCACAAAAGGGCCAGAGATGCAAGGTTTCATCACAGTGCTAGGTCAGTATGGAAGGGACTAGGACATGCGCACTGCCAACCCTGCCTATCTGCATAGGACAGGGCTCTGGGTGGGCTTTCAGCTCTGCCTCCATGGTCACCATAGCTGAATATCTCAGTGGAGGATAGCAGATAAAGTGGGAGGAATGAGGTAAGACTGTGGCTTTGCTAATGGTTTTGGACATGCATTTCTTGAAGGTCTGGTGATAAGATGTATCAACATTTGATTGCCTGGTTGGTTCTGTACAGGAGGATGTGTTCACCCCGTGGCAGGCTTAGGAAGGCTGGGGTCCAATATGTCCCCTGGGGTTACCTTAGCAGATGAGTTATGCTTTACATCCCTTGTGCCTGGCCCCTGCCAGAGAGATGATGCCAGTTCTTGAAGGCACACTGATATAACCACCCGTAGCTGTGGGAGCCCTAGCTTCCTAGCAACTAATTGAGAGTTCAATATTATTAATGATGTGTACTGCCGCAGAGACCAGGGGCCCCAGCTTTACCTTGGTTAGCACAATGTAAATACAGCATAAGAAAACTATGCATGGCCAAAGGAATGCATGACTAAGGCCATGGCTATCCAAAGGTAATTTCCCCAAGACAGGAAACATTCAAGCAGAAACGTTGCATAACTTCTTCCAGACTACAAAGCACAGAAAACCTGTTCTCTAAAGAGAAATGGGCCCTGGATGGGAATCTAGTAAAATTTCCAGCTTTAGGGCATTTGCGCACTTTCATTCAGGTTTTTGTGTCATGTAAGCACCTATCTTGGGGAAAAGATGCCAGCTGGGGCTTGCCCACATATGCTGGTGGTATGTCTGTAGTCTTGCAATGGTAAGAGGGAAGCAGAAATACACTGAAAAGAGCAGGTAAGAATAGCATAGTTAGGACAGAGTGGTCCTAATTCCCAGGGATTCTGCATGTGAGAGATTTGCCAAATCAAACCCTTAGTATTTCCAACATCCATTCATCCATAAGAACTTAGGCTGTGAGTGAAAAGCACATAATGCAGCTATTATTCTTTCAAGTCCCAATTGAGCTGTTTGCTTTTTCACTTTTAATTTTTAATATAATTTGTCTTGTGAGTTTGTATGAGGTGTCCCTCCCCAGTCGTTTACCATGAGTGCTGCAGGGACTCCTGACATAATGCAACAAGGGCTCACCACATCAGTGAGCTAAGGAAGTAGGCAGTTGTGTTTCTTACAACAGTCCTTACTTAGGCCCAATTGGATTTAAATTACATGCCACTGGGGGCTTTGTACAAGACATCTGTAACAGCAGAAACACCTGCAGAGCAGAGTTTCAGGATGACAAATCTTCTCTCTCTGGACTAGCTCTTTCCCTCATCTAAGCTGGATTCTCTTCGCTGACTTGCACGGTCCACATTGTTTACACTGGTGTAAATGAAAGGAGAATCAGAGCCTTTCTTTCCTTTGCTGGGAAAAAGTTATGCAGCATGTGTCTGCAAAGCTAACCTGGCTGCACACTGCCCAACCACCTCCTCTTCAAGGTGCTGTTCCCACTAAGCAGTCTGCTTGGCTTTGAACAAATTGAAGCATATGGCCTCTGTGAAAAGCCAGACCCTCTTTGCCACTTCTTATACCAGCAAGCTTTGACAGTCTGATGCTTTACAGTGAAGCTGAGTGTAGGTTTCTATTCATACGTATGAACTTTAAAATGAACCATGATTTCATCTAAGCCACTTTCCACTGATGCTGGACCTCCATCATTCCTACAGATCAATGGTATGGATTTCACTTTGTGAAGATTCAATGCACAGATTTTGAGGTAATGTTTTTGGTTATGAAAAGAAAGGCCAGGATCAAGACTGTGGGAAAAATTAGCTCCCCAAGTGCAGACTGGTCCTCACTGGGCTCAGATTTCTTCCCTTGATGTGCTTTTATCCTACTCCAGCTAAGAAAGTGTTCTTAACTCAGTACTTAATATACAAGAGTGTTGACTGCACTTGATTTCTACCTTGTGTTCCACACGTTCTGACATGAACTTTGATCCTGACCTTTGGCTGTAAGACAGAGATGGATGAAACCTATGATCTAGCATCTTTCATACATTTGTATATCAGTTGTCTGACTGCAAAAGCTTGTTCCTTGTCTAGCAACCATCTTTAGCCTGTATGACTTGAGACTACATCCTGTAGTGGTTGGCACTACTTTATTCATTGCTGCAGCTATGTAATTTTTTATTGGCTGGAGCCCTTGACCATTCAATGAGCAAGAACAGGTTACTGTATGCAAGGGAAGAGGGTCTTCAGGATTTGAAGAGGTAGGATTATTTTTTGTTACATTTTTGCACAGGAAAGAGAAATTCAGCAGGATTAGTTTCCCAGTAACCCCCTGTCTTTATCCAGCCTGCACTCACCATTTCGGAAAGTCCCTAGAATGATACTAAGGAGACCTGCCATGTACAGATGTGTGACAGCCTCCTAGTAGTGTCATCTAGGGTATGGTATAGTCAATGGTAGACTGTGATTGAGCAAGGGATTTGGTTGAGAACAGGCCTACAGTACCCCTAGACATCTTGCCTAGCCATGGTAAGCATTTGATTTGTTGTTGTCATTACCCGGGCACATAATGATTCTTTTTTTACTTGTCCCCCCTTCTTTATTTATTTGCTATACCCATGTGTCATCGGTCATCACAGCACATGACTGGACACTCTTTAGAGTCCTTTCTGGACAGTTCAAAAAGCTGAATTGTAGAAGAAAACAGCTTCAAATGTTTATCAGCCTGCAACCTTACTGTAATTTCCAGTGATTAATTCATATTTTTAGAAGTGAACATAGAGGCTAAAATCCTCATTTGAGGGGATGGTAGGAGCCAAAGAGCCACATTTGGCACTCAGTCAGATCTCAAAGTTTTGCAGTCCAAGCAAATTTTGCAGCTGGGCAAGCCAAGTGCTCTGTAGAGGCTTAAATGGGAATGTGTGACTAAGAGAGCCTATAGAGAAAGAGATTATTAGGCAGAAGGGAAAAGAAAAAGAAATACATTAGTAACATTTCAGATTGTCCATGCAGAAGCTCAGTAAGGTGAAAGAAGAGATGAGATTTTTGTATACTATTCACCACTGTCATGGTCTAAAAGGTGCTCCAGGCCATATGAGGGAGCTCCCTTCATCTGCACCCAATATCCTTGTTCCAAGCACAGTTCCTCCTCATCCTTTCCCTTGGTGCTGCTGTGTGTAACAGTGCAGAAACAGCTGCAGGGAGTTTGTCACTCATTTGGTGACAGAGTTGAACATGGAAGAATCCTGTACCTTTGTACCAAAATGGCTAAAGAGGTACTCCCCAACTCCTCCTCCTTCAGCAGAAGCAGCAGGTGAGGAAGGTTGAGGAGGGACTTAACGGTGAAGAACTATTGATAATTTGTGCATGTCTATGACTTGATACACACCTGTCTTCTGGAGATGTGGCCATGAGCTTTGGATCTTTACTGCCTTAGCACTGGAGCACTTTTCATCGACCTTCCCTCTAAGGCTTCATTCATAAATCACTTATGGAGTGTGAATAAACCATGGGGATGGTTTAATAAATGGTTTCTCACATAAAGTTTTATTCCCCAATAATAATTAGCTTATTAGTAAATCCCTAATGGCATTGCTAAAGGAGGTCATTATCATTATCCCTGTTTTATACCTGCAGAAGCTGAATCAGAGGAAGGGAAAGTCACCCACTAAGTAAGATCTGTGGATGCAAACCCCTGAGTCAAGGCAAGTGCTTTATTCAGTAGGTCACAGGACCAATAGGTAATTGAAATAAATGGCTAATCAGCTGGTGCAAACAGAATGTAATAGAACAGTGATATCTTCTTGGAAAATGTTTAAAACCACCTACAATAGTTACTTGTGTCTGTGGTTGGTTGTCAACATTTAATAGCACTAACAGTTTGTAGAGGCCATCAATATGCACATAGCAAATTGCTGTAGTTTTCATCTTTAGGAATCTGCATAGTTTGTGTACCATCAGAATTTTTGCTGTGATCTCTTGAATTGTTAAAAAGAAACTAGTATGCCATTTGTTAAGTTTTTTACTCAAAGATGTCCTTTTTATTCAGCTTATTCCTGAGCATTTTGAAAATCATGCTAGTACACTTGATTGTTTTCTTTAACAGTCTGTTGCTGGCCATAGAAAAATCTGCTGCTGTCTCAATATACAGGACAACAAAATATAAAGTGGAGTTAAATCAAAATAGATGTCACGAAGGCCACTGCAATGATTGCATCATACAAAGCAGTGTGCAATTCAGTGAAAGATTTTTGCATGCCTTTTTCTGAGAGCAATCAGGGTGGATTTCCAATATATAAAGATTCCTCTTGAAATCAAAAACTATACCATGCCTAGTTATCTACAGGGGACCTAAATCCTCCTTAAGGTGGAGAGGGAATTTTAGACAGACAGTGCTTCATGTCAGCAATGTATGATGATGCTGAGACTGCAACTCCTCCAAGTTGGCTCATGGCTCTAGGAATTCACAGTATTGTAAATTCAGTGCAGTAAAATTAGTGTAAATTCAGTACATTACTGAGCAACTCCTCAATTCCTTGTGTAACGAATGATAGGGAGAACAAAAGCTTAACCATGTGATTTACGACATCTAATATGCTGAGCACCGGGTCCTCCAAGCCAGCCAAGAGGCAAACCAAGAAAGGAGTGTTTGAAAGTGTCACCTGGGCTTATCTCCCCTGGGACTCAAAGTCTGAAACCTCTCTTAAAGTTATGTATTTGGAGACTCTTAAAATACTTCTGCCCCATTTGCCTGCTGACCTAGTGGTTAGAGCACCCACTCAGGAGGTGGGATTCAAAGTTTTGGAGGTCTTCTCCACATGAGGAAGTTTGACACTGTGGCTTCTGCACTCCATGAAAACCTTGAACACCAGAGTGTGATAGAGTCTAAGAGAGTGGTGGGATGAGCAAAGGTGCCCTTTCCTCATCACCAAGTTGCAGAGTAGCCAGGGGTTCATTGCTGCAATGGAGAGACAAGTGCAGAGAGGGCAACCTCCATAGCAGCCTGTGCCAAAGCTCCAGTCTGATTCTCAGAGCTCTGTTTGCTGCTCCTAGATTTTTTTTTCCTGGTTACTCTTATTCTTTCAATCCAGGCTCTCTAATGAGGAATGTGTAAAGAGTTGTGGGAGCAGCGTAGATTCCTCAGGCTGTCCCTTGCCAGCTGAATATGCAGAAAAACTCACATACCATCCGTGTTGCTCAGGGGAGCTGGTTAAGGTAGGTTTGGGTGCATGAAATGGGCATAGTTAATGCCTGTGAAGTAGTTTAAAACATCTAAGGACAACTCAGACTCAAAGCCTCCTGCTCCAGAGTACTGCAGAAGCCTTCAAGACCCTCTAGGGGAATTTTTATCCCCCTTGGTTCAAAGACTGCTTGTAAATTGATCCCTCCAGTTGAGGTTTTGCATGTGTGGATAGCTGACCACCCCCTGCAACACCGAACAAAGAAGCGCAAGGCAAATACCAGCATTCAGAGTGTGACATGAAGAGTTTGACGTGCTGGTAAGGAAGCCACACAACCCCATAATTACTTAAAATTCCATGCCTGGCAATGAGGTGCAGGGGGTTAATTAGGCTCATAAGCTGGGGGAGCAGGGAGACCTTTGGGAGAATCTTGTAGACAAGCAGCAAAGCATGTGACCTCATTTGAATTTTAGTATTAGGTTTCCTGCAGAGATCTCGAAAGCATCCTCCGATCACTGCCTGAAACTTTGTTTAGGTTTCATGTTTGCAAACACTAGGCATCTCTATTAGATTCTGAAGCTGCTGCACATGCTTTAAACCATCAAACTGGTGATTATGACAAGCAAAGAGATCCCTGTCCTCCTTTTGTTTGTTACAACTAATGACTCCCCTGACTCTTGTGGCAAACAATCTCCCATTCTTCCATTAGAGCCTTGTGATCCTGCTAGTTGGAGCTGAAATGGTTGAGATGGGCACTGCCGGACAGAGGGCTATTCTTGTGTGAGGGTTTCTAGTCTCCAAAAAGACTATAATAGGAGCCTGACCTGTGTCTGCAATCTGCAGCTCCTTTGGTTTGCACTTGAGCTTTTGCACAAGTCCTTGGTGTTTCTCTCCCATTCATAACTGAGGGTATTGTTGTTCTCCTCCCCCATCAGTTTTCTTCACAAGTCATAGCTGTGTTTCCAGTACAGTGCATTTCAGTCCTGCAGAATTTTGATTGGGGTAGGGGAGATTTCCCCAGGCTACAATGAGACCTAAGTGCACTAGTCTGTGGCTATTAGCCTTCACAAGGCTTTGCTGGAGAAGGAAAGGGAAAAGATAGGGTTGGGCCATAACATGAAAGCCAGCACCAGACCGTCTCCTGACCTCCCTCAGTCCTTTCTCCAGCTGATGCAAGCTGGCTCCATTGGTGCTTGTGGGGGTCTTTCCACTGGCCATAACAATGTCTGGTTTCACATCAGCAGCAGCTCTGGGGGCATGCAGAAGAGAGGGGAGGGGAATGACTCATTGCTATGTTCAGCTGCAGTACATGTTGCAAAAGAAGTGTAAGGGGAGTCTCATTTCAGTGCCCCAATCTCTCCTGCCCCAGACGTATGGTCTGATTCTGCACACTAAAGAAAGACTTGCTTTCAAAGGGAGCAGATCCCTTGTGTCAAGACAGGAGCAAATAATAACCTTTACATCCATCCAGGCAGAAATCATGCTTGGAATAACTGACTCTGAGGGTTACAGTGAGTTTCATTATTACCACGGTACCTGTTTCTTGTGACAACGACATCAAGAAATTCACCTTCTGCCTTTTGGGCACCGCTGTGATCCTGAGTAGCAACCTTCACCGTGGATTGCATGCAACCCCCATGGAGCAGAAACGTCATGCTCACCGCACGCTGCTGTATTTCCATTATATGTGTGTAAGTGAAATCAAACCTGGGGGATTTCTTCCTAGCGCTCCAGACACACAACCGCATCACAGAATACCAATGCGAGAGCTGGACTGACGCACGCGTGAGGAGTTCAGCTCTCAGCCCCAGGGACTAGCAACAGGCGGGCAAACCTTGAAGGGCAGGATAGCTTGTTAACTCAGTGCTTTAAATAATAGCAGTGGTGGGGGTGCTGGTGATGTGTGTCCCTGTAGTGTGTATTTGTGTGTGCATGTGGTTTGACAACAGGCATGAAACAGCACTTGCTTCTTTGCTCCTCAGGCAGCAGCCTTGTGGAAAAGCATCAAGGAGGGCATAGGAAAGAGGTTATTTTTTTTATTCTCCTTGGAGATTTTGGATTGATTAAAAAAGCTATTTTTGCTAGGAAAGCAACAAGGAAAAAAAACCCAGCCATACGTGGCAGGGATAAAAGCATGCTTAACTCTTCCGATAAGTACAATAGCATTTAATATCTTTGCTGCTTCGCCCAATATTGTATCACAGGCATCACCGGTGTTGTGCTTCCCAGCATGCCCTAGCATTCCTTCAAACAAGCGTTCGCTGTAGCAGAAAGTCCAAGAAAAGACTTAGTCCCTTGAGGATCAAGAAGAAAGCAACAGTGAAGAAAGGTACAGTAGCTATTAATATTAATGTTAAAGGAAGAAGGGGGAGAGGGGACATAGGAGCAGTGAAAAAATGACTACTTATGGCTTTGATGTGTTCATTTCCACAGGACCAATAGCAGCATGGAGAATACGGAAAGCAGATAAAGAGGAAAATGAGGAGGTGGAGGTGAGCAGAAGGCAGCTCAGAAAATTGCAGAAGCTGTGGGGAGTTTTTTCGTCTAGACACTCACACACAGCAAAGGGAGCGACTGCCATCTGCATCTCCTCCAAAAAAAGGAAGGGAGAAAAGGGACAGAGCTGAGACAAAAAAAGAAATCCACCTGCATGCCTCTCATTTTGGCTGTGGTATGACTGATCCATGCTGAATGCCTGCTGTGGGAGGGGAGAGAAAACTAATGGAGGTATTGTTGTGTCTAAGGAGGCACAACATTAGGGAGTGTGTGAATCCTCATGTATGGCTCTGTCCTACTGACACAGTGGGAAGTGGGGGGAGGGAACTATTTTAGTCCTGTTGAGGCTGCTAAAGAGTAAAAATGGAAGTAATTAAAGGCCTATTCTAGTCTCACTTAAATCTCTGAGTCTTCAGGCCAGAGTTATTTTCATTACATCACTTTAATGGCATTGCATTGATGTTTAGACTGGGTTGAATTTTTTTTGGTTTTTTTTAACCTGAATTTAGGAAATGAGCCAGCACTTTCTGTGGCAGTGCACTCACTTTGCTGAAATTCTGCCTGCAAAAGGTTGGTTGGGTCCCAGGAGGAATTTTTCTAAATCCCAAGCAGCCCCAGCATAGCCAGTGTTTGGGCAGCTGGGTTACTGCTTTGTGTTGTGGAAAGGGCAGGCTTGAGTCCCAGCGTTAGCTGTTTCAAAGCTAGACTGGAAATAAGAATGACAACTCCTGCACATTAGATAAGATGATTGATAAATAATGACCGTAGAGTCTTATTGTTCCCTATTTTTTCAATGAAAAAGGAAATAATCTTCAGTGGTTGAGAACAAGAACAAAATCCAGAACAAGAGCAGGAAAGGTTTCCTGTAACAGCACCACTGTTTCCTGCCCATCTTGTCCTCGGTTAAGGCTGCTGTGGCTGTAAGCAGTGACAGGAACAGCCCTCTCTTGTTGCCACATTCATCCCCAATGAAACTTGTCTCATCTCATCATCACTTTTAATCTTTCTGCTCTCAGGTCCCCCTGTTCAGCCACTGCAGGCTCATGTGGTGTCATGGGAGGTCTGATCTCAAGTCTCCTGAGCCTCTGTGTGTGTCTGCATCTCCTCGGTTGGCACCTGTCCCACATGGGACTTAGCTCATGTCTGCATCTGAGGCCTTCTGAAGGTGTAGGGTGTCATCCCAAAGAGACTGGGCTCTTCTCCAGCACAGGTATATGTTCTGTTCAGGCTGCCTGGATCTCACCACATATCCTGCAGGGTAGTCAATGTAAAGACCAAACAACTTGATGCTTGGTTTTAAAAAAAAACCCAAAATGAATGTTGCTAACCTCCTGTATTAGACCTCACATGGCTTTTCAAGAACTACCAGTTTGTACAAGAAGAAACACAACGTCCTCTGTTGTCAAAGTCAAGGAGGACCCTCAACTCTGTGTCCAGAAGCTGGTGAAGGGTCTGGAGCACATGTCTTATGAGGAGTGGCTGAGGGAACTGGGGGTGTTTAGTCTGGAGAAGAGGAGGCTGAGGGGAGACCTCATCGCCCTCTACAACTACCTGAAAGGAGGTTGCAGAGAGCTGGGGATGAGTCTCTTTAACCAAGTAACAAGTAACAGGACAAGAGAAAATGGCCTCAAATTGCACCAGGGAAGATTTAGACTGGAAGTATTTCTTTACAGAATGGGTTGTTAGGCATTGGAATGGGCTGTCCAGGGAGGTGGTGGAGTCCCCATCCCTGGAGGTGTTTACGAGTCGGGTTGACTTAGGGATATGGTGTAGTTGGGAACTGTCAGTGTGAGGTTAATGGTTGGACTGGATGATCTTCAAGGTCTTTTCCAACCTTGATGATTCTGTGGTTCTGTGATTCTGTCCATTAGTTCTGACTGGTCACAAAAAGCAGAGCACAGGGTGAGCGTCACATCCCATCAGAAACTGGCAGCCTGCCCAAAACCTCCTAGTCCTTCTCTCCAGAATAACCCTTCCCCTGCAGACCAGTTACACCAAGGAGGGAAACGATGCATTTAATCAGCCCCAGCGAGAGGTACTGACTCTGTTCCTGTGCTCACAGGGACACTGAAAATGCCCATGGTACTTGTGCCCTAGTAAGGGTACCACATGCTCATTTAGTGATGGGTAAAAAGTATCTTTCTGTCATCCCAGAAACAAGCCATAAAGATTGGAAAGGACTGAGCTATTGGAGCAGTGGCTCAGGTCAACAGAGATGGAACTGTTTGGACACATTGAGGCATAATGAGGGAAAGGGTAATTTTCTGGTGTGTGAGGAGGGAAATCAAGCCAGGTTCTTTGAACCCCAGCCTACATATTTTCACCTGTAAGTGATACTGACTGGTTATATTCATTTGCAGTGACTGACTGAATGCTATAGATGTATTTTAGATGTTAGATCATTCTTGTTGCTGCACCCTGAATTTTCTACATTTCCTGTTTTAATTCCCGAAAGGTGTTTTTCCAACTGGACACGGGAAATCTGCTGAACTCCCCTGGCTCTGAGCAGAGCAAGAAAATTACAGACAATATCTCTTATGGGCAATTCGCCCCTTGATTTATCTCGGTGGGGGGGTGGATTATATTACATCTCAACATCCCTTCTGAGCCTATTTTCTGCAATTGATACAATTCCTGTAACTCCTCCAGGAATACCAATCACTATCATGTAAGCTCATCAGACTTGGTTTCTTACTATTGCCACTCACTGTTGTCTCACACATCCATAGGTGTGTTAGAAATAAATGACCTTGCTCTTCTCCTGTAGCTGCAGTCTGCCAACCCCATCTAATTCATCTTCATAAGCACTTGGCTGGCAAACAGTGTCACCAAATTCCCAAGGCTGGCCATGGTCAGGTTCTCTTTTCTCCCTGCGTGTTGTTCAAGAGCACAGATGCGGCACGGTGTGGCGACTGTGTGTGGAGGTGAGAGCTTTGCTGGGTTATGGATGTCCCCCAGGCTCCCAGTGGCAGCAGAAAGACGAGCGGGGCTGCTTGGCATCTCTCAGCAGTTGCTTGTTCCAATGGATTAAAGCTGATTATTCCTTGTTTTGGCTCATGGAGTTACTCATCTGTTCTCCCAAGCATGGATATTTAGAACAAGCTAAGCAAGAGTTTGAAGAAAGAGGGCAGAGGGGGCACTTCTAGTCAGGAGAACGGCTTGAGTCAGTTTATTACTAATGAGCAGTTAGTGGCAGTTACCCACTGAAGAGGGCACATGAAGTACCCCCTGTGGGCTTGCTGCTTGCAATGGCTTGCCCTTTCCATAGGACGAGACTCAGCAAGATGTTTAACGTAACGCAGGTGAGTAATCATGTGTGTCTGTTTGTAGGCTGGGATGAATGATGAAGGCACATGCTGACATACTTTTCAGAATCAGAGCTACAGCTACATTTGAGACCCTCTTTAAAATTCACCTCTGGGTACGTTCAGCTGCAGGGCTGATACAAAATGGTCTGTTTTTCAGTACTTTGCATTAAAAGCAATGCTTCTGTCCTGACAATGGAAAAGTAAGACACAATACACACTCATCTCTTTTTTGTAAAAAGTAATTTTAGATCCCTGAATGTGCAAACGCCAGCACCTCGTTAACATCAAAAACCAATTAACATAACTGATGAGTGACGGGAAATCAAAATACAGTCAGATCTAACAGCCCCAGAGTCAGGAATGTAAATTATACAGTCGCACATTTTTCTGTGAGATGACTCGGTTTGTTCTCTTTCCATTGTAATCAAAAGTGAATTACGATCTTGAAAGGTTCTATCTCTCCCAGATAACTGAAGAAAGCTAATTAAAAACAAAAGCCACAGATGTAATCATTGCTTAATGCTGTAAGCATAACATGACCTAATGCTATTATGAGTTCTGAACAAATTTCAATTAGAACTCCAGCTGGTAAACAGATAAATGTGATAATGGCATTTTAATATTACATAATCACTTGTTAGTAAAAGTAATTTTTATTTCAGCCATTCATAAGTATCAAAAATGGTTTTAGATTTAGATAAGTTTTTCAGTACAATTAGAGGACAAAACCCATTTGAATTAGTAACATTTGAGAAGATCCTCCTCAGGGGTGTGTTCTATTTTTTAAGTTAATCAATTTTTTTATACAATCAACACCACTTTGTAGCTTGCTAGTCATTTACACTGTTACCAGATCAGAAAAGTAATTCAAACACGTACTTTGTACTCTGCACTGGGAGGAATCACCGCTAGGTTACACTGGCCTTTTGTTGCTCAAAGTACTTTGAGCTTTAGGGAATGTGAAAAGTCATGGCCTGTGACAGGAGGTCAATAGGATTTCAGAACATGTGGAAAAGCTGGGGGTGCAAAACCATAAGCTCTTTGCATCGACTATTGATGTAGTTCTGAGAAGAGGATAACCACGAGTCTGACTGGATCCTTGTGATAAGTAAGGGTAGTCTGTGGCCAGGGTGCTAGCATGGCTTTGGAGAGCCAGGACCAGTTCGCTGTTCTGCCAGATTTCCAGCAAAAGGTGAATAAAATACTCAACTTGCTCATGCCTCACTTTCCCTGAAAAAAGTGTCAGGATAGTGACTTGAACTGACTCTCCTGGCAACCAGGAGTGCATAGGGAAACCACAGCCAAACTCCTGCCTTTTTCTTGAGAAACAAAGGTGAAAGCAGCAGCTCTGGAAGGATGGTCTGCTTCTCTGCTGCAGCCAGTGCTGAGGCCCAGCATTTGATTTCAAGACAGGTGTGGAGTAGCTGCCTGGTAGGATGGTGACAGCTTATTCACCTAATCAACATACAGCTCCTCTCTCTTGTGATTTAAAACACAGATAAAATAAATTCCATCACTAGAGGTACATACTGGCCTGACAGCACCAAGGGAGGAAATCCACTCCAAAATTAAGACAGTGAGGGAAGGTGCAATGCAAGGCTCTCCCTGTTGTGCCGTTAAGCAGCCTTAACCTTGTCCTCACAGGACCACCTCTAATGGGGGGAGCACTCAGCATCCACTGCTTGGCCTCTGTGCTGAGGGAACCAATCTGCCATTCTGATGAAGGTGATGCACATGATGTGGACACCTATATTTCATTTGACTTCATTTGCATGCAGCAGTCCTCCCGAGTTGAGAGTTATTTGATGGCAGAGACAACAGAAGCTGTCACTACCCTGAAATAAAATTATTGCCATCCCTCTGTGATGTGATTTTTTTTCCTTCTTCCTTCAATTATCCCTTTTTTAATATTTATTACATACTCTGTAAGGTTACTTTTACTCTGGAAAGAGCAAGGGTTAAGCTTCTGTTTTTTAAACAAGAGAAAACATATTGAAATAAATCACTTTTTTTTTTTTTTTTTTTTTTCCAGCAGCAACAACAATAACACACACAAAAAAGAAAGAAATCCAATATGAAAACATACTATTCCTAGTTAAAAGGGCAATCACTCTTGGGACTGAAAGCTCTCCTGACTAGCTGTTGTGGCTTCTCCATTATTTACTCATATCATAGTAACAGCTAGAGGTTTGAAACAAAATACAAGATTGCATGTGCTAAGCCCTGTAAGATGCAGTAGGCACTTGCTGTCTATGTAGGTGAGAAAACAGTCCGGGAAGTAGAATTTCATTCTGTCTGTGTGAGAGGCTGAGGTGTAGAGAGACAAAGCGACATGGTTATAGAGGAGATGGCAGATGAAGTTTGTGGTGAGATCAGAACTGAAATGATGCTCTCAGACCATTTGTATAGCTGTGAGTTCCTCCTTCCTCCTGGAAGTTTATGTGGAGCTCCCAAGACATGGGTTATCACTTCAAATCCCATGTGTCATCTTACTCCTCCTTATTATGGGGCATGTGACATGGACTGAACAGTGGGATGCTGTTTTTTAACTTGAGATTTCTAAATTGTAAGTGTTTACCTTTGAGGCAGATATCTGGACTTCATGGAGAACCAGTCAATACCATCCATAATACCTAGGGCATGATTAATCTGACCTAAATGTGGACGTCTGCTTTAGAATAAACTGACTGATGCCTTATGGCTGTATTGACCAGATATCCAGTGACTGTAATGGGAACCCATCCAACAGAGACAACCTAATTTAAAGAGATTAATAACACCCTATTCAAGTTGTGCACAGTGATGCCTTTGCGAAAGCTGTCCTGTCTTGAAAAACTCTGGTGTGTATGCCTGGTACACTTCAGGAAGTTGGGCAGCCATGGTGCTGGGATCCTCAGCAGATGCAGGGATCTGAATAGACTGTAATAACCTTAGTTAATGGGAGATGCATTTTGCCAGAGCTGACACACAAGTTGGCATATCAGCAAAACAGCCTTTGGGCTGCTGCGGTCTGAGTCACGAAAGTCTTCTTCTGTGTATATAGGTGTATTTTTTATTGTCTGCATCTGAAAATGGGCTTGGCTGTCTTTGAGCATGCCCTAGCAAAGCAGGCGTCTAGACAATGAGAAGCAATTCAACACAGCTTAAGGGTGAATGGCAAATGGAGGATATTCATAATTTTGACCATCTGGCCTGTCTGCGCCAAACTTGCCTGGCTTCAGGTAAAATAAGGTCTATCTCTGCTGAATGTCCATATGACTCCAGTGTTTTGAAAGCCTGAAGGAAACACTTTCAGTGAGTCATGATACTGCCCGCAGCTGCAGAGTGTCCCCTCAGACAGAGAAGCAGCCCAGTGACCTCAGCCATGAGAGCTGGATCTGGTCTTTGGTGCTGCCCAGAACACAGGACCAGCAAGTGTCACTCATAGAGGTCTCAGAGAGTGAGGTAGCTCCAGAACAGCTGTTCCAGCAGTAATTTATATAGGCTCACACAGCAGTTTCCTTCTTCAGCTCCGAGTTTAATTCTTCTCTTGTTAATCTTCATTTTACTTCTCTGGTGAAGCCTACTGAGGTTCATTCATGTGAATTATATCACACATTCCTGGAGCCAGGCGATTTCTTAAGCCCTCTTCTCTACTTTGCTTTCCACACAAGATTTCACTGATGCCTCTTCGTGTCAGGTAATGCATATCAGATAAATATAACTAGCAGTTCCTTCCTTCAGTAACTCTTGCTTTATCTAACCCTTACTGCTTTGTTTACTGTCAGCATCCCAACCTATTGCCCATTTTCCTTTTATCCTATTCGCATTCCCTTCTTCGTGCTCCTTCTCCTCTCAGTGACATCTTTTTTGTAAAATATAGCCCTGCTTTAGTTTTAATTTATCAAAACCCATTGTTTTCAACCCTACACATGTTAAATGCAGTATTTATGGTCAAACTTTGGAGATCCCAGACCCTTCCTAATCCCTTCCTTCAGCTCCACTGGCACTGCCCTAACTAAAGTGACTAATGTTCAACCAGCACTCCACCCTCAGCTGTCTTTGACACTATCAGCCATATCTTATATGACCCAAATCTCTCATACTTTTCTCCCCATCTGTAACTCTTTCTTCTCCTTCTCACTTATTCCCCAAAGTGGTAATTCTCTTTGTAGAAATGAAATTTTTGTGTCTCTCCTTATGCCCTATTCATTTATCATAAAGGTACAACAAATCTACTTTAGTAGAAGAGCATAGAATATATGTAAGAATATGGTCTATATATTATTGTATAGAATATATAACTCAGCTGTAGCAGCTGTATTTAACCTCACAAACATTGCTGTGCCTTGAATATATTATAGAATTTTTATTTTATGTGCTTCTTCAAACAATTTTGATGCTTCATAAACTCCCTGAGTACCTGTGTAACCACTCAGTGACCATAACTCACAGACAGAAAAACTCAACACACTCCCTCATTCATTGAAGATGTCTTATTACAGATTAGCTTCCTTTGCTCAATATTTATTGGGGGTTTTTTGCCTATCTTCACATTGGTTTCAGCAAACCCTAATTAACTGGATGTCCTTTAAACAGTTTATTTGCCAGGGTATTCAAACAGCCCTAAAATCACCCTATTAATTTATTAATTGATATAGTTGGAAAGTTGGCTTTTTAACTGTCAGCAATCCTTCCTCCAATTCATCGTTCCAGTCTGTCCTGGTTTCATCTGGCATAGAGTTAATTTTCTTCCTCGTAGCTGTTCTAGTACTGTATTTTGGATTTAGGATGAGAATAATGTTGATAACACACTGATATTTTAGTTCTTGCTGAGCAGTGCTTACACTAACTCAAGGGCTTTTCAGCTTCTCATGCTGCCCTGCCAGCAAGGAGGCTGGGGGTGCACAAGAGGCTGGGAGGAGACACAGCCAGGACAGCTGACCCAGACTGGCCAAAGGGATACGCCATACCATATGACGTCATGCTGAACAAAAACTGGGGAGAGTTGGCCAGGGGTTGGGGGTCACCACTTGAGAACTGACTGGACATTGGTCAGCGGGTAGTGAGCAATTGCACTGTGCATCACTTGTTTTGTATATTCTTTTATCATTATCGTTATTTTCCCTTCCTTTTCTCTCCTATTAAACTGTCTTTATCTCAACCCACGAGATTACCTTTTTTCTGATTCTCTCCCCTATCCCACTGAGGCGGGGGGAGTGAGTGAACGGCTGTGTGGTGTTTAACTGCCTGCTGAGTTAAACCACAACACAATCTTTCAACAGGGCTGGTTTTATACTCTGGCAAATGGAATAGATATATTAATATTCCTGTTGCTAAACTGATCTTACATCAACTGATTCGCACATCAAATGTGGAGGTAGACAATTATTACCATCCTTGTCTTTATCAAGAAGGAAAGAAAGGGCCATATTCACAGAACACTGGGCATCTCCCTTAGGTTAGTCTCTGCAAGCTCTCTGTACAGAGAGAAGCTCCTCCAAAGGGCAACATTAGAAGAGCCTGCTGAGATCAGCCTACTAAGATGAGTCAGATAATTCAGCTGGCTAAATTAGACTCTTCAAATGAGTCAGTGGTAACACTCCTAATGGCTTCAGAGGATGTATATTCCAGCAATTAACCACAATGTGTAACTGTAGTTCTATATAATTAGCTATACAAATTGCAGCAATATACAATAGGTTGCTATGTCTTAAATAAGCAATGAAAAAGTACAGTGTGACTAGAGCTCAAGGTTATTCTTGTCTTCATTTACCTCACTACAAGAAGCCTGCAGGGCTTTGATTTCCAAAGGGAGATGAAGTTTGTCTTCATTAAGCCTATTATAACCAAATGATGATTCTTTGGGTCTGGCTTAATATTCAACTTAGGCACCTCTTTTCTGTCTGCCTTATATATTCCTTGATTCTTGAATCTCACTTTGTGCCGTGGTATTTCTGATTTTCTCCCTACACCTCATTTCTATTCTTTTCTAAAATCATACAAAGATATAATTCAAAGGGACCGCCAGAGGCCAAAGCAGGGTGGCATCAATGTTAGATCTGGTCTCTCAGGGCCTTTGTGTTGTCTTGCTTTGAATATCTCCAAGATGGAGACTGCACAGCCTCTCCGTGTCTCTGTTTTAATGTTTAACCAACCTCACTGTGAAGAATTTTTCCCTTATAGCTAATTGGTATTTCTAATTTCCATTTGCTGTACCTTGTGTCTGTCAGCTATTAGTCTGGCTTCATCTCTTTTTTAAACTCTCTTTAGGTAGTTGAAAATATTAACCTGATTTCCCTTAACCTTCTTTTCTTGCAACTAAACAAGCTCAGCTTCTGGAGCCTCACCTGGTACATCATATGCTTTGGTCCCTAACCATCTCAGTGGGTCTCTGATGAACTTGTTTTAGCTTGTTGATAAATTTCTTGCACTGGGAAGCCCAAAACTGAACACAGTAGTCCAGACAGGTATTCTTCACAAGTGCAAAATAGAAGGGGAAATCAGCTTTCTCAAACTGTCAACTGTGTTCTTATTAATGCAACCCATTGTGCAGATGGTATTTGTCACTGTAAAGCTGATTGGCAGACTCATGTTCAACTCCTTGTCCATCAGCACCCCAGGTCCTTTTCTGCAGGGGTGATTCCTAGTCAGTCTAGTGATGCATGAAATTATTCCAGTCCACATGCGGGACTTTGCCATTGCCTTTGTTTCCAGGAACAATTTCTAAACCTTGGTCTCCAGGTATATCTGAGATACACAGGTTCTGAGACTGCAGGTCAGATCCATCACTAATGGCTGTTGGCAGGGTTCTGCTGAAGCAAATAGAACCAACAACATTTATATAGCAAAAGATCTTGATCTTTCTTTCTTTTTAATCCTGACTATTTTTTCTCTGAATATCCTCCTTAATGATGTAAATATCCTTCATTTCTATTCTTACTGTGTTTTTAGCTTCAGTATTAACTTGTGGTAATGATTTATTTTGCTTCTTTTTTAATCTAAGTGAGAGGCCTGATTCGTCTTGCTTCATTCTTTAACCGGATCTTTATTTCCCTCTGCATGTTGTAAATACACTTATAAATGTGTTAATTGAAATGATTGTCAGAGGTACTGAAAATGACTCATTTCAGGAGTCCTACCTTGAAAGTGTATTCATAGCGAAGTCTAAAGCATGAAGCTCTGCAAGTTAGACTGTTTTTCACACTATAAAGAAACAGCAATGAATAATTTGCAACAAAGCAGACATGCATATGGATGCACACACTAATGCACACTCACAAGGAAATAGTCCTAGGTAGAGTCATTATAATGGTGGACAGAGTAGGCAGTTTTGTCAGTCAACTGAGCTCTAATCAATCTGTCTAATGCCTTTCACAATATCATTTCATTAGATGCTCAGAATAATCATTCATTCATCTGCTCTTCAGCTGCTGGGTTTGATTTGTCTTCTTTTACTGTGGGAACTAATATGCATCCCATAAGATCTGGTCTTTTTGAATGTTTCCTATTTATTGCTTATGTGCTAAGAATATCTATTGCCTTTATTTTACAGACATTAGAGGGTGAAATCCAGGGGGCATTTCTACAGAGTACGGTATGTAAAATAGTTAAGTTCTTGTAGGGTTGAAACAGTTAGAATATTCACTGAGTTATCAAACATCTTCCCTTCATGAACCAGGTTAATTGACATCCTGCAGAAGCCATTAGGCAATTTTTATTACAACTCTTCAGACTGTATTCCACCTTTATTTAGACCTCAGTTTTCAATGAGCTTAAAGGTAATTTGAATGAAGATGTGGCTAGCACAAAAATCTGTCTTCCACTTTCAACAGCGTGTGTCCATCTAGAGAGAACAGTGTAGAATGGGAGAGGACATGTAAGCAGAGGTGGAAAAAGTTCCCACTGATACAGGGGAAAGCATAAAAAGAGCAGAACAATGTAAAGAGCAGCCCCCAGTAAGGAACAAGGAAACCCTTGGGCCAGTGTGCCCAATATTCCTGTTATCACATGTTGATTCCTATCCTTTAATCAGTTGCCTTTTTTTCCCCTAAATCTTCTGAAATGACATTCTGGAATCTTGTCCACCTTGATAATGATGTTTACTTTTAGCTCTATTTACATGCTACATTTATTCACATCCAGTTTGTATTTATTTGTTTTCATGTCATTAGCTGGCCTTATTCAGACAACACACTACAGCTGCCTTGGTGAGACATCGCAATAGCTCCATAAATGATGTGGGTGTTTCGCATGACTGAGTGACTGAAGCTCCCTCTAAACTGTGGGCCTATTCAGGATCTTCCACATCCTGGTTCACTGTGTCTCAGATCAGGGCAGCTGTCTGAGGAGCCATAACTCAAGGTCTTTGTGGATCAGTGGAACAAAATTACCTTTCTCCATTTGCATCAGGCCAAAAACTAGACATGAACCCCATGTTGAACATGTCTGATGGAGAAGGAAGAGGAGGAGGCATCTGCAGCTGTGTTTTGCCTATTGTGTGCTGGCTAGAACTCATGTGAAAAGGAAGCAAGTCTTGGACCAAGACCTTCATCTGCCTGAGAAAGGTGCTGCAGCTCTTATTTTCTAGGAATACTTTTCCACCAACTGTGATCTATAATTCTGATAGGACTATACTCCTCTGCACAGAAGATGGGCCATTGTGCAAAAAACAAATGCATGATCTGTGAAGCCAGAAGGATCCTGGTTCTGTAGTTCATTTAATGGGGCTCTGGAAGAACAGTCCTGGGTTCTGGGACCTATTTCCAGTACCTGCATGTGTATTTCATGTAATTACTTTTTTGGGTGAAAAACACATGGTGTGTCTGAAGCAGGCACTATTGTTGATTGCAAGGTGGTTGCTCATCAGCTAAAGCAAGGAATGCTTCCCACCTGTGGAATTATCACAGGGTGGATTCATCACTCCTGGAAGACATGAGCACCATTTACAGCATCTCTTGTGCAAAAATGTCTGGGATTTTTGTTTCCACCTCATCAGTCAGCTGTGTGACTCCAGGCTCTGCTGCAGGTGGTCCATCCCTCCTGTACTCTCAGCTCTATTCAGTGCAACTTGAGCTCTCCTAGTAGATTAGTCTTTCAGAAGTTTTTGGTGGCTCTCTGCCTGCCTCTGGATTGCACGTGAGCAACTTAGCTCTCCACAATGAAATGGCAATGCCACTTAACTACTGACAAGGACTGGTAGCAGTCCTAGTGCTTAGCCTTAACACAGGCCTCAGACTGTCTCTTAGGTACTTTTTGTTCATTGGTGGTATTTACTCTTTGGCAGACTTAGTAGGGACAATGATACTCTCTCCAGCATTTTTTTTTGCCTCTAGTAAATGAGGTTCCCTTGGTAATGTTAGGAGTCCTTCTCTGTGCCCATCCCAGTTTGAACTCTGCATTCCTGAATGTGGTTAGCTAGATTTATGCACTGCATCCCACACAGATTTCAGCAAAGCCCCACATTAATACTTCACTATCTGTCCTGATATAACCAGCATCTACTACAGTGTCTCCTGGCACTTAAATCTCAGGAGAAAAATGTGTTTGTATGAGCAGTTCACCCAAGTCATTTTAGATTATACAGCTAGATGGTAGTCAGCAGATCATAAAGGGTTTCACTAACCTTGGCAATGCTGAACACCTCTTAGGTTATTTGTCTGATATGTTACTCACAAAAATACTCAAAATTGAGTTTCAGACTTTTGCTATTTACAGCACCCAGTTTTTCTTGCCTTGGCAATTTTCCCTGAATTGTGAGGGAATTCTCTCGCTTCCATCCCTTTCCAGCTTCTCTGCAGTGATGATACAGGTTGTCATTTTGTTTTGTACCTACACAGTTTTCTTATTTTATAAGGGCCCTTGGTGGTGCTCAGCATCTGATGTCCAAAGCATTACTCAGTCACTTGTATCCCTGGTGTGAGGAATATAATATTAGGTTGTGCTCTACCCCATTTCAAGGTCATCTGCTGATCTTAAGATGTGTAGATGTAAACCAATGGTACATATAAGAGAAGTTATTAAAATTCTGTACCAAACTAATCTATATTACTCTAAGTTTAACATAAGAATCTTATATTCACACTCATATATGTCACAAATTCAGGGCATAGCATCCTGGGGCAAGAGAGATAGCGATAACCCTGGTTATCAAACTCGTGCCATGCGAACTTTTGGTTATCAAACTGATAGCAGGTGGCTAGTGGTTCTTTGGACTTTGTTCTTTGGTCTGAACCCCTCGTATTTTTTGGTCAGTCTTCTGTATTGTATACAACATGAATACATGATAAGTAGCACTTGGGCATTTATCAAATGATTTAGACTAGCCTGCAGCCAAACCAGCTGATATGACATAATTTCATCTCAGGAAGCAAAGCAAGGGTATAAAACCTGCAAGGTAAACCCAGGTGCAACAAGCAATGGTGGCCTTTAAGATTCCTGCTTCAAACAAAGTCAATACTTGAGTTTTGCCTAAGATGAAATTTTGAAGTCTACACAACTACCTATACATTGAGCTGGAAACTATCAAGTTATTATTTTACTTACTCAAATGACGATAGAAAAATTAGTCAATGTTTTTCCTTAGTAGTATCATTTTGGTGCAGCTCCCAGTAAATTGAAACAGAAAAGTTAACAAAGGCAGTTTCCCTCTTAGGTCTTTTTTTTTTTTCTTTCTTTTTTAGTTTCGGACTGTAATATTTATTCTTTAGTAGGCTTTGTCGATAAAATATGGCTGAATTTTTCCGAGAGTTCAACTCTCACTACTGAGTCTAGAGGCTCCAAATAAATCAACACATGAGCTTTTAAATTCTACCTAAAAGGATTATAGTGGGAGCTATTAAGGCATTGGGCACTTTTGAACATCTGACCCCTGAACAGGGGCTTAAAGACAGTTGAGCTCTTCTGAAAAATTCATTCATACCTGAAGACTCTTGGAGGTCTGGCTTCTCCACTTTTCAGTGGTTTCTTGTTCTTTATCCAAAGACAGGATCCTGTTACTGAGGCTGAGAGCTGCAAACTCCTGAGAATCGATGTGAGAGGCTAAAACATGTTAAGTGATTGCTTGCCAGAAGGATAACTGCAGGAAAGATTTATAAAATGAAATTCTTGTACAATATCTATGATGCTGCTGAATTCCCTTGCTGAAGGAATAGCAAGGGTTACTTAGAACAGATTGAAATCTGGCAGGAAAGGAAGGGATTATGGCATGCAGTGAATGACAGCAGGGAGACAGCCATGTCAAAAGTTCACATTCAATATGTGATATCAATAATTTACGAGGCACTTCCATTTCATTTTCTTTATCAACAAAGCTGTCTACAAGCTGTTTGGAGGGTTTTCCTAGTTCACTGGTTTTGCTACACCACAAAGGGGTGAAATATCCTTACATATAACATGATGTTATTTCATGTACATGTGTCTTTACCATGCCTCCAATGCAATGTAGCAGGATATATTAGCTGTATTCAGCTGTGTCAGGTATCATTCCCTGACATCAGCATATCTGTGACTCTGTCATCATCGCTGTGATCTCTTACGACTTTGTCTTTTTTCATCTGCCCATCTTATGCATTAAGTGATAGGAGAGTAAACCTCCTCGAATTTGTGTGTTTGTGTGTGTCTGTGTCAGAGGTTGCTTTGGAGGATCCTTAGGAATGTAAAGAAGTTGCATTAATTGCCGAAGGCACTGGAGAAGCAGCCCAGTTTGATAAGTCTCCTAGAGACAGTTCTCCGTGAAAGGGCCTGGCATGCAGGTTTGCACTGCTTGATTCCCTATGGCACAGAGGTATGAGGAAGAATAGATTATATTTCCTATCTTTCCTTCTGAGTACAGTACTTGCATGGTGCACAAGATGAGATATTGATAGTCTAAGGGCAAGGATCTCCCAAGACTGTCTCTTTGAAAACCTTATCAGTGCTCTTTCTGCGTTGAATAACTGAAGAGCAGAAATTAGCATCTAGGTATGAACTGGAAGGATAAAATGGTAAATCACCAACTTGACCAATTGTGACATGTTTAGATACATTCATTTTGAAATAGAAACATGAAGGATAGTCTGATTCATTCTGATCTCTATAGACTGCCACAGTCTTGGGTATTATAGGCAGTTTTAATCAGGCGAAACTGGGGCTAGGGATCTTGAATGCAGTTCTGTGTATTTGCAAGCATGTACTAAGCCTGTTATCCCTGAGTATGGGGGCAATCAATCAGAGATGGTTTCAAGTCCAAGCTCAGTGCCCCCAGCCCAAACCCCTGTGTTTTGGGACCCTCTGCCATCTTCCCACCCTAGTCATCTTATTCTAGCAGACTTACTCAGCTTATTCAGTTTTTTTAAGTTGTATTCCTGTGCTGCACTCTCCTACATGCACTCACACACAGAGGAACACACCCACACACCTTTCCCATAATAATAGTCACTGAAACCTGTCTGCTTAGAGCACTGAAACTTTGTGTTGGGTAGATAAGTGTGCTCTACTCTCCTACCTTCATATCCGAAAAAGTGGAGAGTCGTAATATCTGTTAGACTCTAAAAGGTTCAACCTGACCTAAAGTGACTTAACCTGCAAACCCTGACAGGGAAGAAAACCTCTTTCTGCTCCCTCCTTCATTCCCCTGCTTGTGCAGCTACCTTGTACGTGAGGAAGCCATCTCTTCTTTAATGAATTTTTTCCCACTGCAATTACAACCTGAGGGGCTTATCCTGAGGTAGTACCAGGGAAGGGGCCACCTCTATGAGAAGCCAGTAAGTGGGATGAATTGTGCACTTCTTCAGGTATTATAGGACTTGTGATTAGTTTCCAGAGCTGTCCCAAACCCTTCTTGTTACTCTGTATAAACATGCCTGGTGTGGCTCTTCATGGGGTCTTCAGAGATAGAGGTAGTTGCCTGTGTACGTCTGAGGCTCTGGACCTCTGTCTACTTCTCCGTGGATTAAAAGAGGACGATAGTGTTTTTCCCAGAGCCACTGCAAGATGGCAGTGAGAAAAAGGAGAGAGACATGAAAAGTCTGTGAAGAGATGATCTCTGTGTTTCATGGGAGTGGGCAGAGTAGATGAGAAGGGTTAAATAGCAAACACCAATTTCCCTGGAAAATAATATTCTGCCTCCATGTACAGCCATATTATGGCATCTCTGATCTTGCCTTTTTCTGCCACACATATCATATCATATCATTATCTGACCACTTGTTTCCTATCAAAAGATGACCTTGGAAGAGTAAACAGAAAGAGGAAACTAACATAAAGAAAAATCAGAGAGGTTTTCTGGCCAGCAGGATAAAAAATTACACATATAATAATCCTCTCCAGTCCTGATGATACAATCTGTGAAGTGATTTAGCCTGG
Organism: Strix aluco; assembly: GCF_031877795.1. Classification (NCBI taxonomy): domain Eukaryota; kingdom Metazoa; phylum Chordata; class Aves; order Strigiformes; family Strigidae; genus Strix; species Strix aluco. The sequence goes on along the minus strand of NC_133931.1, from coordinate 11,503,451 downwards.
TGCTTCTCTGCTTGCTGCCATGGAGCTACTGTAGCTGAGACCACATGGGGCCTGGCCTTTTGCTCCCAGCATCTGCTGGTGTGACACAGACTGACAGGGAGGACAAAAAGAGCATTCAGGCAAACGTTCAACACCTCACTCCATTCTCACTGGCACGGAGGTTCTGGTGAATTCATAAGGAGTTTTAGGAAAGTTGGGAGGATTGTGGTCCCTGGTGTCCATAGACCTGTTTAAGACACTGAGCCTTGATTTTTGGTTAAGATTCTTGATTTAATAGTGAGTCCAGAGTAACTGGATGTAACTGAGACCTGGCCTCCTGGATCTCTGTCTCTGAAACCAATCAGCACCATTTTTGCAGCAGTTTGTTATTTGTAAGGAGTCACAGGAACATAAGGATAAGCAGAGCATGTCATCCCTGGACGCACACAACGCATGTATCTGTCACCAGCAGTGGCTCAGGGCAGATGCACAGGGATAAATGTAAGACAAAGCAAATAACGTTTTTTTCTTCCCCAGGACACCCTCCCAACTTCCATGTGACTTAAAGTATGAATTCTGATTTGGGTTTCATTATTCCATTTGCTTACCTCCCCAGGAAATTTCCAGCTGAAGAGCATCTTTTTTGACAGTCAAGAGGTTAGGCTTACAAATAAGGCAGATCTGGCAGGCTTGTCCTCCCCGCTTACTGACCTAAAACTCCCTGTGGCATTTGCCACTTTGCCATCATTGCTTCATTGCTTTTTTAGCTTTCTTTCTTTCTTTTTTTTTTTTTTTTTTTTTAATTCAGCATTAATTATTGTTTCCCTCAAAAAAAAATCAGTCTCAGAGATCTCTATCTGGGATGCTGCATTTCACATTGAGAAAACTGACTCACATGGTGCCAGAGTAAGGATGAATTTCTCTGCTAGTGACTAATTATATTACCTAGTGAATATTACAATCAAGCCTGTTAAACTAAACCTTGAACTATTCGTAGTCACGCCCTCTAATGGGGTCCCTAGCTATTGCAGTCCTCCTGACCTAAGGAGGTCATTAATTAATGTCTACATTTCTGCATGTGTATAAATATGCATAAAATCTAGTAATTCTGAAACGAAAGTCCAGAGTCTTTCACCAGCATATATTTGCACTCACTTAATGATAGAAAGATACATAGTACGGAGACCTTTTAAACATACAGATATACTGCAGATTAGATTTAATCCTTTACAGTTTGTCTAGGATTGAAATTTTTCCCCCATGTACTTGACTCGTTAATAGTTTTGCTACATATCATTGTAGGCATTGTTGATGTGAGTGTTTTAAGTACAGCAAGTTCATGCTGTTTTATGAAAACTAGTTTGCTGGAAACAATAGAAACCATTCTTCAGCTTGGACTATCACCAATAATTATCTCCTGGCTACTATGCAAATATCTCATGTCCTAATTTCCACACTTGTTCATTTAATACATAAGCTCATTACAGTTTAGGTGTTTATTTAAAGGTGCTGCAAATATCTGAAAGCAAATTGCTCAAAAGCTTTATAAATGAGAAGTTTGCCTCACTGGCAAATTCCACTTTTTGCTGCAGACATGGTCTGCAATCCACAGCTATTTTTTCCTTAGTGTGTTCGGAAAGGACTCCACAGCTGGGCACAAGGCCAGATTTTGATCCCAGTCTCTTTATTGGTTTCAACTGAATAACTTCAAATTTCAGCTGGTTCTCTGGCAAACTGAGCCTGTCCTTTCATTCAAGTGTCAGCCCACTGTTCAGCTGCTAAGGGGAAAAGTACAAGGAAATAACCTTTGTTTGCATTTGACACCTGACTTGTTACCTCACTTCACCAAGAAAACTGAAATCAAGAAGAATGGCACATATCCCCTCTCTGTTTCCAGTCACTGCTGAGCACAAAGGCATACTCAAACTTCACCACACATATCTGCGTTTTAGAGGCTTGTGAAGTGTACCCCTCACAAATTGCTTGCGGGTTCAAAGCACACACAGAGGATTGTGTAAGGTTTGCAGTGTCTTGGTACAATACCCAAGGGCTGACCCCAGTCAGTCACATGAAGTTAGCAGTGGTCCGTTTTGCAGATTGCCTTTCTGGCCAAGCCCTGCCTTCATTTACAGTCATACAACCCCAGTGATGTTTCACACATGTGACCAAAGCCAAAACTTGGGCTGCCGCAATGGTGCCTGCACCACAGTTTTGAGCAAATCATGATCAATTTTTCAGGAAAGCTGATCATAATGCTCCAGTTGGATCTTCTCAATGTTTGGAGCAGGATCTTGCTGTCTATGCAAGGGGATTTGCAAAGCTGTTTGGCATAACGTGGTGCACAGCTGACAGCTTTTCTAACAAAGACTCAGTAAACAAAAAAAGAAAGAAAAAAGCAGTTCACACATTCTTATGTCTTTTCTTCCTCTTGTCCCCTCCTCCTCCTGGAAATACCTAAACACAAGAGTCACGATGAGGGCAACATCCCCTTTGCAGTGCAGAGCTGTGCACTCAAGTGTATCCGACCATTTGTCTAAGCTGCTGAAACTATAACAGGGACAGGAATGTGGGGGGAGGAAACTAGCCTGTAGGCTCCTCCAGTCACTACTGACAGGCAAACCTGCCTTTTTGCTTATCCTGCACTCCTTTTCTGGATCAAAAGTGAAGAAATGTCAGCCAGAGGAGCCAGAATAAAATTTGTTCCTTGCTCCTTCCTGGTTCTTATCTTTCAGGAATGGCAAAGGTCTTGCACAGAGATTTCTTTATGTCAATTTAAGCCCAGAGCCTGAGATTTGGGAGACAGCCTGAGTCCTGATGAGAAACCCACTGTAGGTGTTGCTTTGGCTACTATAGCCAAAACGAGGTCAGCCTGTTATTTTCTATGGGTGATGTGCTTTGAGATTTCCAAAGTCAAGGTGGCAGATAAATGAGAACTAACTTGAGTTTTCAAAGGTTTGTGACAATCATAAACCATAATAATCCTCAGATTCTTGATTGTCTCTGTGCTTTCCTAACCAGTTTGAAGAATTCAGCAATGATTGTCCTTTCTTGCCACACTGCAGTCAGGCTTGTAGGGCTGGAGCATCAGGAAGGGGATGCCAATGACAATGTCCCTCCTGGACACCTCCACAGTCCAGAGGTGTCAGCTATAGATATGGCTCTCTTCAGTCCAGATTCATACAGGCACAGAGAGCACTGAAAGGTGGTTTCTTCCAGTGCTAGGAGCTGGCTTGGGGTGCAGCCCTTTTGTGGGCTGGGCAGTACCACAGCTGTTTCAAGCTTATTCGGCACTTGTGAGTGCTAAATCTAAATTCAGTGGTTGTTGCCATTCAGTTTCCACTGCTCAGCATGAAGCAGAACCACCCGTCAGTGTCTTTGGCAACTCTAGGTGTATGACCGTGCCCCAGAGATTGTCTGTCTAAATGTTAAATATGGCAGAGATACTGGCAGCCCAGGGAAACTGATAGCCCATTATCAGCAATGCCAGAAGATGCTGAAGAGAATACACAATGCGGCATCATTTGGTTTACAACAGCTCTTCTGGAAGCACAGTGATCTATTGTGGAGTCACTGTCTCTGGTCTGGAGTGGATCAGCACAAAGAAAGGTTAAGGCAACATGTTTAGGTAATTGGCTGGTGTCACATAAATTGAAGCTTAGAAAGCTGGGAGAAGCAAAATAAAACCAGACTAGAACACAGAGCAAGCAAACTTCTCTAAGAATGCATGGAATAAATACTTACCCTTCTTTCAACCCTAATAAACCTGAGCAAGATTAATTACTATGTCTTACTTTAAAAATTTTCCCTGCCAAATGTTCATTTTTTTTCTGACAGATTCCCTCCTGATATACCTATATAGCTGAGGCAGCCAGGTTTCAAAGCCAAAAGGCTTTTTCAAACACAAAAATCTCCAACACAACCAAATAAAAAAAGATCCTGTATTTTAGCTCCAAACATCTCTTTCCTGATTGATTTTGAGCCCCACTAAACACATTCATGTGGAGGAAAACAAATACCAGTCCCTGTTTGTTTAATCCGTGGCAGCGAACCAGCTGAACTGGTTCTCACTACAATCTCTGGACACTAAACTGGGCCTTTCCTGGGAGGCTCTCACAGCACTTTGGAGGTATGGTCAGTTTAACAGTAAACCCACAGATCAAAAAAATGCTAGGGGTTTGATTCCTCCCCTGGAAGGCAGACTTCCTATGTTGGTAAATCCATCTGGTAAATGGGCTTCAGAGGAAAAACCTATCTGCACCTGCCAGTGCCTAGTGGTGCTGTCCTTATTCAGTGCTGACACAAAAGTATATATGTATGTGCATGTAGAATTAGTGCAGATTGAACGAAACAGAGAGGCAAATGAATGCTTAATAAAGAGCCTTTCCTGGGAAATTGATATTAGAGGAGCTTTAAGCAACTCATAAATTCCATATTTCCACTCCCGTGATTAGCCCACTCCTCTATCTATGCAACAGCCACCTCTAATCTGTAGAATTCAAGCTAACAGTAATATTCAAGAAAACATTGTGGGAAGTGAAGTCCTTTAACTGGTATTACAAATATATTCAGAAAAAATGATGCAAGGAGATTTTTTTCTCAGACAATGCACAATTAGCCTGAGGAACTCATTACCATAAGATATAAACTTTAAAGAGTGTCATGAAATTCAGAAACAGATTGTTTGTACAGAAGACAGTAATATCCAGTATTAATGGCAAAGAGTTTCTTTAGAAGGGCTCAAACCTAATCTTCATGCAAGTCATACATTTTTTCCCCAAATATTGACAGGTGGGAACCTTCCTTCTGGGCAAATCTCTTGCTCCTTCCCTCTGAAACTGATGGTACTGGCTGCAGCTTTTGGTAGATACTCAGTTAAGCAGACTGCAGGGATGGGATCGCTCTCATCTCGTTTTGTCCCTGTAGTAACTGTGTATCGGGTCTGGCTGAGCCAGAATTGGTTTTCCCCTGTAGCAGCCCTCATGGTGCTGTGTTTTATGCTGGGAGCTGGCAGGGTGTTGATAGCACACTGGTGTTGTGGCTACTGCTGAGTAGTGCTTACACAGCATCAAGGCTCTTTCCGACATTTTCCCCCCCGCAGTGGGACGGGGTGGGCAAGATCTTGGGAGGGGACACAACCAGGACAGCTGACCCGAACTGACCAAAGGGATATTCCAGACCATATGACGTCTGCGCAGTATAAAGCTGGGAGAAAGGAGGAAGGGGGTGGGGTCACCCTTGGTCCTCCGAGGCAACCACTACGCGTATTGGAGCCCTGCTTCCTGAGAAGGCCCGACATCGCCTGTTCATGGGAAGTAGAGAATAAATCTGTTTTCTTTTTTTTGCTTCCGCGCGCGGACCTTTGCTTCGCTTTGCTTATATTAAAACTGCTGTTGTTTTACCCACAAGGGTTGTTTTGTTTTCCTATCTTATTTTCTTTCCCTTCTTTGCCCTATTGAGAAAAAAAGGGGAAAAGGGGGGAAGTGATAGAGTGACTTGGTGGGTACCTGGCATTTAGCCAAGGTCAAACCACCACAAACTGGTACCCAGTCTAAGCTGGTATTCTGAGTGTCCTGTTCAGTCAGTGCAGAGACACAGGTACCTCCAGACAGTGACTCACCCAGCTTCTCCTAGATAGCAAGTTGGGATGAACCATCCCTTGGTGCCCCCCTATCTTTCTTGATAAGAGAGGGAAATTGGAGGTGGGAGACAACTCCAGATTACCACATCTACAGGTGGGTGTCTCCACATGCTTAGATGTTGGAGGTCCCGCTGCAGGCAGAGGAGGTCCAGTCATTGATTCGCATCCCCAAGCGGAAAGAACTGTGCAGGTAGTGACAGGATTGCCTTCCTCTTCTCTTCATCTTAGGCCACCCATCAGTTTTGTAGGCATACCAGGCATAACTGAGAGGTCATTTCTAGGCAGAGTAGACTTCTTCACAAAGCCTGGCCTTCTTTCACTGAGGTTGCCAAACAGCTTTCAGATGTTAGCTGAAAAGTAGCTCACCAGCTGGCAAGGGTGGCTTGTAGAGGCCGGTTAGAAACGACTGCTTCAGAGCCACTGCAGACTGGCCCTTGCTTATTTCATTAGCGGCACAGCACCGGTGGGCAGAGCAGTCTAACAACCAGTGATGGCCATGAGAGTTACAAATCTTCATTGAAGGGCTTGCTCTCAGCTCTGGTTTCGATAAACGTTTTCCTCCTAACCCAGATACAAAGTCAAACTAGCAACAACTTGAAAGGCTAACATCTATCAGAACTAATAAATGGTAATCTAGCATGGAATAGATAGCAACCAATTGAGTCGACAGGCAGAGAGAGGAACAAAGTCTGGCTACAGCACATTAAGAATCTGTACAATTATAAATCATAAATTATAAAACAACTCACTGCGGAATAAGGATACAGCCACAGTAACAATTCTAATAAATATTTGAAACAATGCTTTGATTTGGTTAGTGTTATAAAATCTGACTACAACTCAACTCCTTATATCTTCCCACAAAAAAATAAAAAAAGTCTTTACCTGAACCTTCTGTTTCTAATCAGAAAGGCTTCCTTCTAGACAATCAGTTTATTTAAGGAATTGGCAGACGGTTGGCTGCGTATATGTGTCACAATTCTGAAACTGTCAGAGCTGCACTTATTCTTATTCACTAATCATACCCATGTACCTACAAGCTACATTTTTAAATGGTATGGATGAATAATCTCTTTGCTCTTGTAGAGGGTTTTTTATGGCTCTTCTAAGCTGTGCATCTATTTTCACTTGACTTTAAAGCAATCAATATGCTGGCACAAAGGCTTTGGGATAATTCATAGCAACAATCTGTAGCAACTTACAGACTGATTTGGTTCCTTTAAATTGTTCTGATAAAAAAAAATTACTAGAAGATTCCAAATGCTTAGAGTTACCAAAAAAAGAAGAAAGAAAAAGGAAAAAAAAAAAAAAGAAAATAAAAAGGAAAGAAAAAATTCCATATGTTATAAAATCCTCAGAAAAGAACTTCTGTTCTCCTTAATAAGGATGTAAGTCAAGTATGACCCTTCAGTTTTCATGGAGGCCTTCCAAATTTGCTCCAGGGTTGCAAGATGAGAATTTATCCTCCAGAAGTAAACCCTGCTCAATGGCATGGATTTCAAAGACATAGAGAAATGAGTACCAATTCTTAGGTCAGTTGCTCTGCTCACAAGAAAAGGCAAAGAGGGACACAAACTCCAGCATTCAGCTTTTATTGGTGCTTCTTTGTACTGAGCCTTTCAGGAGTCGTCTTGGCAAAGAGAAGCAGCTCCTCTTGGTGATGACACTGAACGGGGAATATCTGCACAAAGACTGGAAAGGGAGTCACAGCAGAGCACTCCCCAGCCTGCTGCTGGTGGGACACCTGGCACCTGATATTTCTATATATGGGAGATTATTGCACTAAACCCACTGACACCCACCTCATAGATGAGGATTAAACAAGACATGTTGCTTTTGCTATTACCTCAGCCATTGCAAGGCATAAATTAGTCGGTTGATGGATTTCGTTGACTAACGTGAGCTGTAAAGAAGCAAACCATTGCATCTGTGTTGACTGGATAACAGTGGCTCTTTGTAGAGGCTCTGTTCTTGCCAACACCTCCAGCAGTCATGACACGGTCATTTTCCAGCATGCACCAGGAGGAGGGGGCAGACATGCTTCCAAGCTCTCTGAAGTTTTATCAGGGTAAGCAAGTACTGGACAACAGAGTGGTCTCCCTTACACCAAGTGCAGTGAGGGATTTAAATCAGTCCTGCTAAAGACATGGGCAACTGGTGTGAAGGAAAAGCTCTGTTACATCTGTAATACATCAAACCTTTCTTAACTGAGCTCTCAGTGAATGGCCAGATATTGCAACAGGTCCAAGCAGTGAGGAGGGCTGATTTTCCTTCTTCTGTGTATACATGGAGACCTCCACAGCTGCCTGATAAACTCCCCTTCTGCATCCTCTCTGCTTGTCCTAGAAAAGAAGAGGTGGAGCTGAAAAGGGAGGATGTGGGTCAGAGATCTGCCATTTACACACCATGCTTCACCTTGAGCTCCAAGGATGTTGTGCAGCAAAGGTAATTCTGGCCCTCTGGAGGTACATGGTGAACAGTCACCCTACAAATGTGAAAACAAGAGTTGGTTGGTTTTTTTTAAACACTGAGGAAGTTGAGGATTTTAGTGCAACTGGTTTGGGATTTCAGCAAATTCCCTATTGAAACATATGTTCAAGATCACTGGCTGTCCTGTGATCTCAGAGAAAAGTTGTGCTGCCAAACACTACCATTCATTGTGTGCATGATCCACACAACTTATCAGACATCACAATAGTAGTTAAAAGCAGGCAATACAGCTTTGGTTTTGCTTATTTGTGATTTTTATAATTTATTACTGATATTGGCAGATCTAAAATAAAGCTTATCTAGGCTGTACTTTGGAGATAGAAACCTGACATTTGATATGGGGATGGTAGCAAGGGGACATAATGAGCAAAACGACAGAGGTGGTCTGTGCCTGCTGGAGCTAATGAGCTGAGTGGAGATGAGTTGGTGATTCGCTACATTCAGTGGAGGCACTTTAGGGCTGAGATAAGGTGTTGGTAGGTCCCAGATTGATATGTAAAACCATACTGGATATTAGTTTTAAGAAACAATGAGATATAAATTGGAAGACATAAAGTTTTGGAGGGGACAGCCAATAAACCTTTTATTGAAAGTAAGATAGACTGCTGCACAGAGTCCCTCTTGCAATATCTGCAGGTGCTGAACTGTGGGCTGAATGTTGGCTTCACAAGAGACCAAGCCGTCTTCCTCCCCACAGGGAGCAAGAAGGCAAGGACAGATAAAAGTGCAGATGAAACCATAACCATCCCAGGGGCCTGGAATGAGGATAGCAAGAAAGTGGTGTCCCACCTGCCTGGGAAGCTGAGAAGTTGTTGCACAGGGAGAAGCTTTCCTGGGCACAGTGGTTACATCAAGTTTAGTAGATTGATTATGTTGTGTGGTTGGACAGTGAGAACAACTGGTGTTGGACATTTCACATCCATGCTGCTGATATCTTGGCCCCTAAGTCTCTGAAACTGCATAGCTCCATGTACAAAACCTGCCAGGAATGGTCCCTGGCTGGTGCTGACTGCTGAGCTGCACCTGGGTATGGTTTGGGAAGGTGTTAGTTACCCCAGATCTGAATCAGGCGAGGAGCTCCTGTAATCATTTAACAGCACAGACAACTCCATTCCAGGCTGGGAATATTACCTGTATTGTTTATTTTTCAAATAACGTAATGATTGTTGAAGCTATCCCTGGTTTGATATAGCCAGCCTCAAAGTAGATCCTTAGACCTATACAGTTTCGTTCTTACTATCTATATGTTGCTGTTACTGCTCTTAAAAGAAAAAAACCAACCAGACCCAACAACTAAAATGGGCACAGAAGCAAAACACCCCCCTGTTTGATTATGGTAGTTAATAAAGCTGTGAAAGCAATTTATTCCTAAGAACACGCATTAGAAATATCATCTCCTTTTGGATTAGTCAGCTGTCCACTAACTGGTCACCATTTCTAGAAAAATCAATCTGTTACTCACAGGCACCTGACAAATAGTTTGCATACAATAAAGCTTAGCATGGGGGATTTGTCAGCTGCTTTGCACACAAAGTTTATTATTCACTGTATCGTGTGACTAGCCACTTCCAACATGTGATACAATTCCTTCTCTTTATTTACACAGAGAAACTATAAACAGGAGAAAACCAAATGGATACATATCTATATACATACATATATTTTAGTAAAGTGCTAAATAGATAACACTAATTTTACATCTGTTCATTTTTGCGAATACCCAGGTATCTTTGAAAAGACATCTGAATAATTAACAGCGATGACTCACAGCACATGGTCGTGATCTTGGCCTTCTATTTATAGCAACATTTCTAAATTAATCTTCTTCTTAATAACAGCAGTAGCAGCTGAAAAAAAAACACTGCATTAGGCATCCCTTCAGATAAACTCATAAACTCATACATGTAGTATCGCTTTTCTCACTCACTGCTCTCAGTCCATGAGAAACTCATGGGAAGAAAAATGTAATATCAAGACTCCAAATTTTTCAGGGTCAACAAAGGTAGCTAGCCACTAACATGCTCATTGAAATTAATGAGTTGCGTGGCTAAATTCCCTAGTAAACTTTGAGACTAATCAAACGAGATGTTTTTAATCTGTACACAACTGCATGACTAATTCTCATAGAGTGTCTGAGATCCTCAACACAGAGATTTTTGTTCCACATTCTCTCCTGTTTCTTCCACTTGTCTAACCTTTCCATGCTCTGCCTCGGCATTCTGTTCATGTGCTAAGTAATGTGTTTTCTTATATCAGATACTGCGGTCTTGTATCACTTTATCTCAATTTTAGGGGCAATCAATTGAAGTTATAGAGAGATATAAAGCCTCTGCATCACCTTGCTATCAGATCCACTTTGCTGTTTATCAATTAAAGGTCAGACACAGGTTAGTGAGAAAAAACTCTCTGAAATGCTGGTCTGATAGCATTATTACGGCTTGTTCTTTGGCATGGGGTTAGCAATATGTCAGCTGAGTAGAACAGTGTATAGAAATGGAAGAGAAATGATAGGTTTCAATGCTAAGAGGTAAACTCGAGCTAAAATAGGCATAGATAAATATGCATTTCCAGTGTTTTGGGGACAAATCTGTTAAGAAAAGGTAATTCTGATACCACTGCTTCTACTTATTTTGCTAAAAGGGGAAGACAAAGATTTGTGTGGGAGTATAGAGATATTTGGCTTTGCTGGTGTTGTCAGGGCTCTGCTAGATGAAAGCAGCTGGAACAGCCCCCATTGTTGAAAAATTTGCCATGAGACTCATTTGCAAATCTCACTCAATCTACAGGGAGGCCAGGGCCATCTGTACGGAGCACAGATGCCTCTGCTGCAGAGTATCAGCAGCTCCGGCCTCATCTCTGGCAGGAATGCTGCCACCATGTTGTCCTGGCCAAAATTCCCTCAGGAGAGGGAACCCAGACCACAAACAAGAAATGAGAGGTTGTGTCACTTTTTCCCTGTAAACTCCATTACACTGGTCATGTTGGTGAATGCTGGACTTAAGCCCACACAACTGCCCTAAGCCTTGAGCGCAGCCTTCGGGGCCAGTCCTGATGGTCATCCTTCACCATGGAGCTGCCAAAGGTGCCCAGGATCGGCTTCATGACAGCTCTTTAAAGCATCTGTGCCAGGAATGATCATGACAAACTCCTGTCCCCCTTCTTCACTCACTACCTCCTCAGCCTTCTCAAAACACCCTAAGAGGTGAGGGAAGCATGATTTACCCTTACGAGCGCTGTTAGTATGTCCCTGTCACATTAAACACATCTCAGTGCTTTACAGCTCTGCCTTCAGAGATGTTAACAGCTATTTCTCCTGGTACTGTCACAGCTGTAACAATGAGCCTGGCACGGGGTTGTACACTGCAGTTTCGAGGTGTAGTAGCTGATGTTAATTATCCGCTGTGCAATGGAGTGTTTCAGCTTTGGTACTCCAGGCTTTCATTCATCCTTGATCCTCAGATAAATAAACTATATGGTTCTTGTGGCTTATTGCAGATTCTCCTTTGCTGTAACAGATATGATTGCAGCTCAGTGTGAGAGATGGCTCCTGTTTATGCTCGGTAGTGTCAAAGCCCAGCTAGGAGCTGAGGGCAGTGCTGGGACTGTGGGCAACAGAAAAGCAAATTCCTCATGCTGTGTCTCAGTCCATCCTGTTACCGGGTCAGATGCATAGAAACCCTGGCCCATGATTCACTCTCTGTTAACTGCACCATAGACGTAAGCAGAGTATGAGATCCCCCACCAGAGGGATCAGGTTGAAGAAATAAAGACCTTAGGAACAACAGACAACAGACCACAGAAGCATCTCAAGTCATGTGTCATGCTGGGGAATGCCTGCATCAGAAAATGCTGCCTCTGTTCCTCCCTTGTGGGGGACTGTGCTGTAACTGGATTATTGAACTGACTGGTGCAAGAAAAAACATGTTTTCCCGAAGTTGTGCTGACTGGGAACTCACTAAACCAGAATTGCTTCTGAATCCTCCTCCTTATCATGAAACTGTTGTCTCAGGTTCCCAGCCTTTTTGACAGCCTAGTGTGTAGTTAATTTGAGGACAGAGCAACAACACACTGTGGAGATATTTCCAGCAGGGATAATAGAGATGGCATTCACAGGCTCTCTGCTGTCTGCAGTGGGAGCTGGTGGAGGTATTTGCTGATGATACCTGTCTGGTTATGTGTACCTGGTTGCTAAGCCTGAGCTCCATCATGCATGACTATGCATGATGTGGTATGTTCAGGTGGGCCCTATCTGGCATTGCCATGTAGTCACCATGCTTAGCTCTTTGGAGGTAAGGAAGAGGATCTGCGATCCTTCTGTCATCAGTGGATCTGGGCAGAGATTTTTCTTTCTGCAGACCCAAAACATTGCAGTCTTTCCCTAAACAGGCTTGTGGCAGACTGCAGGTTGATTACAAAGCCAGTAAGAAAACTTGTGAGGACCCAGTTATGGCAAGTTACAAGCAGACAATAAAATGACTCTAAAGAAATTCCTCTTTCTTTGATGTAGTTGAGGAGAAACACTTGGATTTGTGGCACTTAGTATCAGGTAAATATTTATAAAGAGGAGGAAAGGGAAAAAGAAGGATGCTCAGGTAAGAAGCATCTGACCAGTAGGCTGAGGAGTTTTAGTGTGGGTAGTTTGCTGTATTAAAGGATGCCAGCTGTGTAAATCAAGATTTAGGTCTGCCAATCCAGACAAAGATGATGTCTCACTGTTAGTTTGTTTTACACTTTTTATAGAAGCAAATCAGTAAACACAGGCGTATGCATGGGGAAATCTTTTATTCCAGATAAAAAAGTCACAATGTACACAGCTGTACTTCAGCCCTGTCTGGATCTTGATACCTTTTATGTTAAGGACTGCTATTGCTTTGAAAATAACCACCTAGATTCCTAGAGTAATTCACTCTGAAAATAATAGAAAAGTATAATGGAGATCTATCAAAATTACTCAAAAAGTCTAAAGTACTAAATGGAAAACATTATCCTTTCTTCAGGACTTTTGAACCACCCCTACAATTCTGCAGCAGGGAGATAATTTTCTATTAGATATTACAGATGAGGCTGTTAAGTTCCATCAAGTTACCATAACGGCATCTTAGAGTGAATTATTTCAAACCGTTCTCAGAATTATTCTTAAGGCAAAGGTTCATGACAAGAGAAAGAACCTAGCATTTTATTTTTCCTTTTCTGAAACCACTTTTTCCTGCCTGTTGCCTTTAGTAGTTAATCACCTAAAAGCCTTTGCTAGGAACCTGTCTTATGCTGTGCCGGGTCTATTGATGGCACTTGGCACAGTTTTCAGAGCTGGCTGATGGGACGACTATTATGGCAAGGTCCTACTTTGCCTTTTGTACAGGTACAAATGAGGATTAAATATGTTGCACTGAATGACTTTGGTACACCAGTTTAAAACCAGGAGCTTACTGGAATGCCATGAAGTCATCTCTACACTGATTCCCTAGCAGACACTATCATTGATGAGTGTCTGTCCATTATTCCCCTTAATGCACTGATAAGGATAGATAGGCAGGTATTGTATAGAACTAAATCTTGTCATTTATCAGCAAAATTGCTGGTCTTCTGGTGAGGGGCTAACAGAACATGTCAGCATTTTTGAAGAAAATTTCAGATATTTACAACAGAGAATATGAATATCTCAGTAAGGGATACTAAAAAAATCTTCTCCGTAAGGGAGCAGTTATGTAATCATCACTTCAGAATTGTCCAGAATAAAATTCCTCCTCCCAAACAGCCAAGTTCGGCAGATCTACCCCTGCAAAATAAAAACCCTCCTAGTGTTCTCAGCAGAACAAAAGATCAGAGATGGAAAAGATTTATCAGGTCATCCAGCCCATCTTCCTGATAATAGAGCATTGTTTTCCTAAAGTGTATTTTTTCTAGCGCTTTGACTAGTTTTAGAAGACCTAAGTGATGGATGGTGTTTTTATCATTAACCTTGGGAAGTGATTCCAGAGCCTAACAAATCTCAGTGTCAGGCTTCTCGATATTAGTGCCACTGCTTTGTCAGTAATTTCATAGGTTTATACTGGTTGCTTTTTCCCCAAAGCGTAGGCTCCTGCTGAGTTTAAGAACAGGATTAGATATTGCACATAGATCTTAGCCTATCCATCCTCATGCAGGTGGATTGCTTCTCCTGCAAAGTAGTCTCTTGGAAATCTGAGAGTATTTCTTTACCACAGTGAACAAGGGGAAATTCCAGCCTGACCCTGAAATGAAGATTATTGCTGTGCCAGCTGAGTTGCAGAAAATGACCTTGTCCATTATCCCAGTGCATTATAATGGGAAATAAAACTCGGGATAAAGCTTAACTTCTGCAGCCACAGAGGTGGATCAGCTTGGCATTGCAAGGGATGGGGAACACACACGCTGCCAGAGATCAGCCCTCAGCTGCCGAGGTGGGAACATTTTACAACATAGCAATCATAATGTCTGACTGTTCTTTGACTTTTTTCCATTGATTTAAGCATTTTCTTATCTTCTAAGAGCACTCTTCATTCCAAAGGATTTAGGCAGTCTATGATAGATGAGCCAGTCGCCCATGGTCACAAAAGATGAATGCAGCCTGGAAAGGGACAGAAAATGACTGTGGAAGTAGAGAGCTCTGTGTACTCTGAAGGCACCATGAAGGCTGACAGGATACAGTTTCTGTCCATGCATGCAGCATGAAGACAAGCATCAGGAAGAAGCAAGGTGCTGCTTGGCCTTCAGGACAACGCTGGCATGAAAACAAGGGGCAAAGGCTGATTGTGAATAAATGAATGTTGGAAAATAGAAGTCATCTCTTCATAAGGGGAGAGGACAGAAAAATGGTTTTAAGAGGCAATTCATCTACTCTTTGAAAGGGATTGCCTGATCTGTGAGAAATGGGAAGGAATGCCCTATTTAGCCAGTTAAGTTATTTAGGATAACCCAAATGGAACAAAACAAAGGTTCACACTCCCTTCTTTCACCATTTCCCAGGTCAACTCACAGTAGTAAACACAAACTTCCATTTAATTGAATCCATTTGATGCAAAATTGTTTCCCTGTTGCTCAGAAGCCAATACAACCATTTTCATAGTACACAGGCTTCATGTAACATATCATTTGTAACAAGGTGTGATTTCTGTAAAGTAGAACAGAGTTTTAGGTGGATTGTCACAATTAAAAAAAAAAAAAAAAGGCAACACTCCTGCTGTGCTTACAATGTGTGCAGAAGACATCAATGAAAATTTTAACTCCTGAAGAAAACCAAAATAAATATTTTGAACCCACCAGCTTGTTTTATATTAACAATTTCCTTTGTGGTCCTTGAGTTTCACATTTTCTTTTGCATTTCTAGCTTGTAAGTAAGGTAACCCATAAGCAAGGATTTCTCTTATTATAACATTATTTGTATCTAAGACTTGGTCTTGCGACGCGTGTTGAAAATGATGCCTCTGCAGAGGGAAACAACAAGCAGGATCTTAGCTATCCCTGAGCTAGGAACCAGACTCCCACTGCCCTAGGAACCATGCTTCTGCTTACTCCTGTCTGTGATGATCCGATGAAACCACAGTTAATGTCTCAACCATCCAGTAAAGAACTTTGGCAAAAGAAATGGTTTCTATGGAAACACCGTGGCTGGCAGGGAGGTGCGGCAAGTGGAGGGGGTCCTGCAGAGATGGGACCACACTTTTTGGAGGCTGAACTTCCTTATCTTGAGTGACTCTATGAAGAGCCAATAGAGAAGCTGTTTTCACAAAAGGTCAAACAACGGTCATACCTGCAGGGAGAGGGGAGTAACTCCCCAATGACTCCCGAGCCCACCGACTCATTTCCAGAAGAATCTGAAGGTATAAACTGTGCATGTACCAAAAGCAAGGAGAATTCTAGAAGCATAAACTGCACATGATGTGCAATTAGCCTAACAAGTCCAAGTGCCCACCCGAAGGGAGAGCAAGGAATTATAAAAGGACACAAGTCAAAGCACCGGGAGGTTGTACCCCTCCAGAATTGGACCCCTGGGGTGGCTGGAACAACGCTGGAACCAGGACTGGCAAAATCTTCCTTTTTGACTTTCTCTCTCTCTCTTTTCCTCTCTCCCCTTTTCTCTCCTATTCTTATTCTGTATACCCGCATATAAGGCAAGGATTGTTGGGGTATGTTTAAGGCTTATCGGGGTATGTTATAAGATTTGCCACTGGTTGGTGTAAGTTTAATGCCGGTCGCAGAGAATGCAAAGATTACTGACAAAGTTTCATGCCAATTATCTATTGTGAGCGAATAAAAATTGAGTTATGTGAATTGAAGAATCCTTGTGTCGTGTCACCTTAATCCTGACCTGGGAATCGGAGAATCTGAGTCATTGTCCCAAGAAACTGGGATGTGACACTGTCACTTCAAGCATTATTTATGTTGCGAATGAGAGTGACATGCATGGGTACACTGCAGTGGCAAAGCTATACTCTTCCACCAGAGGAAAAAGAGGTTTATCTTTGACTTGTATCTACTGATGGTAGTGATGTTGTGAGGAGAGAGGTGTGAATGAACTGTCTTCCCTTGAGATGAAGAGCCAAATCTAAATGGATTTTGCCTAGAGTGAATTTAACAAGTGGAAAGGGGAGAGGTGCTCAGTTAAGATGACTTAGTTGACTAAACATAAGCAACTGTGCTATTTGAAATGCCCTTTGGTGTCTAAAACATCCTCCCAGGCCTGATCAATATAATACAGGATATACAAGACACCTTTGTTTTTCAGAAGTGAGTTGAAAACTGAGAGGGATAACCTAGGGCATCTCAGATGGCAAATATCTATATTTAGGTAACCGAATCCCAACAACATTGTCCTAGTATGCATTGTTCAGAGCACCAGTACAATGGCAAAAGTGAGATGGGAGAGGTACATTACCCCTGAAGACCAAAGGGATATGTAGCTGTGTCTTATGTTAGAGAAAACCCAAATATATATGCTCCAGTTAATCTGACTCCAGTTCTCTCATTATCATGTGGTTCAATATATGTAGTCTCTCCATTCTTAGAGATGTGTAAAACTTGGCTGGACAAGGCCCTGAACAACCTGATTAAACATGAAAGATAGCCCTGCTTTTAGCAGGGTGTATGGCCTCCTGAGGCCCCTTCCAACCTAAGTTATTCTGTGATACCATGAGTGTTCTAAGATGGGAAGGAGATGGAGAGGAGAATGGTCTTAAAAGGGGGAGGATCTTTATCTTGGGATAATGCTCATATGCTATCTGCCAGACTGTCTGACATTTAGATAGTAACCTCTGAGAGCCAGTGCTGGATCTGTCTTTACTTAATATCAGGTAGAAATTAGTGATGAAAATCAACTCTTCTGGCTGACATAATCTGTAAAAATGCTTATATAGACAGAAGAATTTCAGCATAAGCTCTGACAAAGGATTAGATAAAAGATAGGGAACAGAAGACAGGAGTAAACGATCATTTCTCATAATAGAGGGACATGACCAGTGGAGGTCTACAAGGAGATGTGCTATGGCCCATTCTGCTCAACATATTTATCAACGATCTGGGAAAGAAGGGCAAACAAAATTAAAGTAATGGAAACAAAGTCCAGCTTTGAAGAACTGCAAAAGGGATTGCCCTGGCAATAAAATGGCAGATGAAGTTCAGTGCGAGTAAATAATACATATAGGTAAAAAATAGTCCTGAGCTTTCTCTATGAAATGATGAGCTGATATGACTTTAACACTCAGGAACAAGATCTCTGGGTATAATAGATAGTATCTTTGTATAAATTGTCTCGGTGCTCAACACACTTCGAAAATCAAATCTAATACTAGGAGGTTTTAAGAAAGGAATAATGAAGAGAGTAAATGAGTATGTTGTGGTTTAACCCTAATCAGCAACTAAGCCCCACACAGCCGCTCACTCACTCCCCCCTGGCAGGATCAGGAAGAGAATTGGAAGAGTAAAAGTGAGAAAACTCATGGGTTGAGATAAAGACAGATTAATAGGTGAAGCAAAAGCTGCACATGCCAGCAAAGCAAAACAAGGAATTCATTCACTACTTCCCATCAGCAGGCAGGTGTTCAGCAACCTCCAGGAAAGCAGGACTCCATCATGCGTGATGGGTACTTAGGAAGACAAACCAACATCACTCTGAATGTCCCCCCTTCCTTCTTCCCCCAGCTTTATATGCAGAGCATGACATCATATGGTATGGAATATCCCTTTGGTCAGTTGGGGTCAGCTGTCCCAGCTGTGTCCCCGCCCATCTTTTTGTGCACCCCCAGCCTACTTGCTGGTGGGGTGGGGTGAGAAGCAGAAAGGCCTTGACTCTGTGTAAGCACTGCTCAGCAGCAAATAAAACACCCCTGTATTATCAACACTGTTATCAGCACAAATCCAAAACATAGCCCCATACTAGCTACTATGAAGAACATTAACTCTGCGCCAACCAAAACCAGCACAGTGTGTGTCTATATAAATACCACATGTTGGTGTACAGTTCTGCTCCCTCTGTCTCAAAGGGGATATAACAAGACTGGGAAAGGCTCAAAGGAAGACAACAAGGATAATAAAGGTATGGAACAATTTCTCTGCAAGGAACGGTTAAGAAGATTAGGAGGCCTCAGGGACTATTGAGGTGATATAGGATAGAGGTCTATAAAACCTTGAGTGGCCAGAAGTGGGTACATAGGTAATTATTATTCCCTGTCTTCCAAGAGGAGTATTAATGGCCATCAAATGAAGGTAGGAAATGACAAGTTCAAAATGTATGGAAAGAGATTGGTCTTCAGGTTTTGTGTGGTTGAACTGTGGAGTGCCATACCACAGGCTGTTGTGGGTGTCTTGTGGATTCAAGAGCTGAGTAGCAGATTATGTGGATTCAGAAGGAAAAAGGATGAGTTTATGGGAAAAAAATCTATTGAGGGCTACTGGACATAAAGATGTGACTGCTGTCTCACAAAGATTTTGTCCTGATAACTGTTGGAAGATAATGAAATATTCAGCGAGGTAGCATTTTATGTTCACCCCCCATGTTTAAAACTTTTTCTTAAGAACCCTCTTGGCCACTTGCAAAGGCAGGAAACTGCTGGAGGTGATCTGATTCAGTACAGTGTCTCCTATTTACTCATGTTCTGGTATTCCTGGAGTCCTACAGTCAAAATGCTTTGGAAAATGCTTTGTAAAGATGTCCACAGTAAATGTGTCCATAGTAAAGATAGTGAAGTTTGTGTCTTCTCACCCACCAAATTTGCTTAAAGAGCAAAACATGCATAGTTGAGTAAATCACTAGCAGAGCTTCCATATTAAACTCTATATTCAGTTACTAAGCAGCTTAGAGTAAAACTTGCAGTCCAGCCCAGTACAGGACAGAGCACAGCTGCACTGCCCTAGGGGCAGGACAAGAAACAGACTGTCAATTAAACCTGACAGTCAGAATAGAGCACAGCATGTTTGCTAAATAGAGTTGTTATCCCTTATTACTTAAATAAAAAAGGAGGGCACTTTGTATAATAAAGGAGTAGTTAATTGTAGTGCAGCACTGGTTTCTGACACATATAATCATTACTAATTTGTCAAATGAGAAAACACGGACTATCCTATGCAAGTTATCTTAAAATCTGCCCTTTTACTACCACATGCCTTTTTTTTTTTTTTTTTCTAGAATAAGTTGTGATAGGTATCAGATACCTGAGATCTATCACAGTGAAACCTCTCTCTACTTGTGAGAGCAGATGTGCTCCCCTGTGACTGACCTAATCTGTCCTGCCCCTCCCCAGGGGACCCCACAGGCTCCAGAGATGAAAACTGACTTTGAATGTTAATGTGCTTTTTGAGCTTTACAGACAAGACACATTTCTCTCTAGATAGAAAGCCCCTTTCTTGATATGGTTTCCTCAACTGAAAACATCTGCAAGCCTTGTGGCCAAGTATGCCTACCAATGAAGATAAATCGTCAGCTGATGAATACTCAGTAAGGCTACTCTGAACCCAACTTGGAGACAGCAAAAGCATGGGGGTGGAAGACGTTTGGTGAAGGTACCTCATACATTTAAGTTTCCTCTTGGTGTATTGTACATTGACCATGAGCTTTTTAGCTTCTCCATGGAAGAAGAGCTTTTTTCTGCCTAAGAAGATCCCAGGACACTCTCACTGGAGTCTTTAAACAATGGTTAAGACAATCTTGTGAGCTTCTTCAATCCTGCTCTGGGACAAGAGCACTAGGCTACATGAGTCTTTGAGGTCTCTTCCAGGCCTGTTTTGTGCAATTCAAGGATTTTCCAGATGAACTTATTCAATGTATATTTTAAAATGGAATTTGACACAAATCTGCTTCTGTGTCTCTTCAACACTGACTGTACACTCATGGATTCTTTCTTTCAAATCATTTCAGTTTTATGTGCTTTCAATTAAAATATTATAAAACATTTATAGCTTCTTCCTGCAAAGCACTGAGGACGTTTACGTTATAAAAGACACTATCCATACTGACTCTGTGGTGCTCACTGCTGTAATGCTTCCAGTCTTGCCTGCAGTTCTGTGTATTTGCCAGCTGTTAGCAACACAGTCCTTGGATTTCACTGAATGTTCCCATATGGATGCCTTTTGGAGCTGAACCCTCTGAGTTTGAGCTGTTTGTTAACAAGGCAATGTAGAGACTAGAGATGATCTATATTCCTAAATACAATGAGGTGTTGAACAGTTCAGTGACAAAGGATTTTAAATGAAGGCATGGGCACAGGCCAGTGCTCATTTTGCCACAGCAATTCCATATGGCCATATGAGTTTACATCTTAGTTCCCAATAGGGCAGTTCGTGTTCTTCTGCCTCAGAGGGGTTTCATGGGGATGGGACTGTGAGGACCAGGGGGCTGGCTCTGGTGGAAACAGGGATCAAATGAGGACTGTGGGTAGCTGTGCCAGCTGATCGGTGCATGAATAAAAAGTAATGCAGAAAAATGGACATCATGATATATGTGGTATTCCCAGTCTCTCTATACTGCTTGCCTAATTTCTTTTTTCAAATCTGTTATGTCCAGGTCCTCAGAAATATTTAGGCAATGAATTGGTGGGAAATATGACAAGCTAGATTTTAGGTCCCAGCTTTGAAACCTTGACACCTAAACACCTTCTAGTCTGAACATTCACTGGAGATAAATAACAATAGAGGTCCTTTCCCATAGAAAACCTAATCTATGACCATTCCGGGATCCCACTCAGCTCTTCTCTGACATACACTCACCATAAGCTTCAGTCAAGAGGTCTCTATAAGGCTCCATTTGCACATAACAAGGTTCTGTGAAGCTGCAGCTACAAACACTGATTGTCTTGAAAGTGCTATTGTTGCTTCTAGCTGTCATTTTCCTGCCAAACCCACACCCTGAACTATCCCATCTAATTACACTCACTGGCCATCTTTCCCCTTTTTATTGGCAATATTTTTCTTGTTAATTGTGCATGCTTGGTTTTAAAGAATGGTGTCTGCCTTTCCTTATGTGGCTCTGCAAGGAATATTTCTGCATCCTGGGTAGTTTCTCTGACATGTTTATACCTTGCTGGTTACTGTAAAAACTGCAAGACATATTATGTACTGTGGAAAACCAGGCTGGCACTTTGCAGTTTTAACGTTGTGCCTTATTGTATAGTTAAAATAAATGTACCTGATATCAGCTTTATTATTCCTATTAGACGGTCTAATGGCTTGATGTGCAGGAGTTCTTCCAGCAGGATGTTAAAGGGAAAACACTGACTGCTCAGCTCAGCCCCCGTACTCAGTAGCACCCAGGGAGCAATCAGGGACTCTGCAGAGCAACACATGATGCTCAGCTGGGACTGTGTTAGGGCTCTGAAGTCAATCTCTTGCCTCTAGGTATTACATTTAACATGTGATAGAGTGTCAAAGAGAAGTTAGCACAATAGAAAAAAGAGGGAAGGTCCACAGATGCTGTTTGTAGTTGCTGTCCATTTCTACTTTTCATTAAAAATATTACATCTTGGATGCTGTAAAGGCTCCCCTCTGAGTGATGCTATAGCAGTCACACAGGACAGGTTTATTCAACACTGCTGAAACTTTGTTCAATAAATATGCCTGTGTGGTTTGAAACATGCTGCAATCATTCCTGACTGACAGCTGTATAAAGAAATGAATATGGAAATCCAGAGCTCCTGTACAGTTTTGGGTCTCGCAAGCTTCTGCCACTCACTTATTCTGACGGTGCCTGGATGGGGGTATCTACAGCTGAGCAAGCCACCCTGGGGTTGCTTCACAGATGCAGTGGTGTTTAGGATGCAGTTCACTTCTGTGCATGCCTACGTTCTACATTTGGTCAGATGAATCACATCAAAACATCCATTGACTGTACTGACTAAATCTCCATTGACCATCCACAAACCAGATACTACCTGAGATAGGCATTTATATCAGAGACACTGAATGTTAAGCCAGGTAAGTCCCACACAGCATCTGGACTTTGATTCGTGTATATTCACTAAAGATTGATCTAGTTGTTCTTGACTCTCTTTGACTCTAATTTTAATTGAAGTGAATACACTGGAAATACCTCTATTTGGTCAGAGAAACCCTGCTTTGTGTGTCTCTTTGGTGGAAAGTGGTATGGAGGCCTTTTGTTATCAGTGCTGAGGAATATACTAAGGGAGTGTAAGAGAGGGTGTTCGGTTAACAGCTTAACCCAAGAAGATCTCAAATGGGTTGCAATCAGAACAGGCTGTATGGATGCACCTCAAAATTTCTTCTAAGCAGAACTAGTGGCTTATCACTACTTCTTAAAACAGATGTTGAAGTTTTGAGGGGAATGCTCAGGGCCACATGACAGCATAAAGCACACTGGGGGTCAACTAGTCATTTTTAGCTGATTTATTTTCTTCTGCTCATGCTGGGTCTAGAGGGAAAAGGAAAGATCCTGTTGGCCATGTGAAAAGTCCCATGAATACTCATCCACATGTGCACATCTGCATTCCCAGGTCTGGGGTACTTCCTACAGCAGAAGGAAAGAGGGAGTTGCCATGATGTTAGTCCAAGGAAAGGTCTGACCTATAAGCAGTAATTTATATTTCTAAGATCTCTGGAGGTGCCCAGCAAAGAGAGCCCATCATTAAAAAGATTAACTTTAACCATATGGAGCAGTGTTTCTGAGCCTATGTTTTGCTAAGTGTTTTTATAAACAGCTCATTTTGTTAATTTTCCCACTTACCCAGGTTTTAATCAGAACCTGTGCTCAGTTGAGATGTTTTAGCCACTGTAACTCACTGGCCCAGGAGAGCTCAGCTCAGATGCTGCGTTTGATCTGCAGTGAAATTGTTCTTTTCGCTCAATTTCCCAGCTGGGTTGCCTCCGGCACAAAGGGTCAAGTGATTTGAGTGAATTGTCCTTGGCTCATTCAGGATCAAAGCATAGGTTTTGCCTGTTTCCACTTCTTTCCTCCACCCACACTGTTAAGGATCACTGAACCTTCGGTATCCAGTCCCCAGTAAGTGCAATAGGCAGTGACAACTGAAAGCAACAAAATAGAACCCAAGAGATTTCCTTTGGGCAGATAGCAGTGGATCGATTGAGGGTTGAGAAAAGATTAGAGGTAAAGAAAAAGGTGCTTCAGTCTACCCAACCGGAAGAAGCAAGGAGAAGCAGGAGATGCAATGGGTGATTTCTGGATGGGCATGATACTGGAGGACAGGGTGTTTGTTCATGGTGCCAGGGGAAGGTGTAGAAGGAAAGGATGTGCCAGTTGGTGCTCTGCAGGTAAGGAACTCTGAGCTCTCTGTTTTGGTTAACACTGTCTCAACTTGTGTTTATGAAGAATACTAAGCAGAGGAGCGGGTGTCTCATCCCAGCTTAACATGTCTCATTGTGTGATTCCAGGTAAGAAACTGTTCTTCCATCACTCACAGAAAACCCAAGAGAATAACTCTGTGTCTCTGAAGTAATCATTGTCAGTAACCCGTTTTGGGACTGTCAGGAGAGGAGCCATTGCAGGTAGTACTCCTACTGGTGTGACCTACCTGGACTTGTGCAAAGCATTTGACACTGTCCCACATGACATCCTTGTCTCTAACTTGGAGAGACATGGATCTGATGGATAGACCACTCCGTGGATAAGGAACTGGCTGGATGGTCGCAATCAAAGAGTTGTGGTCAATGGCTCGATGTCCAAGTGAAGAGCAGTGATGATTTGCATTCCTCAGGGGTTGGTTTTGGGACCAGTGCCATTTAACATATTTGTCGGTGACATGGACAGTGGGATTCAGTGCACCCTCAGAAAGTTTGTTGATGACACCAAGCTGTGTGGTGCGACCGACATGCTGAAAGGAAGGGATGCCATCCAGAGGGACCTTGACTGGCTTGAGAGGTGGGCCTGTGCAAACCTCATGAAGTTCAACCAGGCCCAGTGCAAGGTCCTGCACATGGGTCAGGGCAATCCCAAGCACAAGTACAGGCTGGACGATGAGTGGATTGACAGCAACCCTGCGGAGAAGGACTTGGGGGTATTAGTGGATGGAAAACTGACTATGAGCCAGCAATGTGTGCTCGCAGCCCAGAAAACCAGCTGTATCCTGGACTGCATCAAGTGTGGCTAGTAGATAGAGGGAGGCTTCTCCCCCTCCACTCTGCTCTCATGAGACCCCACCTGGAGTACTGCATCCAGTTCTGGGACCCCCAATATAAGAAAGACATGGTCCTGCTTGAGCGGAGGGCCACAAAGATGATCAGGGGTCTAGAGAACCTCTCCAGTGAAGACAGGCTGAGAGAGTTGGGGTTGTTCAGCCTAGAGAAGAAATGGCTCCAGGGAGACCTTATAGCAGCCTACCAGTACTTAAAGGGGGTCTACAGGAAAGATGAGGAAGGACTCTATCAGGGAGTATAGTGATAGGACAAGGGGTGATCATTTTAAACTGACAGGGGTTAAATTTCAATAATATACAAGGAAGAAAGTCTTTACTGTGAGGATGGTGAGACACTGGAACAGGTTGCCCAGAGAAGCTGTGGATGCCCCCTCCCTGGAAGTGTTCAAAGCCAGGTTGGATGGGGCTTTGAGCAACTCAGTCTAGTGGAAGGGGTCCCTGCCCATGGCAGGGGGGTTGGAACTAGATGATTTTTAAGGTCCCTTTCACCCATTTTGTTATTGTACAATTCTGTGTTTTATTTTATTAGACTGTGTAGTACAAGCATTGGAAGAACTTTATGTTCTGAACATTACAGTGGTCCCATTATGCTCAGAGAAGGGTCAGGTTTAGAACACCGAGAGGACAGAGTATCTTCAGGAAGATGATCGAACACCTCATACCTTCTAAGTACATCTTGTGCTTCTAGTTGAATTTAATGTCAAAGTTCTAGAAGGCTGACAGTTTTCAGAAAATTAAGAAGAGAAATGCAGGTATGACTGGTTTCATTTCTGCCATATTCTGTCTAAGCTGAGGGACTGAGGGACAATTGAGCTGTTTTGCAACATCCAGCTTCTAGGAGTCTTGATAGATCTGAATCAGGAACCTATTGCTGTTTTTGAAGTGATACCTCTTTTCCAACCATACCAATGACCATTTGTTTCAACCCACTTGCTTCAGTTGCCATGAATTTTGGGGAAATACAGGTCTAAGCTTTCTTCTTTGCTTTTTCAGCTGAGAACATTAACCACAGGCTCTAGAGGTATTTCCATCACTTTTCCTGGATATTTAGAAAATTTATGCAAGAAACAATTTCAACAGGGAAGATCTTCTCAAAATGCTGTATTGGCCAGGTTCAGCATCTGCTCTGGGCAGTATAGGATCAACTGTCTGGGCTTCTGTAAGGCCTTGGACACAGTCCCCCACAACATCCTTCTCTCTAAATTGGAGAGATAGGGATTTGATGGACGGACTGTTCAATGGATGAGGAATTGGTTGGATGGTCGCATCCAGAGGGTAGTGGTCAACGGCTCAATGTCCAGATGGAGATTGGTGGCAAGTGGTGTCCCTCAGGGGTCTGAACTGGGACCAGTACTGTCTAATATTTTCATCAATACATTTTTATCAATACAAACATCAAAAATAGACATTGGAGTCAAATTTACCCTTAGCAAGTTTTCAGATGATACTGAGCTGAGTGGTGCAGTTGACCTGAGGGATGGGATGTCATCCAGAGGGACCTGGACAAGCTTGAGAGGTGGGCCCATGAGAACCTCGTGAGGTTCAACAGGGCCAAGTGCAAGGTCCTGCACATGGGTCAGGGCAACCCCTGGTGTTGAATCCCCAGGGATGAAGGGATTGAGAGCATCTGTTGTGGTTTAAACCCGACTGGCAGCCAAACACGATGCAGCTGCTTGATCACCCTCCCCCACCTAAAGCATGGGAGAAAATATTGGAGGGGTAAAGGGAGACTTCTAGGTTGAGATAAAAACAGTTTAATAATTTAAATAAAATAAAACAATAACAATAAGAGAAAGTACAAACAGGTAATGCACAGTGTGACTGCTCACTACCCAAAGACTGATGCCCAGCTCATTCCCAGCTAGCGATCCCAAAAACCAAGATCCCGAAATCGCAAACCCAGAAGCAAGAGAGAATCCCCTCCCTTCCTGGCTGACCCTCCTTTATATACTGAGCATGATGATACATGATATGGAATATTTCATTGTCCAGTTTGGGTTCAATGTCTGGCTTTGCTCCCTCACAGGTTTTTGTGCACATGCACATGGACAGGACATGGGAGTTGGGAAGTCCTTGATCTCTTAGCAACAACTGAAAACATCAGTGTATTATCAACATTCTTCTCATACCAAACCCCACACTGAATTCAAAACACAGTGCTATTCTAGCTACTAAGAAGAAATTAACTCTATCCCAGCCGAAACCAGGACACAGGCCTGCAGAGGAGTTGGGGGTGTTGATTGATGAGAAGCTCAACATGACCCAGCAATGTGCGCTTGCAGCCCAACTGTATCCTGGGCTGCATCACAAAAAGTGTGACCAGCAGGTCAAGGGACATGATTCTTCCCCTATACTCTGCTCTGGTGAGACCCCACCTGGAGTAGTGTGTCCAGCTCTGGAGTCCTCAGCACAGGAAAGACATGGACCTGTTGGAGTAGGTCCAGAGGAGGGCCACAAAAATGATCAGAGGGGTGGAACACCTCTCCTATGAGAACAGGCTGAGGGAGTTGGGGTTGTTCAGCCTGGAGAAGTGAAGGCTCTGGGGAGACCTTACTGTGGCCTTTCAATGCTTAAAGGGGGCTTATAAGAAAGATGGGGATGGACTTTTTAGCAAGCCCTGTTGTGATAACACAAGAGGTAGTGGTTTTAAACTAAAAGAGGGTAGATTTAGACTAGGTCTAAGGAAGAAATCTTTTACACTAAGGGTAGTGAGACACTGGAACAAGTTGCCCAGAGAGGTGGTAGCTGCCCCATCCCTGGAAATATTCAAGGTCAGGTTGGACGGGGCTCTGAGCAACCTGTTCTAGTTGAAGATGTCCCTGGTTATTGCAGGGAAGTTGGACTAGATGACCTTTAAAGGTCCCTTCCAACCCAAACTATTCTATGATTCTAAGATTTTGATTCAAGATTTGACGAAAGCAAACAGAAAACATCCCAGATCTCAATAAGAGCTGTAATTCATCAAGTTCAAGCTGCAGGGCAGGAAGTCCTGCATTTCAGCCTTCCAGAGAGACCTAATTCAGTAAGTGTTTTCTGAAAACACTAGTGGAGCTGGACCTAAAGTCAGGACAGTCAGACACTGTAGACATCCTTCTCCTTTCTATTGTGAGGACTTGGGTGGATCCACAAATGTTCAGCAACAAAAAAGGCAGATATCTGGGGAATTTCAGTTCTTCCTGGGTGAGCAGCAGCTGCATGGGGACTTCAAGTATATAATAAGTATTTGAAATAGGTGGATGTGGATTAATGTGTTCTCCAGTTCCAAAGATTTTAAGAAGGCATGCTGAGACTTGCCTATATCAAAAGAGGGTTGTGATACCAAACACACTACACTTCCAAAGCACAGAAGGATTTTCCAGTCAAAAGGTAAAATGTTATAGAGTGGCCTGTCTGAACTGCCAGAGCCTGTTTGCATTTAGTCTAGAAAATATCCATGAATACAATATTTCATGACATTTCTTGTATTTCCTGTACATAGTCACTCCCTTTGCAAAAAGAGCCCTCTTTCTGTGGTGATGTGTATTTCTCTGTTCCTTGACAGAACAAAAAAGTGGAAAGACTCATTACTATGCAAGGAAAAAGATCATTAAAATAGTTTTGACTCTAAAAGTTCAGGGTGAGTTTGCAGTGAAAGTTTGTGAGTGGGAAATGATGCATTTCTCATTAAGTCCAAACCAGTTCTCCTGTCCCTGTTGATGATCTGCCCTTGTTTCAAACCAATTAAACTGGAGCTAATCTCTCTGTTGGTTTGAGACGTGCTGTCTTTGTTACATATAACTTCTTTTGTGCACAAAGTCGTAATGGATTTTTTTGTAACCTACATCCATATCGGAGAATAATCTTCTTTGTACAAACACAGAAGATCTGGTTCCTGAACCAGACAACTTTGAACTTGATTCAGGGCCAAATGAGGGAAAACTGAAAGGCTCCCATTGACTTCACTGTGTATTAGATCAGGCTGTCACTGTCTACATTCAGTCAAGGACATATAGTAGCTAATTTAAGGCCTATATTGTGAATGGGCTGAAAAGCACAATGACAATGCAATACACATTCTTTTTAGCACCTGCCTTTGGTGAAGGGTGGCTGAAATGCTTTATGGAGGAAGACTTTTCCTAAGAAATTTGGAAGAATGAGAATTCAACATTGCCTGACTCTAAAGGACTTCTCAGAAGCGCTTATTTTCTGTGAAGTGGATAGAGTATCGAAGAATTATTTAAAAAAAAAAAAAACAAAACAACAGGTTGGGAGCTGAATCAGATGGACAAAGAAATTAAATTCTCTGTGTGTAACTCCAAATACTTCTGCATTTGGAGGTACCTGCTGGGAGATACATCTGTTGTTAGAAAAACTCTAGAATGTTTTCTACTAGAAAGCCACACAACCCCATAAGCAAAGCAGTTAAGCAGTGAGTATAAATTCTGAGGTAAAGTGGGCTTAGAGGGCTCACTCTACAAGCATCCTTGTAAATGTGCTGTGCTGTAAATTTCCAGCTCCTTTAACCAAGTATGCAGTTCCTGGGAGTCAGACCTGAACATTGAACTCATGGTGATACATCACCACCATGTGGTCATTGTCAGAAAAATAAGCTGCCACTGAATAGTTGGAAGAAACTTAAGGTAATGTTTTAAAACTTGGGAGATTCGTAGTTATTGTGGTAACAGAAGATCTCACAGCACTTGGCCACCAACACTGCTATAATGTGAGCATGCCACAGAAAATCTGTGCTTTGCCCAAGTTCTTGTTCCAGGCATGAAGTAAAGCCAGGTACAAAAGGAGACACTCATGCACCATGAGATAAAGCAGTACTTCAGCATTTTAACCCATCTGGATGTGCCTGTTGCAGGTTCTGGTATGGCTGAGACATGACACATACCGAGAGTGGTGTAAAGAGATTGTCCCTGTTGCTGGGAATAGCACGGGGTAATTTTTTTAGGCAGAAATTATGTTCTTTGGAAAGCATTCTTCAGTACATGCTTTAGAGTGAAGTACTGCAGAGTATAGCAAAGGGTGTCACTGCTTTGTTGTGACTTTCCTGTACAGTTTCTGATTCATTTTGAGGAGTCTTTTTGTGGAAGGGATGTTCCAGTGGAGTATCTAGGAGAGTTCAAGGATGTTGCTCCTTTCATTAGGACTGGGTGCAAAGCAGCACCTTAAAACATCCTCTTCTGAAACAACATTGGGGTCATTGTGCAGAAGGCTGACCACTCTGTTTCTTTGTGTTTGCATAATGGGAGGGATCTCATTCCTTATTCTGCTTTTGCCATACTATTGGTTTCATCCCTACAGAGATCTGTGGGACCTCCAGAAGGGAAACAATCTTTATAGTAGCTTTCTGCAGCATTCACTTCTGCCAGTTCTCTCTTGTGATTATTAACTGCAGAGGGACCGAACTCCTCTGGTCTTTGAGGGACTGCTCTGGTTAGGCCTCAATTGTCTGTGCGAAGTGAAGGCTGTCAGCTCCTTGTCTTATTCTCCCCGTTCTTCTTCTCACAAACCAAAACCCTGAGTGTGAGTCTTGGTAAAATATTTTGGTAAGGCGCTTGTATGTGTTGGATCCAGATGTGACTGCAAAGCATGTTAAGGCAGGTGTTGCTGTATTTCAGATTATGTGTTGTGTAAGAGCCTCTAAGCAGAGACCCTGAAGAAAAAGCACTATGACATGCAGTAGAGCCATGCAGGGATATTTACCTCCTGAAATACTAACCACTTTTGCAGGTGTATAACAGCAAAGAGGAGGAGATAAGTAACCATGCTCCAGGAATATATTCAACCACACCAAGAAATGCTTCTGTCTAAATTATTTATCTGGTCTTTTAGTAGCTCATTGCTCCAGAATGTATTTTCCTCTCATCTTTATCAGCCTAATCCTGGGAGGTACTGAAGCACTTGGTTTTCATATAACCTGAGGGTGTGGAGCCATAACAAAGCTTTTCTCTGCTCTAATACCTTAAGATCTCTCTCTCTGCAGCAGTGGTACAAGGTAACAAAAACGCTTAGCCATGGACAGAAAGCTTTTTGAAGGGCAATATAACCTCAGTTGTGTTTTCCTGTAAGTGATCCTGTTAGGAGGATGCTTCTTCATGACACCAAGAACTTCAATGTGGCTTCTTTCTGACTCTCTGAATTGTAATTTGTGGTACCTGCAGATACCAGATATTCATTTGGGATGTAAATTACATGGGACAGGAACTAGAGCACTGCTTTTGTGTATGTTACCTCCACAGCTGTCAGTTGGGTTAGAGGTTAAATGTAAATCCCATAGAAGTATAGCAAGACTCAGACTATCCAAAACCAATCTCTTTTCTGGGATTCTTTCCAGCCCGTATATTGAATTTTTTGGAAGTTATGGATCTGATGAACCTACTGTGCAGTAATTGACTTTCACAGTAGTTGTGACATTTAAAAGCAGGGTGTTTGGGTCAGAGTTACCAAACAGGGATCATATCCACCACAGCAGTCACTCTGGAAAAAAATGGGGAAGAAGAAGAGGGTATGGGGCAGGCAATCAAGCGTGAAGTCGTGGTGTAATACTTCAGTATAAAAATACTAGAGTAGGAGCAGAGGCATTTTGCCTCTGGCACCTTTTGTGATGCTACAGGGGTCCTGTATTCATTTCAATTGTCAGGTTTTTAAAAGAGTGTTAAATAAGACAAGGTAATAAGGAGCCATAAATGCTGTTCAAAAGCTGAAGAATGATGCTTTTCTTGACAGACTTGAAGAGCTCTATTTACTCAGTTTATCGAAAAGGAGATTGAGAGTCCTGACAGAGCATCTTTCTAAAGGACTCACTCAGGGGACACAGTAACTGATGCAGAGACTAAAGGAAAGGAGAGATGTTGCACTTCATCATGGAGCTTTCTGTACATGGTTAGATTCTGTACACATGCAGTACCTAGCACCACAGCAAGAGACATGGTTAGAGTGTGTGATCAACTCTCAGGGGAGAAAAACACCAGGGTTAGAAGACTCTTTTGTAGAAAAAGGCATAGCAAGAACTCATGGTTGAGTGCAAAACCAAGATGAATTCAAATGATAATTAGACAAGTGCTATGTACAATAATGCCTTCATTATTGTGTCTAGATAGTAGACACAATAATGAAGGAGATTTGCCACTGAAATGATCTGAAGAGAACAGTAGATCTGCCAAATCTTGATACCCTCAAATCCAAACTGATTATCTTTCTGTGAGACAGAGAGATGCTGAAGAGAAGTCAGTAGACAAAATTTAAAGACAGCTGGGAAGAAAAAGCAGTATTTGGATCCCAGATGCGAAAATATGAGATCTCCTAGCTTTAAACTGTATCAATGCATTAATATTCTAGAAAGGGTTTCAACAGAGCATTTTGAACAATGCCAAGCTTTTGTATTATTGGTAACTGAAAAAAAACCCACCACATGTGCATCTGCTTTTCCTCTGTCTCATGGTTTTCAGGGAAAGAGTTAAATATCTGATTAAGCCACAGGGGAGATCTACCTTCATTATTGGTTCAGCCACAGGTCAGTCTCACAGGCTTCTTTTCTCACGTTCAGCAGTACTAAGGCAGACAATGTTGGAAGATCTGCAGAGCTGTAGGTCTCTAAATCAAACTTCTGTCTACCTTTCATTTTCTTTGCCTCCATGAACAACTCCCCTCTTCCTCCTCCCAGCTTCCAGCCATGGGTGATAGGAAATCTCTGAACTCATGGTGTATCATGCTTCTGTAGATCCTTTGGCCATAGGTGCAGCTCATCTTTAACCCAAAAAACCCTGTGGAAATGAATTTCAACATTTAATGGGTGGTGGGGGATGTGGCAAAAAGGATCACTTTCTTTTTTTAAGAGCATTTGGTGCCCTAGTTCTTGTGCTATGAAAAGCAGCTCTCTCAACTATTCTCTCCACATCTTCCATGATTCTGTGCAGCTTTGACAATTGTTTCTTGTATGGAAACTGTTCTATGCTGTTGATCATCTGTCATGCTTCTCTGCATGCTTTCTGGTTCTACTGTCCGTTACTGAGCTGTGATTACCAGAGACACAGACAACTCTAGGCACACCAAAGAATTTGAACATAATGTTATAATAATGTTTTGTTTAATCTGCTCTTTCTTCAGTGATTCAATTTGCCTTTTCCAGAGTCACTGCATGAACAATCACTACAAGAGCACTTTTCTGAGTGGTAAAATCTGATTTAAAATCTGATTTAGAGGCTATCACTGTTTCTACACAGAGTTGCATTTGTTTTTATCTATGTTCATTGCTTTGGATTTATCTAAGCTGAGTTACATCTGTTATGTTATCACCCAGCCACTTAGCATCATATGATTCTTCACAGCAATTCCAGGGCTTACTAATTTTAACACAACACCATGTGAACAAAATGCATCCTGTTTGCAGTTAGCTTCTGTTCAACCAGGGTACAGAAGGTACGCAGAAACTTGTGGCTACCTGCATTGCTCTATGTGCATGTACCTTATAAAAGCTCTCAGTGTACCCTGATGGTTAGAGAACTGTTGGAGACAACACCACCAGCTTGGGGTGGGAGAGCAGCAGCAGAAGGAAAAGCCTGAATTTACATAAATAATTCTATTTCTCTCTAATTTTCTATTTTTCCCAGGCAATCTGGGAAGTTGATGTGCCTCTTTGAGGTTAACATCCATGATCTGACTCTAGAAGGAGAATGGTTGAGTGATTACAGGGAACTCTGAACTGCTCACTGTACTCCACTAAATTCTTAGTCTTTAAGAAATACATTCTGTAGTTCATCAAATTCATCTGCACAAGAGGCATGCGCAGGTTTTCACTGCCCAGTGCTTATTTTGGTTACAGCAGACGAAACATGCATGTTCCCACCATGGTACTTTTCTGGCAACATATGCTGCAACTCGAACAGGGCAAACAGACATAATTCCTGGTGTGACAGAGCTAACAGGGTAGCCCTGTCCTCACAATGCACATAAAGCTTAGTAGGATCTCAATTATTTGAATTCACAATCTGCTTCAGCCTCTACAAAGCCCAGATGATAAATGGATGTATAAATTAGCCAGTGGGAGAGAGGTCCTATCAGTCAAGAAATCCAACTAAACTAATGATTGAAAATAGGACTATGCCAGCTGAACTGAGCTTGTTATCAATGACAGTGACTGTTGCGGGGTTAAAGTGTGTTCATTAGAACATTTTGGTAAAAAGGATCCTTGCCATTAGAGGGCACCAAATCACTTTAAAAATCTGCTTTTTCTCCCATGAGTCTAGGATTTGTACCCAAACTATGCACAGCCTGAGCCCTGAACTGTCTAGCTACAACTCAAAGGATTTTGCAGTCATACTTGTGTCTCAGTGTCCTCCACTAGATTGCTACCGTTTTGGCCCCAAATCCCACCAGTGTATCTGGCAAGATTTCATAACTGTCAGATTTCAGAATGGAAGACATGCAGTCGCCTGCCTGCCAGGAGGAACACAGGGAAAATCTTATCTACATACATTTCTTCCCCTGTCAGGCATATAGCCTTTGGGGATGGAAGCTACACTGTGCAAACAGCAATAAACTTGTGAGGTTTGAAGGGCATGACAGGGAATGTCACCTATTAAAAGATAAATAGGCTGAAAAATATGGGAGTGGATGGAGTACAGCTGTTAGGACGCTGGCTTACTGTTGTTATCCTTAGAGTTACCCTTCTCAGCTACTATTCACATTTGCTGCTATTTGTCTGTGTTTTACTTTGGTCACCTTACTCTTGGGTGCATTTTTCTATTTTCATTGTTTTGTTGACCTTATGCCTTTTAGTTTCTTCCTGAATAAAAGCCAGTTTCAGCTGGAGTAGGGCTGCAGGGGGCTGCCAAAGAAAGGGGTAGGCTGCACAGAGAAGTCTCCCATGAAAACTTTTCCATCTGGGTGATGACTGAGGATCTTAAATTAAGATTTGGTCACAGCCTTGAGTTAGGATTAGGGTTAGGACAGAGACAAAGCCTAGAGCTGCAGTTGGGTTTGGGCTGCAGATGGGCTGCTGAAGGATGCTCAGTTTGCTAAGCATCTTCTGACAAGTGATACATAGGCTCCTGTTAATAATTGATAGAAAAAAATGGATGCTTCAGTCTTTAGGGAAAGTGGAACAAGGCCAAGCAATTAGTTAAGACTGCTGGGAACCTGGAGTAGCTCTGCTAAAATTAAATGAGTTGCTGTGGCTGTGATTTACTCTATTTCACGGCCTTTTAATTCTGTTGAGTTTGGCAGGGTTATCCCAGATCTATACCAGGGCGAAAGGTCCTTTGACTCTGCTCTGAGAGCAAAATCTGGTGCAGCTAGGCATAAGGAGAACAGTGTGTTTTATTATGGAACTGAGTTGCACAACCTCTAAATTATGTCACCTGCCGTGGATCTTCTCTGTAAGTTCTTAAATATTTGAATAAAGAGATACATCTGAAACATTTCTGGCTGGCTGTGAGGATCAAAGTGTGATATTGACATTAGTATTCTTTGAAGGGGGAACTCATCACAGTGTTTGGGAGCTTTTTCTCTTTCTTCCCTTCTTGTGGGTATGTGAGATAAAGCAGTGCCAACTTCTTTAAAAAGGAAAAGAAAAAAAGAGAACCAACACTTGCATGAGCATCTCTGAGAAACTCCAAAGAATTTAGGTTAATCCCAGCTGAATTTGTAGTGCTGAGAAATATTTCTGGGGAAGGACCAGCTTTCCTCTTAAAGCTGCAACCAACAATGTGTAGGGGAGGCGAGAGAAAAGTATGAGCTAGAATGGTGCTGGGACTGTTAAGTGTACCCAAGTGCAAGGAACTATGGAAATTTACATTTTAGCTTTTAATAACAAGAATCCAAATGACAAGCTTTACCCTTGAGTATAACAAAAATTTTATCTAGAAAGTGTCCTTTTGTGCTTTAATGAAAGTGAGATCCTAAGGTGGGATTTATATCTGCTAATTTTAGGTGTCTACGCCTACACAATGTATAAAGTGTGTGGGTGAGGTGTCGAAGCTCCTCTGAAGTTCAGTGGAGATCTAGTCAATTGCATTTCGGATGTGATTCACTGGACCAGATGTGAGAGTGTATTTTACTATGAAATTGTACCCTAAATTACATCGAGTAACTCACCACTGACTAAAAGCTGCTTAGGCAATGAACATAAATGTAGATGCTTATACTGTAAATACTCACATCTAGTCTGATGAAGCCTGCTTTTAACATCTCTGAAGCTGTTTATTTGGAAGAAATGACAAACCATCAATGCTAGAAAATGTTTTCAGTGTTTCTTATGCATCAGTTTTACAACACAGTGTAAATAACAGTGTCAGAAACATTGCTGAAGAAGATCATTACTAAGGGTACTGTGGCTAGAAGTTAGATGTTTCAAAAATGTAGTCTGAATTCAGGTACATGGACAACATTCAAATCAAAGACAGACTGTCAAAGGACAGGGTGTCACTTGAATGGGTCTGGTAAGCTCTGAGATCTGAGTAGTAACTATAAAACTATAACGTTCTTTGTAACTGAAAGAAAAAAAAGATTTATCTTGAACAGAGTTTGAATTGGTAGATCTTGTCTGACATCTTCATTCTTGTCCCTACACACTGTCAAAAAATTGTGTCTTGAGTGGTTCTACATTGCTGAAAGCCAGGTGAATTCAATTGTCTAAGAATCTTCCAAGGGCCAGAGTAGCCACCTAACCATTTCCATGTATTATACAAAATATCTTTCAAGACTAAGAAGTGGGAATTGAAGTGTTGGCGTATTGAAAGTCACACAACATGTGAGGAGTCGAGCACTGTGACTTCAAACTCTTAGTCTAATAAATTCCAATATTATACCTACGGGGAAAAAAAAAAAAAAAAAAAAAAAAAAAAAAAAAGCACGATGCTTGTTAACTCCTAATACCATTGCATTGCAAGACGGAAAAGCAACCTGGCTGCATGATCCTTGTGCTCACAAAAGAGTTCATTCCTAAGTAGAGATTGTCTTTTCTCAAGGGTAGACAAAGTTCTACAAGTGATCACTTGCCGAACTTGTCAGGCAGGCTAAGTTCTCTGTTTTGCTGCATTTTTAACCTTCTGACTTTTCCAATACTTTTCTCTACCCACGCAGATGCTGGTAATGGACATGGCAGTTGGTTTCAGATAGGAAGATTGTATCTATCAGTTAATATCTTGAAACATTCCTTCTGAAGAAAATAAGATGAACCCTTTTCCTGGTATCTCAGGTTTCCTTATTCCTGGGAGGATGATGGCTGCACTTTTTCTGATTGTGTGGATTCCACTTAGAGAAAAAAAACATGCTGAATATAAAAAAGCAGAACTGGACAGTTTTGTAATGTCCCATCCCACATCTTGTACATCCTATAGGCTAGGGAAAGAGGTATCTGTTGTCTTGTTCATGTGCAGATGCAGATAAATTTTCCTTTGACCAACAGACATCAGTGGATTGGCTCACTTTAGGGCTAGAAATCTGAGAACATGGCCTCTGGAGTTTATTTCTACACAAATGACTTTGGTGATAAGATAGAACAAGGGTTAAGATGTGGATGGTAGAAAGTGGAGGCCAGTTCAAGGAACTGTTCTAAAAATGTAGGCTCAAAACCAACTTCTAAAGTTTGAGAATATGGTGGGTCATACTGGGACCTATTTTCTAGAAATATTGAGCACGTGCAACTTTTATTGTCATTCTATAAATTAATGTCTTGAGCTGTGTAACCAAAATCAGGTACTGTGTAAAAAAAATTGTTGAAAATCTCTTTCTCACCACTTCACCATCCTAAAACTTATATACTACTCCCTGCTTCAGGATAGTATGTTGTGGCTTCACACATCAGTGGTTTTGAGCTGGGATGATACTATGGTAGAAAGACAAATCCTATAAACTAGTGACTCTCAATCCAAGCCCCATTAAGATGCGGAAGAGCAAGACAAACTCAGTTTTCAGGTACACTTCCTAAGATCTTGGTGCATGCTAGAGACTCCCCAGAGTTGACATCATCTTGGAAAGGTGCTTCTTCCTCTTCTGACCCCCATGATACCTGCTTTTTCCTCACTCACACTATCTATATAAATGCTCTTTGTTATTCCTTTGATTCTCTGGAGAACATGCAAGGAGCTGAAGTATTTACAGTCCTGCTTATAGAGTCAATACAGGCCTGGCAGAGGACTGCTTTCTT
Source organism: Strix aluco (assembly GCF_031877795.1). NCBI lineage: Eukaryota > Metazoa > Chordata > Aves > Strigiformes > Strigidae > Strix > Strix aluco. The sequence goes on along the minus strand of NC_133931.1, from coordinate 11,465,599 downwards.
GTTATCCAGCAACCCTGAAATCATGTTGAACTCAAGATAAGAAAGGGTGAAAGACAAATAAATGTATTTTTTCACCACATCCCACATAGACAATGTAATTTCAGTAGTGATAAAGAGATGACAGCAATCAAACAAAACAGCCCTCACTTCTGGTCTCCAGATATTAAGACACAAAAAGATTCCTGCATTTGTCACTTTTTATCCAGCTGCCTTATTGTGATTTTCCTGACATAGGGTAAGAAGAAATTTAAAACAGTGTTAAAATTGATTCTTTAGGGCAATGCACTTCTGCACTGTGCTTAGGTATATTTGTTCAGATCATCTCCGACAGGCCATTAGTTTGTGCCCCAGTGGGAGGCTAAACTGATGGGCACTGGAAGTGGCCAGGCCCTCCAGGACATCCTGCAGGCAGGCTCCCTGGGAAAGGCACTCCTTCTCCTGGCTTGCCCAGTGCCTGCATACGCATGCATATTCATGACTGGGTATTCTTTTGGGCAAAAGAGAAAATTTCTTTAGAAAATTGCAGCAGCAGAACAGGGCTGTGCTTTCAAGTATTTTGTCTTTCCCAAAAGAAAATAGCTGATGCCATGAAAAGTTTTGTGCAACCGTAAATGTGCTCAACTGTGCTATAATGTTTCATGGAGGGGGAATTTTCTTTCCCAGCCCAGCTGCTGAATAGTTTGTGCCTCCAGGCTCTATGAGGAATTGAGAAATAGGACCAGGCATCATACTAGTTTTTACCATTTTTTACCCTGTTTGCAATAATCTGGGACACAGAAATTCCCCAGTGTGACAGAGCATTCCCCCTTTCCTCCAGTCTGAAATCATATGTGCAGACACACATACACACAAACACACTTTTGTAACTCATCTCTCCTTCAAGACATTTTTATGAAGAAGTATTTTGGAGGAAAACCTCCACACCTAACCACACAACAATCTGATTGATTGGTTTTAAAGGGCATTGCTGTCAGTTGGGAGTAGTGCTGACTATAAGAACATAGCACTATATAAATGAACATGCACCTGTTTATGTTTCCACTTTCTGCTTATACATACATTTAATGTGGCTTTTTGCTTTCAGCATCAAAATGCTTCACTCAGTAAAAAGGAATCTGCTGCTATGGAAGTTGGGAGAACTGGGATTTTCCCCTTTTGACCAAGACATCCCAGGAGACAAGGGGAATGTTTCAGAACTTAGATTTGCCCTGAAATGTTCAGGTTGTCTAGTCTGATGTTAAGCCATTGACAATGGAAAGCAAAACCTTCTTGTGTTAGAAGCAAGTAATAGGCAAATAATTAGGCACTTACATGCAAATAAGTAAAGATAATTTTCCTAAATTCAGCTCAATTGTATTCCTTGGCCTTGAGGATAACACTAGTTAAGATTCCAAGAGTCTCTGCAACAGTGTTTCCTATGAAACTTTGATTATTTTTATTTTTTTTTCCTGTAGGGATGATGTTCTACTTTAAGACCAAAACTAATCCTCCCTCCTATCTGTTCCCTTGCTTTTTGTCATAGTTGCACCTGGTAGCTCTGAGTTGCTCATTGACTCTGGATGCAGAGGGACAGACAGATTAATGAAAACCATTTTTAGTGTTGTTCTTTGAGTTTCCATGTTCCTCTCATTCATGGGTGACAAGGCTGGGTGAATCAAAATGTTTATTTTTACCCTTTCTGTATTTTTCCTCATTTGTCATGTTTATCTCACTGCCCCTTAGAGACTTCAGGAAGGTGCTATACCACAGACCCCAGGAACTGCATCTGCTTCCTCAATTTCTGCCATCACCCAATGCATCCTTACCACTGGAAAGGGCCACAAAAGTTTCTCCTTTCTTCTTGACCTGGTTTGTGGAAAACACTGTTTTGCACTGAAACCAATTTTGAAATGGCAGCTGATGTGGATGATTTCTTATCTGCCTCTCTATGCTTTGCCCCAGGAGCTGACCTCTCCACGCACTGTAAGAACACAGCTCACAGCTTCGCAAGGTCTCCAACAGGCTACCGTTCATTCCTTCACACGTGGCTGGTGGGGTCTGGGAAAGCCATTTTGCAGGCTTTTGCTTTAGACCATCAAGATCTCTTTTTTCCATCATTAGAATGACCTTGGAGCTCAAAGACACATTCCAGGGAAGGCTCCTGATGCTGAGGAGCTTGTCTCTAATGAGAGAAAGGAATTTGTCATTGCCTAACTAGAGTGTCCTTTGCAAGTTGAGACTTACTGCTCTGGGATGGTATGTTCTAAGTCTTTCACATTCCCCTACTGATTTTCACACCTAAGAACAAGACAGAAGCAACTGTCTCTTGTCCCCAAGATTCCATCTACATTAGGAAGGTGACTGTATATGGGAAGGCTTTAAAATGTCTTGATCCTGACTCTCTGCATGAAATTGAGTTATATTTTTCCACATGCTCTAGCACTGATCAAGGCAGCCATATTATAGAACCAAGCTTTATGAAAAAGGTTTAAGTAAGGAAACAGATAGGGCTGAGAAGTATGAACTCAATCTGATTTGTAACATCTTGAACTCACACATTTATAATGGCATCAGCTATTACTATCACTTACCAGAGAACAAACACACTAAAATACTTCATAATACAAATGTGTCCCTTGCTAAGTCTATGTCTGTTACTCACTGTTATTGGGACTATGCTCTTTGACCTGAGCTGCATGTGTCATTACAGCAGCAAGAGGCCAGTGGCTCTGCCACCTACAGTTCCCTTTAGGAAAGATCCCAGTCCACTTCTCTGCCCTGTATTGTACATGTGATGCTGCTTGCAGAGGCCAATGTGAAGTGGGAATGAAGGACTTGGACAGGATGGCCATGGCTGTACCCACGCTGTGCCCAGGGTGCATTGGCACAGCTGGCTCCAGGCTGAGGGATTGTGAGAGCTTCTGCTTTCCTCCTCTGGTTACTCCGCCTGAGCAGACTTCTTTTGAAACAGCATGTATGTGAGGTGAATATGAACTCAGGTTTTGCTGTGGAACAATCTTAGATGACAACATCTTCATACCTTCAGTGCTGGTGCTGGTGCTTCATTATCTGTCAACACAAAAGCTTTCCCAAAGCAAGGTTTGTCTGTGAATAGTCAATATTGCAGAACATTTCTAGGGTGTATCTGCAGGAGGAATAGAAATGCCTCCCTGAACAAACAGAAATGACAAATTTGATTTAAAAAAAAAAAAAAATAAAAACTGTTTTCAAGTAAAGTGTAGAAGTTAATTTGTCTGGCGTCTGAAAAAACATAACCACTTTCTTGCTGTTGCAGGATGACAGGGGAACCAGCTGCATCAGGGCCTCTTCAGGTGTCTGGAAGAGAAGATGCTGAAAGATAGGTTCAAATATATAGGAAAAAGAAAACTATCCTGAAGATCTGCAAGGTCTGGATTTTGGCTGGATCATACTTCTATAAGCACTGGAGCTGGAATTGAACAAATCCTTTATCTTTCAGTTGTTGGGGAACAGCCCCATGAAAAGGCTGTGATCTACAGCTAGTGAGATTAGCAGGAGCTTTGGTCAGGTCCTTGAAAGCCTCGCTTTGTGCCTAACGTTACTGCAAAGAAGAACACAGACTTCTGTGCTGGTGGTCCTCTGAGGATAACCGTTATCCATGGACCAGAAGTGGTTGCACTTCACTGGAAGTTTTGGTAAGTACAAGCATACGTTTTTAGAGTGGCATAGGGTAAAAATCATGCAAGTGTCAAATATTTTAATTATTCTGTTTTTCCATAGGGTACTGTTACCATCTAGTCTCGAGCTCAAAAACTTTAGGTTATTTTTTTCGTTTTTGCAATTAGAAAATCAAATAATCTTTGCATGGCACTTCTTGTTTGGGAAGGCCATCATGCTACAGGACTTGCATATTCCATCACTAGTGTAAAATGCCTGTCAGCTTGGTGGTAATTAGATAAAAATGGGAATTGGATATCTATCTGTTCAGACCACTGTGAAGCTATCAAATGTTCTGAAGACTACTGTACCAAACTGCCTGATCCAACCTTTGGTGTTATCAGCAGAAAAACTGTTATTGGATTCTGTTGGACACAGTCCATAATTCATTTTTCTAAATTTCTGCATTTCTCCTTTTTCCCATTTCAACTGTGTCCCAGAGGGAGAACTGCTGAAAAGCCACAAGAAAAATTACTTTTCTGTTCTTTTAAGTACTTGTGAGACAGGAATCTTCAGTAATTTGATGATTGCTTCCCTGTAGTCCCAAACCACTCACCAAAAATGGACCTTTACTAATTTTCTCAGAGCCAAAAGTTTTGAAAAGGTTGGATAAACTTCAGTTATGCATCAAATTCACAGGACTAAGTAAAAATCCCAAGGCCCTGTGATAAGCAGTTCCTATACAGTCCTGTGCTAGAGTGATGTGGCTACATGTGCTGTATGATTAACAGCTGTCATAGGAGCAAATCATATGTAGATACTCTTCAAGAGCACACTACTTGGTTTTCAGCATTATGATCTTTTCTGTGGCTTTGCCATTTTTTCAGCATCTGAGGAATACTTAAAGCAATTTTAGGTCCATGATAACCAAAGGTTGCCATCTTTGAATTCTTCTGTCTTTCCTGCCTTGTGTGTTGTTCCTGAGAACTCTTCTAATGTTAAGAGACAGCAATGGCATGAAAAATACTCATCCTCCTCTGATCATAGTAATTTTCAGGATAACTGTGACTTTCAGATCCACAGATTCATCTTCCCACTACCTGGTGTTTTTAATTGCATTTTCTTTTCTTCTTTTTTTTTTTTTTTCTTTTTTCCTTTTTTTTTTTTTTTTTTTTTTTTTTTTATGGAGAGTCTTTAACTGGTGCATTTATATGGCTATGTGGGTATCAACAAGGTTTGTGGACTGGTAAGAGTGAATCTGCATAATGAAACAGCTGGTACTAAGGACCTAATGTCCATACTATTCACATTTCAGGGTTATTCTACTCTGAACTAGCTGTAGTCTGCTCTTGAAGAGCCCTTTGTGGTGCAGTGCAATGAGGTATGCTCCTAACAACCACTTTCCTTTTAAGTTTCATCTGACAGGAATCTGGCTCATGGTCTCCAGGACAGATTCGTGATGGGAACCAAAGCACAGTAAGTGGGGATAATGAGAGATTTCCTTCAAAAATGTGTTCTTGATCCAAACTAAAGCCCTGATGTAGATACGTCCTGAGTGATCCACTGAAAAGATTTGGAAGGGATGAATGAGGTGTCAGACTGTAGACAGCTAATGCCCAGAATGGAGCACTCTCTCAAACAACTTGCATTGCTGGAGGGAAAAGACATAAGTTTTAAGCCCAATGATGCACTCTGAGAAGCCACAAGGCATCTACGTATTCACAGCAATGAAGTCCCCAGTGAACCAAAGATGTTAATTTATTTCCTTCTCCACTGAAAATGCAGTTCATATTAATTTTCTTCCCTCAGACATTCTGCTAGCAAACTGTGGAAAATGCATGGTTACAAAACGATGCTCTGCCGGAAGATGCATGCGTTGCATTTTCAACTAGGTAGGCAAATGTCTTACAGTGTAGGGATCTAAGGCATGGTCAGACAATGTGATTTAATAAGAATCCAGAGTTTCACAGAGAGAGACCATTCTGAAATAGTAGCTGACACATGCAGCAGCTGCACTCTGCTTTTCAGTCATTTTTTTCCACCATTTTAATGAATGTTTTATGTTATCTTTTCTTGCTGCCCGATTGTCCCAGCTCCTGTTACTGAACACAAGGGCCGCCTTTCACAACCTGTATCAATCCAGACTGACATAATATACTCATAATTCTGGAAATTCCAAGGCACATATACACTTCACGGTAACTCCCAGGCAACTAAGCCCTCTTGGAGTTAGTAATTTTACTGTATTTCATTCCACAAAGGAAACTCTACCCCCAGAGGAAGCAGTAAGCTTTGGCCACCCCTATAGCTGATAACAATCCAAGACTTTCATCACATTTTTTTGACCCATTCTTGGCTTTCAGGAATAACAACAGCTGCTGAAAGCAATACAATTTTTAGTTGTGCTTCTTTACCTTCCCCCTAGCAAGCATCCTTATGAGAGGCTGAGAGATTAAATAGCCTTAAGGTAAATCAATCTCCAACAGCTGTTGCCTCCAGCATTCTTGACTGTCAGTGACTTCATTGAAGACATATGAGTGATCTTTCAACATGTTCACAAGTGGAGAAACGTGTCAACTGGGAAATCTCCCTCCCCCCAACCTCATCTTCACAAATGTACATGGACGGTTGAATAGTTTCTCAGAAATCCCAGTGGTTCCATGGCATTTCTTTCTTTATTTCCCTGGTTTTGTTTGTTAATCTTTTCTTTAATGCAAAGATAGCTCCAAAAAGGATGAGCATGAGTTATGTTTTGTCAGCCTGAATTTTCCGTTTGAGGGCCATTTGTTTGGATATGTAAATCAGTTTTCATAATGCAAGAGGCTGGGTAAGAACTGACTTGATGAGGACTGAAGTCAGGAACGTGGACTGAAAACCAAGTACAAAACTGGAGACCACCACAGGCAGTCCCCGTTTCTCATTAGTGTAGGCAGCCTTTATTTTGATGATTGCTCTGTACCACGACCATTCCTGAGCACTTAAGACACCGGGTGGCACATGCCCTTTCTTTCCCTAAACACAACCTCCCAGCACTGCTAGCTGGTACCACATCTATTCAACACCATGTTCAAGACCAAGGCCCATGGCTGTGAGTATAAATACCTCCAGCCCATGTTCCAACTCTGCTTCCCTCAAGCTGAGGCAGCATTAGCACAGCTGCTCCCACTCTGGTAGTGAGGACAGGAGGGGTCATGGAGACGATGCACCAAGTGGATAGAATGAGGCTGCCTCTTATCAAGGATGGAAGGTTTGCATACGTTTGACTCCCTAATCCACTCTGAAATAGTGATGTCTGGGGAATCTACTCAATTTTATTTTGCTCCTCTAATCACTCTAGTACCCATGCTAGCAGCTGCATACTTTGTGTGTACCTGAAGCTGCCACTGATTCCATTTATACCTTAATTAAACTTCATCTTAAGTTTATTCCCATTTTTCATACTTAGGAGGCTGTTAAACAAAATTACTCCTTTGATAGCAGAGACGTGCTTCTGCTTTCTAACTAAATATATCTAGGCACAATTTGTATACATTATGTTGTTATGATAAACATTACCTTGTGACTTAAGTGGCTTTTGTCCATCCCTGATTTTTGGTGCATCAAAGATCACTCTTGTTTTTCTTGTCACTTTGTGACACCCCACTTTTAATAGAGCCGCTATAGTAAGTTAGATCTGCAGTCTGGGACTGAGTAGGACTTTTCATGGGGAGTGAATCTCTGGCCCAAGAAAGTGCTTCTTTGAACTTGAACTGCAACTGCAAACTTCAATTTAAATTGACAATCTGAGAATTCATTCCTATTTTAAACTTGCTGGTTTCCTCTACGTGGGAAATAGTGAAAACACTCTTAGAGCAGCATAAACTGGACATGTTTCACTTCCTGAAGGTTTTGAATTGACAGAAAGATTCTTACTCGGTTATGGTTTTGCTTCTTCCTTTCTTCTGTTAAGTCACCTTGTTTGAAATGCTCACTTAGGCACTTGCTTTTACTAAAATGCAATGTTGGATGCATATTCCCTTCTGAATTCAAGAGAAAATAAAGGATCGTTGGCTATGTTTCACTTAACCAGCTACATAACTTACCATTGATATTCTGTGCCGGTCTCGCATCCATTGGCAGTGAAACACTGATTAGCTTCAGTAGAGTGAATATTTCATACTGCAGGTTTAACAGATGTGAACACTGCAAGGTAATTATATCTCTCATAAAAATGACCAGTCTCTTTCACTAGAATCATAACTCAGTTAAGGATCTGGAGGATGATTATCTCTTCTAAAGCACTTTTTCTCTCTATGCTTTCAAGTAGCTTGAAAAGCAGACTGGAACATCTTTTCTTCCGATTTGGAGTCAGGGAACTGCTGTGGCCAGTTTTGGGGAGACTCAGTCAACCAGTTCTCCACAATGCTTGACCAAATTAAATCTCCAGTTGTGCAGTTTTTGTCACCTTGGAAGTGTTTTGTGTGATTCTGATGGAATTACAAGGTTATCATATCACACAGAAACCTGGTGCAGCTTTTGGCAGCTGTATAAGGTATGCTGAACCAGAGTGGATCTGTGCCCTCCTGGCTGAAGATTTACCAGGCTCTCATGCTTATCATGCTGCACAAGAGTGAGACTTACATGCTGGACAGGAGTCAGATTTGTGAGCTGGGGAATTTCTCTTGAAATCATCTTTATTTTATACTACCAGTGTGATGCTGAGGTGAAAAAATAACAAGCTTATCAATAGAAAGACCTGCACTGTACTGAATGTCCTTTATTAGCACGTTTGAGGTATTCTGAAGCATTAATAAGGAAGGGTCAGCTGTGCTAATTTATACTTCCAGTTCACAAAACTGTATAAGCATCTTCTATACAGTGCTTCAAAAGTACCCTGAAGTCTGGATATGAATTGCTCAGGAAAAATTTTGACCTCCTAACTGGAAAAAAAAAAAAAAGAGAAAGAAGGAAAGTGTAAACTTTTATGAATAGATATCTTATGCCATGGAGCAGAAGAATTGTACTGACTAAATGATGGAGCAGAAGGAAAGGACAATTTCGTGCATTGATATAACATGACTGCAGTGAAATTCTGCAGCAAAGAGTATTTATTATGCATAGGACTCTACTTGATTCCCCTGCAGCCAAACCACTGTCATCCTTGACCATAGGATACCTATTGCATGGTATCACAATTACTGGGTAAAGTGGAGAGCTGCCTGTCCTGTGGTCATGATGCTGATCAGTGGACATTGGAGTTATTTATAAGAAGCACAAAGAACTGCTCATTATTTTCCCACTAGCATAAAGAGTTCCAAAGGGATTTACAGCTTGCAAGTTTTACTCTCTTCATTTTGTTAAGCTAAGGGCTTGAAAATTTTGTCCTTGGGATATACATTTACTTTTCATTATTATGGTGGGAACAGGAATAGACATTTACAAACTTTAGAAAATATGTGCAAGGACTTCTCACACTGGAGATTTTAATTTTCATATTTGACACCAATTAAAAAGCAAAGGTGAATCCTTTGTGGAAAAGAGTTATCTTACCTCCATGGTTCAAATGAACTGTCCGCAGTATATCAGCAAACAGTGCTCTTCCCAAGTACTTTCATGAATGTCAAGGTGACAATGTCTTTCACCCAATTAATCCCACAACTCCCATTTGACTGTGCTCCCACTCAAAAGATCTTAGGCCAGCAGGCCAGATTTCTTCTAGTAATTAGCCTTTAACCCTCCCAGTCTTTGCTTTTTCAATTGCCACTGACTCTGTGTCAGACAGGAGTTTTATGCTTCTCTTAAAGCCTATTTCACAATGGCTCTGGATTGACCTTTGGAGCATGTGCATTTATAAGGAAATTGTTTGAGAGAGACATTTTAACTGCTATTTAAGAAAGGAAGTGCTGGGACTCCCCTAGAAAGTTAACGTAATGCTTGTCTATATCTCCAGATACAATTTTGTCCTCCTGACTTTTTATTTTGTTCTTTCTTTATGAAGTATAGGAAACTATAAATCTGGTAACATTTTTTATAATCAGTCTGTACATAGTAGAAGCAAGTAGCGGTCATTTTGCAAGTTCAGAGATAGCATAATGCCGTTCTCTAAGTTCAACACCCACTAGTCGCTACTGTGTCCACATCATAAATTAACTTGTGTATATGGAGAACGTTGTTCTATACTGAACAGAATCAGAAAAATTCAGCTATGTATCCTTCACACTCCATCAATAATGGTTTCCTGCATTATCAATGGACAGTAGCAGAAGTGGACCTGTGGAGATGCATTGCCTTTCCAAATGCTGTGGTCAGCAGCATAATGAAGTCCCAGATGACCATCAGTTTCAATGGTGGATAAAGTATTCACTCAGAAACCCCAGTGGCATTTAGGTCAGCTGGATCTAGAAGCAGCCTTAGTCTGGCATTTCAACCCTAAAGAAAGACAGTTTAAAGTAATTCCAGATTCATAAGTTAGCTTTTAGATTTTTATTTCATTTGGCAGGGTCTTCTTCAGCTCTAGATGCAGTTCTGAAGGTTGCTGACTGAAGTTGCTGAATATAGAGGTGGATCCAGATTCCCAGAAAGATGGGAACTGCAAACTTCATCATGCCTGAATTCAGCCTCCACAAAAATTCTCACAGGTGATAGGGGACTCTTGTAGGAAGGATTCCGGACCTCTTGGTCTGCTGTCAGACGCCTTCTTCACAAGGGCTGGTCAGATACCTAAAGGCAATTGTGCCAAGCACAGAGGAACAGGAGCCAGGCACACACTGAGTGTACACCTGCATGTGTCCTGATGTCTTCATGTACACTCCTATAGATTGCTTCAGAGCTGGTCCTGAAATCACTACAGTAAGGAACCAGTGTGGCTCAAGGTCACTGATAAACTACAGTGGGGATGTAGCTCCTGCTTAAATGAAGATATAGAAGCCTCTGTTGTGCAGAGATGGATAGATCATCCAATCCTAAAGATCATATCCAGGTACACTTCTGTCCTTGAACTACTTCCCTAGAGCAAGGAGGATAATTTAGAAGAAAGAAGGATAATTTAGAAGAAAGAAGGAAGAAGTACCAATGAGCGTGATGCTAAATTGTGCTACAAGCCGAGCCTTCTCAAATAGAAGGTACCCAAGAACCCCAATTTATAGGGTCATAGGATCATAGGAGAATTCAAGGTGGATGAGGCCCCTGTAGGTCATCTAGACTAAATCTCCTGCTTAAAGCAGGGTCAACTACAAAGTCAGGTTGAGTTGCTCAGGGCTTTATCACTCCTGTTCTTGAAAACCTCCAGGAGGAGGCTGCACAACCTTGCTGAGCAACCTGCTCCCCTGCTTTACTGTTCTTATCGTGAAAGAGTTTTTTATTACACCTTGTCTGAACTTCTCATTTCAACTTATCCCTGTTTTCTCTTGTGCTTCCACCATGAACCACTGTGAAGAGTCTAGCTCTGTCCTAATGACCTTTCTGTAATCACTGGAAAGCTGCTATTAGATCCTCCCAATGCCTCTTTTTCCCAGGCTGAGCAAGCCTCTTCTCACAGGTCAAGCACTCAAGCTTGTGACCATCTTCATTGTGACAAATGTGACCATTTGTCCAAAAGCTCCTGGGTTCTGCTCATGGTGGTGTCCTGGCTGCAGATCTACTCCATGCGCAGTCATTTATTTTCCCCAGTCCAGCAGAACTGTATTAGTAGCTGTAGATGACTGTATAGAGGGTATTTTTCCCCAGACAATCCATAACCACAAGTAGATATCAATAGCATTCTGACATGACAGAGATTTTGATCCTGAAAAATCATAGTTGATCTCCAAATGGGAGACAGAACTAAAGAAAAAGTCATGTGCAAAGCAGCTGTTGCAACTGTGCATTTATCCATGAAGTCTTTAGGTTGCAGTCAGCCATTAGTCATTAAGCAAATTGGTTGGAACTTAGTTATTTTTTTCTGAATGACAGGTATTCTGAATGACAATATAATAATAATAATAAATAAAACCAGTTCTTGCTAACTACTATTATCACTCACAGAAAGATTCAGAATGATCTTCACAGTCCTGGAAATTAATTCACTCCCTGAAGCATTTGATATGGAGCTGGGCAAAATCTATACTGTGTTTTGTGAAGGAACTGCTGAAATTAAACTACTGAAAAATGGTAGTAAGCAAGCAGTAAATTAAGCCCTATAACTGCAGATAAGTCTTTATCTTTAGCATAAGTCTTTTTGATAATTTCAAAGACCAGTCATTTTCTTAGCTAGTGTGCTTGCTTTTAATGACTCACATTTCAAAGTAACAATAAAATAATATATTTCAGTGTTTTTAATTTTTTCTTTTAAGTGCAGTGAAAAATGTGCATAAGTAACATTTCATTTGCTTAGAAGTAAGTTTGTTGTCCTTGAGTTTCACTTGTCTTCATTAATACCATTTCAGACTTCTGCAGAGTATCATTAGACACATTTTTTTCCCTAATAGGTAAGTTCTTCTGAGTTTGGTGTTGCGTATCTGATAAAATGCATGAAATGCACTTGACCTGGATAAATCTATTTTTGCACAACTTGATTGTCAAAATTATTCAATTTTCAAATGCATATTCCTGAATATTTAGAGTGAAGATGAAGCTATCATATTTTCAGAAATCTCACCTTTTTTTTTTTTTTTTTTTCCTCTGAGTGCTGTGTTTCTACTCCTTCTGTGGGGCGGGCAAAGGAAGGAGAATAAATGAGGCAGTGTCTCAAATTGCTAATCTCTCCCGTAAATAAGTTTCTCTCTATTCTTTGTTTCACCAGTAATGGAATTTAGTGGAGTTATTTACGAGGTGCCTAGTTCACCTCAATATAGCCACAGACATTATTTAGACAGTAGCATAATTGTGAATAGCATTTTCAGAGAAGTAAAGGTCGCTGTCTCTAGCAAAGAGATTCTCACCTAAATCAAGATGTGAAAAGGGAAGTTATCAGCCTTCAGCTGTTCCATAAGTGACTAGAAAAGTGAAGCCATATGTACTGACACTCTCACAACTCCTGCCTCTGGTTATAAAGGAAAAAGTGGGAGAAGAAAATGCATTTTGGAGAAGGAACAATGCATGCCAAATTGAAGTAACTGGGGATCGCAGATGCTAAGACACAGGTATGGCATGGTGAGGCAAAGGAATTTAGCATGTTGACAGCTGGTAGACTGTGATTGCAGTGTAGGTAAGCCTGAACTGATGAGCCCTGCTGCTAACTCAGGGCAAGCCAGCTTTCCTTGCTTCTGAGCTGGGTGCTAGAACCTGATCCTAAACCTCAGTTTACCACAGCTCCACTGCTGTGGCTAAGCAAGCTGGTCTGTTTGCCCAGGGCCTCTTATGAGCAGCAGTTCAGAAAACACTATTTCTCTTTAACCGGCACACCCTTCCAAAGACTATTCAGATCAACATCTTCACTTTCAGGAAGTTTATTTTCTTTCCTGAGTAATTGTTAATCCCTACAATGGCATAACGGTCCTTTATAGTTATTAGCTTATGAATCAATACAATCAGGATTTCGAGGCCAAAATCCTTCCTGATTCACAAACAACACAATCTCATTAAAGCCAATGAATTTCCATGAAGAACCTATCAGGAGCAGTTTTGGCCTTGAGTTCTCATATTAAGTAGAAAGCAGTGCCTAGAGCAATACCTCTTGGCAGAGTCCAACATTCCATCAAAGAGACAGACAATTAGCAAATGATTAATATTCAGAAACCACCAGAAGAAGCTAAAAATTCTTTTCTAATAGGATACAATGACCTTACTGGGGTAGATTTCTGCTGGACTGACAGTTCCAGCAGCCAGACTGATTGTGCTGGGGGCCATCTCCTGTTGACTTGTCAGAGATAAATCCTTCACAGGAGGGTGACTGTGCTTTACTTATGGCAGCAAGAGGCACGCAAGGGCTGGGTGCTGTGACAGTGGCCATGGGAAGTTGCCCAGGACACAAATACTTTTCCATCATGTGGCCTACAGGGTGAGTTCTTCTGTTGAAGCATCTTCTTTTGTGACTGGATGGCTCTGTTTATCTGCTAATTAAAAGGTTCCTTATGTAATATAAAGTGCAGACTAGACCCTAGAGGGAACTTAGGCACTGCAGTATTTGGCAAAGTGATTAGTGCATATGTCTAGGTAGTAACTTCTGAACTACAGAGCTTGCTCAATGGGATGGTCTATTCTTTTTACATTGAATACCCCACTGACAAAAAAGGCAGGAATAATCCCTAAAAGAAAATACTGGAACTGAGGATGCCTCTGCCAAGTGAGTGATCTCACAAGGCCATGAAGCCAGGCTTATTTCTGCTTCCTTCACCTCACCCAAGAGTCTTGAAATCTCTTCCATGAAGTGGGCCAGCTTTAACAGGAAGCATGAATAATATTTCAGCTCCAAAATAACTTCTACAGGGATCTGTTGTCCTCAGAAAAACTAAGCCATAAAAACTGGGGTGAGAAGAACTTCTTCCCTGGTGGGACTTAATCTTGAAGCAGAGGCCAAACTGCACATCTCCAACATAGATGAGGTCCTCTGGACTCCATTGGCTCCATCAACATGAGTCCATGAATAAAAGCCAAGTTGTACCCAGGCACTGGGACTTGAATCTCCATACTGCGTCTACGTATTAGGTGCAGCTACTCCAAACTGTCCTAGGTTTAGATGCAGCTACTCTGTTCTGGAGTTTGTGAGAACTGACACGACACATCTTATGTGCCAGTTGGCCTAAACAATACAGACACCCTGGAATATTTAATTATATGTACATCTAATTTTGATGCTGAAGATGGACAGGCTGACTAAACAACCAAAACCTTTCTGTTGGCTCTCAAAAGAACCTAATGGGTCAGCTGAAACCAGAGAGCTAAATTTTAGGTGGATAAAGTCAGATGAGATAAGCTCCCATCAATTACTGTGGAGGCTGATTTGGTATCATGAGATGATTGGTGGGCAGTGGGCCACAGTGCTGTCAGCTTTGTGTTTAATCACAGATTAAAACTCTGGCAAGAAATGATAGCCTGCCATGGAGCACTCTAATTTACTCTAAAGGAGTTCCCCAGAGGCACGCTCCTTGCACAGTGTTCGTTAGCAGAAGCACTTGGTCATGCAGGTGTGAAACAACAGTGCAGTAATGTTTAGCAATGCACAAATCTTCAGCAACTATCAGCCGTTGGAGCTGGGCAGCCAGGAGGAAGATGTGCAGGACATAAAAAGCTAATGGAGAGAACTGAATAGCATTATGCAAGTAGGGGCTGACACAAACACATACCAGTGAAAGTCAGAACATTTACACGTGGCTCCTCCCTGAAATCACCTGAGCTTCCCCAGGAAATTAAAAACAAAGAAGTTACTCTGTTTGGTAGCCCAATTGCTTTGAAAGGGCATCAAGGCTGAATCCCAGTTCTTTAAAGTCCCATGGATAAACCAGAAGACAGAGGCACTTTGAGGATGCTGCAAGCACATGCCCAGAGACTGTTAACTTGAAGAGAGCAGCCTTGGCTTGCTGGTGTATCACCTTCCCTCCCCAGGTTTGTGGCTGAAAGACAAGCCAGTGGAAAGTGACAGCATGGAAGAGAGCAGAAAATATTAAATAAAATATTACTTCCTCACCTGGAAGTCTACATCTAGCAGTAGTGAGGCATGGCAAAAGATGGAGATGGGGAGAGGCAGAGGGATGTTTTGGAAATTATCAAAGGCATGGAAAACAATCCACACAGGAATGGAGGGAGAGATTCACAAATCCAGCATCTTTCTATAGACTTTGAAGGAGCACGTACTAACCCTTGGAGAAAGGAAGATGTCAGAATAACATATATGCAAAAAGTATATGGAATAAAATGAAAATGGGTGCTCCTTCTTACCACTATTATTAGTCAACAGTGTACAGACTTTCAGTGGGATGGAGTGACTGAGTTTGCAGCTGAGAAAAGAACATTTTCCTAAGTTAAATTGAATGCTACAGGAAGAGTGTCAGCATCATGTGACATCACTGACCCTACCAAAATTGAAATAAATGCATCATAAATGGACTTTTTTTTAATCCTATGTGCTTTTTTTTTTAATCCTTCATGCTCAGGCATTTGCGTTAGCTAGAGTTTCTAACATCCATGTTCAAAAACACTGGCCTAAAAATAATTTGTTAAGAGCTAATTGGCAATTCTGCTAGAGAAGACAAGAGTTATCGAGACAACACTGAGCATGTTCTGGGTTAAGGAGGGATTTATTTAGGGACAGAACTGGCTAATTGTACAGCCATATTTCCTAACTCCTATAGCACTGCTTGTCATCACTACGGTTTGTTAGTAGCTTGCTACTAGCTCGCTACCTATTACTCAGTGCTCCCTTACCAGCACAGCCTTGCTGTTTTGCTAGCTGTCTGGGGCATGTGGAGTCATCCCAAGTCACACACCAGCTGTCTGAGCCTCAGGGTATTCAAGTTTTAAGCAGAGAATGGGAAGCACTTGAAGTTTACTGATAAGA
This sequence comes from Strix aluco, assembly GCF_031877795.1. Lineage (NCBI taxonomy): Eukaryota > Metazoa > Chordata > Aves > Strigiformes > Strigidae > Strix > Strix aluco. The sequence goes on along the minus strand of NC_133931.1, from coordinate 11,449,533 downwards.
AGCACTATATAAATGCAAGGTATTAGCAAAAAGATGGAGACTGTCAAAACATTGACTGGTGCCAGGCCTAGATCAGCTGTTATTGGGCTGTGCAAGTACTTTCCCTCTGAGTGTTTCCAGAAGCAAGGGGAACATAACAGACTTGAGGATAAGCTTCCCTTTGCTACTTAGTGACCTTACGCAGCAATTCAAAGGGATCCTGTAACATCTATTCTATTCTTTATACAAAGTATTCATATCCTTCCTAATTACTGATCTATTCCTGCAAGCATCTTAACTTCCTTTTCTTAATAACCTTCTAGATCATTTCTTATTGCAGCAAACACACTGAAACAATGACTGCTGTCACTTTGTGCTATATGCAGTATAAAAATAGAATAGGAGACAAACCTTTCTTGGAAGAGATCAAGATGTAAGCAGGTTAAAATAAATTGTGGAAGGAGAAACACAGGGGATGAGGATGAATTGACGTGCCTAATTACAAAATCAGCCGGTGACAGAGAAAGGAAAAGGATGTGCAGATTCCTACCCTTGGGCATCAAGTATAGTTTATCATTTAACTTGCTTTGTTTCTGTTACTCATAGAGATGAACATATTTTCCCTTCTTTCCCCAGAACAAGTGCACCTACCCAATGTGCCAACAATTCCAATTTCTGCCTGAGAGAAAAAGACTGACTCTTCCTTCTTCCCCCTCAGGTTGTGCTGTGCAGCTGTGAAACCAGATCTTTAATCACAGTGACAAGCAGAGAGGCTCTATGCAAATGTAAGCAAATAGCGTTTGACATTTATATGAAGATGATAAAGACAAACATTGGGGGCTGTTTTCAGGGTGGAGAATGTTTACACTGTTAGTACAAGTGAACATGGAGATTTAACCAAGCAATACTCCCAAGTCTGAGCTGACATGAGTTCAAATATGGAGTGACCTTGCTGGCTAAGTGGATGCTCCACGGGGTGTTAAATACATTAAAACTGAAGAGTAGCATCTGGCTTGATATCACTCTTTGCAGGATACACCTGCCTTTGTCCTCCTTCTTTCACCATCTTTTCTAACAGATCTTTTGTATCATGTTAAACCTCATATTGGTATTTTTGTTTGTCAGTTCCCCCTATGTGAATTTAAAGAGAGATGGAAAGGAGTTATGAATAGCTACCACTTGGAAACTTCAGGATGTCTGTGGCTTGATCTAAATTCTATCAAAGCATATTTCTGTTGACTTCAGTAGGGACTACCTTATCCTATTTATACAGCATTTAATACAGTTGTTGACAAATCTGAGAAAATATGTGAGCACTCCTGTCATACAATAACAATAAAATAATAATAGCCTCTCTAAAATAAATATATTTAACTGTCCTAGCTACATGAGTATGGGTTGTCCAGCTGCTCTTTTTCTGTGGATGCTGCTGGTTGCTGCAAAAAACCTGCTTTTGAGGCAGAGAAGCTGAACACTAAAAGAATGTTTACACAAGTCTTTTTGATGCATCATGATTAAATGTCCCTCTATCACCAGATTAAACCCCTTTCTGCTTCAATCTTTCTTCAGAGATAGTTGCAATATATACCCCTGCATTTGTAATACTGTCCTCCAACTGGTGAACAGTGGAGGAGGCATGAGGACAAGGCTTACACCTAGAGCCCCTTAGTTTTGTGAAGCCTGCAGGGCACATGTGGGTTTTGTAGGTACAAAAGTAAGTCTAAGATAAATCAGTTCAGTGACTTTATTACAGTTTGTAGTGATTGACTGGAATTTGTCTAGATTGTTTTATTTTTGTTTACCACAGATGAGAGAAGAGTTCAGTCATGAATCCTGGGTCATCTTTATATCTAGAGATTCACCTGTTTTTCTCCAGCTTACTTTATTAAACTGTCTTTCTCAGCAGTTTATGTATAATTTCCTGCAGAGATGGATGCATTACCTGGGAAATAATAGGTTGCTATCAGTTACTGGATGTTTGGATCCTAGTTGTGTTGCAGGGTGCCTTATCAGAAAGCATTTGCTTTTTCTCAGGGGATTGGTAGAACAACCAAGTGGCTGGATAAGTTTTGTCCCTTTTTGGCAAAGCCAATGAAACAAGCTATGGCTGGATATTCATCTGAGATTATCGTCCTCCATGTTTTATGTAAACAGGTGAGGATTTATCATCATAGAGTCACAAGGCATGAACTATATTAGCTGATCTGTAGGAAATATTTGTGATGTTTCTAACCATTTATCATGCAGGTTTCCCTTCCTGTTGGTCTTTTATACCTTCTTTCTGAATGCCCTGCACAATTTAGGATGAAAAATAACTGATGTAGAAATTATCATGGTGTAACATACACAACTAATCTTACTTATTATTTTTAAAGTCCATCTATTCCCATAAGGTGGCCTTTTAAAAGGCTTTATCACTCATTGCCTGGGACACATGTCCTGGGACACAATCAATGGCTGAGCATTCCTCTTGCATTTAACTGTCTCACCTCCTCTTTATTGCTCTGGTGCCCGCTGATCCATACATGCAGGTATGTTCCTGAGCACACACCACATTATTGCTTTAACAAGCGGGAATGTGACACCAGATACAAGCAAGAGATAGGCCTGGTGTTTATTGGAGAAGCCAGAGGGGAAGTAAGACCAATGTAACTCCAAACTTCCCTGCCCAGCCTTTCTCTCGCTCACCTGTGAAACTGTGACAAAATATAGGTCCTTCACTTCGACTCTTTGACTTTAACACCTAAGCAGAATTGTATGGATTTCAAGGAGCTATGGTTTATCATCCAAGGAATTGCTGTTCAGTTGGTACCAAAGTCCTGGTCACCGTGGTGTGTAAGATAGCTTGTAAAATCCATTCTGACCATGCAGATGAGATCCTTTGTTATATGCATGGAGTTACGAGCTAAGAAAATGGATCTATAATAATATAATGAATATCCTATGTGACTCAGCAAATGTTATGGAATCTGGTTTTCTGAGGTATGTTGGAAGTATTGTGTTGACTGTGTTGATTGCACAGGAGAGAGACAGTGTACTAAGCTATAAGGCAACTCAATGGTTTAGATAACCATCAACCTAATACACACTTGAGGGCAATAATAGGACAATGACTTACGGTCTAAAGTTAACGCTGAGGTTGTGAGTTAATAGATTGAAGGACTATAAAGAGATAAAAGCAACTGAAGATATAAAGGCAGGCATTCACTCCAAGGTAGCACTTATCTTTTCTTATAGAAATCCACTTCCAGAAAGCAATTCAGCCCACCGTGGATAAGGCAGGTGAAATGAATCACCCTGTAGATATTGCTCACTTTCTCTTTAAAATAGTGGGTGCCTTGACAATTAGGTTTAATTAGGCAACCATCTTTAAGGTATTAGTTCTCATGAAGAATGATCAAAAAATACTGAATGATATTTGAAGAATACTCAGTATGAAGAAAAGGCAGTGACCTATTCAACACATGTAAACTCAAGAAAAACAACAATTACAACTAAAGGTAGTCCAGTAAATACACCTTTTTGCTGTGGCTGTGAGACTAAAGGACATTCTTTCAAGGTTGCCACTTAGAGATGCTTTTTTACATCACTGACCCAGAAGAGTTTTGCAATGTCTCTAAAGTAGCTGTTAGAATCTATTACAGAGGGTAACTTAGGAAAACTTCACAAATCAATGTCCCAATAAAATCAAACAAACTCCTTTCCTAGTCATCATAGTTTATTGTATCAAGGCCCTACTTAATGTAGTTTTAGTTGCTGTGTCATCGATCCAATTGATTATAATGACTTCTCTTGAGCTTTTAATGTATGCTAGATCTTTGTGGAGGAGAGGCATTCAGCCTGAGCACTGCAATATACAGTAAAGAGTAATTTTAGTTATCCAGGGAAGTGATTTATTTGGTGGGTTTTACATCTGATTACAGTGACTGTGAGATCCTTTATGATATCACATGCATGGACTAAAACTAATTATAGCTTCAGTGAAGGTAGAAGCACTATCAGTTGTTGAACTAATATAAATAAGGTCAGAAGAAAGCATTAAGTCTTATGTGCAAAAAGTTTCTATTAACCATGACTTTTCACAGGAATCCATACATCAGATACAGTCCCTAATTGTTCTGCCCTGCTCTGATGGACCAAAGCAGCTGCAAAAGAAGCCTATCTGGTTCCCTAAAGCAGGGAGGGGACTTGCAGTAGTGTTCACTTTAACTTGCCTTGTCATCTAACTTCTCTCAGAAACAAGACTGGATCTAGGAGGTGGAAAAGTGACCTACAGCTGTTTTGCCCTTGTATCAATCAAGTTCATCTTGGATGTGGGTTGTGGCTGGAGTGGCAGGAGAATGTAGTAAGCTGTTTATAACAAACCTGTTCTTCACTGTATTATTTTAGACATTTTAACCATGGATTAGTCAGTGAAAGCAAAATCCTTAGGGCTTTGGGGTGCTCTGGATTTCATTGACTTACTGTTGTTGTGTACACCTGCAGAACTTCAGAAGCAGATGAAACCTCTAGGAAAGATCTCACAAATGCTTTTATTTCCATCAATTGTCAGCTGAAGAAAAATGCTAGGTGCGTATAGGTACAAATAGTTTTTTGTATTAGTCCTAATAGCATCAATTATTTGAACTGTTATTTGAACAGTTAAAAAGCTGGTTGTGTGGAAGTGGGTATAGCCTAGCTTGGATTTAGGTATGAGCCATAGACACTCTAGGAAACTCTTATGATATGACTCATCTCACTTGATTTAAGCCATCTGAAAGTTAAACATCTAGTTTGTTAGTTATCTAGACTCCCTGCAGACCTTCTGAGATAGGTAGCTATGGCTGGTGTCAAGAAACTCTCTCTGGAGGCATCTATTTTCTCTGCACTGATGACAGAGAGAGATTAGGCATCTGGCTTTTAGCATTCATGCAAAAGTGAATGATAGATTTTAGTAACTCAAGCTAAAGAGATGCTCCCACAACCTGATAGAAGCATACTGCATTTAAAATAATTTGCTGCCTGTTCTGGGGTGGAAGAGGGTAGGATGAACACAAGAAATGTGTTTAAGCATAAGGCTATAAAAAATCTTCAGGCAAATTGCAGATAACTTTCAAGCATAGGCAAGACAGAATATTGGAAAATACTACATTTCTTATGGCTTTGTTGTCCAGATAATGAAAATTTTTTAAAGTTTACTCTTTTTTAGATTTTGAGTTTAGTAGTTCAATTGGCCAAATTCCCTGCAGCAATTTGAGAGGCCAGACCTAAGTTAGGCAGAATGCTTCAAAGATTGCTTACATTGCCTGTAAAACTTTAATTAATAACTTAGAAATTCTTTCTTCTCGATAGCAGCAGAAGGTTATAAAAGCAAAAGCTGTAGCAAAAGCTATATCCTCTAGGGATGGCCCACTGCTGACAGGGGTAAATTTGTTTCAGACACCAAACAAACATGAAATTAAATAAACTGCATGTGTTAATTGCTTGGCTAGGTCCGTCAATGTTCTGAGAACAGTGAGGGAAAGGATGGTGGAAAATAGATAACAGATTCTTCTTTCATGTAATTAATAGTTTGTGGGGAAAAAATAGAAAAACATATGAAGAACATTTTCTTCCTAGAAACTTCTTCATGAAGTCTTCCCAGCACTTAGAAAAATAATTAAGGGGTGACACAGGACAGACAGCATCTACCTCTCATAGAACACTGAACAGAAGGGTAAGACAATTACAGAGTAACTTGAACAATGGGCTTGTCCCTGAAATACATCAGCCATTACTGGTTGACAACAGAAACTTGTACTCAGTAGACATCTTCATGCTCTAGAATGTTCCCTATTTTGATTCTCATGCCTTTGTGATACCAGGTTACCAGGAACAATAGGGGTCAAAAAGTATGGTTCTGAAATCCTGCAAGATATAAGACTTCATGACATACTTTTCCTAAAGGGAAAAAAAGAAGTAGAGAAAACCTAGGGAGGTTGATTTGGCTGACTTTCTGAAGCCAACCCAGCTGCCAGACTTGTGTTGTTGCTCAACTGATATTTCAGCACGGATTATATTTATTGTAAATATATGAAGTGGATGAAGGCAATGAGTCTTGGACTAGATTGGATCAGGAAAAAAAGAAGGTCTTGTCATTCAGATAGCTCTGAAACAGTTCACACAAGACAGTTGTTAGCAGTATTTTTTTGGTTATACAATTTTTTAAATTATTTTTTTTTCTTCATTAAAGAAATCCAAGGGACAATACAGCCAGGAAGACAATAGACATAATGGACCCATACATGCAAGTATGTTATGAGAAAGTAAGACCACACAGTTCTGGAAAGACACTTGTTAGACCTTTTCCTTTACAGGTTTTGGAGGGCCAAAGAAAAACATTGAAGATTTACACTAGTGAAGGCCAGAGTTTCTCTAGTCCTTAGTCCTGGTCATCGATGAACTTGACTTTCATGTTTATTCCATGGTTTTATCTGAACATTAAACTCAGAGAAGATAAAGTCTAAGCTTTTCATGGTATTAAGCAAAATGTCAATATATCATCATGAAATTACAAACACTGGTAATTATGTGTTGGGAAAGGAGAAGAAGATGAGGAGTCCACTTTCAAATTACTATGTGTAAATGTACATTGCAAAAAGGAAGTGTTAACTGCTTCTAAATACCAAGATGAGTTGGATGCTGTGATTTTGTGTTCAGCCTTAAAGGCAAGATCCACTCACTACTGTATATAAGGTTTAATCAAGTACAAATGGGTCCATGCTATTCCTTCTTCCTAGCTCTCTGCCTCTTTGCTTTATGCCTTGGGGATACTTCCCCTCCTCTGCAAGAATATTAAAGTAAATATATATTCTCAGATTTCAGAAAGCAGTAATTACAGAATAGAGAGATCAAATTTCCACAGCTTGTAATTTTCATTACTTCATCCCTTGCTCAGTGATGTGAACAGACAAGCTCCGAAAAACAGCTGAAGCCTAGTGTGGAGGGCTGATTTTACCATTGAGAAGAGGAGGGGGGATTAAGTGGGGTGGAAAGGGCTTCGAAATGGATTCAGATGCACAGAAGAGGTGGGGAGAGGCAGTGGGAGAGACACAGCAGAGGGAGGTGATTTTTGACATAAACCCAGAGAATTAACTTCTCTTTTAATCACCAGGCCCACCAGCACCCCAGTTAAACTGGTTAAAGGAGAAAAAAATTGGTGGTGAGACAGCCCCGTCTCTTTGCCTTTTTGAGGCGGTGTAGGATGTCCTCTTCTCCTGTTCCCAAATGTCACAGTATTATTCCTCAGAGAGAAAACTAATAGAACTGGGATCAGCAGATTTTTAGATACATGCATTTGAAAATGGGCAGAAATTAAAAGACAATCATCAGTTGTCTGTAAGCTGCTGAAATCCCACAGCCCTCACTCTTCCTTTTGGACTCAGCCAGACTAGTGGTTTCCATACGTTTCTGTGTGGTCGTCCCCAAGGATCAGATGGGATTAGATGGTGAGGAGACATTTAAGCCCCTGGTTCCCTCATTCCCATCAACGCTGTCTGTGAAAAGAAATTATCCCACCAGATCTCTGCTTGCTTTGAGGTGTTCCCTACTTTCTCCCTGAAAGTCCTGCTCTGCCCAGAGTGGGAGGACAGTGCACATAGGAGAATTGCTGTAGGAGGATGAGTCTAATTTAGCCACTGTGGACATGGTCTTCTGTGGCCTCAATCTTCCCCACTCATTTAGGAGTCCTGAAGGACAATGGGCTGTGCTGCATTTAAACCCCCAGAGACATTGTGGAGCAGGGCAGTAGTTTTGAGGGTTCTCATCAAAAGAAGGACAAACCATAATTCAACCTAGCTGAAAATTCTCCATACGAATTTGTATTGCATTTTGAAGTGTCTGTCCTCAGTCCTAGACCTCAAAGCCCCTCATCACGAGGCACTGACAAGCAAAAGCAAACACAGAACAAAAAGACCATCTCAGACTGCAGTTCAATGAGTTATTTAATGCAGAGAAACATGGTGTTTGGATAACTGAGTCCTTCAGAGGAAGTAGTCAAGGTTCCTTCCTGATGAAGGGTTTTAAAAGTAAGGTACAATTTCCTGCACTGTGGAGCATTCCTCCTACACAGGGCTACACGATACCAATATGGAATTTGGAATAAGCACAGCCTGCCTCTGGCAAATTCCACTCTATGAAACACCAGCAGGCCCCACAACACAACTGATGGTCCCAAATGCCCTTGTCCCATCTTCCCTTTTATTCCCCTCGATGGAGGCTTCCTTCCCTTCATGTTACTTGGTGGGTTGGCTGGTCTGGGCGAGGCACACTGTTTTCCTGCCTGATCTACATGCATACCCAGATTTGCAGGATGGGATCTGCCAGCAATCATCTGAAGTTTGCAGTTATGGTTTGTCATTCTCTCCAGGTTCAGTCTTGCTCTGAAAACTGTTCAGAGTTCACAGATGGGGTGATCAGCTCTGGTGCAGGCATGTTCTGCAGTAGAGCAGGGCATCATGGCGAACATGGTGGGGTGTCCTGAGCTGGGGACACCCCAGGAGAGCATGGAGACACACCAGGAGCCAGCATCTCTCATGAGAGAGAGCAGCTGATGAGGCACAGGTAGGCCAGGAGTAATGGCAGCCACCCCCCACTCCCATAACAGGCAGTTCTGGGGAGCACAAGCCACCAGGACAGCCAGACAGGGCATGGCACCTCAGCCAGAGAATGGCACGGCTTTTAGCATGGGAGGGCATGAAGGGAGGGAGCCTCTTCAAAGGAAGGACATTCCACTGGCTGAGTGGAGAGGCTTGAAGTCCACATAACCCAGCTACGGAGCACCGTTCTGTGACCGTCTGCACAGGCCAAGGGCACCCATCCGACCTGACCCTCAAGGCAGGATGGCGGGCAGGTGTTTGAGAGCGAAGGCTGCAGCTCCAGCTGAGGGGCCTGCACCATCCAACTCAGGGGTGGCCGATGTCTCCACCCAGATGGAGCTGCTGAAGGGAGAGGCTGCAGTGCAGACCTCAGGCTGCAGGATGTGACCGGACCTTTCTCCAGGGGCAGGAACAGGTTGCAGACCTGCCTTTAAAAGGTGTGCCCAAGTGGAGGGTGTCCTGCAGCAGGTGGCTGAACTGCTCGAGGCAGTGAGAAGGCTGCATAGTATCAGGGAAGCTGAGGAGGAGTTAGACAGCTGGTTCCAAGAGCAGTCTGCGGTGGTCCCACAGCCCATGGCAAAACAGCCAAAAACTCCCCCACCAGCACACAGAGAAGGGAAGGGGGCCAACAATGCAGAAGAACAGAAGCTTTCAAGAGCAAGGACCAGCAGAGGAAGAGACTTCCCCCGAAGCCTGAGGTGTCCTTGCAGAACCACTTCACCACTCTGGAGACTGAAGAGGAAAGACCAGTCGTATCAGGAGAGATGCTGGAACTGAGTAAGACAGCCTGCTCTGCTCCCTGTATAAAAACCAGTGCAACTAAGAAAAGGCAGTGATGGTACTAGGCAACTTTCTTCCGAGACGTATAGAGGCACCCATCAGCTGACCTGATGCACTCTCCAGAGAGGTGTGCTGCTTGCTGGGGGCTATGTCACCGAGATGCTACCAAGCCTCATAAAGTCTGCCGACTATTATCAGCTGCTGTTGTTTCACATGGGCACCAGCAATACAGCCAGGAGCAGTCTGAGTAGTATCAAGAAGGATTACAGAGCCCTGGTAGTGGTGGTAAGGGACTCTGGAGCACAGGTAGTTATTTCACTAGTCCTCCTGGTCAAAAGGACCAGTCAAATCTGGCAAATCAACAATTGATTATGGGACTGGAGCCACAGCCAGGGATTTGGCTACTTAGACCATGGGACTTGCTTTGAGAAACCTGGCCTACTGGGGGCTGATGGGGTCCATCTGTTAGAGGAGGAGAAGAGCATCTTCACTCATAGGCTTGCCAAGCTGGTGAAGAGGGCTTTAAACTAAAGTTGCTGGAGGAGGGGAACGTCAGTCCATTCCACTCCTACCAGTTTGATGCCAGTGCTATCAATAGATGCCCAGAGCCTGGAGAGGGATCACAGGTCACTGGGAGAGCACCTGAAGAGCAGCACAAAGGAACTGACGGTAAGTCAGCTTCATCAGTAGTCCAACTTAAATGCCTCTGTTCAAACACAAGTAGCATGGGGAATAAACAAGAGGAGCTAGAGACGTGCACACCTGCAGACCTACGATCTTACTGGCATCATGGAGACGTAGTGGGATGACTCCTATGACTGGAGTGTTGGAATGGAAGGATGCAGGGTCTTTAGGAAGGACAGGCAGGGGAGATGAGGAAGGGAGGTCGCCCTCTGTGTCAATGACCAGCTGGAGTGCATGGAGCTGCACCTGGGGATGGATGAGGAGCTCACTGAGAGCTTATGGGTCAGGATTAAAGGGAGGGCAGGGACAGGTGACATTACAGTGGGGGTCTGCTACAGGCCACCCAACCAGGAAGACCGAGCAGAAGAGGGCCTCTATAGACAGATAGGAGCAGCCTCACATTCACAAGTTCTGGTCCTCATGCGGGACTTCAGCCACACCAATATCTGTTGGAGGGACAATACAGCAGGGCACAAGCAATCCAGGAGGTTCCTGGAAGGCACTGATGATAACTTCCTTCTCCAAGTGATAGAGGAGCCAATGAGGAGAGGTGCTATGCTGGACCTTGTTCTCACCAACAAGGAGGGGCTGGTGAGGAATATGAAGCTCAAGGGCAGCCTTGGCTGCAGTGACCATGAAATGGTGGAGTTCAAGATCCTTAGGGCAGCGAAGAGGAAGCACAGCAAGCTCGTTACCCTGCACTTTAGGAGAGCAGACTTGGACCTCTTCAAGGATCTGCTTGGTAGAGTAGCATGGGATAAAGCCCTGGAGGGAAGAAGGGCCCAAGAAAGCTGGTTAATATTCAAGGATCACCTTCTCCAAGCTCAGGAACAACACATCCCAACAAAGAGAAAGTCAGATAAAAGCACCAGGAGGCCTGCATGGATGAACAAGTTGCTTCTGGACAAACTCAAACACAAAAAGGAAGCCTACCAAGGGTGGAAGCAAGGACAAGCAGCCTGGGAGGAATACAGAGAAATTGTCCAAGCATCCATGGATCAGGTTAGGAAAGCCAAAGCCCTGATAGAATGAAATCTGGCCAGGGACATCAACGGCAGCAAGTAAAGCTTCTATAGCTATATCGGTGATAAAAGACTATGAAGAATGTGGGCCCTCTCTGGAAGGAAACAGGTGACCTGGTTACCAAGAATATGGAGAAGGCTGAGGTACTCAATGACTATTTTGCCTCAGTCTTCACAGGCAAGTGCACCAGCCACACCACTCAAAATGCGGAAGGCAAAGGTGGGGACTGGGAGAATGAAGAAGCATCCACTGTAGGAGAAGATCAGGTTCGAGACCATCTAAAGAACCTGAAGGTGCACAAATCCATGGGACCTGATGAGATGCGTCTGTGGGTCCTGAAGGAACTGGTGGATGAAATGGCTAAGCCACTATCTATCATATTTGAGAAGTTGTGGCAGTCTGGAGAAGTTCCTGCTGATTGGAAAAGAGGAAACATAACTCCTATTTTTAAAAGGAAAAAAACAAAGACCCAGGGAATTACAGGCCAGTCAGTCTCACCTCTGTGCCCAGCAAGATCATAGAGCAGATCCTCCTGGAAACTATGCTAAGGCACATGGAAAATAAGGAGGTGATTGGTCACAGCCATCATGGCTTCACTAAGGGCAAATCATGCCTGAAAAATTTGGTGGTCTTACACGATGGAGTTACAGCTTTGGTGGATATAGGAAGAACAACTGACATTATCTATCTGAACTTGTGCGAAGTGTTTGACACTGTCCCACATAACATCCTTGTCTCTAAATTGGAGAGACATGGATTTGATGGATGGACCACTCAGTGGATAAGGAATTGGCTGGATGGTCGCACTCAAAGTGTTGCAGTCAACAGCTCAATGTCCAAGTGGAGACCAGTGACTAATGGAGTTCCTCAGGGGTCAGTATTGGGATGGGAGCTGTTTGACATCTTTGTTGGTGACATGAACAAGGGAAGTGAGCGCACCCTCAACAAGTTTGCCAATGACATCAAGCTGTGTGGTGCAGTCGACTCGCTGGAGGGAAGGGATGTGCCATCCAGAAAGTTCTTGACAGGCTTGAGAAGTGGGCCTGTGCAAACCTCATGAAGTTCAACAAGGCCAAGTGCAAGGTCCTGCACATGGGTCATGGCAATCCCAAGCACAAATACAGGCTGGGAAATTAGTGGATTGAGAGCAGCCCTGCAGAGAAGGACTTGGGTGTGGTGGTGGACGAGAAGCTCAACATGACCTGGCAATGTGCATTTGCAGACCAGAAAGCCAACTGTACCCTGGGCTGTATCAAGAGCAGTGTGACCAGCATGTCAAGGGACGTGATTCTACCCCTCTATTCTGCTCTCATGAGACCCCACCTGGAGTAATGCATTTAGCTCTGGGACCCCCAACATAAGAAGGACATGGACTTGTTGGAGTAAGTCCAGAGGACACCATGAAAATGATCAGGGGCTGGAGCACCTCCTGTATAAGGACAGGCTGAGAGAGTTGGGGTTGTTCAGCCTGGACAAGAGAAGGCTCCGGGGAGACCTTACAGCAGCCTTCCAGTACTTAAAGGGGACCTACAGGAAAGCTGGAGAGAGACTTTTTACAAGGCAATGTAGTGATAGAACAAGTGGTAATGGCTTTAAACTGAGAGAGAATAGATTTAGATTAAATGCAAGGAAGAAATTCTTTACTGTGAGGGTGGTGAGACACTGGAACAAGTTGCCCAGAGAGGCTGTGGATGGCCCCTCCCTGGCAGTGTTCAAGGCCAGGTTGGACGGGGCTTTGAACAACCTGGTCTAGTGGAAGGTTTCACTGCCCAAGGCAGTGGGGTTGGAACTAGACGATCTTTAAGGTCCCTTCCAACCCAAACCATTCTGTGATTCTATAAAAAGACCCCTTTGCTTTATTTATCAGTCATAGAAAATCCCTGACCTCAGTTACTCGAACTTTGCATTTCCTTTGAGAACTTGGCCCATCAAGAATGAATTTTTCATGTGTATGTACAGTTACAAGTAAAGTCAACATTCATTGTGTTATGCAGGACTGTCAGGCCTCTTGCAATGGACATGCAAGATCCGTTTGATTATTGACCCATACTTGCAGGTAAGGCAACATCTCGCATCTTCCCAGCAAAGTACTGAGCTGTTGATGGACATCTGCCACTTTGAAGGTCCTTGTTGAAGAGCCCTATTGTAGGACACCATCCTATACCTAACTGCAAGCTCCCATGTCAGCCAATGTAGCACACGCATGCCTGACACCACGGTACATGGTACATCCCATTGTTTCTTCAGTCACGCTGGCATCACTTGCAGTGCAGCTACCTGGTGACCCAGATTCAGGAAGAAACCTGTTTGAAAATAAAACAGTTTCACAGACCTAAGGGTCAGACTGCAGACAGGGAAGCAGAAGGGGCGGGATTGAGTGGTAGAGGGCAGGATGGGACAGCAATACCTGAGCTGGTATCACCAGCTCCAGTGCTGGGATGTATGTTATACCATGGTGTCAGGTACTGACAGGCTTGTGCTGCGAAGCGTCCTCCATTCTGTATGGGAGACATAAGTGGGGGGAGTGGTTGTGGAAGAATATTCAAGGCTGTGATTTCTCAGGTATTTTATTTAAATGCACCAGCTTGCCTTGGGTGTGACCTCCACAGCTGCTAAACTCTCACTGGTTTGGGGGGATCAGCACCTTTGAAAAAGAGAGATGAAGTTGAGTACCATGGGTGGCATCACTTAAGAATCTTTAAAAATTCTTAAAAATCTTTAAAAATCAAGTCTTTGTCCATCCTTGCCAAACAGAAGGGGAGGAGAAAAAAGAAACAGAAAATGGATAAAAGCAGGAAAGGCAGTTCCGTTCTGTGAACCCCTTTGCTGTGGGGAAGCTGGGCAGGAGCTGTAGCTGGGCACCAAGTGGCTTAGCTCAGCGACAAGGGCTGCAGAACCGTGAGGCAGAGGGGCCCGATAAACCGCGGGGCACCGGACCCCAACGCCGCCAGCCCGGGATGCTGCGGCTGGGAGACATTTCACCGCAACCTCCGCCGGCGAATCTGCTCCTCTCTCTCCGCCCGGAGCATCCTCCGACCCCCGAGGGGAGCGGCAGAGGGTGTCAAAGGGGCCCCGAGCGGGGCGCGGGGCTCCGGGGGCGGCGGGACCCCGGGGTCCCCGGGCCCGGCTGTGGCTCCCCCCGGCGCCGCTGCCGCTGGATGGCAGCATGTCCCCGCCGAGGGACCCGCCGGCCGCGGCAGGGCCGCCCGCCCTCCTCCTCCCTACCAACAGCCAGGCAGGCGGGACGCAGGGGGGAAGAATAAAAAAGGCAGAAGTTAGTGTTTTCCTTTGCCAAAGTCCTCCTTAAAAGCAGAATGAAAAGATAATTGCTCTACATATATATATATTTTAAAGTATTCAGTGTTAAATGTCATGAAACAAAAGAGCCAACGCATGTACCAGCTTTTTGGACACTGTCTCCCCAGAGCACTGGCTTGGGTCTCCTGTGGCTGCTTCCCCATTGCTCACAGCCCCTGGCTTTGCGTTGGCTGGGGGGATCCTGACACACAGGCCGCTCTGCTGTGGCGAGCAGGTGTGAGAAAGGAAGGCTTTTCTCCTAAACTGCTATGGAGCTGAGAGCCAGAGTTTCTCCTAAGGAAACATGCCCTGCTTGTAGAAACCAGGCAGGCCTGAGTCTGCTTTTTATGCTTGGGGCAAGAAAGAAGGAAGAGGACACACAGCCCTTTCTATAACCTTTCCTCTTCCCCTTGCTCTTAGGCAGCCTGGGGCTATCCAGATCTTAGAGCAGCTTTGAGAAGAGATTAGCCAGAGCACTCTGGGCTGCAGCTGCAGCTTCCTCCACCCCCAGCCCGCCTCCAGGCTTTCCCAGCCAAAGTGGGGCTAGGAGCAAAACTGCCCAACGTCAACTCTGTCCTGGGTCGCTCTGCACCCTGCAACAGGAGCACTGTGCTAGGCAGGACCTGCACTGGGTCACATGTGCTACCCCTTCTCCTAGCTGTCCCTGGCACTTTTTACCAGTGACCACAACTCAACCTGTCATCCCAGACCACATAGGAAACCTGTTTTGCTGCAGGGAGATAGGAGCAGCCAGCAGGCCCTGGATATATTTGTCCTGCCCCTGCCCTTCAGACAGGCGTTGAGAGGGTCAGCATATTCATCCTCGCCCATGCCCTTGGCACAGCCATCTTCTTACAAGTGGTTTCTGTCCCTTCAGCTAGGTCACTTTATGTTCCCAAAGCTGTAGAAAGGGGCTTTAGTGCAGTTTGAAAGCCAATTCAAATTATCATGTAATTACCATTTGTGCTTATAACAACATGAAGGAATGCACTCCTTTGCCCCTGGGCAGTAGTCCAGCCTGACTCTTACTTCCTCATCTGCGGCCACCCTCCAGTCTATCAGAAGTGGCTGCCAAAAGCAGGATCACACGAGAGACATCCCGAATTCTCCCCTGAACTCTGAGGGCTGGGGAGATGTGTTTTACAGAAGCTGCTTAGATTCAAGGGCATTAAACTTAATTAACTGCAGTCTTAGAGGGCAGAACCTGGAGGGATGGGAGCAATGGATCAGCCTGTTCTCTGCTGTGTTGATACCTCTACATGGTCAAATCATCTGATCTATATGGTTCTCCTTTTATTTCTTACACAGAGAGACGACTCGTGACAGTGTTGAATGAGGAAATGACCACATGGATTTTATGTCTTACATCACTCAGGTCAGATCTGATGGTCAGAGCCATCCCTCCGGCCTTTAATCTTCACAGTGGTTTGGGAAGTGAGGCTCAGTCAAAGGAGCTCTGAGGCCCTTGCACACCTTTGCTTCACCCATACGGCTTCTGTCTCATGCTAGGAGAGCTGGAGTTACAAAATTGGCCAAATACTGACCTGAATGAGATGGGATTAGTAACAGCACACGTGAAAAAAAGCCGTCATCCAGCCGTCATGCTAGCCGTCATCTCCAGCAACCAAATGTAGACCTCGCCTTTGACGCACAAGGCAGAGCTATCTGTTGTGAAATCACGGGGAAAGGCTCACTGATGAGTGAGTGACTACTCAGAGTGAGAAAAAAGAAATAAATCACTGCAGCGCATGCACTCAAGGAGCGGGGCCCCATCGTGGAGATGGAACAGACCAGATAGTCCACAAACTGGACTAACCAGGTCCTGAATCAGGAGAGAGGCATTGAAAGAGAGGAGCGGTGCTGTAAATACAGGAGGCACAGACAGAGATGCCAGGAGGCAGCAGTATCTGGGGGAGGAGGATTTGGCTTTGTGAATCTCACACTTGGCACATGAGTCTTGGCAGGTCTTGAAGGGGAGCTGAATGCTGCCTATATACGACATATCTGAGGATGGTGCTTGGCTCCAGTGAAAATCTTCCGGGGTGTGGTTCAAACACTCTTCTGTAAAAATGCAAGAACACTCAAAAATGCTTCATCTGGGTGCTCTGCAGTTTCATTGGCCCCCGAAATGCCAGAAGTAGCCTCAAGGGATAGTGAAAACTGAAAGGAAAATGTAACTTTTTAAAAAATACTAGCTGCAGTTTGGACTGTCAACTAAAATCTTACTACTGCACACAGCCGGCGGTGTAAGGTGCCTGCGTGCTCATTATATAAAGCAGCTATAAAATCATGGAAGAGTGAACAGATGAACACAGGAGCATGTTAGACTCCAGGACTGCAAGCTCCAACACGTTCCCAGCCCAGCGAGGCAGCTTGCTGAACAAGGGATATTCTAAGTTTCAGTCTTCTCAGCACACTCCTCACAGTTGTTTCAAATGAAAGACTTGTCACAATTTTTAAGCCGTGAGACATTTCCTATTTGTGGAGGCTCCCTCTCCCTCTTTCCTGACCTGGTGTGGCCTTATGAAGTGACAGGCTCAGCATTAAGTGGACCCTTTCTATTCTGTGGCTCTGCCTCACTCATGCCAACTGAATTGGTTGCATTAAAAATAGCTCTCCAAGAAAGGTATAACAGATAGCATTTGACATCTGTGCCCCCCAAATTTCTAAAATTTTGCCTAAAAGAGCCTGCTAAAGTCTCTCATCTTTGGCATTATGTTCTTAGGGGGTGCATAACTGGAAATTATGCTGAGAGCTGAGAGTTGCCTCAAGCCTTTAACAGCAGGTAAGCTAAGAAGCATTAAAAAAAATGTCTGGGAGGGAGCAGAATGGGTCTGGGTGTTTGACTGCTAATGTCAACTATCAACTACTGACTTGAACTATTACGCTGTACTGTTTCAACCCGAGTGTATTAAAGACTTCTTATATTGACATTGTCACTCAACTTCTTTAATCCCCTTGTCATACTCACCAATGCCAAAGCATCCCACAGGCATGAGTCTTACAAGAACGGGTGGCAGTTACTTCAATTCTGGGCACAGTTCAGGTTTCTGAGTGAGACTCTTCACTTACTTAAGTGAGAACCAACTAATTTATGAAGCATTTAATTTTTGGTTATGACCCCTCACTGCTTATCTCTTGAAAGAAAAGTGCATTTCCATATGTGCAAAGACAGAATGTCAAAAATGAGGCATGTATAGAGTTTTCGATTCTTCCAGGTGGATAACAGCTGAGCAGAGGGTGTGAACCATAATCTGTGAGTTGGATCCCTAGGTGGGATCCAGGCATGTGCATCCCTCAGTGGTTGTGAGTCAGGGCTATTTACCATTCCTGAGGGCAGATGTTTGGGCATTGCAGAATGCAGCAATGAGGGTGAGAGCAAGAGCTGAGTAGTGATTCCTGTGTCCTCCTCAGTTATTTTTGTTTTCTGTGCATCTGTATTGTTTATATTTCGCAAGAGGAAGATTTTCTGACGTTTCCACTGATGTCAGCTGAGCAAGGGGATAAATACTGATTTAGAATGGAAACAGGGCAAAAATCCAGCCCTAGCTTTTTTTTGTCCTATTTGGAAAAGAAACAAAAACCAAATTACTGGCGTCAAAAGTAACTACATCCTCTTGGAACCTCAGCACAGCATACTGAGTTAAATTCCCCCAGGTATAATACATTAAAGTATGTACTGATTTGCTTATCAAAACAAAGAATGAGTATGCACACGCCAGGGGTGGGGTGCTGAGTGGTGAAGGTGTCTTGTTGTGGAATGGAAACTCTGAGTTTGAGACTTGCAGCAGACTTGTGCCAAAGGCCACTCTCTTCTTCTCTCCAGCTGTTCCTGGTCTTGCAGGGTAGGAAAGTTCAAACATGCCAGATGCTGCACTAGTCACATAGTTCTCCTGACTCATCTTGATGTACATTAACATTTCTAGCCTGCACTGTATATAGGCTTGAGACCTTTGTCATGGAGGCTGAACTAACATGAATAAAATGGCCTTGAAGTGTCCAGAGCTGTAGTCTCCCTCCTTCCTGTAGCGTGAAGTCGGTCCTGCTTGTGCCTGGCATACATTGATCTCAAGCCCTCTCTCTTTCTTGACACAGACTTGTTCTATAGTCACATACCTCCTCTTTTATCATTTCCTCTGCTTCTGCTCCTGTGCCTGGCCCTGCAAAACACAGGAGAAATCACTGGAAGTTTAAAGCAGAGAAACCTGTGCTCCCTAATCTCTGTTGGATTTCTGCATGTGTGGCACCTGCAACACAGGCCATACAATTCACTATAATGTGTAGGATGACACTGCTCCAGCTTACCCTTTTCCATGTAATGGAATTTTACAGGATGAAATGCTGGTCCTCCATGTAGCAATTCCTTGTGCACAGGCCTGGGCCATTGCTACTTGCCATATGCTACAGACCTCTCTGATATTTTGTTCTGTTCACAAATAATCTAAGGAGTTGGTGTTATAACAGTCCCCACTTTCTACTTCACCACTGACCCAGTTTGGTAATTACGACACTACTGAGTCTCTCTTGGGTTTGGCAATGGATGTCATGTGCTTAAGTGATGAGTAGCCCCAGCTGTTGTGTTTCACTTTATTTATTTAACATGAACTCATGTGAATTCAATAACATCTAATCTACCAAGCGCTGAATGAATCATGCAGAACAGTTTGTAAAAATCCTGGATATAGCTTCAGAGTACACAAGCTATTTTCCTGGAAGAAGTTGCATAGAATTTCATTAGCTGCATGAATCTAGTAGGAAGCTCTTCATGTATGATGTATTGTTTCTCTGGGATTTTTAATGTGTTGTGAAAGTCTGCTGATGCAATGCTCGTCCTTTAATTTGACATTATAAAAAAATAGAGTTATTTTTATCCTGAATGGTTTTATTTGGAAAATATTATCAGTAACATTATTCTTGTATAGCATCTTCCAATGATTTTATGTTGCTAAACACTTCTGTGAATATACTCTGACATCAGAGCTTATATATTCAGCTTTTGCAGGATGAGTTACAGATGTCCTGAGAGGATCCTTTAGAGGAGAGAGGTGGCTCATGGAAAAATATGTCATCCTCAACAACATGGGTTTGCCTTAATAGAGACCATAGAGAACTTGGAGCGAGAAAACTAACCAGGACATGATGTATTGGACAGTGGTCCATTTCCTACACTGTGCTGTAGATGTTCAGCTGTGACCACTCACATTAAAAGTAATTTTGTTTGTTTCTTTTTCCTGATGATTCAGAGTTCAGGGCTGTTCTTCCTTTTAATTGTTCCACAAGTCTGATTTTTAAATTTTTAAAATAATTTTTTCTTTTGTAAAATCGTCCCTCACAGAGATATCCCTTCTTTAAAAGATGGGAAGAGGACTGAAGGTCTTAAATGTCTGTTTGTCAAGCCTTTGCTGGAAAGCCTCTCTTGATTCCAGTACTTCCTAATGGTCAGAGCCCAAGTAGCCAAGATGATTTTTTCATCTCCATCAAAGCTACATCCATCAAAGTTGCAGATAACCATAAGTTGCCTGTCAAACGGGAGCACTGACACAACTATCCTTTCCCCTTTGCTCCCCCTTGGGACCTGAAACAAGTTCAAGCTGCCTGTTAGCAAATTGGGATTTTGAAGAACCAATGTAGGGTGACAAAGTTGGTGTTGGGTCATGGTGTGGGTCATCTTATCTGGATTGCTTCAGATATTTGAACTACAGAAACTGAGGCCGAAACAGTAGCCATGACTATGTTGTTATTTTGGGAAGCACTGTGCTGGAAATAATTTCTCCCACCAACCCAGTAGCACCCAAGACAACTGTTTTAAAAGCCATCCTTCTGACTTTCACCAACAAGCTCAGCAGGAAGTGCCAGACTGCACGTATTTCTACTAATATTGTTCCAGAGAAACAGCTGAGAGATGCCTGTAGATTTCACAACTCAGGTACTTTGCCAGGGATGTGTACGGACTGTAAGGCAGGGACTGGGGCAGCAAAGTCCCTCCCACTGTAAGAGAAGATCAGACTTGTGACCACCTGAGGAACCTGGATATACATAAGTCTATGGGACCTGATGAGATGCATCCCAGAATCCTGAGGGAATTGGCTGATGTAGTTGCCAAGCCACTCTCCATGATATTTGAAAAGTCATGGTAGTCAGGTGAAGTCCCTGGTGACTAGAAAAAGGGAAACATTGCACCCACTTTTTAAAAAGGGTAGAAAGGAAGACCCCGGGAACTACCAATCTGTCAGCCTCACCCCTTGTGCTTGAGAAGATCATGGAACAGATCCTCCTAGAAGCTATGCTAAGGCACATGGAGGACAGGGAGGTGATTCAAGACAGCCAGCATGGCTTTACCAAGGGCAAGTCTTGCCTGACCAACCTAGTGGCCTTCTATGATGGAGTGACTATATCAGTGGACAAGGGAAGAGCTGAGGATGTCATCTGTCTGGACTTCTGCAAGGCCTTTGACACAGTCCCCCACAACATTTTTCTCTCTAAATTGGTGAGATAAGGATTTGGTAGGTGGACTGTTCAATGGATGAGGAATTGGTTGGATGGCCACATCCAGAGGGTAGTGGTCAATGGCTCAATGTCCAGATGGAGATTAGTGACAAGCAGTGTCCCTCTGGGGTCTGTACTAGGACCAGTACTGTTTAACATCTTCATCAATGACATAGACATTGGGATTGAGTGCACCCTCAGAAAATTTGCAGATGACAGTAAGCAGAGTGGTGTGGTTGACATTCCTGAGGGATGGGATGCCATACAAGGGCATCCATCTTCTTTCTTTCTATATCTCACTCCTCGCCCTCCCCCTCAATTTATATACTCTTTCCTTGTGCCCATCCCCTAGGTCGACCCACATACCTACATATCCCATGTATGGGGAGGGGTAAGGTGCTGCATGAGATGATGTAATTAGCATGATCTTGTTAATCTTTATTAATATATTCAGGGGTGTCAACTTTAATATGCATTTTGCAGATAATGAAGCAAAAGTCATTCACTGGACAGATGGCCCTTGAAACTTTACAAGATGCTCCAGAGCAGAACCGTCCTGCCTTCACAGGGTTCCCTCCTCCAGCTGCATCCTGTGCTATCCAGGTAGCATTATCAGCTACAGACTCCACACAATCCACCCCGTGACTGTAGTTTTGTTACTTGTGAGTGTTTGAAACATTCCTCAGCTCAGAGGATCTCCACTCGCCCCATCCCTTATCTCTCTCGGGCTGTTTTTTTCTCACAGTCCTGTTTCTCTCAGGCCCTGTTTCAGGGAGTTACAAGTCGTCTCTCACAAGTGGGTCCAGAGGAGGGTCACAAAAATGATCAGAGGGCTGCAACACCTCTCTTATGAGGACAAGCTGGAGAAGAGAAGGCTTTGGGGACACCTTATTGCAGCCTTTCAGTACTCTAAGGGGGCTTATAAGAAAGATGGGGACAGACCTTTTAGCAGGGCCTGTTGCGATAGGACAAGGGGTAATGGTTTTAAACTGACAGAGTGTGGATTTATACTAGATATAAGGAAGAAATTTTTTACAATAAGGGTGATGAAACGCTGGAACAGGATGCCCAGAGGTGGTAGATGCCCCATTCCTGGAAACATTCAAGGTCAGGTTGGATGGGGCTCTGAGCAACCTGATCTAGTGGAAAATGTCCCTGCTCATTTCAGGGACCTTTAAAGGTCCCTTCCAACCCAAACTATTCTATGATTCTATGATACTCTCATTTTTTAAGAAGATTTTTAGGGACTGATAGACTTGTAATCAAAATTGAAGCTACAGGCCAGTTTCTCCTTTGGCTACACAACACTGGGTACATGTTTCAACACTTAGCTGGGCAGAGTTTGCCATTAAAAAAATAGAATTTTTAGAAGTGGCAGGGAAGAAATCAATTCTTACCTAAGTAAAAAGGGGTGTTTTCTAAACAACAATACTTTTTAAATAGCCAAGAAACAGGCAGAATACTCAGGGACAAAACTTGTCTGGAAGGTACCAGACTGGAAAGTTGGCACATTAGTGCTAGTTTCTATCTCAGCTTTCAAACAGTTTCTGTCATAAATGTTTAATTTAGTTTTTTCTTCGATTACATTCTTGCATGGATAGACAAAAAATATCAGACTTGTGACATATTTTGACATGCTAATGTCCATGGGATAAAAATCTTGCAGAAGGCCTCTCTGGAACATGTGTCTTCAGTAACTAACTAAACTGATAGGGTTTTAAAGAATTAATGATTTCATGAACCTGTTTTTCTGAGGTGACTTTCGATATTTTGCTGGGATATCTAATGTGGTTTTTTTCTTTCCAAATACCCTAGGTTTAAAAACAGAGAAATATTAAAAATTTAAATGCTATCTCAGAATACTTTGCAGATATTATGTCCTAATCTTTTAGACATGCTTTGTCCTTGTTGATGAGGAAATGAAAGACACAAAAAAAGTAAGTGGCTACTTGGGAATGGGAAGTCAATAACATAGTATGATACAGAATACCAGCCATGCTTTAAGTTGAATACCTCTCTCTATACCAGACTCCAGAAAATGTAGAGGCTCTCATGGATTTTGAGTATCTAACACTTCTTCCAAAAGACCCCTCCAAACCCTTCTGTCCAAGGAAAGATTTGGGACAGTAATGATTTATGTTTTCCAAGTTTACATTTGCAACTTATGCTGCTCATCCAGGTTTGACTCTGCCACACAGCAAAGTGATAACTGCATGACACTGAAAGCAGCCTGTTCTGTAGCAGTAAAAGGCTCGTCCCATTTGATGCTTTTTGGTCCAGTCGACCACAAGGACAGACTGAGAATTCACAGAAACATCTGAAGGAGCAATGAATTTACATCTCACCTTCAGCTATTCTTTTGTTCTGGAGCACAGAAATCTCTTATATTCTGGTTTCTCAAAAGCCTACAGCCCACCTCTCACCTTTGCCAATATCTACCTGCTATGCAGTATAGACAGACTGAACTGCCTCACTTCTATTCAGGTGGTCCCCAACCATTCTCAGTTCACTGTACAGAAACAAAATCACCCTTGCTCCAAAACCAATAGAAATTATGATAATCAGAAACAGAAGGACTTTGAAAATACATATCCATCCTTCAGCTAAACTCATATCACCTTTTTTTGACAAGTCTCATGTCCTTTTTAATACATCTTTATAACCAGATGACCAAGGAAATTGCACAGTTCGCTTGTTTCATCCTCTCTAAACTCTTGGATTTAATAAAATGAAATATAAATGAAATGCAAAAATTCAGACCCTGCAGATTTCAGCTCTGTTTCTCCCTGGTGTTCTGGGGATATCTTCCATATGTTATAATTCTTCTGCTGAACGCTAGGTTTGCTTCCATCTTCTACTCAAACACAGTTCACTTTCAAAGCACTCAGTAACAAGGACAGTTCATGAGGACAGCAGTGTTCCATAAAGATAATTCAGCTACATAAACCTGATTCAGTGTGCATAGAACTGGAAAATTTTTATCTGAAGGAGTTGGGGGTAGAACTACATCCTACAAAGTGGTAAACAAATGCAGAATCTGAACCTTCTTATGATTACTCCTTTGAAGAATTCTGTTCCACTCAAATTTTGGACATAGACAGAAAAAAGGAAGGCATGATTTAATATTTTCTCATAACTGAATTCTGTATTTAAGTGAGGAGTACAGAGAGAAAATTGAAAAAAAATCTTATTTAGTACACCAGAGGCCTCATTGTACATGTTTCAGTGAATAAAACAATGACCACTACAGAAATCAATGAGGTAATGGCCATTGCAAAAAAAGCAGACTAGGCTTAGGTCTGAGTTTTTCTGTGGTTTGAGCCAAGTCACTTTGCTTCACAAGCAAGCCACACTAAAAGTGTATATGGCCAGCTCCCATTGCTCAGCTAATGAGTGATAATCTTTAATCAATTAACCAACAAACCAGTTGTTTTCATGCATTTTTTTTTTTCCCTTTTCCCAATCCACTGACATAGCCAGGGTCCAGTCAGGAAAAGTCAGGCATGGAAAAAAGAGAGATTGAATTAACTTCTCAGCTGAGGGTTTTTTCTTGGGCAATGCTGAGGTGCATAAGTAAGGTAGATAATCTCACAGTTTCCATACTCCTTGAACAATTCTGCACTCAAATCTCTAATGCATATAACTTTTCCTAGCAATGCATTTCAATGCATCATGCAACAGATCAGACTTTGGATCTAGCCTGACTGCTGGCTTTCTGGTTACACAATAAGCAAATTTTTCTTTTTTACCTTGGTCTATATACATATTTACACTGATGTGAAGAAGGAAGTTATGACAAAATTAGGAAGAAAAACCTCTTCCAATATGGTCTAGTTCAATCAGAAGACATGGGCTTGTAGCAGTCATTCCTGTGTGAAGTTTTATGTTCTATGTGATCCAAGAGGTCACAGTCTGTAATGGTCCTTTCTAGACATAAAAATCTGTGAATCCCTCCTCTACTCAGCCACCAGCCCATACGGAAATGTCTTAATCTCTTACTGTATGTAAGAAGTAAGAAATGTAAGAAATAGATGGAATTGAATCCTTCTATCTCAAAATGTAAATTTTTATATATATAATGTATGATTTATGCACAAAAATCACACTCCAGATAAAATAAAGCAAAGTGTAGACATTGATCATTTTTTTTTTCAAGCAATTGCTTATAAATTGAGTAAGCTGTCTGCCTTTTTATACTTTTCAGTCTGTTCTCATTACAGACGTGGCATAAGGCTTTGTAGTAAATTTGGAATTTGCTGAGTGAGAAAATGAAGATTTATACAAAGCTAAATTGAACAAATGGTGAATAATTGATTTAACTGACCTGACAGCTCATACTGTGCTTGTAAATAATACATAACGTTGTACTATACTGATAATTTAGTATTCTGTGCTTCTAGATTCCTTTCAGTAAGTTACTGCAAGGAGCAAATGATCTTTGACCACCCTAAGAAAGCAAAAATTATGCTTACCAAGCATATTCTGGTACCCCAGTTGTAGATTGCAATTGTCTGATACCATGTCGATAAAGCATCTTCTTAAAGACTCTCTGCCTTTTTGTCTTTTGTGTCTAAAATGTTGTTGGAGAGATAACATCAATATAACTATTTCATACTATTCTGCTAGCAACCAGGTCCCAGAGTCAGATAGTCTCTGTGTAAAATTACCCAGCGCCACTGCAGTGAACAGAATCACATTGACTTGTAACAGCAAATGCTCGTGTCTATTCTGCATTTCTTTTTCTTTCAATGTATGTGTTTGAACTCTTAATCAAATGCATAAGCACAAGCTATTGTTAAACTGGTTCTTGAAGTACACATACAGCCCTAACCTGATATATATGTCTGATAGCTTCATTGCCTTGTAGCTACTCTAATAACCTATATAATAAGGGTGCAAAAGACAACCACTAGGATCTGGCAGCCTTCCATACCCACCTTGCAGGAGTGCAACTGGTTACAGAAAAGCACAGAGCAGTGGAGAGTTTTACCTGATTTGTATTAGGATCTGTTCTCTCACCACTGAAATACATCCACATAGAGAAGGCAAACAGCATCTTTTTAAGGCAGCAGGCAACATAAGGACTTAAGATACAGTGATTCTGAATCACATGAAAATACAAACCACTGTCAGAGTGACCAGCTGAAAGGCCTGAGAGCTGCATACTGTCCATGGATACAAAAGAAAAGTTTTCCATAAAGCCAGTGGGAAGTACATACTTTTCCAAGGATGGAGTACAGATCTCGCTCTTGGAGAGAGGATTCATATGTTACCAGTTTGCCTAACCCTTTCTAACAACCTTATCTGTAGAAAGTTACTGTTAATATATTGTGACTGTCAGCTGAAGCACACACATACCTAAGAAATGTGAAATTGCAATTCCCAGTGTAATTTTAACCCAAACTGCTGCACTTCTTTCATTTTAATACTGTATCATTTTTACATCTTAAGGTTTCTGTGCAGTGTGGCTGAGTTATGATAGCTGCAGAACATTTCTGGGCTTGATTCCAGGTGCTTTCTCTGAAAGCAGAAGACACCATTCGCCTCTCTGTCAGATGATATTTATGTAAGGATCTACCTACTGTCCCTACTGCTCATTCTGCCCTCTGACTTCTCAAATTTATCCAGTGTTAGCATGTGAAAGTCCCAAAGTAGACTGCACATCTGGCGTATGCTTAGGTAAGGAGCCTGACACTGGGTGCAGCAGAGCAGCATGGCTTTGAGGACTGGGCCCCATTAACAGGGAGATATTGCCCATCTGCAGCCCAGTGATACAGCATCTTTCCCACTTGTCCCCAGGCAAATCAGGATTTGACAGATGAACCATGGAGCACAAGAGAGGCTGCAGCATGGTGTCATATAATCGCATGAACTCTAGTCTGAAGAGCAGGTGGAGGGAGTTCTATTGCTCAGGTCTCATCTTCAGCACTCAAAACTCATCCCTTGGTCCCTCTTTGGGTTTTTTGTGTTCCTGGATTGTCAGATTTTTTCTTCCCTAATCCAGCTTGGATGAGGTTTTCCTTTAAACAGCCTGAGACAGAGAAGAAAATTAAGGCTTACAGAGCTAGTCGATATCTAGACTCAGTGACAGCAATGTGATGCTGATAGAAGATGAAGCTGCAAAATTAGAATGACCAGGTTTATGATAAGCCAGATCACTGCAAGAGCTTTGATTAAGGGGGACTAAAGCCCAACAGTCTGGACCAACAAAGCAATGGATGAGGAAGAGAAGAAAGGCAGAGAGAAACTTGCAGAAGGGAGAACTGTAGACGTCTGTTCTCCCTGTGTGCACCCCACAGATACCCAGCTGCAGAGTTCTGCAAACCCTCTGCTGAACCAGACCTTCCCCCTCTGGCAACAGGTTCTCAAGGAAAAGTCCATCAGAAACTAGCATCTCTTTTGCCTTTCATTTTATCATGGGCTAGGTCAAGTAGATTGGGCAAGAGACATGACAGGGCCAGCTGACTTTGCAATGATGAATTTTTCATGCTGATTTCTCAGCCAAGATTAGCAAAATATTCTGTGTTTGTTGCAAGAACCTTTTATTTTATGTACATACCTGACATTCACCAGTACACCCCCTTGTATAAAGATTCCTGCTCTTCTCACAGTAAAATAACATAGTCTTCTTATCCCATATCCTTCCTTGTGTCTGATTTTGTACCTGATTTTTACGTTTGCTGCTGCAAAGGCATTTCTTAACATGGCAAGTCTCTTCTTCCACAGTAGCATGAACAGCCGCTGGTAGACTCCAGTGTGAGTTGCATGGGTCTAATCCAGGGTTAGGTCAATGCTGCTTGTTTCTCTAGGGTTAGGTTTTGTTTTTATCTTCTAGGTGTTTATGTTTCCTGATTCCCTGTTTGCAGGTAGGCGAGAATGAACAAAGTCCAGATCCCCTGGACTCTGACCCCAGGCGAATGACTGCCTCCCCTTTATATATAGAGTCTGCAGTAGCCCAATATTCCCTTTCTTCCCCAACACTAAGGCGAGTGTGTGCTACTTTAACAAAACAGATGTTTTATCTAAAAGCTTTGGAACCTTACAAGTGAATCACAAATGCATTTTCTACCTCAACTAACAAAAGGAACTAAAACATAAAGAGATTCCTGAAGAGGGGAATGCAACACTTTAATGCTGCTGAGAGAATGACAGGGAAAAGGGTCCAACACTATTTTAAGATCACAGAGGAAAGGAGAGAACCTGCAGAGGTTTTCTGGTCATCTTGGAACAAGGAAACAAGGATTTAAGAGGACTAAAAATGTCTTTTTGCACTTTTTAAAATCCTTCCAGCAAAAGACCAATACACCCACTACCTTTTTCTCCCTGCACACAGAGAAACTGAGGCAAAACACAGGCAGCAGACAAAGGTTTGGTGCACTCTCACACACATGCATTGGTGGCAGCAGTGCCTACACTGAAATTCTATTTCCAGGGTCAAAAATTATATTCCCTTCCCTTGTTGTAGGTGGGGAGATGTTTGACATTCAGACCCAGCCAAAATCCCCTTTCAGGTGCTGCTGTCCTTCATATTTCCCGTAAGTGACAAATTTCCCTTTGTCACTTATTTCAGTCTAGTTGTGTTGAAATAACCTACCTGGTTCAGACTGGGACACAGCCATGCCTCCATTTTCCACCATGCAGGATGTTTGGGGCAAGATGATGATCTGGATGAGTCTGCCTACTCCAGGACAAGTATACATCCCCCGAAATCCAGATGCTTTTGTCCACCCTTCTTCATTGAATCACATCACTCCCTTGGAGGCTATCAATCACCTTCTCTTTCAAAGCTGTGAGAGAGATTTCATCCAGTCTCCTCCTTCTTGTGCCAGCTGCCTTCAACCTATTTACTAATTCATGGGCAGGAACACGTTCCTCTCCCTTCCTTCTTGGAGGGGAAGCCTCCTTGTTCCATTCTTGCTCCAGGGTCACCTCTGTGTTGAGAGCTGATCTTTGTGTTGGGAAGGGCAGCAGTGAAGTTCTCTCCTACTCATGGTGGAAGCCTGCGTACTTTGGGGACCATTCTGTTTCACTGCACCTAAAATGCTTTCCTTCCTCACAAGACTTCCCTGAGTTTCAAGATATTTCTACTTAATTACAGGCCTCTTCATGGATGGGATTTTATTCTGTCTTGACAGGGTGAGATTTCTCCTCAGAACTCTATTTTTCACTTGTAAAGAGATGGTTTATTAATTAGTATAATTTAATATTTAGACAGCCTTCTAGAGGTGTCTGGTGATTTGGCAACATAAAAAAGGCAGTCCCTGGTCTTAAATGTTCACAGTATGTTTTTAGATGACACTGTAAGAGATAAAAAAAGGCCAATGCCAAGGCACTATCTGAAGTATGAAAATACAAGAACATGGAGATGTTTCATGTTCAAGGCATATGTCTTCTTGGTTTCATTCTTCTTTGTAATATAGAGTTGTGGTTTATAAAAAGGTATATTAATATGCATACATCACTTAGGAGAATAACTGAACATAAGGAATGTGTCACCAAAGCAAAATAAAATAAAGCTAATATCAAACTTTCAGAGGTTCTATCACAACAGAGAAAGTAATTCCTTTAGAAAGAAAAATCCAGATGACCAAAGAGTAGATATATTTCCACAGATCATGAAATCCTTTTTAAAATGGTAAAGTTTTTTAAAAAAAACTTTGGAGTGCTTTTTATTTGCACCAGGTTTTCTTGAAGCAGTGTTACTTTTCACAGCTTTACTGAAAAAGCCTGAAGTGCAATACCATTTTTTTTTGCTCTGTAAATAGGAGTGGTGATTCCAGGGTTTACATGTTAATCCGACCTTCAGGCTGTAAGGAAAACATAAAGTTTATGGGACTATCAGTAGCATTCTTGTAATGCTGAACACAACATTGTGGGAAAGGAAGTGTATGTTGCACATAAGTGAGTGAATGAAAAAGTAAAACTAAGTCAAGGGGGAGTCTGAGTTAATCGGGGGTAAGTAATCAAGCAAAACAAGGCAAGTAAAACTAAATGGCGGACATAGAATAGTTAGCAAAAGAAGGTTTTGTTGCGAACAAGGGGCAAGGATGGGACAAATTTAGATGAGCTGCAAAATTCCTGAGGTTCATCTGGAAATCATGTCAGAAGGTATTTAGAGTGCACAGCCAGAATGGAGCAGTGAAGAGTTCTGCATATTTTAAAATTTAAAATAAATAAGGTATTCAAAGACTTATGGGCTAGCATTGAAAATGTAATAAAAATTGTGTAGAAAATATTTCCTGAAGGAGAAATCAGGGGTCATTAAAAGGTTACTTTTAACTAATGCTGCTTGATTGGTTGTTAGTGTTCAGCTTCCTCTGAAGTGACAATGCGTTAGGGTGACCGTTGCCCTCTTCCAGCAATTATTGGTGCTCTGGCAATTGCACTCAGTTTTAATCAATTAGAGTTCTGAATGGTGCTTTTCTTGGTTTCAAACAAAAGAGCCAACTGTTGGACCAGAGATGTCCACTTCTTTTTGGCAGCTTCCTGTTTCTTTCGGAAAATTTTGAAGACCCTGTCGGGTTCAGGAATGATCATGGTGAATCCCTTCTCCGTTAGTATGGCACTCATTATGTGATATGCATTCCTGCAGAAATACATATAGTCAACAGAAAACAAGAAGACAAGAGCTGCCATCCTGGACCAGAGTGAAGGTCCATCTAGCATCTGATTCCAAATCTCCACCAAGGTGTGGGGATTGCTGTCTTAGAGAAAGGTTTAATATTTTCATAGCTGGGAGGTAAGGGATAATATTTCTCCTTTTCTTCCCTCTCCTACTCCAATAGGTCTGTTTTCTATCTGTAATATTTAGATTTTGGCTTAAACTTTGAAGAATGAGGTTGAAGAACCAGGATGTATCGGTTAGCAATATTTATAGCTCTGGATATTCTTGTTATCTGTATGAATATAAATCTTATCATAACCCCACTTATTCATCTCTAGCAGGAGTTCTCAGGTTCAGGTGCATGTGTTATTAATGATGCATAAGCTATCTCAGAAAACAAATGCTAGCTCAACGCTGAATGTCCCCATGGAAAACGTCCATGAGTATCCTTGGATGGACATGGTAGTGCTGCACCATTACTCGTGTCAAGTGGTGAGCCAGGAGACTCCTTATCAGAGGCAAACACTGTGCAACACTAGTTTCAAGATACAGTTTTCACCGACAGAATCAGCTTGAAGTATTTTTATTTTCCTACGATGTGTTCCTGCCCCATATTTTATCATGATATCTTCTCAATTATGATAATGCAGCAGCTTGTGTAGTTGTCTTCTGAAGTGACTCTGGGAACTGCTGCAGCTTGCAGAGGACCAGACTTGGAAAAGCTGCATTACTTCCCTGTTCCAGTTCACAGCACAGCCAAGCAAACAGTTATGCCTGGACAACTAGCTGAGACTAGATGACTAACTTCTCTGCTGCTGTTGTTTCATGATACGAATCTCCTATTGTTTTCCTCCACTCATCCATCTGTATCCATCTATTGTTGTATTTAGAATGGGAGAGGGCCCCCTTTCTGTTCAAGTCCATAGCAATTTGAGGACCATGGGATTTGGTCCCTGCTTGAAACTCCTTCAATTCTTACATTAGTAGTAGTAGCTGAAAGACTTACCCCCAAGCTTCTTGGAAGGCCATAAAACCTAATCCTTCCATAAAAGTTTTTTTTTTCTTATGTTTATTAAGTTAAATACTGTTTTCTGTGTAAATCTCTAAGTGACAATATATGTATATATTTTTTCATATGAAAAAACACTACTTTTATATAGACCTAGATATGCAGTATATGATCATAGATTAGACACACAGGAAATAAGACTAAACAAAATGACAAGTCAAATAAAATCACCAGGATAGTAGACCTGGGTGAACAAGTTGATGTTTTTATTTGATTACCAATTTGAAGGGGATGTTTTGTTCTTGTTAAAACAGAGATTAGTTTTGGGATTGAGGAACATTTCAAAAATATTTGAAAGTAATCTTAATTCAATAACAAGGAAAGCTTTTTCATCAAAGGTTTCCTTACATTCAATGACCTCTCCCATCAAGATGAAGTGTATTTGAAACATAGGTGAAAAAAAGGAAAGTTTTGAAAATTCAAGAAGAGAAATATTTACCAGTAATGTGGAGTCTGCTTCTGAGATTTCTTCTGCAATATACTAATATGCAAGGTAAAAGGAGCAGAGAGCAGCAAAGAAATTGGGTTTGGTTTTCACCAGTTCAAGCATATGTTCAGATGAGAAATATATGGGATGACAGCTGTAATTAAGAAATTTGCAGCAGATCCATAGGGGCACAGTTTCACAACCACCCTCCTTTACACCCAGCCACTCACCAAATTCAGGTTCTCTTCCCTCTTTTTTTTTCTGCTGGCACAAATGTGTTTGTGGAGGTGCAGAGTCGGATGAAGTGACCTGAGTGTAAACTATTCTGACAATGAAATGCCTGGTAAGAATTGGGGGAAAGAGATGAATGCCATGAGAGAGGGCTTTTAAAGAGGATGCTTCCCTCAAGGACCAGCCTGTGTTTTGGATGGCTTGATGTGACTGTGGGACTGCTATGACTGGCTCAAGTAAGAGTTTTCTTCCTGTTCCATGGCAGCTTTAACTCCTCTGCTGAGAAGTGGCTGCTCATTAAACCACAGTGACTCAAACACTGTGACACTCTGTATAGCTGAATTCAAGACCAAAAGCATCGTCTCTGGGAGTCTTGCAGGAGAAACCATGTGTCCAAATTTTATGGTGCTGTGAAGTCTATATAAGCTTATGAGTTTGGACTTAAGACTTAGTAAAAATATAGTTACTGTAGCTCACATTTAATGGATGTGTAGCTCACAAGGCATCATATATTAGGAATAAAAATCAGAGAATAGGGAATTCACTCGTCAGAAAACAAAAAAAAGCCTGTTCTTGTTCCTGTCCCCCGGCATGCCTTTCCCACCAGATTCTCCCTTGCCACTGGAGGACTACACTCCTGGGATGCAGCTCTTTTCTTTCCCCTCCTGAAGTATTCATTAAAATCGATTTAGTGGTGTAAAATTCAGTGGCACCCAACTCACAGGTTCATAGCATTTCTATGTTTAGAAACCTGGTGGTTTTTAAAAAAAGCAATAATTTAACCTCACAGGATTAAAAACAACCTTTGACAATCTCCAGTCCCTAGGTGTGAAAGATTTGGTAGGTAGCTGCCAGAACATTCAACTTTGTGTACTGAATAGTTAAGATGCAGTGATCTGTGTTTCAGGGAAGTGAAGCCTTTAATTAGCAAATGAGTCATTAGAGAGCTTTCTGTTGACACCTGACACCAGCAGGAACACCTGAGACTGACCTGGACACTGTTTCTTCAAGGTGAACTGTGAAGTAGTGAAGAGATCTTTTTTTTGTTTCTGTACAGCACACAAGGAGGTCTTGATACCTGCAATGTCATAACTTGTTCTTCAAAAAAGTCTTCTAGGGAAAGCAGGACAAAGGAATCTCTAATCGA
Organism: Strix aluco; assembly: GCF_031877795.1. Lineage (NCBI taxonomy): Eukaryota > Metazoa > Chordata > Aves > Strigiformes > Strigidae > Strix > Strix aluco. Next base: position 11,416,191 of record NC_133931.1, on the reverse strand, counting down.
AAAATAATAATAATAATAATAATAATAATAAATAATAATAATAATAATAATAAACCCTTCAAAAAACCTGATTAATTTTTGCAAGAGGAGAGGGGGCTGGAATTTAAGGTAGAGATGATCAAGGTACATCAGTATTGTTGTGACACCAAGACAGTTCTTATTTTATCAGTAAAATATAGGAACATCCTCCCAGAAGAGCATACAGTCAAAATGCAGAGTGGCAGGTCTGCAACACTAATTAGTGCTGCATTATAGTAGCAGATCTAGACAGCGTGACAGGTTGCACCAAGGACTCGATGTCCACACCATCTGCATTTTGGGGGTTATTTTAGACTACCTAGAGTCTGCAGGCTGAATCACAATACTTAAGCTGTAGGTAAATTTTCCTTAGCCTTTGGTTCACGGACAGTTTCATATGCCATGTTTAAGGCTAGAAGGCACACTCAAGCACAGAAAAGTCACACAATTAAGCACTTCCTGCCTGTGTTCGTTTTCCAATCAAGATATCTGTGTCTAAAGAGTCCCTAAAAAAATGAGAAGAAAAGAAAAAAAAGTTATTTTGATAAATAACGTACCCTTCAGTAGGATAGAAGAGGGAAACCTTTTAAGGATTGACTAAGAGGTTTCTCTCTGCTGCATAGTAGGAATTATCTCTAGGGGACAGGGAATACTACTAAACTTCATACAGTATCTCAGCAGGCTTACCTTTTCTCCACAGGCGCTGTTTTTCTCCCACAAAAAATCACTGGATCAGATCCTGAAGAATCAGTCTACTGCACTTGTGCATGAAGGTGGCTTTACCTTCCAGTTCATGATGCCATGTAACTGCTTTTAATAATGAAAAAATAAGTATTTTTATTTACTATTTTTCTTTTACTTATTTAAGGTCCAATTATTTTTTCAGCTTCAATGGCATAAATTTAAAATGGAATTACTCTACATTCACAGGCACACTCCTGGGTCCTGAATTTGTCTTGCTGTGTTTGTGTAAAGAACGTCTGTCACATGCTTCTTCAGATCTCTTTTTCCTCCCTAGATAGCATACACAGAAACAGAAGGATTTTAGTGGAGTTTTTCTGATTTATGCTATCATGCTGAGTGGAAGTACCTCTGTCTGCGATCATGGGCATTACACAAGTGGTAAGCCCTGCATGTCTAGGATGAATAGTGTGAATTGTGAGACCCTCCCTCACACATGCTAAAGGCTTAGCTTGACAGTTTAATATTTAATCATGAGTTTTAATAAACTTTTTTGTTTCCCCTGTGGCAATCTAGACTATTGCAGGGTGAATCAGGAGCTATGAGGAAAACATCAAACAGCAAATCCGTGGGAGAGAGGATGAGTCTGAGTCAATTACCAAAGCTGTGCTGATGTGACCATGCCGCATAGCTTAGTTTTCAGAGTCAGAGTGGAAAAGGTCTCCCTTGCCATACACCCATGCTGTGAAACCCTTAAAGGGGATTTTCCTTTACATTTTTGTTGGCTTCTGAGGGCTTTGGATCAAGCATGTGTGCCATAGCTTACCATGTCCTGGGGAAAAAATAGAGAAAGACAACATTAAGTTGACTGCATTGGTTGACAGTCACCTTTGCAAGACCCAGTCTCTTGAAAATCAGTGAGAAGCTGCTGCTGTGACCTGCTGGTGAACTGCAGAGAGGAGGGAAGAAGCAAATATTCCAAGGAGTTGAAGCAGGACATGCACTTGCATCTGATCCGAAATAACTGCTGTACCAAGGAAAAGTGAATGTAGCCAGAACAGCCAAGCTGATATTTCATGACCTTCTGATTGCAGAGTTCAACATATCTTAATTTCTTTTTTGCTTGAGGCTTCTAAGTTGGGGGAGGAGGAGTTAGCAGTAGTGAAGCAGGAGAGAGTAAATTTCCTTTCTAAAAAATATTCTTCTTCCGGTGGAAGCAGTGTATTGTTTCTTGAAATGGACAAAGTTATTTTCTAACTTCCCTGTATCCTGTCACCTGGGCCTTCCTTCCTCCTCCTGATACTGCAGTAAAATACACAAACATATGACCTATGCATTATTTGCATCATGGCAGGATTTATATTCTAGTCGAGGGTGGTGATTTATACTTGCTGGATTTTCTACAGACCACATTCCAGATGTGGAATGAATTTTACTGGCATTTATTAGTCACTAGGGGTGGCTGAGGATGGCTTCCTTTATACCCCTGACATTTATGCTCTGGTGTAGCTTCCCTTTTCCTTTCAGTTGTTTTTCCTTTTAAAAGAGTAAAAACAAAAGGAAAACAAAAGGAAAAGAAGTCCATTCTATAGCAGTGCAGACCTAATGGGACAGATTATGTTTATGGAGAAGGACATTTGGGACAGTAATCCCATTCTTCTAATAAGGAAAGAAAAAAAATAGAACTGATTACCTTTATTAACAAGCTGTTGTTAATGCTTCCAAGATTTTAATCACCTTTACAAATGTGGTGGTGTCAGCACTGACTTTCTAAGCTTGTCTGTTCTGACAACTGAGCTTTAAGTCAATGTGATAATAGTGAATCCTTAACTATTCTCTTACAAATCGAGAGCTAGGTGAAAATTTTAACTTAAAGGAAAGGGGTGAGATAAGTCTTCCTGAAAGGACAAGAAGGTTGTTGATTATTTTTTACACATAGAATATCAAAAGGTTGATTTTATGGCCAGAACAAAAGAAACTTAGACTTGAGACACTCCACAAGCTGGGTGAAGGACCATGTTCAGACTGCCTGTTGTGGGGAATGCAAGTAACGTAAGTTCAAGAGAACAATAAAATGAAATCCAACTTGCATGTGGATTTCTTGAGGCTCATGGGAAGCAGAAGAGAGCTGCTCTCTTCTTTGTGAGTGTGATTACTGTGTGCTTTTAGCCCGAGGTCTAAAAGGGTGTGAAAACGGATGGGTTGCCACATATGACCCAAAATTTACAGAGCAACAGAGGGAGTGATCATGGAGAAAGTGTGTGGGAGAAGGGGGAAGAACGGAGAGAGGAAACTCTTTTGGTAAAATCAAACAGATTTGGTAGATAGAGATGGGATTACAAAGCCAACCAGCATTACATGGGGGTTAATCCACCCACTGCTATTCCTCCCAATTTGAAATTTGATTCCTATATTGCAGCAACTCTTGAAGTCCTGCCTGAGAACTTCTGTTTGCTCAAACCTGGTATGCCAAAGGCTAAGAGGGGTTGGTAATTGGGTTGAACATTGTGTCTGTGTTTGGTAGAGAAGGTCTAATGGAAGTTTTGCTTTCAAACTAAAATTGAACTGTAAAATTCTGATATAAATTGGGTGCTTGCTGACAGCCAGCAGATGCTTGACTTCCTGCTTGATTTTGCTGTGCCTATACTGCCTTTCTTATACTGCCTTTCAGTGGGGAGATGAGCTGCCACAAGCATAGTTCCCAGTGAAATCGGAAAGAGGGTTCCTGTGAACATTGATGGGGGGTTGAGTCCAGTTCTTGTGCCACTGACAGAGCCCAGAAATGGTGACCACTGGAGACTGGTAGACCTATTTTATGGTATGGCTTCTTTAAGAATGTACCATCAGATTAGGTCGGGTAGACCCTGGGGAAGCAGAAAACAGCTCACTGAAGTTTTTCAGGGATGAACTCAGTATGAGAGCACAGGATAAGTATAAACAAATAAGTAAGTGAAGAAGTGGCTGAAGCAGATAAGAAGAACAGCTCAGGGAATTATTTATAAGACATGAGAAAACAGACAGCATACGTGACGGGTTTAGCACTGATGGACCCATTAGCTACAGAAAGTACTGAGTTTAAAGAGTCTAAAATCCCTGTGACAGCTGAGATCAATAGGAATCTGTTCTCTTTGGTATTTATTAGATGAAGGTTAGGTTAATGGATTAACTTGTCAGATGAATTTGATAGTTGGTTCATATAGGAAATACTAGCCCTTACAGGAAAATATTAGTTGACTCTTTTGACCATGACCTAGCACATTAAAATAGGGCAGGTCTTTGCCCTGTGTTGCTTTTGAGAAAAAACAAATTGTGTAAGTGGGTTTGGGAGTCTGATGCATATGTTTGCAGTGTGGATAAGATTATTTCTCATGGCCAATAACCAAAACAATAACAATAAGCAAAAAACCCCAAAACAGCTGACGCTGTGATTTACCCTTACAGAGACAGACTCAAAGCAAGCACATTGCCACATTGATTCACTGATCCGCCAAGACCAGTGTAAATCCTCGTTATCATTTCAACAGATGCTAGATCAAACCTCAGCTTCTCAGACACTGTGCTTTGGCTCAGCTAGTGAAGTTGCTTTTCCCATTACAGTCTGTGGGTCAGAATCAGGGTCAGTGTCAGGTTCTTGGTGAAGCAGATATCTGACTGCTGGGTGCAAAAATGCTCATGGTGCTGGTGCTGTTAGGACCTGGGACAGACAGGCTGGGGTCATGGGAGGAGCTGGGGTATCTGTGGAAGGTGAAGAAAAAGCAACACTGCTGCCGCCATGCATCTCATCACCTCGGCTGCATCCCCTGGCACAGCCCTGCAATCCTGCTCAGCCTCTTCCCTATCGCATCTGCCCCCTGCAGCCGGAGCAGCAAAACGCTGTTCTGTCTCTGAAAAACGTTGAGCAAGCCTGGGTTGGAAGTCGCTGTGCTAAAATCAAGGCAGAACAGTGATGTTTATCTGATGGTGCTTCTCAACCTTTTTATTTAAAATAAAAGGCCAGTGGTGTGTAGTCAGTGATTATTTCTTTGCTTCTGGACTACCAACTCATGTCACAAGTTTTGAGAATCCTAGTTCTGTTAACAGTTGGGTCAAGGTGCTGTGCGTTTTAATCCTGTATGTTTTATGTATTAGCTCTATCACAGTCTGTAATGCTGCAGCTGTGTTTATAGCTGTCTATATGCCTGGTATTTTCCCCCTACTGTGTGCTGTGGTGGTCAAGATAATACCACCTTTAAAAAATATGCTCTTGAGAGGCTGAGATCTCCAAGTCCTGGAAATGAGCAGTCACTAGTAGGGTTTGACCAGGTTTTATGTTTTTGATGTGAAAATTGCAGCAAGCCAAATGTTCTTAATTGTCGCCAGAGGACATTTTGAAGGCAGGAAGAGCAGCTAGTGGCCAGTCTCGCTAGGATACCACTGGGAGCAGTCAGTCAAAGAACCTGGGGAGAATTTAAGGTCCGAAAGTGAACACATATGAGGTAATGCCTGCCTATGGCACACCACGGCAGTGATGGCCTGCCTGCTGTCATGAAGCACATTGAGGCTCCTGAGTTGGATCTGCAATCAGGAGGCTGGCAGGGGGTTGTGCTGAATCCCAAAACACAAGAGGAAGCAAATGAATAAAGTCTGCTGTGTCTGAGCCCTTTCCTATTGCATTTGGTTTGCGTGGCAAGGTCTTGGTAGTGAGGGGGGCTACAGGTGTGGCTTCTGTGAGAAGCTTTTGGAAGCTTCCCCAGTGTCTGATAGAGCCAATGCCAGTCAGCTCCAAGACAGACCCACTGCTGGCCAAGGCCAAGCCCATCAGTGATGATGGTAGTACCTCTGTGACAACATGATTAAAAAGGGGGAAAAAAACCTTTGTAACACCAGCAGCAGTCAGAAGAGAAAGGAGCGAGAATATATGAAAGAAACAACTCTACAGACATGAATGTCAGTGAAGAGGGAGGGGGAAGAGGTACTCCAGGCACTGGAGCAGAGATTCCCCTGCAGTCCGTGGTGCAGCCCATGGTGAGGCAGCTGTGCCCTGCACCCATGGAGGTCCATGGTGGAGCAGATCTCCACCTGCAGCCCATGGAGGACCCCACGCTGGAGCAGGTGGATGTCTGAAGGAAGCTGTGAACCCATGGGAAGCCCACGCTTGAGAAGGCTTCTGGCAGGAATTGTGGCCCATGGAGAGAGGAGCCCACACTGGAGCAGGTTTGCTGGTAGGACTTGTGACCCCATGCTGGACCCATGCTGGAGCAGCCTGTTCCTGAAGGACTGCACCCTGTGGGAGGGACCCATGCTGGAGCAGTTTGTGAAGAACTGTAGCCTGTGGGAAGGACTCACATTGGAGAAGTCCATGGAAGACTGTCTCCCATGAGAGGGACCCCATGCTGGAGCAGGGGAAGAGTGCAAGGAGTCCTCCCTCTGGGAAGGAAGGAGTGGCAGAAACAATGGGTGATGAACTGACCACAACCCCCATTTCCCATCCCCCTGCATTGGTGGAGGGGCAGAGGTAGAGAAATCAGGAGTGAAGTTGAGCCTGGGAAGAAGAGAGGAGTGGGCAGAGGTGTTTTAAGGTTTGGTTTTATTTCTCATTATCTTACTCTGATTTGATTGGTAATAAATGAAACTGATTCCCTAAGTCAAGTCTGTTTTGCTCATGACAGTAATTACTGAGTGATGTCTCCCTGTCCTTACCTTGATGCATGGGCCTTTGTGATGGTTTAGCCCCTGGCGGGGTCTGAGACACGCGCCCGCTGCCCCTCCCCCACAAAGGGAGTGAAATACAAAGCCCCGAGACTGAGATAAGGAGAGGTTTAATACAGCAGTGCAACAGCAACACAGCAAACAACAACAACAATAACAGTAATAGTGATAACAATGAACAGAGCAAAATATATACCGATACAGCAGTGAGAGAACCGGCTGCGCCAACCCACACGATTACCGATTCTTCCTGCTCTCCCGCCAGGATGTGACGTCCGCATGGTATCTGAATAACCCAGCTAGAGCTTCCCCCCCACTGCTGGGGAAACTTAACCCTATCCTGGCTAAACCAGGACAGCCTTTCATTGTATTTTCTCTTCCTTATCCAGTTGAGGAGGGGGAGTGGTAGAGCAGCTAGCCAGGGCTAACCCAACACAGCTATTCAGAGACCTAGGTGTGTAGATCACAGGGTTGTGAAAGCTGTTCACCCTTGTGCTACATCAAGAGTATTTTTGAAGGAAAAAACTTGGGGAAGCCAGTGGAGTTTTTATTATAATCGGAAAGAAAATAGCAATACCTGAGGCTGTGATTTGTCAAGAAATGCTATCAGTAGCACAAAAAAAGACACAGGAGACTGACCTCTTCCAATTACAGGCTCAGAGACTGGGTAGTCCTTTCTGTATCTGTCTCCTCCAGGACATGGCAAAGGATGTAGCTTTGACATCCTTGTTTGAATGGTTTATAACCTACATCTCCAAGCACAGGCTGGAAGGACCTCGGTCTGCAAGGGGCTGTGCAAACACGTAGACATTCTTGTACCAGGAGATTTCCACAGATGTGGTGTGTCTAAGCAGACAAGCAAGGCAGTGTTTTATTCATTCAGATTGCCCTCAGAGTCAGCTGGCTTGTGGCATACCTTAAGTCAACTTTGAACTGCATGTTGCATTTCTTATTCTCATCAGAGGCTGTGGAGTTATAAAACACAGCTCTGCCTGCTTTTGCTAGACTTTCCCAGGCTTCCTTCAAAAAGATAAGTGGGGCCCTTGGGGTATTAGCAGAAGTAGGTAGAATGTATTTCTCCCTTGGCATATGCAGCCAGAAGCCAGCCAGCATCTGTCCTGGAGGTGAGTTAGGAAAGGATTGTGACAGAGGAAGATGCAGAGGCATGACCCAGAAGAGATGACTAATAAAAAATGACTTAAGAGCTCTTCTCCAAGGATCAAAGGTTAAGTCTAGGTCAATTGTAATAACTGCATTGCTTCACCAGTCAGGACATGTGCAGTGTCCTAGAGGAACATTTAAGCATGTTCTCAAATGGCATTAAAATGGCTGCCATTTGCAAAAGATTTGGTTCCCCCCTAGTTTAGCAGGTATAGTTTTACACCAGACTGAAGCTTCTCAGTAACAGGGTCACAGAATGATTTCTTTTCTCAAAACGTTCCCAGTGAACAAGGAATTTTCATTGTGTAAAGCCAAGATCACCAAGTTCCCTGCAAGCACCCCCCCCCTTCAGCAGCATGCCTTGCAAAACATAGCAAGAGAAATGGGGAAACGTTTCCACTCCCATGGCTTAGACTATTATTTCTGCTAAATAGGAACTAAACGGTGTTTATTTACTTATCCTAAAAACAGATAAAAGAGTGCAGGAATAGCAAAATAAAGGGAAAATGTATGAATAAAGAAAGTAGGAGTCTGTTTGTCTGCACTATATAGAGTAGTGCTGTGGAGAGATACCCAAGCCAATGCAACATAAGCTACCCAAAGAATCAGAAGTAGGGCAGCATCCTATACAGAAAGGTTTTAAACACTAGAATCCTATTCAACTTGTAGGCATCCTTTGTCCTCTGCTGCAAAACTTGGCAATGCTGCTGCATGTTTCAGTTTCACACACTGGTTTGGGAAGTGCTGATTCAAAGAGAAGTTTTCCCTGCCAGTGCCTGAGCTTTGCTGCCTCACTCTAAATGGGAGTTTAGTCACAGCATTTTGCCTGACACATACCTGCCCACCCTGTTGTCATTAGCAGTTTGAGTATTTCCGTCTTACACAGGGGCACACAGTAAAAATATATTACAAAGGCTAAAAAGATTTAGTCATCATCAGCAGTTCAGTTAAGCCTACATAGCTGACTGCTTAGAAGAAATAAGATTCTTAATTGGATAGTTTTCTATCTGAAAAAGCAGTATGGCTTAATGTGGAACTTCTCCTAATGAAACAACTGTCCAGAAGCATCAGTGGGCAGCTCAGGGGGTGGCTAACTAGTCACTACAAAAACCTCTGTCCATCAGCTACTTACCATTATCTTTTTAAGGACACAGTTTCCCTCTCCCACACACACCCCCACCTCACTCCCCCCCCCCCCCCCCCCCCCCCCCCCCCCCCCCGTAGCATTGATTAGCACTATTGGACACTGCTGATTTGCACGTTAATAGGAGAATACGTTTCCTTTTGGTGTGGCTGGATGATAACCATGCTCAGTTTCAAGCTGATCTATCTGCAAAGCTACTTCTAGCGTTTGGCAAAGATGGGTTAATAGCTAGATGGAGCTATAGTATGGACAATTCTTCTCAGTTCCGCTTTGCACACTTATTTCTTATGCCCATCTGCCTTTGAACAATCTTTTATTTAGAAATTGTTCCAGCCATGTTTGTGTAGCGTGTGCTAAATGCTAAGTGTGGGTGAAGGAGAAACACAGGTTATTGTTATATACAATATGAGGGAGAAGGTCCTATTCTGTTATTCCCTATGATACTAACCTAGCCTGGGGACCTCGCTGGAATCAATTCCATTTCATTGTGAAACTGTGATAATTAAAATACCACTTAAACTTAATTCTCCTCACAGAACTATTAGTCAAGACTTTTCAGACCTTTATGTGGGCAATTTTCACTTCCATTCACTCCAGTAGAACAGTATTGGACCAGTGTTAAGTAATTCTGATAATCCTCCTATAAATATCTGTGAAGGGAGTCAAAAATTGTTGGCAATTTCTTCACTATGTGTGGCATTCCTGGGATTATTCCAGATTTTAAAGCAAATGAAATCTTGGTTTAGACATTATGATGAATGATGCAGAGAACTGAGACCATTTCCCTTTTTTCCTGGTTACGTTGGGAACAAGCAGGTATTTAGAACTTTGTTTGCTATTTGAATCTATTCAAAAAGAATATTTTACTGGGCAAGTGAATGACAGACTAAAGACTGTTCATCAATTACGTATGACATATGCTCACCACAGACACTGATAATCAGAAGTACTGATAATCAGAAGTCAGTGTGGATGTTGTTTTTCCTGGCTACGGGAACTACATATAATTTTCTTTTTTTGATGTGAGAAGTTATCAACTCATGGAGGAGGAAGAGGAAATATGTGTGTGTAGGAAATAACCAAGACTAAAAAAACTGAAGACGTGTAGGCCCTGTTCTTTATTCTTTCACAAAAGGAAATAGAGAATCTAGAGATAAACTCGGTGTCTGGTTAAGCTGTATCAGTCCCAGAAGTCCTTCCTGCCTGGCAGAAGAATGTCAGGAGAAAAGCTAAAACACTTGAAGCACATTATTTATTGGTAACCAGATTTTATGTACGTATATTTATTATAACAGCCTTTTCCCATAATTCCCACTGCATGTCTAAGTACAGTACTGTTTATGATGCCTTTTATCTTGTATGACTGTCATTCCATTTGTGAGTAAAAACACTGAAATTTCATTTTGGGGAATTTCATTTTCCTAGCCAGTATCAGGTTTGGTATATTAGTAACTCCCAAACTAGTATACTGTAACTCACGAGAGCTTACAGCACTCCCTGTGTGTTGCCTGAAATGTGCCTGCCATGTGCTGGGTATTTTCTACATGTGATCTAGTTTAGGCTTGCAATTTGGAGGTGGTTAATGCTAAGTAAAGGCTTATCTATGCCTACTTCAGTGGACTTAGCTGCCTTTCTGCTTGATCAATGACATACTGTCTTGCTCATGCTGAGATTTTTCCACTCTTTCCTTTTGCATGACACTCAGTAATGTCCTAGAGCTCAAACATCAGGGGACTGAATGGCCTGAGGGTCATGGCCACCACCTCAGGCCCTACTCACAGAAACACAGCTTGTGGTCTTGGGTCTGATCTGAGTGAAGCAAGGGAATCTATAAATTTCTTTTGCCTGGAGGGACTTGATGAGAGCTTCAAGATCCTGACATCTTCCTGGAAACTTCCCTGCATTCTGGTGAGCTTCCCGCTAAGAAAAGCCTAACTAGTTTATTTCTCTTTTCAGTTTCACAACCCTAAAACAAGGTTATAGGGAACTAGTGTGAATGCTGGCAGCATCGGGCTGAAAGGAGGTTACCTGGTATGTACAGATACCCAAGGCAGGATCTGCTATACCCAGGCCACTCCTGATAGATGTGCATCTGACCTGTTTTTAAGGACCTCCAGTATAGAGGCATCACAGCATCCTCAGGCAATTCCTGTGCTTTTCTATTCTTATCATTAGAAACTATTTCCTAATGTCTGACGTAAATTTTCCTTGCCACAAGCTGAAGCCTTGTCTTGCCCACTATAACCAGAAGCTACTTGAGTAGTTACCTACTCACTTCCATTCCCACTGAATGCAATTTTGTCCTTTAATTCTGATGTAAAGGTGGACAGTGACTATGTTTCAGGAGTGGAACAGACGTGTTTACAAACATTCCTCAAAGCTTTACTAATTCTTGGCATTAGGGACCAAGACCATCATCTCTAGTGCTGCTGTGTTCAAAGTACAGTTGTCTTCACATGTACAGGGATCAGAAGAGACTTTTAAAGCTAATGCAGGCATAGACAATACAGGTAGAATAGCAAACATTTAGTTAGGTAATGCCAAAAAGGTAGAAGGTAATTTCATTTTGACTGGTTGGTTACATTTGGTGTCTGAACAAAAGTTTACTGAATATAATGAGGGCATGTGTACTTTGTTGCTTAAAATTAGGCCAACAAATCTTTCAGGACTTACCCATAGCTTCAAGCCTTCATCAAACCAAACCTGTCTCTTGGAGCAGCAAATCCTGGGTATGTTGAATACCTTAACATAAGTTCAAGCTCTTTTTCATGGAGCCTGGACTTGAATGGTTTTGAACCATTATAGACCCATCTGCTGTCAGGTATATCAGTCTTGACTCTTCCTAGCCTAGCACAGAGGTTGTGATAGGGATTCATCTGTCCTAGTATCAGGTGACAACAGTGTAGTTCCTACATCTGAACTACTTAACATAGAATCACAGAATGGTTTGGGTTGGAAGGGACCTTCAAAGTTCATGTAGCCCAACCGCCCCACCGTAGGCAGGGACATTTTTCACTAGATCAGGTTGCTCAAAGCCCCGTCCAACCTGACTTTGAACACTTTCAGGGATAAGGCATCCACGACTTCTCTGGAAAACTTGATCCACTGTCTCATCACCCTCATTGTAAAAAATGTCTTCTTTATGTCCAATCTAAATCTACCCTCTTTTAGTTTAAAACCATTACCTCTTGTCCTGTCACTACGGGCCCTGGTGAAAAGCATCTCTCCATCTTATAAGGCCCCTTTATATATTGAAAGGATGCAAGAAGGTGTCCCCAAAGCCTTCCTTTCTCCAGGCTGAACAACCTTAACTGTCTCAGCCTTTCTTCATAGAAGAGGTGCTCCAGCCCTCTGATCATTTTTGTTGGCCTCTGAAATTGCTCCAAGAGGTCCACACCTTTCTTGTACTGAAGATCTAAGTAGGATGCAGTATTACAAGTGGGGTCTCACAAGAGCAGAGTAGAGGGACAGAATGGCCTCCCTTGACCTGCTGGCCACACTTCTTTTAATGCAGCCCAGGATACAGTTGGCTTTCTGGGCTGCGAGTGCACATTGCTGACTCATATCTAATTTTTCATCTACCAATATCTCCAAGTCTTTCTCTGCAGGGACGTTCTCAATCCATTCATGTGTCTGCCTGTACTGATTCTGAGGATTGCTCCGACTCAGGTGCAGGACCTTGCACTTGACTTTGTTGAACTTCATGAGGTTTTCACTGACCCACTCCTCAAGCCTGTCAAAGTCCCTCTGGATGGCACATCCCTTCCCTGAAGCCTATTAAGTGTACTTGCTGGCCTTTTGTCAGGGGCTGTGTCAACACAGCCAAGTTCTTGTGACCAAACATAGTCATCTCCCTGAGCTGCGTTGCATGCAGTCTGTGTTAGTTGCATTGACTAATTCTCTGTTCTCTGCGAAAACAGTCCAAGATGACTTGTGTAGATGTAGATGCCTTCACTTGAGACACCTACAATTAGTCACATATATCCCTCATGTAAAATGAAGCCACAAGTATTCAGTGCCAAGCTAGTGCCAGCAATATTGATAGTGTATGAGTGGTAAGGTTTGCTATGCTTTCACTTGTTCTTGAATCACTTGATAGGACAGGCGCAGATGGAGAATTTTTCCCTCCATTTCAGAGGGCTCTGCATAGGCTCTAGTTCACAAAATTCAGTTTGCAGAAAGTCTGTTTGTCTTTAAATTAAAAAAAAATATTTTGTGGAATAACTCACAGTACACGGGTGCCTCAGAGTCCCAGTTAAAATCTTAGAATGGATGTGCAGGTTTGAGGGCTTCGTTCTGCAGAAAGGTAAACCACTAGCAGCTTGACTCAGAAGTTCATTTGAGTGGTTTCTACACTGTAAATTTATCCAGAATTAGTTTGGCAAAATGTAACTACAAAACAAGAAGTCTCATGATTGCTTACATGTACATTGCAAACTGCAGAAGGTTCTACACTGTGAGGTAGTTTGCCACCCACTTATAGGGAAAAATCCCAAAGCCTAGAAATGCAGATGAAAACTTTTCAGCAAAGAGTTAAATAGAGCCAAGCAGAAAATCTCTGTGCTTTCCGCTTTATTGCATGCAGAGGCCGGACACACTATCATTTTGTTAATGCCGCTATTTGGATAGCTCTTGTTGGATGTACTTGAAGCACTAAGTATCTTGATTCATAGATATTTTCTAAGCAAGGCTATTTCTGTGACATTGAGTTGAACTTGAAATTGGAAGTGTCAAACGAACTATTTTGCTGTTTTCTATCTAGCTGGCTGCAATTTTTCTGTACGAAATGTGATCTGATCATCTAAGGACCCTAACCGGGGAAAATAAAATGTTTTATCACCAGGAATCGCTTCAGATGACTTTCCAGAAGTTGTAAAAGGCTGCTGTGGTGGGCTGTCCTGTTTGTACTCGTGGATGAGATATTTTTGCTGTAGTGAATCTGCAGTATTAGGGTGCATGTCTGTCTTCTCTTTGTCTGTCCAACCCTGTGGGTTTCTGCTAGGAGATGAAAGCTCCTCATTGCACCTATGATCTTATTTTGGTCTCGTCCATCAACTCCCAACCACTTCAGACTATGAAAGAGTGTAGGATATGATCCCTTGACCAGTTCACAGTGTACTGATGCCCTTTTTGGCTCTGTCAAGAAGAGAGCAGAGCTGGCGCCAAGGCTCCAAACTTCTTTCTGGTTCAGTACTAAGAAATCCCAGAAGCTGCTGCAAGTTGTCCCTCATCTCATGATTCCCTTGGCTCATATGTTGGCCTGACATCCAAAACCGATTTTATCAAATCTTCTTAAACTGTCTCAGCTCAAAACCCACTCTCTAGCTTTTGTTCCTGTCTCCTCCTAACCAGCTTGCTCAGGAGAAGTTTGGGCATGGTTTCCAGCTGGAGATGGTGTTATTATCTCACTGTGTCTCCTCTGTCAGTGAGTGGGAACTAGGGAGGTCACAGACTCTTGTCATTAACGTGGGACCCAGCTGTGCCTTTGCTGTCTGCTCCCACATTTCTTCCTGAGTATGACACCTGCAATACAGCCAAGCTAAGGTCCTGTGGGAAGGGAGAAGGGGGATAGATTGACATTTAAACATCTGAATTTTGTTCTTTCTCTCTTTTTCTCAGGAAGACCAATTTTAAAGTTCTGAGGAGACTCAGTCCTCCTGGCCACTCCTCTTTGCTGTTGCTTCATGTCTGTGCTCTGGTAAACAGTGAGCAGATTAAAATGATAGTCCCCATCATGTACTCACCTTGGAATTAGGTTGATTACTTCAATCCCATCCCCAGCACTGGAAAAGGGCCTCAGTCATGACTGCAGGTGAGAGGAGAACAGCTTCGAACCTGTCTTCATGATGCTAAGCTCAATGAAAACAACATTAAACCACAAGACAGAGGAAGGTTCAAGTTACTTCTCAGCTGGAAACTCTGGAGACACAGTAAACACAAAGCCTGCTGCTGCCAGGGAGTTGTTTGTTTGTGTTTTTTCTTAACAAAGCTGTTCTTCAGAATGGAGCCCTGCACTCCCCATCCTGCAATGGTAGCCTTAACCATAGCCCCTCTTGTGATAAAAACAGTGCTTGGAGAGGGGCAGGATGTGGCAGTCACCTATACCTTCAACTGTGTATTTTTTACACATCAATAGATGGATGCTTTTCAGGGGAAAAAGAGTGTGAACAAACACCATTGCAGCCCTCTTTGGCAATGGTGGGCAGATGTTTCTGGCTCCCAGGTCTTGTGTGTTTCCCACACAGCATCTTGCTTATTTAAGAGGGTGGGTCTGTCAAGTTCATGCTATGTTCCTGTCTCCTGTGAAACTTCCCAGCTCTGTGTGGGGTGAAAATTTCATTTCTCTAAAAGTCAGTTGTTGAGATCCGGGACATACTTCCATGTCAGCAGTTCAAATTTCCTATTAGGTATGAGAGCCGGGGCTGCTTCTGACATTAGCAAGGTCCCCCAAAATAGTTTTTCTCCACCTCTAACATCAGGAAAGAGCAATAACTTTTTTTTAACCCTTACTCCAGATCTCTATGCCAGAGAATACAGAAGTTAATTTTCTTCCTGACATTCCTGTGTATCACACCCTCATTACGACATCTTCTCTAGGAACATTCCTGTGCATGAGAAAGAATCGTGAATCTGAAGCGACTTTACTTAGTCTAACTCTGGTCAAAATTTCTGCCAGCAATTACTCTCATGCACAGCCATTGCTCATAGGTAGATGTGAAATGAGTTAAGGTTTATCTTCTCCTGTCAAAAAGGTTCAAAATATCAGAATCAAAAACGATGGGTAAGAGAAGAACATGGTGTGTGCTGGTGAGTTTGCTTAATTCACAAGTCAACAGCAGAAATCTTTTCTATGTCAGGCACATAAACACCTTTCGTAAACTGTCCCAGTGATTAATACACTGAAGAATGTGTCAGTCACAGCTGGAGCCATTGGAGTGTTATAGTCACTGGAAGGTGTATCATCTCAGGTGATCTTAGGGGATATTTCTCAGCTCTACTTTCCCAAGGGGTGGGCTCACACCAGCCTCCTGCTTCATGCACTCCTACCAGAGCACCCAACTGCCTGTGTGTAAAGGGATGCTGACTCTCTCCTCAGGAAGCAAACCTCTAACACAAGGCTGCTGTGCCAGCCCCTTGGCATGTTAAATACATGGTGGCTGGAGTTTCACAGATTTTCTGTCATTTTTGACAGTCTGAGACTTTGAACAATGACTATGATGAATGCTCAATTTTAAAACAGGGTTGTGCTTTCATTCCAACTATATCATCTTAGGAAGTCTGAAAGACATGTTTTGTACTCTTGGTAGGAAAAGTCAACACTCATAATTTGATCGAGATACTATGTCCCTTCCCTGAAATAAATACTGGAAGAGGAGGCCAGACGGAATCTGATCTTCACCAATGCTTGGAAGCTGGTTGTGTTGTACCCATAAAAAGGAGACTGTTAGATATGTCAAAGCGGTAGCACATATATATGACGACACAAAATGTTCAAGACTGACCAGTCTCCTTCAGAGGTGATATTTTTCCAAGATGCTATTTTCAGGCTGCACAAGGAGCAGGAATCTCACATATAGTGTGGAGAATGTTGCCCCTTTAAAAATCAGCCTTGTGATTCTGCTTGTCATGTGAAAGTTTCAGCTGAATGCTAATGAAGAAAATCTGTTTTCAGTTAAGCCAATGTAAACTCAGGGAAATTTAAGCGGGATTGGTGAAGTCACTTCAGATTTGCACCATAACATAAGTTTGATTGGAACATTTGCTTTCATGTAACTTTTGCGGCTTTATTCCATTCATTATATATGACCATAATTTATGGACGTTCCACATGCACATGCAAGTTAAGGCAATTTGGTTTCTTTTATTAAACTATGAGTCTGTTTTATAATCAAAGTAAAGCAGGCTCATTTGCACACCAAAAAATCTTGGTGTGGATTTCTGTCTATGGGAGTGGAGACAAAGTATCTCGCTTGCTGACTCTAGCCAAACTATGCATTTAGCTTACCCAGTCAATTTTCATGGTGACTCAGTGTAATTCATTTGCTCTAGCAAGATATGCAAATACTAATTTCTGAGAGTTGTATTTGAATTTAATTCTTACCAACGCACGTATGAATCAATGTGAAGGACTTTAGTAGTGTTACACTTGAGTTTAGCCATGATAATTAAGAAGCGAGTATGGCTTGACAGAGGGGAGAGGAGAAGCCACAAAGCAGATCACATCACGAAGCTTTAAATTTCCACATTAGCTTTGTCCTGGCTTCTACTCAGCACACTCTAACTAGCTGACTGTCCCAGACCAAAAAGCCAAGTGAAGATGCCTCCATCGGTACTACTTGGCATCCTTCCTCCAAGGTCTGAATACTGACATGCATGACAGGAAGCCTGAAGTCCCATCTCTGACCCTTTAAATTCTGCATTGACAAAAGGCATAAACCCCTGTTCTGTGGGGTCTGCCGGATGGGCTAAAACACAGCAGCTCCAAGGTAGTTGCAGACTCATTGTGGTTCTGGCCAAATGACTGCACTTCACTACGCTAAGGACTCAGTTATTCCTTAAAGGGTGGATTCTGTGCTAGGAACAGTAGGAATTTCATCGTTGAGGAGATGGGTCCATCTGACTTTTAGATGAAGGGAGACAGTCTGCATCCTTATAACTCCTCTACACATAGGGGAAAGGTGGGCCCTTCTTGCCATGTGCTGCATTCTGTTTACCTGACCCTGCCCGCTGCACCCAGACCTGCCTCATGTATCTCCCAGATGGGAAGGAATGGAGCAATCCTGTTTCTCCCCTAAGCAGTAAAGGGCTTGATTGGGGTTAGGTCATCCATGTTGGTAGAACTGTGAACGCATTTGTGAGTATAGTGTAGAGAAAAATCTCTCAGAGGTATCTGAAATCTCTGTTTTCAATGACACATTATCCTAGATAAAGTTTTAAGAATTGGCAAGCTCGCTGTAGACTTGATGTCAGATTGTTATCACATCAAGGATGTTCATACAGAGGTGTATTTCTTTCCAGGCTCTGAGGTCTACAGTACCTTTTCTTCTTTATCAGAAACTTTAACCCCTGCTGGTCTCTGGGTCGGCTGTCTGTCCTACTTCTGTGTGGCAATATGGCTTTTCATTCCTTTCCCCTTTGTGATTAGTTATTATGGAGCCTTCATTACAGAAAATGTCTGCCCTCTTCCTAAGATAACAAGGAGAGGTTAAAAGACAACCATATTCAAATGTTAGAGACAGCAGAGAGTTTTTTATTAGTGAGGCCTTTTTTCACTCCTTGGGTACTCTCCTGAGTGGGGTCAACATCTGACCATTGCTGCAGATTGCATCTCAAAAAGCAATTTACTAATAGAGAGGCATCTTTCCACAAAAATCATTCAAAGATAACACTGTCTATCAAAACAATGAATATGTGAACAGATAAAAATGAAACACCATAAATAAAACATGCACCATCTTATTTCAGCTTGCCAGAGGTCAGCCTAAAAGAGTTGACAGCTCTTGGAAAGGCTTTGCAAAACATTTCAGCATTAAACTGTAGCTTCAACTCCTAAATGCCTTTGTTTATCTGGGCCAACATCCAAAACTCATACAAAATAATTATCTACCAACACACAGACTGTTTTCATGCACCTCTTAGAACTGTCCTGTAGAGATGACTGTTGCCTTTGAACAAGGTTAATGAATGCTTGATGTAATGGCAACTCCATTCTTGAGCTAGAACTTTGCAGGTAAGATATCTTGTTTTATTACTGAGAAACAGGTTAGGAGAAGATATTTACAAATTCTGAAAACTTGACATTACCCCACTGACTCTTTCCTTTAAAATAAATATTTTTAAGTGGATGATGGAA
This sequence comes from Strix aluco, assembly GCF_031877795.1. Lineage (NCBI taxonomy): Eukaryota > Metazoa > Chordata > Aves > Strigiformes > Strigidae > Strix > Strix aluco. Next base: position 11,397,646 of record NC_133931.1, on the reverse strand, counting down.
TGATGTAACAGAGTATGTTGCATTATTTGCTGCTTCCAGATAGTCCTGGTACATTGGTTCTAATGTGTCTGTATAATAACAATTGTCCGTACTGAGTAGCTCATACTCCCTTCCAAATCTTTGTGATTAATATTCTGCAGGGGAAAAATTATGCACAAGGAACCATGCATTTTCCCCTTGCATTTTTAGCTTGCTATTTGGAAAAATTGAGGACTTTTCAATGCCCGCTGGATAAGATGTTCTTCATTCCTAACACTCTACTCTGCATGTTGCTTCTGTCCTTTTTTGTGCAGCCATGCTGCATTTCAAGGATGACATGTGAAGGGCTTACAGCATAGATGTAGATGTGTATAAAGCACATAGCTGTCTGGAAATCTACCTGAAAGGTACAGAAAGACAGTGCAGCACACTGTGTATACCACTGGAGTAGGGTCTAGGAGACCTGGCTTTTATTCTTGTCTCTGCCACAGACCTCCCATGTGAATTTAGGCAGAGAAGTCACTTCACTTATCAGCCTGTGTCTATTCCATTTACACTGTAGATTGGTTTAAGAACTCTGATACTTAGCACAGTACTTAAAATGGTGTGTCACCTTTTCAGATGGGTCCTCTGTACATGGCATCGATAATAAAAATCTCTTAAGGGTCCATAATCATGCTGATTGCTCATTCCTTGAATTTAATACACCATTATCATCATAATCACTATTACTGTTAAATTTTAGACTTTGATTTTCTTTAGAGATATTGTTCCATTTTCATTGCTTTTTACTCAGGAAAAGTTCCCTTTTGAAAACTGCCGATTATTACCAGTAAGACACCAACTACCCTGGGTAAAGAAGATATGTCATCTGAAACTATCAATCATCACTACTGAATTCCCCACCAAATAAATACAATAGCTACACTGTTGATGCAAAAGGCCTAATGTAAATATGAAATGAGAAATAAAATGAACTGCAGCATACTGTGTAGTAAAGACAAGTGTCAATATAACTTTGGAATATTATAATTTTCTGTTAAGGAAAAGAGTATGGCTAGTCCTGCCATGCATTTCATTTCACACACATACAAATGGCATGCTGGGCAGAAGAAAGACACATGTGAATCATGTGAGAAAAATTTTAGAAGCCCAGCTAATTGGCAAGATAATTAAAACAGGGGAAAAACAGGTCAGAACTAGTCTGAGATACTATTTGTTCAAACTATCCAAAGGCAGGTTTAAGAAGAGAATAAGCTACCTTCAGGGCAAGGGCAGGATGGATTTAGGTGTGCTCAGAATGCGTGTCATTCTCTGTAAAAGAAATCACTAACAGGGCTATGGCTAATAATGAGCCAAATCCTTGGCCTGGATTTCAAGGCACACATGAATACGCAGGGCTGGGGAGAGCCTTTGAATTTCATTTCTCACTTTCTCTTCTGTGAAAGCTGTGGATGTTCCTACAGATGTTTCGTTCAGCTGGATAAATATTAATACCATGGGGAAACTCCATCTCAGGCATAAGACTTTCAAGATACAGCTTCAGTGTGCAAATGAGGTAGAGTTACAGACTGCTATTAGGACGGGATTTGTGACCATCTCATATGGGTCCTATTTAGTGATTAGGCAATCTAGCCCCTTTCCTGACATGATTTTCACTGAGTCGAGTAACAGGGCAACATACTGAGATGGCTGTTGAGATCGTATTCTAGTAAGACTTGCAGGACTTGATCCAGGAACATTGTGACACATTCCACCAAATGGACATAGTACAAAGCTCACACTGATATCCACATTTTTATTCTGTTATAAATTCCTCCAATCTTGAAAGCGTCAAAAGGTTCGCAGTGATTTTGTGGAAACTGGCATGACTGGAATCAGTGCAAGATTTGTGTTGAAACCGCATAACGTTTGTGGTACTTTGTATTTGAACAGAAACCTCATGGAATGTAGTTTTAAGAGTAAGTCTGAATTTTTCAGAGCTCAGTCAAAATTTAAATTAAGAAGCAAATGTTCAAAGATCCAGCTCATAGGTTACTTATTTAGATTTTGCTCGGGTAGAGTCCCACTGCTGTAAATGCAGTCACACTGCACTTACACCAAGGTAGATCAGAATGAGGTAAAGACATAGGAATGAAACCTGGAGGTATTCTTGAGATCTCAGCATGACCTGTCCCAGTTAAATGTATGTCAAAGACGCATCAAATTTAGTAATAATGCATTCCAAAACATCTTTTATCTAAACAGGAAACTCGATTTATTGTGCTGAGATATAGTCTGGCTCTACAGATCAGAAAAATGAGAATACTTCTCTTAACAGTAGTATTTACTAACCTTTACCAACTTTATGAAGAATACATCTCTCCAAATCCAGTCATTTTCCTATTTAGATGAGGTTGAAATAAACCAAAAGACCTGAGCTTACTGTGTCACATGAGTACTTCGGAAAAAAATTTACTGTACACTCCAAACAAAAGACACAGAAGTCATTAATTTTACAACATAAAAACACAAATAACAATTGTAGAAATGATTTTATGTAGAATGGTAAAAAGCAGTATAACATACTCCCGATTTATTCTTGTGATTATATCTTAACTGATGACAATCTTTAGTTCTCTTGCTCACTAACTTTTGTGGCTTTTGAATGCAAAAGTCAGCTGATTATTGTGTTATGGCAGGAGGGAAGAAAGAGATAAAATCAAGGACACATTTTTGCATTGGATTACAAAGTTAGTCTTCATCACTGCGAAGGTACAGCATATTATTCCCATAAATTTCTATACATACTCAAGATTTACTTATTACTAAATTATCAAATGCTAAAGATAGAGCATTTCATCCAGCTCAGTCCATCAAACCAAGCCACGGTCAATGTAGGGGTAGACATGGACCTACATGTAGGGGTAGATGCTGTCCCTACAAGACTTTAACTTAAGGGACAAATCTTGATGATACTTAGTGAAGATTATTTTTCCTAGCAAAATGAACACTTACGAGATAGGATGGGTGGTTATAAGTATGCATTGGGGATCAACATAAGGATTGTGAAGAACTATTTATTCTAAAAGAAATACCTATATCAGAATAAATTCATGTTATCCTTAAACACAGTAAGACAGGAAATAAGAAAACGGTTTCTAAACTTCAGTGTAGTAACATTCTGGAACTGTCTTTTAACAGGAGTGGTCAATTAAATCCACTGTGAAAAGTGCTGTATCATTTTGTAGATACCCACTCAAGTATGATTACACCTGAAGAATGAAAAGGTGTCCTCCCAGTCCTTCTCCTAGCAGAATTTTGGTTCAGTACCTCCATATTACTGCTTGGAAAAAAGTCTTTGAAAATGTGTCTGGGAATGTAAGTCTCTATATGAAGATGATGGGTGTTAATTTTGAGTATTCAGGGTTATCATGGTTTAATACCAGCCAGCAACTAAATCCCACAGAGCCTCTCGCTCACTGCCCCCCTGGTGGGATGAGGGAGACAATTGGAAGGGTAAAAGTGGAAAAACTCATGGGTTGAGATAAAAACAGTTTAAAAGGTAAAGCAAAAGCCATGTACACCAGCAAAGCAAAGCAAGGAATTCATTCACTACTTCCCATCAGCAGGCAGGTGTTCAGCAACATCCAGGAAAGCAGGGCTCCATCACAGTAATGGTTACTTGGGAAGACAAAAGCCATCACTCTGAACATCCTCCCTCCCTTCTTCTTCCCCCACCTTTATATTGTTGAGCATGACGGCATATGGTACGGGATATCCCTTTGGTCAGTTGGGGTCAGCTGTCCCAGCTGTGTCCCCTCCCAACTTCTTGTGCACCCCCAGCCTACTCACTGGTGGGATGGGGTGAGAAGCAGAAAAGGCCTTGACTCTTTGTAAGCACTGCTCAGCAATACCAAACACATCCCTGTATTATCAACACTGTTTTCTGCACAAATTCAAAAAATAACCTTATACTAGCTACTACAAAGAAAATTAACTCTATCCCAGCACAGTGTTTTTTTCACTGAAGTAGATTTAAAGGTCTTAGTAGGGAGGAGCATAGACTTGCAAGAAAACAGTTGTATTGTGGACTAGTTGTGATTTTAATTTATAAAAGCTTATATAATGACCTTTCTGCTAACTTTTTTGGTAATTTAATTCTGAATTCCTTATTAGATACTACTGAATAATACTGAATATGAAAAGAGAACAGATTTTCATGAAGATCAGATTTGAAAACAAAACTCGTTCACTTGACTGGAACTGAACAAAGTCACAAAGCTTCACATCTGCATTTGGTTGTTGTACAGTGTTTTGGGATCACTGATGACCAAAGGTTATGTTAGACTCAAAATTTGATTTGATCTGCCAAACACCTATAACGTTAGAGTTATCTTCTTGATGCCAGGCTGGTCTAAATCTGAGATGAGAGGCTGATTCAACTTGCACTTTATCTTAAATGCAAAGTGACTTAATTTGAAAAGAGTGGAGAGTTGACTGGTGTTTTGGTTTTTATTAGAAAATCCCAATTTCTAGAATTGATGGAGCTACAGGCAAAGGTAACACTGATATATGATTCTGTATGAAAATATTTAGGAAAAATGTAGTAGTTGTGTTACTGCAAAATTTCCAAGTGTCATTGACAGAAGGAGGAATTTCCAGTGAGAAACATCAGAAAGATTTATATTCCAGTCACGACTTACCATCATAAAAAAATAAAAGAACCTGATAATTTTTTTAGAGTACAAAAAACCCTATTTATTACCCAGCCCAGTAGAAACAATATTTTTTTTAGTATCAGTTCATTTCTATTTGGAATTTAAATGAGATTCAAGTTCAAATCAATAGAGATACAGAAAATTAATGCAGAAATTTTAAAAAATAAAAATTATTCATCAGTTCTGCCTTTAACTCTATCTTTTCTGTGTTGTTATTAGATGACACACTGAAGTTCAGCGAAATGTCCTGGGATGATATCAGAAGGGGCTGCATGTGAAATTGCAGTCTATAGCTCAGAGAGTGTGAACAGCTGATGATGATAAAGACTGACATTTCAACAATATTTATGTCCTCTGTGTGCATGGGAGAGAAAAAGAAAGAGAGTATTAATAAGGGGCCAGATTATTCCCTGTACAGGAAAAACCTGCTTAAAGGACAGAAAAATCCCATGGGCTTCCATCCACAATGGTTTCTTCAAAGTTATCTCACTGTGGGCAACAGGTTTTGCTGCTCTACTGAAATTCTTGTGGGTTCAACCGGCTAAAGCAAGAATGTGTACTCAACTCCAAATTTCCTTCCAATACCCTTTCCTGCTCTGCTATCTTCCCCCACTAGCAACACAGCTCTTACAAAGGCTGTGTTCATATAGGCTGTCTTTCTGACTATGTAGCATTTTCAGATCCTTTCCTACATCTAAACGTAGATCCAGACACATGAATTGTGTCCTAAGAAGCTATGTTGCTAGGTAGATGAAGTGAGAATTTTTCAGCTGAGGAATAAGTCTGGGTCTCTAACTAGAAATTGCTGGATAGGGAATAGGAATTAAACCAACAGAATGCAATTTAATCAAGTTTATCTGTATTTTGTCCTGAGCATACTGACAAAAGCTAAATCCAAGGAATGGAGACGTAAATGAGTTCAGTAGATATGTTTTTAACTGCAGTTTCCTAAAGAAAAAAGGCTCATGAGATCTTGTTTTTTGTTTTAGAGGCCCCACTGTTTCTCCCAGACTTGTCAGCAAGTTAACAGTCTGAGATGTTATACCCCTACAGGATTAATGGAAATGGGAAGATGTGAGGCCATATAGAACAGAGTCAGTTGATATAACAGCTAAGGAAAATACTGCAACATTAACTCCTCCGCCAAAAGTTTCAGTCTGAGCTCACACTGCCAAGAACCCCTGAGGATCATGATCATGACACAAACGCATAGTAAACCCAACCTTATTTCTTTCAGTGCCCACAGACTTAATTGCAGGCTTACAAAAAACTTGTATGCAATCCCCAGATTACTAGGTTTTCCAAAGCTCTTGGTGTTGGTCTCAGCCCTTTTCCAAGAGGGCCAAAGGAAATTTTTACCACTAAGTTCAACAGAAGTCTTATGAGATGGAGGTTATACTAACACATTATGTTACAAACACCTTGAGCGTGTGAAAATAGTTAAATCAGATATATTTTGAATAACCTGATGTGATTTGTGCTTGTGCTGCAGAAGGTTTTTCAGCCTAAGAATGAGGTGGTAGATGTATACTTTACTTGTATGGGCAAGGAATGTTTTGTATTTTCTAAAACCTTATATATTTTCACATTCCACTTCTTAACTGGTTTTCTCTGTTCTTGGTTGTTAACCTATGGGACCAGCTATTAGCAAACAGTAAATTAAAGACAACACCAACAAAAGGTCAGCTGTATATTCTCCCAGAGCTATTTCATATCCACTCCAGAGACTTCCTCTTGCTCCATTTACTCTAAGGAATTAAGAGCAGGTGAAGGTAGGGTGGTGTGCAGCTGATAACATCAGGAACACACCTGAAAATTAAGTCGTGAATGAGTAGTTTTGGCCTGATTGCCCTCAGTCTACTGAGTATTGACCTGTTTTATCTGAAGAAAACCTGAAAAGAACCATTCCAAGCTAAGGAAGAACAACATTATGGAAATGTCAAGTTACTTATTGCTATTATTATTGGGTGGCAAATCGGAATGAGCAGAGCAAAAACATAGAGTAGAAGTTCCAGGTTGTCCTCTGTTGCCTCTTGTTAATCAGCTACAGTGGTTTGCTTCCTTCTGGTTAGTGCACTGTATTGTTTGTATACTGTAAACAGATTGCAAATCACACTTTGTTGTGTTGTGTGTAAGTCTGGAAGGCCCCCAATAAGTCTGAGAAATAATCCTGTTAATTCTAAGCAATTGCTTAAAGAAAACAATCAAATCTGTTTCTTCTTTTTAAGGTGGTTTCCATTCTGTTAAACCAGTAAATTTTGATGTAAATGAATGAATATAAGGATCTAGTATGCATATTTCATCACCTTCTTCATCTGTTTTTTAGAAGGTTGAAATATATTGAGGAAAACACCCTTTCAAATATTCTTAATGGCCATTCTGAGACATTTGACCCTGACCAAATCTAAGCTCTGGTTGCTCTCACAGGGAAGGTACCATCTCATGTTCACATATGGACACTGGAGTCAAAGGATAAATTAAAGAATTGTGAGTAAACTCCCAGTGTAAACTAGTCTGTTCACAAAGGGGTTTTAGTTTTAGAGAAAATGAAACACTTTCATGTTAACAGGTAGTGTACAGGTGACATTTTTTCGTTTCATAGTAAATTTCATTAACTGACAGTCAGGTAACTGTTATAAATAACTGTAACATGAGAATATCCATTGAATTAGTGTGTAAAATGTGAAAAGGCACAATTTTCCAGTGTCAGAAACCTACATTGTTGTCATTCCTCAGTTCAGAAGCACATACAAAGAAAGGGCAAATTAGGTTTGACATTGCATTCAAACTTCAAATCCTTTTTGACTTTGCCTTAGTAATTTATTCTTTTCCAGCAGGCACATTAGCCCCTGCTTTAAATGACTCTTAGACTATCTCCATGTGCTGAAATGGTCCCTTTACTTTCTAGCAAATATTTTGACTGTGCTATTTTTTTACAGTGAAAACATGAACACAACACAGATGATGACATTTTATCTGGTGACTATCTAATGTTACAGTCCAAGTTGAAGGCAGTTGGTACCAGTCTGTAACACACGCTGCTCAAACTTAGTTTATAAGTCTGACGGGCAAAACATGCTTTATTTCACATACAAACAATTGAAGACTATGACAACAACAAATATAAAATGTTAATGAATGTAGAAACGTCAAATATTGTTCAGGAAAGGTCTTCATGTTCTTTAGGAGTTTCCTAACTAGCTCTTTTTTCTTGTCAGATGGAAGGAGGGGAAGGAAAGCTAGTGTACATTATAAAGAGAAGAGTAAACTCAACTTTTATGGGTTAAATGATGTAAGTAAGAAGGCAGCTAGTAAAACATCCTGACTTTCAGATGCCTAGGAAGATTATTGCCAGCATAAATATCCTTAGAGTATGAAAAAATTCTAACTCTGTTTAAGTGTCTATCTCTCGGTGTTTTGAATGTATCCATGTCAAACGGATTTTTTGTCTGTTTTGCACAATCCCACTTACATCAAACAACCTGTTATAGCTCAGAAATGAGAAATGCTTTCACAAAAGTATTCATTAAAACCTCTTTGTTCAGGGCACATTTCTTCTTTGTTTAGATTTTATTTTACCAAAGATTTTTCTATTGAGACTACCTCAGATCCTCTCCTTAAAGTTTCTCTTCGTCAAGTGAATACACTGTCTGCTTCTGGCAACTGAAACAGTGTATAGAGTCTAGAAGGCAACAAATTATTGTAATTTAATCAGGGAGGGAGGTAAGGCTGGTTTAATCTGCTGGGTACATGTAACTCTATATGGCAGATTTTGAACTATATCATGCTCTCAAGTGAGAAAGAGACAGTGTGGAGAAAAAGAGGGTTCATGAAAATAGTGATTTCTTAGCTGGAAGATCCAGCGAGGACTGTTACATACACATGGAGACATCAGCACTGCTTCATCAAGTCTTTGAGGTCCAGATTATTGAGTGCTGGAATATGTACAAGGAAGTATTTCCAGAGGATTTATGCTTTTTATATTTTTTCTGAGGTATCTACCACTGCCCACTGACAGAGCTGGGAGAAGGGGCTGGGCAAACTCTTGGGCTGACTTGTGTTGGCTGTTCTTGCAGTTTTAAGAACAAAGCGAAGGTGTTCGCAGAAAGCCTGTGCTGCTGCAGGTGAAGACTTTGCTGTGTGATTAACATCCTCCCTACTTTCGTACTGAGAATGTTTTTTGCATTATTGTATCCTACACAGTGGCAGAAAAAACCTAAGAAATGAGAAGCTGTTGAAGCCAAACAATAGCTCAGTAACACAAGAGCTTTTCTACCAAAGAAGTTCAGGGATATAAAGATGCAGTGATTTTTTTATTTCCACCCCCAAAATACTCCAGAACTGAGAACTGCTGCCACTGGGTTTCCCATTTAGCTTCAACTGTCTCCCTGACAGTCTGTTTGATGTCTCCTCTGTCTTCCTACCACTTGCCTGAGGTTATTTCTTCCTCCACAATTTTCTCAGTGTTCCTTTTCCCTTGCAGATGCTGCACTTTCAGGAAGCACGCTTACCTCTTTCCTATTTTTTGTGAAGAACAGAGAAAATGGTTGATCATTTCTCCTGCTTCAGTATCCACAGAGCCTGGATGATATCAGCCTGGAGACTGAAATGGCAGCTTGACTCCACACACCAGGATTTCCAGAGAATCTGAGCCCAGCCACCTGCACCCAAAAAAGACAAGGTGGCCTGGCTGAGGCCATGATGTCAGACTGCAGCTCTAACAACCCTGACATCTGAATGGTGTCAGAAAAAAATTTAACCAGAAAGTGTGACCAAGTAAAATGCATTGCAGCAAGGAAATAGTTAAAGTATTTAGTCATCCTGATTTTGCAAGGTATTTATCTTTACTATAGCAGCCTCAAGCAGTTTCATGTTGGCATTCTTGTAAAAACTGCTACCATTTGCTGCAGTCATCTTGTTTGTTATGAATGCTCAGGTTTTTCCCCTAATATGGACACAGTTTGATTATAGCTCCATTGGGGGAGTCTGAGAGCCCATGGGTTAAAAATTATAATTAAACACTCAAGATTTCAATATTCACGTGTAATTTTATTAGGTGCCCCTCTCAATCCAATTTCTGCTCTGCGAGAGGGATTCTTGCTTATTCTATGCATATGCAATTATGTATGAGAATTAGTTGCGGTATCTTCCACAGAGATTTAATCCTTCACCTCTCCCCCCAAAATGAAAGTACAAGAAAACCCCAACAGAACATCTCTGCCTAACACGTTAATACCAGATTTGTTCAGAAATATTAAAAAAACATTTCAGTCCAGCACAAACCAAAGCTCTGTGCAAGCCAGCAACACTAGCTGGATCCATTTTCCCATTCACTGCACACATAACAGTGAAAGAAGTGTTACTTCTGTATCTCTTTGCACTAATTGCCAAGTGTGGGGAATGAATTTGTTGGTTTGCTAATTTCTCAATTCAATTGAATTTTTACTTTTGCCTTTGCAATTCCCCTCTCTCTTAGAGACCATGTTAGCCAATGAGGGTACTGGGGATATTATATATTTAAAATACAAGATATTATTAAAATATCCTATGACATTATCTTTAGAGGCTGACAGTCGATTCCTAAACATATTTATTGGGATCCTTATAAAGTCTTGATACTGAAAACCTTAGCGAAATGACTCCTTAGCACCCTAGTGTTCTCCTGGTCCCACAATACCCCTCGCTTCCACCCTTTATGCACACTAACTGTCCTGTTTAAATAAAGAGGGTTTGCCTGGGTAAATCATTTGAGATGCTTGTCTTCCTCTGATTCCTGTACATGGAAAATATGGGATGTTACAGCTGTAGGTTTGAGAGCCTATTCCCTTAAGAATTGAGGCTGGAGAAACCCACACCATAGGCTCCCCAAAACTTCTGTTTCTGTGACGCTGATATTGATGAGCTCTTTCTTTTTCCTCTAGAAAGGAATTATGGTTAAAAAGGACATCCTCTAAGGTCTACTTCCACATGGAAATTACTTTTCTTCTGTTTTCTGGATCAAAATGGTTGATTGAAATGCTGACTTTTCTGCAGAGAAAAAATAACTTTTTTTGCAAAACTGGATTTTTTCTTAATTTTCTTTGTTTTGTTTGCTTTTTAAGACAGTTCAGTCTGCTTTTTGCATAAGGATCTTCAGTGTGAACTATCATGATTTAAACTCCAATGAGATATTATTTTGATAAGGCATAATGGTGTTGTCAAAACAAGTCACCTGGACAAGATCTGAACTTACACAAATTTCTTGTGAATTAAAAGCATTACAGGCCTTTCTATGTATAACCCACCACTAATACAGCTGTATGTATGTCTGGTTAATCCTCAGGACTACCTGTTGGTGTGGAAGAGGTAAATGAACAGGTCAATTCAAAGCCCTGAATTTGTTGTTCAAAAGTTTTCTTGAGTCATTTTCAATCCCATTTAAAAGGAGGTGAATATTAGGCTGGAATTTTTCCAACATGAGAAAAATAATGCTGTGAGCAGGTCTGGCAATAGATCCTTCAGAAATTTTGAATATTATTTAGGAAAACCAGCATTTTTTCTTTTTCTTAAGCACGTTATGTTATTTGTACCCTATAAGTATACTGGCAACTGGCAATTAAAACACCTTATCCTGAGAATCTTGATGCTATAGGCTTCAAAATGACTGAGTTAATTTAGAAACAATTATATAAATCTATAGCAACGTTTTTTCCCTTGGGAAAAATGCGATCTGTTTGGAGTAGCCAAATTGTCTATCTCTATAAAGTGAGGTCTAATTATGTGCGTGGGTGAAGTTATAATAACATATTTTTTAAAATATGTGATTGTTTTTGTTCATACAATTCTTATTACAATAAAATGGTCAGATAATGGAGTGAAAAATACCGTGACAGGAAATTTCCTACCTATAGTTAACATTTGGCTTTGGACACAAACTCTCCAAGGCTATATTCTGTAGGATGGCTTGGCACTTTTTTGATAATACCACATATGTAGATTAACTTCTACAAAACAAAATATCTTGAATGAAACATAGATAACAACTTTATCCCTGTTGTTAAGCAAGGCTTAATCTTTCGGAGTGGAATCTCTCTAGAACTCTCTGATTTTTGCATCTCCTATAACACTTAACAACAATAATTAATAACCATGGCAACAAAAAATAATTGCTTTCCAGGTGAGTCTTCCATTGTGATCCCATATTTCAGAGTATTTCTCATGAAACATGTACCCACAGTCTTCATTTTTCCAATCAGACTTCGTTATGTTATATCTGTTTCATGAAGATCTTACTGTTTATCAATCCAGTGTGGTTCAGAATTTCCCCGACATGAACAGGACTATCCGTGTGCTTACTCATGTGTGTGAGTATTCGCAGAATGAGAGACATAACTCTTTCAGCTTGTTTTGAATTTATAGTTGATGCTGACAGGACACCTACAGTCTGTGATCAGTACTTGTTACTGGAAATTTAAATTAAACAAAATGTTACCTAGTTTACAAATATTATCTGTCTTAAACCTCATAAAATAAAATCTAGTTTTCAGTTCTACATCAAATTTAATATTTTTCCCACTTAAATTTGTTATCCATACTCCTTACCAGGCAAAGAAGACTCACTGAGCTGCCACGTTTCAGGGCTGCATAAAAGTGGGCTACATCTATTTAATATTCCTCCCAGTGTGCCTGATTTGCTTTTCTAGGCAGATCTAATTCTTAACATCTCATTGTTAATTTATAATAAAAGGATATTTTTACTCCTTTATCTTTTGATAGATTTAACATTGTGTCCTTCATAATTTAGTACTCTATAACCCTGCTGCTGAACCATTTGTGGATCCTGCAGTTTAATCACAATATGCTATCAAGAATGCTATAATGAAGGCAACAGATGTACTGGAAAGAGTAAGTCTTACGACAATGAGTCCATGTAAAGAAAACACATTTCAGTTGTTGTCACTTGTCTTGTTGAAGTTAGCATATTCTCCTCCAAGGTTATTTGATTTTTAGCGATAACATGCAGTCCAGTTAATTGTCCATATAAAATATACTAATTTCTTGGTTAGAAAGAGTGAGCTTTCATCATAATGCATTCATACAGTAAATGAGACAGAAAATGAACTCGGCAACAATTATCTTGTCTCTTCTGCAGTTGTCCCAAGTTGTTCCTGTAACATTTCTACTCTGACAATACCGATCTCGTCAGCCTGTGCTTTTTACCGTTAGACCTTGACCTGAAATAAGGATGACATTTCAGATTTGTACAGGATATGTTCTTATTTTTGTAAGAATGTGTATTGCTCTGATCTGCATTTTCTCTTGGGCAAACAAAACAGACATTCTCATGCTAGGTATAGATGAGCCTGAATTTCTTAATTCAGCAATGACCTTAAGATATTTGTAATTAGATTTAGTATTCTGGTCCTGTTACAAGATGACTTGCTAGTTCTACAAAACAGGATGATTGCTTGTTGAATGTCTTTAAAAAATAATTCTATGTTCTTTCTATTCAGGGTGTTTTTTGGTACAGCGGCTATCTTCCCTCACACAAAGAGCACCAAGAATATTAGATACTGAATGTTCTCATTTAAGAAATAGCAAGTAAGAACATGTAAAACGGATACTTGAAGGTGTCCTAAGTTCAACTTAGCCTCACCTAGAATTTCTTCCATGGTGGATGGAACCCTATAACCAGCATGAACACTCACTGCTCCTGCTCTGCTCCTCTTGGCTTTGCCTACACCATAATTACAAACCAAATTACAATGCCCTCACTTCAGATGTTCTTTTTCTCATGTAATAGACCAGATTGTATTAACATCATGACCAAAGGAACTATTCCACAATTGCAATTGTTTAAAGCTGTCATATGGCTCCCTAATGAGTTATGAAATTATGTTGATCTGGTTTATACAGGCAAAACCCAACTTGTGTCTCTTAGTATAACTACACCCTGACCAAATTAAAATTATTTGTAAATATGTGGTAGATGTTAGGGTTTAGCAAAGCAGGTGATCTTCTCTCCAGTAAGGCACCTGGGAAGTGCCATTCAAGAGCAAGTGGAAGATTTTAAAAGGGCAAGTGGTTTTACTCCTGACAAAATCGTCTAGAAAGATTTGGGACTATAAGAGTTAGAACATCATATGTTTAAGATAAGATATATCTTTTTCATCCAAATATTTTGAAAACAATTAACTAGCTAATTAGTAGTAGACTTACTGAAGCAAGACTATAAGCTTATTGAAAATAAATCGGTTTACTGCATCTTATTTTAGATACATATGTTTTGTGATTATTCTATTTTATGTGTTCCCAATGATCTTTCTGTGATTGAACCAGCATTTAAATCAGCAAATAAAGCAAGGAGCAAAACTGAACACTGGACCAGTCCTGCAGGACAGAAGCATCCTATTTGTTTTTGTCTCAAATCAGAGCACAACTTTGAAATTTGAAAAAACTTTTGTTGCCATATTTTTTAGAATTTCTATTGGCAACATCAGCTTTTCTGTTGTGATATTTTGGATGAATTTAAATGTTTTTATGTTCATAAATGTAAATGTTTTCTTTTTATTTACTGAACATTAAATACTTTTTTTTCAGACATTATGTTCACCATTTTTTCCAATAGTGGTAAGATGTCTTGAAGAAGCTAGTACTTGGGAATCTTTATTTTTTTATTCTTCTTCGAAATCTGAGTAACCACACATGAGTCACAGGAAATCCACAGTGTGTTGTAGGAAACACAGTGCTCCTGGGAGCCCAGGCAATAGGATTGAAAGGGAACTTAGATTACACCTCACATAAATTAATATGCTCATACGGAAATGAAGGATAATGATTTATTGTACTGATATAAAATAAAACATTTGTCTTATTAAAAAAGGAACATTTTGATTTAGATTCAATAATTTATTAAAAACATTTTAATCCAGGGTAAACTCACTAGAAATATTTTGATTTTACTAGGTGGGGATCAAACTGAGGTTTCAAGAGGAAATTGTCGTATTTTATGGAAACTGGTAGATCATTCCTACCAAGAATTCCCCTTTCTTTGTAATACCAGAGAATATGGACTCTGTGTCCTCTGGCTTCAGGCTTTCAACCACATTTCCTCTTCCTCAGACTTTAACTATGCCTTTGAAATAGTTTGCACCCAGCTAAGCAAATGCTATGCACACTAGGGGCATGTTGTGTTTTGTGCAGAGAAGCATCTGGAGCAAGAGATAAACCTGTGTTGCAATACACGGTTGTCCTGAGGGAACAGACTCCACTGCTTGACAAACCTCATTTTCATTGCTGTTCAGTCACTGCTTTCCCATCCTTAGCTTTCATCGCATTTGGTGTACCATGGGTTTGGGTTTCTTTGTATATGGTATGGGGAGGAGACTTTTTATAAAGGAACAATGGCATCAAGAACCATCAGGCATAATCATGCTAGTGTAATTCTTACACAGCGGCAAGCTTAGTGATTCACTATGTGTCCTGCCAAATGTTTTGAATCAATGTGAAGTAAGCAGAAATGGTAATCCTGTCCTAGTTTTGTCCTAGAACATTCCTCTTGCCATCGGTGTTCCCCAGCAATTTCTTTTGAAAACTCAGGTTAACAGAGCACAAGCCACGACAGCTCACACATGCTCCAGGCTGCGGGGGTGTTTGAACAGTCATGATCCCTGTGCTGGATACCTTTTGCACAACTCTTGCAAGTACCTGTTTCATGTCTGCACATCCTGTATGCATTGTTTAACAGGCAGTTATGGGACCAAAGAAGAAATTAAGAAACTTCCAACATTGCCACAGCTAACAGAAACAGAGTGAATGAAACATACCTCTGTGCTATTGAACCTGGCTGATACAGTCTTTTTGCACAAGATTTCTGACCAAAGGGCTGCTGCAGGTGTAATCCCCTAACCCAACTCTAGTATCAGCCTCAGAGGAGTGCAGGACCATGTTGGCATCCTTTTTGAATTACAAGGATGGTCTCCTTCTCTGCTGTTTTACTCACCCACTGTGCTCCAGATGACCTCCAGAGGTCCCAGTTTTCAAGAAGGGTAAGAAGGAAGACCCTGGTAATTACAGGCCTGTCAGTCTCACTTCAGTGCCTGGTAAAATTATGAATGAGTTATCCTGGGAGTTACTGAAAAACACTTGAGAGACAACGTAGTTATTGGTCATAGCCAGCACACATTCACGAGGGGCAAGTCCTGCTTTAACCAACTTAATTTCCTGTTATGACAAGGTGAACCATCTAGTTGACCAAGGGAAGCCAGTAGATGTGGTGTTTTTGCATCTTAGCAAAGTTTTTGATACTGTCTCTCACAGCGTCCTTCTGGACAAAATGTCCAGCACACATCTAGGCAAGTCCATAATACGTTGGCTGAGCAATTGGCTGATGGGTCGGGCTCAAAGAGTTATAGTAAATGGGGTTACATCGGCTGGTAACCAGTCACCAGTGGGGTTCTCCAGG
This sequence comes from Strix aluco, assembly GCF_031877795.1. NCBI lineage: Eukaryota > Metazoa > Chordata > Aves > Strigiformes > Strigidae > Strix > Strix aluco. The sequence continues at coordinate 11,381,524 of NC_133931.1, read as the reverse complement.
GCTCAATTTTAGGCCCAGTGCTCTTTAATGTTTTTACAAATTATCTGGATGCAGAATCGAATGTACATTAAGTTTGCTGACAATATTAAACTAGGAGGAGATGTGGACTCTTTCGAGGGTAGAGAGGCCTTACAGAGACATCTGGATAGAGTAGAGAGCTGGGAAATCGCCAACTGTATGAAAATTAACAAAAGCAAGGGCCAGATTCTCCATCTGGGATGGGGTAACCCTGGTTATACATACAAACTTGGGGACTTGGGGACAAGAGGCTGGAGAGCAGCCCTGAAGAAAGAGATCGGGGGGGTTGTGTGGATGGCAAGTTGAGTATGAGTCAACAGTGTGTCCTGGCAGCCAAAAGGGCCAACTGTGCCCTGGGGTGCATCAAGCACAGCACAGCCGGCCGGCCGAGGGAGGTGACTGCCCCACTCCACACTGCACTGGTGCGGCCTCACCTCGAGTACTGTGTGCAGTTTTGGGCGCCTCAATATAAGAAGCACATCAAACTATTAGAGTGTGTCCAGAGCAGGGTGACCAAGATGGTGAAAGGACTTGAGGGCAAGATTTATGAGGAGCAGCTGAGGTTGCTTGGTTTGTTCAGCCTGGAGAGGAGAAGGATGAGGGGTGACCCCATCACAGTCTACAACTTCCTCAAGGTGAGCAGTGGAGGGGGAGGTGCCCATCTCCTCTCCCTGGTGACCAGCAACAGGACATGAGAAAATGGGATGAAATTGCATCAGGGGTAGTTCAGATGGGACATTAGGAAAAGGTTCTTCACTGTGAGGGTCATGAGTCACTGGAACAGGCTCCCCAGGGAAATGGTCACAGCATTAAGCCTGTCAGAGTTCGGGGAGCACCTGGACAGAGCTCTTAGTCATATGATTTAATTTTAGGTAGCCTGTGAGGAGCAGGGAGTTGGACTCGATGATTCTTATGGGTCCCTTCCAACTTGAGATATTCTATGATTCTATGATTCTATTAATCATCTTTGTGATCTCTAGTATGTCACTGAGGCACTGAGCAGTGCTTTTGAGCTCTGTTTTTTTTTTTTATTCATAGTCAGAGAAAAAAATTAGTATCTTTAAATGAAAAGGTCACTGCATTTTGGGTGTTTTATGATTTCTGCCCACTCTTTTTGGTGCAAAGTACCTGTGAACGGTAGTAGAGTGACAAGGTTTGCATCACTCAATCTCAAGGCTTCGTACAAATACATCGTTAGAAACCTGTCTTCATAAAGGTGCAGCACACTGAGGTTGGGATATGCCATATGGCAGCTAGAGTGCACTTACACTCTGTCTAGATGCTCTTAGTGCACAGAAAGTATGAGGTAACTTACTCCTCTTCCAAACTGTGGCTTGTAAATGCTCACACTACCCTTCAGCCCATTAACTTCTCCAGGAGATGAGCCCTGGAGTGAAAATGCACCATACTGCACTCAGCTGAACAGTGTGAAAGCTCAGTTGGTAGCAGGTACCCCACAGCAAGTTAAACTGTGAGGTAAAACTTGCCTCCGATGAGACATCTTGCTAAAAAGCAACATGTTTTGCCCAGAAGGTCTGGCAGTCTGATACACAGGGTGTCTGACACTTAATATTCACATCATATCCCACAAAAAGATCAACATGGAGCCTTTCAGGGTTGATAATGAACAACCCCTCTAGTAATTAAGCTCCATGCACCTTTTGAAAACAGTTTCAAGTCCTCTGGGACTCTTTAATTCTCACATGCGTCACCAAAGCACAGGTTCTGTATTCCCACAGAAAGCAGTGATCTCTCTGATTTACGGACTTCCCCACCCTTGGAACCGAGACACTGACATGTTCTGCTCCAGGCACTGAAAAGCTCAGCACTGCTCTCTCTCTTTTTCTTTTTTTTTTTTTTTTCTTCCCCTTTTCCCCTAAAGAAAGTGTTTCCTGTCAAATTAACGTTCCCAATTACAAGTGGATCTAATCCCTGGTGATTACCTACCTACCCTAATTGACTGTCTTGTTCCAAACCAAGGCAGGTTGTTTGAACAGACAAACAAAAGAAGGCTCTGATTTGCTGAGATAGAGAGAAAACACTTACCTTCAGAAAATATACGCTTTCTCTCATCCAGTTATTACTCTTCCTCCTTTGAGCAATTAAAACTGTCTTGAAAAGTTTATGGACTCCAAAAAATTTAGTCACATACGTAGTCTGCTGGTCCAGCTGGTCCCTGTGGAGTTGGTACTGGGATACCACTCAGAGTTTTCTGAAGTGCATTGGGAATTAAAACATTTCAAAAAATTGCTACTTAATTCCAAGGCAATGTGCTTCCCTTACTCTCTAATTCCTAATTTCAAGGTATTGGGTGATAGTTTTTTGACTGATAGACACATAGGGTTTAACATTCCCAAAATGATGTTTTCTCTCTAATATCATCTTATATTAGTTTCAGAGGTGTTTTGCAAGGAAGAAACCAGGTACCTGTTAATCACAGTAAGATTTTGGCTAATATGTAAGTTATTTTCATCCATCTTATGTATTAGTCAGAGCAAATACGGAAAATCAGGGAATGCAAGATATGTAAACTAACAAGGAATTTCTGCCTGTTTGAGGTTTTACCTGTTGATATAACATTACAGAAATAAAGGAAGGACTATTCTTCTGAATTTCTAACAATGTCCTTCAAAGTCTCAGAGACAAATAGAAAGAGCTTTGTCTCATAAGAAGGACTGGAAAAGAAAGAGTGTGTAAATTCTCCCCTGCTCAATTACAGCGGCACACAAACTGGGAACTCCTCCATCACCTCCAGCACCACTGAACACCATCCTTCCTTCTTCTAGAAACTTTATATACATCATGGGTCAGACTCAGATCTGGAAGGAGCTGATAGTTCTCTACTGACTTGAAGTAAAATTGCCTGATCTATACTATAGAAGGATTTTTCTATATACTGCAAAAATAGAAAATGTAAAAGGCCCATGAAAAGATTTCTGAACAGCCCCAGCATCCTGAGCAAAGCCTTTCACCAGCCCCGTGCTTGCCAGCAGTCAATTCAAGGAGACATTTAGATGCTGTCAGTACACTACAGAAACCAAGAAGAGTGACAGGGACCTTGACATATTGTTTTTTGTTAGCATAAGAGAGTTACATGAGAGCCTGATGGCAGAAGATACCCACACTGACTACTGGTTGCAGTGTGATTTATTAGCCTTGTTTAAGTGGAAATGTAAATTGGAGGGGAAAAGATTTAAGTGTGCAAATTATTCTTAACCTTATTGTCTTATATGGGAAAGCAAAGTGGGAAAAAAATGGCTAAGAAATTATAAGGTAGCATTAAAATTGTTAAATCATCAAAATACATCCCAAGACATGCTTTTCTATGCTTAATTCAATGAGTGCATGCAAAAGGAAGGGGAAGTGCTGTAGGAAGAATACTAAGGAGCCAGCAATCACTCTGCATGTGTTTCTGACAGAATTCTGCATTTCAGTAGCCTGTGTCCTCGCTCAGCATATCTATGCATATACCTACATTTACCAGAACCAAATAAAAGGGGCACTTTTTAGTCTAACAGATATGAAATAAGTATGCGGATGCAGACATATTTACAACAAGTACACACCCATTTGGTACGTCAATGCTTCACTGAATACAGTTCCTTAAAAGAAAATATCCTTAATTCTAAAAATAGGCATTCACCTAAACTCTGTTAAAACCATAATGAAAAACAGCTCCAGCTAGAATAAAATGGAAGTGTGCCCTGTCCAACTTACTGTAATATTTATCTTAAATACAATTTAGCTCTTTTTTACAATTATATTTTAACAGTCTTTTACATCCATTGTCTAGTGGAAAACCAGTATACACAGAGATGGTGTCTTGCAATCACCTCAAAAGCCAGTATCACCCCGTGAATGTTTTGGTGAAAGTAATTTTTAATCCTGACTGATTACTGGTTATGAGCAGTGTTCATTATTCTTTCTGATACTATTTTTATGAAGTGCATTTGTTAAAGCATAAAATTGGTTAGGATTACAAACAACTTGCCCTGACAGCTGGAGGGCAGTATTTCTCTCACAATGAAAAACAATTTGTCTGCAGTGAAGGCAGATGCCAGGCCAGTAATTAGTATATTTCAACTACAGAGAACTGATAATTCTTCAAAAGCACTACTGGTAAGACAGAAACCTGAATCAATCCCCTGAAGAGTTTGGGGAAACAAGGATACACATAGCCTTTGATCTGAAAGCAACTTCAGGGCCAGTGGTGCATCTTTGGCATAACATTGTTGGAAAAGGGAAGGGGGCAGGGTGGACCAGCACCCCAGACAAAATCTAAGGGTACCACCGACATCACACAGCTGCTCCCCTGTTATGCTGCCTGGTCCCTCTGGGGTGGGGTAAATCCTGCACTAACCATCAGTGGTATTTCATGAAGACATTGGTGCTGTCAGATGCTGTAGGCACTCATTTGGTTTAGTCCTTTTTTATCCAAGCACTGCTACATGCATATGCAAAGGGAACACATCAGAGGCCATCCCTGTCTCCACTGTAACACCCATCTAAGAGGAATATGAAGGTCCAGCTGCCGTCTACTCACAACCATCATGCTGGGAAAGTGGTTAAAAACCTCACAGCCTAGGTCCTCAAGTCGTGCACAGCCTAGCTATGAACTTCATGGGCTAGATCAGGCAGTCCTGAGATGTCCTTCATTTGCAGGACACAGCAACTTTGTGAAACAGGGGCCTGGGCAGAGCCCAAACCTGATTAGCCGATTAGGTCAGGCCCTGTATTGGCATTTCTGCAGTCACTGATGGGGAGGTGTAAGTGTGGTGGAAGAGAAGGAGGAGGGGCATAGGGGGGACAGTGGTGGATGGCTGGTGGAAAGGTGAAGAGGCAGTGGTGAGAGCCTGGAGCACACTGACTTAACAGCAGAGGTGAGCCTGAACGCACCTTTCGACCTTGGTTTGAGCTGCCTCCCTCATGGGAGTGAGTTCACACCTCAGGCTATTTCCTACACACATTATTAAAGTGTCATCAGCTTAGGGATGCAACCTGGTTCATTTTTACTCACCCACGGGTTACAACTGAAATTATCAGTGATCTTCTGTAGGAGATGTGGGCTACATGCAAAATAAACACACACAGCATTGTCTTCAATACTTGTTAATTAAGTTCCAAATGGCAAAAATTAGAGCCAGTTTTAATTAACGTGTTGCACAATGGCAAGTTTAGGTTACAACAGTGAGGGCTGAAAAGCTCTCAGTTAGCTCAAATTAAATGTCATCAGGTTTTAATTCCACTGAAGTGAGGAACATCTTAACCACTACCTAAGGCTGAATATTTGTCCCAAGATTTATTTAGTATTAACAATAGTCATTCTGAATCTTTGTTATCCATATAATTGCCCAACTCATGTCCGAAAATTACAGTAAAATTATTAGCCTGCCTCCAGTACAAGTATCAGGGAGAGGGAAGCACTGACTGATCACATCACCAGTCCGTTACACAAGAAAATCTGGATGTATGTTAAACTAGTGGTATCTTAGCAGAATAAACTAAAACATAGTGGGATACCCCCCACACGACAGCATTATATTTATTGCAGTGCCTTTTTTTTAAGAACTCTAAATGCTTTATAACATTTTTTTTTTTGCCTTCCCTGTTTTCAAACACATGGAGTATTGATATTACGTTCCAGCCACCTTGAGAAGCAATTTCAAAGAAGCCCCTGACATGATTTGTGTTCCTGTGGTCAATTGTTCTATTTTCTTACAGAAGGTCATTGCTAAGACAAATGCCTGACAGAAATCTGCTGTCTTTCATCATTAGATTTTTCTGAGTTGATGGATTTCTACCCAGGGAAGCTTTACACAAGCTGCACCAAGAGATGCAGAATGTCTCTACTGTGAATTTTTACCATTTGCTCTCCCACTTACTGCTTTCCAAACTGCATCACAGGTGGGAGCCAGGTCTTCACTGTACTGGGTTATCTGCTACTTCCTTTTCAAAGGTGAGGTCTAATGCAGGATAGCATTTGCATTTTCAACTGAATTTTTACCTCCTCCTGGCTGAAGAGTTAATGCCAAACTGGGCATAAACTGAGTCAGTTCTTGAAGCCGTCTTTGGGGCAAAAATAATATTTCCTTATTTGTGAAGGTACTGTGGGGGTTGGCAGAAATCCACATATATCAGGTACTGACAGCACAGCAATGTTGATTTACAGCTTTAAGGACTTTGCTGCTTCCTACATGGAAATGCTGAGCAGCTTTTTTTTTGTAAGTGATATGAGCTTTTAATTATTGTATTAACATTGTCAACTGTCAAACACTTTGAAATAATTTAATATTCCCAGTCTCCTTACAACCTGTTTATTGATATTCATGAAGTGAATCCCCTCTTGAGATGTCTAGACTGAATGTCAATATGGTTTATAGATGAAGACATGGTTTATAGATGGAAGGTATTAATAATTGAATGCTGAAAATGTTTAATTTTACTTCAATGAAAGGCCAGGCAGGACAGGAACCAATATGCCCTTTTACCAAATTGATGCACAAGTGAGTACAGCCAAACGGAATCATTTCAACCATCAATGATGCAAAAAAAAAGTTATTGACTTGGGAAGCATATTTTAATAAATAAAATTATTTTGTTGAAATTATTTTCCTGGATGAAATTCCTTCTTGCTACATATGACATGGGAAGAGATACCTCTTTATAGTGTCTACATGCACTAGACATAACTTATAGAAGATATATTTTAGTCTTCAACCTCTCCTAGAAACTCATACCAGAAAGGACTAAGGAGAGACATATTTCCAAGAATAATCATGAGAGTAATATTTAAGTTCTATACAGGAACTGCAGGATAAATATTGTTTCTCCTGTATTATTCATAGCACCATAGTTGATCATAACACTCCCTTCTGGCCTTATGAAATATATTTATCCAATAATCTAATCAGGGTGAGTAAGGGTCTGGGAATATCTTGAGGGAGAAGGTTACTAGCCTTTCAAATAAGAGAATGGATAAGCACATGACAAACACAGACCTAGAGGAAGGAAAAAGTATTATCCAATCTGTAAATCATGATAGTTCTACTGAAAATGTTGGGGACCCAAAGATGCCAGCAAGCTTCCAGGGAGGCCACTCGGTCAGTGCCTTCCTTGTCCATTATCACTATAAAATTTTCTACCATTGAGGACTCATTGTTTAAATATTCATGGCCTGATCCCATACCCACTGAAGTCAGAATGACTTTATTTCTTAACTTCAACGGATGTTGTATCTCAGCCCTGAAGAAAAGACCTATTTATATCTTTCTCAATTACATTGGAATCCCTGATAAACCCAGTATTTATTGTTTATTAGCACCATAGGTTTCTACAACCATTTTTATTTTTACTGTGAAAGAATCAGCATGTTTGATTGATTTCGTAAAAGGAACTGAGTGTATGTCTGGGTGCACGTTGGTAGGAAGGAAACATCACTGTAAGTTTCCTGGTCTATGCAGGATCTCAGTTATCATGATCTCTTTGGAAAGGACATATATTAAATCCTTATAGATACTCTACATCAGTTCTGTGACAGTGTAAAAGAGCTCACAAGTTAACTTCAGCATGACATCTGACCAGTCTGACTATGAACAAAGCTGAAAGATGATTTTAATTGACAATACCTAATTAGACAAGTAGACTTCATACAGTGTCCTCATACACCTCCTTCCCACCAGCTCTGACCTCTGTGAGTTGGGTCCTGGTGTCTCTGATCCAGCACAGATCACATAAATATCCAGATCCTCATCTTGGCTGGGACGCCTAGGATGTCTTGGAAAGAAAGCAGTGGTCTATGCCACTGTATAAAGAGTCATTTCACCTCACTGCTTTGCCTGAGGTGAAGTGACTATTTATTTGACTTCCATAAGTGCAAGAAAGCTTTCCAGTTCCCTTTCTCAAATATGAATCCCTACTACTACCAGATTAAATCAATAACAAACAATGTGGAGCACTGTATCATTTACCTACATGTTTATATTTTAGTGGGGAAAAAAGTCTGTTTGAATCTTTCTGCTGTGTTCAGATGGGTGGCTTAGGGAGAAATGTGTAAGAGAACAAACAATTATATTCTTATATCCATGGGTAACAGAGAACTGTGGCACTGACAAATCTTTAATTTGATTGTTGAGTCTAATCTCATGTCAGCAGACGAATATACGATATGCCCTAACATTCCTGCACCGCTGATCCGGAAATGTCGTTGTTTATAGAGTGTAATGAATCCTGAGACTTGCTCCACTGGAGGGCTTTTCCTCCACCCACTAGATCCACTGTCCTTTTTGTTTCAGTCCAAAATATGAACATATTTTACCACAATGTCAAAAGTCATGTCAATTAGACAGCATGAAAGAAACAGAAAGAACTCAACCTTGACAATTCATGATGGCCTGTGTTCATCTGAATTATAAGTAGGACTTTTATTCTAGAGTAAAAGAGTTACGTCTTCTAAGCTCTACAGACAATCATAGAGTAGATAGCCCTGACTCAGATTTCAGATGTTATAATGTAGATAATTACTCATGGCATGAAATAAAGAAATCGAAAGCACAGTATTTTTATATCTTTATGGGATAACCATATGTCAGCACATAGAATCACCTCTCTGAGTCAAGATTATACTTCTGAATAAATTTGTTCTGTTCAGAAACTGAGAAGCACATTAAAAGATTATGTTATAGTCATTTTTGATTCCAGTTAATTTCTATTCCCAGTTCTCACTATTTCTATTACACATTCCTGCTCCTTTACTGGACAGTGTTCTTGTGCCTGTGGTGTGACGTGGATCAAGAAATTGATATACTATAAAAAAAACCCAAACTTCTGTTGCTTTTGGGTCAGATCATCTGAACAATGTATGCACTGTAGGATCACAAACAAGCAGAGAGAAGTATGGTGCCTAGACATCAGCTGGTATTTCAACAAAAATCCCAGACTCATGAAGCCCACAGACCAAAAAGACCAATATTATAGAAACATAGAATTGTAGAATAGTTTGGGTTGAAAGGGACCTTTAAAGGTCATCTAGTCCAATCCCCCTGCAATGAGCAGGGACATCTTCAACTAAACCAATATTAAAGCTGGAACTGTCCACAAATCATGATCCAAGCCAAGTTCAAGCCCCTGGGAATCTTTCTGTCAGTTTCAACAGGTTTTTAACTAGGCCTACAGTAAGTGAAGTGAATCTGTGTGCTCTGATCTGTTAACAAAGCATACATTGTCTATTTTGTATTATACATAGTAGTTTCTTCATCCACAAAATATTTAAGGCAAACACAACAATGTGGAACATCATGAAAGCCTGAAGTAAATTACAGTTATTTCGCCTAGGGGTGTCCTTAAATTGTGACCATCTGTTGGCCTGATGAAACAGGTGCTGAGCATTTGCAACTCCACTGAAGCACAGGGAGCTTGGTGGAGTTCTGCATTCGCTGAAAATGCTCTCACTCTTTTCAGTCCACAATTAGCTATGGGCCAGTGTGTGCTGCCATTAGATGAACCAGCCCAATACAATCTCATAAAGAGAATCAGTATCTTTACAGATCTGAAAACATTCACGTTTTTGGAACTGATTATTATTTAATCCTTTATATTTGGGGTTTATCTACCGAAGAAGTAAATGCAGCAAAATACTATTTCTTTGAGCTACAGGCACGCTAATTAACAGCAAGAAGTGTTGGAAAGAATTACTATATTGTCAGTCTAACTTTACAGACCAAATATATTCAGGCAATTAATTTTAATATGTTCCAAATTTTATTCACTGTGGCATACAAATGGAAATGAAATAGCACTTAACTGAAAACAAGGAATAGTTCCTCAGCTAGAGTTAAGTGACATTACTCTTTTTAATTTCAGTTGTTTTTTGCCAATTCAAGTAAACTAAAGATATGTCACCTAATGTAGATTTGACTGAGATATCTAGAAAAACAGGATTAAATCTATTAGGATACTTTAAGCCAATAGATGCAAGTTGCAGCAAAAACTACCTTTTCTTGACATAACTATATTTCCATGGGATGCAAATTCCCCAGGCTTGTGTCTACTAGCTAAAAAATGTTGCCACAAGCAAACGATAGTTTTAACAGAATTGTTGCATGGAGCAAACAATCTGCTGAAATGGTTGAGAGGTTTAGGAAGCTTATTCCAAACTACTAGAAAATTACTACAATAATTTCTGCAGAATTTATAGTTCCATTGTAGCCAGTTTTTCTTTATACTATCCACATTATTGATTCAGCTGTGCTAGTAATTGTAAGGGATGATGTTACAATAACGCTATTTTGGCAAGATGCAGTACTATTTAACTAATACATTATTTTCAAAAAGGATTCTTTTTAGAATCCATATGTTCTTACTATATCATTTACTCCTCCCTAGCCCTTGAATGCAAACAGAAATAGAAATGGCAGGAGGTAACAAAGCTTGTCATATAATCTCTTTCCCCTTAACCTTTATTCAGGATGATCCCTTCAACTCATGAAAATTCTACTTTGGAACAATATGAAATGTTTGTTAGGAAACCCAAAACAAAGTAAAATTCAGCTGTTCGCAGCTTTTCATACAGATGTGGTATCCAGCCCGTGTTTTGTCAAAAGGTTTGAGTCTTTTGATTAAACCTGAACCTAGTTATGAGTGAATTTGAGCCAATTCATTGTTTTGTATCAAAAGAAAAAGAGAAACGCCAGGATTTCACATACTTCCAGCGACAGATTGACCAAAATCTGAACTGTGAAGTTCATGTTCTTGCTTCAAAGACAGAAAATGCCAGAGCTGAACCCTGGAGTGAGAGGGACTGTGATGAGCAGAAGGGCTGCAGGCAGAGGGTCGCAGCTATTCTTTCATGCCCTCCACTGCTCTCTTTGAGGGAAACTGTCCAGATTCCTGATTTGCATCCATGCCACAAATGAAAAAATAAACCAAAGAGGCTGCCCAGTACCTAGAAGGCTGGAGCAGCCTGTGAATTTGCTCAATCTTTCCTTTCCCCACTCCCCCCTACCCCACCCCCACCCCCACAGAGACTGCAAACAAACCAGTAGAGCCAATTACAACATATCTCTGTGATACAGGCACTTCATCACTTTGTCCTGGACAAAGTCCACAAGCTCATTTAAGATATATAATGAATAGTTTTCATACAGCTTCGTGTTTATTACTAAATTGGGAGATTTTAGGGTGAACTAAGCAAAGAAAATTTCTTAAGCTTCAAGGCCTTCCAACATGCTGCCATTTCAGTCCTAGAACTGGCCTGCAGTAAACTGCATTGACCTTTCAGAGACAAATAAATATAAGGTGCAGGAAGGATATTTTAAAGGATCTCCCAGGAAGCCAGTCTGTGCAGATGGTGAGAATGGCAGCTGCAGATACAGGAAACATGCAGTAAAAACCCATGTTGGTTTTAGAAGCAAGGAGCCACCACATGTTGTTGCATAGCATCTGCATTTGGCAGGTGATTAGTTGTAGACCAGCAAAGAAAGATGGGTGACTGGCAGATGAGCAAGATAGTAACTAGAAACAGGGCAAAGTAAGAATCCAGATCAATGTGGATGAAAAGATCCTAGGCAAAAAAGTTGGTTTTTTTGCCTGGAATTTTTTCATTCACATTGATCTGGATTCTTTAGAGTACTAGAAAGTACTGGAAAGTAAGAATCCAGATCAATGGGAATTAAAAGCTTTAGAGTACTGGAAAGAAGAATCCAGTCTGTATAGAGGAATGCCTAGGGAGATTAAAATAAAAAAAAAAATAAAAGTAGAACTTTAATTTCACTACCTCATGGGAAGAAAAGAATAAGAAGTAAATATAACTTTGTAGCTAGACATAATAGCAGATAGTACGACAGCTGTAAAAACTGAAGGGCAAGGACAGATCATCCCAAATGATCAAATGAGAGCAGTTTAAGAAGTTACCACCTTTTTACCAGCATCCCAACTGAAACATAATCATCATCTGTGTGAGAAACCGCTTTCACCCAACATGAAGTACAACAGGAGAGCTCAAAGCACCCTTCACAGAGCTTTTCAACTCTACATCTCAATATGTTTTACAAAGGACTTGAAAGGGTGTCATGCAGTTCTGGAAACACAAAAGATGTCCTCATTAGACAAGATTCCTGGGGGACATGATACCTTCATATAGCAGAGAGAGCTGAGAGAAACTGATCTTACTCTAGAAAAATGCCTGAGGATGACAAGGAAAGGAGATGTATCCAGAAAATAAATAAAACCATGTCAGGCACTTAGGATGGCAGAGAACCCTACAATGGTCATAAGGTCAACCACAGAGGAAAGCTGGTCTAGGTGGGAGTGCTAGCAGTAATGTCCAATGGCACAGGTGTGGAAAACAGAATAAACAGGGAAAACAAAACACCCAACTTGTACCAGCAGTGCAAAAACCTTGGGAAATAGGACCACATAATATCTTAATATGACAACTAAGAAAAAAAAGAAGCTGAAATACTCATGATGGTTTCTAGTGAAAGAAGAGGGCAGCTACAATGTGATGTGACAACATACATACACTGCTGAAAAGGATGCCAGTATTTGTCATCGACAGCTAAGCTGTTGGATCAACAACCAGTTCAATTTGCATCTGAACTGTGGAGTGAGTGCAGCACCAGTGACAAGTATCCCTTTTAGGGTAGATGCTCCATAAAACTATTTTCGGACCAATGACAATCAAATGTGGGATGTTATAGTTGAGAGCTCATGATACACACACTCAAAAGCATCAGGGAAATGCAAGCATGGCATCTGGCATGAAGCATTTACCCTCTCTTGACCAGAAGAGACAGAATTATCACTATGGGTTTTGTTCTAGCAGTTCAACAATAATTAATAGGCTGTAGAGCTTGGAGGTACACTGAAATGAGGGTGAACCCTATGCTACCCCACTAGATAACTGAAATGTAGAATTCCACTTTAAAAAAGGTATTAGAAGGGCTGCAAAGATATGAAGCAGTGTTGGACCTTCTTAGACTAGTTCAAAGGAAAGCAAGAGGCCAATAGCGGGCATGGCAACAGATAACGTGGGGAGCTGTGTGTTTAGTAGCAAACTGGCAAGAAATTAGTTCCCAGTACTGAATGACTGATGGCAGATTTATTAAGGGCAAAAATTCTAATTGTAATGCCAAAGCCACTTTTAGGCATACTGAGCTAAATAAGTCATCTAGTCAAGAGGTCAGCATTCTCCATAGACTTGTTGGTCTAAAACTTAAAAGCGTCAGCCTGGTTACAAAGGTGTTTATATGTAAACTGAGCCTCACCCTAGAGAGAATGCCAGGTATCTGGCAGATGCTAGTGAGCAGGTTAATAGTAGTTTATATCCCAGTAATATCCAAAATGAAAGTGAAGACTGTCATAGGAGGTAACTTCATACATGAGGTGGTAAATGGATGCAAGAGAGTTATGGTTAAAGCAACCCAGCAGTACTCTGAGCAAAAGGAAGAGCAGGTGTCATAAAAAAGAAACATACCACAGTGAAAAACAAGCTTGAGAAGAGCTAAAATGTGTATTCTGCTGGCCAGGAATAAACCCCCTTAGTGAGGACATAAATAAAATAGAACAGGCTGTACAAAAGTTTCCTGTGCTTAACCACCAAAAGCCACCTGAAATCCCAGACAGCTCTGCAAAAACACTGAACAGACATGTTCACTTCTTCTGAAGAGAATGGCATGAACATGGAAGATAATCATCCCAGTTTTTGGAGGTGGAGTAGCTAATGAAAGTTTGTGTACAGACAGTAATCAGAAAACTGAAAACACGTAGGTAGACCATCATAAAAATAGTTAACAAAGGAACCAAAACTTGAGGTGTCTACTTAGAGAATAATAGACTTGAATATTTTTTGTCATGCAGGAACACTATTTGCAGGCAAAAGGCAAACCTAAATCAGAGCATATGTCAAACAACAGATTCAAGAAAGCTGTGGAAATGAAGCCAAAGGCAATTGCAAAGAGCTGTCAAACAGCCTGCAGTCGTGGATGGACAGGCCCCAGGCCTGACTGAGAAGCACATGAGAGCTGCTGCTTCCAGGTTGCTTTCTCTGCATGAGAGTCTGCCCAAGACAGACCCATGAGCAGAGCACAAGAGCAATAAGTTGTCACCCAGACAAACCAGGACAGAAGTAAATTCCCACCAGCAGCCACAATGCAAACTGTTTCAAAGATGAGTACATTTAATGGTGGAGGACAATAGTTATCATGAAAACCCATGTCCCTGGGTGAAATATGTAGCTGTCACCTCTGGCTTCTGACCAGATGACAGCAGAAGGAGCACAGGTTGGATGAAGTAAAGGCTTTGCAGACCTTCATCCCAGCTAACTTTAAAAGTTGGATGGAGGCACTGAAGCAGCAGTGTCTCTGCACAGATACCCTTGGAGGGCAGTTTATTTGGTGCCTCCAGTTAGCTGAGATGGATCTAGATGAAGGAGGCTTATGTGTTGCACACAGCTGAAAATCCAGCACTTCCTACCTAGTTCTCCTAACAAGGAGGCAGATTAATTTTAGAAACATGCATCCTCTCATGTTAATGAATGTGGTACATGAAATAAAGACCATTACTCTTGCCAGTGACTTCAAAGGGCTTAGATCAAGTGTCTAATGAAACTGCACTTATGGAAAAAAAGATTGAAATTCAGTGCCAAGGCCACTCTGAAGCAATTCTCTGTGCTCCTCCTCTTAAATTTTACCATTTTGGTTGAGCTGTATCAAAGCCCTTTAGGTATCTATGGCATAGCCTACATCTTGCCTGTCTATGTCCTGACATTACATTAAAATGAACAGTGCTGTATGAAAGTACCAGTGCTGCATGCATGTGCTACAGCATTGTTTAGGCAAAACATTTGTGCTTTCTGAAAGTGTTATATTGTACTGTTTGACTTCGCTTTCCTTGATGTAGAAATGTTAGAAAAGCTGGTGTTTTAATCTTGTGTATTTTCATCAGATTTAAAAAAAAAAAAAAATGAATTATTATGCTGAAGAATTTTTTTTTTCCAAAGAGATAACATCCCACAGTGCTGACAGGCTTTTTTCTCTAATGATATATGAATTGGAGCTAGCAGGGGGAGACAATAACTGCAGGCCCTTTGATTAATCTATTTTCTTTGGTCCTCTCTTTAAAATGATAGATTGGTCCAGGAGGACAATTTGCCATAGATATTTGCAACAGAAGTGTGAGCTCCAAACAAAATAAGGAACCAAGGTTTGTTTAATATATTGTGGACAGCTGGTCCATTTTCACTAGGAAATTAGCATAGAGTTATCATCCGATTATTGTCATATGTGAAAGGCTTAAAAAACAGTCCAGGTGTATCTGATGGAACAAGGGTGGAAAAGAAAAAAAAATTTCTGTAGCATAATTTAAGAGAAGAATATATTATTTAAATTTAAATTTTTAATTTAAATTTAAGTTAAAATAAAATTTAACTTTAATGATCCAAATCTACTCAGATGCACAAAAGAATATAAGCAAAGGAAAAAAGTAGCCCTTTCAAGAAGTGACATGCTCAAAAGTCTTTCAGAACATCTCAGTTGCATTACTTTTGTCTGTTAGAGTCAATGAGTTGCCTCACTTTGTAAAAGTAAGGACAAGCAATAGAACAAACTACTGGATAGACAACAGCTGTACAATCTCTGCCTGTGATGGTGTCATACTTCCTTGTGATAAAGTTAAACTAGACTCTACTCAGAACAAAATGTAACAGTTTCCATGTCTAACTCGGATCTGCCAAATAGCATTCTGCAAAAGCTACAGTTTATAAAGACTCTTTGCTAAATAATCTTATTTTTAAAATTGCAAAATGCCTTTAGAAAATGATTGTAGGAGCCCTGCCAATATTTGGTGAATGTAGTTCATGAGAATGAACTCAACAATGTGTTGAAATGCTGTGTGTTTCTAACTCTTCTCCAGTGGCACAGCCTTCAGTATATAACATGATGTAAGGTGTATTAAGTACTTCCATGCACTGAGGTGTTAGCAAACATATACACCAAGTGAGAGGATATAGGGAATGAGACATTGATCTGGAGCAACTTAAATATCATGAAACAAATATACAGTCTTATTTTTGAGGTGTGTTGCACAAATAAATCCAAGAGAAAGACAAGGTGGCCTGCACACAAATGAGAGGATTTTTGACTGCTTGTTGCAAAATGTTTGGACACTTCTGTGATGTCAGGAATGGAATATCACTCAACCAGTAGCTTTAATTTAGCAAGTCAGAGGTGCTGAGATAGTGTTAATCAAGGGACAAACATTTTAAGACTTTGAAGATAAGTTAGTTAAGGAGTGATTGAATTAAAAGCTAGCCACTAAAGTGGAGATCCATCTCTCCTTATGTTAAACATCTGGGTGTTTACATTAGAAGACTCCCTCTTCTGTAAAAGGAGAACTAGACACTTCCTGAGAGAAATTCAGATGGTCAGTGCCTCTTTCTCATCCTTGGCTACCCAGGAAATGTCTGAATGGAGCATTTAATTTACATAATAAAATGAATCTGGACCAGTGGATTTGACTTTCCCTTTCTTGGGACCCATTTGAGACTGATAGAGGTGTGGGATTATAAGGAAGTTGCTACTTATCTTTTTTTACATATGGTATAAATATGGTATAAGGGATATACCAATAGACCAAAACCCACTGTGTCGTTTGGTGTAGCAGTTCTGCAAAAGGTGATGAAATATAACATCTCATCACATTACTTTTTTTAAACTGTTCATAAATTGTTTGTCAATTCAAACCTGCATTTTTAAGCAGATATAATAATTGGTTATAATAGATACATAATACCAATGACAATGTTATTGTAATATCTATTTTGTTAGGAAAATATATTTTTACACTGAATCTTTAGAATGAGGAGCCCCCGCTTTGTGCCATGACACATAAGGGTTGATAAAAGTAAACCTCCTTTTTACTGCTTTGGAGCTACAGACCTGAGTAGAGAAAGGGCTATAACTGCAGAGGACAACTGTGTCTAAGGGAGATTTTGCTTACCAGAGAATAGTTTATCTCTGATATATTTCCTTTTATTTCTTATGCCCTTACCTTTCTATTCTATTCTCTTTCTGTTTTACTTACAAGTGTGTTGGGACATTCAGATGACAGAAAATCACACCACCTTGAAATGAAGGCATTTAAGTGGTGACATCCGTAGCATTTCACTATTGCCCTCTGAAAGTTAATGTGGCTAGTCTGAGTCAGCAAGGCTTTCTTTATGCGCTAGAGAAATAGTAGTACTGCAGAGAAACATCCAAGGGAAAATTCCTCCCACCTGTCTAAGACACCTTTGCCAAATCAGGTTGCTAAAGAGCAGGCAACAAAAGAGACTGAGCTACTTGCTCTTACTTTTTGAATGGAATCTGTCTTCCTATAACTGAGACAGAAAATGAAAAAACCCACATTTTTTAGAAGCAATGGAAGAAAGAAAAGATATGGCAGTGGTATAATTCTGCCTGAAGGTAAGATGTGTCTTGAAATGTGCACTGAATTTTTCACTGAATGAATTTGCATAAATATTGCACAGGGAAACGTGTATGTGATATGTCTTTAAATGCAGATGCTTGCCAGAATGTCATTTGCATATGCACAAATTATGTATTCCTATTATACCATGTATTGAAAAACAAAAAATAAATGTAGTTGCTACAATGGAGGAGGGTCTTTTTTATCTTTAATTAAAAATTAAATAGAAGTGTTCTTGATGATGTCAATCTCTACTTCATTAAGGACCAGATCATACCTTAATCCAGTAACTATGGCAGACTTGGATTTACTGACTAATTAAATAAAAACAGTCAGTATTGATATATGAGAATAGTCATGCAACTCTAATTAAAGTTGTAACAAATTGTTTTTTAGTCATTTCATGCATTCAACAGCAACCCAAATTGCACTTATTTTGCAAAAATCCAATTTTAGTCTGCCTCATTGAAAGAAGCCAAAAAATGGGCTCTTTTACACCCACATATGCACAGACACACTCTATGAAATCTGTTTTGACAGCTTCCTATAATATTTAACCAACAACGACAGGCAAGCTAAAGAATCAATAACTAAACCTTTGGTGCATGTTGCAATCACAAGCAATTATTTACATGTCATGTTGAGTCATTTGGATGGTGAAGTATTGTTCAGATCCATCATCTAAACAGACAACTGTATGTATGTGCTTTCAATTGGCTCCTTGGTCCCTTGGGACTTTAGTTGAAATATTCTGATGTGAATATTCATGAGGTTTGACGGTAGTGTTTACCACTTCATTATGGCAAAGATTTAAGAGCTGTGCTACAGTTCTTGGAAGGGAGCAGCCATGACATTTGGGAAACAAATAGCTAAGGCTACGCCACCTGCATAGCTCATATGTGGAGACGCTGCAGCTGCACCAAGACAGCTCTGTGCATCTGTGCACAGTGGGATGATGGGATTTATATTGAAAAAGCAATGCTTTGCAGTGGTATCCAAAAGCCAACTGTTGTAGGAAATCCCATAGATTACCAGGTCTGCCTGTTGGGCAGCCACCTAGGGCAAGTCACATGCACCATTTCAAAGTTTACCAGTCTGTGCCTTGTGGTGCTGGGCTGATATAATGTGGGCCCCTGAGGTTGAATTTGACTGCCCTAGTTGGTTAGTGCTATCAGCCTTCATTCAGCTGCACTTCTCACTTCTTGGCACTTTTCAACATAAAGTATCTCAAACTGAGCAAATAAAAGCTGAGGAATGGAAAATCTCCAGGTACCTTTGAAATAGCTGGATGTCTAGTTCTACTGATCATAAAAAGGTCAAAGTAAATCTTGTCCCATTTATCTAACCCACAGCTACAGCCTCATTATTGATAAAGTGCAGAGAACTTTGAGGTTGGAATTCAGTAAGCCACAGTAATATTATTTGTGCTCTTTTTCACAAGTGCAGCAGTTATTTTACAAGCCTCCTATGAGGTACAGAAAGTTCCAAGAATGGAAGAACTAAGTGATCAGTACCTCTGTTGTGATCTAAACTGGATTGAAGTGCAAACTCCTGGGCTGGTAAATATTTGCATTATTATACTGTGACTATATATTGTGGAAGTTGCACGATAGTCCAATAGTGATTTACAACTGTTATGTTTGATTTTTACATTGGCCATATTAAGAGATTCAACAGTATCGGAAATTTTAGGAACTTACATCTCAAA
This sequence comes from Strix aluco, assembly GCF_031877795.1. NCBI lineage: Eukaryota > Metazoa > Chordata > Aves > Strigiformes > Strigidae > Strix > Strix aluco. Next base: position 11,362,338 of record NC_133931.1, on the reverse strand, counting down.
AGATGTTTTGGCTTTGCCAGTTTGCTGACTGTCAATGGGACACAGACTGCTAATTAATTTACTTACTTCTGAAAAACTGTGCCTGTCTTAGCTTCTAAGTGGACAGTAGGAAAAAGTTGTATAGAACAGGTGATGTTGGGTGCCACATGCACTGTACTGGTGTTGAGGGGTAGGTGCTTGAGCTGGCTTGAAAATTTGAGGTGTCTCGCTCTGAGTTTCCCAAACGTGAGGTTTTCAGTCTCATCAGCCATTTCAGAAAATCTTAGCTAGGTGGACTTTTTCTAACTGTGGTACCAATATCTTGGTAGTACATGACATTCTTCAAAACAGGAAGAGACATTACCCAAGTTGTTGACAACCCTGTTCAACGGGTGCACAGGGTCTGAAGGTGGGAGTTAGTATTGCTGCTACAGCTGCCTTTGATGACATATGAAGCAGGTCCTACCAGCACAAACCCTTCTTAGCATCTCTCCTTTCCTTTTCTAAATGGGATCTTCTGAACACTTTAAAAAAAATACCAGCAAGTGGCTAGATTCACAAAGGCAGATAAAGAGATCTCCAAACAGGATAGTGTTTCAAGGAGCAATAGCTTGGCTCTTTCATGCTGGTTAAATCAGAAAAAGAGTACCAAAAACTTCCCCTAACAGTCAATATGATACAGGATTCACTTGTCTGCAAACTAGAAGGTCAGGAAACTCAAGTGAAGAGCCTGTGGAGCCTTACCCATTGAAAGTCTATTAATAATAGAAGAGATTATTCATTGTTATCAAATATAATTACAGGCATCAAACACTCTGGAGCTGAAAGACCTTTTATTTGACATGCAGAATAAGCAGATGTAGCTGGGTGATGTGCTGCTCTGCAGCATTTTAACACAACTGGCAAAATAAACCACATTATTAGACCTATAACAGTGATCACGTGCATGGATTTTATGTGGCACAATATACTAAAAAAAAAAATATATCATCTTACTTTTGTGTAATTTTAATGCATTTCAATGAGTATCTTATCTATCAATCCATCCATTTTATGTCTTCAACTTCAAGCTGAGGGACTGAAATATTCTACAAGCAATTTTTAAGGATTCCTTGTGTACTCAGTGAATGAATCACATAAGAACCTGCACTGGGACTTGTGGTTCTTAATCTGGAAATTAAACTGCAGCTACATCCCAATGCCTGGGCCGAAGCACAGTGATCACTGGCTTTAATTGAAGGATTACTACTGACAAGTTTGAAGCATATCTTTTGTATTGGAGGAGTATCTCCAGATCCAGAGAAAGCACCAACATGGATGGAAAACACATCATTCACAGGGTGTGTCTATTTCTGTCAAATATTTTATCTGACTGTTTCAATCTTAACTCTTGGCATCCTCAACTTGTGTATCTATATTATTATAGTAAACTAACTAACCAGAATTAATCTCTGGTGTGTAAAGTTCAATCCCAGCACTAGTCTTCAGAGGTGGGGAGGGCAAGAATTGGCAAAGTTTGGCCCCTTCTAACTTACAAAGGTCTCCAACTCCCCCTTACAAGGAGTAGTATACAAGTATATAGGTATATCCATTTGTTGCCCCACTTATGCCACCTTTTGGGCCCATTCTTCCCCTGACAGTGTTAACAACTGAAGTGTGCTCACATAGTGCTCCTGGTCTCGGGGGCAGACAGGGGAAAGACAGACTCAGATGCAAATGCATGACATCCCCTTGGCAAGGAGTATGTTATCCAGGCCTCATTAAACTGCCAGGCCTTTTTCCCATGTTTCCATTCTCACTGTCGTTGGTCCCCAAGATATAGATACACAAAAAGTTTGACAAGCAACACAGAAAGGCAGAAAACACACAGAACAGCTTAATGGGTTTGAGAAAAAAAATCCAAACATGACAGTGTTTATATTTGCAGAAGCAAGGCAGCATGTCTTTAAATGACATAATAGGCTTCATTTGTTAGAGACTTTGATTAAAGGTCTCCCATGATTTGTAAACCAACAAAAGCCTCATCAGGAAGTAAAGAAAATTATTATTTTTATTATTACTGTTATTTTATTATTATGATGATGTATTTATACTGCAGTCACTCCTAAGACCCCTAGACAAGGAGTAACAGCTATACAAGAAACAAAAAGAACAAAATTAAACAATTTTAATAGCAAAAGTCTGAGTCACAAATAGCTTAAAAAGGAGGTAATTCACTGTACTTCTTCTGCCAGATGCCACCCTTATACACATATCTAAATATATATATATAAAAATATTTGAAAATTCCTCCATTAGCAAGAGCGAGAGTAGAACTTTTATTTCTAAATATCAGGATAAGATATATGGCACAATTATCTTGTTTGCCTGAAATACATGTACATTGTTATTATCATTTACTACTTCCAAAGCTAGAACTTCTAGCTAAACTAAAGGGTACATGCAGGACACGCAGAATTATATGATATCTAGCTATTAATTTTGTATAAATTTTATGAAGTGTTGCAGAAAATCATTATCAGTTCCTTTAGAAGTTTTTGGTATTAACAATCATTAAGGCTAAAATAAAATCTGACCTTTTTGAGAAAAGACTTCATGCAACAATATTAACATCATATTTTTTTTTCATTTTGACATATACAGTCAATTTTTCCCAACATCTCTTTGTAGCATCTCTTTGTAGCATCTGGCAGATGTCATTGTGCAGTATTTTTATTCCACCAATTTTATTTATTCTGTTTCTTATGTGTTTTTAGGAACTGCAACACGCAGGGATGTTGCAATGACTATGGCAACTACACCAGTATGGGCAAAGAATTGTATAGGGCAGTGAAAGACAGAAGATATTTTTAGGGCATCCAAAAAGGCTGAAACCCCTGCTAAGCATTCAGGCTAAAGGCCTAAATGTCATAGCTAAAAGTTTGGCCTTCTCCAGCAGAGCCGATAGTAGCCCAAAGCAAGATGGATGAAATGGCAAATAAATAAGGAAATAAGAATTTTTGGGTTGTGATATTCTCCAAGCACTTTAAAGCCAGTGAACAGACTAGGATATTCCATTTCCTGAAGATGCTAGACATATTTGTTCTGAGTTAAAGGTTAGTAACTGTGTGAGTAAACTGAGAGATAGATATATACTTCAAGGGGAATAAAATATAAGAAGACAGGTCCTTTGCTGACAACAACAGCGCTACTGACTCCAGCAGACTTACTCTGACTTGCACAGGTTGAGGAATTGGCCCAAACTTAGGGTAACATTTGAATTAAGAGATTTTAAGCCAACAATCAAAATGTCCAAAGAGAAAAGCAGAGAAAGAAAGGTGGTATGAGAAAGGTAGAAAGATGTGATCATGAAGTTCCTGCAGAAGACAAAGGAGAGGAGAATACAGCACCAGAAACAGGTTATTGGGTGAGGAAATTAGCAAATGGCTAGACAACTAGAAACAGGACAGGCTTTGTAACCCCACCTGCTGTGATGAACTACATCCCTGGCCATGCCTTCCTTCTTCATCTCTGGTTTGAATCATTCTACATCCCAGAAAAGACAGATGAAGTTGCAAGTCAGAATAATCTCAAATGTTCATAGAGATGCCTCAGCACCAGGCAGAATTATCCAATACAGAGTGTGCTTCCTACCCCAAAATTGTGCAATCACGCCAATTCAGGAAACAACCTAGATGAGAGAGTCCAAAATGAATCTATTTCACTAGGTATTAAATGCAGAAGAAGCCAAAAAGCAAGTAAGGTGGGTGTTTGTCTAAAGATACAGGCAGGAGGTGAACTGACTTAGTAAAATTAGAGGTGAAATCCTAACCCGTGATGTAGACAACATCAGGATCTCTGAAAGAGAAATTAGAACAGTGCAGCAATATCTGAGGTAAGCCAGTGCAGTGACAGAGTGGAAAGAATAGAAGGAACTGCTATAGGAAGTCACTGTACAGAAGCTATAGCCTGTGCAACAGGAGTCTGTGGGAGTTGATCGATTGCAACTTCACAGTTGCTGAGAAAGAGGAAATCTGGAGAGATATCAGGAAAGATATTAACCTGAATGTCAATGCCCATGATAGTTACATATTGGAGGGATGATATCAAGAGCAGGGACACATCCAGTATTAGCTGTATTGGGTTGTACATAGACAAGAGGGCTGTGTCTTCCAAGGCATCAACATTAAAAATAATACGACACAACATAATTAAAAGCCCACGAGACTTATCTCTTTTGCATAATATGCCCGTTTTCCGGTGAATTCTTTTGAGAAATTTTCTTCATTATCAGTAAAAAATAAATATTCAAGGAGAGAAAAACAAGTGTTCTTAATTAATTAGTATTATTATTTTAATTACATTTATAATCTGTTTCTTTTAGTGCATGCTTTCAAAAAATTCCATATTTGATGAAGAGTTGTGCTCTGTTGTTGAGTGTAGATAGGAGAGTCTGATAGAAAAAGCCTAGAAGGAGTGTTTGTGCAAACATATTGGTTGTATATGTATGCACATATTGCTCATTGTCAATTCATTAAAGTTGTTGGTTTTACTCTGTGAATTAGAGTCCTTGAAATAACCATTTAGCTGCTGAGACTGAAAATAAATGGTGGTTGTCACTGGATACAGTCAAAAGTTTCAGAAACTTAACAACGTAATATGTAGGAAATAAGGTAATACAATTTATTTGGGATGCATATATAGAGCACAGTCCAGCTACTGAAAAATTGTGGAAAACTATTACAAACTTTGTTGAATTAGATTATTTCTTTAAAGCTATTTTTATTGGCATCGTTGGATACTGAAATTATTCTATCAATGGGAGGAAGTATTTTTTCTGAAGTGTTGCCCACTTTATGTATGCCCCAGTGGTCTTATCCAGACACAGAGAGGGAGCCACCCTCTCTGCCATGTCGCTCTGTCTGGGAGCAGAACCATGTGCCACTGCAGGGCTCAGGGCTCGTGGGCTCAGAGCACAGGTAAAAGCCCAGCTGTTCTGCTTGGCGTTTACTCCTGACAATTCCTGGGAAATCTGCCAGGTTTATGCTTAAGCGTCACAGGATTTTCCATACAGACTGTTGGGAAAAAACAGTCCTCTGTGGGTGAAACAAAGGCAAATGCACCAGGGGATCCTGAGAAGGAAAACTCAGAGACTTTGCATCCATTTTCCTTACAGCAGAGGTGGTTCAAGGCTCATTCTGTATTGCAGTTGGAAAAACAAAGAATGAGTTATTTTAGCACAGTGAGTTTGGTTTTTTTTTTAAATAATCTTTTTAATTTTTATGAATGTGCACATCCAATTAAAAGTTTGAAGTAACATCTTTTTACTCTAAAAAATTCCTGGAAATTATTCTACACTACTAGTTCTAGAAACATTCACCTGGGGAAGACAGAGTCTGGGTTAGTAAAAAAGACATGGGATGTGTAGTAACAGGAGCGCACAATGGGCTCTGCTTCTCAGGTTAGGAGCTAACAGATGTGCTGTGTGCCCCTTCCAGACTGCATGACTCCCTTCCCATGGGAACCAAGTTTTGGAAGAGGGAAGACAAGATTGCAAATATCTATGTCTCATCCCAACATGGAGTCTTCAAAAATACTTTTTCATCTAGGATCATAGAATCATAGAGTCATAGAACGGTTTGGGTTGGAAGGGACCTTAAAGATCATCTAGTTCCAACCCCCCCTGCCATGGGCAGGGACACCTTCCACTAGACCAGGTTTCTCAAAGCCCCATCCAACCTGGCCTTGAACAATTCCAGGGAGGGGATATCCACTACTTTTCTGGGCAACCTGTTCCAGGCCTCACCACCCTCAGAGTGAAGAATTCTTTCATTATATCTAAATCTACCCTCTCTCAGTTTAAAGCCATTACCCCTTGTCCTATCACAACACGCCCTTATAAAAACTCCCTTTCCAGCGTTCCTCTAGTCCCCCTTTAGGTACTGGAAGGCCACTATAAGGTGTCCCTGGAGCCATTTCTTCTTCAGTCTGAACAACCCCAACTCTCTCAGCCTGTCGTCATACAGGAAGTGCTCCAGCCCTCTGGTCATCTTTGTGGCCTCCTCTGGACTTACTCGAGCAGGTCCATGTCCTTCTTATGTTGGGGGCTCCAGAGCTGAATGCGGTACTCCAGGTCAGGTCTCACATGAGTGGAATAAAGGGGAAGAATCACCTCCCTCAACCTGCTGGTCACACTGCTCTTGATGCAGCCCAGGATATGGTTGGCTTTCTGGGCAGCGAGCACACATTTCCGGGTCATGTTGTGCTTCCCGTCAACCAACACCCCCAAGTCCTTCTCCTCAGGGCTGCTTTCAATCCACTCATCTCCCATCCTGTACTTGTGCTTGGGATTGCCCCGGCCCATGTGCAGAACCTTGCATTTGGCCTTGTTGAATTTCATGAGGTTCACATGGGCCCACCTCTCAAGCCTTTCAAGGTCGCTCTTGATGGCATCCCTTACCTCCAGTGTGTCGATCACACCACACAGCTTGGTGTCATTGGCAAACTTGCTGAGGGTGCACTCGATTCCACTGTCTATGTCGCTGACAAAGATGTTAAACAGTGCTGGTCCCAATATCAACCCCTGAGGAATGCCACTTGCCACTGCTCTCCACTTGGACATCAAGATTTTGACTGCAACTCTTTGAGTATAACCATCCGGCCAATTCTTTATCCACCAACTGTCCATCTGTCAAGTCCATGCCTTTCCAATTTAGACAAGGATGTCATGCAGGACAGTGTCAAACACTTTGCACAAGTCCTTGTTTTTGCCTTCTGCATCTTGAGTAGTGTGGTTGGTGCACTTGCCTGTGAAGACTGAGGCAAAAAAAGTCATTGAGTACCTCAGCCTTCTCCGTATTCTTGGTAACCAGGTCACCCGTTTCTTTCCAGAGAGGGCCCACATTTCTCATAGTCTTCCTTTTATCACTGATGTAGCTATTGAAGTGTTTCTTGTTGCCCTTGATGTTCCTGGCCAGATTTAATTCTGTCAGGGCTTTGGTTTTCCTAGCCTGATCCCTGGCTGCTTGGACAGTTTCTCTGTATTCCTCACAAGATACCTGTCCTTGCTTCCACCCTCTGTAGGCTTCCTTTTTGTGTTTGAGTTTGTCCAGGAGCTCTTTGTTCATTCATGCAGGCCTCCTGCTGTTTTTTACTGACTTCCTCTTTGTTGGGCTGCATCACTCCTGAGCTTGGAGGAGGCGATCCTTGAACATCAACCAACTTTCTTGTGCCCCTCTTCTTTCCAGGGCTTTATCCCATGCTACTCTACCAAGCAGATCCCTGAAGAGGCCAAAGTCTGCTGTCTTGAAGTCCAGGGTTGTGAGCTTGATGAGCTCCCTCTTTGCTGCCCTAAGGATCTTGAACTCCAGCATTTCCTGGTCACTGCAGCCAAATATGCCCTTGAGCTTCATATTCCCCACCAGCCCCTCCTTGTTGGTGAGAACAAGGTCCAGCATAACACTGCTCCTCAATGGCTCTTATAGCACTTATATCACAGCTCCTGCTGTGTAGACAAAACCTCCAGCAATTACTGGCTTGGGCCTATAAGCACCATGATGTTGCATGTGTTCCCTAGGTGGATTTCTTCTTATCATCTACTCTACACCTTCAAGGTGGCCATGTGAAAACTTCTAGTGTTAATATTCTAGGCACACACACATCTCCACACACACGCCTGCAAATCTCTTTCATATCTTTTTTCCATGAATATTTCTGTGAATGAAACTTCACTGCAGCAAATCTTCACAAAAAGAAAACTGAAGTGCTCATAGTAATTTTCCAAGTGAACTCTCCGATGCTAATGCAAACTTTAACTAGCACTCTTTGTCTCTTCACCCCAAGGTTCTTTGAATCTGTAGGAGTTTTGTTCATACATGGATTACTGAATTTGGCCCATCACTCTCCCTTCAGGAATTCCAGATTAATCTAAAACTCAAACAAATTATTTAACTGTGACATATGCTTATTTCATTAAAATTTCCAAAGCAGTCACTTTGCAGAAGAAAAAAAGTTTGGAAAGGTACTGCCTGAAAGGTTAAAATTTACATAAGTCTAGTATTATTATCATTATTAATACCTACACATAGCCCTCACAAGCCTCAAGGTGCTTCACAGAACTAAATCATACCCATTTTCAAGGAAGTAGGAAAAGTCCTGTCACCTACATGATTTGAAATGAAATTTTTAAAATCCATTAGCAACATTCAGATGGAAACATTTTTACTCTACGCAGGCACAGAGAAGAAGAGCTCATCATTTTTACTGACCTTCAGCTTTCCTGACTGTGCTCAGAAGAGGTCCAAGCTAATTGTACTCACCCCTGTTTCTTTTTTCTTATTCTCCCCTCAGAGATGAGGTTCTAGGTAAACTGATTTGAGTGAGAACATTCATGGTGCATGGTCTGGTGTCCTACTTGTTGGGAGCAGGTCAAGCATAGATGGACTTTTTGAATGTGGTCTGCAACACTCAATATCTGTTGGTATCTGATAGGCAATATTTGACCTCTTAGTTTTGCCCATCTTCTCATTTTTAGAAGTGTGGTTGGAAACAGATTTTCTTCTTTGTTTTCACAGCTGGATTTTTACAAACATATGATTTCCCAATGTCTAAATTTTGAATTTGGTTGGATTTTTAATCTAATGTAATGCTGTTAAAAGAGATCAGCTAAAATCTCAGCTGCAGGATCATTCTCTGAATGAAGGAATAAAAACTTGGTGAAAACAGAAGGGTCTGTCTTCTCTGAATAAATGAATACCTTAAATGCAATGTTGAAAGCTAGCCATGGTATCACATAGACCTATCACTTAGTTGAGCTGAACTCTCTGTGTAATCAGCAAACATGTTTAACTGAATTGTAGTCCATGCAAATCACTGTACATAACTTTGAACTTAACTCCCCTTTATTCCTTACCCTGGGTTCCAAGGAATTTCTTTTTCTCCTTAATTACTTGCCTTTGTTTGGTTTTATTCCATATCATGGCATGATCTCTGCTGTAGGAGGGGCAAGTTCCACATCAGACAGCTGTTCCAACCAAAAAAAAAAAAAAAATCACCCAGATAAACAAGCCTCTAATCTGGAGGCATATGAAAGTTCTCCAGACAAGGTCTGCTCCCTGCTTGGGGTTCATTTTGCTTTCTGGTTCTCATATACAGAGGCCTGCTTGGGAAAATCAGACAGACTGTGTCTGCTTTGAATTTATCAAACGAACACACACAGAAAACAAGAGTGTTTAGACTCCAGGCTGCTGGTGAATGCTCAGAATTCCCCACTGTCCCAATGACTGTAGAGCTAGTTGGCACATCTTCAATAAAAAATTACATCAGTGATGCTCTGGAAACTCAATCGAGCCATAGGTCTGACAAGAAAATAAGCAAATCCTCAGTGAAAGCTCTGGCAAAAATTCATTTCAAATGTAATAGCAATCCCGGTCTCTAATTTCTATTTTATTTTTAGTGACAAATGAATTACTAGTACAGCTCCTCATAATCTATTTCTTTCCATTTCTCAGACCCTTTTGGGGAGTGGTATAATTTTAGACTATAAAAATATAAGCCATCTGGTTTATATATAATTGAGCCACTTGTACACACATTTTTTAGACGTAAAGCCATGCCGTAGACAGAACTGGAGAAAGGCTGTGAGAAGTTATGCATTGTTGAGAACAGTTCTGACTCCACTTCATTGACTCTCTAGACATGCCTCCCAACTGACCATGGTGTAGACTCACTGGATAATGTCACTTTGGGTGAGAGGTGTCATAGAGGCAGAAGGGACATCCATACTGTGCAGAAAATCACTATGGTGTCAAGACAGGCACTTAAAGAAACCCTTTTTTGGGCTACCAGACAATGTATAAGATTAAGCATTTGAGCAGAACTACTGATATTATTGTGCCCTGAACTCTCCAAAGCAGAGGGGAACATAGTACTGTCTTGATTCTTTTCTGACCCATCAATTCATGGTCAGTAAGCTGTTCAGTATGACCAGCTGGTCAGTAAGTCCAGCATTCAGGATTGGTAAGAACTGTGATATACAGGATGAAATGGGGCACTTGGAAGAGCCAACCACCCGTTTTTCCTCCTACCTTCCCCCATTTGCATATCTCAGTGCAAAGGTCCTTCCTGCTTGTGCATGAAAATGCAGTTGTATCATATACTGGTTTGAATTTACATCTCTGGCTCAGCATCCCCATAAGATGCAGTGGGAGTTATTCAGTAAGTAAAGTGACCATTACCTACATTTGTTTCCCTGTACACCTGGAAGGGAGTGATCCTAAAAGTATTTGCTTTTCCTCAGCAGATACCCTAATGATGTTATTTGCTGTGCTACTGTTAGTAGCAAATGATGAAGCTCTGAAGTTTGGATCTAGTTCCCAGTTTGATCCCAAAGATCATAGCAAGGAAGAGATCAAGGCAGGAACGTACAGCACAGTCAAAACAGTGAGCAAATGTGTTGAGTGTTAGTAGTTAATGAAATACAGTTGGCTGCCACTGCCACTGGGCAAATGCAGATTGGAGGCTTTCAGCACAGCAATACTATATTTGTTCTAAATGGCTTTACAGCAATAATTGAAACACAATATGCAATTAAAGCATATTTACTGCATCCACTTGAAACTTGTGAAACCAATGAGGAACACATTCATTCAGTAAACCTATCTGAACTGCTAGTTGGGCTGGAAGAGACAGAGACAGGCAAACTGCTCTGAAGAAAACATCTCTGTCACTGAAAAATGTAGATTTTGTCATCCTAAAATGCCTACTAATGCAATCACCAGGACAGGATCCAATGAAATATCAAACTGATACTCTTTACACAGGTTTACACATCTGCTACCAATCTGTTGTCCATTTATGCCCTGCTTATGGCCAGTTTTTGTGCACAGACTTTATCTGCAAGACTACTGCTTCGGAGAATGGCACTTAAGGGTGCACATTACTTGGCACAGGATTTTTTATTTTATATTCTGCTCAGAAACAATCTAATTCAAGGTTCTGGAAAGATAGCTACTGACATTAGTGTGCATTAGATCAAACCCTAGCCAACAGTGCTGGGTTTGTGTGGTGGGATTTTGGTAGCAAGGCTACAGAGGGGGCTACAGAGTTGGCTCCTGTGAGAAGCTTCTAGAAGCTCCCCCAGCTCCAAGGCAGACCCACATCTGGCCAAGGCTGAGCCAATAATGATGGTGATTGCACCTCTGTGATAACTTATTTAATAAGGGAAACCTGAGAGGAAGAGGGTTGTTAGGGAGATACTTATGCAAACACTGAGGTCAGTTGAAGAAAAGAGGAAGAAGAGGGGGACCTGTGCTAGAACAGAGACTCCCCTGCAGCTCATGGTGAGAGGGCAGACTGTGCCCTGCAGCCATGGAGGACCTCACACTGGAGTAGGTGGCTGTGCCTGAAGAAGATCATAACTCAGAAGGAAGACCACGCTGAAGCAGTCTGTTGCTGGGAAGACTGCAGCCCACAGAAGGGACCCAAGCTGGAGCAGCTCATGAAGAGCTGCAGCCCATAGGAAGGACTCACACTGGAGTAAGTTCATGGAGGACTGTCTCCCATGAGAGTGACCACATGCTTGAGCAGGGGAAGAGTGTGAGGAGTCCTCCCTCTGAGGAGGAAAGAGCAGCAGAAACAATGGGTGATGAACTGACTGCAACCCCCATCCCCTGTCCCCACTGTGCCGCTCAGGAGGAGGAGGTAGAGAAATCAGGAGCAAAGCTGAGCCTGGGAAGAAGGAAGAGGTGGAGGGGGAAGGTGTTTTTAAGATGTGGTTGTATTTCTCACTGTCCTACTCTGATTGGTAAATTAGTGGTGCTGGTGTTCAAATTAAATTGATGTTCTTTTCCTTTCCCAATCGAGTCTGTCTTTTGTCTGTGACCATAATTGGTGAGTCATCCCTCCCTATCTTTGTCTCAAACTCCGAGCCTTTTGTTTTATTTTTTGTCCCCTGCATCTCTGAGGGGGAAGGAGTGAATGAGCAGCTGCATGGTGCGCAGTTGCCCTCTGGGCTTAAACCATGACACAAATCTACATATTGCCTAGATGCTGGCAAATAACTGGGAGAACCCTGCAACTGTTTTCAGAATTTGTAATCCCTTAATTTCACATTCTCTCCTGCCTGTGTATTTTTGCTTTCAGTTAATGGTCATGCACTTCATCTTAATAGCGGGAATGTATGTAGAAAGACGAATTGGAGTCGGAGTGCTCTCACTTGCTGAGAATATGCACAACATGCTTTCTGTGGACATTTGTGACAGATCGTTGACAATTACAGACATGCATTCCTCACCTAATCAGGAACAGGCACACTTGCCATTTTGCCAAGTAACAATAATCAATAAGGGAGACACTTGAGAAAACTTAGAGCTGTTCACGGCTCCAGAGATATATGAAGCCTGAAACAGAGAAACAGCTTTGTTAGGACAGTGCTCGCTCTTCTGTTTCTCTCCAGCACTGTTCCTCAGGAGCCTGACAAGAGGTCTTTGAGGAATAACAGAGCCTGGGAACTTCTTGCTTAGATGTTCATTCCCTGTACTTCCCAGAACCCAGTCACTACAAAGGATAGAAGCTAAGGTGAGAAGGCATCTCAGAACATTTAATGTGCAATGCCACCATGTGTCTGACAGGCAGGAATGTTTAGAACTCCTTCCTGATGGAAGGTTCCCAAACGTTAGATTCTTGGATGATGGATTTATTTATTCCACCTTTTCCCATCATTGTCCACAGTCAATTACAGACTGAATAATGACTTAAATCAACCATGGAACAAGCCAATATGGCAAGAAGTCCTGTGCCTTATCAAGTTACACTGAAACACAAAAGAACAGAGGAAGGTCACCCCCACACTGCTGGCCAACTTAAAGGGATGCAGAGACATATACATAAGTTCCACAGTCTTAGGGACAACTTCGTTTATGCACCACCTCCACTAAGCACAGCCCAATCAGTTGTTGAGTAAAATCAACAACATATAAAACACTTATACAAACCTATTTCTCCTTCAACTCTCACACAAAATTCCTCCCAATGTAAACTAGACTAAGTGCTAACAATGAATATCATTAATTAAATTGTCTTTTAATGGCTCAGGAGGTGAACTCTGTAAAGAGGAAGAAAGGGACAGGAAACCTGGATTTAGACAATAAATGAAGGATTGATTTCAGCTTATTTTAACCATCTAAAAAAAAGAGCATCTAGTCTAAGCTCATAATTTCTGTTTCTATCAGCCCTTTTCAAACAAAGGCGAGAAGCAGATGCTTACAGAAGATAAAGTTAGATTACCTTAAGTGATGAGTGATTTTGAAACACTTGAATATGACAGGGACAGACTATAAGAATTATAAGTGCAAGGAAATGTAATTTTTCCCTTTACAGAAACCCAATACGAACAGAATAGCTTCTGAAGGCTCCCGTCTTCCTCAGGGTCTTGCTTGCTAGAATTTGAAGATGACTCCGGCAGTTGCAGATACTGCATGCAGTTCATTGAAAGTTGAAACTAATGAAATGCATTTCTTGTGCATTTCTTGCAATTCCACTTCCTGGAAGCCAGGAACAACTGTAAGCAGAACTAAAAAATGGGTATAATGTGGCAGAGCAGAAGCCATAGCATTGTACCATGGTCCAGGAATGGAGAGATCCTTTGAAATTTGGTCCTCATGGTTGGGACTCATACAATTGCCTCTGACTTATTTGCCTGAGGTTCATATTTGTTCACTGGAAAGATCACTTGTTCAGATTCTCCTATCAAATCAGTGTGATGCTGTTAAAAATCTATGAATTCCTGCAAGGACTTGAGTGCATTTTTTAAACCACCTCTGAAGTCTTTTGAACACAAGAATTTCACTGACATCATAACGTGGTTAATTTATTAAATGGTGGGCTGAGAGACATTACAGAATGTGAAATTAACAATTTAGTTAATAAGGAAGAGTTTAGACTATATGATATGAATTAACAAATCATCAAAAATGCATAGGTATGTGATGATTTCAGTACTAATGTGATTTTTATTTGAAAACTGTGATTCTCTGGCATCTGAGAAAAGAAATTGTAAGAAGTCTTTATGACTGGCGCATCTTCCTCCACGCATGCCAACTGCTTCTATGACAACTGATACAGGGAGAGTGAAAACACTCTTTAAACCCATCTTCCACTAGCACATCTCACTATATAGTTGCTTATTGACAAATACAGCAACCTGATGGGGCCTGTGAAATTGCTAAGAGGAGAGATGTTTGGCAAAACTGCCAGAAGCATAAAAGCAGACAATCTAAAAGATAACTAAGAAGCAGTAAGTGAATGGTCAGGAGTGTGTATTGATGCTGCTGTGAGTCTGAAATAGAGCATTTTCACTGCATGTAGGAAATACTCTGTTGTTTGGACCCATTATGCCTTTGCATAAGACCTTTTGAAGCAGTAAATAAAAAGCATTCCTGATTACATTAAGAAGTCTGCTAGCTGGGAGGCAGAAACAGAGTCAAAACCTTTTATGTGGTCCAGTCAGTAGAGGTAGAAACATAGCTCCATCCTTGGTTAATGTTAGTGTCAAGAAAAAATGTCTCTCATAGGCTTTTTTTTTTTCAGTTTTATCCTTTCTTTTGTGATGTGGAATGAGACTTTTGAAATTATTTTGCAAAAGAAAGAGTCCTAGAGAAAGAATTCATTGAAGAGAAGGACCACAAGCAATAGGATCCTTGGGATAGTCAAGCTCCTCCTTAAATAGGAAAACAGGGTTCAAAGCCCTGACACAAACTGATATCTGCCTAACTAACAGGGATGGAAGTCTGTCCTCTCCCTTCATTTCATCCATACCTGAAACTTCATGGTGGACCTAAAAACTCATATAAATTGCATTTATGCCAAGTCTAATACTCCTCTGTAAATCATTATGACATTTGCAAAGCAATGCTTTTCAATTAAAAAGGTCAGTTTGGAGAAGCAAATGGGGAGGGGATTATTTTGCATTTCTTTGAAAGGGTCTTTCCAGGATTCCTCGCAGTTCATTTTCCCAGCTGAACTGGATGGCTCCTCTGATCTCATCAGAGATGTGGTGAATAACAAAACTCTCCTCAAGTTACCCTATTGAAAGAGGAATGCCTAGAGGTAGAAATGGAGAGTTAGGACTTGCAGTTCCTTTCCCAGTTTGGGATGAACTTCTGGCTGCATCTCTATCTTCACCACACCTGGACTCGCCTTTCCATAACTTGTCTGCATGTCGTGAGACTCCGTTCTTCAAGGTTTGCAGTGAGGGCTCCTTTGTTCTGTGGAAAAGTGAAACATTATATATTGTGACTTTGTTTTTCAGTGGAAACAGTTTGGCAGGCATCTCTTCAAGGACAGCAACGATGTCTGTGTTAAGTTACCATTCTTTATCTTTAACTTGTCCTGTCAGTTTTCTGGCAGACCACAGTAAATCTAAAACATTTGGAGTTGCACAAATTATTTTCCAGACTGTCCTGTCGCAGCTCAGGGCTGGAGCATGGTAAGTAAATATATGTGATTTGGAACTAGAGTTGTACTGTCAGACCAGCAACCTGAGCTTTGACATTCAAAAATATGCTATAGGCACTTACTTTGCAATTTTGTCCTTAAACTGTGTAAGAGCCAAGGCGATAGTGTGCTGGTCTGTGAAGATACTGCTCAAGTGAATAAAAGGACCCTTATTTACATCATCTGACAAATGTGCCTTGTGCATTTGCTTTCCTATCCAAATAAACAAAGATATTTAATCAAATGTCCTACAGATTTGCTTCAGAAGATTATTTGCCACCTTTAAATGGACAAGATCACCATCAGTAAAATAGGAATCTGACACAATGAGAAACAGTGGTTTACTTTCCCAGTGGAAGAAGATTATAAAGAGGGAGTTAGGATTATTTTTTCATTCATAAATTGACACAAAACAGATTACTGTCTCTAGGGAGGACTGTGGATTTTAGGTATAAGCAGGCATTGAGTAGGTCAGTTGTTATTTCTTCTGTTGTGTCTTTGAGGAGTAAGTTATTAGAGAGTAGTAACTCATTAGAGAGTAGTAACTCATTCCTAGTGAATATAAAATGACAACATATTGAAGTTTGGTGATTTTCTGATTTGAGGACTGGCTATCCTCATATTTTGTAACATGCAAAATAAAATAAGAGAGGATGCATACAGTTGAAGGTTGTATATCCTCTGCTAAACTCGTGGGAATTTTAAAAAAAACGGTAGTTCAGTTCAGCTTAAAACAAAGGCAGTGGTCTGGGTGAGTAGCCACCAAGGAGTTTTTGTTGCAAATCAACTAGAAGGTTAAAATTGAAATTAAGAGCATGGAGCTGAAGAGCTGAACTGCCTCTGAGACAGGACACAAGTTTCCCTATGAAAATCAAGAGCAAACAACCCTGTGGTGCTTTGTCTAAGATCTGCTCAGCAACTTTTTTCTGCTATCAGTCCCTGCCCACTGCTTCAGAAGGAAATTCTGCAAGAAACTGATAGAGGTTTTGAAGGCATGATGCTGAGAAAGAGATTATATAGGATAATAAGTGAGTTTCTGGAGGCTTTTGGTTTGTCTGGATAGATATCCAGCTGGATGACCCTCACTCAAACTTAAGTTCTGTGTGAAATAATCAGAACAACAAAGATATTGGATGATCATGCAGGTTGGATGTAAGTCTCTGCACTGCACAACTAATCTAGGAGCATTCTTGAGCACCAAGCCCTCCTGGTATTGGGGAGTCTGTGTCCATATTGTTAAATTCCCTTCCTTGACAATATATGGTGGCTACATGCAAACAGCCTCTTGGGAATGACCCCTGGCCTGTGTTAACATCCAAATTGTGTGTAATAAAGACCTGTTTGGGAGTTGGCAGTTTTGGAGCAAATTATGCCAGGGGCCGTTCTAACAATTTAACAGTAACAACAATAAAGTTCTAATGGCCAGAAAACACCCATGCAAACTGAATTTAAGGATAGGGTTATACATCATGAAAATCAGATTATTCTGTGCTTTTTAAAACCATAAATCCATGCTGCAGTCCTCACCCTTCCTAACCCCATGATTTCTGTGGGAGACTTTTTTTGCATTCACTCACCTGTAGCCTTTGAAAGCTGCTCTGAGCACACTCCAGTGTTCTGGAACAGGACAGTAGCTGCAACAAGATAAGAAATAAAAACAGTGGAAAGAAAATAAAAAGGAAGTCATGATGCCAGTATAGCACAGCAAGAATCATGGGATTTTTCTTCAGTAGGGTTTCAGTCTTTGTTCCACAAATCAAAAACTGTGAACACCACATGACTTACCCTCATGAAGAGACTGGGGAATGGGATCCTCAGCCTAATGAAGAATCAGCCTCTCTTTTTCTCCTAATTTTGCATGCTGCAAGTGGCTATGAGCCAGAGTACTGCAGCTGAATGCTGTCTAATGCTGCCACTCCAGTCCACTTCCAGCACAATCTCCAATAATAATCCACAGTATCCACAAGACGCCATAGCAGAGGTATCCATCAAAATACTAAAACACACATAGGGCAACAAAATACTTTTGATATCGTTCTGCCAACATGCAAAATAATTTGGAGCATTTCATGCATTTCAGGAAAGTTATGGAAGTCTTGCTCAATGTCTTTTATGTTTTCCTAGCCTTTCTTTTTTTCCTTTAGTTGAAGGAGTTCACCTATGTTTTTATAAACTCAGTGCTGCTTTAGGAATGAAGTTTCACACACTTAATTACTTAGTAATGAGGTTTCTATAAAAACCTGAAGTTTTCTCCTTACAAAGAAAAAAATGCATGGAGAAAGCAAATGGAATATAGAAAAATACCCATTCAAGGAAGAACTACTTCTAGGATTAGTCCTTTTCCTAACAGCTTGAGGTCAAGGTAAGAAAACAAATACATTTCGAAAAGCCAACTACTCATTACACGCTGGCACAACTTTGCTAATGTTGGCAGAGCTACATCAGAGTTAATAGAAGTGGAAAAGCTGACCTATACCACCACCTTTGACTGATGAGTGGACTTATTTCTTAATAAAACCTGAAAATATTTGTAATCTTGGAATAGCGTTTAACTATTTATGTGCATATATTATGGTTTGCTTGTCTTGCTTTCTGAAGTTATGCAAGAGCTGTGTCTCTCATTGCATACTGGCACTTCTAATGTAGCTAGAACAGAAATCCCTATAAAGATGAGCACATGAATGTGTATATCACATATATAACATGCAAAATATGGATATAGATAGAGACTTAACATTTTGACCTCTATTTGTAGCATGACGAAAGGTCTAGGTAAGACCCTGAGAGACAGCTTCATCAATTTTGTGTTGTTTGTAATGTTACAAGTAACAGTTACTCTCCTGCAGGTCATTACTATTTGGGAATTTTCCTCCTGTGTAAACCCCCAACAGTAAAGGCAGGCTAAAATGTACCAGTTGTTTCTTTGCCTCATGCTCTGCTGATGCTCTGCAGAGGCCTTTAAGCAGAGGACAACTATGTTGAGGTTGATGTAATCCAGAGAGTTTGTTGTGAATGAGGACAGACACTGTAGAACACACTTTGACCAGAAATGAACTTGAGTTAAACTTTTGCCACGTTTTGGGCCAGTTGGGAGACTTTCTGGTTATGTTTCCCAGAAATGGTAGTTCTGGACAAAGTTCTTTTGCATGTGAGCTACAAGGACTTTCTTACAATAAAGCAGTAGTGTGCTGTGATCTGTGCCTGTATGTCTTTCAGGTAAATATATATATATGCATGTGTATATTCAAATATATATGAAAATCTTAACATACTGAATTACTCTTCTGAATGCTGCTATTTATACAGGGAATATTTCCATTGACTTGCCTAATCATATTTTATTAGGAAGGGACCTAAGCAGATCACTTAGGCCCTCCCCAAGCTTTGAACTGGGATCAAGTAACCTTCAAGAGATGTTTCTCATATATGATCTATATCATCATATATGAGGTAGAGATTCTGCAGTGATTCTTACAATATTTTCCAGAGCCTAAGGTCATAAAAATCTCATTCCTGAATGTTTAAGAATCTCACAGCATACCATTCAAATTATTTCTTCCAGAGTGCGTTAACTTTACATTTTCTAAAGCACAGAAATCCTTTGGTCATCATAATGACCAGTCACTTGGTTTTATTACATCCCTATAAAACTCTTTGGTGTTGGCTAGTAACACAATTTATGTAAATACTTGTATAACCTTCCAGATTTGCTACTTCACTGATCACTACAGGCTTCTTCTTTTAAATTTCCAATACACCTCACAAATATCATGAGTGTAACATAGACCTTTAGGCTATCTAGTGCTTAACTTTATGCTGTACTGGAAAAAGAAATCATTATTCTTTGTTTCCAACTTTTTTGACGGTTCCAAATTCATGAAAGAGCCTGGCATCTCATGCATGACTATTTCAATTCTTTAAAAAGTCTCCTGCAAAGATTCTTCTGAGACCTTTAGAAAGTCTGATAAATTGTAACTACTACTGTTCCTTTATCCACTTTTTAGCTGATATGTTCAAAAGATGTACCTGCCACTACTTCTTTTTGCAGAAACTGCTTGTATTAATCTAGATCTTATGAAGCTCATGCAGGTACTTGAAATCCAATTTCTCATTTTTGTCTCAAAAAGTTGTTTTTCCAGTTATTTTTTGATCAATTTTTAAAAATAGTGACCTTTGAAGGAGCATAAATATCTTCAACTTGTATTCTGCTTTTTTACAAAAACCTATATATGAAAACAAGTAAAAATGTTGTTCTCTTTGAACACATCTGCTTCATTTTACATTACATATCTTGTCTGGATAACAAAGATTATAAACTTGTCTACACAGCATTTCATAAAAGATTCAAGAACAGAAGAACAAATAATAAAGACCTGTTCCAGTGTTTATTAATTCACATCAAACTATTCATGTTTAATTCAGATACCTGACCAAGGAATGGGAAAAGGGAATTCTGTGAAACAGTCACATGCTCTGGTTAGCAACTAAAAGCTCAGAAATCACCATCCATTGCTTAAATAAGACTTGATATCATAGACAGATCAAAAGAAAGAAAAAAGTCTCCCAAACACAAAACATTTTAAAGGGAAAAAAGGGAAAATTGTGACTTTTCCTGGTAATGAAGCGAAAAAGAGCAATCCTCTTAATTTGCCTCTTTCCGGGTCATTTCCATCATTCCTCTTGTGTGGACAGGGTACAGATGTTTTACCCAGAGTTTGGAGCTGCAATTTGGCACTGCAAGAGATATGCAAAACTTCTCAGGGGCTGTAGGCCTTCTGAAGTTCACTTGGTGCTGCTCACATGGTAAATCACTGGCTTTTGCATGTCAGAGGAATTGCCTGACAGCCGGTGTTTCTCCCCTCCAGGCTGCTGCCGGAACTCTTCTGCTTGCTTACGAGAACATATGCTTAAAAAAAAAAACCAAAACCACCCTTCTCTGCTATTTGGCACCTAAAGCCTTATTTTAATTTCTGGGTGCAGCTTTTTCTCTGAACATATTGCAAAATACCAGTGCATTACCCATCTGTTCCAACTTGGTGTCTTCAGGGCTGAGTGCTGTAGAGGAAAGGTTATCATTAACTTGCCTTAAAAAACTTGATTTGCTTACAAAAACAGTAAGTGGGGAAATTCATTGTATTCTATTCACAGTTCAGGTTATTACCCCTCATTTTAACAAAAAGGGCTTATGAACAAAATCCTCACTGCAGCCTGAGGATTTGAGCAATCCAAACTAAATCTGAGAAACCTCTTCTTCCATTTTCATTCAGGCTTATCTTCAGTGCAGGTTGTGAGGAACCCCAAAAGCCACAGGCCTGGGTTTTTCAAAGTGATTATATGCACACAAGTTGACCAAGGAGCCTTTGGCAGGTTTGTGGACTTCAGAGAGCCTAACATAACTGTGCGTGATCTTGTAGAACTGGTAACCTCCAAATCGAATCAGTGCAACCGAGGGTTATCAGAACAATTCCTGATACAGCTAATACAGAGAAAGGTCTAATCATGGTAAACGGGCCCACTGAGTTTCAACTGCTTTAGCTCACTTATATAACTGGAAGCTCACTGGGATGTTAAATTTTGCTTTTTCTACAGCCATGACATCCATGCCAGGTTTGGGGTCTGCAAATCTTACCCTGCTATTTTTACAGCCTTGTATGAACTTGCACAGTCTAAATGAGGCTTATGACATTGCCCTGGGCTCCTCCTGGCTGCTGGTGAATCACCACTTGACAGTGTAGAGTTCTCTGCACAAGGATGTTCAGGGCTGGGACAGGGATCTCTGCACCACCCAGACCAGGCACTCACATCCACAGGGGACCCTGATATTAGCCCCAAAGTGTCGACAGCAATGACTCCTCCAGCTCCAAACAGCACAAGAAAAGACTCCAGCATCCTACAACCAGTCAAGGGACCAAGAGTTTCAGCGTATCCCAGCAATGTCTTCACCAATTTAAAAATCTGTTAAATAGAAAAGTCCAGCTGATCCTAGGAAATAAGCCTTGTCTCCTATTTAAAAAGACAGAACTTCCCCTGAAATACTGTCAATCACTGCCCTTGTGACTTGGGAAATTCTTTCTCAATCACATATTTATAGGAAGTTGTGATAAGATTTTGTAAGTTTTGGCAAGACTTTTAGTAAAGAAATTACATTTTCAATTCTGTAAATGCATGTGTTTCAGTATGCACATGTATAAGTGTATATGCACACATAGGTCACATGTGTAAGTGGGTGTGTGCACGTGATGGTGGGTAGGTGCTTATGGATGTGGTTGCACATCTTGCTACCAGTCAGTTCAATCCAATGTAATGAAAACAGGCTCATTTCAAAGACATTATATTCCCACAAGTGTTATGAAAATCAGAAACTGGGTGGAGCAAAAATAGACTATGGCTACATCTACAGGAGTGAATTAAACATGCCTCATACTGTTCTCTGCTCCTGAAGCCAATTGGCACAGGACAAATGGTTTTCATACTATTAAACTCTCTTACTCTTCCAAAAGAGGTGACCATGTCCAAGTGTCTATTTTGGTGGACCATGGCCTTTTCTAACTCCTAAGCAGATCCTGGGAATTGTTTAAAAGAGTGCTAGTTTTCTCTGGTCAAAACTATGCCAGCCAATATTCTCACAATTTAACAGCATAGTTGGTCAAGTTCCAGTGCTTGGGAACATTCCATAGTATTGTTTAATTTATTAGTATAGATGCAGCTTACGTGTGCACCCAACTGAGAAGCAGGCTGTTCTGTTAATTTAGGTTCTGTTAGACACCAGATTATGCCCAGAAGAGCAATGTTGTGAATGCCCCAGCAGTGCGGAACAGCTAAGATCCAAGCTCAGAACTTGCTAGATGTTAGAGGAGACAACTATACAGCACAAATCAGTAGGGAACTGTGCTGTATTAGTTTCACTGCTCACAGGCTTGTTTGTTCCTTCATGTAACCAGTCACTGCATTTGCTGCAGAGAAGGCATGCAATCAAGGTTCAGAGAGGTTGTCAGATGGTCTCTGAGAAGCACTCACGCTGAAATGACTTGCGATTTCCCAGGCATAACAGAATCCCCTTCTTTGTGCAGATGCTGCCTGAAAGTTGGCAGCACAGACATCTGGCTAGTTTGGGTGCCATGGATTTTTTTTTCAGTACTACTACAGAGAGTGCTACAGAGCACCTGAAAGTGCCTGTTCCTGGAGCACTATGCCCAAGAGTGGTAGCAAAGTTGACAAACATGTTTCTACAGAAAAAGCTGAATGAAGAAAGGTTGGATGAAGGGCTGAGAAAATAGCGGGTTGGCAAGGATGCCACAAAAACCTGTGACTTCTCAGGAAATGGAGATTCCCCCATTGTCCCATCAGTCCTGAGAGCAGTCCCTCTCCTTGTAATTCTCCAGCACTTGCTGCATGTAGGAGCTGCTGTTTGCACAGAGGGGACACCTGTACAAGAAGTCTGTACCCTACAGACACCAACACAGACTTGCCAGACTGATGTAATTGCAGGTCAAAATGGGGAAACAATAAAGAAAAATCTGAAGTTATAATCTAAATAATATCATGAGAAGGTTAAAGGAGAGTGAGTCTAGAGACAAGTGCTGTCAGGAGCAGAAAACTGGGAAGAGATCAGTCAAAATACACATAGTTATTTGTAGGACAGTGGTGGTGAGGAGCCAAAACAAGACTGTAGACCCCGTATATAGGCCAGGAACATATTGGGTAACAAAGGAAAGGCCCTGCGCTGAAGAGCTTGAGGACTAAATAAACAGCTCTTGCAATAGTTTGAAGGGAGATGCATGACAGACAAAATTATATGGCAAGTCAGTGACAAAACCAAAATTTTGGTTTCCTGACTGCCTATCTAAAGACTAACACACTTATTTAGGATGTCTATCAAATGGGCAGAGCTAGACATAGAGGCAGAAAGATAGAGACATATGAGTGTACATGCAAAGGAAATATCACCGTACATGAGCTGGACACTGAATTTACTGCTATTGAGGTTAATGGAAAATGCCAAAAGAAGAGATTTCCATGGGAAAATGATCTGGAAGATCAGAAGTTTCAGGAAAACATCAACTTATTTCAAATCTGATAGAAAATTATAAAATTCAGTGTTTCAACTTTTTTACCTCCTTTTCTGTCATAGATTTTAGCTTTTAAGATGGTAGTGGGAACATTACAGTGAAATAGTTTCAGAACTTTTAATTTTGTAAAGAGTTCCCAAAACACTCTCCACTTGAGTTAGGACAACAATGAACTGAGGGTCCAGGGATGTCTTGGGATTTTTTTTCATCAGTCAACTCTAGCACAACATGGGAAATGTACAACCAGGATGCGTCAATAAACCAACTGATCAAATGAGCTGCATGGGGATATGCGACCATACCCTTTGCAAACAAGGCCATGCACGTACATGCCAACACAATTACTTTGCTTGGATTTGCCAGGAGAACATGGAATGTAAAGTAGTCTGTAAATAGCCAATAAATCTTGCTCCCAGTGTTTTATGTGTTTCTACCTTAGTCAGGAAGGAACTTGGGTTTTTTTAAAACCTGAAGTTAATGCAACTAGCTCAAATGTGGTGTTTTAGTGGAAGAGAGAATGGAAAAAGTTTTGATTGTTCTGACATTCCCTAGGGGGGGTCTTATCTCCAAATAAACCTTTTTAAGAGCTTCAACCTTATTTCTAAAGAAAAACAAATACATCCAGAAACTTAGGCGGACTCTTTCCTGTTTAGTACTGCAACACTCCCCAAAAGTACCATGAAAAAAAGGACTGTGGCAGGTGATTGAAACAATTGGTCCTACAGCTCCAATCTCTAACTCCATACACTGAGGACGCTAGAGATAAACCCTCTGTACACCTACAATGAACCACTTGATGTAAAGTGTAATCATTATTTTTAACAGAAAAAGAGACTACAATTAGACTGTACATTCTTCAAGGTTTGGGGCCAATTTGGGGATAAAATTTCCTTCCTCACCTTTATCTTTATCCCCTGCAAAATAGCTCCAGGGTTTTCACTGAGACTTGTAGCACTGGGTTCAGATATGTCATAAATCTGGTGAATATGCTGTCTGCTCAGAACAGTTTGTTCAGCTCTGGTTTTAATTCTGTGTTGCAGTGTGCAGCACAGTCAAAATTGCCACAGTGGTTTATAGGAAAGCTCTGCTAATATTGAAGGGCTTTTTTTTTCTTTTCCTTGTGAGAGGAAAATATGACTACTAAAAGAATGGTACCACTATGCAGCCTTAAAGGTAATATATAGTTGACTTCAGAAGCCTAAACTCTTGGTGCTTCATCTTTCTGCCAGGACATTCGTCTTCTCCAAAAACACTATTGGTCTCTGTTTGAATGTGTACACAGATGTAATGTTTGTAGAGATTGAGTGAAGTATCATGTATTAAACATTTGTAATTGTTTTTCACTGGACTGTGACCTGAATTTAGTAACATCTGACTGATGGCTACTACCAACAGGATATCCCAATGAGTGAGAGGAAGATCCTGTGTCAGTGCATTTGCTCGAGTTAGACCAGCTGGGTTTCTCTTTTGTTTAATATGTTCAGAAGTCTACAAGGAAATCATCTGCTATGGGGAGAGTGCCAGATCTTATCAGAGAGATAAGAAAACTGCCTAAGTGTCCTGGACCTCTTTGTACTTGGAAACACTTGTTGAGTGATTATGGCATGTGCTGGCAGAGTTGGGATGGTAAAGACAATCGAGTCTTCAAATCTTTCTTGTTGGACACTGTGTGGTCCACATGTTTCTTATTTTTCTGGCACAGCTGACCCTTCATTCAGGATCTAGATATACTGTAAAGTGAAATTACTGTGTTATTTTTATCTTTTATCCTTTTCTCCAAGGTGAATTGTCTTTGTAGAATCCTGTTACTATCAGACAGTCTTCTCCAAGACTCATTTCATTTTCTGATGAACTGAGAAGAACTGAAATGTAATAGCCATTAATTAGTCCTTTTCTTCAAAGTGTTAACGGTCAACTCCATTGGCCATTTCTCTACCACAATGACCTCAGAGAAGTGTTATATGACAGGGAGTACAAAGAACTTAGGCTTGATCTTCACCTGAGGACTTTGGAAAATACTTTAGGAAAGACATACAGTGTGGTTGTTTGCAATAACAAGAGACTGGACTCATAACCCAAAGGGCACTGACCTGTTTCGTATTCTTAAAAAAGCAAGAGCAGATCTGCCCCAGTTGGAAACCTTCTTTGTTAACAACACTGATGTCTTTCTACAAGGCCTCCAGCCATGTGAGGGCAAAACAATTGCAACAGGACTGTGTGAAAGTGAAGGACCTTTTAATGAACTCTTGTTTTTGGACTGTGCACGGGGCTTGATTCATATCCATGTATTAAAAAAGTTCACCACATTTGTTAGGAAAGAAATGAAATGTACATCTGTGCTCTACTTAATCCTAAAGCCAAGAGCTTTTGAAAGGGACAAAGTTGCATCCATTTACTATTTTGTCAGACTGGTGAATTAACAGTGCAGACTAAAAGGTGATGAGAAAAAGAAATGGATCCTCCAAAATATAAAGATTTCATTGGTATGATTACTTAAATTCTACCTAGAAAGCTTTGACAGGTTTAAAAAAAACCCAAAACTAAACAGTGCTTTCCATTCGAAATGTTTTGTCATACCTGAATTTCTTTTCTTACTGTTTTCAGACCAGTCACCATACCAAAAAAATGGTGAAACACACCACACTTTTCTTGACATTGATTTCCTTCATGTGTTTGCTTGAAGTATTCTTATGGCATTGCTCTTCCTTCTTCCAATCAATGAGCATTTAGTGAGCAAACAAAGAAATACCTTGCCCAAAGCACAGTAAGATCAGGGAGCAACATAGTCAATCAGTCAGATGTCAGGACTAGAAATAAGCACTAGCCACAAGACAAGATGATATTGTGTCTGTAGCACAAAATAAATTTTGTCCTTAGATAACACAGCATTTTAGTTTACAGCAGCAATGCACTTTCAAAATTTCTTCTAGTTGTTTCTAGTTGCTGCACTTTGGTTTAGCATTGCGGAGTGGTCTCAGAACAGGTGATCTGCATTTTTTTGGCCAAAATGAAACCAGAAGGTTCAGTCTGCAAGTGTATCTCACTTTCTCCAACTACACATTGTTGTTCAACCAATAGGGCAAGAAAAGGGTTGGTTTGATATAAGAGCTGTGAAGTATATGTGAATGCGGGTTTCAGGAACTCAGCACCCAGTGTTTCTACAGATCTGCTGAAGATCTACTAAAGTCACCTTGTAGTCAAAGGAAAGAAATAAGAACTTCTAGGACATGAGTCATCTGAACCTGATTTTTTTGTCATCTAACACTTACATATTAATTAGTTATGCTACAGAAGCACTCATTTCTCTCCATTGAATCTAGACAACAGGCTCACAGGTAGCTATTCTTGGTCAGATGAAACCCACTTTAGACAGTGTGCAAATCCTTGTGCTCTAAGAGAATTGTATAGGCTTAAAGCCTGATATTTTATTTATCAAATACCTGCTTAAATATACTTGGCTGATCCACTCAGTGACTAATTTTATTTATGTGCCCTGCATACTGTGCCCCACAAAACAGTCACTTGTCACCCAACTAACTGAGATATTTGGCTATCTAACCCTCTTTCCATTGCCTTGCAACCCTCTTGTATGAGGCCTTGCCCATGATAGCAGATCAATTTAGACTTAAGTCAATGCTAGCAATGACTTAAAATGGACTTATGACTTCTCTGAAGATTTCAGAAGTCTTAAGAGCAAAACTAGTTTTTGTTTTGGGAAACATGCTATTCTTTTTTTGGAAGACTCAGTGGGAATATGCTGAGGGAGATGTAGTAGTCTAGTTCCCTAGCACAATTAAAATATGTATAAAACTGTATTTTCTTACTGACACATTTACACTTTTTGCAGTTTTGATCCTTGACTCCTCTAGGAGAACCTGTCCTCTTTTACATCAAAGCCTGTTCTCCTCTCACTTTCCCATCATCCATTTATTCCATTACTGCTGCCCTTCACTAGTCAGATGGTGTCACTGTTGAGCAACGCAATTCTTCCTTTTGAGAGGAGCACACTGATAACCAAAGTAATTTGCTCATAACACAGGAAGTAAAAGACTAAAACCTGTAGTGTCACCTCTGTGTTGGTAGTGCCAGAGCACTTATCCTACTAATATGGCCTGTTTCTTTTTCAGCTGTGATTGATACTGAGAAATTAAAGCATCTCAAACAAGTACTGCAGAACACCTGTTAGTAGCTCAGGAACTGACTTAACTGTAGGACAGAGCTACAGGAGACCACTTCTCCAGCTGAAGTCAAATGGGTTCCTTTCTCTGTAGACAGAGACAAATAGCCCATCACCATGACTACCACAAAATAATCACTGAAAGGCACGTTTGGAAAATGGTTTTAGGTGATTTAGCACATTTTAGAGTCAGAGGTACAGTTTTATGCAAGCAGTATGGGCAGATGGAACTCACTCGGGTTCACCATGTCAAACCTCTACTAGGGGCTCTGCCTTCCACAGATGCACTTTAGTATTGGGTCTTAACCACGGGTGACCCCAGGAGAGAACTCTGTTCACTGAGATAATGGTGACCAATTAATGAAACAGATTGCTAAGGACAGATGGGGGATTGCTAGATCCTCTTACCTGGCATCTCAGGCTCTTACTTCCCTGGCTACAGATAGCTCCCTTCTAGGCAAAATATCTGGCCAGGATCATTGCCTTCTATCACAGCACTGAACATGAAGTCCCTTAATGGATTCTAGCCACCTGTATAATACTAAACCTCACCTTGCACTATTGATGCCTGTGGCTTCACAATTACATTTCTATCCCCATGGATTTCTATCACGTATCAACTAATCTTGTTAGAGTTCCACCATGTTGTAATTTTTTGATGCCTCTTCCAGTGGCTGGCATTTTCCTCAGATGCCTCCTGTTCCTCAAACTTGCTTTTCTTTTTCAGATTATTTCCATTGTAGCCCTCCTTTTTAAGTACTTTTTTGACTAAAAGTGAAATATAGCAAGAGCATCAAAATCTGTTTCTCAAAACTGCATATTTCCAGTTATTGCCTTACTGTGTCCTCTCTGATTTGGACAAGTGTTTCAGGATAAGAACTGCATATTTTATGTTCATATCCAAGAAAACATACCTTTGCACTCAGGGAGATGAGGTACTGCAGATCTGATAAAAACATACATGAACTTCATCATGACAGTCCCTAATTAAAGAGTGAAATGTCTCTTTCTCTTTAATTCGCCTAAGAGGTTTTTACGTGCCTATGCAACCTGCACTGGCCTTCCACATTGACAGTATAGTTACAGCAAGAGGGATTCACAGTTGTTCACTATTTGACACAGGGACTGACCAGGACTCAGTGAAGAATGAGTCAAAACATGGACATCCCTGTGCCAAGAACAGAAACCTTCCTCACGCTGAAGGAATATAACCAGATAGACTTGGTCTCAACAGTTTCTGGGGTGAAAGGCAAACTGTTTCCCAGGTTAAGTTCAAGTGGAGGAGGAAAAGTGAGAAAGAAAGAGAGAGACTGAGGTTAAGTGACAGACCAGTGCTTAGGGCACTCCCTTCAGCTGGAGAAGACCACAGTTCACGTCCCTTCTTCCAACCAAGCTAAGCTGACACCTCAGTCTCTGACTCTGCTGTCATAGCTGAATACCCCAGTAAATGCTTATACCTAGTCTTGGTTCTATCCTCACAAACATTTTGGAGGAAAAAAAAAGAGTGTTTTGTTTTTTTTTTTTTCTTACTTTCAGTGCAGAAAGAAAACTGCTTTTGAAGCCTTGTTCTTTTTGTTTTGGTTTGTTTTTTTTTCCTTTTTTTCCTCTCTACTTCGTGAAAGAGAATTCTTGGTTTTGGGCCAACCCTACCTCCAGTTAACTCCGGTTAACACCATAGACCATTTGACTTACGATGAAGTGGAACTGATTACATCCCATAGAAAGTAGCATTGCACAGACACACTAGTCTGCTCCTGCTTACAGGATCCAGTGGGCTGATCCTCTGTGTGATAAAGGCCATTTCTTTCTCAAACTTCCCTTTCCCCTCTGCTGAGTGAAACAGAACTGTCCTTGAAAGAAGTGAAGCTTAGTAACATCTGATCCCTGCCTAAAAAAACCACCGTTATATATTTTCTTGTGACATTACTACTGCCGAGGCCTCTAATTAGCTGCACCATGGACTGTTTTCTTGGTTATTCTACCATAATGGGCCTTAGCTGAGGCCACAAGTCTATTGAAACATGCATCATACAAACAGATTGCAGATTACAAGTTCTCTGTCCTGAACAGTGACTTGCCAAAGGTCACGCAAGAAATTACAGGCAAAGGACAGAACCCAAATCTCCAGTATCCTCAGTCCAGTCCATTAACCAAAAGACCTTCCTCTCACAGTAATTCCTGTGGCTCAGTGATAGTCTTTCCAAAACACTAGATGCAATAAATTACATGTGAGATAGGAAATATGTATTAACAAGGAACAGAACTGGGTGTATAATGGTGTGTGTTGGTAGGAAGGTTGTTTTTGTTTTTGCTGACACAGATGAAATGCAAAATAGGAGAAATCTGATTAGCCTAAGATGTCACCTGATACACGGAGAGAATCAGATCAATAAAAAGCTTTATGTTAGACCTTTCACGCCAAGACAGTAGCTATGAAAAGACAACGGGGTATCACGAGAAAAATAAACACATGGTTAAATGGGTGACTGGAAAAAAAAAAACCTTCATGAAGGTTATTGGAAAACTGAGGAGGATTTTACTGAGAGATGGAAAAGAAATACTGATGTTCCAAAGAAAAATAATTTGGAGACATTTTTACTGAAGGAAAAAAAAAAAAAGTAAGCTTTCAAATAAAAACCCTCCTTTCTGCACAGAGGAAGAATTAGCTTCATGTTCTCAGGCAGAAACAGACAAGAATAAAGTATTTAGATCAATGAAATCTTCATCAGCCAAAAGGTTAATAAAGGTAATATCCTTTTAAATTCACCTCTGGGCCTTGCACAAATGGGAGATAGTAAATTCTAGATTATCTCAATGGAGTTTGCATACACGCTTTTTCAGATTGAAAGGGGTTTCCCCCTCCTCCGAGAAAAGTAATTGTGAACTGCACACATGAGATTCTGAAACGTCAATACCATGAACAGGCAAGGACAAGATTAACAGAGCTATCACAGAAAGGGTACTTGTTGTTAAAACTGTCTTGAAAACCAGGGAGAAGATAGAGAAAGTGACACATTTCAAGCAGCAATCCAAATTAGAGGAGAAGAGTTTGAGCCAGTATTTTCAAAGAAAAATTTACCATCATCCTACTACAATATTCCATAGGATAACTGCAGCATTTTGTCCCAACCTCCATTCAAAGCACATTTTGTCTCTCAATGCCTCTCAGACATGGAGAAGTGATAGTATTCCAGTTCAGTAGATGAGAAAACTGAGACAGAGAGAGACTACATGAGTTGTGTAAAGTCACACAGGAAGTCCAGATCCACGCCAGGAATAGCAGTCGGACTACAGGACTCCTGAGCCTCCATCCAAAGGCTAAAACCAGGGATGTTATTTAACTGAGGTTAATTTTTAAGGTTACAGGAGCAGATCCCCCAATTGTCCACCAACCTCAAAGTGCAAAGCTTCCAGTATTGAGTCACATGACAAGGCATGCACTCATGGCACATAGGGTCATGTGCTGCAGAGAAGAAGGGGTGAGAAGTTGCCATCCCAAAATCTTTCTAATATCACAGTCTTCAGCTGATGCAGAGAACACCACCACAAGCCTTTGAGATGAAGCTTGACGGCTGTGTCCTCAGCAGTGTCTGGCAGGTGGGTCTTACACAGAAGCAGTGACTCCATGTCCCACTGTTGAGTGCATAGCTGCTGCAGTGATGGTGCTGGGGAAGGGAGCAGCTGAGTAAACCTTGTATACAAGTTGTCAGGTTTGTTTGTTCTTAGCCACAGCAGAAGTGTAAGCCACATAAATGTTTAGGAGTACAGATCTATCTAGAAAGAATAAAGGCTTGCCAGGAATCTGTCATGGTTTCCCATCACATCTTCATTTCTGAAAGCAGTGAACAAAACACCATTTTGATTCTTAAACAGGATTCCTCCAGAAATAATGTGTGTCTTTATGTTACAGGAATAACAGGTTCTCAGATGAGATTTGCAACTTACGTCAGGCCTAATAGAGAGGTGCATGAAGTCTTGAATTACTCTTGAAAATTTTCTCATCCTCCATTGGTGATAGTAACAGAAGGCAGAAACCCAGCCAGCAGCATAACTGAGTAGCAAGGAACATCAGCGTATGCTAACAACATATTGGCACTGTCAAATGTGTATTTACAGCTGGGAGCCAGAACTTTTACCAGCACTCACGAGACAGCCCATGCTTTTATACCATGCAGTGCATTGCATCCTTTCAGGTGTGCAGACAACTATGGGGACAGGGCTGTGTCCACCCCAGATTGCTATGGTATTCATTCTGTCTCTCTGCCTAATCAAGGAAACACTACACATCTGTACTGACAATTATGTTTGCAGTCTTAGGACTGCGTTGGTAAGTGTGTTCCCAGTAACATCGCTTAGTCCCTTTCTATTCCTTAATGAAGTGGAGGCCATAAGGGAATGCATGAAGCAATGCTAAAGAGGTGAGAGCATAAACCAGCAAGGACTAATCAGAAGGGGACAGACCAAGCTGAATGTTGTTCTAGAATCTCACTCTGCTAACTGAGCATTTCCTTGTCTGTGCTGCTGCTCTCTTCCTCTGCAAAACCCCATCTTTCAAAAGCCTGACCTAGGGAAACTGCTGTATTACTCTTCTGGAGGCTGGATTAAAATTTGCATCAGTTCTTTAGGATAAGAGGATATCTGCCTGAGCTACCTATACATTGGTTCCAAGCACCAATGGCAGTAATTTAGTGGGTGCTGCACAATCTTTTGCCATTTGTCTATGTTCCAAAAAAAGGGAGGGAGGAGAGGAAGGGGTGACAGTCAGATCCTTGGCTCCAGTGGTTTCCTGCGCCTTGTCAAGGTCAGAAGGGCACTGGCCCCTCCCTAGTGGAGGGGAAAAGATACAGGCTTCACAGAACTGCTCTTGGAAATGGCATTTCATGCTCAAGGGCATGAATGAACCTGCAGAACACCACCCTTCCCTTCTGCAACGTGCCCATGGGCTTTCGTCAGTTCCTACCAGCAGCCCCTTTATCTTTCTTCACTTTCCTTGAGCACAAGTGACAGAACACAGTGTTTCCCCCCCAACATCAGGGCTGCCACTGGTGATGCTCAAAACTGTTGGTTTCAACAACTCTTCAGAGCTCTTCAGCCAGCAAGGAGTTTTACTGATTTCACAGGGTGGCAGGACCACAAAAGAACAAAGAGGAAAATGGGTTTCCATGTAATTGTGGATGGAATGGGGAATGCAGAGTTTGAAAGGCAAAATTACAGCCCAAGGCTGTTGCAAGCATTGTTATGCAAATTGGCATGAAGGCAGCTAGGATTTCTCCTCCAAGTTCCTAGCAATGCCCACAGGCACCAATTTTTAATTAGAAATTATCTGAAATGTTCAACATGCCCATACGTGCACTGAAACACCTGTGAGAGTCCCCATTCTTCCACTGGGTGTGACAACACACAGAGCAGTGCCCCATTCCAACATGGAGATAGTGAAAAGTCCTACTGTGGTGATCAAGAGAAGGGTTTGGAGGAGTACAAGTCTCTTGTTGAAGGAGTGTTGGATGACACATGAAGATCAGATTTGTTCTCTACAGAACACACTCCTTACATGTGCTGGGCTTGAAAGAAATTACTTGTTCAAGAAAGCAACAGTGACATCAATGTCTTTTAAAAGCTCCAAGAAGCTTGTTCAGGAAAATGGTTAAAGTAAGTTCATCTTCAACCATGTTGTGCATGTATTGGCCAGGCTGAAGGCAGGATGGTCAGCTGTGCTGCTCCTTGAATCTTCTGCTCCACTGAAGATCAACTCTTGCCATTCTTCTCACAGACAAATAAATATTCCAAGATCTTATATCTTGGCATTTTCATCCCTATCATGTGCTGGAGCATTTAAGGTATGCTGAAACCTGGTGGTGCAGGCAACTATAACAAAGCTGTAAGCATCTATATGCTGTCAACCTATCTTTTAATACTAGAAGAGTATTTCACCTAAAAAACTCTACCAGGTGAATTCACTCTCCATCTGACATTAAAATTGGCACTTCAGACATAGTTCTTTCTTGTTGATTCTCACAGGAACACTGGGCCCATCCGGGAGCCATAACAGAAGGGTTGTGCCCACAGGCAAAGAAATGATTCTTCATCTCTTTTTTCTCTACAAGATGCTTCCATCTGGAGTTTTTTCTGAAACTGAGCATGTACTGAAACCCACTGGTACTGCTGTACCTTGTAGAAGGATTCCCACATGAATATCCCATGTGCTTTTGTAGCAAGGGAAAATTACGACTGTCATGCACAGATACTTTAGTCAGCTTTGGATGTGGATAATGCATTCATCCCCAAATACAGGAAAAACAATCAGGTGGCACATACAGGATTCAAAGTCAGCCTGTTAGTAGAAAAACGTAAATTACATAAGGGCTGAAATCATCCTGTATTCACAGTGAGTTGTACCTGACTTGCACTGGCAGGAATGCATTGTACATGGAGTAAAATAGGTAATTAGGGAAAATAGAAAGGGTGGAAGCTCACTGAGAATTTGGATCAAGGTAAAGGTTTCTGTATGACATTCCCAATTCCAAAGTTGTTTCTAGATACCTAAGCAATTACTTCAACCTCATTATTATGAATTTTATCTCCATTACATCCCTCTAGGGCAAACAGTATACAGTTTCCTCTCCCAGATAGCAAATAACTGTGTTAGATACATAGTAAGTGGCCTGAGTACAGGAACATAAAATATCTGTGGGTCTAGGCTTCCTGCAGGTCCTTGTGCTGTCCTTCCTTCTACTCCTTGCATCTTCCACAAGCAAAGTCAGAGCCGCAGCCTGAGTTTTCCATATCAAAACATCACAGATGTGTTTGCAGACTGCTAGGGTGGCAAGGAAGGTGACATGCAGGTTGCTATCTGCCACGTTAAGAAGTAGCAGC
The DNA here is from genome assembly GCF_031877795.1 of Strix aluco. Taxonomy (NCBI): domain Eukaryota; kingdom Metazoa; phylum Chordata; class Aves; order Strigiformes; family Strigidae; genus Strix; species Strix aluco. Next base: position 11,327,769 of record NC_133931.1, on the reverse strand, counting down.
TTGTAGTGCAACACGGGGATGCTCTGCAGGATGAAGAGTTGCATGCATGCAAAGAGGCAGTCCTGTCTGTCAGCTCCTTCTCTGACTGCCCTGATAAACTCAGCCAATTACACTAATGGAAATATTGCATCGAGGTTCTGCCAGTGCTTTTGCTTTCCTGTGCTTTGCACCCCTTCATTTAAAAAATAAATGCTTAGAGGTCACCCTAGCCTGATTAAATCACAGGAATATACAGTGTCTGTTTTCAAAATTCTGTGACTACTAATTAATTTATGTCATCAAACAATTATTTTCTACCTCATTAGCCCATGAAATGTGAAGATTGTGTCAGCACTTTTGCTGGCAGTCTTGCACTTATTAGTTTGTAACCTTGGCCAAAAAAAGAGAAAGAGGAGAGGGAGAAACTGCTATTTGACAACTTGCAATGTGTGTTTGAAGCAACAGGTGCTGCAAACTGGAGTTATTTTCACATTCCCCTTGATGCTAGATGACTGAAATACCACGGCATGGAAATTTCTCTCACTCATGATTCGATGACTAATATATCATGAAAGGGAAGAGTGGGGAAGTGGAGCAAAGAACAGTGAGGAGGACTGTTCTAGTACACACATACCACAACAGAGTGTCATCGTGGCCTTGTTTCTCAACCTGAACAGCAGAACTCACACAAGGTATTTGGGTCAGGTGATGAGGGTTTCACTTCTCAGATTATATGACAAGGATCTGAAACAGGTCTTCACATGGGAAACTGTGGGACGCCACAGTCAGGGTAGCAAGTAGAAATGGAAAGGAAAGTAAATTTGAGCTACGTGGCCCAACAAGGCCCTGCCAACAACCACGTACTTCCAAGGAAGTTTCCCACGTTAAGTATATCTAAAAGTAGCAAACGGTCTTAGTGATCAGTTAAATGTTCATGAGTAGGAGTCATAACTCCTTTGTCCTTGACTGTTTGCTGACTTTCAACATGTTAGTTACTCACCTGATTTATTTTTTCATGTTTCCCTCCCCAGGTTTATTTTCAGTTAATCTGTGTTAAGATTAATATTTCTTAGCATTTTAATTTTGAAGAAGCATTGTTCAGCAGTAACACTGGCCCTTTTGTCAATGCAGTGCAGAATTTTGAATGGAAAATAGTTTCATTAGAAAACATCATTCTTACAAAAAAATCTGTGAAGGACATATGTTTGTCAAGCAAATTGAAATGTTTGGTCCAGGACACAATTTTTCTTCTTGCTGCTGTGCTTGAGATCAATTGTTTGAGCCTGAATTCCCACTTCCCCAATTACAATGATAATTCTGTCAACAGAGATTTTCTAGTCTTAGCTACAAAGCCACAGCTGACCTGCTATCGTGCTGGTGACTGTCCTGCTTCAAGCAGAAGGTTGGACAGATGACTTCCACAGTCCCCTCCCACAAAGCTTTTATGGATATATAAATGTCTATGTGGTACTAAGGTGAGGTTTCACTATGCTTCTTTCCATTTGATGTTTTGTTTTACCCTAATTTGGAGCAAAAATAAATATTGATGTATTAGAATTCTCAGAGAGCAGAACTTCTGAGCTTCTATCAGAATTACTCCGGTTGTAAACAGGAATTTGACTTGTTCTTAACTACCTCTTAATGGTCATGCTCAGTGGCTAAGAATTCCAGTAAAAGTAGCTATTTGAGGGAAAAGAAGGTCATGAGTTCAAGGTAGCAGTTGAGGCCCCAGGAGAACTGCCTTTGCCACAATCTGGGCAATCCTGACAGATTTAATTTCACTTTACTTATACCCTCTGCTCCTCAAAAATAAAAAAGGAAAAGAACCAAATAATGTAATTAAATGCCTAATGTCAGTGATATGAACACTTTTCGCTGTGACTTTAAAAGTCACTGGAACATTTTCAGTCAAATGAAGTTTCTTCCAAATATTTACTGAAGACAAAACAGTACAGAAGAATTTCCAGTGCATAAGTCCATTATTAAAGCTCAGGACATTATGGCCATGTCTGATCTGAGGGAGAAAAAGACCATTTTTTTCAATATTTTTTGATACTTTTCCATTCTACAACAGTTCTCCCACCTTTTTGTCCTAAATTCAGTGTCAAATAAATATGAGTTTTGAGGCTTAATAACTGGCATGGAACAGAATGGACAGCTTCAAAAAAATAATTCTGAAGTTGAAATATCAAATTTTCTTAATTACCTGCACGGGAAAATTCCCCAGTTTAGTAGCTTAAAATCTACAGAGATGTGAAACTCAGCAGTTTCAGTTCACAGAACATAATGAAAACATTCTTAGATCTTGATTTGCATGGAGTCACATTTACAAAGCTTCTCTAGAGTTTCATATTCAAAGAAATTAGACATTCAGGTATCAAAACCAGGGTAAAGCATTGGTTCCACTTAACCCCGTGGCAGCTTTGAAACTCATTGTTTGGTTGGCTGAAATTTGCTGAAACTGGTAAATTCATGTTGGTGAATTTCCCTGCAAGTCTTTTGATGTTACTGCTGAAATGTCAAATGATCCACCTCATAGAGAAGTCCAATAGACTTTAACTATAGTTAAATTAATAGTTAAAACAAGAAATAAAACAGTCCCTGGTAAAAATGACATAAAATCTAAAGGACTGTAATAGAAAATTACAACATCTCCACATTTTATAAGTTTGCTAATTAAGCTTCACAGCAGAGATAAACTTCTCTATTAAATTCTATTGTAGGACTTTAAAGAAAATCTATATTATTTTATCACACCAGCAGTTGGATGTTCATGGCAAGATCAGGACACATTGTGCTAAGTACTGTATAAGCATATATTATACAGCCCAATGTCTGAAAGTTAGACTTAACAAAAAAAATCCCATCCTATTGAAAACGTTTGAACAACTGAAGCTTTTACTCAGCCATACAATGCTCATATTTTTCTTTAGCACAGAAATTATTGAAAACCATCTTTTTATATAAACTATGTACTTTTTAAAAAGTATCTGTTCATGTCTTTTTAAAGCAGTTCTACCTTCTTGCAACCTCTTGCCCTCTCAGGTTGATGTAAATAGCCAACAGAATGTCACAAAAGCTCTTACAGGAACAAAATTCACCTTGGGGCTAACAGTAAGTCTAAACAATATAACTCCAAATAATGTTTTTGGTGGCATGATAAAAATATCTGAAAATATGACATTAATAAATCAGTATTTCTGACCACAATACGGTGTCACTTCTCTTTTACAGTAGCTGTTTTCTTCTTGTGGAAAACCAATCCATTTTCTTATGTTTTTTCTGTTTCTTCCATAAATATTTATTTCCAGTAAATAGGCAGAATTTCCCAGAGTCCCCAGATAATAATAGTAAACTTGTCAGGTATTGACGTCTTCGGCGCTGGAAAATCAGCCAATGTGACAAGGAGATCCCCTTGTTTGAAATTATGAAAAATGAGAGTTAATGAAGTGTGTGTCCCCTCCCCTACTGTGCCCCATGCTCCCCCCCACAACTCATTTAGTAAAAACAGCAGTAAAGAATAAAAGAAGATGTTCTGTTTTCTACGAACAGACTTTGAACCCACTTCAATCCTCCTTCCTGTGTATATTTACCGATGCTTCTTCTGAGCTTTGTACTTCCTGAACCACAGAAGTGCCTACACATTCAGTTTCCTGTCATTAAGACATGAACATAAGCTTTTACATAATTTGAGTGATCAGACTTCTAATGGCCTAATTTTCTCTCACCAGATCTATCATGCTATTATTGTTCAGATATTGTTGAGTTTTACCAGAGTAACTAGCATGAGAATCAGGCCTAAAGACCTCAGGTGAATCAGCCTACATAAATTATGCTGTTTATAGCTATTCTTACTTCCGACACGCATCTGAAGGCATGTGATGTGGTTTGGGGTGAGGAGGTATGTACACAGCATGACGTCCCTGTTGGAGGAGTATTATTTTAAGTTTATTGCTATGACCGATTTTTCCCCTTCTGCTGTGAATTTACCAAAAGGTGCTCCAACCCATGAGAATTGTTTCAGAGCTGGTTCCACACAAAAAGAAAGCTGAATTACACAACTGTCCTAAATGAACTGGGGCTGGAGGTGGAAAATGTTTCTGTGTCTTACTACTACACATGTAATGGGATTTACTGTGTCAGGTTCGTTTGTGGGAGATTACGTGACAACATCAATGATCAGTGCTTGCTCCAATTCTGAAGCCACCGCCCACCTAATGCACCAAGATAAACAAGATCTCACCAACTGCAGATGTTTATTTTGGAGATACGACCTTCATGGGTGTAAAGCAGTATAGCTCTGCACTATGGCACTTCATATGAGATCCAGTTTGAGACTGGAGATTTATGGTTCAAGGAAGAGAAGGCCAGACCATGACCTCCTCTTCCCATTCTCCTCCCTCCATCACTTGCTCGTTGGACAGGATTGTTCAGGGTGACATAGGATGGTGCAGCTCTGGACCCCAACCCCCTAAGTCCTGCTGTGATCCAGTTACACCACGTGCTGTGCACACTGCTGGGAAGATGGCATTGTCATCCGAATTTCAACAAATCTGGCTGTGTGCAGTAGGTGTCAGCACTGAGACACAGCCCTTTTTTGGGAACAAATAACCCTTGTCCTAAATCTAAACTATTTATTTTCCGAGCTCTAACCAGGGGCTTAGTTGGGGGACATGGGAATTATGGTGGCCTTCTGCACAGGCTAAATCCCAGCTTTGGTGAGGACAGAGGCAGGGGTCTTTGGTGACCACTGTCTACCCCTAGAGAACAATTTGTAATTATGCTAGCATGTGCTCAGACGGGTTCTTAGCAAGATGAAATTGAAGATCAGGAAATAACCAAATAAAACTAAAGCAAGATGGCTCAGCTAAACACTGAAATCTGGACAAAACCCACAAAAATTCTGACATCCTTCTTGTTGTCCTCTATAATAAATAAAACACAAAGACATCGGAAGCTAAAAGTTCAGTGAGGTTGAAACTGGACCAAAAGCCAGTACCAACAGACAGAAGGCCAGGTGCAGTTCATGTACCAGGTTGTGGACAGAGGGATTATATACTGAAAAATCAGCTGGAAAATGCTAGGTAGTATTCCAGTATATCTATATCTATCATGGTTCTTCCAAAAGAATTATAATCTCATTAAAGTGTGAAATACTAAAATTAAATCTTCCAGCACACTTTCCTGAGCAACAGGAAAAATTAAGCACTGATTACCATCTACATTTTATCTGCCCACTTACCTGCAGTAAGTGATCTTTGTAAAAGAGCAGGTAGAATATCATTAGGGATTTTTAAATTTTTATTTAATGATGGTGAAGGACAGGTGAGCAGACATTGCTCATGAAAAAGTTTAATGCCTGTTGTTCAAGGCATTTGGAGAAGTTACATAGATAGGTTCTATCATGCACAGAAATGCTCTCTACTGCACATGCAAAGGCCAGTGATGTGGTACCAGATATGAGCTATGAGAAGGCTGAGAAGGGATGTAACTCTGTTGTGGCATTTGCATTTCAATGCTTGCTTGAGTGCTTGGATGCAGGATATTGTTGGAACTGCTTAGTTGGATATGTTGTAGAGATACACCTATAGATGCAGTTGATGCTAATGGGATTCAACAGATTCTCTCATCTTTCAAAAATTATGTCATATTTGGCAGTCACTGCAGCCAGTCTTCCACCAGAAAATTTTGACACCTTTGTTCTGCTGACAATGAAGGGGAAGTTCATTCTTAAGGGGTATCTACTAGTTTGTCCCCAGTGTCTTTGTAGAAGGGAACTTCATTAGCAGAATGGATACAGTATTGCACCAGACAGGGACCAGAACTACAAAGAGTTTATCTAACCCATGCAAATGGGTGTGTTTTTATAAGTTTTCCTGCTCAGCAGTGAGACACAGGAGACTTAAAAATCTTTCACGCATAGGCAAAATAGTAAATCACCCCACAGCATTTTAGTGGTGAGAACATCTGCCTATGATGTGGAAATTCTAGGTTCAAGGTCTTACTCTACCTAGTTCAAGAGCATAATATAAATTTTACTCTCATCCACTACAGGTGAGGGCTCTAACCACTGAACAATTTCACTAGTGCAACAAATGTTTATTTAAATAAAGTTGGAAACTTCCTGAAAAGAGTCCTGAGAAAGACGCATCTCAGAAAAGCCTCATAGTTTGAGTACACATCTAAGACAGAAAAGAATCAAGTTTACATTCTGTTTTGAAGTGGGTAGCTCAGGAAGTTGGATTGGACTGCAGGTTTAAGGGGTACATGCTGTTTCCCAATGAAAGTCATAAAAAAGTTTCAGCCACAATGAATCATCATGTTCTACAGGGAAAGGAAAAAAAAAAAAAAAAAGGAAAAAAACCCCACCACTTCCTTGGAAGGTTTCCAGTCAATTCTAGTATGTGCCTAATCCACACAGCCTGCTGAATACTGTGGGCATATTTCCATTGACCTCAAAATGATTTTTCATCAGGGTCAGATTAATCAAATATGGTTATTGCAAGAAGATTACACAGGAGGAGGGAGAGAGAGAGAGAAAAAGCTGTTGATTCTTACAATGAGGGGGAACAAGAAATGTGGTCAATCACTCAGACCACATTTGAGTCAGGAAATATGCACTGGGTGTGGAGAAAAAAGAGACCACTGAACTCCAGAGCACACAATTCTAAAATTTCCAAAGATACAGGAGGTAACATTCTGAAAATGGTTTAACTTTGAGTCATCATGTTCCAGCTCTTGGAAAGGAGTGAAGAGTAGATGATGAGGAATAAAACGAATGGTTTCTTTGCCTCAAAACTATCCCGTCCTTCTCTCACAGTGAAGGCATGCATGACTAACAGCGTAAAAGAGATGAGGGTTTAATATGTAACTCGGAAGGGAGCAGGAACATTTAAAAAGCTAACCTTTCACATAGATTGGTCATGACAGTATGCACTTCAGTCATCAAAGTTGATAGCAAGGTAAATACTCAGGACTGACTCTTCCAACAAAAGTATTTCCTCTTTATTCACCATGGGCAAAGGCATTACAGAGGAATCTCTCCAGCCTTATCCTTCATATTTGTGGTCAAAGCAACTTTTGCCATCTATGTTACTGGATGAAGGATGAAATTTACTGAGTCATCTTTATGGCTATTGAATCCATGAGAGTGTAGAGATTCTAACCACTGGAGTGTCCAAATCAGGCAGTAAAATCTGGTTTATTCATGGAGAAAAATCAAATAGAAAGTCAGATGTGAGTAACAGGTGAACCATGAAAGGTCTGAGACACTGGTCCTAAAGAAAGCCAGAGAATGGAGACATACCAAAAGCTTGGGAACACTTCAAAGTTAGCTTGCAAGGCTCAGCCTTGTTGTTGACAAACGCACTGATTCATTGAAGATAAAATGCTTTGAGAAAGCATTTCCAGAAATATTTGTATTGTTTTCCTATCATTTCATGTCAGTTTCATGCCAGTTGTCAGGCTTCAAGATTTCCAGATTTTCAAAGCAGGGGATCCCTAATTGTCATTCATTACACAAATGTTGTTGTCACACAGGGGAGGAACTGGAAGGTTCAAGAACCATTCAGGCTTTTGCAGATAACTAAGAAAGAGTGACATTTTCCAAAATACTCACAAGTCAGGTACTTACAAATACTTCACAAATGAAGACAAAACTTGTGTTATTAAAAATGAACCGGGTGTAGCCAGCTGAAGAACTGTAGAACTGACTTTTATTTAAATTGTTGTATGATATAATGAAACTTACTTGTCTTCAGTTGTGCTTACACCACAAACATTAATCATAAAAAATAAAAAATACACTTTCATTCAATAACAAAGAGAAAGCCCTACGAAAAGTCCATCAGGGATTCTAATTTCTACTTCAGCCTGCTATTGTTGCTCCAGGAGTCTAAAGTCTTAGAAGACCAAAGTGTCAAAAAGTTTCAAGACAGAACTAATGGGAAAGCAATACTAGGAGTGCACCAATCCCATGTTACTGATGTAGAGAAACAGGCAGCAGAATTTAAGGGACAGCATCAGTTCACACAAAAAGCTTGTGATAGAACAAAAAGCTCTACCCATTTCCTGAGTGAGACTCGTGTCTCACCCACAAGACCAACATTCTTCCCTATAGATACTTTCCTCTTATCTCCTGAGGCTTGATTATGTTTAAATGTACAGAATTATACATTTGCTGTTCTGCTTTTTCAGACGCTCTGTATGAAGCAAGATAACCATGTGTTAGAGGAAGGGTCACATTGTCTGATGAAGTCAATAGCAGAATTTCTGGTGACTTTGGTGATGGTCTATCACACACTTAATATTACCAAGCAAATCCTTTTCCACAATGTGTGGAGAATCATTTCTCCCCTTGACCTCAATTTCCCACTCTATATCTTGAAAGAAAGCAGAGTTTCCTTATTCCATTCAGATTCTAGGAGGAAAATATTAGAAATAGGTCATGCATTTGAATTCGGAATTATTATTCCTATGAGTTTGTTACCATTAGACTTGGGGAGGAAAAGGCTCGAATGGACTGGTTGCTGTTACATTGAAACGTGGGGCCGTTCTGGCTGAAATCAACTGCAGCCTCATGGGGTACTGATTTCTGTTGAGGTAGAGACATTCCTTGGCTCTGGGTCTCTCCTAGGAAGAGCAAAGAGGTTTGAAAAGGACATAACCTCCATAAAAGGAGTCCTTCTCCCCTCCTCCCAAAATGTGTGTATTATATTTTATGGAACCATAAAAGCAATTCGTATGTAGCTAAACATAACTATCCTAGCCTCAACAGGATTGCAAACAGATTAACTAGAAGAAAAAAAACTATTGCCCTAGTATGAATATGGGGGTGGGGGGGATGGAGTGGCAGTTGGCACCTGCATGTTCTCAGAGGACTGGATTTTTCCTAGGTGTCCTCTAGCCTACAGGACAGGAGAGCTTCGTCCTGACAGAGGGACAGAGATGCAACGTTCTCCGAGCTCCCCTGATGATAAAAGGTATGTACATAGACTTCTAAAAGTTCAGTTTTATGGACAACCCCACCATAGCATAAAACTGATTTGCAAAAGGGAAAGGTGGTTCACAGGTTTTGTGATGGAATAACAGCCACATTATGGCCTGTATAAATAACTCATTAATGCCTTCCATCTTCAGGCAGGAGAAAAGTGATTTTAAACTCTGAAAAACACCTGAACACAAAACCCATCACATGGAGTCACAAATAGGAGGGCTTGCATACAAACAGGGCCCATTCCCTTTGCATAAATTCTGGAAAGACAGGTTAATTTAGACTGAATTTACCACTTTGCAAGCAGCTAACATAAGGAATGCAAAGCAGACTGAAACAGCAGTGCTTGCCCAGTTGTGAGCTGTTGAATGGCCCTCACCAGTAGATTGACAGAAACCAACAACTTGGTGTGTGTATAGGGAAATCACTCCACAAAATCCATGTTTTGCATTTGTTTTGTGAAATAGGAGTCTTGTTCTGTAGCCACCCTCACTGAGAGTGCCGTTTCCCTCTGTTCCACATGCTCACGCAAATACCCACACCTGTAAGTTAGGTAATGAATGCCAGGAACTCCTTTACTGGACATATTCCAGCAAAAGAATTAAAACCTTTTAAAGAAAAAAAAATGGTTTTGCTCTTTCCCACACTTCACTCCTGATCGCTGGGGAAGGCAGGAGATAGATAACTTTGACCTATACTGGTGCTGCTGCCAGTTTCTTAGACACATTAGTTTGTGTTTGCTCTGCCTTTGTTTCAGTGATGTATTGTGTGACATGAGCAAGCAGAAAGCCAGCTATGGACCAGCAGGAAGACTTGGAGTAGTATGATTTTCTGGCATGGTGTGATGTATTGTGAGCTGGGTTTTAAGTATGTGACAGTTAGTCCTTGGAACTGGCAGCCAAACACTAGAGACCAGTACCCTGAATAACCTAACTCAGAGTATAGCTGAGACCAAACCGTGACTTCATTCATTCCCTGTGCACACGTGCACGGTGCAGTGAGCATTCAGAACTCGCTTGAGTGTATGTCCTGTACTGAAGGGCAGCACCACACTCTGCCCCTAGCATATGCTGCAGAGCTAAGACAGGCAGATCCACACAGAAAGATATTGTGCCACATGGACATTAGAAATAATTGACAGATGGCAAGGACTGAATTGTATCTTCACCCTGCTCCACACACACACAGCCCCCTCTGTAACCTGGGCACTGAAAGCTAAGCACTCCGGTGCTGGAAATACTCAAGGTAGAAAACTCAAAAGAACAAATCTAAGGAGAAGAAATCTGAGACCTCTTGAATCTGTTGGCCAGTCACATGTACCAGTGATAGTACCCCAAACTTGTAATGTTGCTTTTTTCTGACCAGCAATCTGCAGCTTTTCTCCTGTATGTTTACTTCACCTCCACTGTGACCCCATTGCTTTGGGCTCAGCCTTATCCTCGGTTACAGACCGAAAGGCTGTGAGGAAGGAAAAGCTTATGACCCTATTTCCTACATGGGGAAAAAATGTATTTGAGGGTATTTAGCAGCCTAAACAAACCAGCCTAGCAGACAGCTGTGAAAATCTCACTTTGTTTTTCTCTGTATCATTAGAAGTCGAGATGTCAGTTCCTCATCGATAACTGGGATGAGTAGGATATCCTTACGTTCCAGGAACCTTGTAAACTCAGAGGCTGTGGTAACAGGGCATCTTAGATGACAGATTGACCTATTGTCTCTGGTTGGAAGAGCACAGGGCACCTCTGAGCCATAGGGTTTGTTTCTCAGCTGATTTACAGCCTTTCTATTAATGCAGTTTTGCTGAGGTCCGTGCCATGACTCAACCAACCATCTGTGAAAAGGAGCTCAGTTCCATAGGATTTTACCAGCTACCTTTCTGCTGAGTCAGGGATAACAGGCATTGCACCCTGGGAGATGTTTCAGGGCATACCTTTTCCTTCTTGTGTCAAGGAAGCAGTCCTGCACAGAACAGACTGTTGAGTCGAAAGACTCAGGTATGTTGTTTTATATGGTATGTGAACAGAAGGGCTCCTGAAGTCAAACGCTGGCAGTGTGTTCCAAACGAGGGCTCAGGTACATGCTGCAAGGTTCCCAAAGAGAGCTCATCTCATCAGATACCTGGTCCTGGACTATGGCATCCTCCGTGCAACTGAAAGAGCTTTTGCAACTGTAGCTCTCACCCAGCTGAGTGCCCAAAAGCACATGTTCTGTCCAGGACATGGTGTACTCAGGCACAGCAGCTCAGCCAGCTCAGGATGACTCCATACACCATTCCCTTCCTAACTGAAAAGACAGACTGCGTTCATATAGTTCCAGCCTCACTTCACCAAAAGAGATAGCTTAGTGCTCCAACTGCAAAATTTTGTCTTTTAAGTCCATTTCATCCTTCCAAATGCATGTTGCAACACAATCATCATTAGTAGAGCTTTAGTCATTAGATCATGACTGAGAACGGAGCTGAATTATAGTCAGAAGTTCACTATTTAGCATTTTAAATGCTCCACAACCAGTATCTTGCCTGATGTGCTCAGTGCAGGCTCTGTTTTTTGGGGAAGTTTTGCAACGTTATTTAACATGGAGAAGCTCTGTCTTAACATGGAGAAGCTCTTCTTAACATGGAGAAGTTCCTGCAGGGACTCCTGATGATCTGCTTGTCACTGGCTGAGCCCTGTGTAACCTCATTAGTCTGGTTTGCTTTTCAATTAGTTGTCAGTCTGCAACCAGCAGAAGTCTTGAAAGAATTGATTGAAAGCCTCACAGTCAAATGATATCAATCTGGAACCAAGGAGGAGATATTTTTATTCAAAACCCACAGAAATAGAGATCAGAATGGAAAAAAATAATCCAACACCAAAAGTTAAAGGTAATTGAAAGGGATGTTAAACTTTGATAGATGGAGTCAAGCAACAGGATCTGTGGTTGCAGTTTTCTATGTGTTTCCTGCCAGAACGCAGAAGGGTGAACTCATGTGTTACAAATACATATGGGATGGTGCATACAGTAACTAATTTTACATTTCTTAAGAGAAAATAAACTTCCCAAGATAAATGTCATTTAAATAAAACTATTAAAAAACATTAAAGGATATAATAAAGTCTTTAGTAATAGTTAACAAGGGACAGACTTAAAGCAAAAATTTGCATCCATTTCCCCCTCACTGCTGTAGTCTGGCAGTCTTTACTGTTGTTACACAACCACTTTATGAGGAAGAAAAGAAGGACTATTCCTCATTCTATTCATGAATGGAAGAAGTGACACCCTTTCAAACAGAGAAAGTGAAGCTGTATGCTATAGGTCTTGCTCTTCTCTCTCCCAAAACCATCTCCCTTTCCTTTGTCAGCTCTGATGATCATCAGACCCTTTTCTGACCCAATTCATCCCATGAAACCAGCACAGAACTAACCCGGAAAACAGGTGAATACTTTTCTGCTGGTTTCACGAATCAAACCGGGTCAACCAAATGTCAGCTGAGCACCAAAGTATATAAAGGAGGAAAGCCCCATGTGCACAAAGTGGTCTTAAGAAAAGAGGGAATGGGTCTTCCATTTTTTGGCAGCAATGAGCTGCTGGACCAGCTCAGCTGTAATAAGTCAATAACTCAGAGACTATAACAGAGGAGCGAGCTGAATCTGATTCATGCCCTCAACATGCAGCAGTCCTACAGGGCTTAACTCCTCGTGGTCTGAGAAGGATGTTTTATGGTCTGAGTTTGCAGGCTTTGACTGGTAGCTGGAAGATTCACAGGCACTACTCCTTCATGTGTGTAGGAAGATGAGTCCCTGAGAGCAGATCCTACACAGTCCTGAGCAAAAGGGAAGTATGCGTTTCTGAGAAAAACAGGGAAATTCAGTCAAACACTAAATGTTTCTCAGCAGCTACTTACTGTCAATGGCCATTTTACACCCTTTCAAAAAGCTCAGCTCCTTCATCAAGGTGTTAGAGTGGCAATATTCTGAGGATGACATTACCTGAAAGGTGAGAGATGCTTAACTTTATTTTTTTATGGAGCATTATTCCAGTGAGGCACATTGTTGTGTGACCCTCAGAACAACTTTTGCTGGCACAAGTGACATGGTGGCAAACAGGAAGCCAGCAGCCAGCCTCTTAATCTGACTTTTCAAAAATAGCCAACATATTATGTAATGTCACCTAAAGAAAATCACACAGAAAAACCAAACACATCTCAAAGTCAAGGAAAGCTAAAAGGAAACTGAACTTTAAAATCTCACTGTGTAACGTAATAAAATTTGGCGAAACCTTATCAAATTGTTCAAGTACTCTTAAAATGTTGCAAAGCAGAAGAAAAAAAAGAAAAGACAACCCAGTGTTATCCATCCAAATCAACTTTAAAAAAACCTAATCAATGGAATGCAATTTTCCTACCCAAAACTGCACAGGGAAGGGGTTGTTTCAGTTTTCCTCACTTTACCAGGCTTATGTCTCGTAGCCTGGTTTTGCAGCCTTCTGTGTTGTACCTTTAGTGTAACAGCACTTGGTAACTACATCACATGCACCATGTTACTGTTATCTTAGCCCTTTCAATTTAGCCACAATGGCTTTTAACAGAGAAACTTGTTTGCTTTCTTCACAGCTTTCTATTATGTTTCCTCCTAGTTTCTGCATCAAAATAGCTGTACATTGCAGCTTCAAAATTGCTGGTCTTCTGCCCTTTCAGACTTCCCTTTCCTGTTCTGCAACACTGTGCATAGTTCACCCAAAGCACCTGCCTCACTGTACAATTTGAGTGTATGGTCTTTGCTTGTGGTTTATGAGGCCTTGAAGAAGCTGGGGAAGGAGTGTCAGGAGGATATAAGGTTCAAAACCCTCCTGCATTATCAGGGTCAAAGCACTTCCCAGCTTATACCTGCGCTAAACAGAGCTGGACATGGCAGCCGGAGTCATCCTCCATTAAACCAGGCATTGCTGGAATGCACACCACAATGTTACAGATGAGTATTTGCTGGTTGCATGCAGACTAGGGTATCTCACACCCTTTCAGGGACTCATCTAATTTACTGAAACAAAACTTTACCTCCCCGCTGTCTGCAAGCAATCTCAGAGGAGGTGTAGCCAATGTCTGGCTCTGAAACATTTTGGATCCAGTCCCACATCCATAGTTTTACTAGAGTCCACTTTACTACTGTGTAACAGTTACTTGCTTGGATCAAAATCAGAAGCTGCATTTTCTCTTTCACCCACTGGGAGAAGCCTAGGATATATGTTCCGTTAAGATCTATTCATCTTCATCTTGACCTGAACCATGGGGACTGAGTCTCATCTCACACGAAGTCCTATAAACCAGGAGAAACTTCAATAAGGTGGGGTGTCATTATATGACCAAGTGCTTTTCCTTCTAACCCACTAGGGCAATGAAAGTCCGTTAAAGAAACAGAGGATCATCTTAAAAGGAGACATCAGCCATAAACTCAGCCATATGTAAATGGATTTTTACACCTTTTCTTTTGCTCCTGTGGAGTCATGCAAAACAGTCATAATGAGGCATAGTATTGCCCTGCACTTCTCTGACTATTTATTTGTTAAATAAAAGATGACCAAGAAACATTCTGTCATTATGTGGCCAAGCAGCACGGAGTGGCCACAGCTGTACTATACAGCACTTTGTTTTGCGTAGCCCTAAAACATAAATGTCATTTTAGACAAGTTTTTTTCCAGCTCACAGTGCATGAACTAATGCAACATTTTCGTAACTTGAAACTAAGAACACGTGTTACCTTCCTTCAGTGCAACATGAGGGTTTGCAGGTGCAAAGTCAACTGTGTATAGGGGGCCAAATTCAGTGCAGTCTTGTCTGTGCTGTCTATTGGAAAATTTGGAGCATATGCTATCCTCCAGGTATCACCTAAGATAGTGCTGTTTGGTACATTTCCAGATCATGCTAGCATTTAAACATTACTAATCAACTGTCCCATGCTGTCCCTTCCCTAGCCATTTTTGCTTCACTAGTAACCCAGGTCCACTTGTTTTTACAGAGGCATTGACTAGTAATGGAGCACAAGTCGACCATCTGTATTTTACTTGCTGACTGAATAACAATTGGTAAAAAGCTTTGAGAGTCACAGAGGAAAGATACTCTGTATGGAGAAAATGACATGTGTGTACCTTGTTTATCAGTCTTTGACAAGCTATGACTCAAATACACATGTCAAATGTTAAACTTAATGAAAAGATGCTTTCTCTTTCTCAGGATTTCTTTTTCTTTCTGATAAATGTTAGCTACACTTCTCTGTCCAAAGTGTTTATAGCACTGTTCGAAATTTAAACCACAGTAGCAGCTGAAGGACTTAATGTGCTGATATAAATGTCCCTACTTTTTTCAGTCTGTTTCCCTCCTGTGCAGACTATTACTTAGAAGAGGGCGAACATTGTAGGCCTTATTATGATGGCAGACAGGTGCAGCATCATTGTGCCTTGCTCGCAAGTGGCAGCAGTCAAATAGGGAAGAGAAACAGAACAAAAGGCAAAATTAGATCATAAACGTCACCTAAAAAATTCTGAGAGAGGAAATTAAAAAATGTGTTAAGGTATTTGATTTGCTTGAAAGATGTTGATTTGTTCCACACCATCTATTAAAATCACATAATCACAGAATCATTCAGGTTGGAAAAGACCCTTGGGATCATCGAGTCCAACCATCAGCCCTACTCTACAAGTTCTCCCCTATACCATAACCCCCAACATCTCATCTAAATGACCCTTAAACACATCCAGGGATGGTGATTCCACCGCCTCCCTGGGCAGCCTATTCCACTGTCTGTCCACTCTTTCTGTGAAAAATTTGTCCGGCCTAAAACTCCCCTGTTGGAGTTTAAAGCCATTAATATGCCTCTTCCTCCCCTTTCTTCCCACCATTCTGAAGGTACTGCAGCCACTCAGTCCAAGAGCAATGCAATTTAGACAGAAGTAACCTTTATGAGCCCCATAACTGCAACCTCCCAACAATGGCACTTCACCAACAATGAATCATTTCCCATAGATGAGAGACAAGAAGTCAGTTTAGATGGATGGTCTGAGCAGGACCAAAATGATACCAGCCTGACAAGCAAAAGTAGCAGTATATCACATATCAAATTGCTTCTGAAAGTTTTGTAGGTGTTACAAGGGAGATTTTATGCTGGCTTTTCATACTAGCTGTTGTGTGACATTTTGAAGAGAGGGACCCAAATCTGTAATCCCTTTCTCAGAACAACAGGACGTGTTATAGCAGAAAGAGCTGACTGCTACCTCCCAGTTCTATCCACCAGCTTCCTGGGCTAGATTCAGCCACCAGTTCACTTAGGGTCTTACTCCTGTTTCCCACAGTAACTTGAGCAAGTAGTTCTCTCTTCCTACCAAATATGTCTTTGTCCCAAGAACCCAGATCACTACAGAGCTTTATCAACCTTGCAGGACAACAGTGAGGGAGGTCACAGACTTTCTGAGTCTTTTCTATATTTATGTGAAAAATGCATGAAGTTTTATTATTTTTTTTTATTTAGATAAAATACATTTTATTTTTATTTATGGAAAAAAAGATCTTTTCCATATTTGGAGAAAGGGTACTGATCCCATCATTTGATCTGGGAAGCAAACATTCCCTTGGCCTTTGTGTCACATATCCATTCATCCTTTTAGCAGTAAACTGCTTGAAACTTGTTCCCCAGGAGCTTGCTGGATCCTAATATCTTCTGAGAGGGTCTGGGGAAGGTGTCATTGCTCAGGACTCTTAGCACCATCCATTTTCATGGTTGAATGAGAAATATCCCTATCTCCTTCTTATTCCCTTTTGGACATAGGTATGAGGGAAGTTAAAAGCCAGTGATCTTCACACACTCTGACTTTTATGCTGATTGCACAAGGAAGGACTCAAAGGCCTTTCATAACCCAAGGTAGACCCTTGCTACGACACCGTAGCTTTGTTTCCTTACTTTCCAGTCTAATTTCAGAATACTTCGTAGTGACCCCAAGAGGGACTCCACCTTTGAACATCCCCTTTCTGTCCCTACTTAGCTCTTTTTATGCTGTATGTATTTCAAGAAATCCTGTGTTTGTCCTGAGCAGCAAGAGTTTCTTCTCCTCCAGGTGCTTTAATGTGATACATTTTTTCATGTGACTGCTGAATTTAGTCCAGTATATCTGACCACTGTATTAACTACTTGGTCCTCTTTCTCACCTTCAGACAAATTCATTCCACTAATTATGAAAGGGTCATTTCCCTAATTATACCATTTTACCCTTGTTGCCCACACCACACCTCCAGAGTTTAGCAATTAGTACAAACTGGAGAGTACAGATGAATCACCAAGAGGTTCGATAGCTGCATGACTTCTTCATTTGACTTGCAAGAGAGGCTTTTTTTGCTCATACCACACTACAAGACTTGCAAACTGCTCTTCAGCACAAACACCACCCCACGCAACGTTCAGTTTCCCTGTCAGACCGCGGGCAGCAGAGTCTTGTTCATGTAGGCAGTCCCTGTTTTCACCTTGGGTTGCATGCTGCACTAGAATAGAAAACATGAGTCAGAAAGGTTAAGGGTTAAACTGTTAAAAAGAAGAGGAGAAAATTCATTCAGAAAACTGTGGTTTGTAATGAGTGAGAGGAAGTACTGTAAAATTTCTTGTAAAGTCACAATGGCCAGCTCATCAAAGGAAACCCCTCCTATCAGAGGCTTGCATAATGATTCCTCCTGAAGTCTGAAAGGCTGCCAAGCCATGACCATGCAGTTAAGGCAGTGCAACAAAGAACTTCAAATCAAGAGGATATTTCCATCTTCCTGTTCAGCTAATTCCCAATCTTCTTTTTTTTTTTTTTTTCTTTCCCTTGCATTGATTATTTTATAACAGCATAAGCTTTCTTAGTGATTTTCCTCTTTTTTTTTTGCATTATTCGTCTGGCTTTCTTACAAACTGGAATGAGAACTTCTCTACATGGAAGCAAAGCCATGTTTTTTGTAAGACATGTTGAGCCAATGTCATCACTCACTGATTTGGAAAGAGGAGTCCTGCAGCAGTTGCCCCATTCTCCCGGCTTGTCTGCATGCTCTTGTTGCTTACTTTGAGGCTGGCACTCACGAGACCCCCCCTCCATGATCTCTTTAACTCAGTAGTCTGCTCAAAAATATCAGAGCATATAACCCAGCAGCTTTCTGGGTCAGCCCACAAAGATATAACACTGAACATCAGAACCAACACAGGGCTGGGGTGGGACCATGAGGCTGGAGACCAAAGATAGACGGCTACAAAATCTCCCCCTTTTGGTTGTGAGAAACTAGTAATTTGGCTCAGCTTTTTAGGAAACCGCAGCTTCAGCATGTCTGTGATAGAAGCTCATCCTAGAATACAGTGTGCTAAGGTCAGCACACTGTTTACATACATGCATTTAGTAAAAGGCTGACTTTGTAGGCTTAGAGATGGGGACTTTCCTGAGATTTCTGTCTTCATAGAATTTGTGGAATAATCATTCTAAATTGTTTCTTCAGACCTCTCATTTCTTCGCTTTCAACTTCCCCTTAAAACCATTTTTTACCACAGAGCTCCCAAAAAAAGCCAGTGTTGATCTCTCTTGACTATAATTTGCCCTAAATGAGCAAAAAATTGCACAGCCTTGTCTGATTTAACCCATGTTGGCTCCTCATTGTCTTTTTTTACCACTGTAAACTCTTTGGAGTAAGAATGGTCGCTTCCAGCTGATAGGCTTGGTATCCCATGATTTACTACTTTAACATGAAAAATCAAGTCCCAGAAAGGAAGTTACGTGGCAAAGTGTCCTCTCCACACCCTTTCTTCAAAGCTTGTGTTAGCCTAGGCATAGGTTTTCCTCACTTGGTTGTTTAAATATGTTCAGAGATGAAGCTGCCATAGCCTCTCCTACTCATCCATTCCAAGCCTTTACTCTTCTGACCATGAGACTGTCCCAATATCCAGTGTGCCCAATGTTCAGCTTAGTTTTCTGTTGCTGAATTTATGCCCATCACTTCTTGTCCTGTCTTCTGCAGACATGGAAAATATAATTTCGTTCTTCCTTGTAGCAGTCTCGACATAACTGAAGGCTGTTTCATTTCACCTCAGTTTCCTCTTCTTTAGGGTTAAAGCCTCAGTTGTCTCAAACTTCTCTTGCAAGTTCATGTTTTCTAGATCTTTGGCTGTGAACAATAAATTTTTTTCACAGCTTTTCTCTGGGAGCTTGTACATTAGTCTACCACTTTCTGAGTGTGCTGTCAAGATGGACACAGCACTTCTGGAGTTATCTGAAGGTTCAGTAAATAGAATAGTTATAGATCCTAATGAAAAATATGAACCTTATCTTTCCTTTTTTTCCCCAGCAACAAGACATTGTCATTTCACGTGCGGTTGAGGATGCAGTCTAATTCCAAGATAGTTTTTGCAGAATTGCTGCCTGATTAGTTATTCCCTTCAATGTATTTCTATATGTATGCAGTAAACTGTTCCTGAAGAATGACTCCAAAGTGCAAAACTCAGCACTTCTGCATTTTAAATAGCACCCTGTTTACTTGGGCAAGATCCTTTTGAACTTTATTCTTGTCCTCCATCACACCTGTGTCTTCTTCTAGCTACTGTGATGGGAGATTTAGTAACTATATTTTGTTGCAGAAGATATACATGTCAACAGTACAAGATTGAGAATAGCCCCTTGTAGAACCACACTTAGTACAGTCTTCCATTTAGAAATTAATCATAAATAACTGTTTTCAGAAAACAGTTTTCCAGATAGTTTTACTTACACCTTATTATAGTTCTATCTTGAACTACCTATATAGTAGCTATCTTATATTCTCTTGTCCTCTTTCATTTATAAAAAAGGTATATGAGTCAGGATAAAAAGCCTTACTAGAAAAATAAAATATTTACTGCTTCACCCTTATTCCCAAAGTGCCTTACTCTGAGACGAAAGAAATGCAAAAGGGTTTGATAAGTTTTGTCCCGTTTTATTTCCCTTTCAGTTCCTGCAAGATACAGCACAGTTAGTTCCCAAAAGGAAGTATAAGTGTCCCCAAACTGCTTGAAAGATGTACAGCGATATCAATACATTCAGTGAGTGCTTTTCATGAGATGTTTCGCACACTTCACAAGCATATCCAAATGAAGTAGAATGTCATATAACTTGTATGCTGACAATACTACCAGTCTTTTCCACGACTCATCCCAAAGTTAACTTATTGGACAGCCCTTTGCTGAGTTATTTTTAGCTTTTATCAACTCATGCAATTTCTTCTTGCAAGCTGAGCAAATTTCCACAAAGTCTCTTCTGAGCAGTGGTTGCAAATATAACAAAAAAAAAAAAAAAAAAAGGGAAGTGTCAAATATCACATAGCAGATACTCTTTAGCAACAGAGAATGGTTTGGGGGTGTCGAGAGTGCCATATGTTATATGTTACTGCTAATGGTTTTAGGGGTAACAGCTCAGTGGCTGAGATCAGTTGCTGAGCTGTTTTGCTGTTTTTTTTTTTTAATTTCCGATGGAAATCCATGGGATTTGGGTGATAATTCAATGGCAGGCAGCAGTCCAAATGAATGCATCCAAGACTGGTCTTCATTTAAAAAATAAAAATACAATCTTGATTAGATTGAGAGCATCTTTTGCAATAAAATAATTTTCATTGTCTTCATTGATTTGAACTATGATCATTGACTTGCAGTTAATCTTACATGCTATCAAGGAGCAGTTGCTCAGGAAGTAACATAGAGCAATGACTGAAACAGTACAAGTTCTTTTCTAGGCCTTGACATAGATTTCCTTCACAGCATTGGATACATACCTTTGTTTGTTAGACTTCCCAGCTGTGATGCAGATACTCTTTTTTTTTTTTTTTCAGTTTTAGGATATTTCACTTCTAAGATTTTTTGAAGTGGGTATTATATCTCTCTGTCAGAATGGAATAGTTCAGTTGGAAGAGACCTACAATGATCATCTAGTCCAACTGCCTGACCATTTCAGGGATGACCAAAAGTTAAAGCATGTTATTAAGGGCATTGTCCAAATGCCACTTAAACACTGACATGCTTGGGACATTGACCACTGGTCCAGTGGTGTTGCAGTTTTTGCCCACCCTCGTGGTAAAGAAATGCTTTCTAATGTCAAGTCTGAACCTCCCCTGACGCTGCTTTGAACCATTCCCAGGTGTCCTATCACTGTATACCAAGGTGTGGTGGGTTGATCTTGGTCGGACACCAGTTGTCCACCAAAGCTGCTCTATCACTCCCCCTCCTCAGCTGGACAGGGAAGAAAAAATACAGCAAAATGCTCGTGGGTTGAGATAAGAGCAGGGAGAGATCACTCACCAATTGTCATCATGGGCAAAACAGACTTGGCTTGGGAAAATTAATTTAATTTATTACCAGTCAAATCAGCATAGTATAATGAGGAATAAAACCAAATCTTAAAACATCTTCCCCCTGCCCTCCCTTCTTCCCAGGCTCAACTTCACTCCCAGTTTCTCTACCTTCTCTCCCCAGGCTGTGCAGGGGGACAGGGAATGGTGGTTGAGGTCAGTTCATCACGTTGTCTCTGCTTCTTCTTCCTCCTCAGGGGGACAACTCCTCACACTCTTCCCCTGTTCCAGTATGGGGTCCCTCCCACAGGAGACAGTCCTCCATGAACTTCTCCAATGTGAGTCCTTCCCACAGGCTGCAGTTCACGAACTGCTCCAGTGTGGGTCCTTTCCATGTGTCCTTTCCACAGGGTGCAGTCCTTCAGGAACAGACTGCTTCAGCGTGGGTCCCCCACAGGGTCACAAGTCCTGCCAGAAAACGTGCTCCAGTGTGGGCTCCTCTCTCCGTGGGTCCACAGGTCCTGCCAGGAGCCTGCTCCAGCATGGGCTTCCCACGTGTTCACATCGTCCTTTGGGTGCATCCACCTGCTCTGGCATGGGGTCCTCCACAGGTTGCAGGTGGAGATCTGCTCCACCATGGACCTCCATGGGTGCAGGGCACAGCTGCCTCACCACGGGCTACACCACGGGCTGCAGGGGAATTTCTGCTCTAGCACCTGGAGCACCTCCTCCCCCTCCTTCTTCACTGACCTTGGTGTCTGCAGAATTGTTTCTCTTATTTATTCTCTCTCCTCTGTCTGGCTCCTGTTGTGCATAAGTTTTTTCCCCCTCTTCTTAAATACATTATCCCAGAGGCTCTACCATCATCACTGATGGGCTTGGCCTTGGCCAGTGGCAGATCTGTCTTGCAGCCAATTGGCATTGGCTCTGCCGAACATGGGGGAAGAAGCTTCTAGTACCTTCTCACAGAAGTCACCCCTGTAACCCCCCTGATACCAAAACCTTGCCACATTAACCCAATACATGGGGAGAAGAGATCCTTCTCCATTTACCCTCCTCAGGAAGCTCTGGAGAGCAATGAGGTCACCCCTCAGCCTCCTTCTCTCCAAGACAAACCCAGAGTCCTCAGCCACTCCTCACAAGACATGCCTTCCAGCCCTTTCACCAGCTTTGTTGCCCTCCTCTGGATGCATTCAAGGACCTTCACATCCTTCTTAAATGGTGGGGCCCAGCACTGCACCCAGTATTCAAGGTGAGGCTGCACCAGCACTGAATACAGCGGGATAATCACCTCTCTTGACTGCCTGGTTACGCTGTGTTTGATCCACCCCAGGGTGCGGTTTGACCTCTTGGCTGCCAGGGCACACTGCTGGCTCACACTGAGCCTGCTGCCCACTGGCACCCCCAGATCCCTTTCTGCAGGGCTGCTCTCCAGCCACTCCTCTCCCAGTCTATACTTGTGCCCGGTGTTACTCCGTTCCAGGTGCAGAATATGGTCTTGTTAAATTTCCAGCCATTATGTATGCCATTTGTTCATACACCTGTTGCAGAAGGGTCATACTGTTTAGCATTTCTGTATTATAACTTTTCAACAGAGGTCTAGGCACACATCAGATTTGTGAGGGCCAAGGACTGAATGAAGGTGAGCTCTGCAGCCACACAGATGGCTGCTGCTGGTGCAGTGGAGCAGGATGCACCCACAGGATGTCAAAAGAGGAACAGTATCTGCCTTATTGACAAGCCTCACAGTGGCTGCAGGTGAAGCTGGAAGGTCAGCTCTAAGTGTCTCACATGAAACAAACCCCTTCCACTTAAGCTATGTATTTGTGGAGGTGTGCACTCAGGCAGGATCTTCGAAGAGTGCTTATGAATAATGTGGATAGTAAATACAAGTCCAAGTAAAAAACACACTACAACAAAAACTAGGTCCCATGCTCATCTTCTCAGAGTTTAGCTGTGACAGGGAAGGAGGAAGTGGTGCAGGTGTTATTGATGCAAAGGTGTGAGCCAATACTTGTTTACTTGCCAGAGTTCCTCAGCGAAAAGTTTCTCAGCAGTCTCACAGTTTCAACCTTTTAGCTTCAGGACTCTGCTGCATTACCCCCAAACCCAAACTGCTGTAAGTACAACCCATGCCCTTCATCACCAACACCTCTCTGAACATCTCATCTTGTCAAGAGGCATCACCCCTAGATTCACATCAGGACTGCTTTAATCCCTTGTCCCCAGTTGTCAGGTCACTCTGTGATGAACTAATCATGGAGAATTTACAAACCACTTCCCTATGTATGGAAACTCTACGATCTAGGGAAAGCTGAGGTGGTATCTCCAGTGTTTGCTTCATACAGGTAGAATAAATTCAGGTCAGGTCACATCAAATTGTCTTGGAGCAGGGCACATTCCCTGGTGCAGTGCACACAAAGCTGATTTGAAGGTGTCTTCTCTGCTTCTGGTTCTACCCACAGTCTTTCCTTGCAATCCCAGCAGACAGTGTCTGGGGAAAGAGACTGAGCTGGGCATATGCTAAAGGCAAGTCCAAGTCCTCTCAAAACACCAAACCTCCAATCATAAAGGGGTTAGTACCCGACATTAGTGCCACACTTAATATTTGGAAATCTGACTGTTCTGTAACTGGTTGCTGAGCACTGAAAAATGACGGTCTTTACAAAGAGGATAGATTCTTTTGAAAAGTGCTTTTCATTAATTTACTTTGACTAAACTTAGTCTGACACTGGGAAACAGGAATTGAAAGAAAAATAAGCATATGGATCAATATTTACTTACAGTCTAACCAACTACTGTGTATTTGAGAGGTTCATTTTTCTGTCTTATAAGTTAATTAATATGAAGAAGAAAAAAGTTGCTGGATTCATTGCACCAGTTGTGCTCCTGCTGATGCAATACATGTTTTATATTGGACAGGAACAATATTTGGGTCTAAAAACTTTCCTTGTAAAGTGAGAAATCACCTTTTACCTGTCCTTGGGCAATATAGTTCAGAGTGCCTGATGTCTTCACTTACAATTCGAGAGTCATAAAGACTATCATGTAAACCTTTCTCTATCATTACTAGTGTGTGTTTTAGGCATGAATTTGAGAAGTGTTGGACATTGGCTTGTTTTCATTACTAGAACTTAATGGAGCTTCTCCTGGATAATGTAACTGTATACTACTGTTTAACATAATTTGGGGAGGGTGTTTACTTGGTTTGTTGGTTGGGGTTTTTTAATGAAGATACTGGTGCTTCTGCCCTTAACAACTGACCCATAAACCTGATCTCCGCAGATCATTATGGTACATGGTATATGGTTATGAACAGATGAGGGAGACCATTGCTCAGGTAAGCATTTATACATGTGGAAGCAACAGAACCACTTGAGTGCTTAACACATTGCATTTGCTTAGGTGGAACAAGTACCAAAGTACCTGTATGACTTTAGCTCATAGATTGTTCCACTTACTGAGACAATATTATTTAATATGTTGGCAAAAGGTATTCTAGAAACTCTTCCTTTGCATAGATCTGATTCTTCACTGCTTTGATGTTAATGTGGCTATGTGGAAAGACTGAAGATGCATGTTAACTACTGTTTATGTTTTTCCTGGTTTTTACAAGAGACAGTAATTGCTAGGCTAAGTTGACAGGTTTGGGTGTTCAGAGACTCCTGACCAGTCCAGTCTGGGGATGGGATTTAAGGTGGGTGCAGCATACTCCTGACCACGCTTGGAGTTTAAATCGACCCCAACTCAGTCAGGGTATTCCCACAGCAGACTAACCTTGACTAAAGTGGAATTGATCCAGTATGGGCTGTTAGATGTGGGGTAAATCCAAGTCTAACTGCCAAATGGTAGGATTTCCAATGTTCGTGCTGTTGGATATGACTTGGGAAGCCTGTTCTTGGTGTCACTAAGAAGTCACAGTCACAAGTACTGGATTCTAAGGCAACCTGGAGAAGAAATTAAAAGAAACCCAAGGACAAGTGAAGGTCAAGGGAACATTTCTCTGGGAATTAAAGAATCAACTCCTGTACTTAATCTCTTACTTTCATGTATATGACTAAAACATCCCAGTAATCTGAAAAACAGTGTCCAGTGTGATGTATAGCTGAATAGCATCATTAATTAGTAGAAGCTAAACTTAAATAAATTTTAGTTCATGGATTATTACTGGACCATGAAAGTTGAAAAGGTAGGTTTTCTGCTGCCAAAATTTATGACTCATCCAAACACAGCAGAATAGATAAATTGATGTATGCCTTATCTACAACAAAGAAAGCGATTGGGATGAATTCCCAAACAGGTGGTTATGTGAATGATGCAAAAGCCAGGATGTATGTACACACTGAAATAAGAGCAGGTTGGTTTTGGCCCAGATTCAGCAAAGTCCCTCCCACAAGTAAAAAGAAATTACTATGAAACAGATACATTGATGGGAAAACAGAGTAATTACCTGGAATTCAGCCCAATTAGTTCCTGTATGTTCTGATATTCTGCATGTACCAGGAACGTAATGGAAGTGACACACATGTTATAACCCTTTATCTCACCCTCAGTCAGCTGGGACCCGTGCACACAAATAAGGAGCGGAAAAGGGTGAAGCAAGAACATTTTATTCTCTTTTTTAGATCAACCACAGAAGTCCGTAGGTTTCAAACCTCATGGTTTTTCAAACAACATGATATTCTCATTAATTCTTTTTTTTTTTTTTTTCCATTTGAAAATGGAAACACTCTGTTAGTTTCAAATGGCAGATGTATTCATTTGCATTGTTTAAGCAGCATGTACTACTAATTATTTTCAGCACATTTTCATAGAAAACAGAAATTTACAATGAAAAGAAAGTGAATCCTTTCCCATCATATACTAATTTATTAATACTTTGCTTAAATAGTATCAAATTAAGAGAATCCATTATGGCCAGATTCTGAAATGGCATATATCACATTCAGTTTACACAATTTATACTGAACTTTTTTTGCACATAATTACATGCAGATATTACTTCAGTACTGATATAAGAGGGTCAGGGTGAGGCTGCAAACCCTATAATTTCTCACCACCAGGGAGAAATTATGAATTTGAATTTGTGAAAATACCTGAAAAAATTCAGTCCTAGATGGAGCTGGGTGGGGTTGTTTAGTCTGGAGGAGACTGAGGTGAGACCTCATCGCCCTCTACAACTACCTGAAAGGAGGGTGCAGAAAGCTGGGGATGAGCCTCTTTAACCAAGTAATAAGTGAGAGGACAAGAGGGAATGGCCTCAAGTTGCACCAGGGAAGGTTTAGACTGGATATTAGGAAGTATTTCTTTCCAGAAGGGGTTGTTAGGCATTGAAATGGGCTGCCCAGGGAGGTGGTGGAGTCCCCATCCCTGGAGGTGTTTAAGAGTCGGGTTGACATAGCGCTGAGGGATATGGTGTAGTTGGGAACTGTCAGTGCTAGGTTAATGGTTGGACTAGATGATCTTCAAGGTCCCTTCCAACTTAGATGATTCTGTGATTCTGTGATTCTGTAATGGAGAATGTGTCAAAAGGGAGGGCCTTGATCTGTGCCATTTCTTGTAACAGTCAATCCTTACTAGAAGTTTCTTGCTTGCTTAGGCCACCCTGTCATTTGTATCACACAACCTGAGTTTTCACAGGATGACATGGAACAAACTTCCCCTCAGAACTTGGCAATCCTTCAAGATCAAAATATAGTTTTCCTCTCCAAATAAAAGTTTGTTGGTAACAGCTCACTGTCCATCAACGAGATATTACCCAATTAGTCACATCAACATGACATGTTGTCTCTACATGAAGCAGCAGGTCCCAGCCTTGGCCAGGGATGCAGGACTACACAGCAGGCAGAACCTGAAATTTGCTGCCTGTTTTTTGCGATGTCCCCACTGCAAACTCCTAGCCTGTTGTGCAAGATCTTCCTGCACACCCTCCATTGTAGGCATCTGGGTCTGCTTCTAGCTTTCCAAAGGAGCACAGCCGTGGAGCACTCTCTTGGGTGGGTCAGGAAGCTGCATGGAGGGACGCAGAGACAAACCAGTGCAATTCAGCACTGCTTATGGCCTCACCAAGAAAGACAGCATGTTCTTACCAGGTCTGCATTTGCTGCATACATGTCATGACTCTCCGTGTCACCCTTCCATGCTCCTAAGGGGAAAGATCCTACAGCTCATACCACAAAACATCTTTTTGGAGCCTCTTAGTCTTCCACTGCAGCTGCACCAGCCTGTCCGAGTTAAACCAGGGAATGCAACCCACAACATCTGTTGCTGAAACGGGTGCAATCTGAGGCCTCTTGCTGGTCTGCAATATCTTCCTTGTAATTCACCTTGATGGAGGATTTTGACTATTAAATTAACAGGTGTGAATGGCACAGCAAGACCAGGACAAGGAAAGGCAGAGCTGTTGCTAGATTTAAATGCAAATTATTGTAATTTAAATGCATTTTCTTTGCAGGACATTGCGTTGCTTCTTGCTGTGTTTTATAGGAAACAATTTAAAGTAAAACTAAAAACTAAGATTCTAGCAATTTCAGAAAAAAAAGATATACAGGGAAGCTGGTTATATCTGAATAATATAAATGTACTTGATCATCAATAAGACATTAACAACAGGGTCGTACTGTTTATTTTTTATTGCAGTTGTGATTTTTAGGATTGGGCCTATCAATATTTATTCACGTTTAACAGAAGGCAAATATCCGGTCAGTTCTGGCAAATGCTATCCACTGAACAATTTCATTACGCTTTAGTCACAGAACAAACAAATATTCAGTTTCTGATAGGAAGGTGAAAGTACAACAGGGGAAGAGTCAGTAACAAGTGTGGCTCATGTCCTAATAATTCATGTGTTGCAAAAGACATATGAAGTTCTTAAAGATCCCAGTTATTTCCTGTCAACGTCACAGGCAAAAGTTCTGCTTCTTGCATAGAGTCAGACTGAGCTTTTACTAGAAATGAGTACTGGATGTGGGACTGTTGTTTCACAGATCAGACAAAAGCATCTATAGAAACTGAGGGAGATTATTCTGCAAACAGCAATTTCTAGGTGAGGTTCCTCTTTCAGATTACTTGTCCTGGTGTTGTTCATTGGGGCTGAATTGCTAAAAAGTAATTTTGATCTTGTCAGTGGCATTTCTCTAGAAGTCTATCCAGGAGATACCCTGAAAGTCTCTTGCACTTTTCTGTCTACTGTCAAAGCTGCTCAGGATGGCCTGTATCTCTGCAGGGTCCAATATCCAGTGCTAAGGGACTCTGACCTAATCAAAAGTTCTAAATATGATTACATATTTAAAAATAGCATAGCTAAACAACATCTATATCAGGTGGAGACTGCTGAATATGAGGCAGATTTGCCTGAGTAAATCTGAGTAAATTTGCCTGAGGGATACTCTGTGAACTTAACAGCATGTACAATTCTTTGTTTTTACATATCTTCATAGCATTTGAGAGATTGCCATTGAATTTATCCTCACAGCACCCCGGGATGTGGCAAAGAGCTACCAGCCCCCGTGGGGGCTGGGGAAAGGGAGGAGTTTTAACAACCTGGCCAGCGGAGTTGTGGTGTTACACAGCCCAGCAGCACACACTGCTCACGCCTCTCTGCGTTCCTGGTAGCGCTCCAGCCACCTTGCCTTCCGGACTCACAGTCCTTTCGTAACTCACCCCCATCACAGATAAACACAATGTGAGTTCTCATTGTCTGAAATATTTAGGGACAGTTGATTTCATGTAAATGATGGCAAAAATGATAAGGGAATTTCTAGGAAAACCTTTCCAGCCAGGAGACATAAGCATGCATTGGAGTGAGGCTAGTCTAACTTCAGCGGTTTAGAGGCTTAATATGGCACAATTTCATAAATAGTAGTATACAAAATACAAGCCACTAATAAAATAAAAAATTATCATTAATTCATTTTTGGGATTTCCCAATGCTGTTTCTCTGTCTTATATAAAATGTACGCTACTCAGGGCAGACAGTACTTAGAGTCTGTTGCACAGATCATACTTAGTAGAAAAACTAATGAAAAAGAAAATTCATGTCTTTACTTACTATCCTGACTATCAAATATGCTCAGGGAGGAAACAATAATATGAGAGCTGATATTAGAGTGAGGGAAAAATATGGCATATTTTATACATTTATTTTCATCTCAGGATGGTTCTGACCACAGGAAAGTATTTGCCTGTGATAGATGAACTGCATTGCCACTCATGTTAATATACTGCTGTTTAATGATTTTTCTTTAGTATTCATTTTAACACTGTTAATGTTTACTTAGCAGGACATTAATAACATCAGGATATTTATCATATAGGAAATGGCTAATGAAATCTGCCTCATCTGTCGGTGGATGTTTATGTTTCAGGGCTGCACTGGACTGTTTATGCAGGGTTTAGGGAAGAATGGTAGTCTTTTGTTAGTGACTAATAATAAGAGGGAAGATAAATGGCAATTACTATGGATTTTTTAAATTTTTATTTTATTGTTTTATTATTGATATAATAATTATTAATAATAATAATTAATAATAATATATTAGGACTCCCTTGGGCTTCAGATCAATGCTTGAAGCAGCTCAACTGTTGCTGAAATGCCTAAGAATGAGACAAAATATGATTGATAGTGATGAGGACACAACTGGGAGTCAAAATTGTCCAGCTCTCCAAATAAGCTGACTCACTGCCTGCTGCTCCTATGGTGAACCCTCCTGCAAGTAGCCCTTTGTCTCTGACACAGCTCTTTTAAATGAATGGAGTTTATACAATTTCTGTATATCCTTATATTCAACAGTTAATCCAGGGCCAAAGTGCATCTCCTGGTTTGATGTTTTTAGAAATACTCTACTCATTTTTAATGAGTTTTCACCCAGTGACTGCTTCAAATAGGATGCAAATGTCACAATTTTTAAGCATAACATATATAGCTTCTGGGGAGTTTTGCAGATCTCTCCCACCTAGGAACTGGACGTCATGGTTTGAACATGAGTGGATTTGAGGGTTTTCCCTTTGAAAAGCACAAATGCTTCTGCAATTTATAAAATAAGTCAGGCATTTGAAAATTATATTTTCCTTCTTCCTTTGCAAGCCTGAGTTCATTATTTGAGGTTTTCCTTCCTTTCTTGCAAAAAGCTCAAAGTAGTACATCCTTGTTGCAAGGACATGTGAGAGCTGCCAGATTGCATCACAACAGGGACAGGCATGAGTGCGGAAGCAAGATCCCACAAGAGCTGGGTAGCTGCACTGGTCTTTGGCCGTCCTTCACCAACCCTAGGCTTGTTCTTCATGAACAAGGATGAGTATTAATGCCTCTCAGCGATAAAGTGCATAGCTGTTGGTCAGGATGCACATATGTACGTGTGGAATTTGGCACCGCATGCCACTGACCAATGTCCAGTGATCTACCCTTTTTTCTTTTTATATGGTAAAAAATTTTGCAAATTGAAATCACTGGAAAATTGAGTCACTCTTGCTATGTTAATTTCACGGAAAGTGTGTCGCCATACAAAATATTTCCCTTTATTAGTTACTTCTAAAGAATTAAATGTGAATTCCAAAGGCAGCTCCTTTCTTCAATTTCCCTTCCCCAGAAATCCCTGGGAGTACAGAATACTATTCAGAAATGTCAAATCCACCTCTGCTGAACGCCTGCAACTACCTCTAAAGTCAATAGGAGTCATGGGTGCACAGGGAACAGAGTGTCCCATCAACATTCTGCAATTTTAACCATTATTAAATGTAAATCTGTCTAGCATCAATATTTATTCCTGCTAAATATAAAGAATGTTTAGGCTTATGAGTCACCAGTTCTTTTCCAGTTAGCGCTTGCTCTACCACTTCCACCCTTGAATGGAACTAGAGATTTATACACGATATCAGCACACAAAGTCAACTGTTAGGAAGAGGCAACCACAGAATAACAACTGGGGAGATAACATTGTGCATCTGTCAGAGCCAGTGTGCTCCACTGTTGTCATTTATCTGCTGTTGGTTTTACAGCAGGCTTGAGTGGTAAATCACAAAGAGCATGAATAAGTACAGCAGGATTTGCTTGCAATTTGTTCCATGCAAGCTCAAGGTTGCCATGGGAGACAGGAAGCATTTTTCGGGCACTCCCACACCAATAAACTGTTGCCACTTTATTAACGAGTAGCAGCATGCTGTGTCTTGTTCAGCAACAGGCGGATGAGCTGACCAACAAAAATGCTGAGGGTGGATATGGTTTTTTCACCCACTTTCACTTCTTACTTTCGATGCAACTCGGGGTCCTGCTAAAGAGGGAAATCTGCTGTTTGCTGTAAGGCATTAGGTTTAGTCTAGTTTCCAGTGGATGCAAGGTCTGCATAATAAAAACCCACATTGCAGTGTGCCACAGTAGTCCTAAGGCTGTAAAGGTGTTATGAAGACAATTGAGAGGAAGCTGGAATCCAACAACCATTTTGTATTCTTCACACATGTTATTTAGTGAGCGATTGCACACAGTGAAGGTCTGCTGTGCTAAAAGGTCTTCTTCAATTCAGAAAGTGTGGTCCCTGGAGACAATGTGGTAGCTCTCCTGTTTCTCGTGATGAATAGTCCATCACAGTGTTTCTGTAACTCTGGGTGGTGACCGCACCAAGGTGCATGCTGCTGAGAGCCTCTCCTTGATTGGTGAATATATCTCGTTTCAGAAGGCACCACTGTAGTCCTGTTCTTCTGGGATAGCAGAGTGGGAAGTGACTAATCACTGGCTGAAAAGGTAACAGGTAAAACAGGAGCAGATAGCAGGAGGTGTTGGCTGCCTTTACTGAAGAAATGAGAAACAGAGTTGAACTGCACAGAGGAAACAAAACAAGCACACTTAGATAGCTTAAGAAACCTGTCTTTTTTATCTCAAAGAGCAAGCCTTGTAAGGGCAATGTAAAATACGAGACAAAAGGTACAGTTTCTCAAGCCAGAGGGACAGAAATAGAAGCCCTACAGCTACCATGAATTTCTTACTTCCTAACATGGTCCCCAAATGTAAGAATAAATGCTCACAATCAGAAAATCTCATATCGCTGTTGTCTTTATACAGAGAAAGGCATCACTTTCCCAAGTCAAGATAATATGCCTTGAAGACATAAAGTTATCTTCTCTCACGTTATAGTCCTCTTCCTTTTCTATACTCCTCTCTGACTTGCCAGATATTTTTCTTGCCTGATGTTTTGGCTTGAGGTGCGATGTATTCTCACATATCCGCTACTGATAAAACAGGGTATACCTGTCCTAGAGGAATGGGCTTACCTGGGCATATCAATACATGGGAAATGCTATTGCAGACAACTGATTAACTACATTTATTGCTCAGCCTTGACTATGTTGCTCTATAACGAGTAAATGCAGAACCCTACTTTTAAGTATATGTCAGTTTTGAATGGTCTTTCCACAGAATTGCAAGGAGATCATATGCTAACCGTATCCTTCACCTGCAAAACAGAATCAGAGAGCAATATAGGAAAGAAGAGGAATGCTGGGTATTTATTTTTGAGCACCTATTAATCCTATAAATGAAGAAGAACAGACTTTGATTTTCACCTGGATACTTTGAATCAATTAAGCTTCTCTTGGTGAAAAGACTTAATGAATGAAAACATCTTTAGAGCTAATTAACATGTCAAAGACAACATCAGAACAACAGCAGAAGAACAGCCCCCTGGAAATAACACATCTACTTAGAGCATGCAAATACAAAATTAAGTTAAAAATTTTGTCCTTTCCATCCTATTACTTATTCACACCTACATGCCAACAGGCACTGCATTGCCTTCTCCCACCTGATAAATTCCAAGAAGATAACATCACAAAGATCCTATGTTCTGATTCTACTTATAATCACAGTCACAGCAATTCTGGATTTCAGGAAGATCCCTGCTGATCATCCACTGTGGACCACAGCTGAGTACTTTCTAACAAACCCTTCATTCGAAGCCAAATAAAGAAATCTCAGTGAGGAGAAAGAAACTTCACAAAGCTCTTTAATATTTTTCCAATTCTTTTGTTTTAGAAACCTCCCAGATCTCCCCCTAGGGAGAAACTGACTTCTAGGTAGAGATTTTTTTTCTCTGAGAAAAGACTTGTTTTTCAGAGTTATCCTTCATTTAGCCCATGGACATAACCTAAAAACCACTGTCCCACTTCAAGATGGAGGAATCACTCTGAAGTTGCACAAGAGTGACACAGAGCCAGCAACAACCCTGATGCTGAATCACTTGCGCTAAACATCCCATTGCATTCAGCATCCACTGCAGGTCCCTTGCTCTATTTGTGCACTTACTTCCCACTGAGACATATGAGTTTGAGATTCATCTGGAAAAAAAAAAATCACCCTTATTCTTTGTGCACCAGATTAGATGTTTTTTTCTCATCAGCAAAGAGAGGCTGTTTCTTCCACTTTACTAACAGAAGAACTGACAGCTACAACTGTGTGGGAGCACACAGGGACACAGTGTCCTCCTATATGGTGATTTTAATTCGCTGAGGCCAAGAATAAATGTTTAGACAATGTTGACTTAGAAAGTTTTTTTGAGTTTCATTTTTGTTTTGAGGAAGAAATTAAACTGGCACTGAAGTGCCAGTCAGTTAAAGGCACTAGAAGGAGAGTTTACTTTTCCAGAATCCATTAGAAATCTCATGCAGATGAGACCACAAGAAATGAATAGTCTTCAGAAATTATTCATCTAAATAATCAATGTGGTACAACTGCATTGAATGGAAGGAGAAAGCAAGCCAGCTGAGTTCATGTGCATGAACATGAGGCTGCAAGAGTGCTATCACCCAGTCTCCTAGGACAGTCCAGAGGAACTCTTCCCATGCTCAAACAGTCAATAAAAAGAAGAGGAAAAAACCTCAAGGTGCCCTTCTCTCTCTGTCCCCTGGAGAGGAAGTCCACAGGGCCAGCTTAAATTAGTTGCTTTGGTTTAGCTTAAGTTTACATTTTACTGTTTATTATAATTAAGGTCTATCTGATATTTTCCTATTTTCTTCCTTTTCCTCTGTATCAGGGACAAAATCTGTTTTTTTCTGCCAACAGGATATGCAAAAATTTCAATGAATCCATTACTGTTTTCGGGTTTTTTAAATCAAGAAATACGTTGCCCAACAGTGACTAGTCCTATTTCACAGTTTTCCACCAATTCCATAAATTGCATCAAAGTTTCATCATTTCCTAATTCAGGTTTCTCAGAAACATTACTCATCATTGAAGAATGTTCTGGTCATTAAAAAGGTTAAGAGACAATATTTTCTTACATTTTTGTGGCTGTTTTCTCTTTTGTAGAGAAAATATTATGGGAGAGGAAGCTTCCCTGCTGATTGCAGTTGCTCAGTTTTCCTGTCTTTCTCTACTTTTTGCTTCTACAATTTTTCCAATTCAAAAAGTAAAACAAGTTGCTTTACAAAAAAAGCTTGAAGCTGCAAAAATATTTTACTAAGAAATACCATTGGAAAGCCTAAAGGAATAAACCCTCTTTTGTCCTTCCTATACTCACAGTCAAATGAAGAGGCAGGAGTATGATAGAAGGTTGTGAGTAATGCTCTGTGAGTTTTGAAAGAACATGCTATCATCTGAGCCACTGCTGACCCCAGAAAGAAGGAGAAGTTACGGAAGGAAATGATCCACGCTTGCCTGCAGCAGCTGGACAGCAGGGAGGAGTGCTGTTATGCAGCTTATTTATCAGAGCAAGCTGTGGAGCTCACCTGCTGTTAGATTTTTCTTTCTTCTCCAACTTACACTGCTAGTCTTTTCCTCAATAATTCTTTCCCTTTTTTTAATAGGAATCTGATTTATTATCAGAGGATCCATAACAGCAGAAAAATCTCCCCTCAAGCTTTCCCTCCCTCTCTTCATGCCAAGTTCTTAGCCTTGCTCCTTTTTCTCCTACTTCTTTCACTGGCTCTTCTCCCATGCCTTGCAGCCAACACCTTTGAAGAAATATTCAGCCTCCTCCACCTCACTGGTTCTCCCGGCTGTTCCTTCTGCTGCATAATGGTGCCCTCACTCTGAGATCTGCTTTCCTTCAGTGAACTCTGGTTGTCCTCATGTACCCTCATTACCCTGGGTAATTACATCCATTCAGTCATCTCCTTCAGTTGCAAAGTTTTCTCCATGTGAGGAACATAGGCTCAGTTGGTGTGAGCAGATGCCACTGAGCCTGGATGCAAGGCAGGGTGAAATAGAGTATGGACATTAGCTGTGCAGCTCTCTCCTTATGAACCTCAATGAGTTTGTCCAGCTCTAGGCCTTCTGCAACCCTCCCATCAGAATCACTGTTGTTTGATATGTGACACTAAGACTCAGTAATGCTGTTGGCCAAGCTCACCATACTGCCTCCTAGGACTCCTGAAAACCCTTTCCTGCTCTATCAGAAATGCCTTCTGCAATCTCCCTCACCATGTCTCCAACCCATGTGGGCTCAGCTCACCCCTTCATTGCCATCCAGGTTTCCCATATGTGTCCTAACTTATTTCACTGTCTCCTGCTCTCCCTAATGCCCACTTTCACCCCATGTGACAGGGTTTTTTAGTGTTCCCCATGCTAAAGCTGCCCCAGCCTGACATGGTAGGGCTTCTGTTGCCATTTCTACTTGTCTTCTACTCCCACTTCCATATTTCTGCTCATTTTCTATCCTGTATTCCCCTTACAGCCTCTGGATATGACTTCAAACCTCCTCCAGCCAGACTTTCCCTCATGCAGCACAGTTATGCCAACACTGTTCCTCGTTACCTTCTCTGCCATTCCCTGTGTGACCTTGGATATCCTTCTCCTTTGTCTCTAGGACCCTCTGTCTCTAATCCCAATTTGCCATCCTTCTCCTACACACTGCTACAACTTCTCCACTCTCTCTTCGTAAAACTTCTTTTATTTTCTTAGGAGTCTAGAATGCAGACACTGTTCCTGGGGAGTTTGTAACATGGTTAGCACTAATGTGGGTGAGCACCTTCAGAAAGGGGAAGAAAAAACTTTATTCCACTCACCGCATCAGGAAAGTAGGGACCTTGATTTTTCTCTGAATCAGGCTTTTCCAGGGTTTTGATTTATACCCATTTTGATAAAGTTGTTCCTACTGATGCTAAAGAACCTCTTGACATTTTGGAATGAGAAATTACTATACTAAAGTCAGACAAAACCCTGTGAATTATCTATTTTTTATGCAGTGTCCTAGGCACCTGAGTGGGAAGCAAAAGAACAGTTGGCACCTCAATGGCTGTTTAGGTGGAAATATACGAGTCCCTCTTCAATCCCAAAAGAGCAAGCCAATAAAAAGACCCACCTTAGTCCTCAAGTGCATTCAACAGCACTGGCACCAGCTTTGTGACTGTGCATGATCAGAAGGCACCTTCCCGCCTTAATCCCTGTGGATAATACCATTGTTAAAATATTATGGCACCAAAAACCTCAGCAGTTGCCTTCACCTTCATTCAGAAACAAAGGAAGAAGAGAAGATATTGCTCCTCTGTTGCACAATCGCTTCTTTTTTCTTTCCAAAGAGAAGGCAATGGCATGCATCCCTTGGGTCCTTAGGCTGGGCCTCCATGGAGCCCCCATATCCATTTTCTCTTGTTTCTCAGGTGCCACAGCTGTATGCCAAGTTTTAAATCCTTAAGATTAGGGATGTCAACACTACTAGTGCCAAATGGTAAAAGGTCAAGATTAAGGGCTCATTCAACAGTATAACTGTCTAAAAACCTCAAGCATTTCTGAGATCTCCAGGTGTGTTGGTTTCACATTTTCAACTGAAATTTTTTTCAAAAACACTTTGTTCCTGGAGCTGATACTCTCCAACATGCTTCTAACTTGATTTATGGTAAGAGTTATTTACCTGAAAGTTACTCTTTGAAAGGATAAAATTAATCTGGAAAGGACCTCAGATGTCAGAACAGTCTTCCTGTCTTAGGACAAGATCACCTTCATCCAGGTCATAAGGACAAAATTTTTCACTCAAACTGAGGTATGCACAACAAAGATGTCTACATCTAAGCTGATCCCTCATTAGCTTTAGGAACTCTACTCTGTGTGGCAAATAACGTCTAGAGAACAACTGTCCACCCAAACCCCCATGTCTGCCTTAGGATGCAATGGATCACTGTCAGGATCCACTGACTGTACTTACTAAATTTCCACAGATCAGACTGGGAACTGAACAGAAAAAAAAGATCAGGTACCTACTCTATAGTGTGAGTCACTTTTATCCTGATCCTGTTTAATTTCCAGTCATTTTCCCTTAAACTTGCTATTTATCAGGTCAACACTGCACTGGTTGAATTTATATCCTATGGGAAGCTATTTACCTGGATATATATATTTGCATGAAAACCACCACTGGAAATCCTAGTGTTGGCAAACTGCTGTATTCAAGTATGTTCCTACCATCTCTGCATTTGAGGTCATATTTACCCTGAGGTACTGACCCTTTAAATTCAGCCCAGTTTATTTTGGTCTCTTCATTTGTTTATTTTTCAACTCTAAACTGAATGAGATCCAGCAAACTGTATCAAAAGAAGGTTTTTAAGAAGTGTCTACCATGTGCGACTTCTCCATGAACACTGCCAATAGAAAGTCATGTATAAAAATAAACAATCTATTTCCTACTGCTAATAAATATTTGGTTCCATTTTGTGAGGAGGCAGCACACACATTGCCTGTGAAAACCAATTAAAGTTCTGTGAACAGGTTTCCAGAATCAGGCAAATATGCTCTAGACTGATACTTGGAACGTCAAATAGAAACACTTGATAAATAATGTCGACATTTCTCTTATCTGAGCAAACCAGTTGGATTATGCAGTAAAATTACAACAAGATCACTTGCAAAGGAGAATTGATCAGAATGCTGCTTTTTGTTTTTGTAGTACGATAACCATTCCACTTCCATTTTTCTAACCTTTTATTTTGAGGCCCGGTGAGCATTGTTTTTTATGGGAACCACTGGATCAGGTCTATTGTGGTGGGTTGACTGTGACTGGACACCAGGTGCCCATCAAGCCAAGTGCCCCCAGCAGGATGGCAGGGGGGGTCGAAATAGGATAGAAAAAAACTTGTGGTCAAGATAAAGGCAGTTTAATAAAGCAAAATCAGAGGCCACACAAGAAGCAAAGGAAAACAAAAGATTTATTCTCTACTTCCCATCAGCAGGCTATGTCCAGCCACTTCCTGGGAAATAGGGCTTCAGTACATGTAGTGGTTGCTCTGGAAGACAAACATTGTAATAACAAATTCCCCCCTCCCTCCTTTCTCTTAGCTCTTCTTGCTGAGCAGATGTCATATGGCATGGAATATCCCTTTGGTCAGTTTAGGTCAGCTGTCCTGGCTATGTTCCCTCCCAAGCTCTTGACCACCCCCAGCCTATTGTCGAGGGGGACAATGTTGGAGAGACAGCCTTGATGCTGTGCCAGCACTGCTCAGCAGTATCCAAAACACAGGTGGGTTTGTAGCTACCAATAGAAAGCACAGCACCGTGAGAGCTGCTATGGGGAAAATTCACTCCAGCTCAGACAGACCCAATACAATCTCTACCCTTTATTCTATACCATTTGCATCATGCTCAGGTCCCACATAATTACATACATATATATATCCTAACCATCCCATTGTGTTCAATTCTCATTACTGAAATCCCTTTTTACCAACACTTACAACTTAAACTACATACTTAAACAATCCTTATACCCAACACACAGATTTACACATTCTCATTAACTACTATCCCTTGTCCCTTAACAGAAAGATATTATTCTCTCATTCCATGGGATTCCGCCTCTCCTTCAGATGTTCATAAGAAAAGGCTATGACTTGGGACCCATCTGTCAAGATGGGTGCTCAAGACAGGAGAAGCAGCATGTTCGAGTGTTGGATACCAACAGCAGCTTGGTTTGGGTCATCACTGCATTCACCTGGTTCCTTGTGAAGCTCACTCCTCATTGGTTCAGGTCATTCTTACTACATTACTTCCTGCAACATACACCTCACATCACAGATTATTTTTCTGCAAGGTTAAATCTTGAGGCACACACTGGCTTGCCCCATCCTTCTGCATTACTCACCAAGTAAACCCAG
The DNA here is from genome assembly GCF_031877795.1 of Strix aluco. Lineage (NCBI taxonomy): Eukaryota > Metazoa > Chordata > Aves > Strigiformes > Strigidae > Strix > Strix aluco. Next base: position 11,288,440 of record NC_133931.1, on the reverse strand, counting down.
GTCCTTGAGTGAAGACAATCCCATGAATTGGTTTGCCTTTTCCAATGGGAGGACCAATCCAGACCGCTGACCACCTTTCCCAGCCACTTCCTTATGTGCACTACAACAACCTTATCTCCTCCCACAATATGTAGTGGGTTTTTTTGGACAGGACCAGGACTATTAGCAGATTCCCTGTCGTTAACCATCCAAGTGGCTTCTGCTAAATTTGCATTCCAGTGTTTCCATGCCCCATTGCCAGCACTCTCAACATAGTCTTTAACAGTCCATTATATATCTCAATATTTCAAGAGACTTGTGGGTGATTGGGAATGTGACCATGGAATCATAGAATGGTTTGAGTTGGTAGTGACCTTAAAGATCATCTAGTTCCAACCCTCCTGCCATGGACAGGGACACCTTCTGCTAGACCAGGTTGCTCAAAGCCCCATTCAACCTGGCCTTGCACACTTCCAGGGAGAGGGCATCTGCAACTTCTCTGGGAAACCTGTTCCAGTGACTCACAACCCTCACAGTAAAGAATTTCTTCTTATATCTAATCTAAATCTACCTTCCTTCAGGTTAAAACTGTTACCTCTCATCCTATCACTACACTCCCTGATAAAGAGTCCCTCCCCATCTTTTCTGTAGGCCTCCCTTAAGTACTGGAAGGCCACTATAAGGTCTCCCTGAAGCCACCTCTTCTCCAGGCTGAACAACCTCAACCCTCTCAGCCTGTCCTCATAAGGGAGGCGCTCCAGGCCCTGATGATCATCTTGGCCATCCTCTGGACCTGCTCAGGCAGGTCCATAACTTCCTTACTCCAGGGGCCCTAGAGCTGAACACAATACTCCCGATGGGGTCTTATGAGAGCCGAGTAAACAGGGAGAACTGCCTCCCTCAAACTGATGGTCACACTTCGCTTGATGTAGCCCAGGATGCTATTGGCTTTCTGGGTTGCGAGCGCACATTGCCAGCTCACAGTCAGTTTTCCATCCACCAATACCCCCAACTATTCTTCAGGGCTGCTCTCAATCACCTCCATCCCTTCCCTCCAGCGTGTCGACCACACCACACAGCTTGGTGTTGTCAGTGAACTTGTTGGGGGTGCACTCGATCCCACTGTCCATGTCACTGACAAAGATGTTAAACAACTCTGGTCCCAACACCAACCCCTGAGGAATGCCACTTGTCACTGCTCTCCACTTGACATCGAGCTGTTGACTGCAACACTTTGAGTGAGACTGTCCAGCCAATTCTTTATCCATCAAGAGGTCCATCCATCAAATCCATGTCTCTCCAATTTAAAGACAAGAATGACATGCAGAACAGTGTCAAATGCTTTGCATAACTCCAGGTCGATAATGTCAGTTGCTGTTCCCTTCTCTATCAGTGCTGTAACGCTGTCGTAGAAAGCCACCAGATTTGTCAGGCACAATCTGCCTTTAGTGAAGCCATGATGGCTGTCACCAATCACCTCCTTATTTCCTGTGTGTCCTAGCATAATTTCCAGGAGGATCTGCTCCATGATCTTGTTAGGCACAGAGGTGAGACTGACTGGCCTGTAGTTCCCCAGGTCTTCCTTTTTTCCCTTTTTAAAAACAGGGGTTATGTTTCCCCTTTTTCAGTCAGCAGGAACTTCACCAGATGGCCACGACTTCTCAAATATGATAGATAGTGGCTTGGCCACTTCATCTACCAGTTCCCTCAGGACCACAGATGCATCTCATCAGGTCCCATGGACTTGTGCACTTTCAGGTTCTTTAGATGGTCTCGAACCTGATCTTGTCCTACAGTGGATGGTTCTTCATTCTCCCAGTCCCAACCTTTGTCTTCTGCATCTTGAGTGGTGTGGCTGGAGCACTTGCCCTTGAAGACTGAGGCAAGAAAGTCACTGAGTACCTCAGCCTTCTCCATGTCCTAGGTAACCAGGTCTCCCTTCCAGAGAGGTTCTTCCAGAGAGGGCCCACATTTTGCCTAGTCTTCCTTTCCTTGCTGATGTACCCATTCAATGCCATGTTTCTTTGCCCAGGAGTTCATGAAGTTATTTTGCAAGTGAATCCCATTGTCTGATTCAGATCTTTCTAGGGGACCATGTTGCCAAAAAATTTGCCTTTCAAGGCCTAAGATGGTGTTTCAGGCAGTGGCATGGTTTACAGAGTATGTCTCTAGCCAACCAGTAGTTGCTTCCACCATGGTATGTAGCTCTTGCCCTGGCATATTTGTGGTAGTGGTACAATATAGTCAATTTGCCAGGCCTTGACATATCGAAAATCCAGCCACCACCCTCTATTCCAGGGAGATTTTACTTGTGTGGCTCAATTGATTGCAGCACATTTTACATTCATGGGTGACCTGTGTGATGGCTCATCTGTATGTTGCATCTCTCCCCAGATGTCCTGATGTTTTGTGGGCCCATCAAGAAACAAAAAGCTCACCCTTACGCTCCCAGTCCAGGTCCACCTGAGCTACTTCAATTTATACAGCCTTCTCTACCTGTTCATTGTTTTGATCTTCTGCAGTGATGCAGCTTTTGGGCATGTGAGCATCTATGTGACGTACCTTCAGTGCAATGTTTTCTACCTGGGCAGTGACATCCTGCCATAATGCAGCAGCCTAGATGGGTTTACCCTTGTGTTTCAAATCAGTCTTCTTCAACTTCTGTAGCCATCCCCACAGGGCATTAGCCACCATGCAGGAGTCAGTATAGAGATAGAGTACTGGTCACTTTTCTCATTCAGCAATCTCTAGGGCTATTTGGATAGCTTTCACTTCTGCAAACTGACTTGACTCACCTTCTCCTTCAGTGGCTTCAGTGACTTGGTGTATGGGACTCCACACAGCAGCTTTCCACCTCCGATGGTTTTCTACCACACGGCAGGATGCATTAATAAACAGAGCATAACTCATTTCATCTTCTGATATATCATTTTATGGTGGTGCTTCTTGGGCACAAGCCACCTCCTCAGGCAATGCTTCAAAATCTCTGCCTTCTGGCCAGTCCATGGTCTCTTCCAGGATTCCTAGGTGGCTAGGTTTCCCCAGATGAGCTTGTGGCATGATCAACGCTACCCATTTACTCCATGTAACAGTGGTTGCATGATGGATAGAGGGGATGTTTCCTTTGAACATCCAGTGTAGCACGGGCAATCTCAGTGCCAAGAGGAGATATGCTTCTGTACCGACAGCTTCTGAAGCAGCTTGAACCCCCTCATATGCTACTAGTATCTCTTTTTCAGTTGGGATGTAGTGGGTTTCTGATCCGCAATACCCTCCATCTCCAAAACCCTAATGGTCAACCTTGGGTTTCTCCTGATGTTTTCCGCCAGAGGCTCCAGGTGAGACAATGCTCTCCAGCTGCAGTGTAGAGTGCATTTTGCACATCTGGTCCTGTCCAAACAGGCCCAAGAGCTACCACACAAGCTATTTCCCGTTTGATACGCTGAAAGGGTTGTTGTTGTTCAAGACCCCACTCAAAATAGTTCTTTCAGATTACTCGATAAAGAGAGGTCACAAGCTGACTATTACCTGGAATATGCGTTCTCCAGAATCCCACAAGACCTAGGAAAGCTTGTGTTTCCTTCTTTTAAGCTGATGAAGACATAGTTTCTGCTGACCACATTCGTAAGCACATGATGGTGTCCATCTGTAAGAGTCAGTCAGAAGATCAGCATTGTCTCAACATTGTCATCAGGGACATGGACAGTGAGGTACCCGACAACGGCCTGTTTGGAGCGCAGTTGCCGATCCCCAGAGTGGAATGTGGTGCAAAGGCTCCGGAATGCAGAACTGTGTGGCACAGCCAGTGCTGTGCTGTTCTTCGGTGCCTGAGCCGTGTAGCACAAAGAGTGCTGTGCTATTGTTCGGTACCTGGGCCTAGCCAGAGCTGTTAGGGATAATTGCATAGCCACTGTCAAAAAAGATGGAGCGCAACTGTTGCCATAACATCGATGAAGAAATCATGAACCTTAGATGAACTTTGCTTCATTATAATACCAAAACACACCTCCTGGTTGAAGGTTACCCGCCTCCAAGACTGACCACACCTCGGACACTCCCCCCTGCGCACGCGTGATGGCCTCGCTTGAGAAGGGCGGAGACCCCTGAGGCAGAGGTGGAGCAAGGTGTGTTACAAAGCATAAAAGATGACTTCTGGACACAAAAATTGGAAGCTTCCCCACCAAGGACCACGACGATCAACGACGCAGCATCAACTGGACCCGGGACCGTTAGGACTTTGTGAGATCAGTGGTGGTAGCTATAACCTCTCTCCCTCCTCTCTCTAAACTTTACTTTTCTTCTTTCTTTCATCCATCTCTAACTATCGCATGCTGCTTCACAGGCAACACAATAAAGTTTCACTGTTTGATTACTGCTATCCCCTTTGGTGTTGGTCACCTTAATTTTGCACTTTCGAGATCATAGCAAATCAACCATCACGAGTCCACCGAGTGGACCATGACACCATACTGCATTTTTATTCTCAAGAACTGAATCTCCTGTGCAGGGTCCTTGACCTTGCTTTTTTTTATGGTGAAACCAACTTTCAGAAGAACCTGAGCTACTCTTTTTCCCTCGTCACATAACTTCTTCTGCCCTGTTGTCCCACACAATGATGTCATCAATGTATTGTAGATGTTCAGGGGCATCACCCTTTTCCAGTGCAGTTTGGATTAGCTAATGACAAATGGTAGGGCTGTGCTTCCAACCCTAGGGCAGTCAATTCCAGGTTATTGGACACCCCTCTATGTGAAAGCGAACTGTGGCCTACACTCTGCTGCCAAAGGAATTAAAAAAAAAAAAAAAAAACCACGCTGGCAATGTCAGTAGCATTGTAGCATACCACTTGTCTGCCTTTGACTCCAGTTCATACTGGAGCTCTAACATATCTGGTACAGCAGCACTCAATGATGGCATCATTTTGTTCAGGCCACAAGAGTCTACTCTTAACCTCTACCCTCCATCAGACTTTTGCACCAGCTATATGGGACTATTAAAAGGTGAGTGAATCTTATTGATAACTCCTTGGCTCTCCAGTTGATGAATTAGCTCATGGATGAGAGCCAGGGAGTCTCGGTTTGTGCTATATTGCTGTCGATGCACCATCCTGGTAGCAATTGCCATCTGCTGTTCTTCAGCTCTCAGCAATCCCACAGATAAGGGATCTTCCAAGAGACCAGGCAGGGTAGATAGCTGTTTGATCTTCTCTGTGTTCACAGTGGCTACACCAAAAGCACATCTGTACACTTTTGGGTCCTTGAAATGCCCTCTTCTGGCGTAGTCTATGCCAAGGATAAAAGGTGCCTCCAGGCTGGTCACAATGGATTGCTTTTCCCACTTGTTCCCTGTTAAGCTCAGCTCAGCCTCCAATATAGACAATTCTTGGCATCCCCCTGTCACTCCAGAGATTCAGATGGGTTCTGTGCCCCTATACCCTGATGGCACCAGCGTACACTGTGCACCAGTGTCTACCAAAGCCTTATACTTCTGTGGGTCTGATGTGACAGGCCATCGAATCCACACAGTCCAGTATCATCCCTTTCCTCCTCCTGGCCAGAGACAGGGACCTTCTATTCCTGTTCCTGGTCAGAGTATTCACTGTCTGACTCTGCAATGTTAGACCAGAAGGCCTCTCACCAGGATCAAGGGAAGTGATCTGAGTTCTTCTCTGTCTGAGAGATCACTGATTGTCTTCTTGTGTCTCTACAGCAACTAAGCTGACAGACTTCTTGGGTGGCCCTTTCTTAACAGCTGTCTTCCCTCTCAGTTCACATACATGGGCTTCCAGCTTAAAGGTGGGTTCACCATCCCACTTCCTCATGTCCTCCCCCTGGCCACACAGGAAGACCAGAGTGCACCACATGACATGTGCCTGGGGCTCCCTTTCCCCCTAACTGGGGCAGGAAAGGACTGATTTCTTGGGTCACCCATGACAGTCAATGCGCTGGCACATAGGGATGAGGAGATACAGAGATTTTCTTCAAAGTTTTGGAGCCAAGAAGACACTGTCTCCACAGCTGATGTATCCATATCTGGGCAATATATTACTGCCAAGCTGTTAGAATAGAACACTGGGGCACTTTGAATCATCTTCCTCCACATGTCCTGTGGGCACAGGACATCATCTGGATCTTTGGAGACCTCATCATTGTCTAGATCACTGTAGATGACTTCCAGCCCTGCTAATTCTCTCAGGTACTGGATGCCTTCATCTGCAGTAGTCCACTTTACTGGGGAGTTCACAAGATCTTCCTTGAATGGATATCTTACCCTCACACTTGAGAGGAGCCATCTCCAGAGACTGCAAATTGCTGCCTCTTTTCCAATTACTCTCTCAATTCCCTGGTTTCTAGCAGAGGATCCCAGCTGTTGGGCTTCCTTACCTTCTAATTGCTGACTGCTGGTCCTGTTATCCTAGCATTGGAGTGGCCAGGCAGCAATCTGCTCACCTGGCTGGCTGCTGTAATCTTTCCACATATCTCAAAGTTCTGATGAGGTCAGGGACCAGGTAGTTTCTGCTTTCTGTCTGAATTCTCTGACTCCATCCTCCAATTTCTTTGTCAAAGGCCTGATTTCTTGATCAAATCTTTCTTCTTCCTCCTCCCTTACTAACTGATGAAATGGATCAATTGTTTTCTTTGTCCTTAGTTTCTTTTTCACTACTCGGGCAACTACTTTAGCTGTTGTTTGGGTCCCTGCCTCAACCACAGTCCTCTGAGACCACTGAACTGTGGCTCAATAGGCACAGGCTAGGCCCCAGTACAGTGCTAGAAGCTGCTGGTTTTCATTGTGGTAAGCAAGGCATCATTCTATCAGGTGGAGTATCAGTTTGCCAGGGTTGCTTGACTGTTCAGATGTAAAGTCACAGGCTAAGGGAGGTGATAGGAACTTGTCCACATCCTGCCACCCAGGGACTGGCAGTCTCAGGGCACATTTCAGTATTGCCTCACCCAAAAGTTTTCTTCTCTTACACCAGGATGACACCAGATTCCACAAACCCAATAATATGTTAACAGTGTTAATTAATATTATTAAACAGCTCCTGTAAGGGTGAACAAGGACCCCAGGAACCTGCATAATAAAAACAATGACATCAATCCCAGGTGGCAAGAGGGAGATGTATTCCTTCATCCTCTCCACAAGATAGCTCCCCCAGCACAGCAAGGCCATCAGTGCCAGGGCAAAGCACATAGCCATTGTTTGTACTAAGTTCATTGTTTGTACTAAGTTCCCAAGTTCAGCAAAACAAAGAGATAAGCAGTGCAGCCAACAAATTCCATGACTGGCACAGGAACTTGCCACTTAATAACTACTATAGTTATAGCACACTTAATACAAAACTTCCATTCTCTCAAGCCCCACATTTGATGCAAAAAAAAGGACAGTGGTGAGTGATCATGGCTGGACACCAGGTGCCCACCAAGCTGCTCTATCACTCCCCTCCTCAGCAGGATGGTGGGGGGGGTCGAAATAAGATAGAAAAAAACTCGTGGGTCAAGATAAAGGCAGTTTAATAAAGCAAAATCAGAGGCCACACAAGAAGCAAAGGAAAACAAAAGATTTATTCTCTACTTCCCATCAGCAGGCTATGTCCAGCCATTTCCTGGGAAATAGGGCTTCAGTACATGTAGTGGTTGCTCTGGAAGACAAACATTGTAATAACAAATTCCCCCCTCCCTCCTCCTTTCTCTTAGCTCTTCTTGCTGAGTAGACGTCATATGGCATGGAATATCCCTTTGGTCAGTTTAGGTCAGCTGTCCTGGCTATGTTCCCTTCCAAGCTCTTGACCACCCCCCGCCTATTGTGAGGGGAAAATATTGGAGAGACAGCCTTGATGTTGTGCCAGCACTGCTCAGCAGTATCCAAAACACAGGTGGGTTAGTAACTCCTTTGTAGCTACCAATAGAAAGCACAGCACCGTGAGGGCTGCTATGGGGAAAATTCACTCCAGCTCAGACAGATCCAATACATCTATATTTAGGAAAGCATTTAAACACATGCCTAATTTTATAAAATGCAAGTATTCTCCTTGAAATCAATGGGCCTGCTTCTATAATTAAAGTTAAGCATCTGCTTAAATATTTCTTGGCCTGCGTCTGCAATCCGTAACACAGATGGACTAACAGTGGTAACGAGTTTCAAGATGTCATAATGACAAAAAAGCCTCCATTATATCGTTAATCTATCTAGATATTTATATGGGATCCATCTCTATAAAAATTGCAGTACCTATCTTAAAGTAGCCAAGAGTGAGGTCATATTTTTCCCCAGAATCTAGCCTAATTACTGGCCCTTCATTACTGTCCTTCTGGGTCAGTTAGCTGAGCCACCCTGAATAATTGCATGAACACACTGTATCCACTGCAATAACATAGCTGAGCCCACTGCTGCTGGCTGCTTAAAACAATCTCACTGGCTTTGCACTAAAGGAAGAGGAGAGTTTGTCAGAGGCATGTCTGTTGCTCAGCTAAGGACAGCTTCCAGCCAAAGGACAACAACAAGGACATGGGGACAAGACGTTCTTATACCACTCCAGCCACAAAGATGCTGTCTCATTCAATCCTACATGCCACACCCTTCCAAAGCAATGAATGCTTTTCCTGAAAAGTTCCCCCTCTTCCCACTTCCAGAGTCTGTTGACTATAAATCAGCCCATAGATCGTTAGTTAGCTGACTTCATATTCATAACACAACAAATATTTCCCCTCCAGCATCAAGTCGTTCAGGCTCCAGGGGGGATAATTCCTGAAGTAAAGCAGTGATCTCCAAGACAGAAGTTGCTTTCCATTCCACAAAGGAGAAGAGTTTGTTAATCATGCAACTATTTAAAAGTTACTCCCAAGATGTGCACCTGAGCTCAGAGTCTATAATTTATAATCTACCCACCCACACACGTACACTGCAATCAGATCGCTGTTCCCACAGAAAATAAACGTGCTGAAACACAAGACCCAGCACTGTTCCAAGCAGTGATAAAACATTTAAAGTAAAGATACAAGATGGTTTCATAAAGTCTCCAGGTAACACAGCGCAAGGGCAAATGTACCCTTCACCTGTTGTGGAGGGTTAACATGTAAATGTACAGATGTAAAGGAGAGAGTTTCCTTTGATCTCATCTCACCTTCTTTACAAATCAGGCCTTGATATCATGGAAATAGTTCCCAATGCCAAAAGACAACTAGTGGTTTAAAAAATCTCTTAATGAAAAGATTGAGGGCTACTCAAAAAACCCTGAAAAATTAACTCCTCAACACACCATTTTCCCATCAGATAGTACCTCTAAAATCAAACATATCTACAGGGGGTATAACCAACAACAAAAAAGCCAATAAACAAAGATTTTGGTGGAACTTTCTAACAAGAAACTCAAAATAATATTGCTTTTGGGATTAAACTTAATGTGCGCATCCAGGTGATTGACTGAAGAGATTTGTGGCAGCCATAGGTCTTTGTCATTTATAGTCATGTTCTTCCACATAAGCTTGTTTGGCATTGAACCACACCTCCCAAGAGGCACTAGTCCTTTCCCTTGGAAGAATGTAGTACCTATTTAACAACCAGTTATATAATGTGCAGCTCGTTCAACTTTGTACCTCTGTTTCGGATGAAGACAAGTGCTGATATATTGCATTTTACAAGAGGCAGTTATACCATTTTTTCAACTAATTTCAAACAAGACACTGCCATCTCCCTGATGGCATTCTGGTGTGTGTCCTCACCAAAATAACCATGAACTTGAGTGTCCTCTAGTAGAGTAGGTAGCTATAAAGGTTTCTGGCACTGGAGTACCCAAACATATCATAAATATTAATGAAGTTATCCTTCCAACATTGCTATGAGGCTTTATTACCCCCATTTTGCAAACAGAGAATTGAATTTCAAAGTCACTTGCCCAAGGCAACACAGGAATTTTGTACTGCTGCCAGGACTGAGCCCACATTTCTTGAGTCCTCATCCAAAGCATCCTTTCTCTTCTACCCTCTTATGCTAGACACAAAAGCAATTTTTGTGCCTCAATATTCTCTGTTGGCCTGATTCTAAGTTATTTTCTCACACATGCGATCATAAAAGATGTCAAAGTGAGCTCTTATTTTGGGATAAGAGATAGTGCTTCCATAGGAGGGGACCAGGATTTAATTTGCAGTCTTGCTCTCTCCTTGGCTGTCAGTAAGTGAGCCCCTGCAGAAAAAAGGAGTGCTCTACATTGCACAACCTATAGTGATTGCTCTTTATGATTAAGAAGTGGTATTAATACATTCCATGGATGAATCTTCCTTAGCCTAAGGGATAGAAACTAAAATCCTGGGCCTAGCTGGAGAATTCAAGAGAGCTGAGGAATATCCCTGGAGAAAAAACTAATAGCACTGGCTTGTTTGGCCTTACTTTAAGAGCACTGACCAAATATGCAAAAACATACCAAATGCCATGTAAGCAGGAAAAATAAGCAAATTTCACCCAAAGAGCCTTGCATGCTTCACATCTCCCAAGTCTTGCCCTGAATTTATTACACTCAAAGATGCATGTCAAAACCTACTCAGAACTGTTGTATTTTATTTAGTTCAAGACCAAATATTCTGGTATCCCTACTATACCATAACTATGGCTAGATTTGCCCAAAATTTACTCCAGAATTCAGGCAAGACTTTTAACTGACCCAGAACAAGGTTGAGATTTGTCATTCTAGGCACAATCACAAACAGGAGCTAGAAGAACCTACAGATCTCCAAGGTGACATCTCAGTCCTCACACTGATGAGGAGCTGTTAAGCATCTAATCCACAAAATAGTAAAATATTTATGTCAACATTTTAAAACACAATGATAAATTATGTATTTAAGACCCCTTAAGCTGAATATGCACATCTTAATCATAAACTGGTATTTTAGCAAATATGCAGTAACTTGATATTGCAATCTAAAAGCAAGATTCCATGGTTCTTACTTTTGAGGGGGGCAGGCATGATGCAGATCAGGTGTGTTTGAGAGCAAAATCAGCCTGGAAATGTTTGCAGTGATGTCTAGCCTTTATCTTCTAGATACTCACCAGAGTCTCATCCCCACTGTTCTCATCACTGGACACTTAAAAAAAAAAAAAAAAGTGCATGTTCTTGTGGCTTCCAAGCCCATGACTTTTCTTGTCTCATCTGCACATTAAGTATTTTCTAAACTCCAACTTTACTAACAGTTTCTAGTCTAATGAGATAGAACTTTTTTTTTTTTTTTTTCATTAATATGAAACTGTGAAAAGGTAAGAAATTCTTTAGTATTTCTTTGGTTTTTTTCCACCAGGATATCCAGATATCCTGATACAAATATCTTGACACCTCTTGGCTGATGTTCAGATCAGATTTTCTGCTCTGGGTTTCAGTGTGGCCCATTACAGTGATGGAAACCATCTGTTAATCTAGGGTGTAGAATGAGTAATCTTCAGTATTTGAGGATACTTTTGTCCCTGAACACTATCTGGTTTCAGGTCCTCTCTCCAGTAGTTTCAAATCACCCTTAGGAAAAATAACCACAGTTAGAATTAAACTTTGCACACACTTTGAACTCCTGTAGAAACTGGGAAGTGTTCCTTTACACCAACATTAGACAGAGTCTGCAGGGCACAATCTACTCTATAATGCTTAGGTCATGTGGGGATATTTCTTTGTATACCTATTAATTAAGGTGTGATGAATTAATTAGGCGCAATGCCACTAAAAAGCAATGATAAGCAGTGCATCTTATATTCTAATATTATGGGCGTCTCTTACATAAGTGAATCATCCCTATTTCCCAAATCAGCAATTACACTGTGCCCTGTGGGTAAATGTCTTTCATAGAAATTATTCCCAGAACTTCTTCAGAGAACATCTGAGACAGCACTGAAACATCACTAATTTATCTTTCCACACCTATGTTGGAGCCCTTTTGGCCCATAAGTCTTACACTCACATCCCCAACACAAGTGTGAGGTCCTACTCCAACCTTTGAATTGTCTTTGGGATCATGGCCCTGCCACAGGTCCCTCCTGGCAGTCTGAAACAACTGCTCTTGATGGTGGCTTTGTACCTGTATCCAAAGGGCAGTGCTCTGCTCTTAGAGCAACCTCCCTGTTTCCAGAAAGACTGCCCAGGAAGGGGCACAACTTAAGATGAATTTGAGTACCCACCCCTTTCAAAGCTGAGTTTCCTGAGGAGATGAAATAGCAAGCTGTGATGATAAAAACCCCAACTTCTAAGAAAGGTACATAGTAAAGAAAACCACATCTGAGTGAGAGAAAAATGCCTAAAATGTAACAAGGTTAAATACAAAAGCCTCTTACAAAGTTAGAGAGGTTAAAATGTCAAGTCCTGTCAGATATTTCAAGGAGTAAAAATGGCACCCGTAACTCCATCAGTCAGGTAGGACAACAAGCATTCTCCTGCTCCAGACTGTAGGTACCAGCTGAGTGGCAAGTGCTCAGCACCTCTGAAAATGAAGGCAGTAATTGAGGCAGACAGATGAAGCTGTCTCAGTCCTGGAAGTTTTACCCTGGTATTTTTTCCCTGAGGGATTAATGACATGACAGTAAAGTGTGCTGGTTTTGGCTGGGATAGAGTTAATTTTCTTCATAGTAGCTAGTATGGGGCTATGCTTTGGATTTGTGCTGAAAACAGTCTTGATTATTCAAGGTTGTTTTCATCACTGCTGAGCAGTGCTTACACAGAGTTAAGGCATTTTCTGCTTCTCACCCCACCCCACCAGCGAGTAGGCTGGGGGTACACAAGAAGTTGGGAGGGGACACAGCTGGGACAGCTGACCCCAACTGACCAAAGAGATATTCCATGCCATATGATGTCATGCTCAGCATCTAAAGCTGGGGGAAGAAGAAATAAGGGGGGGACATTCAGAGTGATGGCATTTGTCTTCCCAAGTAACCATTATACGTGATGGAGCCCTGCTTTCCTGGAGATGGCTGAACACCTGCCTGCTGATGGGAAGTGGTGAATGAATTCCTTGTTTTCTTTGCTGGTGTGCACGGTTTTGCTTTACTTATTAAACTGTCTTTATCTCGACCCATAAGTTTTCTCACTTTTATTCTTCTGATTCTTTTTCCTATCCCCACCCAGGGCAGGGAGTGAGCGAGCAGCTGTGTGGAGCTTAGTTGCCAGCTGTGGTTAAATCATGACATAAAGTAAAAGGTTGCCATGTTTCAGCTACTGTCCTGCTATTCTATACTGTTCCCAAGTCCAGGTGAGGTGACTTACTCTTCTCCCAGGGAGAGGCAGGTTCCTTTGTGTTACTTGATGTTATATATCATCAGCATCTCCAGAGGCTTGGAATTAACTCAACTCTCCTTTCATTGCAAGGCACCTGTGGACACCTACAGAATGAGCAACTGGGACCTGAGGCACTTTGGCAAGCCCATATGGAAAAAATTAGGGATCCATGTACTATGAGGTACCACAGAGGTTAAAAAAAAAAAAAGCCATGTATCACTCTGGGGGATTTGGGCACCTAAAATCTGCCTCAACTGGAACTTGAGCAAGTAAGTAACTTTTCAGCTCCCATCCAAAATGATTTGCCTGAGATTGCACAGGAGAGCTGCAAAAATGAACTCTAAGCTTCTCAAACCACAGTTAAATCTCCTGCCACTAACTCATACTTTCCTCATTTATAGCTAACTTAATCTCCCTAGCTGGACTCTGCTCAGCGAGGATTGACAGTGGTGTAAATTACTGCAATAAGACCACTTGAGAAGCTGCACCAGTACATTTTCATTCTGCTCACTAATACATCAAAGCACAGAGACAGAAGATACAAAGAACATTATTAGCATTGACCTAACTTGCTTTGCCTAACAAGCATCTACAGCAAAGCAATGCTGGGATAAGATGTTAAAGAAATAGCTGCATACATTGCATTCCTCTAAAGCCAAATTCAGTGTGGTATGTGGGTGTTTCTATTGATTTCAATGAGATTTGTATCAGACCCCCATACCAAATGGTTAAGAGCTGCTGGGCAGGGTGAGCGGTCAAGGAAATGATGTACTTCCAATTTCATTTTGATGAAAAGGGGAAAACAGGCTTTCCAAAGTACAGAATGTTTTTGCTGTTACTGGGATGCTTTCTAAGCCCTGCTGTTCCCTCTGTGCTTTAATTCCTTTGTTACAAAAACCACAAGCACCTTCCAGGCCAGGAAATCCAATATCTCTGCAAGTAATTATCTTTACACACAATAGACACAGAAAGCATTGTCACCACTTGAGAAGTGCATATGGCTAAAAGGTTTACATGTAGATATTCCTGGGCCAACAGTGCAAGGTGAAGTGGGCTAATGAAAGAGCTAAAGGTGAGAATGAGGTAGATGGTTTATAAACAACATATTTTTGGATCTAATTTTTGGGTTTGTCATTAAATTAGAATTTTAGTAACCTAACCAAATTAACAGATCAGCTGAATCCAGTGAAGTCCACCCATGGCAGTAAGATAGAGCAAGAACAGAAACCAGTAATCCTGCTTGTGAGTGGTTAGTCAGACTCAGTACTTCTGTAACATTTTTCCATGCCCTAGGTCTCAAAATATCACTTAAAGAAAAGCCATGGAACGCTGTTACAGGAGAAGAAAGAAGCTAAATCATGCCAGAGTAAAATATAAATAGGTATTCAGGGGTCTTAACTCTTCTTGACTGTACTTCTTCATAATAGCAAAAAAATGCATTTAATTTATAAGACCATAAAATGAAGAGAACAAAAATACATGCTAATTAGTGAATAACCCAAATCCAGTTTTGTTTCTCTGATTGTTGTTAGCTGTTACCTTAATGCTTGAAATGAGAGCTGCCTGATAGCAAATTGCTATTCAAAAGGGGCAAGTGTTCTGCATCTCTGTTCAGATTGTTCTTTAACAGCACGTACATTTCTTAAACCTGAATGGCCTTCTAGTCTTCTGGTCTCATCTTCTGAAGCATAAACTGGGTACTCCACAGATGATTGCAAGGACATAAAACCTGTCTCCATATACCCTTCTGCTAAAATCGTGTAAGAGACGTGCCTACAACCAGGCATTCACATATATATGGGTTTGCAAATGGTTCACAGAACCAGAGGCTAAAATTTAGAGTCCTTTTTAGAGAATGGAGCCCCCTGAAGGGATATTGTGGAGTCTTGGCTGAGGAAAAGCGTTGCTGGTAGAAAGATATCAGAACCCAAATGTTAGTCAAAAACCCACAGGTTAAAACACAGATTTGAAAGTGGAGGCTCTAGTCTCCTACAGAGATGGAGTTTCCAAGGTGCGTATGTGGGGATACAGTTTTAGTGGATGCTCTCTCCAGCTTCAGGACCTTAGAGCTTCCAGACTGCTGCCAGCCTGGCAGCTTTGGGAGACCACAGTCTTCTGGGACGTCTGAGGCTTTGGGTGCCACCACTACTAAAGAAAAGTAGAGGTCCTGACAAGTTGAACTTTGTTCAGAGACATCGAGGACATCCTGAGAGACAAGGCCACTCTCCAGAACTAATAGGAAACTAGGAGCATAAAAGCCCTGAAAGGCATGATTAAATCAGGAAGTCCAGCTTATATGTGCTTTTTTTTCTACTAAAACATTTCAATTCTTTAAGACAGAGCAGGAAAAATGTAATTTTGTTTTTTAGCTTTCTAGTCCATGAAAAGTACAAAACTTATATTTTTGTTTTGAAATAGCAAGGGTTTTCCTCATCCTCAACTCTAACTTATGCCCATGGCTATGTTATGCTAAGAGGCTATTAATTTAGTGGGTAGACTTCACCACATCTTTTTTTTTCCCCTGATAAGCTAAGCAAACATGAGGTCACCTCAAGAGCTTGAAAACTGCAGCATGGCAATGGTGTGGCAAGTGGCTGGAGTACAGAAAAACTTTAAGAAAACAAGGCCAAGAAAGTCAACTTCAGTGCTAGTACCAGCTTTCATCTTTGAACAATACTCCTTACCCAGATCTAAACTCAGGGAATGCCTGAGCCAAAAATCCCTGAAAACAGATAGGAGGGAGGGATCGCTGCATACTTACCCTGTTCTTACTCTCTTCTGTAGCCTATATTCTTCCTTTTTGCTCCTATCCAACCTCAGAGACAGGATGCTGGGCTGGAGAGCCCTTTGGGCTGACCCCTTACAGCTGCTCTGATGCCCTTCTATTTATGCTACATTTCAGAGGATGTGATTTTCTCTTATTCCCAATCATTGTCAACAAACAGCAAACTCCTCCAAAGCCATTTTTGACAGAGTCAACCTTAGCACTTGAATTCAAGGATTAGTCACACACTGCTGGAGTGAAAACAAAGAAAATGTAAACAGCTAATGTCTTTGCCAGAAGTATGCAAGAGTCTGTGTGGGAAAGGATGTGATATAAGACCTTGTGTGATCATACATTCTTTTATTAAAATAAAACCTTTCACAACAATTCCTAACATGATTTTTTTTTTCAAGTATCACTATTCATTAAACAAAGCTTGCCTGTGCAATTATCAAATATGTAGGGCTTGTGATATCAGGTAGATCCCTTTATGGGTGTATTTCAAATTGTCATTGTTTAATTATTAACTGACTCCATCGTGTTTTCTTTCTATATGTGTTTTTTATTTCAGGAATACATCCTGCAATATGAAATGGAAAGATAAGCTCAGTCAAGAATCTGAGGAATAATATGAAAATCATCTTGCGTATGTTTTCTCACCTTCCTTTTTTCAGTTATCCCAAATTATTGCCACAGCCAAGCTAGAGCAAGGAAAGAAAATTCACTATGGAGAGGTATACTGGGCTTTGAGGCAGAAGATACCCCTTCACCCATCTCCTTCTCAACCCTGCCTTAGTGATCTTGCAAGTATGAAACAAAAAATGTTGCGCCATGGAGGTTTAAAGAAAACACCACCTTGGAAGTGACCGCTACCATAGATATGGCAAAGTTTATTCTAGGTTTTTTTCAGGCAGTTGTTTATTTGTCCCAACACATAGTTCAGGTGACCTCTTCATAAAATGCAAAAGTCTGAAAAATAGAAAAGTCAAGGAACGGGTTTCCTGGGAGATGACTTAGCCAAGAAAACCCATGAGGAGTGTATTTTACTTTTCTCTACACATTCTGTCCCAGCAATCCAACATGCACAGGGGGCTCCCACATAGTCCAGACTGCCTACGAAGCAGACAACTTGCAGATCAAGCATTTGGGCTCTGGAATTGAAAGACACCTCATGATGAATGAAGAATGGCTCCATCCCATCATGAGGAAACTTTCTAGGTGAGGAAGACTTGCTGTCCAAAGAAACAAACTTGTGCTTAATAGTAGATACAATCTTCACTTACCTAGCTTAGCAACTAAGTTTTCTAGATGTGGAAGAAAGGCAGCTGAGCAGTTTCAGTTCCACAGACCAATACCTCCTCATCAGTGAGATTGAATGCGTTTTCTCTTGTCTTGAAAACATTTTTTCCAGATCATCATCTTCCTTTCTCAACAAATTTAAATCATTCCTCACGTGTCTAAAGCAGCAATGCACTGAATGTTCCCCTCTGTCCCTTATGACTTATCAAGTTTCTGATTCCTAATTAAATATATAAATTCTAAAGGTACATTTTAACCACTGCCAATTGATTCCTTTTGGAACAAAAAAGCCTCCTCTAGAGCAAGTTACATGAAATCACTTGACTCAACAAGCTAAACTAACTTCCTCTTGCCTAACCCAACCTTTTAGTGGTTGGCAATGCTCCAGCACTTCTGATTAAGGGGAAAAGATGCTGAAGGGCCAGATTTTTGAAGGTGCTGAGCACCCACAGCACATGTGTATTTCAGCTGATGCTGCAGATGCTGGACCTCTGTATCATCTGCCCCATGACATCTTAAATTCACTTTCTCTTGGTGTGACAGGATATCACTTTCACTTGTTTTTCTTTTCTTTTCTTGGACTATCAAAGTTAAATTCCACAGAACAGTGATGTTTATCTCTTTCTGAGCTGAGCTGCAGAACAGTATTTGCATTTGAAACATCAAGTACTTCTCCAAACAGAACAGGGTTTTGAGTTTGCACCTGTACTTTCCATTGCTGCTTTGATTTATTACAGCTAAAGGAAAAATGAAAACTGAAGGTTTTTATTTCAAGTGCTGGACTGCTTCTCCAAATGGGTGGTTCAGACCTTGGCTCTGCCATTCATTCCTTGTGCAGGTCTCACACATGAGCAATGCATCTGTGAAATGGAGATGATGGGGTTTCGTTTCTCCTGCTCTTTCACCCTTTCTCTTGACTAGTTAGGCAATAAGGTCTGCAGGAGGTCCTTAGCTGAGGTCCCCAGGATCTAATGCTATAAGTTCACAGCTTTTTTCACAATTATATTTAGGGAGTGTTTAGTGTTCAAAATGTTGTGTGTAACCCCTACGGGGACTTGCTACAGAAATACCAACCCGAAGGCCCTGTCAATGCAAAGCTGTCCCTGGACACTCAGTCATGTTGCTATCATACATCTCAGGCAGACCACCTCTACTAGGAGAACAAATAGCATGTGCAGAAGGGCTAAACAGAAGTAATCTGGTTACCAAGAGTGAAAGATACTGTGTCCCTGAATGACTTACAGCTTGCTGCTGGCTGAATCATCTCCCCTTCGTTTGGAGAAGCTTTCAGGACTAAGACAGTAAAAGGCTTTGTCATAAATTTCTCTTCTCCTATATGTTTAATAGAAAGTCCATGACAGGGTTTAGTTTTAACATTACAAATGGGATGGAAAAAAAATCAAGAAGAAGCTGAAAAAGCAAATGATAATTCTTTAGAAATCACTGGAAGAGCCTCACTGAAAGCCACAGGGTCGGAAGGAAACACTGAACGTTTGTGTCTTCCTGTGCTTCAAAGTAATTTTCTTTCCATTTGGCTTTAGAGAACGTCATTTTGGCTGGCTCTATGGCTCTTGCATCAGGACAAATGGTGTGCCTTTCACAATAACTCTGTGCTGTTATGCACCTGAAAGCTAGAGGGGAGGAAACGGGGAGTGGAAATGAAGCTTTAAGTCAGAAGACAATCAAAGGAGGAATTTTTTAGCATGTTCTTTTTTTTTTTTTCCTTTTCTTATTGATGACAGAGGCTGGGGGGGGAAAAGGGATCGGAGTAACTGATTTTCAGAGGAAACAACAAATGAGCAGATGAGCTTATCAGTACTAGCCATGGGAGCACAAATACCTTGGAGAAAAACCACTCAACTTCATTGTTGCATACTCCTCCTACAGCATAATCTCTTTCTATGACATAATAACAAGTAATGGATAATAACTTTCAGATAAAAGTCAAAAAATAGGAACAATGTCAATATCGCTGCAACATTTGACAACACTCTCAGTACCATAAAATCTGAGGTACAGCAGTATTCAGTGTAAGAAGTGCTGATGTGCTTACTTAGAAGTGATAAGTTTTTAATGTCAATCATTTCACAGTTTAACTTAAGGAATGTCATCAGTGCAGGATCATAAGGGTCTGGAGATGACTGTTCATTTTGTACATTCAAAAGCCCACTGGAAACAACAGAGAGATGTTCGTGGCTTGATTGGGCTAACTACAGATTTCTCTTGTCCTGGGCGAATATGTGTTTTTCAGATGAGAGGATCCTGGTAGAAATTTTTGATCTGTATATGTTTTGATGTCTATATGGCTTACAACTGGGAAGTTATTGAAGTTCTTCCCCACATGTTGTTGAGAGATTTCCACTTGTCCACCTACTCTGTAAGAGTAAATGGAGTCTTCTACAAAAAGAAAAATGTACCTAGTTGGTAATCAGCTACCAATTATTTCAGAATGCAAAAAAGGAGAAAGATTCCATGCTCAATTTTATTTAAATAAGCAAATCCAGAAATCTTGGGTGCCATTTATTTATTTTTTGCAGGCTGTGCCATAGAGTCTACATGCAGTGTTAGCGTAAGTCAGGAGATGGCGATGTTGTAGATGGCCTGAGGGCTCCTCATCTGAAGGTAGATTTGGGTGGTGGTGGTGCAGGAAATGCTCCTTTGTAAACTCTGGTGCATGTCTGCCAGATGCTAACCCTCAGGTTGTCTATGTCCCTCCTGGTCCAAGAGCATTTGCAGATGAAGTTGCTGCATTCAGGTTGCATTGTTGCAAGCAAAGAAAGCCTACTTTGCTGAGAACTAGCAAGTATGGGTAGATGGATGCGATTTCTCATGTACTGAGACTGCTCCAGCAATGACTATTTTGGAGGCAAGGATAAAAGAACATATGTCAAGCTGCTACCTGAGAGAACTGAGAAACCTCTGAGATGCTTTGACTGACAGAGAGTAAAAGGTTAAAATGGACATTTACTCTTTTTGATGTGCTGTAATATTATCTTTCAGGAGTTCCTTGAGGTTGGGCTACTCTGCATCCAGCCTTTCAAGAGAGACAGGAGAAGGAGGAGGTGGGGCCCAGCCCATCTCTCCCTACCTGGTTATGAGGTTACAGAGGTGGTTCTAGGTCTTAAACCAACAACCCATCTCACTTGGCAGCCTTTTCCAAGACTGTAGGAAGAATTTAGGTGGCCAAAACCCTAATTCTGCATCACCACAGAGATCTGGATAGGGACTTGTCATTCATCTCCCTTGGAAAAGGCACTCCTGGGCACATGTAGGGGTTTCAGCTGGGAGCTAGGGAACTGAGGCTGAACTGGCAGATCTCTACAAGATTAGGCTGTCACATTGCTCTTTGCAGCTTGATGGGTTTTATGTAACCGATTTGGGCTGGTTTTAAACTGACTCAGTCCTATACGTGGTCATTAGGGATTTGTGGAGAAAGAAGATATTATACTGCTCACTGCATACAGAGCGTTTGGGACAGGCATGGCTAATGCATGCACAGACTCCCGGACACTCATGAATGTCACTGCAATAACAAGTACTGGTTAACTCCCACCAATTTACACTTTAATTTGCACATGACTGAGAATTGTGCTGAGATTTTGGGATTGTTTGATCTTCAGACTCAAAGCAAAACCTGTGGGTGAAACAACCTGGTTCATAACTAACTGAAGAGAAAGTTCATGCAGCATCCTGGGAAGTACAACTGCTAGGTTTCACAGTTACCTGTCTCTAGCACAATGAAAAAGCTTATAAAAGGGGAATTATCAGATTACAGGACAGAAAAGTGTTCTTCAAATGCTAGATCATGAACCTTTTGACGAACATGCTCAGATGTGTAAGTCTGAAGTGCAAGCACATATCAGTACATTTTTTCATTATTCCTATCATTGTCTTGCCAAATTTCCTGACAGCTTGGAAGAGCCCTCCACTTTTGTCTGGCCCAAGGATTCTCACCCTGGGGATTACAAACAGTTTGGAGATGACTTTCATCACTCTGCCTCCTCTTAGGATTCACCGCTGCACGATAAATCCTGCAGTAGCAGGTGGGAACATTTTCGATTAACTCATCCACCAGAGAAATCACACACTTAGACCCTAAAGGTCTATCTTATAAATAGAGGGCTCAGTGCAGCTGGAAACATGATACAAGGCAGAAGGGAGTACCAAAATGACCGAAGCCAGTAGTGGGGTGAAGGCATCGTTACCCATTCCTTTCCTTTCCAGTTCAGTGTCCTCTAAGAATCTGTCCCTTCTCTGACTCTCCAGCGTGTCCAGCAGAGAAGCAAGGAGGGTAGTCAGATAGTATAACCCTTTACTTACCCCCACGTGAATATGCTGCTTTTGTGAGTCAAAGCCTTTAGTCAACTAAACCTAATTTTCAACAGCATCAGGGTGCCTTTAAGGTTGTCTGCATCTTATAAGTATTTTAACATTTTTATGAGTCTCTGTTCCCTGTCTCTAATAGGGGATAATAACACTCTTCTCATTTACTGGGATGCTGGGGGAATAAGTATTTATCAAAAATGTTGTAATGGTGAGATTCCACAGGATGCAGGGTCCACGTAAGTACCATAAATAGACTGCAAATATATTGTGTAAAACAAAGGAGGTTTTAGCTTCTGCTGCCTCCAGCCTAGCACAGGGAATCAAAGTTTGTTTAGCCCTCAGTGCTCTACAGCATATTGTAAGATCAGGAAATTTTTATAATTTTTTATGTGTGTGCATGAGGTTTCTGGAAATACCACAAAGCCAAATCTTTTCATGATCTTTCATTCACTCCTACTTCCAGTCCCAGCCAAAAGGACGAAGTTTAGAGGAGCAGAAAAGCATACAAACCAAATGTAACTGAGCATTTGTGAGTCTATTAAAAGACTTTTTTGGGCACCAGCATGGAGGATATGGTTGGGGCAAGGTTTTGATTTCACCCTTGCTGGCTCCCATGCCCCTAATTAGAGCTGAGCTCTTTGTAGGTAAATAACATTTAAGTGGAACTATTTCTGACCACTGGGGTCCTGCACTCTGCTGTGCAGTGCCCTTTCATTAGGAATTAGCCAACCTGATGCTGAATAAACACATTGTATGTTTTGCAAAAGCTCTGATGTGGTCTCTGTTAATTACTCTCTTTAACTTATTGCAATCATGTGCTGCTTAGCCCTACACACCACAGGACTGTTCGGGAAGGGGAAGATTATGGGGGATGCACAGAGAAATTCTTAAAGGGAGAGAGAGCATAAAGACATGCTACAAATTCTGTTTGAACTGGTGTCAGTTACAATAATGAGTGGGTAGGAATAATAAAAAATACATAGCAGTTCAGGAACACTTCACATTCTTTAAGTGCTGTGCCAGCATCAAGCAATTAATTATATGACCAGGACCTTCTCTCTCACCAACACCCTGTTGACTCTACTGAAGAGACCTGTCTGGCTTGCTCATTTGCTGGTTTTTCTGTACTACCCTTGGCAGTGGTTTGTACTTGGAACCTCTCCCTCTCCCCTTCACCCTCAAATTACACTCCCATTCATGACAACCTATTCAAAAGGTGCTTAGATGCATGCTTAATTGCTGAGCTTTCCTCAGAGGTGCCTAAGGGCTTCCATCATTGAAACAGTAAACTTAAGAGTCCACCATCCTCCTTTTCCTCAGATCCCTGTTCTAGACCTCCATCTTCTAGATTTGCAGGGAGGCAGCCAGCAGTCACTAATGCAGTGGATCCTCACTGATACAAGGATATCTGTGCATCAGTAATCGCTACCCTATTTTCATTACCAGCCTCACTTAGCTCTAAGTCAGGTTTATAATTATAAAATTTGTTCTGTCTTATCAGCTTCAGTGAAACATGTGAATGATCTCAATCTTTGAAAGTCGGACTACTTTGGCCCATACTCTGCTGGGAAAAGTAGGCAGAAACCTGTGTGTTTTTTACACTAGTGATAGTAGTCCAGTAAAACAACTCTCTTGTTTAGTACTGGAGCAGCCTGTCTTCACTGGGTGTCTCCTACAATGCAATTATGCAGTAATTAGAGCAACACCAACTCCTCTCATCTAAACAGGCCCCAACTTCAGATATCTCAGTTTAAGCACTCGGTAACCTTTCCGTATCTGAATTCCCACATTGATAAAGGAGGAGGCATTACTATTAACACTATTAATTATTAATATAACTATTAATGTGTGCAAAGCCGTAAGGCATCCAGATGAAAGGTGCTGGATAATTGTAAGGTGTTCTCCACACAGCCATGGGCTGTTAGCAACCAAGTCAAATCAAAAAAGATTATCAAATACACACACTTAAAGAGATTGGGCTGATCAAGTAAAGCATTGCCATGGGATAATGGTCTCCCACTGCTACAAAAATTCTGAAGCATTAATCTCCAATAAGTATCACAAAGGATCTGAGGCTTTTCCCTTCAAAGACAGAGGCATTCACCTTGTCACAGTGTTTGAGGGCTGTGACACTGTTATGCCAAATCACTTGCTGAAATTGAATAATTTCATGCAATGTATGTCTGCAAAGCAGAGTTGCAGTTACTATCTGGCTACCGTAGAACTCCTTCCCATCAGAGAGCCAGAAACCCTGTGGAAATGCTGACAAATTCATTTTTTCTTGAATATTTCAGCCTTGGTACAGTCCTAAGTCTACATCTGCTGGGGGCAAGTTCCTATGAATCAGTCTAAACTATAAATAGATGTATATAGTGTCCCCTTTGTGAGAACACTCTCGGGGAGCAGAGTTAGGTATGTCCCAAGTGGCCTTTCAGCCTTGTTTTCAGTGATACAAAGAGGCAGCCCAGATTCAACCTCACAGTTAGATTGTAGGTCCTCTAGAGCCAGTGGACTATAGACAAACATTTCCACAGGGAAAGTTATCTCACACTTATGATGACTTGCACTCTGTAGGTAGTTAAATTCCCTGGGCTGTCTTCACATACTATATGCTGGGATCCTCAAGCACCTAGCCCCAAACCATGTAAGTCTAGGTGCTTAAAGAAAGCATATCAGTTATGTGTTCCCAACAGAGTGAGGTAAATCTAACACCCACTCCCCAAGCTGTAATATGTACAGCCAGACTGTGGCGAAGAAATCTTGCAGGAGATACCACCAGGCAGCATCAAGATCCATTATGACACTGCTTTGCAGCTGACACAAGCCTGTTGTGACATAATGACTACAACCTGTATCAGGTATATGCTCTCAAGATTTTCAACCACTTTCCTACTGTGGTGGGTTAACTTTGGCTAAGGGCTAAACTCCCTCCCAGCCACAAACTCAGTCTTCCTCCTCAGTAGGACAGGGGGAGAAAATAGGATGGAAAAACTCATGGGTCAAGGTAAAGACAGGGAAATAATTACCAACTACTGTCATAAGCAAAACAGACTCATCTTGGGGAAAATTAAATTTATTGTTAAATAAAATAGATTTGAATGGTGAGAAAGAAAAGCAAAAATTAAAACAACACTTTCCCCCCATCTCCCCCTGACACTGAGGGGCACAAGGGTTGGGGCTGGGGGTTGCGGTGGGTCCCTCGCAGCCCTCTGGGCCGCTCCTCCCTCCTGCCCCGTCTCCCTGCTCCAGCCGGGCCCTTCCCCGGGCTGCAGTCCTTCAGGGACAACCTGCTCCTGCCTGGGCTCTCCACGGCCGCAACTCCTGCAGGAAATATCCCCCCGCTGCGGCGTGGGGCCCTCCCTGGGCTGCAGGGTGGGTCTCTGCTCCCGCGGGGTCTTTCCAGGGCTGCAGGGGATCCCTGCTCCGGGCCTGCAGCACCTCCTGCCCTCCTCCTCCTCCGGCCTCGGGGTCCCTCTGCTGCTGCTCCCTCCTTGGCTTCCTCCTCCTCTGCCTGGGCCGCCTTTGGCCCTTGCTGAAACCTGGTGTCCCCCGGGCGCCCCCAGCTTGGCTGAGGGGCTCAGCTGTGTCCTGCGCTGGGGCCGTTGGAGCCGGCTGGGACCGGCTGGGACCGGCTGTGTCTGGCACGGGGCAGCCCCGGCCTCTCCCCACAGAGGCCGCCCTGCAGCCCCCTGCCCATGCCCAGGGACACCCGACACACTCACTGCCTGCATTGTTGACACACAAGTAATCTTTCACAGTGGTCCTCATCCAGAGCTCTGGAGTTAGTTTAGAAATTAAGAACCTGTGAACAGTAGTCCTTTAGGATGGGACCAGCAATTTTCTGAGCATCTCTAGAGCACTTCATCGTAATGCTCAGAAAAGCTTCTCATGTTCTGTAACTCAAGAGTGACAAATTTTTACTTGATCCCAGGTACCCCTAAGCATGGCATAGTCTTTGCGTGGTCAGGCTTGGCCAGATAATGCAACACCGAGGTTGGAAAGCCCATCAGGGTTCACTCTGTTTAAGCCTGTTCTTGAGATCATTCTCCATCTCAGAATTTAGCTACACCCTAAAAATCAGGTGAGATGCTCCCATAAATGGCCACCTCATCTAAGCTGCTGCACACATGAACTGTTTCTTTTGCATGGCACATTTAAGCCATTTCACCTTGGTGTCTGTCCACTCCCTGATCTGACTACAGATTATTGAAAAACAACTCTCAGACTCCTGGAAGGAAGTGATGGCTTGCAAAGAGATCAAAACACTCTGGTTGGGCTATGTATTCTGTAACAAATGGCTTGCACTAACCATTTAAGTAGGATTTGAAGGCTGCATGCATGCATTTCTGCTTTTCGGACTGGTGGAGCTAATTGATTGCCCACAGCTCTAGCCTAGAAAGCCAGACAGCTGGAACCATCAAGGACTCTTCTGCCTAAATGAATTAAGTAAATGAATTAAGCAATCAGACACAAAGGAGTGGGTGTGCAGCAATTGCCTATCATTTGAAATGCAAGGCACACGTAATTGATTATGCAGTTATCGTACCACACAACATACATACATATCCCCTGCTCTTGTTTATATCTTTGCAATGTGGGAAAAAAATAATTGCAAGACACAGATAATAATTTGTCTTCCCCTGTGTGGTAGCAACATCAATAGTCATTATTCTAAACTCTTCCTTCAAAATATGCTGGGCACTTCAACAGAAAAACAATTCCTTGCCTGAAGGGCTCACAGTCTGTGCTGGATTCTGCCCCAGTGGAATAACACATGGCTTCATCATTGGGGTTTAATGTAGGCAAAGCAGTCAGATAAAAAAAAGAGAACAGAAGTGAAAACAAGACAAGCAGAAAAAGTACTTGGTTATTCTCTGCATGCTACCTGGTTGTTTTTATAGGCTATGTCTTAAATATATTGATGCTGGCAGGTGAGGAAGCACAGCAAAGCAAAAAGGAGGTGACAATTATGGTTGTGACAATTTGGCCATTGGGATTTGATGACTGGCGTTATTGACAGAGGAGACTGCAATGGTCCCTGTGGAAAAAGACGATGGAATACACTGAATAAATAAGACATGCTGAGAAAAAGTTATGAGGCTATATATCTTGGTTTACACACAAGAGCTTCCAACCCATCTCTCCAAAGAAGCTTGCCACTATCTTTATAGAAACTAGATGGAGACAAGGATATTTGTGCAGAGGTCAAGTTCTTTCTCATATATCATTTTTGTTTAAAAGTGATTTCTTTCTGGAAAGCAGTAGCTTAGGTTTCCAGTAAACAGAAACAGAATTCTTTGAATACACAGAAACACTATTTCAATGTGTAGCTTCAGAGCAAATCAGAGAGATAAGTAGGGATTAAAATTATGTCAACTTGCACATAAAGCCATTATTTTTTAAGAGCAGCAGGCCCTTAGTCAGATGCCATAAAACTGCATCATCTTACTCTTATATTACCTCACATGAAAATAATTAAGAATGACTGAATAAACATCCAAACAGCTCTGGCAGATCACCTCTCTGTGAATGAAATCTTTAGATTTTGGTTTCTCCTATCCAAATGCCATTTCATCCACATCACCATAAGTTATGCAGTAATGTCTAAAGCCCAATGTAAATCTGGAGCTCATTGATGAGACACAAGACAATCTTCAATGCCTGAAACTTAAAACATGAATAGAAAAGTTAGACAAAGAGTAAGAATAAAAAGAGTATTGTTATTTCATATGTATTGGACTCTGAGGCCCAGACAATGATATGTACTTATGACAAATCAATTTATGGTAAAGGTGGGGACTGAACACTGCTCAGGAGAACTCCTCCATTTCAGTCATACTATTTTCTTTCTTCTACCCGCCTGCATTGTGAGTGACTCAATGTGTTGACACACAGCCATTGAAAATATCAAGAGAAAATTATCTGGTCATTATGGCGGAGAACTTAGATGCAAGTTGGTGTGCGTATTGGGGAGGAACAGGACAGTAAGTTTGTGCAGGACAGAATGTATTTGTGCTCAGCAGGCCTTGTCTATACATGTGGGATGGGAGGGATTTCATGGGAGAAATTTGATTTTAGATAGAAAACATCCAAGTCCTTATGTGAAGGTTGAGCTCAAAGACTTCAGGAGCCTCGGGCTTAGGTTTGGTTATGGATTTCCTTCATTTACGTTTTCTTAAACTCTTTGATATTTGGCCACACTTAAACAAGAACTCAAACATCCTTTGCCTTGTTAAGATTTCTTATGTATGTATGTACATGTGTTCACATATAGCTGTGTGACTTATTATCTTAGAGATGCAAATACCTGCAGGATGGGGAGGTCTCTGCCACAGCTGGTGATCCAGGAAGGTTTGTCATCCACCACTGAGAGACAGGCTGGCATGAGAATGGAACTGTGCTTGCTTTCCATGGTGCAAGAAGGAACTGCTCTGACCTCAGGTTAAGGAAGAAAGGAAAATCATGTATTTCTTAAGATGAGGAGAGAAACTGAGTTTTCAAGCCCTTTTTGAGGGGTAAAATTGTGCCCACTTTGCCAGAAACCAGAGGTAAATCATTGCAATGTCCTGTCTCCCATAAACACACACGTGCTGATAACGCAGGGTGGCCTCCAGCCAGTTCAGCCTGCACAGTTGGAACCTTTGTTTTTAGGGTTCGGTCAAAAGTGGAGTAAATATTTACAAGAGAACATTTTCCTAACAGGGACACTCTCAAAAGTACATTTGCTGGAAAAGAGCTCTGCCACCATCCTTTTTTATTGTACAGTCTTGCAAGCCCAGGGCAGGCAGGGACAGAGAAATAAATCAAGTGCTCTGAACCTGCATGTTCAGCTTTTACAGCAAACCCATGTAAGAGTGGCTCAAATGGGAGAGTGCTGATAAGGTGACCTGACTTCACAGAATTTTGAAGAGGAGTCCTTTGAACTTTGAAAACCTCATTTGTAAAAGATAAGATTTACTGCCCTAAAAAAGGCAGGAAAGACCTGACAAACTGTTGTCACCTGGGGAAGTTTTCCTGATAATTTTCCTTCCCAGTTCCAAGAACAGAGCATTTTAGAAACACAAGTGGACAATAACCTTTTTGCTCAGTCTATTTGACTTTGATTCTAGTCAAGTTGACATTTTAGGCTTTACTTAAGTAACTTTGATGTACTTTTAAAGATTAGGTCCCGATAGCAAAAGAACCCATACAACTTCAGAAGTTTTGTCTTTGTTCAGATACTAAAAGAAAAGGGAAAAACCATCTGCACACTTTTGAAACCAGCTTTGTCATTTGCTAGACACAAGCATCATTACTATTTTGTCAGTATTCATATTTCACTTGCAGCCCCTGTGGAGATCAGGACCCTCTGTGATTCATCTGACCTAACTTGAGACATTTAATTGAGAAGTCTAATTTAGGACCAAAGTCACTTGGGGCTTCTCCTACAATCAGTATATATAATCACTATGTAGGGTGCTTCAGACATTTGTGAGCCAGTTGCCCTCTGGAAGCTGTTCTCTGCCTTGCCTATATATAAATAACTTAAGACACCTGAAGTGATGAAATATAGGTAAGATAAATCTAGGCCTTCCTTCTTATAGAAGGGGGTATGGTATAAAAACAAGGGAGAAAAATAGCAGAAGACAGAAATTGTTAAATTCCTTCCCTACACAAAGAGTATGAGGTACAGAGCTTAGGTGATCTGCCCAAGACCAGAGAGCAGGAGACAGTTCCAGCTATTGATCACAATACTTTGAAAGCAGCATCTTAATTATAAAAAAACCTTACTCTTCTGGCAGTGACCTCAAGATTTTCCCTAATATAAATAAAGACACTATAACTTGAAAATGCTTCAAAAACATAAGTATTAATTCAAATTATTTATTTCCTCTTTCATACAAATATTGAAAATTATTATAGTCACTTTTCCTGTGAAAGTTCTCAGAAATATTTTTTCCCTTCCATAGGATATCAAATATCACACAAAAGCTAATGTAGCTATGCTGAAGTCTGTTTCTCACCTACTGTATATAATAGTTTTAGCCATACACACAAAGAAGCAAGACTCCAGAAACCAGTGATGTCTCTGGAATGGAACTGTAGTTGTATATTCCTGGCCTAAAACATGACAAAAAGTAAAAGTTTTCAAAATTTCCATAATTACTTATTTCCTTTAAAAATTATTTTATTTTCATTTACTGAAATTTTGAAGAGAAAATTTTTCATGATACAAAGAACAGAAATGTTTCATTCAGACAATGACAATTTGGGATATATTAACATTTTTTCTCTAACTGTTGTAGATTCCTTAGAATAACTCAATATCATGAAGTTTTACTTCTGAATTTTTTTCTTTTTCCAAGGGATAGATACACCCCAGTAGAAGAATGATTACAGCAGATCAGAGCAAAGCTCCATCTGATTCAGTATGCAGTCCCTGAGAGTATCTATTTTTCATTTAAAAATACCAACTGGATTGAACAAGAGAACTGAACAGCCAGAGACACAGTTGGCACAAATAGCTGTGCATAGCAAATGGATTGAAATATTCATGTATAAAATATGCACTAAACAGTTCCAAAGTTGTAAACAAATACACAACAAACAGAGTTAGAATGAAACTAACGAAATAAAATATGTGCTATAAATACTTTGGCTGGTTCTTCTGGATGTAATTTCTGCTTGAAGGGAGAAGGAAAGTTTCTGAACTATATTTGTTCAACAGAATCCAATTCATCATTTGACAGTAAGTGCTTGAAATTGTATCACAATAAGAAGGAGAAGCTCACAACTTAGCAAAAAAATGAAAATTTGTTGGATGAGCAGTGGAGTATGGAAAGGATTTTGCTGGAGCACCCTACTTAGCTTTGGTGCCCACACTTTAAAAAACACATATAAAAGAAAATGTATGAAAGGTAAAGAGAAGTTCCAGCAAAATTATGTGAAAATTACAGAAAATGCACTGCTGTGAGGCACTGAAAGAGCTCTGCTTGCTTAGCTGCTTCCTCAAATAGAAATTGAGCAGTAAAAGACCTGACAGTGGAAAGTTTAACCACTGGGAGACACTCCTAAGGGAAAAGACAGATTATCTCTTTCTCTATTTTTTCTAGCCAATGTATGCATTAGAGAAACATAAATTAGTTAACTCAGTGCAGAGTTGTGCAATATGGGAAGTCAAGCCAGATGTTGCAGATATTTGTGAGGAAGATACTGTTTGTTAGCTCAATAAAAATTGAGTCTAAACAGGCTTCTCCTTGCTGATCAAGAAATTTGTGTATCCAGCAGTCAGACTGCCTAGAAGCCTGTCAGAAAGAGGATTTCTTGTGGACAACCCCACTGCTTTTGCATGGGATAGGGTTTGTTACAGACTTACACTCAAGAGAGTTCACTGTCCTGCTGTACTGGAGTTTCTTCTACTTCTAAACATGCTTCAGCCACAGGTGAATTTGCAGTAAACAGGCAGCTGATCACAGGGAACTTTGTTCTGTGTTGACATCAGAAATACTCTTTGTGCCAGTGACCTAGAGAGCAAAGAACCCCAAAAGTGGCAGAACTTCCAGATCACTCCACCACAGTCCCATTAGAAAAGGCCATGAGCACACAGACCATTCATGTCTCCAAAGATCTTTTTGTCCTTGGAAGGCCAAACATATGGATTGCCCAAATAAACACTGTCCTTTAAAAATAAAAACAAAGTCAAACCAGACTATACAGTCCTCCTCAAAACTACCCAGGAAAAGCATCCAGTTCCTTAGTAGCTTTGGTGCTTCTTACCTATTCATTGCTCAGAGAGCACTTCTACATGTCTGTGAGGACTTGCCTTTGCCACCTCATGTAAGATGCTCTCAGGACCAGCCTGACAGGGATCTTAGATAACACACCTGTGGAAACAGTCACATGTTGGAAAGGAAAGTAATTAAAAGTCATTTATCCACTGGAAGGAGGAAAGAAGAGAAGACAAAGGAGAGAAAATAGAGGAGAAAAGGGATGGTTGTCCAGATAACTGTTTAGTTTTGGTCACTGAATTAGGGAAAGGGAAATGTGAATTCACTTTCCAGCTCCAATTCATATTCAGTCATTTAGTACAAAGAAGAATATGAGCAACTGAAGCCACTCTAAGGTCATGTTAACTGAGGCTTAATCATGTATTGAGAATGACCACCAGATTGTGACCTTCAAGAGAAATCTGTGGGGAACACTTTCTGAGTTTTCTGAGGATCAGGCAAGGAAATCCCTAGTTTATGAGGTTCTGAGGATGCCCTTCTTCAAACCTCTATTCAGATAGCTGCTTGGGTTTTCACAGCAAAAACTCAGATTAGGTACCTAGAAGCTGTAGACACTTCTAGGTTTAGTTGACAACAGAGCAGCTGTCCTGAGGATCTGAATTTTGGACCTGAGCATTGAAAGTGGGAGTTAAGAGGCAGCTGATATTTGTAGAGCTCCAACATTATCTACTTCGTTAAAGTATGCAATAAGTAACATTGGAGTGAAGAGTTTCAGCTTTTCATTCTTATCATAAAATCACAGGTCTGGGTTGGAAGGGACCTTAAAGATCATCTAGTTCCAACCTGCCTGCCATGAGCAGGGACACCTTCCACTAGATAAGGC
This sequence comes from Strix aluco, assembly GCF_031877795.1. Classification (NCBI taxonomy): domain Eukaryota; kingdom Metazoa; phylum Chordata; class Aves; order Strigiformes; family Strigidae; genus Strix; species Strix aluco. Next base: position 11,256,239 of record NC_133931.1, on the reverse strand, counting down.
TGATCACTCACTGTCATCTTATTGAATGATCCTCACATTGTATTGCTTCATAGTTAAAGCTAACAATCGGTTCTCTTATATTTCCTAATCTCTTTGTCTATTTCACTCAATTAGAATTGTTCATGATGCTTCACCTCCAATAAAAAACTGCCCTGATGTCTTTTTTTCTCCCTCTTTGCTTTCAGTATCCTTTTTATCCTCCCTTTTTTACTCTCCTCTGTAAAATATCCTTCCACATTGACCTTCTAGATGTCAAAAGCAATTTAAAAAGCAACTACAGCTGAAGCTAATATGTTCAAATTATTTTGCTTGCTGTAGGAGTACACCGATAACATTCTCTTCCTACACATGTTCACCTAAACTAGTAAGAAGTTATTCCTCAGCTGTCACATATCTGAAATCATAATGAAGTCACCTTGCAAAGGACAAGTAGAGCTGAATGAAAGGTTTTATATTCTATGTGAAACCTCAGAGTTCTGATACTTGTGGTTATCTAAAATAAAGATTAAAAACTTTAAAATTGTCAACATATGTTGCAGAACAAAAGTGATATTTAAAGTACTAACGCTGAAATGTCATTATACTTCTTTTTGGATGTGTCCCACCACCTCTGCTTGCACAATTATAGCATAGTGCAACTTTGTCCTCTGTGATCTGGCCGGATTTCACCTCTGTTTGCTTGTCGCAGCTATAGGATCTCACGTTAGTCAGCAAAATGTCAGGCAGACAGAAGACAGGATCCTACCATATCATGAAATACTTATCTTCTCCTGTCCTACCTCTTTGTTTCTTTCTTCCATTTTCTGTGTGTTCAACCCAAAACTTCTTCAAGGCACAGTCTGTTTTATAACTGACTTGTATGCTGTTCAAAAAAAACCAGAGCAAAGTTAACTATAAATGAAATAATGCCTCACATAACTGAATAAACTATGGAAATCATTCTGTTGAAAACAATTCCTACAACCTTTCTTTCTGGAGCAAAATAGTGAAGGCTCTAAAGCAATTTAGTCTCCCCAAATGCCAGGATAGTATATCAATGTTACGTAGCTTATCTGCTTTGCCAACTTCTCTTACCAAGGTATTCCTTTTTAAGGAAGAGGAGGTTTTATTTAACATTTACATTAATTTCATTTAAATGTTTCATAAGTATCAAGGTAGCAACAGTCCTGGAATTAATTCACTGTGGTGTGAAGCTTCCCTGGACCTCAACTTGTAAGTTGCAGATGACATTGGATCTCTGCAGCTACATGGTACTTTTGTAAAGGACAACAGCAGCTCTCCATTTTTTAGTCTTCAAAAGCCATCATTTATAGAAGAAATAGACATCTTATTCTCCTGTCTAGTAGGCAATGAAAACACCAACTCGGGTTTCTTTTGAAAAGAAATGTAACTTCTCTCACCTAAAGTAAGCTATCTGTAATGTGGATGTCTACATCTGAATGAGTTACCTGAGATCCTTTCATAGATATTGGAAAGAAACTGGTAACTACAGAGTGTGAGATTCATCTTTTTCAGACATCTGTCTAAATCACCTACTAATGCCTGGTTTTCCTCACTGGTTGTGAAGGGAATTAATAAGGCTAGTTCAGACAGACTCTGTATTGGAAATATTTACAGTGAGACAACATGGAACTGCTCAGTACAACAAGGTTTTCCTACTTTAACAAGAAAATGTTAAGCCATAAATAGTAAAAATTAAATTCTGAATCCACGTTGGATTCAGCACATGTTGGGTGGTCTTTTACTGCTGGGACTGTAGATTTCAGTTATGTTATTTCTGAGTTATAACAACACCCACAAAATCAGAGCCAAGTCTTAGATTCCCTTACTGTATGCAATAGCTATTGACCGATTTCATTAGGTTGGCCACTCTGAAGAGATTAAAGTTGACTGCGGAAGCCAAACCCTAGCAGGGTTTGCTGAGAATTCACTAGTAAGTTTAGAATAAAATTAAGAATACATCACAGGTGAAGATAAACTACTCAGGGTGATCTGGGTAAATTAAATATTTGGAGCTCTCAGTCTCTTTAGTGTTTTGTAAATGAAAGCACTCAGATTTATGGCTCTGAAAATACATCAAGCCTGAAGTTTACATTTTGAAAAATGCCATATTTAAATTATTCTAAAAAATAAAAATTTGCATTGCTCTCAAGCATTGTTTAAGACATGAGTTAAAAATTAGGGGCCATAATATTGGATGGCACAGTCTGAAGGACCACTGTGTTTCTATCTAGGGAAAATACTGATCTAGACAAAAATGTCACCGTGAACTCCCACTTTTTTCAGGATGAGACATGCAAGTATCTCTTGAAGAACAAAGCAAATGAGAATCAAGTTTAGTTAAGCAGTTTTGGGCTTGATGCTGCATAATTTCCCCTCCAAAATCAAGAAGTGTTTAGAACTCAATGGGCAATGGTCATTAACACCACTTCCAAAGGAAATAATGATGTACATACCTTGCAGTTCCTCACCAGTAGCACACCTGTATGGCAGGCTTCAGGCTTTATAGTTAACAGGTATAAATAAAGCCAGCACTGCATCACTAAGAGGCAGTACAGTCTACTAGAGATCTGAGTTTTAGCCTAGGCTGTCCCACTGATCTGCCATCCTGACTGAGTCACGTCATCCCTGTTATCTTCCTACTCCTTGTTTCTTCAGACAGTGAAAGCTATGGCATGAAAGGGCTAAGGAACCTGCTGGGAGAATTCAGCCATGTTTTGGATTGCCGATGGCTGTGTACTTTCCTTGGGAATGGGCAAGAAGTAGTCTATAAGATGAACAAATTGTTCTGGTAGCAGAAGTCTTCTCTCTGGTCATTCTGGGATGTTGCAGCCACTACCTGACATGTGACAGGGACATCTCTGGGCATGGGAGGGGTACAGGCTATGAGGCATGGCCATGAAAACCACTAGAAGCCAGGTGGCCCACCTGACTTGTGCTCTGTCTTATTTTGTGTCTCTTCTCTGGACTCCTGTGGTATAAATAGGTGGTAGTTTATGAACAAAAGATCTGACAAATGCTGGACCCTCCCTGTAGGAAATGTTCTACTCCAGCCTCAGGAAGCTTGAACTGATTCCTGTGATATACATGGCCCAGACATACCTGTACCTCCAAATACATGTGTGTGTAGTGCCTAAGCTGAATTCTGTATTCAATCAGTCATGTAAATCATACTGATTTCCAGGTATTGATACTTACACGTAAACAAATTTGTGATGAAGGAGTATATTGGAAAGGGATATTCTTGAAGACAGATGCAAAAATTCAGAACTTGCCTCTCTAAAAGTAAATGTCAGACAAAGAACAGATTATTTAGGCTAAGCACAAAGGGCTAATTTAGCTAAGAAGCCAGTAGTCCAACATATCTTCAGTAGAATTAATAAGGAAAATGGAATTTCCATTCACAGGAAATCCCAGCATATCAAAAATAATACTATGTTCTTAGTAATAAGGAGACACAGTTTCAAGCCCTGCATAATCAATTAATTTTTTTTTCAGTCTAAAATACTCTCATGAAAACACCACTAAAACATAGAATAAATAAAAACTTTTCATTTATAACACCTGCAATGTTAATATATGTGTTAAATATATAGTTCTATGCAGTTATATGCTTATTTTAAGAGAAACATGTAAACATAATTAAATAACTGTTATAACCTCTAAGTTTAACATAGTGACATTGAAGGAAACTGTTTTGGAGGTACTGAAGTAAAATGAAAATATATAAATTACTCTTTTCACTTGTTTCTCATTTTTCTTTTATCAAAATCAACAGGCTCCCATGACTTTTTTTTTTTTTTTTTTTTAAAGAGTCAACTGTCACATTGAGAACATTTTGTTCATCTCTGGACTTGAACCCTTCTTTTCTTAGCTGGCAATTTTTTAATAGAAACACCAAATCCCTTTTGCCTGACTTCTGTGCAGATAAGCCACTGGACAAACATTAACTAATTCTTTTTACCTAACTTTTGTTCCATCACAAGTGTCAGAAAAACAAAGCACACTTTTTCCTTCAGCACAATGGATCTAGCAGGACATCATTATCCTGGACAGGAGTATCAAGCCAACTTGTACCACCACAAAGTAAATTCACAGTCAACACTTTCTGCTAAACTAACTAGAGAAATTCTGTGCAGCTGCACTGATCTGACAGTATTAGCTCATTTAATCTTTTTCGATAGTTGCCTGCAAACATCAACAGAAGAGAGGTCAGTTTGTATGTACAGGGAGAAAGAGAGCTCAAATGTAATCTGTGGCTGTTGAAAGAGGTTGTTCTTTGGTTACTTGAAAAAAACATTTAAACCTCTGGATTACAAGATTTACACTGATAATCACACAGCAGCTTCACCAGAGGTATATTTTTATTTCCTCTCATTTAATACTCAATAAGAATGTTACACACACATATATGTATGTGCACATGCTCTATCTCGTGCATTTTGAAAACATGTGGGTGTATGGCTAACAGGCCACACAGAGATTTCTGAGGGGGTTGCTTCTTCCTAACTCTTTCTTTCTTTCTTTTTCTTTCCTTCTCTTTTTGATCATGGTTACAACAGGAGTAGATGGGGACAAATGATTAATAAAAGGACAAAGTTGGATAATATTTTATTTCCCAGAACAAGTTCACTTTCTTTATAGCCTTAGCTGACTTAATCTGAATTAAAAATGCTTCCCTTAAAAGGTTTCCACAGAAAAATTAGTCAGGATGGTTTTAAAATAGGGTTGGGTTGGTCCAAGTGATTGTCTGTGGGATACTTGGCCTCTTGCCCTGACTGGGGTAGTGCCTTATTGCTACCCAGTGCTAGCCCACACACTAGCTCAGTTCATTGCTGCTGACTGCTTCCATGAGCAACACAATGTGTCTGCAAAGTGCAAAAGCTGGACAGCCCTGAAATGAACAGATGCGATTTTGCAAGTCATGTAAAATGATGTGAAAAATGCTTATGAGAAAGAAAGGCACAACAATAGCTTTTATGAGAACATGATTAAGCCCCAAGTAGCCTTAGAAGAGATCCAATGCATAAACCATAAACTACTGTTAAATATTAGGGAAGAACTGACAGCTCCTTTATTGGGAAGGTTTAGAGTCAGGTCTGGTAATAGAACTGTACTCTCATCATTATGGAGGCTCATAACGTTCTAACACTGTTCCTAAACCCAGAAAAGATCAATTGCTATGCCCTTCACATAGTCTTATTTCAGTAATAAGCACAGATGCTAAAATCTTGGCCCAGATAATGGCAGATAGATTAACTAAAGTATTCCCATGCCTAGCAGCTTTTAGACCAAGTGGGATTTGTATGTGGGAGTTGAGCTGAGGAGACTATTTGGCCCTCTGTATTACAAGAAGCATTAAAGAAAGCCAGATTTAACAGGGCAAATGGAAAGGAAAAAAAAAAAAAAAAAAAAAAAGGCATTTAGCTATGTGCAATGACTTTCCTGATCACACCATTAAAAAAGTAAACTTTGGAAGACAATTTATTGCCTAAATTAAAACTCTTTATGCTTCCCTGGAAGGTAATGCTTAAAGGATGTAATTCATTCTCCTCATTTAATACAGACTGGGAGAATGAGCAAAGTTGTCACTTACGCAGTGCAGTTTGATTTGATGATCGTTTTTTTAACAGCTCCATGTATGGAGTCTGGCATAAAAGAAAAAGCAGTAGCATGAAGACTCGCAAAGGGGTTTGATGTCCTTTGGATTTGAATTCCTTGAGAAAACAATGCTGGAATTTATGAATGAGCAATTGTAGGGGCAGTCTGGCTGTAAGACTTAAAGTATTAGGGAGTCTGTTTACCCGCATCTGTTAACCTTCTATGCTCCTTAAAAGGGGTTCTTGGAAAAGCAAAAGGAAAATTTTCAGGACACAGAAATGTGTATTATGATGTGTAACACAGGAGTATCTATGGAATCAAGACCAATGTCTAAAAAGCAATCCTGTATGACATACACTGAGACAGTCCCTGCTGCAATGAGTTCGCTTTCTAACTAAAGAACACAGTTGTTAGAAAAGGACCAGACAATAAAGGGACTTAGTTACCCAAAACCTTTAACCCACCAACATCAAAGCTGAAGTTAAAACCCAAATCATAAGTCCCAAGCCAAGTCTGCAATTACATCTAGGTACACACAGGTTCATGTCCACATTCTGGGCACCACTGGGGCATCACTACATCATCCCCTAGTTTTCTTCCAAATATGTAGATTTGTCACAATCAGTTTTTACAGGTATGCACAGTCACTGCAGGCTGCAAGCAGGGATACTGAGGAGTGGCTGATACACCCGAGGGTTGTGGTGCCATTCAGAGGGACCTCGACAGACTGGAGCAATGGGCCAACAGGAACATCATGAGGTTTAACAAGGGGAAGTACAATGTCCTGCACCTGGGGAAGAACAGCTCCATGCACCAATAAATTGCATGAAGCAAACACTTGATTTTAATGGAAAAGCAAGAAACAAATGTTCAATCTTAACAAAATTAACTCTGGGCACAAAGGATGGTGTTCACAGGTACGGCAACCAGTAACATTTGAATTACTCCAGCATCTCTTTGAGTGTACCAAGAGCAGGGCACAGCTGCTGGTAGAGAGCAGTTTATGGAAAGCATTATGTTCCACTCCTGAATCAGCCCCCAGCACTGAAAAGATCTCATAGTCTGGAGGCGTGAGCTGATGTAGTACCAGGAAAGTGGTCAAGACTTGGTTACACTTGCTGAACACTCAAACCATCTTCTTCCCATCTGTTGAAATACTGCTAGGGCTGCATGCTAGAGCAAGCCCTGTAGGGCAGATACAACACACAGAGCTGATACAACATGATAGCTGCAGTCATGGGAGTCCCCAGGGTGTCACTTCAACCATCCTGGTATGCAAAAGCAGTAAGCCCAACACTAAAGTTCCTTGCTGCGGATGACATCTGTCCTGAGCAAGCCATACACTCCACTGGCCAGAGAAGAGTGAAACTGCCTGTCTCTACACGGGCTTGTGTCCTGTTATCCATTCTGCAGTCAGGCACAATCCTGCCAGTCAGTGAGCAATGCAGCCAGGCACTCAATTCACTTAGTGCCCACTGAAATTAATAGCAGCTGAGGGGACTCAATGATTTTTAGGAGTGCAGGATGAATCCCTGTACAGGAGCCAGCTCACAACGTAGCAAACATTGACAGAGGTTGGCTGTTTGATCCACATAACAGCAAACAACTTAAACAGGTCGTGGAAAAAACAGTTATAAAATCCAGGATTATATATCCCGTCTTTAACCTTCTACTGTCTCCTCAATCTCCACTAAGATTATCCCATCCAGTCCAGGTACTGAGTTCAAGAGAAACTTTCACTCACTGCTTATAAATATTATTTGTCCAAGACTGTAAGGTGTCTGTGATAACAGTAGTTATATTATTCATTAATCTAGGTATATGGAAAATACTTCTGAAAAAGAGAAACTCTTGAGACTGTTAAACCACAAAATGTTCATTTTGATTACCTATAAAGCACGATTTAAACTTTCAAAAGTACTCTTACACAAAGATCTGATGGAAATGGAACTGTAGCCCTTATCCCACATTCAGTTGATAAGAATGGGCAGAATAAGATAGAAAATGGAATAATATTTTGGTTTGTAAAAAACAAAAGATCTTTCTAATAGGACAACTTATATGGATGAGAGGGAAAGAAACATCCAGTGAAATAAATTGTTATCAGGTTGTTTTCCTAAAATGTCAATTAATACAATTAGAGGCTTCATAAAATATTTAATTCTTACATTAGTAAGTGAAAAAGTTTGAAAAAGCTTTTCATTTTTATTAAATTCCAGTTAAAACAGAGAATATTATTATTTTATATCTCAAATGGATTTTTAAGTGTTAAGATATTTAAGACAATGATTCGCTTAAAAAAATGCTAGAAGTGGAAATCCAAAGGAAATGTTTGAACCCAATGTTATTTTAGACTTTGAGTTATATATTTTTCTTAAAACTTTAACAACAAAAGAAATGAATGGAAGAAGAAAGAAGGAAAGAAGGAAAGAAGGAAAGAAAGAAGGAAAGAAAGAAAGAAGGAAGGAAGGAAGGAAGGAAGGAAGGAAAGAAAGAAAGAAAGAAAGAAAGAAAGAAAGAAAGAAAGAGAAAGAAAGCAGCACTTAATGAAAAACAGAAATTCTGATTACGATATGCTTTGATTTTGTTGAGTTTGAAAGAAATGTACAGTCCATGCAATGCAAAGTTAATGTCTAGAAGTTCCTAATGGCAAAGGAAGACAAAGACCCTGGCTGTGGTTCATGGCCTGCCCAGCTGGGGATCTAACCTTGAACACTGCTAAACCTCTAACCACTTAGAGTAGGGAGGAATTATGAATTAAACAAACTTCAAAGTTGTTTGCTCAGTGTGCTTAGGCTGCACAACCCCAACTGGGAGCACATCTGTCAAGGACTTGTGAGAAATGTCAACTCCATTTGCCCTCTGCAGGTGCACCTATGCAGGCATCATAGTATGGATTTGAATCTAATCTCAACTTCTGACTCTTCCTACTCTGTTTGTATGTAAGCACACACTCCATGGGGATGCAAGCCAAGGTCTAGAGTGCAGTAGAGCAAGACCCAGGAGGAAGAGCCCAGAAGGGCTGGGCAGAGTGGGCAACTGTACACCAGGAGACACCTTCTCCTCAGCTCTTCTCAGGTGCCGCAGTGAAGGCTCTGAGCCTGAGCTGTAGGGTCAGAAGCTGTAGCTGAGAAGACTGGTCAAGAGTGAATTTCACCTTTGTAGTGGATGCATTGTTTTCTCTTATACTGCAAAATAAGTGTAGTCTTGTTGATACAAATCACAAATACAAGGACAAAGAAGTAATCACAAACATTTAGTATGGATTTACCAAGGGCAGATCATGCTTGACTGACCTGATTGTCTCCAGTGATGAAATGTCTTCTTATTTTGATGAGGAGAGAGTAGTGGATAAAGTATATTTGATTTCACTAAGACTTCTGGCACATCTCCACAGTCCTCTCATCTGGAAGCTGAGGATTTATGGTGCACTAGATGTCATGAAAGCTGTCTGGACCGTTGATCTCAAAGGCTACCCATCAATGTCTTGACAACCACCTGCTGACCAGTAACAAACAGTATCAATGATCTGGATAATAAGTCAGAATGAATCCTCAGCAGTTTTGAAGATGCTAGGAAATTAGGAGGGCTTGACACACGGGAAAGCAGAGACTCACTTAAGATGGTCCTTGATAAACCTGAAAATAGGGCTAACAAATTATATTATGAATATCAACACAGAAAAGTGTCATGTTCTGCACTTGGCTGGGACAACCCCAAACATCAGTACACTGGCTGCCTAGGAGAAGCCTAGTGAAAAGGACAAGTAGACATCAGAATATGAGCCAATAGAAAGCTCTCCCTGCAAATAAGGCAAACTACATACTGGGCAACATAAGGAGTGTGTCCAGCAGATCAAATTATAGTTATCCTCTGCACATCTGGAATAGTGTCCTAGTGTGGATGCCTCCGACCCTAAGTACCAGAAAGATGTGCAGAACCCGGAGCTGAGCCAGCAAAGAGCTATCAAAATGGTCTAGGAGATAGAAGACATAACATACAAGAAGCTGAGATAACTGGCCTTGTTTTATCTGATGAAGAGGAGGCCACGGAGTGAATAGTCATACTATAAAACAATTTGAAAGGTAACAAAGAGGTAGACAAGACAATGTAACCAAACTCTTCTCAGTAGCAGCAGACAGTATAACAACAGGGAAAGGTCACAAGATGTGACTGGAGAGTTTCAGATCGGACATAAGGAAAAACTTTACTAGGAGAGTAGCACTGTAGCAGGTACCCAGAGATGCTGCAAGATCACCATCTTCAGAGATTTTCACAACTTGACTAGACAAAGCCACAGCTGACAGCAGGTGTTGGCAATAGTCCTGTATGAGAGGCAGGTTGGTCCCAATTAACTCCAATCAGTTTCTCTGTGATTCTGTAAGGCCTATCATAAAGTCTAATTCATATCATTCTGTAATAATTACTAATAAAGAAAACCTACTTATTGGTGACTTTATATTGTTATTTATAGAAAATGTAGTTAACATATTTGTTTAGCTTTCTTTTGTCTAATGATCATTTAAGCCATTTATTTTGCTGTTCTGCACACTTCCAGTTCAATTTATAAGTGTATATGACTATATTTAGCAAAGGCTGTGACTGCATTAACAGCCTTATCCACTTGACATGGTTATCTTTCACATGAGGCAGCACATCGTGGTCCTGATGACTCACTGTCATTGAAGATATTTCTGTTCAAATTTCTTATGATATTTCACATGGTTACTGTACAAGCATTCATCTCTCCTCATAAACTGTCACATACAGCTGTTGTTTTCATATGTATTACAAGTCACACATAGTAGCCCCCATTTGAACAGAATTCTCATTAGCGGGGAGGAAAACAGGCTATGGAAGTATAAAGTGGGAAAAGAAATAGAAAGGCAAAGAACCAAACTCACACATATGACCATCTGCTGATATTTCCTGATGTTTGCTAATTTCCAACAGAGAGCTCCCTTGCCACAAGACCATGTAACCACTGATGATGATGATGTGAAGTAGCTGCTATGCTTCTCCACTGAGCTGGCTTTCCATCAGAAGAGCATGAGTTTTTCTGTAGAAACTGTTACAAGCATCAAAAGAGTCTGGGATTCTCTGGGAGGCAAAGAGTAAAACTCATTATAAAGTTTGAGGCACTGACTTGAGTGCTGAAGCACTTATTAACGACCTGATTCAGATCTAAAGAATCTCTCCAACAAAGGAGACTCTTCTGCCAGTGAAGCACAATTTGAGACTCATAGCTTGTATACACAGGGAAAATTACCAGCATAATTATGCCAGTGTAATTATACTAGCTTAGCTACGCCAATAAATTTCTCCCTCTATGGACACTGCTGTCCCAATATAAAAATACTTCTTTTCTGTGGAGCTCATCTCAACATAATTTAAATCAGGACATTTATCTTGAGATAAGAAGGGCATGGGTAGTTTAACTGGCAGGATATACTGGGACAACTGTACCACTATAGTTAGCCATTTCCATATAGGCAGCTTTCAGTTGTTCACAGGAGTATGAGATTGTGTCTTCTTGATGAAAGCTCTGAGTTTAAGTGTTTTCACATTGCTTCATCTACTGAAGTCAGAATAAATAATTATAAAAGAGAATCAGCTCAGTAATAGGATCTGATAAGCATATATCTCTGCTCAGCAAATTGCTGTGCTTGCCTCATTAGGATTAACCACCCTGCAGACAAAGAAGCTAAGTCACAGCTTCTAAGGATGCAGCACCAGATGGAAGTTCCTGTTCAAAAAATGTCTCAGAAGATGTCTTGGCATCTGTTATTGAGGAATGTTATGGGCAAAACCTTAAGAACCAGCCCTAAAAAGGGGCAAACAGATGCTGGTGAAGCTTTTGTGAGGGTATCACAAAGAAATTCTGGAAGTTCATATTTTTTAGCTGAGCTGTTGCATTTCAAAAGTATGCTTTATACAGATTCATAGCCTGATGAAAAACCCTTTACCTGGATCTTCGTGAGAAAAGCCTACAGAGTCTTGCCGTTAAAGCTTTGTTGGCTCAACTCTGCCCTGTGGTTAGTCACAGAGACTCACAGCTCTTTAAGATCAATCATGTTAAGAGTTTTATTAGGAACTGAGAAACACTCCTGCAATGTGTGAAAGAAATAAGCAGGAAGGTCACTGTACCACCAGGCTTTCCCCTACTGCTTTTACAGAAACCACTCCAATACAAAACTGAAGGTCTCAGAACATCCACTATTCCCTGATTTCTGCTCTACCCTAACTGGAAAATTTTACGCAGGAACTTGTGAGAAATGGCAACTCCATTTGCCCTCTGTGGGTGCACCTATGCAGGGAGCATAATGTGGATTTGAGTCTAATCCCAAGTTCTGGCTCCTCTGGTATACTCTCAGGTATGGATTTAAACCAAGGTCTAGCGTGCAGTAGAGCAAGAGTCAAGAGGAAGAGCCCAGCAGGGCTGAGCAGAGTGGGCAGCAGTGCATGAGGACATACCTTCTCCTCAGCTCTTCTCAGGTGCCACAGTGAAGGCTCTGAGCCGGGGCTGCAACAGGGCTAACATCCAGCAAAGCAGCAGGGAAAGGAGCAGCCCATGGGATCGAGTATATTTAAATCCACTCTTAGGTTAATCCTTTGTGTAAGACACGGCCTGTGAGAAATGGAAGAATGAAAACTAAGGCACTGAAAGTGCTATCAAAAACTATCTCTGAGTTTTGTGAAGTGGTATGCTTGGTGTCCAAACAGTACTTTTAATGGACCTTGCTCAAAGGCCTGGCTGACTAAGATGGAAACACTCAGATTTGCTGATCTGCATTTAAGAAAATGGTATTACACTTTCTTCAGCATTAGCAATGTAGGGCCTAATTCACAGAAGTGACCATTTGCTCCCCAGAAGATGCCCATGGAGGGCAACCCAACTCTCAGGACATGTTATTTTCTCACCAGATGAGGCATCGCTACTCGCTTTTGTAATTCATGATCCAAGACTCCTGTATTCAGGATTGCTCAGCCACTAGATGTCTCTGCGTACTACAGGGCAAAGCAGAGAAGATGAGCTTCAGGCCAAATCCAAAGAAAAAGCCGAAGAGAGAGCAGCGTGGAAGCCTCCTTATTTGTGTGTCAGATCTCTGCCTGGGTGATATAGCAATGGAATGATTTTCACTTGGTGACAAACTGTGTAGATGTGAGCATACCTCGAAGAACGTGCTCCTTATATGTTCTGGCTTGAATTATTCAGCTGGAATTTAGGAATATCCACAGAAAAAGTGGGAAGAAAAATCCTTTCCTCTTAAATCTCTGAAGAGGCAGATCTGCACTCCAGTCTCTCCAAAAGGAGCTTTTCTAAACTAACCAGTTTCATCATCCCAGCAGCCTGTCCCAGAGTAGAAGGAAATTCTAGAGCAAAGGCTCTTATCTACTCTTTCTGTTGGATAGGTCATAAAAGGACAACAAGTGTTCCCTCAGATTCTTTCCCTGTGTTACTTCTGCCATGTGTAATCACATACTCTGCTATTTTCTAACAATATTCTTATGTTCAGGATTTGTATTTAGTTCATCAGCACTTTGGGGCATGTAAGGTCAAGAGCCATAAAAATAGGTTGTGCAAATCTGATGGGGTCTGCAGCAAATGCCAGCCTGTGACCTGACTGCAGAGGTAGAAATCAATAGATGAGGAATGTGTTTGAGTGGCTGCAGAAATCTTTTATCTTTTGCCTGACAAACAACCTCTTTGGCTTGTGAGAGGAGGCTTTGTACCACCACACAAGTGCTGGGGACCCTACACACAAGCAGACACACAAAAGAACTTTCTTTTTCTTTCCCCTGAAACACAAACATTGTACTATGGACTCAGCTTCACAAGTTGCTGATATCAGAGCTAGGCTGACAAGCTGTGATAATGCAGAGACTGAACAGCTACAGTACCCAGACACAACTGTGGATGTCAGCTTGGAAATGCTCTTTCAAAGAACTTAATTTTGAGAAGACGAGAGCAAGACAGATGTGTCAAACTGGGCACCCATGGAAGGAAAGTTACATAAATCACACTTTTGACAAGCTTACCCATGAGGTCTCTACCTCATTCCCATTTTACTTTCCTAATCCGAGCTTGCTCAGATGATCAGCCTGATCTGCAAACAACGATGCACTATATCTGCATACAGAAGTTCTCTGGTGGCATTAGGATCACCACAGTATTTCATAGAAAGCTTTACATGCATCAGTGAGAGGATTAAAGCATCAAATAAAAAGCTGGTACATTAAAGGAGATTTCCAATAGTATATCTTATTACTCATCACTGACTCAGCTTGATAATGTAAAGTCAATGAGAGAAGTTGCCAGCATTCCTTTGTGTTATAATCATTAAAGAGCAACCGCCAGTGTTCCCACACTTTCAACTTTTGCAAAATGGTTGCTCTTTGCCCTTTACCGCATCTGTGTTTGCATAACCAAGTGGTGTACAGCTTGTCAACACCTCTTTATGCCTTACCTTCCTCCCTCCAGGGTTTTGTTTATGTGTCATCAGAGTAAATCCACATCTGAGGATTAGAACCTCCTTTTCCACAGTATACAAAAGGGATCAATAATTGCCATATTAATTCTCAAGCTTGAGCTCTGAAGGAATGAAAAAGGCCTGTACAATCAAATCCAATTTTAGGAGAAACAATTTGGCTAATTGTCTCACACCCTGGACTGCGGGGGTTCCTTTCTGGTTATGTTCAGTGTCAAGTAAAACCACCCAGTATGTAGGCAGGCAGGAAGAAGACACCAATGCTTAACCTCCGGCCGGGGTCACTGCAAGTCCAACACTGGTTCCTTCACTTCTATTAACACACATGTTGCAGTGCCCATGGGCTGAAGTCACAGGGTGTAGAAATGTGCCACCACTGCTAACCAGAGAATTTGGACCATGCCTGTCTTTGGTGGAATTTGGATGCCTAGGGCCATGTTCAGTCACCTCCTCTGCACCCAAAGTCCCTGTACTCTCCTTTCCCCTTGGCATCTGTCAACAACTCGCTGCTCTGTGCCTTGCTTATATCTGCTGAATGACTCTTCTTCACTTCTCACTGAGTAGGTGCAGGGATTGCAATGAATTTAGGCCATCTGTGAAAACAGCCTCTAGGTTCAAAGTGATGATCCAGTCTAGTATTCAGGACTGTGTGATATTGGAGTTAGTGAAAAATCTGTTCAGCTTCTTGTGCTCAGAGTTCCTGAGGTGCTTCAATCTTTTCTGCTATGAGTGCTCAGGAACAGCCAGATTTGCTCTAATAGGCATCTAAATTATTGCAGCTCAGAGGTAGACAATGAGGCTCTGACATGCTACCTCAGAGAGGCCGAATTTATTAGATGTGTTCAGACTGTGCTTAATACTGACAGCATCAAAACAACACTCACTCTTCTGACTCCTGCATACATCAGGACATTTAAAGACCTGACTCTGGTGCCTGTCCAGACATATACCTTTGCCTACTGTTTCCCAGAAGTTAGCCAGATGTCCACTCAGTGTCTTTCAGAAATGAATCACGCCTATAAACATTCAGTAAACTCACTATATTGGCAATGAAGAGCAATATGCTCCTCTGTTGAGCACCTAAATTTTCCACTGCCTGTATGGGGAATCCTAGGTGCACAGCTTAGGTGGCATGAATCACCCTGATGGATCAGGTACCTGCTAACTTTATCATACTTGAATTTGATATCTATGTAAAGTAGTTTTAACATGAATTTTATCCCTTATTCAAATTGTAGCAGTTTGTTCAAGCACTGGAAGTTCTGTATGCAGTCCTTGGTAAGTAAATGCATGAAAGTTGGTATGATTTCCTTGATCCTCGGTCGTCTGAATTACGTTTTAGGGAAAACTTTCCTCGATAGCTCAGCTGTAGCTACTGTTCAGCAGTACTACCTACTTCAACAGCAAGAAGACATTTGCTAGTTGATTTCTAAATGCTATTCCACCTCCTCTCTATATTTCCTTTTTTGATGTTACATAGGATATTTGCATAAAATTCAGGAACTAAGCCAAATAATTCTCTTACCACTTCAAAGCTATGGACCTCCATGAAGCTGGACTGGTGTAAATGAGGGAAGAATCTGACGCAATAGGGTAGTTCAGTATAATTATATATCCACTGTCCAATACCACCAGAAGCCAACTAGCTACAGTTGTGTCTGGCCAAGCCCAAGGTAAGCTTGGACTCAGCACCATACTAACACTGTCAGGCAACTTCTGGATCACAGCTGATTCATGCCCTGCTGGCTAGAAGCATAGCTAGAACATGCTTTCATCTGTCTACAACAGACTATGTAATATTTCCTAAAGATAGACTTTAGACAAGATTTTAATACAAAGGAAGTCACAGTATGTTTCTTGCACTTTTGCATCCAACCTGCAGGGAATCCTACTTACAGTTTGAGCTATGCTATTACAGAAGGCTGTAGTCAGGCTGGGAGGTAAACTAAATGCAGGAAATAGTTACAAATCTAAACTGTCAGTTTTGTTCTGTAAATTGAGAGAACCCCTCTGTTCAGTAATCAGGAGAATAGGCAAGTGGCTGAAGCAGTTGTGTTTCTCCACATTCCTTAAAACAGGTCATCCTGGTAGATGTCTCAAGGTTGTCACACAAGCAACACCTTGAGTTTTTGAAACAGGAGAGGCTAGGCTGAAGATCTCTCATTTAGTAAATGCCCAGATCGCTGTACTGTATGTAAACTGTGGCATATAGGCTGAGTGTGAAGTGCTGAATAATGCAGGTGTATTTCCAGAAGAAAGTAAATTGGATGTTAAATCCCTTCAGCCGTCCAGCAATGGCAGGATTTCATATGACTGTGCCATTTTGGTGTACAACATTTCTCTGACTGTATTACTCTGTGCTCCCAGTGATCAGTTTTTAATTCTGATCTGTGATCATAGTTCAATTTGATTTTAATTAATCTGATTCATACCATATTAATGCTCAATTCATCAATGTGTTTCAATATGCATAATAATACTAATAATAGATCTGGAGTTATTTGAAATAGATCTGAGTTTATGGTACTGACTGCGTAGTAGACCAAATGTTAACACTGTGATCAAATAAGGCAGCCTTGACAAAAATTAAAATCCAGATTTTGAAATCACACGTTCATGAATAGTAGGTTTGGGGATAGGGGTGTTACTGATTCATGTTCTTATACAACATCTGCATTTATTTGCAATTAAATTGAGGTAAGACAACTTCTGTGAATGAGCAAGTTGATCAAGCTTACAAAGTTTGGTTCTACAGGATTTGTTTTTTTAAGTTACAGTACATGTTGTTGACTCCAAAACATTCTCATGGACTGTGAGCCTGGAAACCCAGCACATGGGTCAGTATGAGTCCACTGCTCACCTATATCTGAGATGAAGCTTTGGGTCAGAGACATTTTTGGCCAATAGCTATAAGGGTCTGGCTCTTGACAACACTGTGCTGTGAATGTGCTCAAACTTGAAAAATAAACTGCAGTTAGTATAAAACCGTATTCCATGACAGTTAATAGATGTTAAATTACTGCAACTTGTTGTTTTGATGTTAGTTTAATGGCTGTTTCCAACAAATAGATTAACCTATTTATCAACTGCAAATAAATTATTTCACTTTTCCATAGCTTCTTTGTATTCTGCCAGGTTGCCTATATCCTGTTAACCCAGGACATGATCTTGATGTGCCATAGCATGAAATAATTCATAGTGACACTATCAAATGTGCTACAGCAAACTATGAAGCTGGGGAAAGGAGAGCTCACACTATGATGACGTAATTATTTCAGATAGAAAACTGCTGCAGGCAAAGTCTGATATACTTTCATTAACCATAAGCATGCATACCCTGCATGTTATCCACTGCTCAGACAATTAGGTTTTTTTGACGAAAGACATTGCAGTCTAGTGTCTGGAGGAGTGTACTAAGTTTGGTTTAGAGTTCGCTACTTACAGTGACCTTGTGCAACACTTTTGCATTCACTCTGATAACTGTGAAGTAGTGACAGAGAATTACTAAGCCATTCTTTCAGGGAGCATTAGCAGGCTTCACTCATTAGTATCAATATTGCCTATAAGGTTTTGGAACATAACAAGCCACTTAAGTAACACACAAACATAACAACAGTAGGGTTGTCAGTGAGTAGCAAGAGTAGGACTGCTCCACCAAGAAGGATGAGCTAGAAGCTGAGGGTGACCTTGGCACAGGTACTGCTCTCACCCACAACATCTAAACATAGCAGGCAGACCTGAGTGCTGGCAACAGGGTCTATTAACAGTCCTGCACAAGGCAAAGAACAAACCAGGTTCACAGCCTAACCAGAAGTCAAGTCAGAAACAAAAGTAAATAGAAGTGCAAGGTATGCCTAATGTCCATCTAGGTACACCTATGATATAGTAAGTACTAGAGGCCCAGACCCAAACTTAAACAGAGCTCTGGACTCAGTGGGCAGAGGTGATGGCTGGAAGTCCCAGATGAAGCTGGGCCAGTTAAGGCCTTTCAGTGTAATTAAGTCCCTAACATGGACCTCCTGGATCATCAGAAATGATCCCTGTTATCACAATGAGCCACACTCAGAAATTCTCTCTGCAAACTTCAGCTTGAAATGTTAAAAGTTTTTGCTCTTGCTGCTCATAACGAGAAACTGTCCTAAAGTCCCAAAGATAGGCACCCTCTTTGTCAAGCTGAATTTCTACCTGTTGTCAGCTGATGGTTGCTCATTCTCATGCCAAAAATTGCCTTTAGTTGAAATGTCCTTTTTTAAAATTTCTGTTGTTCTCACTCCTGGTTTGTTTTGCAGTTTTTTGGGTTTTAATTGAAAACAGTGGTATCAGTACTTTCTTATCACTACTTAAAATACCTTATCTGCTATATGACATTTGTTCTTTTACAGCCACATCACAGCAGTGATCCTAATTAGCCTGTGATTGACTAGTACACACTACTCTTTCAGCTTTCTGTCCTTTTCAATAGATGCGACCACAGTTTATTGTGTAAATTCTTGTGGTTATTCACTAAGCACATGACCTTGCACCTCATATAGTTACACACACATCCATTTCTATTACCTCGCTCATCAAAATTCTTCATTGCCTCCCATATTCCTATCCTCTGCTGTATTGATGATGCCTCTCAGCTTTGTGTCAACAGCTAATTTAATTTGCACACTCTTCTGTTTATGTAAAAGTCACAAATTAAAAACTTGGAAATGTGTGTCAAGAGCAATCCCTGATGTTTTGTATTAGTACCCTCTTCTCATAGAGTCAGTTGATAAATTCACAGAATTCAGGTTGGAAGAGACCTCTAGAGGTCCATTAGTCCCTTGTTCAAAGCAGCATTAATATCAAAGTTGGATCAGGTTTCTCAGCCCATTAAACCTCTTTTCAACATGTCCACAGTTGTTTCATCTTTGCCTAATTTCTTATGAATCCTGAAATTTTTAAAATTCCTTTTTGTCATCTTTTCTATATTAAAAATAGTTCTTACCTGGCACTATATTTAGATGTTTACTCAAGTCCAACAATCATAGCTCTGTACCCCTTCATTTCTCTGGAAGTGAAATATTTTTATTTACTTTCCTTTTTGCTACTAATTCTGAATACCTAAAATGTGGCTTTGGCCTGTCCAGTGGTATGAAGGTTTCATTCATATTCCCATTTTCTCTAGAGATTATGAGAATTCATGAAATGGAAAGAATGGGCCTTTGAGATCTCAGACTATTATAATTTCTTCCCTCAATCAAATCACATGACATAAAATTTTAATTCATATTCCTATGTTAATTATTATTCTATCTCCTTCCTACAAATCCTGCAGTCATGCAATCTATTTGTCCTCAAATGAAACTTCCTATTGCCACACTGGAGACCAGCTTTTCCATTCTTGAGATTCTTTGTAAGTCAGCTGGAACTTACTAGGAACTTAACACCCACATACAACAGTCTTATCCAAATATACCCTTTCTCAGACTTCCCTGAAGTTTGATATTTTGGCAGAATATCACGTACCAGGATCATTTGGGACAAAATATCAATGCTCAAAAAAACAAAAAAGAGCCATTATCAAACAGAGTCAGTGGATTATGAGGTTTCTAGCTTGGACTGTGTTTCCTGCTGACCACTGATACATTTGCCAGCTCTTCACTAGCATAAACCAACACATCTAGATTAAGTTTATGCCTATCAGCAGCCAGCAAAAGGTGCCACTAAATGTGGGCCAAACTGTAATTGCTGTGCACAGCTAGTGAGGGTTCAGACATCTTGAAAGAACAGCAGTGAGACCAGAAGACTTTCATCTCTGTGTTACTGATGCAACTAAATGTAGAATAGATCAGTGATGATCAAAGTCTTCTGAAAGTGCCTAATAACAAACTGGTGGTGCAAGCTGCACTGCTTTGCTCAAAGTTACAAGGGCAAAGTTACAGTGGGAGAACCTGGTCAGACTTAATCCTCCTTGGTGACATCAGGAGTAGGGGTTTTTAAGATAAAGATCATAAACTACATGCAAAGTAGGAATAATAATGTATATTAAATGATATGAGAACATAGCTTTCTCCTCTTAGATGTATATCCCAAATTTTTAAGAAATGGGGGCTTGAACTTGACACCAAATGTAGATTTTATAGATCATTCATGAAACATACTTGCCAGTATTATTCCTATCAATGCTAGTGTTCTGCTTTCGGGGTTCCGATGACAGACTTTTAGATTTCCATTTTTCTAACAGCTGCACAGTGAATCACAATCCCTTGGCACCAGATCCAGCAGAGGTTGTTGATGCTCAAATCCCACTGCAGTACAAATTTAGAAGGAGCTGAGAACTGAGAGAAACAGGAATTTTGACTGTCATAGTTCTGGGGCAGAGCAGAAATATCTCCCAGCATAGCAGTAGGAAGTGAGCTCATCCCTACTTGCTAAATTGTCTGCTTGCATAATGCCAAAAAAAGGGTAGCAGGCAAAACTCTAAAACAATGATAGCAACTAATATGGAAGAACTACTACAAACACAATAAAAACTAATGCAAATTGGATGCAATCACAGATGTGAAAGTGATGGACTGTTTCATCAGATAGTATTTTTGCCTAAACAGCAAGCACACTGAAAATACAATTAACTTGCTGTTTTCTACAGGTACAGCTAGTACACAGCTAGAGACACCTATGCACAAGCAGGCACAAAATTGGATCTGTGAATCCATTTAGCCATCAGGCAGGAGTAAAAGATTATTTGAATAATGGGGCTTGGGGTAAGCAAACAGGTGCAACATCAAACTATGTCAGACATTTCTTCAATGGATATTTTGTTCGAAATCGAAGCATACCTCCAACTAATAAGGTAAACACAATATAGTTCAGTTAGGAAAGAAGTAGGTTAAACCAGCTGTTCATTTACTTTCTCTGCATCAGGAGGAACTCATCGAGTTCCTTGAACTCGCATTCTCTTTTCTTTCAGCATTATATACATGCCTTCACAATCTCCTGCTACATTTCTTTTTTTCCCCTGCATACTGCAGGCAATAACTATGAAACTCTTTAATTTAACAATATGTTCTTTGTCCTGCAACTGTTCCTGTTTTGCAACCACATAGATTATATGTATGGGCCTGTAGGAATAGTCAAACAGTTAATAAGGGTAGGGTTTGGCATGCTTTCACTATGTACAAATTCTACAATCAAGTCCTGACAGGAAAGCACTGTATCTTCTGTGGTTCCCAGTCCTGAGTAAAATATGCAAAATATCACTACTGGGAATGATACCATTTCCCAGAGAGCCGTAATACCAGTTTTTTCTTATCAATGCATCATTGAAAGGTATTTTGTTTATAGTTTATGCCATTTATTTTCCCAGGCATATTAGGTTTTCAAAAGTGACCCATGGTTCATTGTATCTGTCAAAGGTACAGAGGTGCTATTTCAAATTGCATTACACCCTTAATACAGTATGAATGAAAGAACTAAGGAGAGGCCTGTACCAAATAACTGTATTAACCCCTGAGGTTAAATATCCATCTGCATGATTCCTTGGGTCTTCTGTTTTTACCATATGCCTCTCTACTTTAGTACAGTGTACATCCTTCAAGAAGGCAGAAATGCACTGTGCAAAGCACATCACAGCACAGAGGTACCACAGCCAGGATGAGAAGAGCAAGGGTTTACTCTGCAAAGCTACTGTACAAACTCAATTATTGTTCCTGCCAATGAGATGGCAACCAGAGTGAAATCCATCATGTTCCTCTAGAGGTATGTCAAGATCATCAGGAATACAAAGAGGGGAACACAGTAAACAAAAACCACTTTATTTGTATCTAATAAAGTAAACAGTCATCAGTGTGAACATGTACAGAGCCCAGATCTGAAAAGTAAGGAAGTAATATCTTTGCATAATCCCTTTTTAGACAAGAAAAGTATTTAAAGCCCTTCATGTGGGCTTGGGCCTTGAACCTGAATACTTACTGAAGCAGAATCTGAAGACAGAATTCAAATGTGAATTTTCTCCTCTTTAAAAATTGCATTTTAGAGGTAGAACCTCAAAAGACTTGGAATTCTTGCTCTGACCTCAGAAGACTTTAAAAAAATGGTTACTTATTTAAACCACTGGAATGCACAGGAGCAAGTTGTTTCATGAAGTTCACGGTCAACTCAAAACCAGAAGATAAGAAAACCCAGTCAAATATTTTAGACCTCTACAAGCCAGAGATTTAAGTTTTAAAAAAATGTGAGAAATCTATTGTTTGGCTATGCTTTTTCTCATATTTTAAATGGGAACTCAGTTGCAAATTCAGAAACCAGAGTCCCCCACATCTTCTGTCAAAGTCCATCCAATCTGCTAACCAGGGTGAGACGTGGCCTTTACAAGGGAGAAAGTGCTCTCTTATGATACAGTGGCCTCTAACCCTAGCAGAGCTTGGAGGAACACCCTCATGGATTTTCTCTGTTAACACTCAGTTAGCTTTACCTTCATTGAAGCTCATTAAATTTCCTGTTCAGTTTTCCATATATATAGGACCATCCACCCTGAAAATCATAAGCACCAAAGAGCACAGAATAATTCACTCTTCTTTCTGATTTTGAAATAGCTCTCTGAAATAAACAGTCTAAGGAGAGGCAGTGAAAAAAGAGGAGCAGTCTAGAGAAAACAGAAAAAAAATAACACAAGAGTTAAAATAGATGGGTGAAAGAGAGAGACACCCCACCACACAGCTCATGAGCCACCAGAAATGATGGTGCAATGCTGGTCTGCCCTCCAGCCAAGGAGAAGGAGCAAAGCTCTCTTCTTTATAGCAGCGATTGGAGAGCCAAGGTCTCCCTCTTTCCTTTTGCTTTAGGGACAAGTCCTGCTCACCATAAAAGTCTTCTCCAGGAGCTTACCAAGTCAGCACAGCCTTGGCAGTTTTTCTGTAGGAGGGAGGAAGAGGACAATTCGGGCTAAGCTGTATGCTGTATTCAACAGGTTCTCTGCCCTTAGAAATGCAAAAGGGTGGACAGGAGTAACCAGCTCACCTTTTTCCCTGTGATTTGAGTGTGTGTGTCTGGTATGGGACTTGCGCAGATGCCATGTAACTCCTGAATCTTTGCCACCTGTGGGGAGGGCAAGTCTCCACCCCTGTACTAAGCCCTTTCCCCTTTGGGCTTGGCAAAGGATATGTATTTCTCTCATAACAAGTCTCTGAGAACTCAGAAAAGCAGCATCGATGTGCAGTGCCATATCTCCCAACTTCCCTAGACCTGCTGCCTAATTAAACCTTCTTCACTCCTATGCCCCAGGTTGTCTAGGGTCATTAAGCCAGAGCTAGCTGCTGTTCTTGCCAAAAATGCATGCATCCATCTTCTTCCTGCTCTTTCTTTAGATTCCTTCACGCCAGGGGACACAGAAAGTAGCAGAAAGTTACACCTCCTGGCTAATCCAGTGTTTTAATCAGTATGGACTATTTTTCTGGCTCAGTGGTGTTTAAAGAGTTAGCTTTCCTCTCACCAGACCTTATTTTCCTCTGGATAGATCTGTTACACAGATGAGCATATTTGCCCAAAGCACCACAAGAGGCAGGTAGATATTTTCACTCGTCTGTTCTTTGAAACTCACAACCATCCCTGGAGATGAGTGGTACCTGCAGAACTGTTACTTATCCTGCTGTGCACAAAGATTGTAGCAATACTCAGAATCAGAATAGCACACAATCATCCATGATTCCTTTAAAAGCAATGTCTCAAGGGTATTTGTATACATTTAGTTCGATCACTCAAAGGTCCCAGTCATAGGAGGTATGCAGGCACTGCCCTTAGTGATTTCTGTCTAGAAGGCAAATCAAAGGGACCTAACCAAATTACAAATATAAACAGTAGACCTTATCTGCTTATATCATTTGGCTGTCTTCCAAGTGTTTAGAATTAATATGCCCAACAGTTAGGAATATTGTTATCTGTAAAGTGCCATGGACATTTATGGTGCTATATAAATGCATATTATTGATTAATAACTACAATACTTAGTGCCAGTACTTTAAACATTTACAAGAACAGCCTCATGAACAACAGCACATGTGACTTTTTTAAGTTGGATTTAAGTAATACAATCAGCAACACTGGTGGACCATAACCAAAGCCCTCTTTGGACATGTCACAGTCTGGGGGATAACTTTCCCTCTCCCCACATCTCTCCCCACTCTTCACCCCTTCAATCATCAGGCTTTGAGCCATTGTTTCTCCTGCTGCTCGAAAGCTGAGCCCCAATCGCAGGCCACAAGTGCCTGGATATCAGGTGTGCTTAGCTCCAGGGTCTGACTCAGTGCCAGCATCCTCAGTTCCTCCCTGAAGCAAGTTACGATCAATGACGTATGCAGTGATCAGAAACCCGTTTAAGCAAACTATTGTTTATTTAGTACTAGAACCAAAGGGTTTAGAGACAAAAGGGTTTCAGAACAAGTAGTAGGCTACACATGACTATCTTGCATAAAAATCTTTCTGTCTCCCAAGGGAGAGAGACTGAGAGACTGGGTCAAAGCTGACCTCACATCCCTAGAAACTTGCTCTTCATCCAACCAATACTCCTCACAGGAGTTAGTCTCCTTAAGAGAGTGTTTACTTTGAGCCATATCCTTAGACTCTCATCTTTAGCATTCAGAGTAAAACACTTCATTCTGCAGGTGTATCAGTGATAATCAACAATTCATTGTATTAATGTGCTAATGCATTAATGGAATTTGATCCTGCCTGGTAGAGTCAATGATGAAATGCTGAATTCATGTGAATGTCTTATTGACTGGCTACAGATTTGCAGTCTGGAAAATACTGCACACAGCTACAGAGCACAAATTCACCTGCTACATTTCAGACTATTTATTTTTCCTACTCCTCACCTTCACTTGAGTTGTACTGTGCAACTTAGTTCCCCCACACACCTCTATATCTTCACCTATTTTATAAACTTACTAGCAACAAATCACCCACCAAATTCTCACCCCATACAAAGTCCTAGATAAGAGATCCTACACTAAGCAGGACAATGAGGAAGACCATGCTGAGAGGTCTTCCTTGCACACTGAGGTTCAAAATTATATATCTTAGCTAAGTGACCCCCTTTTGCCTAGAGGCACACAACACAGGTCCCTCTGAGTACTGATTTCTCATGTTTCCAGGCTACTCATCCTGCTCACACGACAGCTTTCCTTACAACACATGGAAAAGTCAGCCCCCCACTGAACAGTGCTTCTTCACAAACCACCATTTCAAACTCTGCGACAGCCCACCAGGGAGGCTCTCATGGTAAAGCATGTGGTTTAGAAAAGCCTCAGAGAAGACTTTTAACTGCTATCAAGGAATTTGGCCACAGGATCAATAAAAGGTGGAGCAGGAAAAGGGAAATTTGGAGAGAAGTTCAGAAGCATGTAATGAAGAGGAAAAAAGAGACTGCTGAGAAGAGCAGAGAGTTCCCACCTAGGGCTAGGTTGCAACATTTTGGCATAGCCTTTGCTTGCTGACTATACCAACCCTGTAGCACCTCCCTGCAGCATGGGGATACTATACAGACCCTTTCCTTCCTTTACCACCAAGCTCTGCGGCCCTTTCAATGTCCCTGGCTCCTCTACAGCATCTCCTCCTTGACACTACTTCTCTTGGATGGTTTGTTTCCCCCTTGCGCCCAAGGCCCTGAATTCTCGGCATCTTAGTAATGACTTAATGTCCTTCGGATCAGGCCCTCAACAGGCACTACCTGTTTAAGCAAAGAAGAAATGGGAGGGAAAGTAAGAGATGTATAATGAATCAGAATGAACTCACAGGATTTTGATTGTGTAAATAAGAGGAGTGTTTAGTCAACAGAGTGCGTAAAGTTATGATACCATGGCAGATTGAAGAGAATGGATATATCTTTCCCTAATCCCAGTGTAACCTAGATTTATTCTGGAACAAAATGTCTCCCTAGCATTGTCAGCTCGAGGTAATATTTGTAAAGTCATGAGGTGTCATGCAGATTGCATGCTGGAGTTGCATAAGAAAACTTTCATGGAGTCAGCTTTTTCTGAGGTATAATACATTTATGTCAGATTAATTTGAGCTAGATGAAAGGTAGATTTTTAAGAGCTCCTGCCTCCTGTAATGGTAAGTGTTAACACCTAGCAGACTGATCATTAATAAGATATAATTATATATAATAATGGGCTTGTATAAATACTGCAAATAAAATGCTGGGGAAACCCAGGGCAATGGCAAGCAAGAGTCCCAGAGACATAAGACTAATGTAGACAAGCAGATACTGATAAGCATGGTGTAGTGCATAGAAAAGATCTTGGGGCAGAGAACATCCATTTTTAAGTAAGCATGAAGCTTCATTAATTTTAAAAGATTCCCTGCAGACTTTACTGCTTTTTTTCTTCTACCTGAATATGTGGTTTGCTCTGTATAACAGAATTTGTGGAAAAAGAATAGAAACAGTAGGTAAGATTTTGACAGTAAATCTTCACAAGAAGAACCCTGAGAAAATAAAAAGCCACTTCTTCCAGGAGGAAAGAAATAGAAATAGGAAACTCAAATGGTGAGAAAAGGTACTAAGTTCTGGACATACCTTGCAATGCATGTCAAATTGTGAGCTGCACAGTGTAACCACGAGACAGAGTGGCTTAGGGAGTGGTTTTACCAGGATCTCTTAGGGTGTGTTTAGATGGCATAATGTGATTCCAGCACATTTCTCAGATGCCTGAGCATATTTATCCTGGCCACTCTATGCTAATCACCTGCGTATTTACTATAGGTCCTCAGCCCAAACTATAGATATGGTAACTCCAGCCTACACTTCTCTTGAAAGCAGACAAGATTTTTTTATAATAATATTGACATGCATGATGCCTAACTCTGACTGTAGTCAGCAAAATGTTCTAGAGACTAGTCAGCAAATATTCTTGAGACTGCATTCAGAAAATAAAAAATTCCCTTTGGGTTAGTATTCAAAGTTCAGCCTATGTTTTGGAAAGAAGGCAAAGAAAACAAAGGAAACGAAGAAAGCAAACAAGCAACCAGGAAAGAGGACAAGAAAGAAAAAAAAAAAAATTCCTTCAGGTGGGGAAAAAGAAGTGTTCTAGTCCCTTTCTGGCTCCTGTATTAATAATTTCATAATCAATCTCAAATATATAAACGTTTTGGAAGTTTATTGTTATTTCTGTCAGCCAGTAGCCTCCAGTTTTGACTATACTGCTCTGAAAAGGGAGTGAAATGCTCTTTTGGAGGTTCCCCAAAATACCTTACTTTCAGGCTTATTATCACAGTTACTCAGGACTGCATCCTTTTAATCCTCAGACTCTTCTGCAGTTTATCCATATACCACAGAGGTGTTGTACCTCAGAAATAAATCCTTGAGGATTTTCATCCAGAGATATCCCTCACAATATCAGATGTGGGGCAGCATCAGGGTGACTGAGAGGAGCAAGAACAGGACTACTACCCAGCACGGGGTCAGAAAGACCGAGACTGTCAGGTACAGACCCTGTTCTGGATAAACTTATTTTATTACTTACACACCTATTATGTATGCTGCTGATGACCTAAAGAAGGGCTTTTGGTTTTGTTGTTTTCATTTAGCTATTACAGATAGTCCAACATTCTAGATGTGGAAATACCATCATTCTTCAATTTCTCATGTGGGCACTGTTGTACTAAATACACTCAGACTGATGGTTTGAAGAGATTAGATATATCTATAGACATGTGTAAAGCTCTATACAGCCTTTCTACCCCTTCTTTACTGAGACAGTCATGTTGGTAGTAGACTGGCTGGCTATGACCTACCTCTTGGTTTCTCCCAAGTAAATATGTTATTTCTACGGTGTATTATGCATGGTTTTGTTAGCTTACTCTAGCCCAGAATTTCTCTCTTGCCTAGAGCCTTTGTCTGTGAACTTCCACTCCCCTACCCCCAATCAAAATGTCATCTCGATAAATGTTTACACTCCATATACAGAGAAAATTATGTCTTGGTTTGTGGTAGTATGTTTCAGTATGCAGACAGTGTCCCAAAGACGTGGTGTCTTCCAAAAGCATAAATACGTATTCTTTTCTTCCAACTCTGTCTGCTGGAATATCCACCTAGAAAAATGCCTGTTATCACATAAATAATTGCATTTCTCTTTGTTGACAATAGAAAATGTTCCCATTTTACATGCCTGTACACAGGGAGAGGATTTTAGATTAAATTTCCACCATTTATTTTCTTGTACTCTCTACTGCTTTACAGACTGATCGATCTATCTACCTATCTATTTACTCTTCTAGCTTTAAGGTAGAAGAAAATAGCTTTAGGGCAAACTCCCTGACACTTGTACCCTGTTTGAGAGCTTCTCCATTCACTGAAATATGTCTTTGGCATGTCCCGAGGAATGTTAGTCCTCCCTTCTTCCAACAAAACACCTTCTTTGGGAAACTAAGAACTTGACATACTTCTAACTGGTACTTCTTTTCACACCACTGTTAAAATAGTGTTGCAATTTACAGATTATTGTTTTTCCTACACATGAAAAGCAAATATATCCTGCAATAAAGGTGAACACTTACTTTTCACCACAATGCCTCCTGTTTTAATGCCAGTCTTTTCAGCAACATTACAGCTCAGGTATTAGTGTCTAGTGTAAAGTTAATAAATGGACTGCCTTAGGTAGACAGCCCTGGTGTCTTCTGCTACAGTGAAGTCCATGAGGAATGCCTGTGGTTGGTATCCTCTGAGCCAAAGTTTACATGTTTTCCTGCCCCTGAACTCTTTAGAAATATTTTGCCTTCTCTATCAAGTCCAGGCTACCAAATCACCATCTGGTCACTATAAAACTCATTGTGGGCTCAGATTTCATTTGGCTGGCAAATTCAAAACAGCCTTGTGGGTTAATTCTGGGTTTCATTAGTCTCTGTTAAAATTTTATTCTGAGTTCAGTGTGGCCCGGTCTCTCGTGAAGAGATCCACTGAAGTTTCCCCCCAAACAGCTCTTCAGCATTAGATCAAAGTCACAGTCTGTTCTACAGTTAAACTTTCCTTTGTCTGTCGAATACTAAAAACTCTTTTCCACTTAGTTCCAGTTTTGATTTTTGAATTCTATACACTTTAAATTTTTATACTACAATTTCACACCTACCCTTCTCCACTGGAATTAACTGAAAACAGTTAAATATAACAAGGATGCCCAGGCCTGATCTTGTGAGAAAAAAACTTTGGTTTTCATTGACTCCCTTTTCTTTGACCCTCTGCTTGCAGGTAGAGATTTAAGTATCATCTACACCTCTCCATATTTCCAAAGAATTTCCATTTCAGTGATCAGATACTCAGTTTTGCCATTAAGATTATTTCTCCCAATACGCTTGTCGTCCTTGTAGCATTTGATGTCCAGCCATCTTTGCTTCTTCCTCTGACCCAATTCAAATTTCTTCCTCATAAGAGGTGATATATTTCTACAGAGCTTCTCCCTCTGACTCCTGGTGTACGGAACCACAAAGCACTTTAAAGGTACAATTCCCAACCCAGTAACAATCACTTAAACCATGGTTTGAAGTTTACTCATTAACGTTCACTAATCCCACACTAGCTCATGTCAACACAGTATCTAAAGAACAAGGGTTAGCATCTGCAATATCACATCATGATTGTTACGTTTAGGACTTAAATGGGATTTTTAACACCTGAATTGTTACAGGGTAAAAGAGGCAGCCTTTGGGTGGCAGCCTTAGGAAGTAATCATGAGGCTGGCTGTCTATGAAATAAAAATAGTGTCAGACAACTTTTGTATATCCAGACAGAAGTCAATTTAAGTGAACAAACAGATTAAACATCATAGCCTTGCACAGGCCACAAGCAGGAGCACTGCTGCTTTATCACAACAGAAACAGGGAAGAAGAAGCCTTAGGAGTCAACTGATCCAAAACTGCTTTGGGCCATGTATTTGGAGCCAAAGTTACATGATGTCCCACTCCTGAACGGTGGTATTTTTGTGTGTTTGTTTGTTTAAACAAATAATTGCTAAATTTGAGCCCTACCAGAGAACAGCATGCGAAAGAACCCTCCCAAACCCAGCTCCAAAGGGCAGGCTAGATTTCAATCTATCACCATATCCCCAACAGTCAGTGATGTTCATGTAACACACTCCCTTTCTTCTAGTCTCTGTTTGATGTTTTCCAAGGTGCTCATAGCACTTGGATCCTTTCTGGAACCACAGGGTGTTTACTGTACCAACCACGGGAATACATTTCGTTATGAATTTCCCTGCCCATTTATAGAAAATATGTATACTGTCTGTTCTTGTAGTGTTAACAGGCTTCCTTAATAAATTAAAAAATAAATGTAGAAAAACAAAGCATTATCCTTCAATGACTTAATAAGATTTTGCATCATCATCGCCATTATTATTATTATTATTATTATTAAAGTATCCCAGCAACAGAATAATAAAATTACACTGATGTGAGCAATTCACACACCTTTGATTAAGAATGTGTCAGCACTTTCCCGCATGAATCCTTCTTTTTGGTGGAATGAGAAGGAGTGGGAAAGAGATAAAAATCGCCTGCTGTAATTCTTTGTGGGTTGCTCCCTGGCAGATGATGTTTTAACAGAGGAGCCGCTTCTTTATTAATGCAGCTTTACAGAATAAATTAACCTGAAACATTTATGATCCTGATTTTTAGGACTGTCTTTGCATTTAATTTGCAGGCCCCACTGACTGCCTGATGGATCAGTTAGTTTGCTACCTACTTGTCTGAGGACATGTTTACTGATGTCGTGTGTGAAGTTGTGGAAACCAGCATGCTTTAGATGTGTGATCAGGGTTCACACACAGCCTAGTTCGCTCATATGCATCCAAATCCAGGACAGAATAAATCCTTCAGAGCCAAGTCTGCCAGTTTAAAACACTGGTGCTCTAATGCAGGTATAACAAAAACCTGTATAGGTAGAAGTTAAAGTCTGGAGTGGGATCTGAGTTACACCATCCATTTTCAGGTGCCTGACTTATCTCCCCTGATGTCTAAGTAGTTAGTTGGCCCTAGTAGCATAGCTCAGACTCCTAGACTTCCTAATACAAGCAAGAACGAGATCAGACACCTCCCGAGGGCGATTCAGGTCTCCTAAGTGCTAAGCCAGGAGTTTTCTTGATCTCTTGGGTAGGAAATGGTTCCAATGAGGACAGGAGGAGGCAGACAAAAGCTTCATCCTCTGTGGCCTTAACCCAGGCCATGCAGCAAAAGCTCTTGAGCATCAAGGCCTCTTCTGAAAGTAGTGCCCTTCAAAACCAAAACAATAGCAAAATAGCTTGAAGAGGGGACCCCATCCACTTTTTACATGGCAGCCTAATTGTTAAAGTACACTTCTGGGAATGAAGTGTCCCAGGCCCTCCTCAGCCTGAGGATTTTCAAGCCTTTGTCTCCCACCTCTCCAATGCATGGTCTAACCACCAGCCTTCAAAACAGGCCACATGATGACTTCTTGCACATCTCCTGTTCACATTGACCCAGTTGGCACATCCAAAATGGTAACATGAAAAGAGTAAGCAAGAAAGAGTGTGACCCTGCAGCCATGTGGGTAAAGCATGCTACTGGAAGAAGAAAAACATGATTTGGGGTCATTATGTTCTGGCTCACCTATATATTTTCTACTGGATAGACTGTCAATAAAACCCATGAGTAATCTGGGCTGTGAGTCAGAGCTAGTCTTGTTGATTGACAAACCCAGTTTACTGCTTATGGAATAAGATATATTGCAAGGCAAGTAAGGGTACCAGTGGCTTGTCTTTTAGCATTTAGTATTTATATTAACTCCTAGTGGTAACAGACAAAAAGCCTATGTCTATGCCAGTAAATTAAACAGTCCCATGGAGCATTGCAGGACACCAGAAGTCCATCATCTCTACTGTTTAATTGTGGAACGGTTCATGGCACATTTCTGGCCTGTGACAAGTAACACATTCCTAAACAATTCTCCTGGAGTTAGCACTGCCCACTGCCAGCCTGGATGAAGCCACCCTCTCTTTTAGAGAGCAAAAGAGTTTAATAACAGTGAATCCATGCCAGAAAAGGGCTGTGGGCTTGGTTTTAGTGCTAGAGGTATTTCCAGTAGGAGTTTCAGTGTGCAAGGTGCTGTACGAACAATTAAGAGATTGTCTCTGAAGAGAAAGAGACTCTGTCCTAAACAGTCTCCAGTTCAGCTGTGTGCTGGTACTTCTTAACTTACAAGGCTCTACAAAATAAATTACACATGCTGAATTTCAGCAATACTTTGTGCCTGTGAAGCAGTTGTGCAGTGGCAAGAGCTGATGAAAAAGAGACCAATGCAACATGTCAGTTCAAAAGGAAAAGGGTGAAAATTCCAGATAAACAGAGATTGCCTCAGAAGAGCACAATTCCAGAGGCTGCCCCACATGCAATGCTGCCAGTAAGGATGGACAGCTTAAAACCACAGTCTGAATTACTCTTCTGTACTGAGCAGTGTGATTATTGTATATGCAACAGAGCTTGTGGGCAACACAGAGGAATCCTGGAAGTATTTTAAGCAGTGGTTTTCACAGTTTATGGCTGTGACAGATACAGAGCTAATGAACAACACA
Source organism: Strix aluco (assembly GCF_031877795.1). Taxonomy (NCBI): domain Eukaryota; kingdom Metazoa; phylum Chordata; class Aves; order Strigiformes; family Strigidae; genus Strix; species Strix aluco. Next base: position 11,223,601 of record NC_133931.1, on the reverse strand, counting down.
GGGAAAGTGACCTTGTTAACTCTTTCATAGATCCTTATCCAAGATCTTTTTGGCAGAGAGGAGACTTTTCCCTAAGCCTTTGTGTAGATTTGAGGTGAGCAAAGTTCTCAGGGGTAACAACAACAAAAATTACTTATTTTTAATTTGTATATAGGAAGGAAAACTTTGACACATACTCAAAGACCAGGAGTGGAGTCTCAGTATGGAACAGCAGCCAGTAGTTTCAAAAATCAACTGGGTACCTACACACCTACTTTGGCAACTAAATACACATCCTGATTTTCAAGAGGGGTCCCACTGGCCTACAGGGGCAAACTGATTTACAGAGCAGATGACTTAGTCCACCATGGTTTCCTAAAGGAGATCTGGGGGTGTCAAGGAATCCCAGAGCTCAGAAACTGCAGGCAGAAACACTCAGCTTGCAAGTGATAAAGCACAGTACAATTCCTCCCAAGAGAGGATCACTGAGGCATTAGACAAAAATAATTGGATATACAAGTGGAAGTAGAGAGGAGAAGAAGGAGCACAGGGCATGGGAGCTGGTAAGGAAGGCTGCATGAGCTGTAAGGGGACTGCAAAACTCTAAGAGCCACAGTGTTGGATTACTTGACCCAGACATCAGAGGTGTCTTAAATCTAGTTTCTAGAATGTAGCCTGCTACATGTTATGTTTGAATAGAGAGCATGATATGTAACTGTTGTATTCCTCCAAACGGCATAAAATGTAAAGCAGAAAGCACACAACAATACAGGTGTTTTTCACATTAGCTTGTAATTTTAGTCTCAGTCTAGTAACTAACGAACAGGTCAATCTCTCATTTTCAACATCCATTAATAGCTCCAATATAGTATTTTCATCTGAAAAGCAACAGCTTCCAGCAACAGACATTGGTCTGCCCTATTTAATATCAGCAGCAAGGGTAGAAAAAGTTAATGGATTTGAAACTGCCGTTCTGAATGTGGCAGACCGTGCCCAGGATACCTCCCTAAATGAAAAAGATGAATGTCCTGAAGCATATAATAGACTCACTTCCCATGCCGGGAAGATGCAATCTTCACTCAAAGAGGAAGAGGATTTTGTTTTCTTTGTTATTGTTCCAAGTGACATAGTAACATCTACCTGAATGCAGACAGTAATTGCGACTGATACATATCAGGATAAGTAACATTATACAACAGGATTTGACATAGCACATAGGGAACACAGTCATGTTGTTAAGAGCTGGGTGGTTACCAAAAATGCATACAATAATTTAGGGTCAGGATCCTTGTCTGGCTGTGTGTCCTTCCAGATAACTGTGTTACAGAACAGTTAGTTGCACTCAGAATTGTGGAGACTGTAGACTTTTTAATTCAAAAGCTGATCTTAAAAGTTTTGCACAGTTGTCTCATTAACCCAAATCATATTTGCCTGTGTAATTGCTTAATAAAATCAAATAACTAAACATCACTGGGAGGAGGGGTGTTGTACAACTAAGATGTCTTGTTCTACCTGAAACAAAACTTTTTACTTCATTTTACTAATATTTTACTTACATTTTATTTCATGTTTGTAGTTTTCCATTTTTTTCCAATTTTCTAATTTTAATTTCTTTTAAATTGAAAAATTCAAAGGTTTCAATTTTCTCTAAATCTTTGTTTTCTTATTCATTTGAAACTAATACACATATTTAATTTTAATTTGAAAATAATTTCTGTAACTCTACAGCAAACTATATTTTTTCAAGACAGATCCACAAGCCATCCTATGCAGCCCTGTCCATGGCCCTGAGGGCTCTGGAGATGGCACAGTCTCACAGCGCATGAGATAGCTGGAAGGTGGGAAGGATTTAGAGCAGCTGGTAGCTCCCTGTTGCTGCCTAGACCATGAAGAAACAACCCCCGTGTGTCATCATGGCATGCTGCAGCCATCACGCTTGCTCTCCCTACATGTAGGGCAGCTGGCCAAACTCATCCCCATTGCAGTGTTTGGGCAAATTCCCCTTTCTGAGGAAAGAGCGTGATGATACATGTTTGTTCCCTCTCCTGGCAGTCCTTGTTATAAATGCCTACATTTCGCAATGAGTTCTGAATTATCTTCTAAAATTATACATGGCATCTCTCATCTGGCACTGATGTCAGAGTGACATATGTTTACCACGGGAACCCGAAGAACACTCTGAACTTCTACAAGGGGAAAAATCAGCTTATTTCACTTTTAATGTCAAACCTGCAGCAGTGCGAGTTCTGCAGGTGCCAGCCAGACAAAACAGCTGCTGATCTGTCTCCTGCAGCCTTGAATGCAGCTCCCCAAGCTTCACCAGGACCTGATCACCTGGGGCAATCCAAGGAGGATCCAAATCTCAGAAGGCTTTCTTTGCAGTCCGTCATTCAGCCCACCTACTGTCTGAAACTCCCTGGGGAGTGAGGAGGCGAGCCCAGACATTCCTGTGTTTCTTCCTCCTGTCACTCTTCCTGAACCAGTGGGGAAATATTGCTAAAAATCTCAAATATATATCAGTGCTCAGCTACAATATTTTTAGCCCAGTTATCACAAGCCAAAAGCAAAGAGGACTTCAGTAGTCTCCACATAGAATCAGCATCCTTTGAAATAAAACATTAAAAAAAAACATAGGTAGTAATTTTGGTATTTCACAGCCATTTCAGTCACCTGTTCTGCATTAATTTTTTATGTCAACTAGTTAGAAGTAGATAGTCCTGACAGACAGTGATGGTTCCTGAGACAAACTGGTCCCTCGAGTATTTCCTGCATTGGTCTGTGATTCTGTCTGACTTCTGGTACATTCAAAAGACTTAAATGAATGAGGAAAATGATGTTTTGGCATTTTCTTTTAACCTATTTCCTTGAAACAATAATTTTTTTCAAGGGCAGGGACAGACCCCTTTGTTCTGTGTTTATGCAGCACCTGTTTCAGTGGTGCTACACACATGAGATGGCTCCACTTACTAATGGCTTTATTCACTATTTGAGCTTGTTAAAGTCATCATCTTTCAGTGAATTTAACATATCTTGATACAGACTACACTGTTCTATTATCATTTACTACTCCACCCATGCAATAATAGTATATCATCTCATTTAAATAGGACTTTCTCAACCAAAGAGTGCCAACATTTTAATGCAGAAATAGGGAATTAACCACATGAGGGAAAAAACAAGGTTTAAAGCACCAAAAGATCATTATAGATAATTTTAGGAGTGCCAGAAGTGAAGAACATCATAATATTAGTAGGTAGAGACACTCACACTTTCATGTTATGCAGTCACTCATGTAGAAACAAATATGTACCTAAATATAGTAAATAATCCTTGAGTAGGTTCCCAGTTCTGCAAGCTAACAAACACCTACAGCTCCTTACATTCACAAGTTACATATATTTCTGTTCCTCACCAGAACTGACATGTTACATTCAAAATCATGAAGAAAAAGGAAGAAAATAATACAACAAAATTCTATTTTATTCTATTCATGTCACAGGTCTTCTCTGGACTAATTCCTGCTTGGGGTCCAGTCATGGAAGTAGAGCTGCTCACAGCTGGTTTAAATATGCTTTTCTATTATTTGCAAATCCCTTAAAAGTTCCCAGGAGTCTTTCCCTAGGTAGAAGAAATTCAGACCTACTGCTAGATCAGCTTTTCTGCAATGTTTTTGAAGCAGCCCATGTACCTGCAGCAGTCCTCCAACCACAGGCTGAAAACCAATAAGCTGGATCATATCTCCTATTTTAATTAAAAGCTTCCTAATGATGGTCAATCCACAATAATCTTAGGAAGTTGTTCTCTCATTGAATTACCATTACTATTAAAAATGTGTCCATTATTTTCAGTCCAAATTTGGCTAGCTTCAACATTTAAGCTTCAAATCTCATTAAATATTTGCATACTGGATTGAAAAGCTCTCTGTGTTCAAATAACTGCTCCCCATGTTGGTCACCATAGTATATATGTGATCAAATCATACTGTAACATTCCATGTATGAAAAGATAAAGTGTGCAAGACATAAAATGTGCTCAGTATCCACTGATCTCCCATTTTTAAAAGAGGTTTTCAAAAAATCTGAAGACAAATCCATCAATACCCTCACTGAGTCCTGTGCTCCATTGCTTGGTAATTTGCCAAAAATGTGTTAACATACCTGCTCCCATATGAGCAATAACTCCTGTGATGGGAGTGTTTGAAATGTCCTGACAGGAAAGCTTGAACTGTGGCCAAAGGAAGCTTTCACTTCCAAAAGGCTGGGATTCGTGAGCTCCTGTGGTGGATTTAGTCACACACAGTGAGACGTTCAGACTTGTCACCCATCAGATAATGAAAGCAAATGAGGAGTTCCAATCAGTGTTGAGGCCAACCACCAAAATTTGGAGAAGCATCTGAACTCCCCCTAAATTTCTGATGGGACTGGACGCAGGGGGTAGGTCCGCATCAAGGGTGTCAACTGGAAACCCATTTCTAAGTTGGATCTCATTTTTTCAAGATACCAGGAAATGCAAATAGTCATAAAACAAAGCAATGTGATTTTTGTTACGGTCAACATTTGCATAACACAGTTACACATGTCTGTGTGTATGGGTGTATAGCAAGCACATCTAATAGTCTGTAATTATGCCTTGGAAAATACACACACCAAGGGATTTCCAAAGAGTCTGACCTGGCAGAAAATGCAATCCCAGGAAATCCGCAGCAGTTTGCTGAGATGATCCCAACATACACTGGAGCTGCATGGCTAAGAACGGGGTCAGTCAGCTAAATCAGATGGGACTCTGCTTTTTCCCTGATTGAACATGTGTGCAATAACCTCTTGGCACAAGTACAAATTTTAAATTTGGTTTCCTCAGATATGCCCATATGCAACGTTGACATTGGCTTTCAAATATATCTCTGCCAGTAAAAATCAACTGCTTAAAATGTTCCTGGAAGGTAAACATAAAGTGAGACAATCCTTAAACAAAAGGAAATTGATTAAAAAACTGGACCTGGCAATGCCTACCTTTATATAAAATGCTCTCACAAATTTCAAAATTTTATTTGGTCTCTTGAAGTTTTTTAAGCTTTTTAGTGTGAAAAGAAAAGGCAATTCTCTATTTATATGTGACTATATTATGTTTTTAAAGCATGATAATAGCCATTTAATAAAGCTGTAGTAAAATATTCTGCCACTGAGGTGGCTCCTCTGTAAATGCCTATCACTACTGACTTCAATTCTGCCTCTGCATAAGTCCTTGGGTCATACAAGAACTTAAAAATATAAAGAATTAGTCACTGTCTGCTGATACTGTACAAGGATCTCAATTAGAATAAGGAAAACAGTATTACCCTTGAATCTGTGTTTTTTGATTTCTTACTCCATTTAAGAGCTTTGATGTAGAATCACTCCTGAACCCATTCTGCTCCCTAAGTTACCTCCATACTGCTTTCTCTCATGCTTTCCAGACAGCCAGGTTTTACTTCCATCAGGACATTTTGTGATTTCTCAAGTCTTCTTCAATTTGACAGGATTTTATTTGGGTTTGTTGGGAGTTTTCTCCTGATCCTTTATTTATGATGTTTCATCCCAGATACAAGGGAATTTGCTGTAATGCAATAGATGATAGACACTTTATGGATTCCTCTACTTTTGAGAATAAGTGGCTATTTTGAATGAAATATTTCACCCTGAAAATTATAGGTATTAAGATCTCTCTATGGTAGGTAAACTCAGTGACTGGTAGAGGAAGCAAGGAACTCGTCCTACTCTTGGAAGTGCAGCAATGTTGCAGCAAACGTTTGTCAATACGGGACTACGGAGAGAGAAACACATACACACAAACCATCCCACAGTTAGTGATGTGCCTGATGTAGGAGGGAGACCTCAGCTCTCTGAAGGATGGCGTGTTAGGCGGGAGGCTGGAGACCAGTGATTTGATCCAGGGCAGCAGCTGTCTTCATTATCTGTGGGCTCCTCCCTTACTGCAACTGGCTGTGAGGCAGTCACAACTTCCGCATGCCAAAATGATTGATGAGACAAGACCTCATCTCCCTTTCCCTGTACAAATGGGTTTAAGCAATTCAGAGTGCCATCAGCTAATGAGGAGAGAATAACAGCTTTGAACCATTAAATGAAAATATTATGGCTGACTTTATAATATCTGAGTTTCGAGGAGAAAAAAGCCAAATGTAATCATCATTGGTGTACTGCACTTGTCTTGGAAACATCACATTTCTGTTCACCAGAAATTGCCTCTCTTTTTCTTCTTTTCCAGGATAGACAGACTACAAAACATTTTTCCAACACTCTACACATTACAGACAGACAGATTTTTCCAGATTGCCCTCACAAGGACTACTGAGACCCCCTTATTTTGCAGTTTAATTCTGTCACCTGTACCATCACTCTCTGCTTTTTGTTCTCCCCCAGCTTTTCAGTGTTGTCAAACTTCTGGATGAGTCTGCAAAGTCTACCCGTCTGATGAAGACTGAGCTACTTACATTATTTTTATGTTTAAGCTCATTCAATTTGCACAGAACAGTGATTGTGGAAATAAGCATCTTTTTGTTTAATGAGTTGACATTAGGCCTTTATATATTTAGATGCTATGTGTTTAAATATAATGAAAGAGGAGTGTATCTTGATAGACTATCTTGATTTCTTCAGGGATAGGGGGCTCTGAAAGATTAATTTGATACAAAGTACAACATTCATTACAGAATGAACTGCACCTTTTCAGACTTTGGCTTGGCAGTGTTGGAGGAATTTATTTACTTTCACTTGTAATCTTTATTATATGTCTAAGACATCTAGGACTGAATGCCAGTTCCTTCCCTTGACAGCTGCATGGGAATAGTTAAATGTACTAGAAAATACAGAGAAATACATACACAAATACATAGCAAATAAAAGGAGCAACAGTTGTTTACACTGCTAATGTAGTCTCTTACTTCATGATGTCATGAAGTGACATGCGGCTTCACTCACTGTGTTTCTCTCATTGTGGAGTTAATCGTTACTACTATGGGCCTTGTGTATTGACAATACCTTTAGCTGATTAGCATGTAAACCAAAGAGCATTTATTGTTGTTATTGCAAAGTCTATTTTTTTGGTACTAGACACCTTCTCTGCAAGCTCAGGTAAGTTTCAGTATGAGGATGAATTCCCAGAGTTGGGGGCACAGCACCAGACGAAAATACGCAAAAAACTTTGGCTTGTATGCTACACTTGGCACTCAGCCAGAAGTAGAAGAAGCCATTTGCAAAGAAGGTAGCCCATTGCCTGGAAAGGTTTGTTAGCACATTTCAAGTCGGCATGAAGCTCTGATTCACCTTCATTAGCTTGTGCCCAGAGGGGAACTCAGCATTGTTGAGCTGCAGTGGTGTTATCCATGTAGGGATATATGTCTACATTGCACAAAGGTGTGACTTGCCAGACTAGAAACCACAGGCTATGACAGGCCAAACTCTCAGGTTATATCTCATTCTAACCAAAAGTATGATGGAAGTGCATGCAGACATACCCAACTGAGCTTTCAACACTTTTATCTGCCTTCAGAATAAGATCCAGCCCAAGTTCTGTGAGATTAGGATAGACCTTCCCTCCAAAGTCTCAAGAGCAAGACTTTTCTGTAAAATTTACAGTGGGAGGTGCAATACCTCTTTCCTGGAAAGTCTCCAGCCAAAATTTGCAGACTCAAAAGATTAAAGATCACAGATAGGCTCATGGATGCAAATATGAACCTCTCAAAAATGTGATGCTGCTTCTAATAAATTCAGACTCACCTCTAGTTCAGATGAAAGCTTCCCCTTAGGGTGTTTATTCAAATTAAGTTCCAGTGACAGTTATCCAATGTCATAAGAGTTTTGCATTTACCTTTTATATTAAAAAAAGAGCAAATATCCTTTTTGCATATACCTTTTATGTTAGAAAAGATCTTCAGGATAACAGTGCTAACCATTGCAGCACCAGTTTAAGGCCCAGCTGAGAGCCTAAATACAAACACAGCAGAGTTGTAGCCTTTTGAAAATCAATGACAATGTAAACAGACAAGGCACACATAATTGTGGGAGGAGAGCATTTGCAAAGATGTTACCTACAGGGCTATATTGGACAAGTCAGGAACAGAGACAGTAAGACTCTAAGAACAAAATCCATTGAAGTCAAAGAGTTTTACCATGGAGTTCAATAAAGTCAGGATTTCAGCCCAGATGAATCTAAAAAAGATGGAGTGTCCAGTATTTACTCTACTCTTTCAAAGCTTGAGAGTGTAATGTTTTTATAATTTATTTGTTCTTCATGCTTGAGTAGTTAAAGGCAAAATAGAAGATATGTCAGCAGGTGACACTAAAAGAGACAGCAAGGTAGTTGGTGTGTACCAATGGGTGCAAGTCAGTGTATTTCTGTTGATTTCTGCTTTGTTACTCACAACTACACCTTCCAAGAATCTCAGTCAACAAGTCCATAACACCAGCAACTCTGTGTTCAGCATTATCAGCTTAAAATGATATAACTCTTTCATCTCCAAGAGCATTTAAGGGCCTTTTATCTTGCTATTTGTATTCGAAGTTTTAGGATTGATTTGAGCTATATTTTCAAGCTCATGTCTCTGTCCGTAAAGGTAGAAACCATCACAAAGCCTGAAACAGTATTTAGCAACATGAGATTCTTACCTCCTGCAGAATTTCAGCATTCTGGCCTCAAAGAGAAAATTAAAGTGTCACAAAGTAGAAAAAAAGGCAACTGCATTGGTGAGGCAAAGGAGTATAGGAAAGCAATAACAGCACTGGAAGCTCCTGCAATGACTAGAAATAGTGCAGGAAGATCACAGGTTTGTTTTTGGCACCAAGAACTATTCAGAAGTTCTCACCATAAAGAATGATGTCCTAAGGCTGAATCTGCTGCCCATGTGAGCAACTAAGGCCTTCTGACCAAACGCCATACCTGATTCTCTTTCTTTGTTGATATGTTTGCATTGGTTCAAGTTTTCCAAGAAAACTGGAAACAACATCACATACAATTTACAGATTTTTGTTTATCCTGCTTGCTCAGGGAAACAAGGCTTATATGAACTTTTTGAATGCATTTTGTCCAGCTTCACCCAAATCTGATAGCAAGATAGAGTTCTAAATGGAAACAACTTTTTACAAGAGGCCTGTATAAAACATGTAATGATGTTGCATGTAGCCTGGAAAGCCACTTTTTCAGCCCACCAACATCAGAGGGACATGTCATTTATTTCAGCTTGTTTCTTAAAGAAGGGTCAACTGCTCAGTCACCCATGCAGGTCTGGACCTTCTGCAACATCTGTTGTCTCTTACAGGTCAAACAAAAAAGAGAAGGAAGTATCATTGCTCAATCAAAAGGCTACTCCATTGGTCTGCTCTTCATGGAACTATTTGCTTAAATCACTATTTCCAAATATCTCTGGTGTTCGGCTTCACGTTTCATTTTAATGGTAGAGCATGTTCTTTCCCAACTATGCATTATACTCCTTCCTTGTAACTTCTGCCTTTGAGCTACTGTCTTCCATGTGTTACAGTCAGTAGAATGCTGAAATGTCCAACTGTGGGACATACAACGTTTCCCATAACTATCTGAGTTCACTTGCAGTGTGAAGGAGAAAAATGAACATCTCCATGAGCTTTCTGAGACCTAAGATACATAGACAATAGAAAAGATCATCACATGAGGTGGAGTATTTGTCTATTCAGAGATCACTGTATTCTGTAGTGCAGCAATTTCAGTCAGGATCAGGTGCCCCAGGCTATGTGGTTGCTGTGTAAAAAAGCAACTCCACACCTTATGAAGGCATGTAACCCTGTATGACAAATGGGAAATTATTACACAATAATTATATGCCCTTGCAAGACCTGATTGCTGGTACCTATCATTCAAAAATATATCTTCCAAGATTGCTATCAGGTGGCTCACAATGGAACAGTCTCTCAACTTGTGCCCTCCTTTTAAAACCTGCAATGTGATAATTTTCACTGGTCCTTCTCCATGGACTTTCTCTGAAGGATCTCAAAGCACCTGCAGAACACCCTAGTGCCTGCAAACTGACTATGAACAGGATGCAAAGATGACCACAGCTGAGGCTTCAGAGAACTACCTCTGTACCTTCTCTTTCCTCTCTAACATTGAAATAATACTTCTATTTGAGGTCTCTTAGCTAGGTCTGCCCTTCAGGAAGAGAAATATCTCTTATTACACTGCATTTCTAGTACCTAGCACAATAGTGTCCTAAACTCAACCATACATACAGTCCTTAATTGTGCTATGGATGAGGAATAGTAACAACCTCACTGCCATTTGGAGCTGCACCTATTTATGTCAAAGGGGCTCATCATCACTAGCCGATTAAAATGGGTTGCTGTTAATCAGAGGCAATGAAGTTGTTGAGGGAGAAGTGCTGACATGGGGAAAGAAAGTGATTAAATATCATTAGCCATCTTTTATGATATCAGAACAGGTTCCCTGTCTGAGCCAGGTTAACTCCCACTTTCTCATTGATGCACTGGAGGGTATTTTCTGAAGGATTCAGACATATGGCTTTCATTCATTACAACTCTTCCTCCTTGTGTGAGCACTTCTCTTACCATTCTGATATATCTAGCCAAGACATGCAGAAGCAACTGGCACAATTTCCCCATGTACAATCTATTTCAAAATACTTGAAAGTACTTTGAATTCTTACTAATTTATTGGGTTTTTGGGAGGTTTGGCGGGGGGTTTTAATGAGCTGGGCTTAATCTGATCTTCCAAAGGTCAAGGAAGGAGTGACATTTGGGGCGTTTGCCATTATTACTTCACAGTATTTTATTAGAGAGATCTTTTAAGAAACATACGCTGCAGTTCAAAGGATCCAACTAGGGTCAGGGCTCTGTTGTGCTAGACACCATATACCCAGAGTAAAATACAACTCCCATCCTTTAAAAATGGCAATGTAGGACCAAAAAAAAAAAAAAAATCATGAGAGAGAAGAGACTCAGCACGATAAAGAGTATTCTGCAGTTATGCAGTACCTCAGAGGCCCAATCCAAACCAAATCCAGGTTTTGAACAAAACAGAGCTGTCTCAGTTCTCCCCATGTCCCATGATGGGATGGCTTTTCTCATACCAAAACCAACTTCATGACACTCATAGGTGACAGAGCAGGGAACAGCTGTGTTCCAACAAAGTGCCAGCCCAGCAGGGCTGGGGATATTGTCTTTGCAGGAGGGCCTCTGGGCAGACCACTCTCTTTTTCAGATTGTTACTTTAATAAAGAGTATTGTTTAGCCATCACATCTGTGCTTCTTGTTCTTGGTAGCTAACAACGCATAACCCAATTATTTTATACATAAGGATCTGAAGCTGTACATACACTATGTATTTAATGGAATAGGTGTTACATTTAACAGTCACATGTGACCCTTAAGTTCCTATTTGCATGGTCCCTACATTATTCATTTCTTTGCAATCTGTATCAGATCTTATGTTAAAAGAGCATGATGGTTGGGAGCAATAAAATCTCACCAAGGAGATCAAGTTAGCAGTAAATAAGAAGCCAAGACAGGAGCTGAAGGCAGTGATTAATTTTGGCAATGTAATGAAATGGCACTGAATTAAAGGAGCCTGTAAACACATTCTGAGATTTTTCCAGCCTCCCTGCCTTGTGTTTTCTTTTCTAATTTAGCAGAATATTTTCCAAATGCTGAGATATATTCTGCCAGTGTTAGAGTCCTCTTGGCTATTGTTATCAGAGGTTTTTTTATCGTTACTCATCAGATATTGGCATCTAATGAGTACTGTGAACACAAATGGACAAATCCTCACTGAAATCAGGTAAGTTTTAATAAAGTCAGAGGAGCTCTGCTGGTTTGCATCAGCTGATAATCAGAGACAATGAGTTCCCATGTACTTCAGATCATCAGGAAAATGTGGAAGCCCCTTCCAAACAGTTGCCTGGCCTAGCTACCTTCACATCACGATGTGGCATGATGTTATTTTCCTCATGCACAGCAAGTGGCTTTATAGAATGCAAATGAATCTTCCACATCCCCCCTTTAAGCACTGGGTTGTATGAAAGATCAAAATGTTAAGCATTAAAAAAGTCCACACTTCTCTCGTATAGGGTAAGAGTCCACTCTTACACAAGGTTACAGTGTGTAAGGACACCAAAATTAAATCCAGAACAGCATAATTAATCTTTCACTGCACCCCATGCTGTACCAGGCAGCACCATTTTATTTTTATTTTTAGACAAGCCAGTACTCAAATAATAGATGCTAAAAGAAGTGCTGGAATGTGAACTCCCTGTACAACCTCTACCTTTGTGCTCTGTCTTCAAGCTTTCTACCAGCTCAGCCATGATGCCTTTAAAACCCTCTGTCCCACTAGGCAGAGAGATTGACTTATTGCTCCTATGAATTGTACACATGTGTTAGCATATGTGAAAACATGCCCTCGCCACTATTAATTCATCTGCCCTCGCATGTTCCACTCCTGCTTCACCTACTCACTTTTCAGATTGAAAGTTCTTTGGGGGAAGGGAAAAGATTATCTCCCAGGGCCAGATTGATGGGGGAAGGAGCCAAAAGATGCTGCAGCCCCACCCCAGACTGCTTGGGGGAGGGACCACATCTATTCTAGACTTGTGGCTGAAAAGTACTCCCACCCTCCCAATCTAACCCTTCTATCTTAAATGTCTGTATGGCCTTTCTAATGATGGAGATGTGGCATCAGATGTTAACACTTATATTTTTTTTCTTTTTTTCTTTTTTTTATAAGAGTATTTAGTAGCCAGAAATAATTACAGTGATGGTTCTGAAAATATTTATAGTTCTAGCTATAGCCTACGCTGCTACAGTGGATTTTTTATGACACTTCCTTAGCTAAGCCAAAGATTTGTGAGAGTATTATGGCCCTTGACCAAGCAGGCATCATCCTGGGTTTGTGGGGGTTTTTTGTTACATACTGTTGAGAGTCATCCCTTACAATAGCAAGGGAATACAACAACCACAGCAGTCATGATGATGCTTTTTGGTAAAACAGTAGTCATTTCATAGGTGTCACTGCTGGATGAAAAACACATTTAAAATCTCTGAAAGATCTCTCATTTATTTTCAGTAGCTGGGATTCTTCAAGATGCAGCATGGGCATTTGGGTCTGAATCTTTCATCAGCAGACCTATGCCATCACACTTGGGACTCTCCTCACAAATAGTCATCAGGAGGATCATGCCTTACCATACAGCTAGGGAAAATGCTCACAGAGAACATTAAAACAGTCAGATCACATCAGACCAGACACATATTGGCAGCAATGACCAGCACCAAAGATGGTCCATAAATTCTTCCACATCCTGACAACTTATTCTCCTTACACACCCTGGTTTCCCTGAAAGCATTTTGGTGCACCAGGGAAATCATTCAAGCCGTCTTTGGTAGAGCCAGCATGGCACAGGCCTGTTGTGAAATGTATGCCACAGAACACAAAACTCCAGTAACACTTCTTACCTCCTAACTATACAAGCTTAAAATTCAGACATGATTTGCCAACAGTTACAATAAAATCCTCTCAGATTTTGAAATCGTTTCTACCTACTACCTAGCACTGTCAGTTCTGTTTGTGCTGGAATTTCCATAGGTTTGTGTTTTTGTTCTCTTGAGTGAAATTTGGAGTTTTGATTCAGTTTGGTAACATAAAAATGAGTATTTGAGTTAAATAAACCCCTCAAGGTGCAAATTCAAAATCAAGTTAACATGACATAATAAGTTTCCAAGTGTCAGCTGAACCACAGTAACTGCCCACATATTCAATCACAGCCTTGGGCAAAGGTGCAGCAACTTATTAAAACAGAAGAACTTGAACTACATAGTCTGAGCCCACAGTAAACCTTCAGAGGCAAACAACAGTGTGAGACAAGAGTATCAGCTCAAACCCCCGAGTGATTAGTCAGTGGAGGTACACAGGATTTTAACAGAGAAATCACATCCCCTCCAGCCTTTTCCATTATTATTATTTTTCCCAGAAGAGGATTATATTAGGGTGGATTGAAAAATGGGACATAGAACCACAAACATATTATTTTTACCATCATCATTAATATTACCTCATAGTCACCTACATCTATAGACACTACTGTATATGCTGTACATAAATAAACAAAAAAAAAAATCCCCAAAGTCCTTCCTCTGAACCACTTAGAGTTTAACATGAAGAACATCAACCAACCCCAATCTGCACCTTTTCTGGCAAGCACTGCAGAAAGCTGTAACAGAAAAAGGAAGGGGAAAACAGAAAGTATTAACAAATCTGCTGAAATCCAGCACCACTCTCCTCTCTGTATTTGAGACCCTCCTGATCAAGCCAGACCAGCTGCAAACAAGCACAGCACAGAGATGGCTCTCTGGAAGGTTTGGAGGGGGACCTTTTGGTGCACAGTGATGAGAAGGTGAGGGTAGGGAGTCTGTATTACCACACCTTTGTTACTCAAAACATCTGCTTTGACACTGGAGGCTATCGTGTCCTGTGGGATGCAGAGGAGAAAGATGAAGGGGTGCCTGGGACTTCTGCCATTAGAGTTTGGGAAATAATTTAGAAATAAAATTATTTAATTAGTCATGTCTACTTCATCATTTTTCAGCATGCCTCCTGTCCTCTGACTTGCAATGAATTAGAGCAGCATCTAGAAGCGACCCCTGGGTCCGAAACCTAGAAGAACTGGTCCCTGAGCAAACAACACTCCTTCCCATAGAGTTTGCACCCAAAAGGGAAGTTTTAGTGATGTTCAGATTGGAAGATAGAAAGATTGACATGCTCAAGTCATTCAATGACTTGTCTCATAGAAACTCAGGACACATCCAGGTCTGGCTCAGTCTCACAAGAGTCACAAGTGCTGTAACCCACAGATGCAGGCCCAGTGTTCAAGACAATTCAGTGTCCACATGGCCTCTTGCCTCAACAGTTCTTCAGCTACTCCTATCTGGTTTTTCTTACTATCTGAAATAGATGGATAAATCTACCTAATCTGTCTATTGTATTTTTAATGTACCCGTTACCAATGGATTTATTCTAGGCAATATGGTTTGGTTATCTATGTGCTAGTATCCAATCTAACATCTGGAGGCAAAAGTTTTATGAGTCTGAATAGAGCCAAGACTGAGTACATTGTGGTTTCACTCAACTCACTCTTTTCCTCTGGAATGTATTTGCGGTGACATTTCCCTTCTGATTATCATCATCAATGAAAGCCCTATTATTTAAACAACAGTTGTAAAAAAGATTGGAGTATAATTACTGAAGGTTACCACAGGACTATATGCAGGCAGCAAAAGGTGTCATGGCTTCTGCATCATTCCTTCTGAACCAAGCTTCCTATGCTGACCATGGGAACTCAGTCCCTGCATCCTTGGACACAGAGGAAGGGAAGATAACTTGCCTCAACAGGTCAGAGACTTCTGTTTTGGACAAGTTATTTGTCTTCAAAGGGATGTAGAGGAAGGTCCTTTGTCTACCTAGCTGGTCCTGGATATGACACAACTTGCATAGTTACAAATAGTCACTCATAAAACTTTCAAGTGTTGGCCTTGTACCCACTCAGGTTGTCAGACTTCTTTATTGTTCTAAAATCTGTAAATCCAGGGAGGCGTCTCTTCTTATCAAGCACATAAACCACTTCCACGGCCCGCTTTTGAGACCTACAGCAAAACCAAAGGAATTCATCTAGAAAAAGCAGATAGAATGGTATATGTAGAGTTCCTCTATCAAAGAGGGTGTGGAAACAGGGACTGCAGTTAGTACTATATACACAGACAGCTCCTGGGGTGATCTCCAGTACATTGCCTGCTTGAGGACAGCTGCGTTAAGCTTCTAACACCCAAGTGACAACTGGAACATGTTTACACAAAATCATAGTATTAGCCAAATAAGCCCCCTACCTCCTCCTCTTTCTCCTGTAACAAGAGAAGCCTGAAGTAGTGCCAATTTCTCCTTGAATTCATAACAGAAATAAAGCAGTTCTGAGGCTGAAATTTCTAGTAGTTGTGTTACTCTTCTGCTGGCAAATCATTACATGATAAGACATCAGGGATCATGTTTAGCCTAGCAGGGATTTCTTACATATTCCATTCCTTTTTCAGGACTTGAAATACTTCCATCAATCTGGCCCCAATATTGACACAGTCTTAAAACTTATTACACACCAATAATATATCTTTGCTTTGAGTGGTTGTCAATCTATCTGAGATGGAAGTGCAAGGCACTTGCACCTTAAATCACTTATCATGATATCCTTCAAAACAGAGGTGCTCTTACCCCTATCTTCTGAGAACTTTCTGCTTAGTCTTTTTTCATCTCCTTTTTTGTTGAATATAAAATCATGGGAGGGAGCTTTCAATGTGATTGTTTTCCACGGAGTTCAAAAATCCTGTAGATTCCACATCAAAGTCCCTGGCAAAGAGCAGATTGTACAATCAGATTAAATGATGTAAAGGTCCCTTATGGCTTTAATATCTGTATTTGTCAAAAATTGTCAACTGCAAGTTAAATATCATAACAACTGTTCAGGTGAAGGCTAAAAGTGAGCTTGTAGGTCATCAAGGTAGACAAGTCAAGGGTTTAAATAATTAACATCAATTGCAAATCCAGCCCAGAAGGTGGCCAACTGCATGACCTGGGAGAGAACAGCTCAGGTGATGTGCTGGCCCATCACTCTTTCTGTCTAAGAGTGAATTTAACCCAAAAAGTAGTCATCCAGTGTGAACAGTGTGCAAAATAAACAAGTTGTAGAGCAGTGTTTATGGTTAACAGAAATATACAAGCACACAAGAAAGCAGTTGCAGGCTAAATAATGAAAGGAAACACACATATAAAGTTTCTGCCTTGTTACTTTGAGTAGAGCTATATTTAAAACAACTGGTGACACTATTCATCATCAGGAAGAATCAGGAGATGGGCTAATGGAGGAAATTAATGTCCACAAGGCAAAGGCCAGTGGTTTCCTTTTGCTTAAGCACAGCTGAGAAAATATCATGATAATGTTATCTTTCATGCAAGCACACAGCTCAGAAAGTGACCACCTCTTTCTTCAGAAACCAGCTGCCCATGGAAGCTATCTGTCTGTCCGCAAGTTTTCCATGGATTCTTTCACCACAGCATTTAAGCACTTCCCTGTATAAATTAAGGATGCTTGAGTCAAGAATAATACTGACATTATCAAAAACAGTGACAAAAATATGTTTTTCAACTAAAGAAATTAAACCTGTATAGAAATAGATACATTATTTTGATTTGTAGGAGTTAGAGGAGATTTCAGTTCTGTATGATGTTTTTGCTAAGTTTCATGATAGGCAGGTTTACCCCACTCAGAAAAAAGGCAGGTTTCCTTGAATGAGTCTCACACTCAAAGGATAAACATGCCAAAATAAGTCCTGCTAGAAGCAGCTACAACTGTCACAGGAATAGAGGAGACGTACAGCAGTTGCTACCAAAGCTATTTTGCCTAAAGATTTTAGGCGTAGGAAGATTATCTTTGAAGAAAACATTTTTCTTGGAAACAAACAGTCAAAATAAAGATAGCCATGAAAATAAAATTGCCTTTGACTGTGCTAATTTGCAAATGCTGGTAAAGAGAAATCTATTTTCAGGAAAGGGAGGTGACAAAAGAAGGGCATGGAAAACCTTTCATGTGAAAAGAGATTGAAATGAACACGTGCGTGAGAAAGGAAAAGAACAAAGGGCACTCAACTAAATTAAAAGGTAGGATATGCAAAACCACTCAGGGAACTACCTCTTTTCATACCATGTGCACTCAAACCGTGGGATCCAAGCTTGCAGGTTTTCCTTGAGACCTAAAACTCAAAGGCCCAATTTGATTGGACGTTTATATGAGTAACAGTAATAATTGGAATTACATAATATTGAAGAGTAGCAAATTTTGGAAAGGCTATTAAACGCCCTATTTTTGGGATGAAGCTAGTATCTTCTTTACGAGCAGAGAAGTTCTTTGTGCCTTCATTTGTGTGGCACGGGTCGAGAGTGCAGATTATTTCACATAGGCCTATTGCAAGGGTTTTTCATAGCTTCCTTGAGTATAAAGAATTTTGGGCTGACCACTACCTCTGTATTTTTTGGTTCAGCACTTCTGAAGCCATAACAGAAGTCATATTTTTTTCAAACCATCTTCTAATCCAAATTTATTTTGGTACTAAGCAGTTTTTGTTAATAAAATTTAAGAATGTTTCACAATGAGAAATCACTGCAATTCAAGAGAAATAAAATCAGTTTGAAAATACCACTCAAAAATGTTATTAAAAAGTCACATTTTCTTAGATCATTGTCTTCTGCAAGCTAGAGAAATGGAGGGAAACTGGAGACAGTTTGGCACCTCCCAACTCATGGGTTTTTTCCTGGGCTTCTTGCAGGCTGGAGAAATGATCTAGCAAAACCTTGCATCTGGTCCCAGATGTAAACACCTGCAACTCAGTCCATCTGTAAGGAACCTTAGAAGAGCTACATGAACTTAAAAATATGAAAACAATGCACAAATCAAGAACAGCAGTCATCTGCCCTGTGCCTGTACTAGGGGCAAAATAGATTACTTGTTGGTCATCTGATGACCAACAAATTGGGTAATTCATCATCCAATCTCCTACTAGCACTTATCTGTTGAAGAACTAACTTTCCTATGCCATATACAACCTCTCCAGACTGACTTGGAGATGACAACTGGGATGTCAAAGTTTAGCTTACTGGGATCCTGTAATTTCAGAGAGAGACAGCCTGTTGCTTGCTTGGTTGGTTGTTTTATAACTGAGAACATTGCACGGCTCTAGGAAAACCACTGTGTAAAACAGGGATTTGAACCGTGAAAAGTTAGGTCAGACTTTTAGAACCGGCATCTTTTGTGCCCAGTGATATTGACCATACATTGTTAAGCTTAGTTCAATAAAATCATAAGGAAGAAAACAGAAGAATACCTCTAGTGCTACAACTTTCTCCCTCATTGTTTCAAATTTTATTAGTGCAGAAGAAAGAATAGTTTCTCCATGCCTAAAACGTTAAGAAGCACCCTGTAACCTTGAGCCCATGCACCAAAACTGCTTTCACAATTCATTTGTTTTGAGGTCCAGTGCTTATTTACAAGAACCTTTTTAACCAGTTCACTTAGTATCAAAGACATACAATGAAACTAACATGTTTGTTAATGTTGGTTGAATCGTATCAGTTTTTCTGATCCTTATTGCCTAAACTGAATATAAATTAGTAGAATTCCACTGTAATTTTTTCTGCTTCATTTCTTACCCTGAGTTGGTACAAAGTTTTGGCATCCAGTAGAATACCATCTAACTATCCACAAAAAATAGCAGCTATGAATTGCACTATACAAAATAAACAAAAAGTTATTATTTCCTTTAATGAGATGTTACTATATATATATCTGTATTTGTGCATATGTGTAAACACAGGCTCACACACATTTGTATAACAATCTTACTTCGCAAAAAAAATTAACCATTTCCTTTTAGATGCTAAACAAAAAGGAGGCCAATCTGGTTAGCCACTACCTGTCAGACATGCAAGGGCTGGTTCCCACTTCTGTTCCTCAATTAAAACTGTGCACATGATCAGTCCTCTGATTATAAATGGGTCTTTTTGCATTTCCCCAGGCCAGCAATCCTTGCTCCCCCAACAGAGTATATGCAGCAGGTAAGCATGTTGCCACCAGCAGTGGAAAAGACTTTTTTCCTCTGTTTTATTTAGCCAGTAAACTCTTTGACTCCTTCATACAGTAGCAAAACACATCCCTGACCTGGCTGAGGCTCCTCAGCAGCACTGCAGTGCCAACAGGGGAGCCAAGACGTGAGCAGAACGGAACTGAACAGACATGGTATGTGCTGGGCTAAAAAAGACCAATGCCAACAGGACCCTCCCTCGACATTTAACTACCCATTTTGGTTGCATATCCTTTGAGGTAGGCAGGAATGGTTTTCCATGAGATCAGGAACATTTAAGGCATCTGGTGAATAATAATAACTTAGTAATTTCAGGAAACTTGTAACTTCTGGTTATTTTTTCCTCAGATTTGTTTTATTTCTTAAAAAGCAGGTATGTAAGATTAGTCCTACATCTAGTCTCTCTATATTATTCAAGAGAATATACCTCTGATATTTGCTCCTAGGTAATCATTATAATTCTCTGAACATTAAATGCCTTGGCTCAACCCAGTAATAAAATTAAATTCAGCATGTGTCACCAGAATATACTTTTAAAAATAAACAGGGTTGAATATTTAATGTACTCTTTACAGTAATTAATACTAATGGATTTAGAGATTTAACTATTAGTTTTGGACACCTTAAAAACATAGAAGCAGCTTCCTTTGAGCAAGAAAGAAAAAGGCAGCTATCATTATCTTTTTGGAATCACATGAGGTTTTGGCTTTCAAGTGCCAAAGAGGTTTTTGGAAATGGTTGGTCTCATGGCAGAGACCACAGGTTTGGAAACAGCTGGAGCTCTTCAAGATATGAAAGTCCCAACTGTTCATGACCCCATGTAGCCAGAGCTTCCACTCCACAGCAGAACCACCAGAAGGTGTGGGGTGAATGTCACCCTCGGCCAGCAGAATCAACTGAGACCCCGGTAGCAGTTCCCACTGAACTGAGCAAGTGCTTACCAAAGCAAGAAGTGCTTATGAACAGGGTATGGATGCAGAAGGAACAGTCACCTCCAGCCACACTAGCTACAAGCCCACAGGGACATTGCACTGTGCCCTACATCACTCACACATTTCTGAAAAGGATGTCCTAATGGCTTCTAGGAAATGGATTAAAGTGCTTCTTGATAACATTGTTTCTCTCATTTCAAAACTGTACCTGAGGCATGCATTACAGCTAATTATGGATGTGTGATGGTTTTGCTCTTTTACAGAAATCAGTTGTGCAACCAAACTTCTGTTTTGTTATTTGGAAGAAGCATTTGGCTGCTGTCACCAGATTACAGCTAATTTGTGTATGGTGAAGGTAATAAAAGTGTGATACAGAAGAGGTTTATGACGGAATTAATGTGGTGGAAAGGTGTGATGCACAATGGAAGCTGTTTCTTTTGCAGCCTTGTACAGATGCCAGTGTATAAATTCAGCTGCTAACATGATCTAATTTTAAATACAGTACACATGCTTTACCCCTTTCAACTTGTTTATTTGCTTTGGTTACATAAAATACATGTCATTAAGGCCACAATTGCTCTTAGTGATGTCAATTAAAGCATCAGCGTGTCATTGTCTGTCTTTTATTAACCAGGTATCAGACGTACTTGGCCAATTTGAGGGCCAGCTCCGAAAGCCCTACCTGTCTTCCTCACAGATCAGGAGATGGGTATGTACTGCCAGATGGACCGGACATCACTCCCAGTAGTAAAACTCAATGCAGTATTATGGACAATGTATTAGAGGAAGCCTGACTCAAGGAGATGTTTTATCAGGAGATGTGCACATCATGATTCCCAGATAATACATTTATTGGCAGCCATTTCTGCAAGGCTTAAGCTGAAAGACAGCATAGAAAGATTTGTAGGTACAAGAGAGGAAGAGAAAAATCAAACTAAACCAACATTAGAGGTGGTGTTTTTCAAGCATGTGAAGACCCTTTGTGAAGTCTGGATGCCTCAAACCAAAGAGATCTGTGTCTGCTTCATGGGACTTGCAGCCATGCCTGTTTAACACGATTCTTAGACGCACAGGTTGACTTGGAGTTATCTTTGGTGGCAGCTGGAAGGTAAAACAACATATCTGATTGCACAATGTAGCTGATGGAGGCTCATATCCCCTTGATCTGGCACATGGGCCGCGAAGGCTGTGATGAGCAGCTGGATGCTTGCCTTACTCTCACCAGGAACACCCATTTCTGCAGGGGACATCTGATGATGCTGCTTGTTAATACAGTACTCCTGTAATGAGTGGCAGGCACAGCAGTCATGAATGGTCATTCCTTACCTATCACCCTGAAAATGCTTATTTTTCTTTAAAAAAATGCAGCATTAGGCATATTTATTGTACATAACTTTTTAGGGGGGTGGGTTTAAGTAGTTTAAGACATGCTCTAATTTGAATCTATTTTCTATAAGAACTTGTGTTATATTTTTACTTGTTTTCTCCATCAGTTAGACTTGAGGTGAGGAAAACTTACAAATTCTGTTACTAAATTTCTCTGTTACAGAGATAAGTTCAGTGCTTAACTCAACTATGTCTCAACTGTGTGATCAACAAAGGCAACATCCAGGTCCTCTCATATCTAAAGGATATTTCATCTGTCAATGAAGGAAGAAAGGGAAAAAAAAAAAAAATTTAAAAAGCTGCCTCTTCGTCACTCCACCTGATTCATCGCCTTGGTGTACTATGCTTAATAATGACACCATTTTTTTAGAAATCAGCATTATTATTTTTTTGCCAAAACCTACTGACTTTTTTTTATTACACAGGCTTTACCTGCCCATTTTAAACATCTCTGCAGAGAGCAGATATCTGTTATAATTCACCATAACACCAGGTAATTCCTATTCAGAATATGTGATTTATAGCTAAGAGATCTGACAGCCTGCTGGACTAGGAAGAAGCCAAACTAAACTCAGCAGAGGTTGTTAACTTATGGGACCATATGCATCCCAGGGACCATTTTCTCCTCTATTTCGCCCTTTTTAGTTATTGCTTTTTTGCTGTGACTTGTCCTCTTTTTTACTGTAAGCTCCTTAAAGCAGGGATCAAGTCTGCCTGGTAGTTAACACAGTGCCTGACCCATCAACACCCAGCCTCCCCTTGAGTTTATTCAGTGTTATCAAAATCATGGAGCTGTAATACCACCCCCCACCATTCCAGTAGTGTATGTTATTACAAGCTTTCAAAATGCTTTAAAAAGTAACGCATGATGTTACTGAGGGGAGGAATGGGCCACAGAAAAGTGCCACAGACTGCCCAGTAGACTAGTGATAGAGTTGGGCTTACAATACACTGCTTCTCTAATGTGCGATAGTCATGGAGCCCTATTTGCCTCCTCTAAGATAAAGGCAGCGAATCATGCTGAAGACACTGAGAGTGCAAGAATCACTCCCTAGCAAGTCCACAGGCACTAAGGTGATTTGTTTCAGCAGCTGCCACCCATGACTGCTTTTGCTAGAGGTACTGAACAAGGTCATGTTCTCTACTCCTACAAGTAACTGTGATTCATCACAGGCATCAAAACACACTAACATTAAAAAAAAATCCAAAGCCTACATTTACATGTATTGCACTCATTGAACTGTGCTCACTTATTTGTGCACTGACCAAGCCCTTTTTTCCTGCAGTAGGCATGAGTGCAAAGGGACCATATAGCAGAGAAGGGTAGATTAGACTCAAGTCCAGCAGAGCAGTGCTCCAGCAGATGCTTTGAGTGCAGTGAAAATGAAAACTCTTTGCAAGACTAGACAAATTTACTAGAACCTTATTTTAGTAGACCACCAAAGCATCTATTCCAAAAATATTGGCCTGTCCTGTCTCAGTGCTCTGGAACGATACATCTCCAGTCCTTTTTTAAGAATTTGTAACATGTAGGTAGTTTTTCTTTGTTCTGTTCTGCTGTTTTCAATCAAACTCAAAATGCCCCATTTCTGAACAAAAACAAACAGAAAGTGTTTTAATTGACCTAAAAGGAAACTTTTGCAAAATTCCCCTGAGAAAATTTCAAAATACTCAGTTTTTACTCTTGTTTGGAATGAAACAAACCCTGTAGATCATTCCTGAAAAAATACCCTTTCTCAGCTGTACTACTGAGCACAGTGTACATCACTCCAGTTACGCAGGAGTCACTTCACACAGGACATGAATTCACACTTTGGCTTTCTGCATCTCTGCAGCCATCAGCAGAATTACAGCCACATGCGCACACAACACCAGGCAGCTGTTCAGAAGGGGAAAAAAATTACTGGTGTTTAACAGAAGAAATAAAATTGATAGACTATCAGAAGCCAGTCATAATTGCTTTGGATTAACACCTCTGCTTTCTCTCTAATCACCATTAGTGATTGCACTTGGTCCCAACTCCAGTCCTGTATCTCTCTGTAGGGTGGAGCTTCCAGCAAGCTGCCAGATTTCCCTCTTCCATAATGCTGGAAAACTAGGATGCAGGCAGTCCTCAGTGCTCTCCAATTGAGCAGAAACAAAGCTTGCATGCTTTGACTGGATCAGGACAGCCAGACAGTGACTTATTTTTCCTTGTATGTTATCTTTTGATCCTGGCAAATTAGCTTACATGCAATAGAGAATAATATTATCGGGAGATCATTCAATTTTGGCTACTGTAAGGTGTGGAAATCACACACTGTGTTAAAAGCTGCATAGTCAAAATGATCGTCAGAATTATTTTAAACAGATTAAGCTATTGCCGATCACTCATTCTCTCTGAATTGAACAAAGCTTTAGTAACTGTCTAAAAGAGCAAAAGACTTCAAAATCCTCCATCTTTTCCTTGAGTAACTTAAATGAAATCTGAGCTGGAAGATAAGGATGTTACAAAAAGACACCTCTTCGTATAAGCAGAAAAGACTTGAATGGGTTAAGCCATATCTGGCTGAGTCCCAACAGACATAAAAATCACCTGTGCCTGCTCTGAAATAAATCAGTGTCCTTTTCTGCTGCTGCCGTTGTCTGGAAATAATGCAAATGCAATGGGCCTGCAGTGACATTGTGCCGCACTCGAAGGATACACATAATAAATTGTCCCCTAATACTGTTAAAGAGACATTTTCGTCTTACTCAGTAGCTTTTGAGGTTGAACTGTGCTACTTACTAGTTGAGGACTGTGATATGGTGTCATGCCATTCTGCTCTATTATTCATTTAGCCTCTTATTGCTTATATGCACATTTGGTTCTGGAGTCTCAGAATGAGTGTTGCTGTTTATGCTCAATGATAGCGTGTTTGCAGGCACACAGAAAAAAAGCAGGGAGTTTTCTTCCCACTTTGTTGCTGTTGTTTTAATCATTTCTCTTCAATAGCAGCTGGAACAGATCGTAGATTCATATGATTTTGTTCTACTGCATTCATCACTGGGAAAAATGCATGGCTGTGTTAAAGGAGGACAGAAAGAATTTGTCTGCCCAGCGGGAAGCTATTGCTGTTCCATAATTGTTTGCTAAAAGGAAGCTGGAATAAAAATGGAGGTAAATGGGTATCTGTGTCAATCCAATCCATCAAAATGAGTTTAAACTGACTGGGGAGTCACAGCTTAGGAGCTGGATGTGAAAGCTGGCAGACCCAAGATGAAAGGAAATAATTAATTACTTACTTTAAATATTTTAAGTCTTAAAAATTGTATCTGATTGCATCAGCTTCTGCATACACAAAAAATTAGTAGAACTACCAGCAAGGAATTTCCTAATATCCAGGGAACAAAGTCAAGTGAACACAACCTTATAAGGAGAGTGATAAAAAAATGTAAACTACAGAGCATAGTTGTATTTGTTTTTTTAATTTAAGCATCATTAAATTCCCCAAATGCCCCGTCCTGTCCTAAAATTGCCCTCTATCTTGTACCAACTCAAGTAGGTAAACATTTGTATATCACTACAGATAAAGTTCCCTGCAGGAACTGATCCTGCTAGAAAATTAGGCAGTAAAAGGAAAAAAAGAAGAAAGAAAAAAACAAACAAAAACCCCAAATTACGTTCCTCTGGGCTGGCTGCCCAATTCTCTTTGTGCTTTTGCCAGAAGAGGATGGCATGGGACTGAGAACAAGTGCCTGTGCAGAGCAGATCCCTTAGTATTGCAACCCATTGCCCACTCAGCTCTCAGTATCCAGGATATTTTAAATGAATAAAAAGCCTGTCTTGGCACCTTTCTGCCTCATTTTCATGTGTGAACACAACAGACAAAACAGAGACAATGAAAACCACTGAACCAGAGTAGTAGCAGAAGGGATTTGGCTTCAGGCACCAGTGCTGTAAAACTTGTAAGCAATATGGTTAAACCCATTAGTCATCTTCTGTACATAAATGTTTCACAGGATAGGGAGCGATAGCTGAGTAAGGGCTAACACATCAGTGTTCCTCAGATGTAGCTACATTTTGGACTGAGATTCCTAGATCACAAAGCTAGAGGAAACCCACAGCAATCACTTAACCAGACTATTTTTACACCACAGACCACAGGACTTGCTTGGCTAATTCCTGCTTCAAGCCCCTTATTTAGGATTGAATGGTAATTTTTCAATCTGTGGCCCATGGACCTTAGAGAAATATGTCCATAGAGAGTACAAAACTTGCCATCAGAAAAGGGTTTTAAATACACTCTACAAATGTGTATCATTCCCCTTGGGAAATCCTCGGGGGTCTGCATATCAAAGACAACTGAAGACCACTTACTAGAGCACAAGTCTTTTAGAATATCTCCCAATATTGACCTGAAATTTTGCACTTCTACATCAAGGAGTCATTTAATGTTACCTTGTTTCTAATTGCCATATTTCTAGTCCAATTATACCTTGCTTCAACTGCCAGCTATTCGGTCCGCTATAACTTTGTCTGCCAAACTGAAGAACCCTCTATAATCATGTTTCTGCTCTCCAAGTAGGTACTCACAGACCAGAGAAATCACCCTCAATAAACTAATCAGGCTGCGCTCCTTGAATCTTTCACAATAAGGCATGTTTCATGTCTCTCCAAAGCTTCTCAGTTCTCTTCTTCGAGCACTTGTTAATTTCTCAATTGTTCTTGAAATACAGATCTGGACACAGTGTTGCTGTGGATGCTTCACCATTCAAGTACAGAGGTAACAGACGCTCTCAGCTTCATGATGAGACGTTGATATTCATATTTACAAGTCTGTATTAGCATTTCAGCTAAAGTGTCTGTAATTTATGTTCAGTTGATGATCTGATATGACCCACAAGTCTTTCCAAGACCTAAACTTTCTCAGGACAGGTCTCATGCTGCAGAAATTAACTACATTCTCTGCTCTTCATTGTACGACACAGTATCTGGAAGTTACACTCTTTGCTTCCACCCTTGTTACAAAGCCATTCCCATTAAGAACCCGTTCTGTCTTTAAGGTATAGTCATAGAAGCTATACAAAAGCTTCACATGTGCAACCTCTCCAGATACCTCCAGCACCATTCACTTCATGCTCTCTTCAGCATTGCAAACACCTAACATATCCCAGTATTTCTGGGAACAATTTATATGTTATATAAAATGTAGACCAGAGGTACTGATGTACTGTGGGTAGACCTGATGTAATTATACAGAAAGAATCTCCTAATTTTTATAAAATGTGTATTTCCTTCAGAACTCCAACCAACCTTGATTTTACCAATAAAATCTGGTAAATAAGAAAATTATCAATATTATACATGGTTACTTGGGGAAAAAAAAAAAAAAAAAAAAAAAAAAACCAAAAAACAATCTTTTTGCTCATACTTATCAAAGATATTCATATTTACAAAATTATCAGACTTTGGAAATTCTCTTACTTCTCACATGGCTTTACCTGTATGCCCTTGAGACGCAAGACATGAAAGAAACCCCAACTCTGCTCTTTGTGTTTTTTCCTGTATAAAGGAAGCAGCAATAATAGCATGATAGCTTATGTCTCCCAAGGTCCACAAAAATTTAGCCTGTGGCTCAGGGCAGGATCTTCTGATAATGTTTCATTTTTATTTTGATAGTACTGAGGAATGACATGGGCCACACGCTTCACAGACTTGCAAAAACATCTTCCTTATGTACTGTAATTCTGCAATGTGTGATCCTTGCTCACTTGTTCTTAGAATAAACTGGTTATTTTTGTACCTTTCCCAAGCCATAACCTTCTACAGGACTGTTTGTCTTCACACAGGACTAGAGGAGAATTAGTGCTGTCACATAAAGAAAAGAATTATGCCCAGAAGAACATTTTCCTGGTCAGTTTGAAATTTAGTCTCCAGATACTTTGGCCACAAGCCATTGCAAATATTTTTGTGCAGTGTTTTGCTGTTTGGGATTTCTTTTTGTTCTCTGAAAATTTGAGAAGTGTTTTTATTCTTTATATCTTTCTGTGTTGTGCAAAATTATCAGGGAGATTAAAATTCCCTCAGTGAATTCGGTTTCTAAGTCACACAAATACTTCTGAACATCCTTTGCCATGCAGATATTTTCAGAAGATGATAAATTGAAAAGAGTAGATTAAAATAGGAGCTGAATCTTCAATAATTTCAACAACTCTAAACACAAGCCCCTGAAATAAAGAAGATTCTCTAACATTAAAACTGTTATCAGCATGAGCACTGAGAAATTTATGTCCAAAATTCCCATGAAAACAGGATCCTCAAATTGAGGTATATAAAATGAACACATATTGTTCTCCCTCTAGATGTTCCCATCGAGAGCCCTTCCAGACAGCACAGTATTTGGTTCTCCACCTGGATATATGCAGGTAGATCCCACTGCTAACAGGGAGCCCTATGGTGAATCTGTGGCTTCCTCTGGGCAAAAGTGTCTCTGTCCACCTGAAGCCTTTTCCATGACAGATTTCCATTAGTTTGAAGCCTGTCTCGAGAATCAGATTGCATTTCACAGAGGTGTCCTGTCTACAACCTCCAAAGAATAAACACAGGATTAATAACTTCAGCAAATGAGGAATGAAGTGTTAAGAGCGATCCAACAGGTGACACGGGTGACAACAATGTTTTTCTCTAGCCTTGGACTCACAAATGACAGGGAAACTCTCACCTGTGGGCCACATACAGCCCACAACATCACTTCACAGTTTGCAGGCACCTTACTTCTTTCTGCGTTATTATGGGGTAGTACTATGGTGCAGACAAAAATCAGTCAAGCACATTTTCAAAGGCTGGTTTAGCCCTCTGCTGAAATAATCATAGACTCATAGAATGGATTGGGTTGAAAGGGACCTTAAAGATCATCTAGTTACAGCCTGCAAATCTCTGCTAATGCCCTACTTTGTGATAGCCCTCTAACATTTAGGGCTAATTAGTAATCCTTTCTATATGGAACCATCACATGAAATGCAATCACCAAATAATTATGCCAAGGAACAATTTGGCCAACTGGATAAATAATAATAGATCTTGTTGGACTTTATTATTTTTAAACATACAAGCTTACTATATAATTGTCAGTTGCATTTCTGGCTTTACACCTTTCTGAGGAAAACCAGCAAGGAACCAGTATTTCAGGCTGCAAACCCATAGAGACAGAGCCTGAGGAGACACTATCAAGAAGCAAGGATACCACAGTCACACATACAGGCACAGCAGAGCTGAGGAAGGATTTTTGATCTTCAGTCCAAGCTGGTCCATGGCCAAGAACCTTCTGCTTTTTACAGGAGGTGATGAGTCTCCCCTCAATACAAGAAAACACCCTCACAATCCACCCTCATATCACAGCCTCTTGAAAAAGGGGAACACTCCACCCTCATTATTCTCGCTTTAATCCACATTCTTTGAAAACCCAACACTTGCACTACTGCAGTTTCTTATTCATGGTATAATTTACCTTCTCAGCCTTCATTTTACCAGAGTAAAGTCCACACCACTTTCTAGCACTGAGACCACACTCAGAGTCAAGGTCAGATTAAGGCACTGACACATACACCAACATCCACATGTATGTACAGAAAGCTGGAGACAGTTGCCCAGAAGGGGTGAAATACTGCAGTTTATCTCAAACAATCTTAAATCTTGGACTGTCTTCTCTGGAAGTCCAGCCAACATAATTTTCCAGAAGACTTGTACTTTGACTGATTATTAATTTTACTAATTTTACTAATTTTACTCCTAAATAATCACTCTCTTGGGGAAATAAGACATTTTTGCTGCTTTCTCCCAAAAGCCATCTTCTCCATGTAACAGAAAACTCATCAGAAAAACCATCTTGCTTTATCACTGTTTCTGCAGATTTCTGGAAGGGTATAGAAGCAGACAAGGAGCAATGGGCTAAAAGAGTGCTGTGACATACCAGAGACAAGAAAGACCAGGTACCTTTTCCTAATGCTTTGCTAAATTTGTTGTTGACTCTAAGGCCAAAGCTTTGAACCAGAAAATCACTGAGGTCAATGAAACACATGTATTGTCTTCATAGTCCTTGTTCCAAATCAGTGGCAAGAGCTGGACTCTCCAAACTAATGTTTTATCCTTGGAATCATTAACATATTTAAATCAGTTTTCCAAACTTTAAAAGATTTGTTTTCCAAACCACTTTTCTTTAAAAAAATTTTGACTTGGAGAGAATGTAGAAAATGTTCAGCTGAACAGCATCAGGACAACATATATTAGTCTGAAGAAGTGCATCAAACCAAATGGAAGGCATGGCCAGAAAAACAAAACAAAGCAAAAAGCCTAAATTCTGAGCAAACTAGATTTTATAGCAAATATTCAAGCATTTTTGCTGAGATGTCACTACTTTCTACCTCTTTGGAGTCAAGAAGTCTTTTGCAAAGGTCAGAATCAGGCTAAGACTTCCGTTTAGCTGAAATCTACGCACTTGCTGAAATGATTAGTTTAAGCACTGCCTGAGGTCTTCAGTATGTTTGTAAAATCCAGTCATTGGCTGTCTTTAAGGTGAGCTCAGACTGGGAACACAAAGTCCAATACTGCATTCACAGATCTAGAACTGGTTCGCTCTTGAACATGGAGAGACCATTTAGTCTGGGTTTTAACACTGGCCTAACTTCATTATTTCTGAAATCAATGGGAGTATCATGGACAGCTTTAAAATGTTCCTGGTTGTTGTCAACACTAGGAGCCTTCGGGAATACATTCAAGGGATAACTCTACAGACTTCTACAGGCAGATATAAGCTTACTCTTCCAAAGCTAAAAGCTGACTCTTGGTCGTATTAACTCAGTGCACAGTCAGTATATGCAGACTCTCAGATGACTTAGCTGAGATCCAGAAACATGATGACTAGAGCTACAGGGCTTCCAGTTCGCTAACAGTATAGTCAGAGCAAGCTTACACTTGTCTGGAAATACTACAGGGACTACTTCAAGATAGGATGCAGTTACACCTGAAAACCTATGCAGCTGCACCTGCAAGCCTTGGATAACTTTATTTCTTCTCCCCAAAACATAGCTATAGCAACAGAAATGCAATTCTGATTTGTCACAGTAAAGGCACAGATGAACTTACAAGTGATGCTAGAAGACCTCACAAATCAGGTATTAGTCCTGCAAAATGCATGTGTTTATGCACCATGAGTGTTCCCAGTAATTCTAATAGCAATTTCAGTGTGTTTGCAGAACATCTGTGCTTCAGAATTCAGGAGAAAAGGGTTTGTCATAATGCCAGGTACAGCCATTTCTTACCCTTATTTTTTGTTGTTGCTGTCTCCAATAATCTATATGGAAGAAGATAAAATATTTTTATCATAAATGAACAACAGAAAATCAAATCAACCATTTTACTAACTAAGACAATAAGAAAAGAAAAAAACTTAAAGACCGAGAACACGTAAGGCTGAATTTCACCAAAAAGCAATTAATTTTCTGGTGCAAAAATAAAAATACATCAGTATTAAATATTTAGGAGGAGGAGGTGGGTCTAAGCAGGATTAAAGGCAAAAAAAAAGAATTAGTAGACAAACTTATTTTTTGTAAAAAATAGCATGAACTCTAACTCATTTTAACATGTTCTTGGTCCCAGTTGGGCCCAGTTTCTTTCATCAACATTTCAGCCTGAACCCAATACCTGCATGTGAGCCCTTGGTTAAGGTCAAATACCTATATTACACTGCCCTTCAAGCAATATTGAATCAGTAAAGTATCTTTTCAGCTACAGTTATATTAGATATAGCTATTGACTTCCTTCTTTTTTATTGCACTATAAAACATGCTGTAGTGAAAATAAAGGTTTACTTTGCAACAGAGAATTCACAGACATCTATTACTGCTGACTCTTCAAATACTTGGACATGTGTCTTGCTGCCTGTGTTGATTGAGATATTCTGAAAACCAATTAACTGTCCTTCAACCAGGCTCTGACTGGTGTAATTAGTGCAGTGTGTTTCATGTATCTGTGTACGGTAGATGCTGAAATATTTGTCTGTGTCCCTTTGTGTATAACCAAACTATTAATAAAAGGTTAAGTTTCTTTCTTTCCTGTTTTCAGAAAACAGGCAGAAAGCTGCCATCCTCACAGAGGCTTCAGGAGTTGGCTGCCTCCTTTTGATTTTAAAGATAATAGTGTCTCATCTTGATTCATCCCACTCTAACAACTGAAAATCCAAGTGTTCTTTTGCCAAATACTGAGGTAGCTTTGAGACTGATGTAGCATCAGGAACAAGCAATTATATTCACTTTTATAAGCCTCAGGTTTGACAAAAGAAATATTCTATGATCCTCAAGCAAATAATCAGTGGCAAAAACAGGTCCAGATTTTAAAATTCCACCTTGTTCCTAAAGTGCTCTACAAAAGAAATCATCTAAGACTATTTGGGAGTGATATTTTTCAGACACCTGAAAGATGCCTAAACTGCAGAAAGATCCTTTATGCTCAGCCATCTCCGGTTTCGACATCCCAACACTGTGATGCAAACTCCCCTGAGAAAATCTCTGGCCAAATTAAAAAAAAAAAAAAATCACAACTAATAGAAACCAGCATTACTACCAAGGGGATATACAAGGAAGAAAGATGTTCCCAGTATTTAGCCTCCGAAAATATTCAAACACAGGCAGGTCAGACAAGCTTATGTTTTCTCCACAGGCATTTTGCTTGCCTGGGTGCTGCAGATCCAGGTGGCATCTCAGATTGCCATAAAAATAGAGATTTATAGTATTTCTGTACCCAGATCACAAATAGTTTTCATTGCCTACCTATCATGGAGGAACCTACAGGCCTGATGACCAAGATTTATCACAAAAGCACATATTGATGATTCCTGTCAGGGAAGGAAAAATCAGATTTGCTTTTCCACTGAGTGTTATCTGGTGAGGTCTATCCACAAAATGCAAAGAGCCTCCTAGTACTCTTGTTGTCTCCTAGGGTCACTGAAGAGCCAGGAACTTTTATGCAGAGGTAGAGGTGTAATTGCAGAAGACCCCTTAATAACAGTCAAGGAAGCAACATAGGAAGCGGGAAACCTGAAATGTGCTCCCAGTGTATCCCTAGAACAGAGGAATAGAAGGTAACATAACCATTTTAGACCTAGGAATTCATCAACAGATGGGCCTGTCTGGTCTTCAGCAAGGTCAGAGTGAGAACTGGTCAAGAGGATGCTGCTGTAAAGGTGTCCAAGTTATATAGGGGATTAAATCTTTGCATGCTTCTACTGTTTTACTGAAGAGTCCTCCTTTATTTAGAAGGAGGACATGGAGAGGTGAGGAACTAGGGTATGGTCTCATCCTTTGTGGTAAATCTAGCAATCATGAAGCAACACTGAAATGAGGTCTCTGAAAACTGCCATCTTTTGCTTACAGGATAGGTGCAGAAGGATCAACAGCAATAGGGCTCCTGGATCACCTCTCTCGGGGCAGCAGACCTTACACTCTGTCCACATTTATGAAGATAGTAATTGAAAACCAACCAAAAGCAGAGCCAGACTGCAGTATTGTACAAACATCACAGTCAGGCAATCCCCAGGAGCTTGCAGTCTAAATAGACAACACAGATGCAGGGGCAAGGATAAGACACGCAAGCAGAGCAGATGACATAATAACACCAAATGGCTGCTATTAGTTCCACAGTTAGATCCCAAGCTTATTTTATTTTTATCCCTTTCTATGAGCATGGGAGGATATCCAAAGCTCTAATTGAAAAGGAAGGGGGGAGGCTAAGCTGGAGGAAGGCTTGGAAGAAATTTCATGCTGGAATGACTAACCCAGGCTCTAGCTATCCATTCATGACACAGCCAAGCTCGTCAGGAGTCACAGCAAACACTGCTGCAGTTCACAACTGCCACAGAAACAGCAGTGACACAGTCTGGGCAGAGAGGGAGAAGAGTGGGACATTTGAATTAAGTCATGCGTGGGTCCAAATCTCAACCCTTCCACAGAACTTGTGAGTGAATCAGCAGGTTCTCCCATTTCCCTTTCTGTCCTCTGGACTGTCTGTTTGAAATCACTTCTTCTCCATATGTGTGTGTATGCTGGTACACACAGCAACTCTTTCCATACTGCAAAAATTATATAATTTAACTGTATAACAAGTGTTAATTTACAGTAAACTATCAAAGTTAAACCAGGTAGGGTAAGTCATCTTTCAGTCGTGTATTGAAGTGGCTCGCACCAGACAGGTTCCTTGCCCTGATGAGAGCCAGGTATGAGAGGTACTATTACGTACTCCCAAGAAATTTCTCCATCCTTACAGTGGTCCACACTCTCAGATGTAAACACTTGTTTGCTAGATTGTGCTCCAGAGAGGAAATGTTTTTGTGAGAGGGGAATCACTACTGTGAAACAGCCTGAAACTAGACTGCCATCTGGGTTTTGACAAGGCTTTGAGGACATCATTTTATGGTGAAATTACAGGCTGGTGAAACAAAAACAGTGAGGAGAGAGGGAGAGAAATGCCAAAGATGACACATATTTTATGATCCTTCTGCAGCTAAGTTTGCCATCTGAGTCTGTCACAATTTGCATCTACATTTGCATTTTAATTGTTGTGAAAACCTTTGCATTGGAACAAATCCAGAAGGAGCACACATGAAACATGCATCCACACATGGATACAGGTCTTGGGTGTATGTCTAATCTTCTCCAAAGGGAAGAGCTTGCTATAGGCAGAGTCTCTGAAGATGAAACTCTTTCTCCACTCATCTCAGGTAAGTCAAGAGGCCCACTGTGGCAGGAACTGCAGATGAGCACTCACCTGCTCAGGAAACTAATCAACTTATATCTATCAAAGATATCTAACCAGGGATTTAAGGGGTCTAATTCAGGTATCTATCTTTAAAAGTACATAATTCCATACTTCCAGTTGGACCATAGAAACGCCAAAAGGCCCCAGTGTAGATCAACAATCTCTCTTGTCAAGCACTGTGTTAACAGGAGAGTCAGATCTTGCTCCAGTTTACAAGACAGGCAAAGGAAATAATCACCATCTTGTTTTTCTGGCATGAAACTGAGGCCCAAGGCCAAACAAAAGAGCTGACAATTGAATTAAGATTACTCATTAAAAATAAATGCCAGGCCAACAACTTAAATCAAGGCACTATCCTTCATTGGACATCAACTCACTGATTATCAGCTCAAATTCATGCTTGTTTTTCATTCCTTGACAAAAGAAGCTACATTCAATGCAGTGTATATGGGAGATTTATCAGACTGGAGGCTGGAAATGAAAATCTTGTCTCCTTTCACTCAGCATCTTCATAAGAGCATGTTCCTTGGCCCCTGGACCAAGCACCATCCTCTCCACAAGACTAACCATATGAACCACTACGATTAAGAAAAGCTTTTGCAAAAGGAAGTGCTTTGGGACGTACAGCCTTGTTGCAGTGTTCAGTCCTGGGCTGTGTCACTTCAGGGACAGCTACACTATGGGGACAGCATCCTGGAGTTTGGTTTTGCTTCACAAGCCAGACCACAGTGGCAGTAAGTCAACCTGGATCCACTCTGTTCAATAGAAATTACATCTAGCCTGAGTATGGGAGGATTGAGACCGATGGAAGATAATGATTTTTGCTTCAGTGAAAGAGTGTTGACTTGCTGTTTGCTTAGTGCTATGAATTTAATTGCTGTCAAAAACAAAGGGCTGTTTTACTAAGTCATAAACAGATAAGAAACTCTGACTTACAGGTTCCTAATTCTCACATTGCAAAACAGTTTAAAGGGAGTCCTTTAACAAAAAAACAAAAAAAAAGAGGATCCCCTGGTCTTTAGGTTTTCTTATCCACCAAGAGTACCTTTGATGTGGACAAGCAGTAGTTCCTGGGACTTTGCAAGCTTCACTCAGTAACCCAGATCTGCAAAATGATCCCAATCAAGAGAAAAAGTCTTTAAAAAAAATAATAACCTCATTAAAAAAAAAAAAAAGGTAAGTCAAAGAGGGGTGGTTTTGCTTTTTAATTCAGATTCCTTACTGAAGTGGGTGAGAAGTAATCAGACAAATGGTTAAACCTGCAAAACCAAATCGAGACAACCTTCACAAAGAGCAGGGTGGGAAGGCCCAGCAGGGAGATAGCTTCGTTTGGCTCAGCACTTTTCAGAGCAGTTCATCTGATCATGCCCTCAGCAGAAGAAGTGGGAGGGTTTTTCTTTTAAATGCCTATGGGACCTACTTGGGAGTTTGTATTCTTAACATGCTTGAAAAACACTTGGGTCTTTAAAATACCACCCAGCCAAAATGAAAAAGTCAAAATCAAGTAACTGTGAGCAGAGAACTGTACCAACCCCATTAACGAGGCTATTACCTTCCTTTAGGAAGAGAAGGAAAAAAAAGGGGCAGGGGGAGGCAAATTTGCGACAAAGTCAGTTTTTATAACTCAGGGCTGCATAATCAGACAGGAAGAACTGAGGAAATTAGATACCCAGCATCAACTTAACTCTTCTGCTTTGTGTATCTCTAAATAAGGTATCTCTTTCTAGCCTTGTTAATTAGCACCAGTTACTTAGCAGAAAAACATCTGTGTTTCTATTGCATATACCTCACCTCCACAGTAGGAGATAAAGGGTTAAATGATATAGGACACAGTTTCCTTTTTTATATGATAACTAAAAGCTGCAATATAATTGCCTGATTTGCTCTATTTCATTAAGGCTCCTTTTCCTTCTACTTCAAAAGGTTAATGCCACTCATATTTCCTTTTTTTATTGTCTGGCTTCACATAATGCCATGGGACAAGACAAAATAAGCAGTTGCCTCAACAAACTATAATTCATCCCAGCAGAACAACGACCGGCTGTAACTCAGTCTATTTTTAAATCCAACACGTAATGAAAATCACTAAAAATAATACATTTCCCAGAGCTAAGACAAGAGACCTAAAATGTGTAATAATTAGTGCTCTGGCCCAAGTGCTTCAGGCTCTAAACTGTTTTATGAGTGTGAGGTCTGTTCTTAGCAATCAGGCCAGTTCACAGGTACCCACTTAACATCTTTATTATTAACATGTGTTTCTTGTACCATCTATGTTTAACCACAAGCTAAAAGCACCATATGCCTGCTTAGCAAAAACCTGGGCCTCCCTACTTGCTCCCTGCCAGTTCAGGACACTCAGAGGTAACATAAATTAATTCATTATCTAAAAAGGGAAAGTCTAACAAAAAAAGACAAGGAAACTGTCTTGGCATGGTTTGATACATAACCATATTTATATACCAAAGCAAGCAGGGTGTAGATCAAAAAACATCTAAAAAACATCCACCCTGGCCAGCTGCCTTCCTTCCCTGATACCAAGTGGCACACAGAGATTGATCTCCACTCCCTCTCTTTTACAGTAACATTCAGTGATCTTCAGCAAGCTGCGTGAGTTCAAAGTGTGTGTTAGGGTGCAATAAATACACAAAAAACATGCTGAACGATCCCTGACAGCCTGCCAAAAAAACCTGCTACTGCAGCAGTGCTTTTTCATAATCTGCATATGCTCTTTCCTTTAATTATTAGCTCACACAATGATCTGATACCTGCCAGATTTTTTAGTACTCACAGTTTTGCATCTTCAGAAATGGCTCTTTGGGGCTGAATGCATCATTTGGAATTAAACATGCTCTAAAATAAAGTAGACATTTTCCTAGGGCATCTAAGTGAGTTTCAGTGCTACTGCAATCATCTGGGTCTGAAATTCATTCAGACCTTTGCTTTGATGGGCAAACAGGATGATTTCTTTTCCAACCTCTTACCTTAATTGAGTTAGCAAGAAAGGATTGAAAAGCCCTGACATAGACTTAAAACTCAGCTAGTTAATATACCTCATCACTTTAACCTGGCTATTCTTTACAGCCCAGTACTGCCAAGAGTCCCCAGCCCAAGCTCCTCTGCTCAAAGCTGTACAGAGGGGAAGGTCGTTGCCCCAGACTAGCAAATCTTGATGAGACATTTCAGTTGCACTGAAAAAAACACATTATTTGATATTTTAGGGTTACTTTTGCCTGTCAGGATCTGGCTGGAGACTGGGAGGCCCCATAACATTTTAGGTTCCATGAATGTCTTTTCTCTGAGTGGTGCACAGCACCAACCAAGGCTAAGCACTTCCTTCTAACAACACCACTGCTACTATAAAACTAACACAGGCATTTTTCACCTCCTTTCACTCAGATAGAACTCTTGTCAGCTCGTGTGATGGGTTTACATGAGTCAAGAGCTTTCAGAATCCACATCAACAACCTGAATGCATTTGTTTAGGATGAGAACAAGAAGAACAACACGACTGTTAAAAGACAGGTGAGTCTTTACGCATGCCAAAGGCCCACTGAGGTGGAGCCTTGCCTGCATGAGAGCATTAACATCAAGTCCATTCAGAGAATAAACTAGATATAGAAAAATAAGAACAGGACAGAAATTAATGCAGTTTCCTTTCAGTGC
This sequence comes from Strix aluco, assembly GCF_031877795.1. Classification (NCBI taxonomy): domain Eukaryota; kingdom Metazoa; phylum Chordata; class Aves; order Strigiformes; family Strigidae; genus Strix; species Strix aluco. Next base: position 11,185,163 of record NC_133931.1, on the reverse strand, counting down.
ATCATGAGCAACATTCATTTCAGCTCACTAGTTTATGCCTCCCACCATACAGTGTTTTATCAGTCTTATATCTGGCATGGACACCATCATTGCTGTGACACCATGAGGGCATTTCGCATTGGTTAGCTTTAATTCTCACATCCCTCACTCCTCCCCAGTGAGAAACCAACAAATATAACTATTGCTTCCTCAAAATATAAGTACCGGCATGCTCAGGCATACAGATATGAGGCCCAAGAGCTCAAAGGCTCTTAAATGCTGGGCTCCCAAATATTAGCACAAGTGAGTCAAGAATCTTAATCTTTATGAAGATCTGGGCTTGCACCATGAACCCAAGGTGTTTCTGCAGCAGGCCAGGACATTAAACCTGTCTCTGCTGAGCCCCAGCCAGCCCTCCAGCTACAACACAGACACATATTTTGAGGCTTGCAATTGTACAGAGATGTCTATGCAGTTTAACGGTAATTTGTATCCAGATTCTTCTGGATACAGAATAATCCCTGGAGCTTCGTACAGGTGAAATAATCTTTCTGCCTTATCTGAGCTTGACTACAGCTGTTGGGCTTTAATGTCCAATATTTAGGCACTACCTGAATTCACAACAGTTTCCAACAACCAAACCCTGACATTAAGGCTGTGGTTCTGTTCAAACCTCCTAACCGCTACACTGAAACTCTGTCACATCAACCCTTGGAGGCCATGGAGCAAACCTGCCAGTCCAGAGACAAAGATGGAGACTGAGAGAAGACAACATGTTCTCTGTTGTATACATGTGAGTTGAGAAACATGAAGAATCAGCTCATGCTAATCTCCGCTCTTTTAGCCTTGATCTCTTCCCACCTGCATCCTGCCTCCTGCCAGTCCTCAGAGCCAGCTGTGGAAACAGAGACCAGACTTGATTCCTAGAGAAGGGATCAGCTGCTGGTCTGGGAAGTACAACATGGGTGTCCCTGCTGCAGCTTCGCTGGTACAACAGAGAGGACGGGCAGCTCAGGTGGCTCTGGTTGGGCAAGGATTGACTTCACGGTGAACATGAGTAAGTCAGCATGCCCTCAATATACAGTAAAAAGCTCTGAGGGCCTTACTGAACAATGAGGGTAAAAAGAACCCAAGGAGGATAGGGTTAAGTCTTGAGTAGCTGGTCATTAAAAGAACATGGATTGCCTTGAACAGTCAGCAAGGTGAGTCCCAGGGAAGAACTAGTTAGAGGCTGTTACTGACATGAAATGGATGAACTGAAACTATTCAAGCAATTCTAGAGACTGTTAATCCAAAACAATATTGAAAATGTTACCCTCTTCCCAAAATTCACCTACAAGCAGCTTGACCAGAAATACGACAATTCTTGGTCTATCTGTGCATGGGTATGAGCTTTCTAGAAAAAGAAAAAAGGTTTATAATAAATACTGTTTCTGTGATAAAGCCAAACTGAACTCGTGTTTCAACAGATGTAGCATCAAGCAATGCAGTATGTAAGTCCTTTGCTTGAGCTGGAACTTTGGGATTGACACAGGAGCTTTACTGGGTTATGATTTTTGGGCTGAAATTAAAAATTACAAGATAAGAGTCTCTATTTTTCCAGATGTAAGCAGGGCTACTCAAGCACACAGTAAAAGGGGATTTGGCATTTAGATCAGATTTACAGTCATTAAGACTTTGTACTTTGGGTTCTGCCTACAGCAATCCCCATCTTGACAGAAAAGATTTTTAAATCAGTGAGTGTCAAACCAATGATTTCCTCTCTGTGGAGCTGCATAAACAAGATGTATGAAATGATGAAGCAGAGTTTGGGTACCTTGAGACTGTCTGAGTATTGCTAATTGATTGTTTTTAACCTTTCAAGCTTTTATGTTTGTCCAGTGATAAATAGTTGCTTTTCAATATTTTTGGCTTTTACATCAAAATGCCAAGTAAACATTGGGTTTTGATAGAATACATTTAGAGGTGAACATGGATTATTCTGCTTTTTCATTATTTGCCTTTGATGATCTGCAGTCTTAAGAAAATAATCCTTTCTATGCTTGAATCTCAGACCTGGTTTTTCTCCTGTGAATAGAAATAACTTGTTTGCAGTTTGGTTAAACAGTTAATTCAGCACTGAAAAAGAACAAAGAAGAACAAGGTGAAAAAGAAAAAGAAGCAGTAAACACAACTCCCCCCTTCTGACATCCCATAACTAATATTTCAACAGCAAAGAAAAACATAAGTGATGCAATTTTTAGGAAATCCGTCCGGGAAGCTGGAAAACAAGACTGATTTCCTATATGACCTTGGCCAGTTATTTAGGGCCACGTTCAGGCCACCAGCCAGAAGGGCCTAAAATCAGGCATCATGAATCCTATGACGTTCAAGCAGTTCAGGCCACCTGTTTTGTACTGAAGACTCCCAAAATGGTGGATGGAGAGAAGCAGTTACACCACCTAGATTAGGCAGCTGTAGCCACAGTGGGGAGCAATAGGGCAGTGCACTCACCTTTGGGTGTTGTGATTTCTCCTAGAGACTTCTTTCTCCTATCAGGAGCTGTGGTGTAACAATGAGAACGTGACACCTTCTTTCCTTTAACACAGACAAAATACCTTTTCCTATCTCACTTAGGCATTATAAAGATTAACGTTTTGGTGGTTTGGTGCCTGGGTGTCAGTGACAAAGGTCAGGTAAATACTTGGGAGGCATGGGCTGTAAGTTGAGGTATTATCTTTCATTAGACCAACTGCTAGAGATAAGTACCTGTACAGATAGCAGGCCATGGGACCATAAAGATCCCAGAGACTCCAGTACTCAGCTTGCTTTCACTCTCAGGAATGGAATCACAGAGCCTAGCAGATGGTCAGGAAGTCACAAACAAAGGAAAATTTATATTTTGCCACACGATATCCATCTTATGGTCCCTGCTCCTTGTGAGAACAACCAGCACTGGATGCTTAAAAAATTTTGCTTAAAATGCCAGTAGAAGGTAGGATTGTCACTGTGTACAGATAAAAAGGCACTCTGTGCTTTTAGTTTTCCTGTTTGAAGTGTTTCTTAAACTCAGCAGTTATAGGAAAGGCAACAAGAGGAGAGGAGTATACTGCATTAACTCCAACTCTGAACCTATCCACAGAGCTCACAGTGTGGTGCTGGATCACACAGCTTGTTAGTTGGGTCATTTGTTTATTAATAATTGCACACACTTTAAGTTCTAGGATGCTTGTTAGCTGGTGCAGCAGAAATAAAGAGTTTTATTCTGCACTAAATCAACTCTATTACTCTATTTAAATGGTATTTTTGGAGTTGTAGAGCCAGAGTGATTGTCCACATAATCAGATTTCTCCCAAGTCCTTTACCTTGCTCTCCAAATTATGTGTCAGAGGAGAACTGCTCAGCCAGCTTTCTTTGCATGGCCACTGAGGACCAGCAGCATATTTGGGATAAAACACACCCACTGACTGCACGGGTTTGCTCAATTTTATCTGGTATGTCCCTTTCCCACAAAGGCTGTAATAACCAAGGCTGACTCTTTAAAAGTGTGATACTGACTGGTGTGTCCAGTGGAAATATTAGCCAGGGGAAAGTTAGGGGAGCCTTAACCCACCCTTCCTCTGACCCAGCAGTGTTGGCTGGTACCTGCAAGCTCCATGTTATGCAATGGGGAGCAGCCACCTTCCCCCATTGGCAACACCATTCCTGTTCCTGACCCTGATGTTGCTGAGCATTTGTCTGCATTCATTTCACTCCTCATGATTTTTCTGTGGTAGCAGCTTTCTCTTAAGCTTTCATCTGAAACCTTGTGCTTCTCTCAGGGTCAAGATGATGACGACATCATGCATGATTTTGTCTGCCTGGAAAGCCTGAGATGCCCAACATCAATCAAACACCTTCTTGTGTCAGGTACTGTAACAGGAACTGAGTCCTTGCCCTGGTGAAGATTCTGTCTGAATGCACAAGATAGGCAGAGGGATAAATATAGCAAAGTAAAATCAGCATTCCTGGTTTTCACAGCAAGGCAATGGCTAAGCCATCAAGAGAGCCAGTCTCCTCAGACTAACACCTGACCTCTGCACCAGCCAGCAACAGCTCATAATCTAACACAGGTACGTTGCATTGGATTCTGAATTAGCCCTGTAAGAATGGCTTGACAAGCACTACAGAATACCAACAAAAGACATCTTATGGAGGCATTTGTTTACTTTAATTGAGCAAACAGCTTAATTAGATTTTCCTCACACATCAGATAAATAGCATTTTGCTCTGGCCTGTTCTGTATCTTGTGCATGATTCTTAGATGTGGTTTCCCCAAAGTCATTCCTTAAATGGGAATGATTAACCACAGCCAGGATATTTTTGCTCGTGTACTAAATGTCAAACTAAAGGCAAAAATAAAATTAAAATTATAATGTCATTTTGTGCTGGCTCCAAATTCAGACAGTTGGAATAATCTCAACACCCACGAATGTGACCATTTTTCTCTTCAGTCAGTCAAAGCAGATGTCTTCAGCTCCTTTGCTTGTAAGCACAGAAGTAGAGGGACCTCAGCTCTGCTGTACGCCATGGCTTCTGAAGCCTGCAACCTCTCCCATCATGAGCTGTGGAACACGGTACTGTAAGTCCCTCAGGATATATCACTGATCAGAAAGATCAAATTGTACATAGCAGAACAAAATGAAAGGGATGTAATTCACTTCAAGAGCAGCATTGTCTTCCCGCACTTCCTTCCTTTGTGCATTATTGTGCCTTGGGGAAAAAGAATTAGGAAAAAAGTAGAGCAGTTGCTGCGAGATAAAAGCATTGAGGCCAAAAATTAAGGAAGGATTCAGACTTATGGAGATGCCAAGCTTTTTCCCTGCATTGAATCAGCCCCTTCATGATCACTTATGAGGACAGGAAATCTGTTTGCATTTGCCACTTCATAGCACCAAAAGGGAGAGGGACAGTGTCTGGTTTCAGAGGTGCACTCAGCACTGCATAGCAATCTCAAATCCCACGCATGAGCAGTAAGGCTGGTACAACAGATTGTGCAGATGAACTAGACGAATTGTCCCTCATGGGCAGCTTGAGCACCCAGCAGTTTAATTTGCCCTTTTTACCTACATGATTCAAGGAAGAAGGAGCAACCCTTGACCAATCATCCCCTTCTCCCATCCACATGGATTTAGATGCAGTCTTCTGGCAGTAATGCAAGTTAAGCAGCAGCTCTCCAGTGAAGCAGAATCTATGGAAAAGTCTCTGTTAGTGTCAGATTTTCTGGAAGCTGGCTTTTGATAATTCCCATACATAACCTAAAAATTTAAATGACTAATTACTTCTTTTACATCAACCTCATGTTCAGTGGTGCTAGTTGGATATGCAAAGCAGAGACAGATTTTTTTACTGTCTTACCAGTACAAATTGGTTCCTAGCCTGGCATTGAGAAACTGAGGTTCAGGTTTTAAGGCATCAGATCAGTTCTCAGTGACTGGAAATCTAGAAACAAGCAAACAAAAAACTCAGATACAGCAGCAACATTTAAACAGTATATGTAAAATCATTGGAAATAAACCATTTTTATCAACTGTTAAGTTGCAAGATTCAAAGATTCTGACCTCCTCTGCATTTTATGTTATAATAATACTGTAAGATTATAAATAATCTGAAGTAATGATTTGGGGATGTTTACCACATTCAGAAAGGTGGGACAAAATAGTATCTCAACAAAAAAGGTGCACAGTAATCCTGACTTAGTTGTTCTGAAAGTTTTTGTCATTTTAGCTGCTGCAAGGTATACTCCAAGATATACATTCGTCTTTAATCTTTAGCTAAGCCAGTTTTGTATGAAGAGTTAAGTTGGAGAAGCAAAATGCAACACAGATAACCTGGGACACAAAACCCCTTTTCATGTTTCTTGAACAAATTTACTGCCACAGGAAATCAACTGGCACTTAGTATGTTCTGAAACTAAGAAGAAAAATCTTGCAATAACCATCCACTTGATACACTAGAGATCTGAGGAAGAGTTTGTGTACCTGGAAATTTATTTGAGGTATGATTTCCCAAATATATCCGTAGGTAGTAAGGACAGCACTTCCACTTACAGGCTTCCTCTGATATACTTGGCCCATCACACCTGGACCCATCATTTCTATTGTAATAAAGGAATCATTAGAACTGACATTTCACATTTGAATGCTGAGCAGGGTTTTTAGCCAGCAAAAGTCACACTTTTCTTTGGAACCCTTTCAAATTTGTGTTCTTTCATTTTTAAACAAATTCATTCTTTCTATCAGCTGCTTGTTATTCAAAGACAGTTTAAGGCAGGACACTCCAAGTCAGGTCAGAATCTGAACTTTTCCAGTGACATTTAAATTCTAACCATAAAATTATTGCCATTTTTCAGATGCTCTCAACAATTCAACTCACATTTCTCTCAGTACCTATTGTATCATTGCATTATTTAAAATAAAAATGGTTCTTCATTTTATGAATCAGCAGCCCAGCAACATATATTACTTCTCTGATGAAATGAGAAATTTTTGGCACCACATTCTGACAGCTGGCACACAGTAGTCTATCATAAAAGCTGCCCAAAAAAGAACTCTGCCCAAAAAGCATGGATGTGTAGCCATCATCTTGTGTCAGTAAAACAAGTCAGTTTTACCACAAGGGATAGCATTGAGTCTGTACAGTATCCCTTAGCCTTCAGGCAGAAACATCAGTGTTTTGGTCTTCTGAAAGTTCCCATCACTATGTCATTTAAACACAAGGAACAATATTGGTGCTAGGGAACAATGGACCTACATACAAAATAAGGCATATCATTGCATGAAAAAAGATCAACTAGTCATACACATTAAAGGTTTCAACATTATTTGTTTCAACTAAATAAAGATCCCTTTCTTTCAAGACAGCCCAATGAAGACTTCAGCTCAATGTGCAGTTACAGGAGAAAAAAAAAAGATTAAAAAACCCCATTGACTAGACATTGCAAGTATGTGGGACAGCATAAAGAGCAGTGCAAGACACACGATGCATAATAAACCAATTGCACAGCCGTTCCTGAAACAGGGTATGCAGCATTTGTTACAGCACCTCAAAAGGGAATTCAGGAATTGTAGGGATCAAAGGAGGATACCAAAATACGGATTTGATAAAGACAGGGATTGCTTATCTCCAGGAGGGTAAATCAGAGGGGGACATGAGAAAAGTATAGAGTAATGAATAGTTCAGAGAAAGCAGACCAAGAGTTTCAGGTTTTTTTTCCCAGGATTACTTTTGTAAGTAACCTTGTTCTGAACAGTTCGGAAAGGTAGGCCAAATAACTGCTCCAGCCTTGAAATGAGCTATGGCCCTCTAGTTCACATGCTATTCACCTATAAGTACATGGATATATAACCATCTACCTCAGAAATTAAAGAAAATTCAAAGATAGAATATATTCTTTAATAAGAACAGTCAAAATTATAAAAAACAGCACAGAATTAATCTGGAAGTATATAAGAACCTCTGCTTCAAGCTTCAAGCCAACCTCTATTTGCAAGGCATCAGGATGAAGAATGAAGTGATGGAAGATACTCTGTGACTTGTCCCCGTGGTAAATATTGTGTATGAGCATCGCTCCTTTCTCCATTATCCTACCAAAACGCAGAACTGCAAGGTGCAGTGCCACAGTTGCTGAGGTGTGTGTGGATTCCCTCCTTGCTCAAGAGCATCCTTCCTCAGAGCTGGGTATTCAGTCACAGAGGTGAGCATGAGTTCACCTCTCCAGGAACTGACTTCTGTAAGTTTCCATTTTGATTGGGCAGAAAGGAAGGGTTCCTTGGAGGGAAATGCAGAGCAAAAGCCTAACTCCAGAGCTTTGAATTGCTCCCTAAAGGAGGTTCACTATTAACTACAGAGGCATCCTAAGGAGATTGACCTGGGAGGCTGGATGCTCAGAGGGTAGTGAGAACCTGCTCAGTGTCTACATGCTACAAGCATGCCTAGGGTAATTATTTTTTTAATAGGTTTCTTAAAACTTTCATACCAAATTCTAGTCACCTTTGTAACTGAAATTGTGAATTTCAATCTGCCAGTTGGTAACAACTTTCAAAGCAGTACAATAAAGCTTACACTTCAAAAAATAAGTCAGAACAATGATTAACAGGATTAAACATGAAACTAAACAGACAGTAGCATACTGTAAAGCCCTGTAGATTAAACTTCTTGAGCAGAAATTAATAAACTAAAAATAAACTTCCAGGGCTTAATTCTTCTCTTATTTACAAGTGTATATTTCAGAAGTAACTCAAATCAAGACAGCAGAGTAATACAGGAGTTGAACATGCAGAGATCAGACGACAGACCACAACAATATATGGAGAATTAAAAGAAAAACTACCATAATGGCAAAGTCACAAAACTAGAAGTGGACGGATGGATAAATCTTTTGCATATATTTTTAGTGAGCTAATACTAAAGAGAAGTACCACTTGCAGAAATGCAGACTTGTGTCCCCCCACAAAAGACCTTACAGACTCATGTTTGATTGATTTCCCCCATATCATGTACATTCATTTATTCTTTCTCTATTAAAAATCTCCAATAAACAATATCCCCTGAGTTGATGGGAACAACACAAAGGGAACATATTGCCACAGATGACAGCGAGACAGAATTGATCTAGACAGATTTATTCCCAGGTTTAGTAAGAAATTCACAATTACTGCAGAAAGAAAGGAGAGAAAAATTACTTTTGCTTGGGGCAGTTCATGGTTACTGCACTATCCCTTGCTTCTTAATCACTTGCTGCAGTGAAGCAACAATCAATACAGTGTAAAAGAGATCACAGAGGGCCTGAACCAGGTCTCACTAAAATCAGTGGCAGATAAAAAAGCCTTCCCCAGGGGAAGTTCTCCAAGAGACACAGCACAGGACCTGCAGCCCAAAAGCCGAGGCCAAGGTGACTTTGAGCCACAGTTGTACTCTCCAATAGGGCTCCTTCACAGGGCTGAGACAGGTCCTTAGGGAATGCATCCCAGTCAGGGCAACATCCCCAGGCCACTGCAGAAGCATAGCACTGCAAGTCTTGCTTTAGCCTTGCCTCACTGCACTGCTTCCCTCACTGTTCTCCCTGTAGCAGGTTCCACAGAGAGCGCTCATAAGACAACCACAGAGTGTCCTTCCATGGTGCTTCCATAGCAGTGCAGAGAAAAGACCAAAGCTGAGGTGTCTGAGGCTCCGTGTTGATGGGCCTCAGCCCCAGCCTAAGCAGAGATGGAGTGGAGACAGAAGGCTTATCACTCTTCAGAGATAGTAATGTTATAGGAGGCAAGAGGACTGATCCAGGACCACAGCATTCGGTCCTTATTTCTTTGCCATGGGATCTCTTTATAACTTAGTGACAGTCATTTCATTTTGTTTCCCTATACCTCATTTCTACAGAAAGTGTACTGCTACATCATTGTCTTCGGGAAGTGGAGTGGGAGGGGGGTTGACCACTAGCTGTCTTAAACTGTGAGCTCCTAGGACTGCAATATGAGAGAATCTCAGGTTTTTATGAAAATTGCAGGTCAGACCCACAGGAAATTTTGTCTTCATTATTTTATTGAAAGTAAAAAAAAGAAATACGTTTTTTCCTAAAACTGTGTCACTAGACCAAAGTATGTACACTAGACTAAAGTATGTACTCTGGCTTCTCTCCAACGCTGATTACAAACCTGGATCTGCAGTATAATTCAAAAATGAAATAATTATAAGGCTTAGAGGTGAAGAAAGGATTTTTAATGTTCCACACCCAGCTTTACTCCTGATCAGTCACTGACCTCAGGCAACAAACAAAAACCCGCTTAAACTCCATCTAAGTTTCACATCTGGAGGCATCAAGTAAATAGGAGTGTTCTTATAAAGTCGGAGTAAAGGTCCATCTAATCCGGTATTGTACTTCCAACCATGGTCAGATGCCTAGGTGAAGGGTATAAGAACCAAGGAAGCACGTAAATTATATTTTGCGCTATATAGCCCAGTCTATCAGCCTGTGGTTCATGAACTTTCTCAGCAATGGAAGTATCTTTGCATATAATAACCCTCAGTGCATCATTCTTTCATAAATTTATCTAATTATTTTTTAAGCCTATGCAAACTTTTGGCTCCCACAACCTCTTCTGCCATTAGGCTTTTTAGGTGCTGCTTAAACAGAAACCACTTTAGAGTTTTGATCACCCCCATTGTCTGATCTCTACTTGGTTTCCAGTTCTACTGTATCATTTTAGTGATGGTAATACCAAAAATGCACTTTGTTGTCATGAGGCTGCGTACACCACACAATATTTTATTCTCTGTTCTTATAAATATTTGTAACATACAGCTTTGGTTTCTTATGAACATTGAGTTGATTTTTTCATAGAGTTCATGGAGTTTTTTCTCCCAAGTTCTTGGATATAATCCCAAGATCTCATTCCTCATGAGTAATGTCTACTCCATAGCCTGTTCTTCATAAGTTTTTCTCTACATATGTTATTTTGTATTTGTTCTTTCTTGTCCAGTATCATGAGAGTTTTCCTAAATTCTTTACAATGAGCTCTCATTTTACAAATTTTAGTAACTTAGTATCATGAGCAAACTTTGTCATCTAACTATTTACATCCTTACCTAAACCAACTATGAAAATACTGAATTTTGCATGCTAACCGTGAATGTCTATGGGACACCAGTGGGGCTTTTCACCATTGACAAAACTGACAGCTTAATCCTACCCTTTTTTCTTGTGCCTTTTAACCACTCTTTTATCTATGCAAGGACCTTTCCTTTCATCCTGTTGCAGCTCAGTGTCTTTAAAAGGCTTTGATGAGAAACCTTGTCAAGGGCCTTCTAGAAACCCAAGTATCGCCTGGATCTCCCTTGTCTACCTGGTTATTGACTCCTTCAAAGGATAGATTTATGATGCACAACTCTTTAAATGCCATGGGGACTCTTCCTTAATATATCATATTTACCCACATGCCTGCTAATGTTACACTTTATTATAGTTTCTATCATCTTGCCTAGTGTTGATATTTGATCTACTGGCCTTTAGTTCCCTGGGTTTCCCCTCACATCTTCCACTTTCCATTTCACTGACACCAAAATAGTTTTATGCCCAAGGTTCAACTAATAACCAGTCACAAGGTGTCAGACAGAATCATAGAATAATAGAATATCTCAAGTTGGAAGGGACCCATAAAGGTCATCGAGTCCAACTCCCTGTTCCTTACAGAACTCAGAGCAGAGCAGATATAGCTGGGCCCCTTATTTCAGGTACCAAATTTGATCTTAGGTTTGAAAATTTTCTAAAACCTCAAAATTCTATTGAAACTAAGGAGTATCTAATGAATAAAGTTGTTCCTCACATTCACCTCCTTTTATTTCACTGATCTCAGTAAGACAGAGACCAAGCTATTTTTTGAAGAAAATCACTAAGTTTCTTAAATATGGAGGAACCAAACCAAAACAACATGGAAGAAAACATCCTTTTTTCTTGCACTGATTCTGATGTTATTCCCAGTGAAATCAGCAAAGAAATCACCAGCAATCACACTGGTGAAGAATCGGTCCCTTACTGCTGGCACAACGAAACGCTTGCTGCAGAAGTGCCCCTGAATCGAGAGGCTGCACATCTTCCTACATGTACAGGCCAAATTTAGTTCCTGAAGTCAGTGCCTGCTTTCAACCTAAATAAAAGTGTCTCTGTCTTGAGTTCAGTAACCAACTGCACTTGCACCCCTGTCTCGCTTTCTCTGCCTAAACAGCTGCAGCAGTTTAGAGTATTCTTACTCCTCAGCTGTTTGTCACTGCCCTGTACAGTGCTATAGGAACACGTGCCCATGCCTCTGTTACTGATGACATACCCAGCAGTTTAACACAAACCTGAACTTTCAGTGTGTTAAGCTCATACAAAAGACCATGAGCTGGAGCAGATGGAGCATGGCAGGTTTTCTCTTGCTATCATGGGGGTAATGACATCTGGAGAAGGTGCAGATGTTTTGGGGAGGGTAATAGCTTCTAAGCAAGCTTTTCCAGAAGTCATCTTGCAGATGGCCTCAGTGCTGAAAAAATCAGTCCTCCTTGACTTTGCTACTGAAATAAAGATCCTGGTGCCCATGATAATGGTGCATAAACAGCACAGTAGGACTGGGGAAAGGTCATCATAGTATTTCATGTGCTACACTTCCTAGGAAGATAAACAGCACCTGCAGGAGAGTAAAGACTGGCAGGTTTGGGAGAAGCAGGAAAAAGAAGCACCTAGATAATGAACTCCATGCCCTGTGCTTTTCCCTGGATTTGAAAGCAATGACACAATGTTCTACCCACACTGTAAAGGCAGAAAAGTAATTTCACTCCACATCTACTCTAAGATTATTTTTATGTACTATTCACTCTGCTATTTCTATCTACTTTTACTAAAAACTCCACTGATGGATACCCAGGGAAAGAAGCAGTTAAAGAAGCAGCTTTGCCTTCTAGCAGCATTTCAGCATCCTTTATAAACCAACAAAACCCAGCATAAACCAGGTATTTTTACACTTGTTTTTCAGTCTCTCTTTACATTGCTGAAACAGAATTGTTACTACAACTCTACAGGCTGAGACCTATAGAACCAATAGATCAGCAGAAATGATGTCTTTGTTGGATTTCTTTGCAATTAAATAGCAGCCTTCAAATTTTCAGGAAAGATCTTTTCTTCAAAAAAAAAGGGGTTAGGGGTTATTTCCAAATTGGACTTATGGAACAATTGAGAATTATGGAAACTATTTTCTAAGTGGATCTGCTTAGAGGTGCTGATGAGAAGAGAACTACAAATCCAATGCCAGCTCACCCTATTGAAAATCAGACTGGGAGTGTATGTCTACGCGATTGTCTCCTAGTGTGCTTAATGCATTTTGCTGCTTTCTGCTAAGACAGATAGCATACTAAACAGATCCAAAGTGTTCTTCACTGCAACACTGGAGCATTCTTTTTAATGGAGGGTATAATCTCATTACAAGCTCTGGTAATCATCTAGATTATGATCTTAATTGCCAAAGTAGGTAAAGTAGATAAAACATATTTCAGCTGTCCCCTCCTCCTCCTTTTTCTCTTTTTAAAGGTTCAGCAAAAGAAGAATGGATTTTTTTTTCTCTCTCATGAGCTTTTAAACACCAGAAAGGTTTCTTTGTCTTTGTTGTCCTCCACACAGATCCTCTGTGAGATTACATTTCAAATTTCAAATTTATGATTATAAAGCCAGATTCCTGTGACAATCTTCCATCAGGCACTGAGAGCTCTCAGCATCTCACAGGAGGTGTTCAACACCTTGTAGGATTCACTTCTCATTACACTAAGTCCTGGAGCACATCTCTTGGTAGTTCAAAAGGTACAGTCTCCTGAATAGAAATCTCATTAACTCCATCATCCCCCTCAGCCCATAGTAACCTACACCATAGGCTATCTACATTTGCAAAGAGCTGTATAAACACCCCTAAAGCAGCCTCACATCATTCTGGGAAGGGAGATAATGTCTTCTTGCTAAACTTAGTTCATATATGAGGAAATGGAGGCAGCGAGACATGAGACGAGAAAGGCTTAAGATGGGGGGACAAGGAAATCTTGGTGCTCTGGCAGTTGCCTACTGCCATAACCCTGCTAACGCCCCTGAGAAGTTGTGCACTTAAACAAGCATCCCATCTCTTTATCTCACTGCAGCTGAGCTTCCAGCTGCAACCAGATCTGAAGCTGTGCCACATCAGCACTGAAATGAGGTGTTCACTCAGAAAAAGGAGCTGCTGAGAAAATATAGATTCACAAGCCTATCAAACAGCAGGAGGAAAGGGTCTCTCTCCAGCCACGCACTACAGTTCTGCACAGTTTCTTCAAGTCAGTTCCACTCAAGCAGCTCAAATTCCAGAGTAAATTATGCCAGATGATGTTCAGCACTAAAATCTCGTTTCCAAATTAGGCTTCTGGGAGATATTTTGTATCTTGGTGATAGAGTTGCCCACCGCTGAGCTACTCAATCACAAGAAAGGCCACCTGACAATTTCTCTAAATCCTACCATCAAACTACTAAAAAACATGCTTCAAATGGCACTAGCCCAGAACACGTTTTGCAAAGGATCTCGAAAGCACTTAGCTTTTACAGACACACAGAGGAAAATTGACCCTTTGAGTCATTCCAACTAAAGAAGTGCTCAGACTGAGAGATCTTGCTATGACATTTATTCCAGAGAAAGAGGACACCAGGGTCAGCCACAATGAGTTCTCTATTTCCTTAATTTCCCTTGAGAAAATGGTTTAGTTCTGGTTTCCAAACAGAAGGTGCAGCCATGGCCAGTGTAAAGATGAAGAACTGGGCAAAGATCTTTGTTGACTCACTTTCCCCAGCAGCACTGAGCTCCCAGAGCATCCTGGCCAGGGAAAGCAAGGTATAGGGTAACCCTTCTCTCCATTACAAAGTAGTGGGACGTGTAAAGTTTGTACTCCTTCTCTGCTTCACACAATAAAAGACAAGTGGCTCAGCTCCATTCTCAGACTAACCCAACCTGTGAATGCCACCATCTACTTTTTCTCTGAAACTAGCCCATGCTGAATATGACCTTGTCTCTGCTGTCCTACTCCAGAATCTCATACAAAATCTGAACTCTTCATGTTCATATTTGTGGTCCTTCTGGATTCATGGGTGTATTAGTTGAAATGCTGGTGCCAGCATAGCTAAGAGATCAGAACAAATTTGATACACTTAAAGGCTGCTCACCAAAAATTAGGTGATATATGAGATTCATGTACAGCTTTTTCACTCATTTCTTCTTGCTGCAGCTAAACCTGGGATTTGCACATGTAAATGACAAGCTATTCTGCTGGGAAAGGGTACCTTAAGAATTATGCTTTAAAATTAAAAGGAAAAAAAAAAAAAACAGTGAAATGCCTTTCAGCAGCCAGGAACAATATCTTCCTTTGCAATTAAAATTCAAATAAAAGTGCTTCTAAAATGTATTTATAAAAGGCAACACATTGCCTTTCATTGGCTCAAACACCAGCATAGAAAAATATTTAAAATCTTAATAACGAATTATATCTCACAGTCATAGTTTGCATCACAAGATCATCACAACTTTCACAACACTCCTGCACAACTTCAAAAGCATAGGTTGTGGCTATATTTGAAGGGGAAAGATATATATATGTTTTTCATTGACAATAATTCCATTAAATTTCCAAACTAGCAGTGGCAAGAGTTACAGAAACAGCGATTTGGATGATTCTCATTTTCCTTTTAAGCCACTACATGCGTAAACCACTTGGTTTACGGGACATTGATTGCTCATACTCTCTCATCTAACAACAGGACAAGAAGGTTTGTACATTTTACAAGGCTGGACTTAAAGCAAAATTCTTTTGCCAGACTACAGCTAACCCAAATTTCAGAAAATTATTTCCATTTGTAATTTTTCTTTTTCACACTAAGCTGGTTAGCTTGTCCTTCATCCAGCATGTAGAGCTCACAAGAAGGTACTGGCTTCGCAGTGCTAGAGGCTTTACAAGCACATTGTGAGTGATAGCTCTGTTGCTCTAAAGAGCTTTCAGTCTAATGGTTGACAAGTCTATGCAGATCTGCTGTACCATCTGCCACTTTTCTCCTTCCAGATAACTGTTTACTATTTTCCATGTGATTTCTTATTCTCAAGGACTTGACATAGCTGAGTTCCCCAAGGATTGTCAGAACTTTCCACGGGAAGGTCAGTATCTTCTTACCTTGGAGTCCTCCAACCAAGACTAGAAAATGTACCTTAAGATGAAATATTATTATCCACACGTCTGTAATAAATTGTTCCTAATGGTCCATTCCACCCTTGAACATATATTACTAGAGTTCAATTTCAGTCTAAGGCCAAACTATGCCCATAAGTGACAGTCCCATAAACAGAGGACTAAATTGTCTCACTCTAGCAAGGACTGCAGAAGTCCAGTTACAGGTTTTCAGAAGACTACACTTTCCTCCTGTGCCAGGAAGCCTGTGCAGAGTGTATTCCCCACTTAGGAATCACCTGGAAAGGTCCCAGACCTGTCTTGCTCCTTAGTCTGGAGCACCAACATTAGTTTTACCCTCATACTATGCCCACAGAGTGCCTCGGACTGCAGTTCTGCATCCAAGCTGGATGGATGCTGAGCACAGTGCACTCCCTCAGAGCCCTCTCGGAGCTGTGGATTTCAAGAATATGCAAAGCTGGAACTGGTCTCTGTTAGGTGACTCACTAAAGTTCACAAGTTGATGAAAAGACTAGAGCAAGAACAGGTCTTATAATGGAGACTGTGTCACCTATAAATTTAAAAAAAAAAAAAAAAGGCATTTCTGCCCTTTTAAATAATTACAAGTCACCAGTCACTTAACTTATCTCACTAGGAAGGAATTAGGAGCAAACTGGAATACATTTATTGTGTATAACACAGAAAACCTGCACATCCACCCAGGTGCATATACATATACATGTGTGCACACGTGAGTGAAGTGGGGCTAACAATTCAGCAAGAGACCTGCTTCATTTGTCATTCTGACATGATCCTCCTGAATTCAGATGCAATGCAAACAGGACTTAGTGGGAAGCAGTTTCTAATAAAATGTTCGGATTAGTTTGTCAGTCAGAAGCTGCAAATCTCAGTCAGCAGTAAAGATCAGTTCCTGCCAAAAGGGGTTTTTTTTGTACAGTAAATTCCAAAGAGATACAGCAGTTCTAAATAGATCTATTGCTTTCTAAGAATATAGTGCACTGTGCCTGCTAGGCATCTTGCCTAGAAATTCTTTTCCAATGAAGTACTGGAGGAGACAATTTCATGTGCTCTGCTCCCAGTTCCTTGAGTAGCAATAGCTCCAGTGCACTGCTTCTGTTACCCATATGAAGGCATTGTGTATCTAAAAATCACTGTCTTAATCAAAAGGAAGCATCAAGTATAAGAGACAAACTCTGTCAACCATAATCCACCACAAACCACTGAAGGTGATTTTGTTAAAGACTAAATTACACCATTATTTTGATTTCATTCAAGTCCTACAGCTATCAGTGGGAAGCAACGAGGAGATGTGCTATGCTGGACCTTGTTCTCACCAACAGGGAGGGGCTGGTGGGGATTGTGAAGCCTAAGGGCAGCCATGGCTGCAGTGACCATGAAACAGTGGAGTTCAATATCCTTAGGGCAGTGAGGAGGGTGCACAGCAAGCTCACTACCCTGGACTTCAGGAGAGCAGACTTTGGCCTCTTCAGGGATCTGCTTGGTAGAATACCATGGGATAAAGACCTGAAGGGAAGAGGCGCCCAAGAAAGCTGCTTAATATTCAAGGATCACCTTCTCCAAGCTCAGGAACAACACATCCCAACAAAGAGGAAGACAGGTGAGAATACCAGGAGGCCTGCATGGATGAACAAGTTGCTTCTGGACAAGCTCAAACACAAAAAGGAAGCCTACGGAGGGTGGAAGCAAGGGCAGTTATCCTGGGAAGAATACAGAGAAACTGTCCAAGCAGCCAGGGACCAGGTTAAGGAAGCCAAAGCCCTGATAGAATTAAATCTGGCCAGGGATGTCAAGGGCAACAAAAAAAGCTTCTATAGCTATGTCGGTGATAAAAGGAGGACTATGAAAAATGTGGGCCCTCTCCGGAAGGAAATGAGAGACCTGGTTACCCAGGATATGGAGAAAACTGAGGTACTCAATGGCTTTTTGCTTCAGTCTTCACAGGCAAGTGCTCCAGCCACACCACCCAAGGGGTAGAAGACAAAGGCCAGGACTGGGAGAATGAAGATCCACCCACCATAGGAGAAGATCGTGTTCGAGACCATCTAAGGAACCTGAAGGTGCACAAGTCCATGGGACCTTATGAGATGCATCTGTGGTCCTGAGGGAACTGGTGGATGAAGTGGCTAAGCCACTATCTATCATATTTGAGAAGTCATGGCCATCTAGTGAAGCTTCTGCTGACTGAGAAAAGGGAAACATAACCCTTATTTTTAAAAAGGGAAAAAAGGAAGACCGGGAGAACTACAGGCCAGTCAGTCTCACCTGTGCCCAGGGAGATCATGGAGCGGATCCTCCTGGAAACTATGTTAGGGTACATGGAAAATAAGGAGGTGACTGGTGACAGCCAACATGGCTTCACTAAGGGCAAATTGTGCCTGACCAATTTGGTGACCTTCTACAACAGCATTACAGCACTGGTGGAGAAGGGAAGAGAACTGACATCAATGACCTGGACTTGTGCAAAGCGTTTGATACTGTCCCACACAACATCCTTGTCTCTAAATTGGAGAGACATGGATTTGATGGATGGACCACTCGGTGGATAAGGAATTGGCCAGATGGTCGCACTCAAAGGGTTGCAGTCAAAGACTCAATGTCCAAGTGGAGAGCAGTGACGAGTGGAATTCCTCAGGGGTCAGTGTTGGGACTGACGCTGTTTAACATCTTTGTCAGTGACATGGACAGTGGGATTGAGTGTACCCTCAGCAAGTTTGCTGACGATGCCAAGCTGTGTGGTGCGGTCGACACACTGGAGGGAAGGGATGTGCCATCCAGAGGGACCTGGACAGGCTTGAGAGGTCGGCCCATGTGAACTTCATGAAGTTCAACTGAAGGCCAAGTGCAAGGTCCTGCACATGTGTCAGGGCAATCCCAAGCAGAAATACTGGCTGGGCAAAGAATGGATTGAGAGGGGCCCTGCGGAGAAGGACTTGGGAGCAGTAGTGGATGGAAAACTGACTATCAGCCAGCAGTGTGCACTCACAGCCCAGAAAGCCAACTGTATCCTGAGCTGCATCAAGGGAAGCGTGGCCAGCAGGTTGAGGGAGGTGATTCTGTCCCTTTACTACGCTCTCATGAGACTCCACCTGGAGCATTGCATTCAGCTCTGGGGCCCCCAACATAAGAAGGACATGGACCTACTCAAGCGGGTCCAGAGGAGGGCCCAGAAGATGATCAGGAGGCTGGAGAACCTCCCTTACAAGGACAGGCTGAGAGAGTTGGGGGTGTTCAGCCTGGAGAAGAGAAGGCTCCAGAGAGACCTTATAGGTCCCTTCCAGTACTTAAAGGGGCCTACAAGAAAGATGGGGAGGGATTCTTTATCAGAGAGTGTAGTGATGGGACAAGAGGTAACAGTTTTAAACTGAAAGGGGGTAGATTTCAGTTATATACAAGGAAGAAATTCTTTACTGTGAGGGTGGTGAGACACTGGCACAGGTTGCCCAGAGAAGTGGTGGCTGCCCCTTCTCTGGAAGTGTTCAAGGCCAGGTTGGACAGGACTTTGAGCAACCTGGTCTAATGGAAGGTGTCCCTGCCTATGGCAGGGGGATTGGAACTAGATGATCTGTAAGGTCCCTTCCAACCCAAACTGCTCTATGATTCTATCATTCTATGAAACACTTAATTTATTAACACTGATAGATTTTAAAGTGGCCTGGCCTGCAATGTGGAAAGGAAAGGCTATTGACCATCTTGTGCTCTTTTGCAGAAAAAGTCAGGAAGGAGAGCACATACATCTAGAGATGTTTGAGTTAACTCCCTGAGGTTTTTTTTCCAGTCCACAAGGGCCAAAATCAGAAACAAAACTTTCTTAGCGTGTCACTATGTACAGTAGCACAACTCAACATTGCATGTGAGAGACTGCAAGACCTCCTGTGGATTGGCTTGGGACCTTCAAACCCCAGTCTCAGATCTAGACCCCACTTCTACAAAACCCTTGGGCCAGGTGGTTCTGTACAACAGGAGAAAAGGAGGTTCCTCATCATGCATGTTAGGAAGTTAAGTTCTATCATGCTTCATCATGTCTCTCCATAGCTGCACTGAGCCCCAAGGACTCACACTACTCACCAGCTCCCTTCTTTATAGCAGCAGGCTACAAGAAGATGCTGGTGACATCTGAAAGCTGTCAAATTTAAGGCTTAAGCTCAGAAGCAACCATTATGACAATTATAGATTTTCAAAGCAAGGTAGCCAACAAGAATTGGATACACTGAAGCATGCACTGGATGCTTCTGTGGGGGAGAAATCAGGCTCCCTGGAATAGCACCAATTGCTCATAGGTAATGTTGTCTGACACATGTACAGTGCTCAGAGGAAAATAAATCACAAGAAAGGGCTACTGTCACACCTCATTCCTAGCCTCCTTCTTACCAGGATTGCAGAGACTGAGAAAAAAAAAAAAAAAAAAGTGTGCATCCAACTTAGGCTTCAGCAGCTTTCACACCACTCCTCTCAAAAAGTTTTCTCCTTCTCTTTCCCCCTAGTAGGATGCATCCAGGACAACAGTTCCTAGTTTTTTTAGTGGAAAATTGCAAAGAAGACAAAAGCAGATTGCAAAACTGATTCCCACATCCCAAAGCATCTGAGAAAAGCTCCCTGGAATGCCTACTTAGGAATTCCCCTTCCATTCCTGGGTGGCATGGTGCCAGGTAGTGCTGGAAGCTACAGCTTTCTCATCAGCCAGGAGAAGGGGCTTCAGATCCCACTCAAACAGATCCTGTCACCCACATGCAGACAAGTAAAAATTAGAGCTACGTTCACAGTCGCTTAATTTATTCCAGGGAATTGCCTGAGTACTTTTGCTCTTTATCCTGAGCTACAGCCAGGACAGCTCAGAGTCCTTGCCATGACCTTTTTCCTCCAAATAAAGTTTGCGTAGTGGTGACGACTAATGGGTGGGAAGAGCTGTAATTCCACTGTGGTAGCTCACAAGAATAAAGACATACCAGCTGACAAGTGACAATAATTCATGCAGAACATCCAGGCTGGATACTGCCCAGCTTACACTTCTGTGATTCCAGTGTTAAAACCATCTTCAGATTGTGCATTATCCTGACTTGGTGGAATGTCCAGCCAACTCATAGTAATGCAATCTTGGGGAATTATGCAATGCTGTTTTAAGTGCAATATCAGTGCCAGAAAGTAACGCCCCATAATATGTTAAACATACCACAAGCAATGTAAAAATACTGTTCTCACTTCAAGGAGGGCTGAGCCCCACAGATTTCTGAGGATCAAAGCCACAGTCATCAATTACAAGAATCAGTCTACAATAGCAAGTAAAGAGCCTTATTTATTCTCTACTACTGGCATTAGTGCTGCTCAGCTGGCAGGAGACTCATGGCACTGGTACAGCTCCAGGGGAGTAGACTTGCAGTGAAGACTCTGATTAAAACAGCAGGCTAAGTTTTTCGTTTTTAGTGTTGCCAATCATCAGCCACCATGTCATGAGATGTTGATCTTTTTATATGCAGCCCACAGCCATGCCAGCTCTTAGTGGTATATCTTGCCTGGTGGAGAACATCAGGACAAAGCATCAGCTTGCTCCTCCTTTTTTTTTTTTTTTTTTTTTTTTAATGCACAAAAATTTCCTTACAAAGTTCGCAGGAATTCAAGCTGCATGAGCCAGGCAGGATCAGACGGCTGGCTGTTGAGTTCATAAGGAGGTGGTAAGAAAGCGGTGCTACAAAGAGGAGAATGGGCTTGTGGTTAAAGTGCTGGCCTGAGAATACAGACACCTGAATCCAGCTCCTCCATAGATTTCCTCAGTGACTTCAGGCAAGTCCAGTAGGATAAGATGACCCATAAAAATGCAAACCCACGCTTGCTTTGCCAATGCCCTGGCTTGGACTCTTCTTACGCCTCTCAGCTGGGCTTATTCACTCAGCTGATGTGTGGTGCCCATTCAGCCACTAAGCTTTGAACTGAAGCTGCCACATGTCTGTGCATGAAGCAAAACTTTCTTGCACCTGCCTACACCCAGGTGGTTAGTCATAACCTCCATCTCCATGTCTTCTCAATGTCTCCACAAGACTACCACTCACCCTTTCTTTCTCTGTTTTGCTGTAAGATGGAAAGCTGAGGAGATGGACAATTTTTCAGCACATATCTATCTCTTTGGGGCCCTAGTATTAGAGTACATGGTATCCCTAATATGAAATTATATCTGCTTGAGAGAGTCTGTCAGCAGCAGCCCATCTGGTTACCTTTCCAAAACCAGGGTGGGATTTTTTTTTCATTAGCCCCAGCAGTTGAGTCTAGCCTGGAATCTCTCTAGCCATTTTAACTCCGTAACCTTTCACAGCAGCTTGTTCCATTGCCTAATTGTTTGAGTAGTTGAAACACATCTCCCACATATGTAGCCGGAATTTTCCTTTCTGCAGCTTAAATCAGTTTCTGCTGCTTCTTTCCTCTCTGACTAACGAGAATAACTGGCCCCTGTTCCTTTTATCACATAATTTCATGTATTTGCAGACAGCTATTATGTATTCCTTCAGTCTTCTGTGCAGACTGAACATGCCTGTCTCTCTCAGCTGCTTCTCATAAGTCTGATTTTCTAAATCTTTTATAATTTTTGTTATTCTCCTTTGAGCTTTCTCCAGTTTGTCAGTGTCTTTTCTTAAAGAGCAGCGTCCAAAACTGAATTCACTATGCCAGCTGAGGCTTTCACCAGTGCCAAGTGGAGCAGAAAAGCAACCCTGCTTGTTTTACACATGACGTGTTCCTTATTTATACAGTCCAGAATATTTCATTGGAAAGCATCAATGGGCTAAATATGAGAACATATGGATGGGGGACAGCTAAGAGGAAAAGAAATGTCTATGAGACTTCAAAAGGTGCAAATGCCAAAAAAAAAAAAAAAAAAAAGGATTGTTTAGGTGGGTTTGAGAGGAAGAAGGAGGCTAAGAATAATGGGATGAAATGAAATCGTAGGCTGGATATCAGGAAAAATATGGTAACAGTTCAGACTGTGGAAAACTCTCTCCCTGGGGAAGTGGTGCAGACTCCATAAGTTGAGTCATTAAGAACTAGACTAGACAAAGCAATGTAAACTGTATAGCAAGATGACTTAATATATTATTGGGATAGGGGCTAGATGGGCTGATAAACTTGGCATTTCTAAATTTCTTGTCCTACAGCACTCTCAGATAACAGAACTAACTTTTTCTTATATTCACTTTTTGTTCCCACCAACACCTTCATGTGTTCTCTATTTGACCAATATGTGACAGCACAGCTAATTTAGAAATGCTTTGAAAATTTCTGAAAAAGTTTGGGGGAATTTAACATTTCTCCTGTCTCTGTATCCATGGGCCCCATGTATAAAGGGGGTTTGCCAGGTTCCAGTCCCAGACAACTAAACACTAACAGATCTCACATGGTACAAATGGAGAAAGCTAACACATCCAGCAGACAATATTATCCATGCCTAAAACTGACAAAACTCTACTACCACCACTAGCACCACAACCTGCCAATTCATGGGGTCACATTGGTGCAGCAACACCAATGGCTGGCAGCCAGTGGCAGTAATAAGGACAAATCCCCAGTCTAGACAAAGCTTTAGTTATCATGAGCAAAAGTCTCCAATCTCTGGGTCTAGTTTTCCTTTCAGTAACATAATTTTAATAGCGGTGGAACTCCACAAACTTCAACAGTATGGCTCCTGACTCACGCTCTCATGGGCACAAGCAGGATGAGATCCCTACACTATTTCCCTTGTCTAAGAAGCACAAAGCTAAGTGATATTACTTTAATTGCCTGGTGATCAGAGGACAAGAAAAAGTCAAATTCTAAATATGACCTTTACTGGTTTGTCTTGGGAGATGACAAGTATAAGGTCCAGTGGCTTGGGGAAGACCAGAGTTAGAAGGTTGTGTGTCCACCACTGGATGTTCAGCATCTCTTTTTCTTGGTGTCAGAGATGCTTAGCTCTAATCTTGTTAGCTACACTATACAAAGTCTCAGGCTCAGACATTTCATCAAACCTAGAATAATGGCTCAGGTAAATGTAAATTTCAGGTGAAGAAATGCAAGTTGAAATGGAGAAAGAGATTTCTCCACTATACACTACACTTTAGAAATTTAAAGCTATTTACAGCTGCTCTACATGGTCAGACAGCTGAATCATTCCAAGCAGAAGTCTAGCAACTACATTCACTTTTTTTAAAAATGGAATTTTATATTAATTTTGAAAATTATTGTATCCAAGTGTCTGATTCCATAGGAGCTTTCAGACTAGGTCTTTTACAACAGTATGGTCCAATTATGAAAGTCAGAACTTTTACAAAATAATGGTCCCTGCTCCAGAGAGTCTACAGTCTAGGACTAGAAGGATAGTAAAAAGAAACCAAAGAACTATGTTGGACAGTAAAATGAGCAGCATTATTGCAACACAGGGAAGGCTTTTCCACCATCAAATGTTTCGTAGCTGCCAGAGTAGAGACTCAGGGGTGTGAAAAAAGTATGACCTTGAAGAGCTCTGAAAAGCCAGCCTGAGGTTAAATGACAAATTAGTGCTCAGAGAAGAGAGGTCTGGTGTGTTTAGCTGTGTTAGTTGGTAAGTGCTGGAACCACTGACTGACAGTGCCAAGAGTGGCTATTAGATTAGTGAGATTACAGTAATTTAGTTGGTGCTGTTGCATAACAGGTTAAGATGCCTAAATTCAGCAAAACTTTCTTGTCTGGCAGGAAATTGTCTTCTTGTAATAGCTGACCAGCTCAGTAGCAGGAGTCCTGAATGCATTCACTGCATTTAGCGCCAGCACACGTCACTGGCAGAGCTCTTTAGGAAGGAGATGCCTGTCTTTCCCCTTTTCTCTGTCATACTACTTGGCATCATTATTGGCAGGGCAGGGAGACCTGTCAATGAGAGGAAAGCCAGGGAAGAGAGAAATGTAGGTTATTGCAAGGACCAAATGAACATTCTGCAACCATTTGCTGAGCCACCACTGAAGAATGTCAGCACCAAACTGCCAGAGTCAGATGAGGCAAGGACTGACATTAAGAAGTGATTTGTACCTTCTACAGCAGAAATGGATCCCAAGGTTCACAAAACACTCCAGCCAGAGGACCCTTTAGCTCATGGCTAGCTGTTCTAAAGCTTCTCCTGCACAAGTGGCTATTCATTGGCCTTAGCATGGACTTGGAGCATTCAGACTTTTCCAGTATCATAGGAGAAAAATAGAAGTCAATCTAAAAAGAAGTAGAAGGTTTAGTGATTGTTTTATTTTTCTCTGTGTGTGTCCTATACAATATGTCATTATTTCAGTCTTTGTTTGAAAGTCAAATACACCTTAAACACTCTGGGATGTCTTCAACAGTCAGGATAAAAGTGCAGCATTTCATTCCCTAGTGTAAGTACTCACAATGACACTTTTCAAAGTATGAAGCACCTCATTTGCCATTACTCTTTTTACCCTGCAAGAAGTGTTTTCCTTTTCACTATGACATCCTCTTTGTAAGGAATGAAGCATTCCTCAAAACGTGAATTGCCCAAGTGTAGCAATAAAGGAGTATGCATTATTTATTAAGAGGATTGCACAGGCTCACAGATTACAATAAAAGAGTTAGCTTCAGACTTTGGCCTTTTGTACTCAGTGCTTGTAGTTTATCATGGAGTTGGGAAGTGTTTTGAACTTGAACAGCTCCTGACTTTGAATTAAACACAAACAATTCAACATTGCCTCCACTTGCAGAAGTTTGAACTTGATGACCCTAGGTGCCATTCCAGGCTTTTATTTTTAGTCTAAAAGCCTCCACTCTCACTCTTAGCTAAGCAAAATCTTGGAGATGCTCTCGGGACATCTGGGAAGTCCTACATCTTATAATAATCTTTTACACCAACAGCTATGCAAAGCATAGAATACAGATGTAGCAAAAAGTGTGAGACACTTTGCTTCTTTTAACTGTGCAGTCCACAAAACACTAAGAATCTTTCATACCTGTGCACTGAAGCAGGTAATCCTGTAATTTGTGCTGTAAGTACTCATGGTCTAAAAAAAGAAAGGGTCTTGAGTTGCAGTCCTTTTCGTGAGTCAAGGAGAGGACAATTGGACATTTCTTGACCACAGCCCTCAAAACACAAAGAAACAGCATTTCAGAATTCAAGCATTTATTATTCAAAGTGTACAGTAAATTATCATTGCTGGGTTTTTTGCTTCTAGCAAATGTTTCATCTGTGCATTCACTGCCAACATGCTGCCATCGCTATACTTCAGGTTCCTCTGTTTAGATGGCCTCTGGCTCAAGGAGGAGTTCTGTATTCACC
This sequence comes from Strix aluco, assembly GCF_031877795.1. Taxonomy (NCBI): domain Eukaryota; kingdom Metazoa; phylum Chordata; class Aves; order Strigiformes; family Strigidae; genus Strix; species Strix aluco. The sequence continues at coordinate 11,159,167 of NC_133931.1, read as the reverse complement.
AAGGGATTGCAAAATCCTTGTTTTTTCTTGGTGCGGAAGTCTCAAATTTTGTCATCTTGAGCGATCTGCATCAGTCCTTTATTCCATTTGAAACCATAACAAGCAAAACTGCATAACACACATCAACAAGTTCTTATTATGTCTGCCTAAAAGATTTCACTTGAAATTCAATAACAAAAGTCTTTGTGCATTTGAATTCTATTGCCATTAATACTAGCTGATTGAGTGAAAACAAATGGGATACATCAAGCATACCACTAGGTAGGGAAAACAGCAACATAAATTAATGTGGAGCAGTTTTACCAAAATAAAAATCAGTTTTGCTGCAATCACACCAAACAATGCATTTCGCAGTATAACTAGGTACTGTGAAGTTTGTCAGAGCTCCTGCCCTGAACCTCCCCAGGAATTATATTCATAAGGTTTCAAAGTGATTTAGTCAAGATTTTTGTTCAAACTTATTACCTGCTTATTAATAAATGAGGACCAAAAGTCTTGCCTGAAGTGGTGGCAGTGGCAGTGGTTCCGCCTGCCGCTGCTGGAAGTGCCATTTGCCCTCTCAAACTCTCAGCCCCTAACTGGAGCTTGGGGCTGCTCTTGCACTTCTGCCTGCTGCCTTCACCTGCATACTGGGGAATGGCAGGCAGGGAGATGCCCCATGGGAATTTCTGATATCCATTTGTTCTTGCACACATAAGTAGCATTTTACTGGCTTCCATGGACTTTCTGTGTTTGTCTGTTGAGGTCATGGCCTTCTGGGTTTAGACTTTCAATTTTTTCACCCCTACAACTATTGCTGAAAACTTATTTCTCAGCAGCTAATATATTTAGGAAATTACTATTCACACAATGACTGAGCGTACCCATTTAAAGTTTACAAAGATTATTTACAGTATACACTTTTAAGCCTTTAGCTGTCTTGCCAAGTAAGGAACATCACTGAGAGGAAAATAATTGGGTGTTGGTGTACAGAAAACCTGTTCCTAATACCATATCTTTAACACCCTGAAGTCAAGCATATTAGTCTCAGTTTCAAAGAGCTCTGAGGTATGCTGTCCTTAAAATGAGTGACCTGTGTTATAAAGGTTCCAGAGCATACATCAATATAGATCTCTCCTGAAAGCCAGGTGGAAATCAGACAAGAATCAAGGGATGCAGGTAATGAATAAACAGTTTGTTATCATTTCACACTTGTTTATTCAATGCCATGTCATACGCAACTTGCAAAACATTAGAAATGAAGGCAATTCTACTCCTTCCTAAGATATCCAGAAGGAAAATCATACTAATAGGATGACTATGCTTATGCCTCTGTGGTATAAGCCAGTAAGTTTCATGGTGGAAATCCTTATTCAGAAAGACCTAAGGATTTCTCAACAGATTCCTAAGGGCTGTGACCTGGAAAAAGGGTTCTGCTCTGCCAGACCGGGAGATTTAATGTGTGGAAAGATAGTATGTCTGGCTGTAAATCCTGGATGCAGGGCTCACCCTGATTCTCAGTATGACCTACCCCACCCTCCCTCCAACAGCCAGCTTTGACTTGGCCTTTCTTACTCATCCTTCCCTTCACCTCCTTTTCACTTTGGCACCTCATCTGACAGTCCTGATTCCCTATGTACATGGCTGTGACTTGTCTTCCTTTCCCTGTCCCTGATCCATCAGGCAAATTCATTAACAATTAAGCAGTTGATCCTAGAATGTAAAACACCAACTTTAAACACAAACCTGACAGTAGTGAAAGGGCAAGTTTGGGCTCCTTCAGTCCCTGCAGTATCTCCTCTATTGCCAAAACCCTGTAAGCACTGCCAGGTCCCAGTCCCCACCAAGAGGGCTCAGTGCAGGATAACCCTGAAGATCTGTGAAGGTTAGTGGGTCACCGTCCCAACTAGGAGGGCTCTGACCACTCCTTAGGGAGCTGCAATCACCCTCCAGTTTGAGGAGAGCTTTGAGCATAACAGCACTAATAATAGCTTTAAAGCACAGACAGACCCACCCAGTGCCATGCAGTGGGTGTGCCACAACAGAGCTCCCCACTGTGTTGCTGGGGCAGGAGTCTCTCAGTGGACAAAGAGCAAAGAGACTGCCTTCTCCTAGACTGATAGGGCTCCTCTACCTCTTCATGTCCAGGGAAGAGGAGGGGGGCAGGAAACCACCTCGTTCAGTCATAGGGTCAGACAGAGAAGGGGCAGCAGGTACAACTACTCTGGCCTCCTACCTCAAGTGGCAGACAAGGCTCCACAACCACTCCTGGAAAAGCCTCTGCTCCCCATCCCCTGGCCTCCCACAGTCCCTCTGCAGGGTCTTGCCCCTCAGTCCTGCATCCCAGAGCCCCTGCCCCATGCTGCAGTGACTCCCCATCAGAAAACCTCACCTTGCTGCCCACCACCTACGGCCTCAGCTCCTCAATCCGCATGGGCCATACCCAGTATCTGGGCAGCCATATGGTCTTCTCCTATGGAAAACCCCCAGTCACCTTCCTCCTACACCAGCAGTGAGCCCATGGTACTTCCCAGGAGGAAGAGGCAGCTGCAGAGCTACTGAGGTTTCTGTGTCACCATAGGGTTGGACTGCAGATGTAAATGTCCTTGGCTTGTCCCAGTGTGCAATGCTGCACAGTCAATTCTTCCTCCAAAATGCCAAGATTTCTGTTAGAGTCTGAAAATCAGTCTATTCTACTGACCTGGCTCTCATAACTGCAGCAAACATGGAAAATCACCTTTCTATCTTCAGTTCACATTAAGACATTCTTTTGGCATGTTGGATACTTAAAGAGAAAAAGCTGGATCACAAAAGACAAAGGGAAAAACAAATTTCATTATCCCACCAGACCAACAAAAACTGCAGTGCTCTGCCAATTTTGCAAGGTCCTCATTATGGTCTCTGGATGCTTCAGTATCCTCACACCTTCAGGTCGTTCCTACCTCCTTTCACTCCATGCCACACTCATGCATAAGCTCACCAACTTCTCACTCATGCACTGTGCTCTCCCATACAACAGACAACATCCCATGGCAGCCCTGTCTGCTGCAGCACTCAGCCAGGACCCTACCAAGCTGGTCTCTGGTCTGCTCCCTTTTTAGCTTCACCTTATGGTAGGCAAAGAAATTCAGTGGAAACTCTGCTTGGGGTCTCTGCATTCTCAATTTTTCAAGTCTTTTTCATTTTCAGGTCTTTGAAGAGCTCCTGAGGCAATTATACAGGTCTCTCACTCTGTTTCCAATCTGTCTGCTACATCAGAGGAATTTGCCTTTAAAATAGGCTTAGTAACGGCCAGCTTTCCTGCATTCCTTTATCCCTAGATTATTTTCCTCACTTACCAGTTCCCCAAGTTTGCTGAAGTCTAGCTTTTCGGAGTCGTTATCCATATTCAGCTGGTCTAGTTTTTTCCTTTGGAATAATGAACTTTATCATTTCATGCTTGTTTTCATCCAAATTACCACCCAACCTTTAGATTGTCAGACTGTTCTTTGTTAGTCAGAAAGGGGTTTAAAGTAGCTGCTTCCCTGCCTATTTCCTCCCACTTTCTGAAAGAGCATCTTCTTCATCACATCCAGAAACATAACAGCCCATCTATATCTAGCTATTATTGCTTTTGGTGGAGGTATCAAAGCAATTATCATGTCTTACTACTAAAAAGAGCTGTCCTACTGATGTGTCTTCCTGTTGCTCAAAAGAGCATATCCACTACCTGTCCCAATGAGTTGATCAATATCAGGTTCAAAGCCCATGATAATTGTTCCTGTTTTCCTTCCTTTACCAAAAATACTCAACGAGTGTCTCTCCTGTTCCTTTCTGAACACCAGCACTTGGTACCCAGTGCCTCCCTTCTCCTCCCTTGTACCTCCTGGACAAATGACATTCTTCCATACCATTCCTCAAGTCCCATGGTGTGCCCGATTAGACTGCCATTAAGGCTTACAGGTTTGCCATTATGTATTATTACTTTAATAATTTTCTTTTAGGATTAAAATGGATAAAAGTTGAATAGACTTCAATGATACAAAGCATATTTGGTAAGACATGAAGGGATGTAGGAAGGGTTTGTTCTCCAACAAGCTGCATGTGGGATAAATGGAACACACACACACACACACACGCTCACACACACACAGAGAAAAGAAAAAGAAAAAGATCTTAGGTTTGGCATGAAGGTTGCTGAGAAGCTGGAAATCCTTTATTGCAACAGATAAACAAAGCCGCTATATAATTTCTTGGACAAACCCCCACATACACTCTTCATCCTGAGTTAAACACCAACTGATTTAACAGCAGTATGACTGTGAAATCCCCTTGTATATTAGAAAGAAGGAGTGGGCTAAAGGGCAGTAGCTCCTCATTGACCATATGAGGGAAACCTCATTTTTTCATAACACATTTTTTCCCATGAAAGGGAAGAATGAAAGCCAACAGATGCTTTCTTCATGAAAACTCTATTTCCTTAGTGTTTCTCCACAGAAGTCAAGCGGGCAATTCCTTCTGGCCAGACAGACACTTCACGTGCAGTATAAATCTACTGCATCTCTTGGAAGAGTGTTTGGAAGCCTTAATAGCAGGGAAACTATCTACAGCAGTTCCCACTGGATTAAATTCACTCTTGTTCTCCACTTCAATAGATTAAGGGGATTCACACAGCCTCTATCTTCTACAGGTTTTCTAGATGCAATTGCTTTCATGGACGTTTACGGATGCTCACTTTTGCTGTAAGCTTTTTTGCCCCTGTGTTTTTAGATGTATTTAATCTTCCTCTCCTGTGCTCCACCCAGTAATGGCTGCATTGAGCAGGCTGCTGATTGTAGTTATGTGTGAAGTACTTGATCTCTTAGGATAAAAGGTGTAATTTGAATGAAAACCACTGTGAAAACTTCCCACTTCTAATAGTTTTGCTTTCCCACGCTGGAAAATATCTAGGATGTTCATTTCCATTCTTCTTTTGTTTCCACTTTTGTGGTGCATACCAAACTGAGGAATGTATGTCATCTGAGTGAGGGGAAGGGCTATCTGAGCCTCAACTCAGACTCCAATTTGCCAGATAACTCCTGGTCTAAATAATGGTGCCAACAAAATTCCCAATTCTGAATAAATCTGACCTTAGAGGGCATCACAATTGGCATCCAAACTTTGTAGTGTGTAGGGTTAGAAGGAATATCAGAAAGTTAACTAGTCCAGCTCCTTACCCTATGGCAGAAAACCACCCTTTCTCTGACTATTCTTCCCATCTGTTCTTACTCATCAGTAGTCTTATCTGGGATCGTAGAACATTAGTAGATGATAACCAAGATAACCAAGTTCTTCTACACAGCACTCTGCCTTTTGCAAATACTGTTTGAGTTTGCTACAGGCATTTTGTGCTTTGGGATGACTTACCAAATATCCACCACAGCCAGACAAATCACTCATAGCAGAGGAGACCCCACACCATCTCGGGGCTGGCACTGCAGCCCTCAAGGAGACTTAACTCATTGCAGCAGACACTACTGTCATTTGGAAAGCAGCGACTGCTTTTCAGATACCCAGCAACTGAAACAGCCTGCGAGAAACAGGTCTGTTACTGCGGGGTGCAGGGGACTGATACAATCTCATGGTGCAGCCCCAGATCATTTTGATCTGCCAGCAGAGGCATGCACGCCAGCTTCTTGCCGGGCACGGCCGCACTCAGCACCCCGCTGCCCCAGCGCCCGTGCAGGGCTCACCCCAGCTCCCTCTGCCCAGCAGCTCCCTCGGCAGCTGGGTGTTGGATTATGTGTCGGATTGCTTGGCTCATAATGATTTTTAATCACAACCAGCCAAAGCTGCTCTCATATTATTTCATTTGCCTGTGTGTAGCTCTGCAGTAAAATACATATGTTATCATCGTTGCTTTCTCATTTTGTTCCATTGCAAGAGTCTCGGATGGGGCCGGGTGCTCTGGGCTTTGATGTGTGTTTTTTTAAACTGCATGAGAACTATATTTAGTTTCAGTTCACTTGCAGTGTCAGGCTTCTCTGTCGTGGCCCTCTGCCTTTACCTTGGCAGTGTTACAAGATCCAATTATGGCTTAAAAATCTGGCTGCAGAGAAGCAAAACTGCTGGCCTTTTATTCATTACTAAACAAGGACCTTCTGTTGTCCACAACACGTGCCTGATGTGAAACCTTTTAGGGGGCCCTTGAAGAGGCAATTTTGCTTCTGTCCTGCCTTCATGATCTCTTGAAGTCCTCAAAGTCTTCAAGACTTTCCTGCTTTTATAAGACCAGGAAGCCTTTGGTGTAAAAGCAGAGCTGAGTCCCCCTTTGCTGATCTCTTCTTTCACTTCCAGTCTGACCTGTCAGACAGAAATCCTACTTTACTTTAAAAAAAAAAAAAAAAAAGGATGGAAGTGGGAATACTTGTTTGAAGCATAACCTGTTACAGACTCATCCACTTACCCTATCTGCTGAATTGTAGTACTCCTTCTGAAAGCCAACATAATGAGTCAGTATTTCTAAGGGAATATGAAGAGAATTTTTTTTCTTGGTTTCCCAGTACCATTTACAGTAGCTTTTATGTTACCTTGGTTAACAGTCAACTTCTGGCTAATACATATCAGATTCATCTTCAAAGCAAAACATTTTCTTTTCTGACAGCGGATGTGAAGTATATGTTTGTTTTAAAGTGACTGTCTCATTAATATTTTTAATTGAATTATACACCCCATAAAGAAATATTGTCCCTTTATTAGTATATACTAAGGCAATATCCAAGAAAAACTTCTAGAGGAAATAATACAGTGAAAAGCCAACTCTGTCTACACTTTACGTCTCTCATTTTAAGCAATGCTTTATGTTTCCTTGAACTAAAAGGAGATACTGTCAGCTCACAATTTTAAGAGTTTGACTTTCCAGATCAGAAGAAAAAGAAGGGAATTTATGCTGCTTTCTCCTCAAAACCAAATTATTTTGGAGCATTTTAAGCTGTGACCAAGTTGGTCTGATTGAAATCCACTACCGATGTCTTGCAGTAAAAACTTTTGTCATTCATTTGATACATAATCGTTGTGGAAGAAACTCCCAGGTGAAACTGTCCTCTAATAAAATTACAAAGTCACCCGTCAAGAACCTTGTTTAGGGCCAAGAACAAGTGAAGCTGCTGATGCCATCTTCCTTGAGGTGACCATCCCTGTGTCGCCTCCTTTGAGCAGAGGATGGAGCAGCACTCCCTTGTGACTGCCGCAGCATCGGAGCGTATGGGGACATTGGGCATATCAAGATATGCCCTCAACTCACCCAAGCCTGGCTTACATGTAGAAATTGACAGTCCTTAATGTGAATGCTCAAATTGGTTGATGAGCGCTTTATGCTGATTTAGCTTAATTTGGGAACAAACTCAATTAAGCTGAATCAATGTTAGCTACTAAAGGGGTTGCACTGATTTAACTAAATTAATTTAGAAACCAATTTAGTTAAATTGGAACAATTTGTGTATGTAGACAAACCTCCATTTAGCACACACTTCATCTGGAAGAATAAAATCCCTTGCAGATCACACTTCCTTCTACACTTGCATAAGGCACCGCATCTTAAAGACAGTTGGAGTGGATAGGTGTGTGTGCATGTATGAATATATATGTGCATGCACACTCACACATGTTATTTCTTACACAGTCTTCCTTCAATCAAAATTTTCCAAATTTTGCCTCATACCAAGCAAAGTTGACTCACCCCAAGCCCTTGACACTTTAAAGAAATATATTTGTTTAAATTCATGTTTATGCTCATGAACACTGAATGTTTTTATTCAGGTTCATACTTCACATATAAGGCATCTGCAGAGGATCTGTTTTCCCTTCATTTTCCATCTCTTCTCCTCCAGCACAGCTGAAGCAACATGAAGACTGTACCAGTCCCATGGATGATGTGCTCCCCCGGTTGCTCTCCTCTCTGATGGAGGATCCCTCAGAATGCACAGAGCAGGATCAGGGCCTCAGCACTCTCAGCTCCTCGGGACAGGAGACACAGCACTTCAGACAAGGAACAGTCATGGGTGAATATGCTTAGATTAGTCCTTGCCACACTGGCTGGTGCTGCTGCTCATCCATCTGAGGTGGGGTCAGGACCTACTCACCAACTCCTTCCAGGCTGTGGTGAGAAGTGGGATTGGGCACAACATTGCACTCCCCTCTCATCAGATGGGGCTGATGGGGAAGACGAGGAGCAAACCCTCCTTCTGTCACCCCTAGTAGAATTTCAGGCAGGTAACAGGGCAGATCTGAAGGCTGACAAGTTCAAGAATGAGCATTTCCATTGGCATGAAAACACCTGAAGTCCAAATCTCTTTCTGCATTGGCAGTTCATGCAGAAGCAGCAGATCTCAAGTCCCCTTCAAATGGGTGAGATTGTTCCTCCCTGCCATGCCGATGCCAAATGCACAGGGTATTATGGAGCCCAGCTGCCTACTCCTCTAAGTTTCATAAGGCAGAAAATTACTCTGGTGGCATAGTGGCCAATGCATCATCCCTTCCTCCTCCTCAAAAACCCAAACTTATCTCAACACTGTTCACGACGTCTCTTCCTAAGAGGTCATAGAAGTTTTAATCAAATATATTTGAATATAAATCCCAGCCTTTCTTTTTTGTTTCCTGTTTTATTGCACTAGTACACTGAAATGTAACACTGGAAATGTGGCCCCAGCTCTTTATTCTCCTAAAGCAGAAGCCTGGGTGAGCATCCCTCCATCACCCACAGCTGCTTCCTGTGTTGCACCCGCACTCTTTGATACATCTGGGTGCTGATAAAATTGCCGTTAGCAGGAGCAATATCCTTGTCCCTTTCTCTGTGATTTCTGCTTCTCAAGGATTAAAGTGGTTTCTCCGAAGGAACCTCAGTACATATCGCAACACCAAAGCTCGGCAAGGACAGAAACTTCCTTTGTTGTGCAAAGTTATGACAGGAAATAACACTGGGTTGAACTGATAAGCTTTTCGCATTCACCTGCTGCGTATCAAATGTTTGGGAAAGGTGTGTAGCAGGACATTCGAAGTCAGCTATTCACCGCCAAAGCTTTATAGCAGCTTTGTAGATGGCAGGCTTCTGGGTGCAAATAAATTTATATCTCTTTCTTTCACAAAGAAAGTTTGAAAAGCGTATTGATAATGCCTCAGTAAAATGACTGCCTGACTGGCATTAGTATTAAAACTGCTTCCATTCCTGCCAGAAACAAGCCTACAATGAAACAAACACCACTTTATTTTTAATACCATGGCAGTGCTGTGTTGACATATTTTTGCAGACTGCCGGACACCAGCACTTGTGATCAGATCCAGTTGGATCACAGAGGTTTCTAAGCTGCCCATCAGTATTTACATAGTGCGAGCGTCTGTTGTATTTCGCATGGGATTAAGTATAATCAAAATTCATGTTACCCTTTGCAAGCTAGCATCAGAGGAAGGTATGCATATTTCAGCTAATTAATTAACAGGAGGATGGATGTGTTAACGTGAGCCTCTTGAGACTCAGGTTAATAACCCACTAAGGGTCGTATTTGCAAGCGGCAAAGCTTCTGTGGCTATACAGTGAGCCATAAATTATGGGTGAGGCCATTTTCTTTTCCAGTCCTGACTATCTAGATACAGGGGGTTGTTATGGCTCTGCTTTCACAGGAGGGTGAGGATTGCCTTTTTCCCTTGTTTTGCTCCTAACTCTTTCTATGTAACTCATTAAAATCCTCTGAATGGCACTGATCATGGTGTGAGGAAACACAAGGGTCTCTTTTTCACCCACCCAGAGGAGGCATGGAGGCCATGTAGCCTTCATTATCTAATGTTTCCCTGGTGCTTTAAGTCAAGGACTGAAACTAATTTGCAAGCATCATACCAGCTATGCCTAAGTCACTGCAAAGAAACAGCAAAATGATATGCCATGGAGAGACATTTGTTTTGAAGAGGCCTGTTGCTAGCTGAAGACTGTCCCTACTGGAAGTCACCTTCCCACCTCTGCTGCAGTGAATCAGTGAGCATCTTAACCTACAGTGGCAGAGACAGCCTGGCCTTTTGCTTGATGAAGGACTGTCCCAACATTTCCTACAAGCTAAGCTGTGGAAGTGAGAACAAGCCAAGCTAGTGGCACCCACCTGTAGCCTCACTGGATCCACTTCACAGACGGGCACACTGAACTTAAGGCCAAAAATTATGTTCAGTTACAAATTTCGATGAGAAGCTGAGGGCCTCTGCATCACCTCTCCACACTTCCTGTTCTGTAAAGCGTTTTCACAGATCTTCAAGCCTTCATAAAGCCCCTGTTAGCCAAGATTTTGGGTGTCACTGGAGAGAAGCTGGTGAAAGCCAAGCATAAGATCAGAGCAGAGTCCCCTCTGCTTTCCTACACACATACCCCATGAAAAAAGCCTTGTCTTTCTGCAAAAAGCAAGGAGGTTGCACATCCTTTTTAACACATTTTTAATTACCAAAGTGGCACAAAATAAATTCTGACAGAGCTATTTGAAGCTGGCAGAGGTGGGGAGCTGTGTCTCCTTCCCCAGCGTGCTCAGGGACTGTCTGCTGGAGGTTGTGTACACAGGTCCCACGCAGAGCCATTGCCCCCCATGCAAGTATAGAGAGTGAAGGGAGGCCAGAGCAGCTGGGTGAGGGACATCAGGATCTTTTTAGGAAATCTGACTGAGCAGCAGTCTACAAGGGAGAGAAAAGCTGGGAAATGGAGAAAGCAGAAAATTTTTGATGGGGACTGTTCTTCTGCTGGGATCTCACCGCCCCCCTTTCACAAAACAACACAGAAGGCACAGAGCCGAGCCATGAGTTTGAGCCGTATCTTTTTCTGGGTTTGGGGTTACAACTGCATTGGCAGCTTTGTCCTGCAATGGGGTTGGCAGGGCCAAGCATGTTCCCCACCAGGCTGGCTCGTAGGCAATGATCTTGGCCAGGGATCAGCGAAACCCCAGCTCCTTCATAACAGGGCTGAAGGGATCCCACAGAGACAGACAGCTCCATGCCAGCTGGGCTGTGAAACAGGACTGCCTTATTACCACCTCCTACTGAAGAGATGCTCCAGGCTCACACACACCCTGGTTGTGTGGGAGATGGGGTATTCGGGATGTCAAGTTTCTCAGGCTTCTCGGTCCTCCAGCCCAGGTCTCTCCACCAGAAGGCCTTTATTATTTGGGAAAGTTGTAAATCCATGGTGTAACCTCTTCAATGACAATACAGGGGGAGGGAACAACCTCTAATAAAACAGGAAGCTCCAACATATCTGAGGTGTTCATTTCAATTAGGGATAAGGTTCACTACTCCTCATGTTTTATACCTACAGTAGCTCTCAGATCCTACAAAGGGTGCAACTTCACAGGAGATGACTGAAAAGTCTGATGGAAATACTGGGTGAAATTGCACAACACATTCATCAGTGAAGTGCCCAGGGTCAGGGTTTATTTGAACAGGTCACTGGCTACAACCAAGAGGCTTATGGATCTTGCCCTGAGGAACAGAACAAGTTAAAATGCCACTGAACAAATCTTCCCCACAGCATTTAATTCCTTCTTAGTCCTGTTTGGAGTTGGTGAGTTAATGGCCTAATCACTTGTAACAAAATGGAGCAGCTTAAGCACCAGGGAGAGTGGGAAATCATACTGTTTATCACTGCTGAGCTGGTATTTATCTGTATAAATAGGAGCAGGCTAGGTTACAAAGACATGCCTGAGTTGAAAATCAAGGGAAATCAGAGCTTAGTCCTCTCATTTACCCACACTTATGAGCTAGAGCAGCAAAGGTATTTATCTGCCCCTCAGTGGCACATGGGTGCACATCTGTCTTAAGAGGGGTGTTGAACAGGTCACAGACCAGCTCTCCACTCTCCTACAGGAGCCAGAGGAGCCTGAAGATGCAGGGCATAGGTAGGCAAACAAATCCAAATACTACTGCAATTAAATCCCATGGTTACTGTTCCTCCCTTTAGTGCTCATCACCACTTGCAGGGCAGTTCATATCTGCAGTTCAGTGGATCAGCTGCCTGCCAAGCCTCTCTGACCTGGATTGAGGAAAGGACTCAGGCAGGGATCAGCAGTAACTGCATTTCCTCATCCCACCAGACCCTCAAACAAACACACACTGTTGAAACATCCCTCCAACCAAGCATGCTTAAGAGCTTTGACCAAACATATCCTTCACGTAATTCAAAATACAAGTGGTGTTTCCACCTGCAGCCTGAAGAAGCCACAAACTCCTGACTAGTTTCTCAGAAGGCTGCCTTTAGAGACCTCTATCTCACTGAACACTTCTAATAAGGAGCTGGGCATCCATCAGCCTTAGTGGGGAAGTTTTCAACTCATCATCAGTCTCTTCCCCTGTCCTGAAGTTACTAACCCTCAAGATTTAGTAGTGCAACTATACAAGAGTTGACCCCTACAGCTCCTAGCCCCTACATCTGTAGCCATGTGCTGTCAGCAAATGATTGTGCTCCTTTCTCTTTCTCTCTGTCCCAACTGCACAGTCCAGTCCTGGACTCCATGGTTCTGGTGCTCACCTAACCCTTCTGGAGAGCTGATTCAGCTCATTCACTTAGCAAAAAGTTCATGCATGGATGTGACAAGCACCTGAACCTAGTACAAGAGAAACAATAGGAGCATTTGGCCACATGAGTGGCAAATGTGGGGCTGTCTTCACTTGGTGACAGTGAATTCGTGAATCCATCTCACCAATCCACTGGTGTAGCCCAGCCTTAACCTACCTCTTCCAAAAACACCCAGTTCAAATAATCAATCAACCAAAAGATAAATAAATGAATAAATGCTGTTTACATTATTAAGTTTAAGCCCGCATCTTCTGTGGGGGAGGGAGGCTCAGGATAGAAAGGGACTACATAAGCAGTTATCTCAGGAGTTAAAGGGGACAAGAGTGCCCAGAGCAGTGAGGATGATCATGACAAGCAGATGGCAGCAATAACCTCTTACTCTGGCTTAATTCTATATGGAATAACATGTCTGATCACAGCCTGAGACCACAAATGAAGACCTAGAGGTATGAGTTTACCTACCCCACACATCAGTCATCACACCCAGCCACACTCTGCTGCATCAGAGCTCTGAGAAACCATTCTAACCATGCTGCATCTGTGGTTTCGCAGACTTGAATTTGTAATTGCAGGCTCAGCATTCATTCTTTGAAAGTTGGCCTGTTGTATGTAATTTCAAGCAGTGCCCTGCCTAACAGTCATGAGGAAGGTGTCAGTAAAGCTACGCAATGAGGCTATTATTATAGCTAGAGAACAAGAGGTGTTGCAAGGAGAAGACCTTGGCAGCCCAGATGGAGGACTACAGAGACATGCATGGGTATACACGTGCTGCAAATAGTCGCACTTACTACTAACAGCCCAGCTTCGCTGAACTGCTGCTGGAGCGGCAGAGGCTTTGCAAACAAGTCAGACCTTTGTGAGCCTGCCACATTTCCAAGTTTGCACAGAAAATACAGACCTCTTTCTGCTATGTTTTTCCACATGATGCAGAAGAATCTCAGGTTTCCACTACCAACTGATTAAAAGAGGGCACAGAGGACAGTCCCCACCTCATTTGCCTATCAGTTAATTAACAAACAGCAGTTCAGTGCTCTCGATAAAGACTTTTTTTTTTTTTTCCTCTCTTTGATTGGGCTCTCAAAGACAGATCTTGAAGACATATTTCTTACCTGAAAGAAATGAGAAAGTACAGGCAGTGATGCCCTCTGTCCCAGAGCAGCTATTTGCATGGGACTGGGCAATAGACCGGCAATCTCTGCCTTGTTTGAATTTCCAGCCACGTGGATGTTAAAGAAGGCAAAAAAAAGCAACTTTCCACCTATTTAATAGTTGACTGAAAAGCAAGCACCATCCTAATGGCGATTACAGCTTTAGAGGTACAAGGTATAAAACATCCCAAGTGCTTTCAGAAAGAACCAAGCGTGTGATTCAGTGGTTCCGGCAAAACTCCAGGCACATAATTTCTGTCTTCCCCTCCACTATCTTAGTGCCATCGGCTTGATAAGAGACTCAGAGTTATCTTGAAGTACCGCAGTGCAACGTGTGAAAGCAGCTTCCTTCCAACCTGGAAACAACACATTTTTGTGACTAATGCCTGGGTTTTATTTATAAACATATGTATATATAAACACATATATATATATGCCACCACCCTTTAGCTGATGCATGTGGGTCCTGCTGCCTGGATGGGCCCCTACTGTTGTTAATGGAATTCCATGCAAGCGTGAAAGACTTCCTGCACAGATCAGATTCCTTGACAAGCGCCTAAATGCAGCATAAACTCTGTGCAGATATAGGACTCGCCATTTGTAAAGAACTCCAAGCTGTCTAGTTCCTCAGTCTAATTCTGGTTGTTCTCTCCAGCAGTATACTTTCATTAACATCACTGGAGTTAAATCACTATAAGTAAGGTCAGAATATGCTTGATTTTTTTTTTTTAACCTAGTTGAAGACGATCAACAGGTTTAGGTGTCCATCACTGACCTTAATGTCAGTGCTTATGTTTCTAAAATATGCAAGAGGTACCCAATTACACATGTGTACACATGCCATGAAATGCAAGCTTAGTTATTATCAAGGTAACGTCTACAGGTTTTGTGCCCCAGAGTCCTCTTAAGCTATGTGAGGTACAACAAAGAGTCAGTTCCCACACAGAATAACTAATGTAATATAAGTTTAAAATGGATAGAGGAGAGATTCATCAGATATAGAAAACACCAAGAGACAATTAAACAAACAGTGGTCTGAGGGACAGGAGATCTAGCTCACTAGCTGCTAACTCTAACATGACACAAGAACCCAAAAAATTAATGTCTTCAGAGGGATAACTGTCCCATCCTATACAAGGTTTGTACATCCATATGCAGTAAGTCAAACAACATAGGAGCAGTGTTGCTCAATGGCAGGTGCCACCTGCTAAGTCAGAGAAAATCCAGGTGGGCATGGCCAGAGCTCCAGGAAGAACTACAGCTGCACAAACAGTTGGCCAGGTTGGAGCCTGCGAGATCTCTGCAAATCACAGAAAGATTATGCAACCCTGTTGCAAATGTTTTGGAAACAGTGTTCATTCTTTTTTCTGTTCACTCAGCAGGGATTAGAAGCATAGTAACTTCATCTATCATTTTCACAGGAGATAAGGGCAAGAAAGGTGTAGGGCAGATAAAGCATCTCTCTTTTCCCCGCCCTCTCACTTCCTCCAGTGCAAACATAAAAGCCGCACAACACAGCTCATGTGAGCATCTCTTATCTCGTTAACACAAGGTAGGAGAATGTTTAATTAGTTTATTGCTTCCTGCAGCTGTACCACCTGAAGCTCTGATCTATCTAATCAAATATTGTAAATGGCTGTAAAGATGGACAGACGTGGTCCTGCCCTGCCGAAAGAGACCTCTAGAGAACATGCAACCAGCACAGGAGTCTCTGTAGTTGGAGGCATTTTGCTGCCACCTTTCAGAGGCCACAAGATCCAGCATCCAACAAGGACATAAGCAGACTTCCTGTTACAAAAATATTTTGGTGAGTTTAGCCTGTATCTCACAGACTGAGGTATGGAATGTGTTCACATGTATTCAAGGAATTTTTTGCAGAAACATATCTCGGGCCTCTAACTAACTTCACCTGGCCTGATAAATATTTTGTTGTTTGCACTGCATAGAGCAAACAGGGAGACCTGCAATGTACATTAGGACCCTAACTTTACCTAACTTTCAATCACCTAATTAAACAATTCCTAAATTCACTATATAGTCAAAGAAGAGAAGGGCTCTAGAGGGAGATGCTGCTAATCAAAGTTTCCACCTGGGTCTGTGCCTTGATGTAATTTGAATAAACTAACATCTTCCCTGGGCTCTTAGAGGGGAGGGTGTTTTGCGGTGGAGAAGGTGACTCTCTACATCTCAAATTTCTGATTTGTGAGAGTGTCAATTCTAAAAAAGGCCACCGAAACCCATGATGTTGTTACATGCAATACGAGTGTAAATTATTATAAATGCAAAGTCTGATTAGGTCTTTAATTGCTTATTGGAAAACCTCTAAACCTTCCACAGTGATGATAAAAAGCATGTGGTGAACAGCATTTTCCAAAAAATGAGCTATGTTGTCTTGAACAGTACTTTGTTTATACATAATTTGGTTGATTCCTTCCCCCATCCCCAGAGGCTCTTCTTTGAGGGTGTTTGAGGAACCCGCAGTGTATGAGCCACTGACAATATTTACTGAGAGTCTGGTAGCAATCAAGTAACCTATATGTCTGTTTCTCATTATTAAATATTCCAAACTTTTATTGAGATTATTAGAACCTATTTAATGGCTCATTGAACTTAGAAACCATACAATTTTCCTATTAGCCATTTCCATCTAAATATTTATGATAGCAGTTCATACAAGAAATAACAAAAGACACAAAAAATGAGAAGAAAAGGAGGCATTTCCTCAGCTGCCTGGGAGAAAGTTCTCTCCGTAACTCTAGCATAAACCAGTGGTGCAACTTAAAGGAAGCTAACTGAGAGACACAAAGCAAATCTGTCGATGATGAAAGGAGAACCTGGCCATGTCTTTAAGGGAGTCTGCATAAATTTGGATACAAGGTTCTTTTCCATGATTAAAGAGAATATTTATAACTACTCATTTAATTTCTTTTGGGTGTGGTAAGGAGTCTTCCAGTCGAATCACTACCTGTTACAAACAGATTTATCTATTTCTAACTAGAATATAAGCCAAAATTCCAACACATTTTCCATCAGCATACTAAATTTCCATCAGCATACTAAAAGAACAGCTCTGGAGGAGGAAAAAATATCATTATGGTTTCTTCTTTGGATGAAGTATTGATGGAAGAGCCTACCAAAAAGAAGACTTATTTTGAGGAAAACATAGTCGTTAGAGCTTGGGAATGAATTGATGCAACCTGTATCTTCAGATACTCTAAAGCCTCTGTATTTTCAGATATGTCTGAACTATCAACAGAGCAGAAATGCAGAAGACAGGACCGTTCTGTTTATCTGATTATGAGAAAGGACAATCCTGCTGCCCGAATCCTTCAACTCGGGTTATTTGGGAAAAATGTTTTGTACCAGTCAAAAAGTGCAAGCAAATTCAAAGCAAGGCAACACCCTCCAATGAACATGAAGAAGACACAGGCTGTCAGGGCAGAGGCCCACCACCTTGCTTCTGCTCTGTGCACGTTCCATGAAAACAGATATGTTTAAGTCTAGTTGAATTAAAGTGGCACAGAGCCTGAGTTAAAATGCCTTGTCACTAGACAGGAATTATTGGCCCAGGCTAATACTATGATGCACAGCTTCTAGACAGAATCTGGCTTGCACCCAGCTGGCTTGCAGTACTGGGAAAAAGGACATGAAAACTTTCTGACCCATCCACAAAGAAACACTGAAGTTCAAGGGCATAATCTTCAAAATTGCTGCTTCATTGTACAAACACCGCTAGTTTTCAGCTTAAGGTTGTGCAGGCTTTTAATGTTCTGCTTAAGGGCTCTGTAAGAGTGTTGCACAATACCAAGAACAGTGAAACTTGGCTCCTAGCTCACTCCTAAACCTGATTAGGAGTGTCAAAAGCCAGCTATTTTTCATTCTGGAATAGAGAGAAGGCAACAGAAGTGTGTACAACCTGCCACTGTCAGAAAGGCGAATCAACAATCCAAAATGATGGGAGGTTCAGTGTTTTCTGGCCTTTCCTTTGCTTCAAGAATAAAAGACTTAAGCAGAATAGAGAGTAATTCCACCCAGACTGCTGTAAAAGCTGATGTGGGACTGGTTACATACAATATACATAGGTATGACTGGGAATCTAAACACAGGAGTGACAAATCACTAGGCCTGAGAATTCTCCACTGATGTAGCTGTTGTGATGCTGAAGAAGAGCATGTCTCCAGCTAAATTAGATCATGAGATATTAGCACCTTTCTCTTTATGTTCCCTTTTCATAAGGAAATAAAATAAAACAGGACCTACAGATAATAACATTACAAAAACAGTAATTGGAAAGACATATTGGAAGAACTGAAAAGACATTGGAAGAACTGAAATCTTATAAGTGCCTCCTCATACCATCCACATATATACATGTAAGGGACACTCCTTTTCCAGGAAGTTTAATCTCCAAAATGAGTTCCGAGGAATCCTGTCATGGCAATGCAAGAAATAACAAACCTCCAAATGTCTTCTCCCTTCTAATCAAATTCTCTGTTCCCCAAGTAAAACCACTAGAAAATGCACCTGTTTTCATGCAAAACAAAGTAGCCTTGGTCAGAGCTGTTCTAAGCCAAAATGCCAAGCCTTGCAAAGAAATGGCAGCATATGGGCACTCATTTACTTCTGCTGACTCTCACTAAGGTGGGAAGGTGTGGAGATGGCTGGTAGCAGGCAGCAGGATAAGGGAGTCTGGGATATACAGTGACATATGTGCACTTGTCTGTGAGTGCCCCACGTGAGTAAAATATTGGGCATGAGAAAACCTGATCTTTTCAGACAGCAACCTCAGGAAGGGAAGTGTGGACTACTGACTAAACTAATGTACAATGTGTTCCTTGACCTACAGTCTCCATTAATATTGCCAGCTAAAGGACGTCAGTAATTAGTTGCCTACAAAACCCAAATGATTGGCTGCATGCATGGAACCATTGAAGAAAGAAACTCATCCCACTTCCCCACTTGACACCAGCTGTCTGATATCACAGCACAGTACTCTACAGTCTGTGGTGATAGCTCAGCCCAGCCAGCACCATCCCAGCTATTCCCGCTGCAGGCAAGGCTTCCGTGGTCTGCACTGTAGGAGAGCAGGGACTTCAGGCTTGAGTGTGGAACTTGGACCATGGTCACAAAGAAAGAATTTAGATCCTGCACTGATCTCAGAAGAAAGACTGTAATGTCAGAAAACAATGTTCCTTTCTGTGGAACAGACTCCTTTTTTACACCCAAAAGTCTCAATTACACTATCAGAATGACACCACACTAACTCAGCATAGGGCCTGTTTCCATAAGGC
Organism: Strix aluco; assembly: GCF_031877795.1. Lineage (NCBI taxonomy): Eukaryota > Metazoa > Chordata > Aves > Strigiformes > Strigidae > Strix > Strix aluco. The sequence goes on along the minus strand of NC_133931.1, from coordinate 11,140,196 downwards.
TCTCCTCTGTCAGTGCATGTGTTGCCTAATTGCCCTTCTTCTCAGTCAACTCAATAATGAAGAATATGTCATCACCTGTTTTCTTTTTAAAATACAGCAAAGCTGAAGCAAGAACATGATCTTCCCATTTTTGTCTATGACAAACAAGCAGCTTGAATGATAAACTACAGTATAAATAAAAGCAGGGAATCATAAGCAGCATACTGAATAAATACAAGAGTATTGGTTTTCAGGCTATCCCTTTATCAGATAGCAAAATAGATATAAAGCCATTTAGTTGAAAGATAATAGAGTTTATGCAGCTAATAAGTCAACCTTGTAAGGAATATTGCTGACTTCATTGTCTGTGTTAAGCCAATCTCTACTTGTTAAATCTCTGACCCTCCCCTGGGTCTCATTCTGTAACCTATGAAGAATAACTGCACTTTAAAGTGCCTCCTCCTGTCCAGAAGATTTTGAAAATAGAGGGAAGTATCATAACAAAACACAAGAACATAGGAACAGCCACACTAATTCAGATCAAATGTCGTAGTCCTGGATCCTGTTCCTGACAGGGGCTAAGAACAGGTAGAAGGAAAAGATAGAACAAAGTGAGCATATGGGGATACCTTCCCAGAGTAATCCTGCAATCTGGAGATTTTATCTCAGAAATTTCCAGACTAAAAATTATCACATATTCAGATTCAAACAATTATCACAGAACTGGACTGCTTCAGCACTTGTGATCTTCATGTATTCATTATGATGGTACTGCCCTGCCATGCTCCAGGCTATCTCTGCTCAGTCCTCTACATACATATTTCAAGACAACAGGAAATGGACCATCTAGCTAGACAAGAGACTAGAGATGAGAAGGTAACCAGGATCACTGGGACATCTGGGAGGAGAGACATATGTCCTGAGTCCCAGCCCCATGACAGCACAGTTCTTCCCAGCACCGTCACTCTCTCCAGAAGGAGGTGGTCAGCCAACACATGTTCTTCACCTTGTTTTCTCTTCTCAAGCCTCTCTGCTACTTGACACCTTCAAGACAAACACGGTAAATCTTTACTAACACATACAGTGAGCAGTGCTTATTCCCTGTACTGTTCCACTGAAATCCAGGCAAAGAGTTATCGACGTTGATGGAATTTCCCCTTCTGCTAACTGAGTGCAGGAACAGATGGAGCCCAGCTTTGCTACAAGAGATTTATTTCTCCACATGTACCTTTCATTACTTTCTGGGGATAGAAAGAGAAGAGGAAAACTCCACATCTGTCACAAGAAAGAGACCCAGAGATAAGTTGCAGCACTCTTGTATGAATGCCAAAGCTCCCAGTGCTGCAGCAGAGAAACAAGGGACAACAGAAAATACAAGTGCCTGAAGCCTTCCAAATACCTCATTCCATGGCATACACCTGCGCAAGGTTGTAGATGTGTGTGTCTAAAGTACGAACAGTGACCACAGCTTAAATTCCTGCATTTTTTGCCTGTATCACAGCTTGATGTTCAAGTCATGGTTCTTCCAACCACTATTTCATGGGTTTGGAAACTGCATCATGCCATGGTAGTGTTCCTTGTTGAGTCTGATCAAACAGCACCCTGATTTCAAATGTGGGTAGGCTTTCAAATGAGATATCAGCTTTGAGAATTTGGGGGCTATACATTACAACTGGAAATCCAAAAGAACCTTCTCTGACCACTTTTCCAGTCCTTTCTCCTGAAGGAAGTGGCAGATTTTTCCAGTCATTTTATGGTTACAGAGATTAGGAATGCAATGGTCAGTGCAAGTTCTGCTATTTTCGTCTCTTTTTTTTTTCTTTTCTAGAACATGCTATATAGACCTCAATGTAAAAAAAAAAAAAAAAAAAAAAAAGGTGTGTATATATATTATTATTATAATTATTAAATTGAATTTGATGGCATAACACAGCATCATATGAGACAAAACTCTGAAAATCATGGGAAACATAAACATATGGCAGTGATAGTTATTCCATAATGTTTCATCGTACAGCAGAGAGCACTGTTTGTATCTCTGTTAGACTCGGTTTCCTTGCTGCCATTGAGGAAAGTTCACTTAATAGTATCAGTTAAGACCTCAGTCTTTGAAATTATTATTTTCATCTGCAGAAGAAGGAGAACAGGAGGTAGATCAGTGTATTTCAGCATACAGCTTAAGTGAGAGGCATGTATATGGGTTCTCTGGAACGTAATTTTTGGTGGTGTCAAAACTGCCAGAAAGATAAAGGGACTTAAAGGAAAAATACACACATCTGCAAATGAGTTCCATCTTTTCAGCTGACAAGCACTGGAATTAAAAAGAAATACAGGAAAGCAAAATAGGAAAGGACGTTCACCCATCCATTCCTGCCTCTTCAGAAAACTGACCGTGTGAGAAAAAAATATCACACACAAGAGACAGCTTCTTTCTCTGAGCAGACTGGCTATGATGAGATGAGCCACAGTGCCACTCGGCTCGGTGCACAAGTCTACCCAGAGCTCTCTCACAGGGGTCCTTGTTGGTAAAATGGGACCTCACAGCACATTCTGCATCCTGAAATGTCATTATGTTATTACTCACAGTTATTTGTTTTGGGGTAGCTTCCCAAAGGTCTCCCTTTCCAGGTCAGGGAAGTTATTGTGTTTGGCATAGTAGAGAGAGAAAATCTATCCCTGAAGAGCTGACACTTTAAACGGAAAGTACTAGCAGTAGTGATAACCCAAACCAAAACTCCAGAGATGTTTCATTTCATAATGTCATCAAATCGCTTGACTATGATTAGGACAGAATTGGAAAAAAAAGAATGCTTAGAGATACACTACACTTAATTGATTACATAATTAAATGTCTGTGTGTCAGCCACCCTTAGATGTGGGTCTTCCAGCAACCACTAAAAACAGGAGTCCACTGTAAAAACAAATATGTTAGCACCTAAAGGCTGTAATCTGCACTAATACAGTTGCTTAAATTAGTAGCATTTTTCATTTTGTTGTGATGGTTTAGATTCATTTTTTTGAGCTAAATTGGCCATGAATGATGAAGAAATTGTAATTTGATTTCATAGCAGATGTAATTGGGCCAACAGGGCATCATTTTGTATGTCATTCTAAACAGCACTGCAGAAATGAAAGCATAGGAGGAGACTGGAGGTTTAAGCTTGAGAAGATGCTGAGCTGAGAAGTACACGTCTGTGTCAATCCTGGAGCTCAAGAGAGGTTCATGTCCAGTGTGACATTTCATGCACATCACTAATACAGGCACCGTAGTACTCACTGGATAAAATCTATACAAACGCATTAACTTCACGGATGTTTTTATTAAAGCTCAGGCATGGACAAACTGAAAGGTTAACTCTGTCCTCTGGGCAAAGGGGGACAGGGAACAGCATTATCTAATCATGCTGCAATTCCTGGGTATCAGGCAGTTCAGCTGCTTGAGAAAATGTAACATCTCTACTGAATATTCAAAGAGCTTTAAAGAGACACACTTAAACATGTAGTGTGCAGTATTTTATACTGAAATATTATTTGATCCATCTCAAATAGAGCTGGATTATTTGTAATTCCTCCTTTTCTCTACAATTTCCTCACCTGAGTGATCCCTGACTTGTGGTGGCCATGCCATTAAGATTATTAGAGTGAACAAAAGCATACCACAGTAGTAAGAGTTTCCGGCTGGACTGCATCTACCAATACTAAAACCATCTTTTTTTTTTTAAGATTTGTAATTTGTCACTGACACACTGAGAGTCAACAGCTCAGATTTGAAATGAGGTATTGATAAAGTCTTCATTGCTCATCTTCCTTTGTCTAAAGGCCGAAACACATCCTATGGCTCCGAATAGGTTTCTTTTCTCTTTCATCAGCAAACACAACCACTGCACTACAGTTTCCCAGAGCCGGTTCTCCCTTCCCATGGAAATTCTCACCTGTTTTGCCAAGTTCACTCCACAAGGGTAACCTCAGCTCCACAACCTTCTCAGCAGCCCACACCAACAAGGAAGGGCATTTACATCCCATAAGTCCCATCCAGCATTTTACTTTCCTTCCTTACTTGCCCACACATCCCATTTCCAGACATCAGAAAAGGCCGTTCATGACAGATAGTGGTAAATGACAAGTGACTCACCATGCACCTTCTGCACCAATTTGTTTCAGAAAATGAGCAGGCTTAGCATTAATAGTGCTGCATTTTAAAGCCATTAAACATCTGAATAGATGGGTTGATTCTCAGGCTTTCTGAGTACCAATTTCCCATCAGCAGGTTATATTTTTGCAGTATATTATTCACAGAGTAGATGTCCCAGATAAGATGTTGTCCTCAGTAAACAACAAATACAAAGGAGCATAAATCACCAATAAATCTCTTAGCAATCTTTTTTAGCTAGCCAGCCACCAACATGAATCTTTGAAACTAAATTTCTGTTTTCTCCTTCCTTTTAGACTGAAGTCTGACTGCACTTTCTTTTTTTCCAGAAAAATTTTGTAATTCTATAAACTCTTATGGTCTTGGATGTGGTATGAGTTTGGGAGTCTTGACCTTCCTTTCGAGTCATGGGTTACAGCAAAGTTAAACTAAAGACTAAACTTAGCAAATTCTATCCACCAACACCCCAGATGTGACTTTGAATAAAAGAGCAGATTGCACAAATGTTCTTAAGAGAAATTCAATTTAGACTATTGGGATTACAACATTTATTGAAGAACCAGACACAATCTCAGTAGAAACTTGTATTTACCCCTGGGAATATCAAAATACAGGCCTTCTTCAGTCTCTACAGGACCATAGTGTTTCCAATACTTTAAAACATAATTTTGAGTAAGAATACTCTGTACATTATGAGAGGGACTTCTGAGGTGTCAGGATCTTCAAGCCCTGCACAACCCAGTAAAGGAAGTGGAATTACCAAGGAAGTATAATGGTATTGCCCTCTTCAGTAAACAGCGTTGAGATCTGCTGATGAAAAGCACTAGATAAGAGTGAGGTACTATCTATGCTAACACTCAAATCAGCCAGCCTCATGTACAATCTGTTTATTTTTATAGTGAAGTATATTATACTGCCAAAAGGACACTTCATCATCTATAATAAATATTCATCTACATGTATCATGCACTTGAGTTGCATGAATGATGAGATCAGAGTACAGAAATGAATGAGAAACTTGTAAGATAAATGTCACCTTTCAATGTTGTTGTTGCAGATAAATTGCAGATGGATATAAACAAAGTCAATTATTTCATGCAAGTGTTCTTTGACTCAACATAAGCTGTTCCTTATGCCTAGACTAAAATCCTAAACCTCATCATGTACCTTTCATCAGAGAATGGCAAGAAGTAATAGTATGAAGTTCCACTAACTGGGGGTAATTATGTACAGTAACACACAAAGTTCATCACATATATTTTCCCAGAAACAAAGGTCACATGCTATGGTGTAGAACAAGTCCTCACCTGTGCTTACTAAATAGCTCCATTAACTATGAAAAAAATATTTTTATTAACACTGGCAGAGAATGTAGCATATAAATTGAATTTGCACATGTAGTTATCACCCAACAATGACTCTGAAGCATAGCAAAATATTATTTCTGTGACTGAGGTCTAGTAAAAAGGGAAAACAAATTTAAAAGAATCTTTAACTTGGCTGATTGTTTGAGTATACAGAGTTTAGATTTGCTAGTTCTTGAATATATGAACATATGTTCTAATTTTTTTACTGTTATCCTTCATTTTCTTAGGAAAGGAAGTATTTTTCCTGGAACAGTCTTTTATTTGGTTTTAAACCATACAACTAGTCCATGAATATGCAACAACTGTTTTCCATGAGCAACACGAAGAACTGTAGATGCAAGAACTGTAATTTGTAATATGCCCAAAGAGGCAAAATTACACAGTTGGGGAGGCTCTGTTTCCTGTGCTCTGTCATCTGCAAATAAAACAAAACAGAAATTGTCTTGAAGAAGTAGTTTTAAGATTCAATAACTGGTGAGTGTTAATTCTGAAAATGTGCTTTCTGCTAATAGGAAGCCACCGGATGGTGGTGTTATAGCATTGTCACCTCCATTACAAGACATTGGGTTTAAAAGTTATGTATAACCATTCCAGTCATAATTTGGATTTTTTTTTTTCCTTCCAACTAGAAATTTGGTGTCATTAAAACCCAAAGAGCAGCTGAAGGCTCAGTCATATGACTAAATGCAATCTCTCTGTGGCTGTTTAACAAGTTAACTGTGACTGCCCTCCTGCCCAAGAAGAGATAACCACCTATACATCACACTTGGTCCACACAACCCCAGCCAAGAAGCTATATACATTAATTCATCCCAGGTAAGGCAGCTCGATTTACTTCATCCCACAACTGAGACAGCACAAAAAGAGAGCACAGTCACTTGTTTGTCCAACTTCAGCTCCACACTTGCCCATACACCCAAATATTTCTCTCTCATGCTGTGTCTAATGACATGACCCAAAAATCCCCCAAAGGCAACTATATCACTTGCATGAACAAGGGTTTGGGCTTTAAATTTTCCTTGCTTTCTAGGTAGGCAAGGAGCCTGTTCTGCCAACACTTATTGACTCCAGCAGTAAATGTGTTGCATGTGTTGCCTTCAGGGCTGAAGCTTACCACTCCATGAATAAGTTTGTGAGATCTGACGCTAGTTTTTCTGACTCGTGCCTCCGCACCAAGAGCTGGCCAGCTTAGCCGGCAGTTTTACTGAATTGTGGGTTAATGAAATACAGGAGAATAAACAGAGATGCTGTTCTTTTGAAAGCCACTACATCTGAAATTTGGAAGGCTGCAGTACATTATACCACCAACCACAGGGTTATAATGTCTAAATACATCGTGTATAGAAAATAGTTACTGAAAAGTAAGTATAGTCAACATTTGTAATAAATAATAGCTAATAAATAGTGAAAGCATTACATTCTAGGATGTTGGATCCTATGTCTTCCATTATTTAGTAATTTATTATATGAAATCCATTGACCTTTCCAAGCTTTCTTTTTTCCCTTTCTTTTTTGGTGAAGCAGGAGTGTTAATTATGCTTTAGCTTTTTTTATTGAGCAACATTAGCATACAAATAGGCCATCAATAACCAATTACAATCTCCATCTCAGAAAGAAGAGAACTACAATATTAAGTGTGGCTACTCACACATACACACAAGCCCTTTTAAAAAAAGACAGAGCAACTCACAATTGAATAAAACAGGAATGCACAGGAAAAACAGACAATGATAGATGGATAAATATCAGGCTAGCTCTCAGGCAGGGAATTCAAAAAGGTCCTTCTTATTCATCGGCCAAATATAAGTCTATCAAAATAACCCTAGTTTTCCCCAGACGGCCCTGCCAATGACTCCAGAGATTAAAAATCCGTTCAGATCTCATGCTGGTAACATTTATGAATTTTACTCAAGTGGAAACTATCAGTTGTGTCAAATGGCACTGACTTATGTCTTAAGCAACACTTGACTTATTGCCAGTGAAACACTAAATCTGCTTGCTTCTTTTTTATAGTAGGACCTATATGGGAGAAAGGGTTATTTGTTGCATTTATCACTGTAAGAATAGGTTTGTGCTAAAGATGAACAATAAAACAATCGCCACAATATTTTTTCTGCAATTACAATACACTGTTGCTGTGTCTTTCATCTAAGACCTGGTTTAAATCTGAACCTGCACTGATTTAACTAAAGATGCTATTTTAAACCTTTTTAGTTGAACTAGTTTCACTTTATACTGATGGCCTAAGATTGAATTCAAATGCAAATAGAGGATATATTAATTTTAAAGTGTCTACACAATATATTTCCACATGTTTACCCAACATTTAATTTCATTTAATCTTAAAATCAGTTATGTCTAAACATATGGTCGATTGATCAATGCAGTTATAGAAGTCACTGACCCTCAGCTGAGACGCAGTAAATAATCAGGTGCTGATTCATGCACCATTCTGAAAAATGCAAATAGCTTACTTTAAAACCATCTTTGGTTGAAGGATGACCTCTTACACTGCCATGCCTTGATCTGATGCAAGCTTCTTGTCTGAAGCAGTTTGTGCATATTCTGTTCAGGGAATACATGCTTTATGGCAAAATATTGAGTAAACACCTTGAATTAATGAAGTCAAAGCCTACCAAAGAAAAATCTGTTTACAGCTTTCATGCAAGTTATCTTGACTTCCTTTCCTATGTCTTTTCCATGAGAACGATAAATAAATCTTTGAAAACTACCTACCACTGTCTAGAGGGTTTTCTTTTGTTCAGGACTTCAGCAGACAAGTTGTGCCAAATGTTGTCTCGCCAGCTGTGGAGATGATCCCCTCAGCTGCCCACCTTGCCTGCCAACAGCAAATACCACCTTTGACAAAGACACAGGACCACACAGGCATCCACTCAGCAGACACCACAGTTTGCGATCTACCATTTCAATTTCATCAAATCCAAAAACAGATTAAGTTGTGAATTTCAGCAGCCAACATGGCAATGCTCACTCCACCTTTCCATCTCCCCTGTGAGTGTGTTATCTTCTCAGTTGCCCAGGAGGATTCAAATGAGTTCATTAACATCAGCTTCCCCTTAATGCAATTTAACAATTCCCCCTCTCCTCCAGGTTTCCTCCAGTGCAGGTAAGCTATGAGCTGCTAAAGTCCTAGCTGTTGTCAGATGATTTCTCTGATTTTAAAATACAATGTGACATGCCTAAAGAATGACAAATACATTTTAACTCCACTATTCTCTTCAATTCTTGTAAAATCTCAATTTTATCCTCTGGTATTTTAGTGCTTTACCACTGAAATTATGCATGACATTTCTTGATGGCTTTTTCTGGTGGTGGTAGTACATGGGTTTATGACACTGCCAAGGACCATACAGAAGAAATTTTCCATACCCTGATACCAGCACTGCAAAAGATCATGGAAAAGACTTGAGGGCAGGTTTTAGGGTGCAGTCCCATCAGATGGGGTGAGCCAACCTAATAACTCATTGTCAACACCCATCTTCCCTCTCCTCCCTATGCCACTCACACTCCCCTCCACTCTTAACTTGGCCTGGCTCTGATGTCCTTTAAGCCACTCTTTTTTGCCAGTTCACTAACCCAGCACAAAGTACACTGCAGGCTGAGAGGGAAAGATCAGATATCAGTTTCCCCAGGTTTAGTGAGCTGGAAGAGCTCACAGGAAGGAGTCTCAAGGACCAGTAAGTGAGAGGGAGGAATGAGGCTGTACAATCAAGAGAAGGGGAGTGACACCCATCCTTCATGGAAAGGACAAGTCACCTGAAACCAAACCTTAACCTAATTTCATCTAACCTGGTAGGATGTTTCCAGTCATTCTCAAAGAGTTTGTTGACCTGTTCACAGGATCCTTGCTCTTTTGATTCAGGTGTCAAATTGATACTGTCCAGAGAGTGCTGCAGACAGAATAATCTGGTATTGCAAAGGAACATTTCAAACACAGACTTCCCCTCCGGTTATCTTCATGCTTTCAGAAAATACCTAGAGAATAAGGCTGTAAAAAGACAAAAGGGTCTCAAACTCTCTACAGTGAGAGGCAGCAATAGGGAATTGTTCTTTGATGTACTATTCCATTAGATGATTAACAACATGCTAACAGATTATTTCTCCATAATTAGTAGCACAAGACTAGTCTTACAAGAAGGAAAGAGACTTTTCAAGCCCATTTCTCCAACATCTCATTTTGGATATCTGAACACTAAATGTGTTGCAATCTGAAATGTGAAATTTCACTTTTAAATTTTGCTATTTTATTCATTTAAAAATAAATATAGTTCTTCTAATCTTCTCTATCTAAAATAGAAAACATAATCAAAATTAGCATTTTGCTGAAAAAGAAAATTTTAAAAATTCTAACTTGGCAGAAAATCTTTTTCTAGAAAATGTGAGCTCTCCCTCTAATTAGATAGATTTTAACACTCTCTTTATAACACTGCATAAGTGTATGCCAAGGCAAAGCTTTTGAAGGTAATTATATTGCAACTCATTTTCAAGATATTTCAAATCAGCAGCCCAGCCCAAAGACATCCATTCCAATTGTTCTCTGATTTAAGGATTGCTGAAAGTTCACACTTAATCATAAACACAGACTGTAGAACCACAGCTGTTATTAAAATGGAGATAAGATAAATCTTAATTAACTGGTTGTACATCTATAAACAAATAAACTAATCATATCTCCCTGAATTGCAAGGGACAGCTTTGCATCAACCTGAGGAGAAGAGATTTTTTTTAATTTCTCACTGATTACAAATTACAGTAATAGAAAGTGTGCAGTATGAAAACAATAGATTTTTAGCAGCTCTTTTAAATTTATCTCCATTATTTAAATTGAGAAAGAAGGGAGTGAATACACATTCTTATGCCTGTCTTCCTAAAATTGAAACATAAATTGGGCTAGTAAGTGGCAACTCATTTAGTTATGGTGCTCTGTGTGGCAAATCCATCACTGGGACAACTCCACTAACTTCTTTAATGTTGCTGCCATTCCTCTGAGAAATAAAGTAAAATGGAAAAGTTGAGATCACAGCTCTGATGCTGTCTTGGCTTTGCTGACGACCACTTTCAGATATCTCCAACAAGCATCATTATTTTGTTTCAGTTTGGAAATTTTAACGTGATCTATGCCAGTGGTTCAAAATCTCCCTAGCTTTCAATAAATCTCTACATATTACACCTCCGTAAATACATAATTCCACATCAATATTACTGGCAGGCTATTTCAATGACATTTTTATGCCTCTTATTGCTAAGTCAGTAGGGGGGAAATCTTCTTTTAATTTACTTCTAAGTTGATTAAAACTTACCAGTTCCATGATGTCTCAGCAACCCCACTAAAGTCACCAATTCATTTTACACAAGCCACTGAAAAAAAAACAGCTGATGATGTAAATTTCTGTGTCTCTCTTGCTTTGGCTGCATTCACTTGACCAAGTTAAGGCAAGAGGTCATGACCTGTTATTGCCCATTCTCACACAAGTGATGAACTGGAAGTGTGAATTTTATCTGCTTAATCCAATGGTATTTCTGAAATGACTAATGGCTACTCACCAAAGAGAAATTGATATCACCATATTGATTTTGATGCTGTTATCTTCAATGGAGGAAAAAATGCGACCATTTCTAGATACAATGGAATTTCATTCAGTCTAGAAGTGTTTTCACTGTGATGAAGCTAAACGTTTATGCTTTGGTATAAGAGGTGAAACAATTCGAAAATGGTCTTGAGTGCAAAACTATGTTTTAAATGAATTAATTTCAGTTTCTGATCTCCTTAATAAATGTTGATTTCTTTAAACATAAAACTGATAAATAAAATTATTCCTTTGGTTTAGTTTGATTTGGTTTGCTTTGCTTTTGAGGGGAATAGAGGAAGATTTTCAGTGGAAAACGTCATTTCAACAGAAATTTTACAGTTTTTATTTCACAAAAATTTTCAAACAGAAAAACTTATTCCTCATGCTATGCCTTTGAATGTGCAGAAGTCTACACAAAGGTATTCTGATATTTCTTAGAATATCAAAATATTTATATAAATAAACTTTCCTAGGAAAGATAAAAGTACTGGCCAAACGTTAACTAAAGTATTGAAGGAATATTTATATTTCTTAAGATATGAGGTTCTAATCTTACACGGATAATTTCACTCAGGAATTTTTAATTGCCGAAGTGAGAGTCTGAGGCATAATTTTGGCTTTGTAACTCACTCGTTGTTTAATGACAGCGAGGAAAGCAAAGTTGCCAAGCTTTCCAGTGAGACAGTTAAAAGCATTTGTTTTTATTATATGCTTAATTATAATCTTTACAAATTATATAAAATAGCCATTTGATTCAAGAAAGTAACAAAATGTTAACATTATAGGGTGGGATACTTTAGAAGGAAATTCTTACTAATGTGAAAAATCAGCCACCTATGTTTGTCATATATACATGTGCAGGGGAAAACTATTCCTAGATTAAGTTTGAAAAAGTTGCTACAATAATCCCAGGGATACAATTAGCCTACTCTATCTAAACCAAGAAAAATAATACTGGACTGAATGTCTCTCCCTCTTTTCTAGTCACAAAATAAATACTAGAATAAAACTGAGATGGGGAAAAAATTAAGGTATCAAATAAAATCAAAGGAGATATATTGCAAAAAAAAATTTCTAAATTATGTATTTTAAAAAGCTATTTGGATGAAAGACTTGAGATAAAGCTACTTATTCCTCCTCAGTTTCTCCCTCTCTTTCCTGTTTGGCTTCACTATAAAGCAGTAAGCACCATCTGCCTTTGGATTTTTCTGCTACTTTGCCCATTATGCTTCTTCTACGAAATTTCCCTTGGGCCAGAATTTGCTGAGCAATCTTATCTTCCCAGAAGTCAGTGTTTTTAGGAGGGATTCAGCACCTCAAAATCACAAATTCCTATCATAGGCTTTCTGCCTGTTGAGGTGTGTCTGCGTCCCATTGACTCGCCCTCCTCCCAGAGGGCTATGCAAAGGACCTTAGTTGTTCTGCATTTTAGACCAAGGACAAGCACCTCCAGAGCTTGGGTTTTCACTCATCATTCATTGTCTTTCTCTTTCCCTCCTTTCTTCTCACAAATAAGATGGGTAGGGTTGGGTTTCATAGGTTTTTTCCCCACCATGAGAAAGGGACTTGCTTTTACAGGGCCCTCACAAATCACTGCCCTCAGCCGCTGGCTAAGACACGGACATGGAGTTGAACCTCTGAGGCCAACATTGCACATCAGACCAAATCCTCTCCTACCACAGGCTGCCACCCCTCCCCTCACACAGTGATGACATGCTCCAGCCATCCTTCTGCAGCAGATTTAGGGGACCTGAATCTGCAAGATGAGACACTTCGCCTTGATGATTGGATAAAAAATAGTCCCCTGGTTGTCTGAACTGTTGTCTGAGCTTGCTCACTCAGAGCGACAAGCACCTGACATCAGACACAGGATGGGCAGAAGGGAAATGTACAGTTGGAGGCACAAGGAGCAGGACTGCTCTTTTTAGGAGAATATGGTTACTTTGGTGTATAATATGAAATTGTACTGTAGGTAACATGTCCTCTCCAGAATATTTCCTGGCAGACAGTACATCCCAGAAATGCTTTATAAAGTATCACCTAACTTAAGATTTTTCTTCTATAGTAACTACAATAGAGCATCTGGAGAGTAAATGAGTTAGAGCTACCCTTCCCACAGGGTAGCATAGACCCCCCTCAGTCCTGGAATAAATGTTATAGGAGTGTCTGTGTTGCCTTTATCTCATACACGAATTATCTCAAATGATCTGGCAATCAGTTAATTTTGGAAGAAAAATTCTCATCTGCACATGCCCTCAGCAAAGATCAGGTTTCTTTTTTTGTCTGATCTCTTTCTCTCCACTCTTTAAACTCCTCCATGTGAAAGTGTATCACCCTTTAGCTGTTCCCCAGCACACAGCCTGCTGCTGGCATACAACCAGTGAAACTCCAACCCATAACAACATCAAGAAACAATTGTTGTTCCTGCTATCACAAGAATCCTGTTCAGCTTTGGGGATGGGCGGCTCAATCACAATCTTCATAACAGATCATCCAGGCCAATGAACAGTTCACTTTTGGAGCTACAGATAAAGAAATCATGGAGGGATGTAAAATGCCACCCAAACACCTCTGAGGAATCATTTTCCTATTTTGGAGATTTATTTGTAATACTGTTAAAGAGATTACTGTTTACAAGTAGCCCTGTATCTTTAAAATGTTTCTAACTAATATGAATTGGAGGCTTCCTCACACGCACAGCACCATTATCTCTTGGGTTTAATACATTCTCAACTGTGGAATAGTGTGGGGATACTTAGAACATCAAACAAGCTATTAATTTTGTGATTATGGAAATGAGTAGATTGTAGTTTGTTTCCTAGAACAGCTTCTCCCAGGGAACTGAACACGGTGCTTGGAAAACCTTGTTTGAAAAGAAAAAACCCACAAGTTGTTATTCACAGACTGACCAAAGCAACAATCCCTAAATATCACCCCAGTCGTCTAAATACATACAGAACAGGCAAAAATATTTTAAAAATCCACAGATGGGAAAAAAAACTACTCTGGAGATGGAATTCACTTAACCTGATATGTATCTACCAAAGTATGTGTCTGTATCTGGGCAGGTCACCTGAAGATGTCTTCACAGACAACAAAGAATTAGACAAACAAATTAATGAAGATGGTGACACAATTAATCTCATTAGTTTCCTACATTCTTAATTGCATTTTACCAGTTCTATTAACTGCTTTCTCTAGATCTCCCTTGCTATAATAGATGTTTATGAGGAGGAGATCTAAAAATGATGGACCTCACCCTAATCTGCAAGGTGTTCTCAGCTCTCCAACAGCAGAGGACCTTCACTGTAGTCCATACATATTAAAGTTCACTTTCACATCTTTATTTAATCTGAATGTTTCCCACATTGGAAACATGTATTGAAATCCTCAGTTGAGGCCCTTCTAATCCATGTGAAACCATTTGAGGAGCCAGTGTGTACAAATCTGTAAATATCATCCATGTCAGAGGTCACACTGGGTATGATGCCTAAATAACATCTATGTGCCTGAAAATTCTTTATTAAAATGTGATGTAGGGATACATGATACATACTAACATGCCAGGTTGTTCACCACCAACCTAACTGGTCATAAATCACCTCTTTAAAAATGAACCAGAAGAACACAGGAAGAGTTTACTTGCAAATATCCAATGACTCAGCATATACAAGCCCCATGCTGGCAGAGTAAGAGTACGTTTAAGAGACTAAATTATTTGCCTCTATCTCATAGTTTAGGCATAAGACAGCTGAAGAAAATAAAAACAAACAAACAAAAAAACAAACCACCCTTGTGATACCATGACTATATCATACGGATGATTGGCCAGAAACCTTCCTGTTACCCTAATCTATATGACAAGCAGACAAACAGGTACACAACCTGTCCAACTGCCCCTAGCAAAAGGGCAGCTGCAGGTTATAGAGGCAATGGCCACTCCACCTAGACCTACCCATGAACAAGTCCTGAAATCCACAAAGAGCCCAAACTTGGAATGACTAGGGTGCTGAGCTATCTGTACAGGGATTAACCTCCTCACCTTTGCAACGCCTCTTACTTTTGGTTTGAATACAAACTTTTTCTCCCTTCTCAAGGCATAAGTGGTGCCTTTCCTTATCAGCATGATGTTAGTGGCTCCTATGAGCAGCTCCCTCAACAGTGCACACTAAGCGTTGCATAAGAGAGCAATAAATCATGGTGCTGTTCAATGGTGACTACACTTTTTTACCCATACTTACCAGAATCAAAGGTGTAGGAAATTCAGAGACACAAATAAAACTGAAATTCAGAAGTTGGAGTTTCAGGACTTGTTACCTGGGTCAAATCATGGCTTTCCACAGCCTTCCTATGCCCATTTGGGTGTGTGGCCAAGACTTTTTGTGCCTTATCCTCCTCTCCTTACCAGCAAAGCAAGGAGAGCAGCACTTCCCTGTCTAAGGCTGAATACATCAAAGATTGTGATGTACCCACATATTTTGGCAATAAAGTTGTAGCAGTATCTCAGGTAGATAAAATCTTCTACAAACAAAATACTGGATTCTTTTAAAAGAATATTTTTTTTCAGTTCAATCAAGCTAAAAGAACAATATACATTATACAAACAGGTTTTCTGATTTAATTACCAGCGTTTCAAAGTCTCCTCCTGTACTTAACACTCAGGGTTATAGAACTTGTTGCCAAGCAATTACCCCTTAAATTTGCTTTAATCCATGCCGATCATTTCCCAGAGTTGATCATTACTGCAGACTTTAATTGCTTTTGTTGGCTTGTATGTTGCTGGAGTTCAAACAGAACAGATTAACAGGAGGCTGCCAGCCACAAAACTCTTTGAAAAAAAGGCGGGAAGCCGAGTTAAGAACATCACAGTGTACTTTATTTCAAGGACTTCCCAGATATTGTGGTTCACACCTATATTAACCTCACAAAAGGTCTGCAGGAGTTAGATCCTGATCTTGCTGCTATCAGTTTTATGGTGGTACTGGCCATCTGTGTTGTATGGAGTTGAAGGCATGAAAGTTGGTACAGAATTGGAAAAACAATGACTGAATCACAGCAGAAAGAAGGATAAGAACATTATCTCCAGATAGAGCAGTATGCAAGACAACTAAGATATCAAGTGCATGTAAATTGCAAGCCCATGTCAATAGAAGAGACAGTCCCACACTGTCACTCCTTGTGAGGTTTGGGTTTGCAGGTCATTGGGAGAGAAGGACATTCTCATTCCTACCCTGAACACACAGCCCGGTTCCCATCCCTTCAGATCACATCATTTATCTTAAGGAAGCTGCCAGGTGCAGCAGGAAGCTGGATTGCGTCTGTGATAAAAGTGATCTTTTCCTTCAATAACATGGTTTATCTATTAAGTGAAACTGCTTTTAGAAGAGGCTCAGTATGTTTGCAACATCCCCCCCGGTAATGAGGTTAATGCGCCCAATACAGCTGATACTGTGGAGCATTTGTCAGGAGCATCTTCATTTAAACACCAGATATATTTGCAGTCATTCAGCACTTTCCCATCTCACCCAAACTCATCCATTTCTCTGTTTTCCAGTTTCTTTCCCACATGAACATTAAAACCTTCTTTACATTTCCCTACTCTTTACACAGAGACGGGCTAATATAAAAGAGAGGGAAGTTTTGTCCACACAATACATTTTTCTTCCCTCCCACACCATCATTATCTCTTTTCCTTTGTAGATCAGTAGCACCTAGAAGCTTTGGCAGCACACCAGGGGTTTCACCAGTGCTCGGCATTGTACAGCTACATGGCAGTCTCAGGATCTAATCAGGTTGGTATCACAAAACCGCAGCAAAGGAGGGACAATGTATATACATGCAATATGCCTGGGAATGAGCAAAATCCAGGAAGAAGAAAGGGAAGGAAACCAAACATCACATACAAATATGATGAGGGATAGCTGGATCTACAATAAGTCAGTGATGGCACACCATCATGATAAAGTGACAAGATTATGTTTACATAGTTTATGTGGGAGGAACATGTTGGTAGGTGCTACAGCCACCAAATGATTATCAGTCATATTATATGTTTACACACAGCTGTGCCATGACAAAAACAGAATTTATAGGGAGGGAATAAAAAAGAGCTAACTTCATGGGAAATTGATGTTGCCGTGCCCACCCAGCATAATGGGAGCCCAAAGCAGTCTTAATCTTTAGATCAGGAGTCATGAAGAACATTTTCTTACAACTCTCAGTAGAGCTACGCACCATGATCTCAGGATAAAGGCCTGGAGTGAGAGCCATGTTATTACAGTCCATATGAAAGCAAAAACCTGTGTTCTGCATGCAGAGAGGCTATAAGAGCCAGTGCTCCAAAGTTCTTCTCTTTCCTCCTTCCTTGTCTAGCTAAACAGATACTCTTTACCTATGAGAACAAATAGGTATGTTCAACAAGGAGGTGCTATGACACTCTCCAGTGCAATAGACAACATTTAGCAAGTAGCTGTTTCTTTGAAAATTATTTAAACTGAACAAAATGGGAAATGAAAAAATAAAAGTTTTGTACACATTTATTGTTCTTTGGGAAAAAAATAAGAGACTATGGTAAATAGGAAATTTGAGAAATACAGAGAAATTAGAGTGGAGATCATCAACCTAAAACTGAGAAACTGATGATGCAGAGATGGGAGTCACTGCTCACACTGCATGGCACAAGACTATCATACAAGAACAGAAGAATCGTTAATAGAGATGGACTGGAATGTAAAAGAAGTAATTGCAAGGTCCCACATCTGGGAATTAATACTACTAATATTTTTCATGAATATGGGCTTAGGAAAGAGAGACAGAAGAAATTGTGTATACAGTAAACAGAGAGCTATATGCCACCTCTATGTTACAAATGTGAAAAAGGAGAATGCAATCCTAAAATGTTACAGGATGTGATATTTCAAGAAAAAATGAAGTGAGGTTAAAAACACCACACAAAACTCTGAGAATAGTGTGTACAATTCCAGCCACACATTTTCAAAGCATTTAAAATGGAAATCGATAGAAAGAAAACTTTCTAGAATAATCCAGGAGAAATAAAATCTTGTCAAATGAGAAATAATTTTCTTGCTCAATCCAGCAAAACAGATTGTCAGGAATACAATTGGTTTTTTCCCTATAACTGTAGGGTCTGAACTAGGGAATGAAAAAAGATATTTAAGCTGAAAGACTTTGTTGACTCAATAGGCAATTGAGTACGCATGCGCCATGAATACAGTCAGCTTGGAAACTGGAAGAAAAGTTCTATGTCTATGTGCATATTTAAGGACAGGGACAAAGACATTATATATCTTCCTTTGCTTCAAAATGTATCAGCATGAACACCAGCACTCTTGAGAGCTGATTTCTGAGGCATCTGCACCTTTTGCCTGGCTCTCATTACTGCTCATGACACAAGCTGTGGGTGAAGCTCTTCCCATACCTGAGGTGTCTACAGGAGCCCTCTCCAGGGTCAATTCTCTACTTCCTCTCCCACAGCTGAGGGCATGTACAGGATCAACTTTTTTATCTAACTGATAATTTTCATTAAACTTAGAATAACCTAGTTATGTTTGCAGTTTTATTCTCTTCCACTAAACATGACCAGTCAGCAAGCAGGTTCAAAATGTAGCAGCATAAGACATATGGATATACTTAAACAGTGCGTCGTAACATAATCCTCTTTTTCTTTGAAAACAAGGTTAAAACGCCTGTCTTAAACTCTAAAAAATAAGATAAAACACACAAAAGTGTTTATGTTTCTTCTCAAGACTTGGGATACAGTCTTCCTACCGCTCTGTGGACTCCTTAGCTAGATGATGGACATGGGAGTAATTCCTGCACTCACAGAAGCAGCAAGGTTTGGATTCATCCTGTCTCATGCAGGCTGAAGACTCCCTCTATACTCAGTGGAGATGAAAAATAATCAGAATTGCCTCCCTATGATGCTTTCTTCTCTGTGTTGGTGACAGAGAAAGCCCTGAGTGATTATGGTCCTTGTAACTTCAAGTGCTGACTCTGGCTGAAGCGCTGTGTTCATCCCACCACGGCATTTCCGCTGGCACAAATTCTTCTGGAAGAGCAGTAAAAGCCTCTGAGCAAAAACTTGATCCAGGGCCCATAATCACTGCAGAGAATGCTGGCTCTCTGCAGTGGAGGGGGATGGTGAACAGGTTTGTGTTTCAAGAACTCTAAACACAGGTGGCAACTATATCATTTATGCTGATAGTACCAGTTTGCCTCCTTTACAGCTCTGGCATAAGGAAAACATTTATTGCCTACTTTTCAGTGATTTGCCATTTTTACTGTGCCAAAGCAAGGTTTTATAAGTGTTCTCTGTCTTTGCACATTAAATCCAGGGTGTGTAAGGTGAAAAGAATGTGGGGCTGGTGGAAAAAAACACATAGGGTTTCTTAAGGAAATTTTTCATTGTGTGGCAGAGACAAGAGAAGCAAAGGGTCTTTTATCTGTAAAAGCACAGAATTTGAGAAACAAATTTTAGGCAGGAAAGTCTAATGTTTTTTTACTTCCTGTGGCCTGAGGAAATCGAGAATCACTTTAAAGCTGAATTGTGAGAGAACGCTTGAATTCCTTTTCCCATTTCAATTCAAACGGGTGCCCATTCTTAGACATTTCAAATAGAAGCAACACTTTTGAGCATCACTCAGTCAAAGAAATCAAGGGTTGGCTCAAAGAGGAAGGTTAATCCAGTAGTTAGAGTATTAGCACAGAATTTACAAAACCTATTGCAGAACAGGGAGATGAATACAAGCCTCCTATATGACCTTAAATTACATTGCCTTTCTTTGCCTTGCCTTTGCTTTCTACATATATTTGAGGTGTTCCCATACTACAGTAAAAACAGGTACTGGACAGAGAGATGGATTAAACAAAGCAAACTTCAAAAACAACTGCAAATCCAATTCAGTTTTGTGTTGAGAATTAACAAAACAAAATACAAGTGGATTTCTCAAGTTTCAGGTCCTGTTACAGATATTTTGCACCAGCCTTTGAATTAGTCCTTGTCTTGCACATTAAAACATTTTGGGGGCTAGCCATTATCTAATGGAAGAAGGTGGATGAGGTCCTCTTCAGTGAGGACACTTTCTTGGATAAAATGAATGCAAGGGTATTGAGAGAAAAAAACACCAATCCAAGGTACATTGTCAGATTTCAACTCTGCCAGGTTTGAAGTTGAAGTCTCTAAGCAAACATCTGGTGCATACACAAGGATCTGTGTAACTCTGTACCATCAAAGCCTCCTAAATCAGCTTTGCCATTTTTACATTTCAAAAATATACATTAATACAACACATGTCATACTTGACTACATATCTATAACGTTCTCTAGCTAGAAATTTGTGACTTGGTTCCAGCTGCTCCATCTATCTTTTTTGCTTCCTCAAATAGGTGCTACCTAGATGTTAGCTATATTAGCTACATTCCTGAAACACTTAAAGTCCTTTGTGCTTTTAGTCATATGTTCCAATATGAATGAAATGTTTGAAATGTTAGTCATAAAAGAACTATCCCTCCAGAAAAAGTATCATTATCTGACACTGCACAAAGTGCTTGTCAAATTGCCCTTAACTTTCAGTCATTTAAGGCTTTTGATTTCTGAATGTAATTGCAAAAATAAAAGCTTTGCTCCTCAAGTTTTGTTAATCACATGGTTAAAAATCAGACAAATATCATCAACAAACCCAGCTCAGCCTGGTCATGGTTACCACCTTCACCAAGTAACTGAACAAATTTCTTCCTTTCCACAGGATGCAAGAATGGAAATTTTTAAAAAATGTAGTAAGTGGTGTTTCATTGTCTTAATCTTGCTTTATTTTAGTAACCTACTGCTTATTTCTCCTTGCACTGGAAAATCAGGAAGTCAAAATATATGTATTTATTTACATTAACTGTAAATACCTCAGAAAAATCTTCTTCGCCCCCTAATATACCTTTAGTAAATACATTTTTCCATCAGCAACTTCTGCTTTGGCCTTTATTCAAGACACCACCCCTCTGATGTGATGTAATACACTGCATTCACATGTTCATTTCCAATCCCAGCTGATGCAATGGTAATGAATGCTTTAGGAAGACAAACAGGTGAATACCTAAGTTTGAGCTCATGTTGTGATTTCTTGCTATCAGTATCCCATAATCCTGCCTCATTCCCTGCTTTTGCTACCCATTGCCATATCATAGCTAAATGCAAGGCCCGACCATAAAACCTCATCTGCCCAGATGGATTCCTGCGCCTCTCTGGAGCCTGGCACCTCCGTTTGGCTCCTTCTTGGTGTGAAGATTTGTTTACAGTCATGCAAAAGTCAGATTAGGGATGATGTGGGTGAACTCCACAAGGTATTCTATTTGACAGTAAAACCTCAGGCATGTGCACAGAGCTAAGCAAGTTCACTAATACTCTGAAACAGCAAGAACCCACCAGCAAATTCATTTCCCAAAATAATATTATGTCAGATCTGCGGATTGCACTGATGCCACCAATACTTTCATCACTGGGTATTAAGATTTCTTTTTCTTTCCTTTAATCTTTGAAGATACAACTTTCCACCTGATAAAAATCAGCAAAGTATGTTGATAAGCACATATAATCAGCTAGGTCTTTAGATTAGGCTAGATTTGATTTAACATTATTAATTATTCTGCTTTCCAATGAGTAATTCAGCCATGTGATTGCCTACCCAAGCCATAGCAGAACATCCACACATATTGTGTAATCTGCAACTGTGTTAACTTGAAGGATTCCTCACAGTATAAAGGTCCAGGTGACAGAAAACTTGATGAAGTATGTAGGAATTTCTTCAATATCTACAGTTATCTGTAGGCCAACATCTGGATACCATGTCCACTTTGAAAGATAGGACATACAAGAACCAAAGCAGAAGCACAAGGATTATATATACTGAACACATCTTAACATCGGTAGCTTTCATCCCTTCTGGGCAATAAAACAGTTGAGGCTGAAGTGTTAGAGTAGGGCAGAGGAGGAACCTAAAGATAAGTACAAGAAGACATATTCCCAGCTAATATAAACAGTTCCATTGAAGCAAAAAGACAAGAAAGTGTGGTCACAGGAATTACAAATCTTTATGCCAACCAAGGGTGCAGTCAGGAGAGTCTTACAAGCACATGAAGAACACCAAATATTTCTTCATAAATTTAAAGCCAGACAGGCCCATTAAAAGATTAAGCCTAGCTCTTGTATGACATACTCCATCTAACCACATACTGCACCCATGGGCTGAGTGTAGGAGTTCAGGTTTGACTAAAGCTTATCTTGCAGAAATGCATAGAGTTCTGATTTGAAAATGTCAAGAAATGGAAGATCCAGTCCTTTCCTTCAGGACTTTACCCCAGATTAAAAAAAAAAAAAACAACAAAACCAAAAAACCAAAACAAACCAAACAAACAAAAAAAAAAAACCCAAGCAACAATCCAAACAAAACCCACAACAAAACAAAATAAAAAACCAAGCTGTTTTAGTGACAAAACTTGATTTCAGCTTCCAGCCCTTGTTTCTGATTATGCCTTTCTCTGCTAGACTGAGCAGAGTTCAACATCCAGTATTTTCTTTCCTGGAAGTATTTCTGTTTCACAGTTAAGTCACCCCTGTATCTTTCTTGCTAAATTAGGCAGATGAGTATCCTTAGGTTTCTCTCTGTTGATTCTGCTTAGAAGAAAGGAGTTTGTTAACTAGGTTGAAAATACAGCTAACGATTACAGTTTGCCCCTAAAAAAAGGAGTAAATAAAATAAGTTAATCAGTAAAGCTGACAACTTTTTTAAGGTGAAAAGTGGCAAAGAAGAGAGAAAACAAATTCTGATAAAAGCATCAACCCAGACATACGATGGGGAGTTTCCCTGTGGTCTGTGACTCCACCATTAGATGTCCCCGTGTGCCATCGGGGTAGGGCACTGGCCCGGCAAACAAAAGGGACCAAGCAGCAGCAGCTCAAGCTGAGTGGAAGCCTGTGGGTTTGTTGCATTCACTGTGTGTGTGTGTGTTTCATACACGCTTACTGCTTGAAGAGCAATGATGATTTTTCTGAATGATCACAATAACTGAATGGTTCCAGAGGGAAGACTCCAAAGCTGAAGCTATTATGAAAAAACTCACTCAGGATCTTATTTAAACAGTCACAAGTTGAACCCTAGTTATTAATGTCAGTGGTCCCCGTACGAAGAAACAAGGTTGGAGTAGACAACATAGGCCAAGTTATTGATGGGTATTTATTTACAGACAGATCAGATCTAGTTACTTGGTTCTCCCACACCAGTGGCCAAATTGCAGTTACCCATCAGAGCCACACACGACTTTAGAAAGCAAACAAGGCAAGACCACATCTTCAGCTGCTGTAAATTAAAATCAGTCAATTACCATATTAATCTCAAACCCAAGTGAGATGGCTGGAGCAGTTACTGCTCACAGAGGCTGCCACTGGGGCAGCCCAATAAAATGCCCCTAAACCACTGCAGTTTACAGAAAGGCATGTGAAAGTAAACTTTTGGTTTGGGGTTTCAGCCATGGTAGTTCAAGATCAGCTTCACCAGCATTTCAGCAGGATGATGACCACCAGGAGAGAAATGGGAAGGACAGCCAGAAGCAATAACTGCCTCAGTCATCTCAGTTCAATCTGTCTGTGTTCATGAGTGACCTTCCCTCTTCAGTGACAAGCATAAATACCTTCAATGACAATTTTAGTTGAACAGCAGGTGCTTGAGAATAATGGTTTTAGCTTTATTTATCTATTATTTTAGTTAGCTGAATGCTGAACTTGCAACCCTAGTTCATCTACTGAACAATGTAATTCTTTTGCTTATTATGAGCAAAACATTGTAGTGTTCTAACCAGTATTAATTCTTTTTTCCAGAAAATCCTTTCACTTATTAAAACAAGAACAAGTGGATAGTCCTTTTTAGCCTTACTAATTATCAATGTCTCTTATACTTCAACAGATTACCCACCAAAAAAGAAAAAAAATCATTAAGGAATGCAGCAATAGCTGAAGGATCATTTCTAGATTTACTTAGTCAACACACAGGAACATGGAGACACTCCCCTTTTCATTAACCTAGGAGCCAGCCTGGAGATGGCACAGGGAGTTTCACAACACTTCCTTTCTGCACAGATGAAAGGCTGCAGATTATTCAGTAGCGAAGGTGAGCCAGGGGAAGACAGGAACATCCAGGATGACAAGGCTGTCCACACCCATTAGCAATTTTTAACCAGAGAACTGAGCCACAAGCGAATATGTGCCAGCTACCTCTGTAAAATTATTTCTTTTAGATGGTTCAAGGACAACGCTGCAAAGACTGCAGAGGAAAATTTTTAGAAGCCCACGTGAAGAGCCACCACCAACCAGCTGGCACTTCAATCTGGCACTTCAATAGAGATGTTGATGAGGTTGGCCCAAGTATCTTCAGATGAAGCTGAGTCAAGAGCCTGCACACTTAAGGAAAAGTTTCTTGAGGCATTTGAGGACATTGCATTTTTCTATGTCTCTGATGCTGTGCAAGACATTAGTGGCACTATATGCTTTACTTGGAAAAAAACATTAGTTTCATGGCAATAATAATTATACAGTCAAAAATGCCCTTGCTCCACCACACACATCTCTCACTCCTTCATGCTAACCAACACGACTACAAGCAGGGATATATGTTCTTCCTTTCCCCCCCATCCATCTTTCTCTCCTCTTGAAACGTCATGTACTTAGTCTGGCAGCTCTGGAGCAGTCAGTTTCACAGACATACTTGGCTCATCCCACAAGTGGTTAACCAAGTCATCAATGAACTACTCAGCGGAGGACTCCAGAGATTTACCTCCGCTGAGTTCTCCCTTGTGGCTGGATTCCAGCAACATGAAGCCAGCTTCTGGCTCTGGGTCTGTGAGGAGATGGCCGGAGACCTGGACCCCGGTCTCTGGCTCCCTGCAGGCTGCACACAGAGGTTTTGGCTCTGGGGCCGCAGAACACATTGCCTCCTCCTCGTTTGCTTTGGCTGCTCTCGGACAGCTGGCCTGAATCTTCCCTTGTTTCTGTTGCAATAATGGTTTGAGGAGCACAGGGTCAAGGCAGGCCAGGAGACCTGGAGGGGTCTGGCTGGAATAATAAGGAATTTGTTCAGCCAACAACAGGCAGCAGGTTTGACTCTTTTCCAGGACTAGGGCCATGCTAGAAAAGGTCTGAGGTTTTAACTCCAGGGCTACAGATGGCAATTCAAAACCTCCTCGTGTAGATGGACTTTTTATGGGCCAAAACAAGCCCATATAAAAGAAGTTTCTGCCAGAAGAGTTCCTGCCAGGTCCCCGAACAGAATAAACAGAGCACTTCTGTGAGGGGATAAGGGCATGCTCACAACAGCTTGGGTCAGTCTCAAAGCATTGCCTAAGATCCCAGAGCCCTACCTGGTGTTTGGTACACCAGCAGAAGCTCCTCAGGTGGATCTGACTACCAGCCAACCCAAAAGGAGTGAAGCAGGGGCTGTGCAGCAGTGAAGTCAGTGTCACGTCATGTAACCAGGGGACCTCCAACCCCCTTGGTTGCACTCTGATGTAAATCCAGCCCCTTCAATCAGTGCAATTTTCCCTTTGGAGACCAATGAGCAAGGATGACTGATACACAAGAACAGAGCACACTGAGCTAACTGGGGGGGGTTAAACCTACTACTAACTCCCAGAGGTAAAGGAACTCTCTCCTCTCCCTCCTGGCT
The DNA here is from genome assembly GCF_031877795.1 of Strix aluco. Lineage (NCBI taxonomy): Eukaryota > Metazoa > Chordata > Aves > Strigiformes > Strigidae > Strix > Strix aluco. The sequence continues at coordinate 11,114,386 of NC_133931.1, read as the reverse complement.
GGCTCCCATTTCCTCCCAGCTGTCCCCCTCCTGACAGCTTGGGAGCTCCTCAGACCAATCCAGAGCTCACTTCAGTGAACTGAAGTGACACAAAACTACCCATCACTTTTTGCTGGGCAGCTCAGAACAGAGCGTTAAATCAGCTCTCAGAGGAGCCTGCCTCCTAGAAAGCCATGAAGGGTTCCAGTAGCTGGAGTGGAAATGTGATAAACCTGACCTTGAAACAAGATGCTGTTTCCTGGGGGTAAGGATGATTAAACACTGGAACAGTTTGCCAAGCGAGAGGAGGATTCACTTTGCTTAGATCCTTTACAACAAGATTAGATCTCTTTATCAAACCTATGACTTAATCCCATTTTGGGGGAGAAGTTCTACAGTCTAAGTAAGACAGAGTGGAGGGTAGGGGTGAAGTTTGCTAATCACTGCCTCCTTGACCTGGAGTCCATCTGTCTCTGAACATACCATAACTAATGACAGTTGTGCAACAAGATCAGAAATGTTTACTCCTTCCTCCAGCACACCCTGCCTCAAAAAAAAAAAAATGAGGTGAGGAGAGTGCTGGAGGACCTATGGATTTCTATTTTTTCTAACCCTACATGTGAGATTTCACAAGTCAGATGATAGTTTAACAAGCAGCATTAGAAAAGTGTCTCTTCCACCAAATGTCCTGTGGATGTGATGTCACCCTTGAGTGCAAGTACTCTCTGGTTTCCAAGCACTGCGTCTCCTGGTACAAGTGGTAGCTTTCCCCAATAAACTACACTGGCCCCCGAGGTCCCACAGTAAGAATGAGGTCAAGTCACCTTGCTGCCAGTGTCTGGGATGAGGCATGAGGTGAGCAAGTGAGAGACTCTCCCATATAATACATGAGACTTGACAAGTTTGAATGTAGCCAAGTAGGTTTTAGACCTTCCAGGGATTACCTTCAAGCAAGTTGATTTCCATCAAAGGTGACACAGCTAATCTCTTCTCCCCTGTGCCCTTCAGGGAAGAGGAGCAGAAACTGAACCTGGTCTACAGAGTAGTTCATATCATGGCTAACAGCATGTTCCTACTGCATTAGGCCTCTCTGTCCTATGCCTGGGCTTCACACTCTTCTTTGTCAAAAGCATATCAGCTCATCCTCCAAATAAGATAGAAAATGAAGGAGAAAAGAGGAAAATTAGAAATTTCATAGCCTGCAATCCCTGCAAGAATGATTCTTTTTCAACTAGTGTAAAATATTCTGAAACCTTCAGACTTGTTAGATATCAGACCAATAGACATTTATACTTCTGGGATTGTTACACCATCCATACCAGCACTAATCTCACTATGTATGGTTCACAGATTTTAAGGTCAGATGTTTAGGATCATCCAAGCAGTATAACACAAACCATTGAATTTCAGCCAGAATTTCACCCACATCAGTTCTGTACATTCAGTTCAGTAGATTGCTTGGTCAACACCTTTCAGCTCAGTGAGATCTTTGATTTCAATACAGCCAGTTCCTTTCTATTTCCTTTGAAAACAATGGCTAAGGTTAGAGGAAAACAGGAGACAACAACAACAAAACCATCTCCCTCAGCGCAGCTCCCTCCCCACCCCAGAAAGTTAGTGAAAAATTCTGAGTAATTTGCACCAGAGGCACTCAGATTTTATGCAAAATGCCATAAAGTGGAAAATACCTGGTGACAGCTCCATACTGAAGATGCTGCAGCCCTCAGTGGCCTTATATAAAAAGCCATAATACACATAAAAGTCTAATGTGCCTTCAAAATTACCTCATCTTTTATTTAGAGGTTATTTCACCCTTGTCTTCCTTTATCGCTCTTTATATGAGTGAAGTGAGGAAGCTGGACAAAATTGAGGCAATTTAGGTTACTAAGTGGAACTAGAGTTTATGGTCAAACTTAGATTCTGAAGGAAGAATTCCCCATCACCACCCCCATAGCCAACCCACCTCCGCTTTGCACTCAGCTTTATGTAGGTGTTTCTTCTCAGCTCCAGCTCCCACCCTCTGCCTGTTGATAAGGCTGTCTACTAAAAGAGGAAAATACAAACAGAAAGCTATGGAGGGCAGGTGGATGATGGATAAAAATAGCAGCGGGCTTTTTGTAGTGGTGTCCTTTGTACCATTACAGTGAAAATTTTGGCAGCATTTCTATTTCATGGGGTCAGTATCTCCAAGGGGGAGCGACACACGTACACCCTCCCTGCCCAACTCTGCCCCCCCCCCCCCCCCCCAAAAAAAAAAAAAGGCTATAGGCTGAGTTTTTGGCATGTTAGTGACATGAGTTAGAAATCAGCTTGAACCACGCAAAGACAACACCCATGAAAACAGTGGAAAACCCCTCTTGGAGCATAGGATGATGGAGGACGCAGGAGAGAAGTCATTCTGCCACTCCCAGCTCCAACTTCCTTGGCAGCCTGAACTCACACTCCTTTCCCCCATCTTTCTGTTGTCTCCCCTCCACCCCTTACCTATTTCAAGGCTACTTGGAGCAGGCTGTCTCTATCTGCGCAGCACCTGGAAGACTGATTATGATCTCTAGGCTCTACTGTAACATAAATAGTGAGACTTCAGTTGGCTCCGAGGCCCACATATCTCACCAACTACTAAGTTAAAAGTTCCTACTTGGAAAAAAAAAAAAAGAGGGAGCTATTAATTTTAGAATTAGCAGTAGCAGCAGATTCACAGCTAATATTTTCCCATGCAAAACAGAAATAGTGCTGAGGAGCAAGATGCAGTCATTGAGGAAAAAAATACCAATATTATTTTTTCTTCCTCTCCAGAAAATTCTTTATACTCCCAGATATCTCTCCTATGCTTGCTGGTATAAATTATCCTTAAACCTATGGGGATTAAGACAACATTTGCATAGAGATTGATTGTCTCCTAACGGTCTGCTGTAGCCTTCCAGTAAAGCTGCTAATACTGAGTATCTTCCAAGACCAGATCCCAGACCCATGTCTGCAATTCTCACTCTGCTCCAGCATTGCTATTGCATTCTGTTCCTCTGAAGGCCTTCTCCAACAACTGTTATAATCTGCCAGTGATATCACTGATGCGCCCCCCCTCATCTGGACAGATACGGAAAACTTTCTGCAAACTGCTGAGCAAACAGGTTTTGCTGGCTCCTGTCTCTTAAACTGCCAAAAAAAAAAAAAAAGCTCCAGATCCAAATATCTAAGCTCTGACTTTCAGTAGAACTGAATTATGCAGTGAAGTCAAATTCTGAAATTTCAGTTCAGATGTAGTTTAAATGCAAACCTGTGGCTTTCAGACTTATGATACACCTAAGTGGCAACAAATCAAAAGTTTTCTGAAGTTGACTGAGAAATTAATTAGTCCCTTCAGGTAGATATTCTTCTGTATGCTTTAGAGGATGACACAGATGTAGCTTAACTCAGTAGCTAATCAATGATTTAATTTTGATCCCTAACTAAATGAAGCTTGATAAATATCAGACACTTTTAAATTGGGTTTAATTAGTGTTTATGCATGTATTTGAGGGCTCTGATTCACAAACTGTGGCAACTCCATGCTGAAGCAACCTAACCTTGTCTTCTGCTAGAAGCTACTGCCCTGTGACCATTTCAGAGGCAGCAGATGGTCCTCAGACATGCAGGACTTGGTTGCCCTCATCCTAACGGAAAGTAATCTCATAAACCTTATCAAGATGCCTGCATTCAAAGGGAGCTATGTTGGTGATGTGGAGGGGGAGAAAGGGACATCAAAGAGGCAGCCGGGGAGGGGCCCAGCTTTGAATTTCCAACTGTGGGTAAGAGGTGGTTCAGGAACAGCTGATGAGAGTGATGAGCAGCACAGAAAGACGTCAGCATGGGGAGAGATGGAAGAGATTGCATCTCTTTCCTTCGGAGACTATGCAAACAAGGAGTGACATAAAAGAATTAATAGTCTAGAGAAGCTATGGGTACCTACCATGTCTCCCAACACACAAGAGCTCCTACCAAACCAGAGACAAATGCAATTCAGCAGATGGATATTTTAAGGGTAAAAACACTGCAGATCCCATTCTCATCATCGGTCAACATCAGAACGATATCAGAAAACAAAGCACAGCCATGGGTATAGCTCCCAGTTGGCCTTATAGAGAAGACTACTCTGCTCCGGGGAGAAGGAAGGCTGAGCACAAGCCATGCCATGCCTCTTGCCCTCTGGGCTGGAGCAGGCCCTGGCCTGCTTTGTGCGCCAGCACAGACACAGCCGGTCAGGTGGAGAAATTAGCCGGAATCCAAAAGGTGTGAGATTCTTATCAGGACCCAGCATTGCACTCAACAGGGAAGGAAAGCACGAAGGCAGAAGCCAACCACATGGTGTTGAAGATTACAAAGAAACACACTCTAGGGACACATTATTCCTGACACTTGCCTACTCCTCTTCAGAAGTCACCAGTATCGGGGTTTGTTGAACCATTGGGCTGACAGTGCAATTCTCAGGCTTCCATACCCCAAAATTGAAGCTAACAGCCACCACTTCCCAATGGAAATTATCACAATCCCACCAGCTAACTAGCTCTGTCACATTATGGCTTTCCTAGATGTAGCATGCACATACATAGCACATATTGGACTGGTGTGGAAAAACTACATCCCATGGGCAAAGGAAAATATGCTCCTAAATGTGCAGTTTTGCCAGTGTAACCACATTGGCCCTTAGGATCTCTGCCTGGAAAGCTGCTGTGCTGGAAGTCCATGCTTCCTCATGCTGTGACATAATAAGGGTGTGCATTTATCTATCATACTTCACTTTAAATAAATATCAATATTTTTTCCTCTGGGCTCTCCTTTCTCATTTTGTCAAGAGCAATGATTATATCAGAGCCAACATTATGATGCAAAATTAGAGGGAAGCAAATGCATTAGAAAGGTGGCATCAACTGAAGAGATGTGATGGCTCCTCACATTAGCTCAAACATCTTTCTCCCTGAAGTCTGGCCCTAGGTGTAAATCGAAGAAGCCTGACGGGACATAAAAAGAAATATTATCCTGTTGACCCAGTTTTCATAGAGAGCAGTGTGTATAATTATTTTGGCCACTTGCAGTTGATAAACCAATCCCATGTGAGGTTAAAAATTATCCAGGCATTTACTGGTGACACAGCAGTACGCTAGAAACCTGCACAGCAAACCTGCTCAGCCACAGCTATGCTGGAGGGAGGTGTGGTGAGGCATGATCCAGGACTGATATAGCTCTGCTTGCAGATGTTCTCAGCACAGAGAAAGCTCTACAGGCTTCTGCTTAGATGGTTTATTTTGTTCAAAAACAGTAAAATAAGTGATACCACAAATACCTTCTTTTGTGATAAGGTAGGAGCTGCACAAGGACTGTGTGTACTGTGCTCCAGCCTGCAGGAATATCATTTTTAAGCAGTAAATAAAACACTCTTGGAACTACTGCATTGCTGCAGGAAAACCACTCCCCATGGGAAAATTTATAGTACTAACAGTGCAATTTTGTCTATAAATAGCATCAGTGCAAAGGATTTCTGCCATAAAAGCTGTGACACAGAGTGCCCCTTCTTCAGGCCCCAGCAGATGCCATCATGCCTGCAGAAGTCCACAGCAGAGACTAGGAGGAATTTGCTGAGATAGCATCCTCCGTGTCTGTGCTGATGATGCCACTCCTGTACATTACCAGGCTATGATCATCTGCGCCGGGGACTGCAGTGCTGAGCTCAAGCAGTTGAGGTTCACACAGCATGTTTTCTCCACGGACGAGGCTGGTGCTCCCAAGTAGCGGGGCAGCACAGGTTGGGCAGCCAGGTGTGAACACAACCTCCAGATGTTCAGTGGGTTCTGCAGCCCTGGAAAAAGGTTTCTGGAAGAAATCCAGCACGGTACAAATGCAGCCCCTCACAAATCACTGCCCTGTCACTCCCTTTTGTCATCCCTCACACAGCCTTGGTGTCCCTTCCCTCATTTCTCAGATTTTCACTTTATTTCTTCACAGGTTGAAAAGGACTAGAAGACAATTTATATATCTATATAATTTTGGTTTTATGTAGAGCGCAGAATCTTTTTAGACCACCCAGCTGGGGTGTGAGAGACAAGGATTTATATGTTTTCATTTTTCACAGCTAAAACATATTTTTTTTTGTATTTGATGTGTTGCAGAGCCTCAGTGAATCCTTAGAAATAAATAGTGATATAGCTGTTACTAATTCTTTTAAAATTAAGCAACCTACTTGGAAAAGCACTTTCCCTGTAACTTAAGGCAAGAGCACAAATGGATATAATTATATAGGCATAACTTTCTATTCTGTCTTCGTTTTGTTTATGTCATTTGGGAAGGGATTTAAGTTCAGCCAAAACATTCCGATTCCTATTGGGAAAAAAAGGTGAGATTCTTAAGATAAATGAGAATTACACTACACAGTCTAATACAGTGGTATTAATGGTAACGGTATAATGCACCATACAAAAAAATCTAATACCTGTATCTTCCATTACAGCTTATATCCTGATTTCATGCAAAATTGGAGTAAGCTATTAATAGCAGTGGACTTCCTAAAGATTTACTCTGAATTAAAATATCTTCATCTGCTCTTAGCATGCAAACTGCTAATACTACTCTAATACAAACACAACTGAACTGTAAACCAGCTCATTACATCTCAAGTCTGGGCTAAGTAATGAGCGTGCTACATTAAAAACATCAGTACAGGCAAGTTTTCCTTTAACAAGATTTCCTCAAGACTGGACAGCTAATGAACAGGGTTTAATCATGATACTGAACCATTTTCCAGGAATTATTCTGATTTGCACTCAGGTACAGCAAGTTCACATTGGACATAAGTATAGTGTGTATCCATGGTTTGATGGGTTGTTTGGTCCATATCCCTGTGAGATACCATGTTTATAACATGCCTTAGTCGTATCTTCCAGGGAAACCCAAATCATGCTCCCTGTGACACAGCTAGTGACAACACAGTCATAAGGACATTTCTTCTCAGCAAGCCAAGCACAATACAGGTCCTCTGCTGAGAAGAAGACACTTTCCCTGCCCCCAAAACTAACCAGAAATTATCGTACTGTGGTCCTTGTTCGCTCAGTGCCAGTTTGCTGTGGAGGCCCAAATACAACCCCAACTGAATCTTCTCTGATGGCTAAAACAGTGTTGTCGGGCCCCCATTGCTGCTCTGTTGGTACTGCTGTGCCCTGGTGGCACTCAGATGCCACCCAGTGCCAGCTTGGCATTGACAACCACCCAGTGTCAGCTTGGCATTGACAGCCACCCTGCATGAAGTGCTGTGGGTGGGAGAGGCAGGTCCCAGCTCTTCCCTTGCTTCTGCTTTCATCCTGCAGAGATTGTGCTTTTCACAGCTCGGTTATTAAGGCAGATGGTTGCCTGCAGAGCCCAAGGCAAATGGACAGATGGGCTCTCCTCCCCTCAAAACTATGAGCAAGAGCTTGCTGACCTTGCCTGTTTTCTTGGCTGACATCAGTCAAAAAAAAACTTTACCATAGCTTCCATTCCTGCTTCCACCTGGGGTCAACTGGGACCAACGCAAATCTTAGTTTTTCTTATCTACCTGCGGAGACCCAGTATCAGGTTGGGGCTTGCCACTCAGAGATGAACTTGAGCTAGTCCTAAATTCGATGGTGCTTTCACCTTCTTTTGAACTCACATTGCTCCCCTGCTGCATTTGTTCCCAGATCTGATCAGGCAAGGAAACATTCAGCGCTTCACCTCTATATACACCAAGCAGCACATTACCTTTGTTCATATTAATAATTACATGTATTTATGATACCATAAATGCTTAGAAGAGCCTTCAGGATCCATGTGGCTTGGGAGGAGGGAAGAAGAGATAGTAGAGAATATAAATATAATATTTAGACTAGATATTAGGAAGTATTTCTTTACAGAACGGGTTGTTGGGCTTTGGAATGGGCTGCCCAGGGAGGTGGTGGAGTCCCCATCCCTGGAGGTGTTCAAGAGGCGGGTTGAAATGGCGCTTGGGGATATGGTGTAGTTGGGATCTGTCAGTGCTAGGTTAACGGTGGGACTAGATGATCTTCAAGGTCCTTTCCAACCTAGATGATTCTGTGATTCTGTGATAAAGGAAAAATGGATATGGAAATACGCTGACCTCAGAACAAATTGAAACTGGTGCTGGTACAAGCTCTCACATTGGAATAACTCTGATACATCACCTGGTGACCAGCTCCATCTGATGCTGTTTCCCTGGAGGTAGACATGAGAAACTACAGAGGGAAATAAAAATAGATGTAACACAACCAGTGCTGCAAAACCCTGAGAAATTTCAGCCCTCACCCTCCAAAGCCAAGAAGGGATCACCTGTGTGTAAAGACAATATGCAGAACCTCAGGGAGGGTTAGTTGACTTCTGGCAGTCCCTTCTGACCTAAATTTTCTATGATTCAACTCATGAAAGTAGGACAAGGGGGAAAAATCCCAAAATATCCTTTATGGTGAGAGCTAAAAACGTCAGTTTGGTCCATTTGAAACATATACAATCCCTCCTCCAACCTCTGCAACACAATTTCACATATCGATGCCGTGGGAGCCACAGCCAGAACAAGGAGACAAGCAGGTACTTGGTGGGTCATTGAGGCCTTTGCATTTGGACCAGAAAGTATTGCAACGATTTAAAAATTACACCAGAGTCAGTGAAAAGAAGGCTGTAGAAACTTATTGAATATGACAGACCTGCCCTAAAGGCTTGTGAGCTTTAGCAAACCCCTTAAGAAGCCTAGTTTGAAACAGGAATTTGTGACAGAATTCCAAGTCAACAGCTTTACTGTAAACATTTTACACTAAAGTCAATCTGCTTTCCTTCCCTCTTTTATAGTAACATTGCCTCATGTTCTTTCCCAGAAATCTGTTCTTTGCACTGCTTTGTTGTCCTACAACCTTCCACTCAAAGATGTCAAAACATAAAAAAGCAAGGAATATTGCATCCAGCAGAAACAGGAGTGGAGGAAACAGGCAATGCCATGGAGTATAATGGCCCAGCAATACATTCTGGTGTCATGAAGCTGATCTGATTTCTCGGTAACAACAGGGCAGACCTGCTGAACTGAAGAGGAAAACTGCTGGCTTTTAGCTCACAGAGCTCTTGACTCACTGCTGAGCAAAAATCCCTCACCTACTTGCTTCAGTCAGTCCTGCTTCACTCCAGCTACAGGAATCACACAAGTGGCCCATTACGAGTGAAAGCTCTTCTCCAACTGCCTATATGGTCTCCATATCAGAAGATTGTGGGTGAAACTGGAATGTAGCCTTGCCTACAGGGCTCAGTCTAAAAAAAGGATTACTCAGGGAGTAGAAATCCAGCACAGAGATTGGGAATTTAAGAACCCCTCTTTAGCTCCCCATCAAGAGTGGGATCAGCAGGTGGGACCCACAATGACATCACTGTCCATGCCGAGTTTACAAGCACCCTCAGGTATGCCTCTGAGCTCCCAGCTACCCACGCTTTAATCTTATTCCCAGAGACTCTGCCTAAGGCAATGAGGGGCACCAAATTTTGTGCTCAGTAAGAATATCAAACCATTCCCATGTCCCAAATTTTTCCCTTCCCACTCCCCTTTGGACACTGGTCTAGCCCACAGTCTTTCACCCTGCAACCTATTTTTATCTTCCCTTCAGAGGAAGCAGCATTTACACCAGTTCAAATCCTCCAGCTCCCTCGAGTGCAGGCTGCTGGCCTCTATTTACACGTCACCTCCAAAGCTTTCATTTGGCAGGCAGTCTGGAAAATGCCAGCGTGCTACATTAACCTGCATTTCTTTCTTCATTCACCATTCTTAATCAGTGTTTGGGAATGTATTAACATGGGGCTAAGCCACAAAGTTTGCATCTGGGATTTTCTCATGTTCGGAGGAGCTGAGCTAGCACCAGAGCCTGGTGAAGAGTCACCCCTTCTTCACGTAGCACCTCAAAGCTAGCATACAGAGTGACTCCCTGTTACAGAATTCCCTCTTCTGCTTGAACATACAGTCACTGTGATTTTTTTTCCCCTGCTTTCCCAACTCTAAGCCTCCAAACAGTCATTTGGTCCAGATACTGAAGCTTTTTCAGAAACTACCAGCATTTCTAGCTTAGCCAAAGTCTTTGCCTTCAGGCAATGATGTAACAAAAAGGGAGCAGGGGTAGTGGATGAGTTAACATTAAATCTTTCTATAGCCACTTTAGGAATTAATATATGAGCTAGTTATTACTGAGTTTCATGTGTGTGTGTGATAGATGAGTCTAAGTTTGCAGCAAGATAGTTACTCTGATACCACAGGCTCTGAAATAGCTGCAAGGTCAAAGAGAGGTGGCAGAGGAGACAAGATGACCTCCTCTGCCCTTCCTCAGGTGGCCCATCTCACCAGCCAGGTGCTAGGAGGCAAGCTGAGGTCTGAACTTCACACACCACGATGTCATAGGGAAACATGTAAGTAACAGTCAGCATAACCAAGTGAACAACCCTGCTAAGGATAACTACCAGACACAGCATTGTGCCAAGGACAGAAGTTACTGAGGCAAACTACCAGCACACATCTGTAGATGACCACCCCTCTTCTTTCACCAGATCTTTCCCTTAGGTTTTCAGCAGTACCAACTCATTTGGCAGTAGGGGTAGGTCTACACTTCACCTTTTGTGCAAAGCAGTAATTCAGTGATGCACTGACATATCTGAGGCACTCAGAGCTACCCAGCTTATTGTACAGGCCCTTCTCCACCAATTGCTGATCTCAGAATACACTGTAAAACCTGTATGGGCAAAGCAAGGTAAGTGAATTTTGTCTAAGCTCTGAGCTGCCATGGGACTACAGGTACTGAGGTCTGCTGGATTAAAGATGTTCAATATCTGTCTCGATCATAATATTGCAGGCACATAACATCACCTACACTCCTTATGCTGTATCATTTTGAGTGACCTACAAATGAGTTCTCCAATTTTCCAAGTACAGAAAAGCTACGGGCAGTTGGGAATCTTCATCACACAACATAATCCAGGAGATTTCCCATTTTTGGATTCCTGGAGAACATCATCTACTCAGTGTTTGGCAAACAGCAGCTTCTGGGACTCTGAGGGAGGTGTACGACAACTCTCACGTTGCCAGCAGTGCAGGAGAGAATGACCGAGAATGTAAATGTAAGGATGATCTTGCACCTTCCAATTAGAAATATCACGACTAAATTCCACAGCAAACACACACAGCCTTTGGCTTCACAGACATAATATCATCAGAGATCATTCTCTTTTTGTTTTGAGGGAAAAAAACCAAAGGAAGCTGAGAAAAGCATAAACTGAAGACAGACACACTTTCTGGTTAAATATTATAGCACTAACAACATAATAGTTGTAGATATTAGCACATTGTGGGGGCTGGCATACATATCTACCTAAAGTTCTCATCACATGTGTAGGTAGAACTTGATATTCTGAAGCATTCAGTAGTCTCAACTCTTAATTCATAGAATTTTTGTGATGGTCCATTAAAAAAAAGAAAAAAAAGAAAAAAAAAACCAAAACAATGCACAGTACTTAGTAAGGAGCAGAGCTAGATGGACCTAAAGTGATATATTCTTATTTTTTATTTCTGTTCTCACCAAAAGTGAGATCCATCTCTCATTGCCCATTCCCATGACACTCACAGGAGTGTATATCTACACTGGAACTACACTGGAGCTATATCGGTATAGGAGGGTTATCCTAGATCCTTTAGGCACTATGGTTTGGATCTGCAGATAAGTCCAAATGAAAGTGAATAGGAAGGAGAGATGTTCCCTGCTTCCCAAACAGACAGGCCACGATAGGTTAGAGAAAATCTGGGGCTTCCTAGATTCCCTTGCTGTATTCCTGTATGATGTGTTGGTCCTCTAAACTTCCCTCCCCGCTCCCTATTGCACATCTCACAAGCCCTCTCAGAGCTAACCAGGCAGTACGATCTGTAAAACACACTTGGCCCTACATGATGGGGTCTGAGCATGGTTAAGTGCCTTTGCAATACAAATGATAACAGTAACAATAATGGTTGTAGCTCACTCAGGACCTCTTCTTTCCTTTCTAAGGCTGGGTGTAAATAATGTTCTTATCTTCTAAGAAATACCTCTGGCATCTCTGACTAGGCGATAAGTAGAAAGAAGAGAGACACTCTTAACTGCTGATCAAGAGGGAGAAGAGTGATTAGCATCCTCTGGGGAACACCTTGTTGATGATGGCTGCTTTGCATTGTTGAGGTGTAAGAAGCACCTACATTCCTCCTCCAGACCTCTCAGCTGCTGATGAAGTCAGTTCTACATTAATCCCTCAGCACACTCCTAGTCAGCCCAATTTCTGATCAAAGCTTTTCTTGCCTCTGCAGTCATAATTGCAACCCTCTGTAACCCTCCCCAGTTTGAGAAAGGGACATAGTCTGAACATCAGTAGGAAAAAAGACTGTATTTAAGCAACACCAAAAATCTTCTGAAGTAAGAAAATAAACCAAAAACATCCTGCAGAGGGACTAATTAACAGAAAGGCTGAAACAATTTTTGGAGTTGTCACACTGGGGGTTGTGGCCATAGTTCCCTGGTAGCTGGGTTTGATAGGCTAGGCCTCAGCAGTCTCGTGGAATTGCCCATCAGTGCACAGTGCACTGCCCCTTCTGGAGGTTTAGCCCAGTTTCTGCCGTGCACAGACTTAACCAAGGCAAGAAGCAACAGGCTCAGTGAAACAGCACTGCTTGTACAAGGTCAAAGACTGGACTAACACGCAAGGTTTCTGAAACTCACTTAATCTCGAGGAGGAGTGGATCAATGCAGATGTGTGGGCACAACCCACTGCATTGATTTGCATTGTGAGTACCAACAGATCCAAGCTCTCTGTCCTCACCACCCTCAGCAGTGCAAGCAAATGGCATTCATGTGGCTCTGAACCCACGCTGGGATCCAGATCCAGGATCGCAGCCAGACCCAAGATGGTTAGTCTGGGTAGCACCGCCACACAGCCTGACATCTTCTTGCTGAGGCCTCCCCAGCTTGGGCAACAAAACACAGATATAAGGACATGCACATTTAGGCTCTTTCTGCACAGCAGGATCAAACTGTGCTTTAAACATCTCAGAAAATATCTGTGAAAGAATGTCCCTCCATCCCAGATATACTTGGTCTCCTGGCAAAGGTGGGCCCCAACGTTGTGTGGGCCTGGTTGCACAATATGAAAAACATGCCAACCAGATCAGAAATACATCTATATCTAGCAACAACCTACATTTGGATAGTGTAGGAAGAAAATACAACCTCACACTTCCAATTACAGCCCACCTCTTAAATTAGGCAATCCTAGCCCATAGCAATGATGTCCTTTCTCCCCTCTTCTTACACTTTTTATCTCTCCATATTATTGCTCACATGAAACATCCATTTTCAAGTATGGCATTTCCCTTTCTAATAAAATGCAGCAGGAGGTTCCACAGGTTAATTATAAATTGGTTTAAAAAGCATTTACCAAGAAGTGTTTAAAATCCATTTCCCTTAATTTCATTTGATGCAGCATATGTCTTGCAGTGCAAAAGGGAGATGCGGCTTTATTGCCACTATCTGCCAGATGAACATGTTCATCATCAACAGTGCAGGGAGTGATAAGTCCCTTATCTGATACAGAGAGACAAAACACTCCCTCTTTCTTATCAACAAATTGAGTTATCAGCCAAGTGAAGTAGTTTTTAGGTAGCCTTTCTGACTGCGTTTTGCTTTTAAATCCATACTGGCAGCAAATGTTCATGGATGTATTTGCCTCTCTTATGCTCATTTCAAAATGCAGCAGCAGCCACAGATAAGAATGCTTCATCTCCCCAAGACATCTGGTCTGAGTGCTGTTAAACAGTTCTGAATTTGCTCTGATTGCTGGTAAACTAAACTACACCAAAAGTAACAAAAATGATTCTAAAACAATCATACAAAAACTTAGAGGAACCCTTCATGACCAAAGCCTGCTGACATGACCATCACTAATGGCTTAGGCCACATTTCTCAGTGCTATCCCTTACTTTTGGGTGCCTGACCTGAGAGAATTAGGACCCAGAAACCTTGAAAAGTGCAAGCCCTGATCTAGCCAAGGTAAGGCTTTGCCTATACCTGGCTATGTATGTGCAAATCCATTCAGAATGAACTGCACAGCAAAATAAAGCTAGAGTTAGGGTTGTCAGCCATGTGACATTATGAGGAAACTGTAACAACTGAATGCATTAAAAGGTTTTTAGGTGTGAAGAGTTAGAAACCATCTGACATCTTTTTAGAACTCAGTCTGATGGTATGTTCCCTGCTGGCGTGATCTGTGCTGTGAGCAGCTACTCTGAAAGGCGTTGCACAGAGTACTACCCATGAGAAAGGTGTCAGCATCGCACTAACGTGAGCAGAGAACGAACGTGCTCAGTTGTTGGCACGTATTTCTCAGTGATGAAGTCAGTATCATTTTGGTTGAGTGTGGCTGGAAAGTTAACATCATTGGGATAGCACTGGAGAGGATTCATCCCTGACTGCAGGGGTCAACTGTGCTCATTCCCAACTCACCAACATAATTTCTAAATGTGGCTGTTCTCTTCCATAAACCAGCCCCAAGAAGACATGACTTGATAGCAGAAACTCATGGAGGAGACACTTTTAAGTTAGAAATGTTTCTTGTAAATACCTACAAACTCCCTGCTACAAGCTCATCTTCCTCCCTCCCATAAAGACATGATCAAACAGGAGCTCCAAGATTAATATAAGGCTTGTCGACAAGAACGAACATCATCATTTCACCTGCTGAGCAAGACAAGCAAAACCCATGAGTGCTCTTGAGCTTGCTCAGCACAGAGCCAGACAAAAGAGCTCAGACAATCTTCACCAGCAGCTTGAACCAGAGCTCTGGACTTTGCACTGATTCAGATGAGTAGATTGCATACGTCCTTCCACCTCCCCAAAAAATCAAATACAATCACCTAAGAGCTTCAACAACATCAGTAACACCTTCAATCTCCAGTGTTTTCCAAAGCCCATACATAGCTACTTTTTTAGAGATTCTCCCTCTACAGTGCTTTCTTTCCCAGAATGTTTTCCTGTGGCTGAACCTGTTAATTTGGTAGCAATCAGATGCCTCATCTTTAAAGCAGCTATTTTGCAACCAGCTGCATTATTCCTGGAAGGGTTGTATACTCTCACCTGTTTGTAGACAGGACAGGATTGTTGGATATTAATTCTTGAAGAGACAAGAGATAATTATAATAATGGCCCAGCTGACAATAGTTTCAATAGTTTCCAGCCTTGCTGTCAGCTGACACATTCCTTCCTCCAGATAATATCTGATACACTCAGATAGTTCTGAAGCTGTGCCTCCACAGGACGTGCCATAAGAACTACAGCAAACTCCGTGCTCCTCTGTTTTCATCCCAAACTTGCAAGAAGTTGTTACAGAAGGGATTGCTTATTTTTCTTGAACATTAATAAGAAACCTGCCTTCTAATCCTTCCCTCCCTTCCAGCTGTGCTGGTGTTCTGGAGCTCCTTCCCATCCCCGATGGCATTAACGCTGAGTGGAGGGGGACTTTCTGCACTTGCAGATGCAATATAGCAGTGGCTCCACATGCATGGGTATGCAGAAGGACTCATTCCTGCTGCCTCACACATGATATTCAGTCCTGTGCAGGACCCAGAACAGGGAGCATGATTCAAAAACTCTCCCCCACCAATGTTGAAGGGCTAGAGGAAGGCGATGGGAGAAGCTCTGATCCCATCTTGGCTCTGAAGATCAAGGCTTTTAAAATTAAAAAGTCTTGACAGTGTTGGTACCTGAAAGGATCATTAAGTAGTTGCAAACAGCCTTAATACTTTAAAGAGGACTTAATCAAGTAGAGCTGGGACGTCTTGACAATCTGATAATTGCAGCATAAAATTCAGAGAATGCAGAGGTCGTGGAGATGCATGACTGGCCTTTTGGGGCTGATTGTTCTGAAACAGCCCTTCTTTCTCTTTTTGAAGAGAAATTTAAATTACCCAGACTTTCAAAAATAACTGTTTATCTTTCACAAGAGCCTTGAAGATCTTCTCATTTATCATGCCCTTAAATCAGTGCAGATTTCCTGTAATTCACCCTTAATCCACAGCTGGACAAAACTTTCTATCAAGGAATGCCAAACTGCTGGTTTTAGTTCAGTCCCTCCCACTTATCCATGTCAAAAGGTGTTAATTTGTGTAGGAAGGGCCGATTCAAACTCTACTCATATTTTTGGGGCTGCTTCAAGGGACTTAGATTAGTTTACAGGTAGTATATTTAAACAACAAAAATAGCTAGCATTACATAGCTGGTATTGAGATTCTAAAATAGTATATGCATCTGAATAGTTTTATTTTATATAGTTAAGAATAAACTTATCAAGGGCTGCCCTGTTAGAAAACAAACTAAAATTTGATACCCAAGACACTCTGATGGTTTGAAAGAATTGCAAAGTGAAACTGTCTGTAAACAAAGTTAAATTAACAGCTGTGGTAATTTTACCTTGAAGCAAAAAAGGTGAAGGTTGTAACACAATGGAAAGACCAAAGATGATAAAAAGGATTTTATTCTCTGTATTCAAAAAAGTTAGTTACATTGCAGTGAAGATATTTTCCTTTCTTTCGATCCTGATGTCCTCTTCAATTTTACAGTCACATAGAGCAGGATAAAGCAGGTCAAATACATATGTGTGTGTCTAATGCCAGACCACCTTTAAAAATCACTAATGTTTCTGTTTCACTGAAGACTTGATTTCATATGCAGCTACAGATTGAAAAGTTAACATCTAATATGTTTGGTTTCAACAACCAAAAAATGAAAAAAGTCCTAACTCTGAATCCTGTGTGGGATTGTTTCAAATCTCCTTTGTTTGATTTGAAGACTGGTGTTTGCAGGCCAAGGCAGAGGAGTGGTTCAGGCTCTGTCCCAGTTCTCTTGATGACAAAACTTACTTTTCTGGGACTTCAGTGGGTTTCCATGAAGGACGTGGTACTCGCTACAGTGCTGAGGGAGTAATTTAATATCAACATAACCCTTTCTTTCCCCATCCCTCTACCCATTTAATTTTCTTCTATTTCCTTCTATGTGTTGCCCTTTTCCTGGTGGGAATAAATGGCCTGAATTTTTCTATAGTGAGGATCATAGGCTGGCAGATTATGAGAAGCATGGTGCAGAGGAAGAAGCTGCCATGTTTGCTGCAAGCACTCTTGGGCACATTGCTGAGACCATGTGGGAAAGTAAAATAAATATATTACTCCAGATGCCACTTCCACTGACCCCATGACATCACTCTCTGAAGAAGGACATCCACAAGGCGAGGATGCACAGCCTTGGCTTCCAACAGCGGACGAGAGCTTAGGATTCAATATGCACTACTCCTAGTTTAAAACTAGTTCCTTTTTTTTTTTTAATTTATTTTGTGATACTGTTGTGAACCTCACTTTCATATCTACTGATGACACATCATCCACAAAACCCACCGTTTTCTCCTGCACACTTTATCATCATTCTAAAGACTTGTAGCCTATGGCTGGAGCTGCTATACTAGGCTAGCTATGATGGAATCTGCAGAGGAGCTGGTCCCTCTTCATCTTCAACAGGAGGTGTATTTCTGTCTCTGTTTTTCACCACGGTACACAGACAAGGACAGTGGCCCTCCCAGACGTCTGCATTTCTGCGAAGATCGCACTGGGGAAGTCCGTTGAGAAGGTACTTGCTAGTGCAGCATATGAGTCTTTCTGAGCCTGGAAAAGGGGGGTAGGAAGATGTTTTTAATTTAGTCAGTTCTGTGCAGCTTGCAGAAATACTGTCAGCTTCTGCCTACACACATCGCACCTCCTATTATTAAAGAAAGTACAGCCACTGAAAGAGATGAAAAAGTAACATGTTTCTTGTCTGGTTTTTACAGTGATAAGGTGAATCCGATTCTTCTTGCCCCTGTAGCGTGGACCTGCTTTTTGGACTGGGGTAGCTGTTGGAGACATCATTCCCTGCATGGGTGCTATCAGACGCACATAGGTGCACTAAACCTCTTTTAACAGGCAGCTCTGAGTGTGAGGACCACATTTGCTTGGGTAAATCTCTCTCATACATGGAGTTAACACTTTCCAGGACTAATTAATATCTGGTTAATGCTTTCCCATTTCTCACCAGTGGAAGAGCAGCAACCTGCAATGCTGTGGTGAAGTCAAGTGAAAGTTTCAGGAGAAATTTCTGAAGATAGCTACGAATTCGTGGTGACCCTACAACTATTAGACAGCTTATTGTCCATTGAAAAAGAAATTGCAGATGTCTCCTGAAAATAAAACATGCAGTAGGTGGCACAGGCACACATAACATTACAAACTGTCTCAGGGGTTTCCAGATGCAGAGAGGTGTGAGAGCTTTTTCCACCATCTCCACTTCTCTCTCAGGTTTTGCTTTCGTTTCTGCTTCTCACAGGTTCCTGCTCTGCCATCACACATAAATTCCTCCCAGGCTCCCAGTTCAGCCCCCTCCCATTTCCTATATATCACTAAACCCCCTGTGTCAAAACAATCACGTTGACTCTGCTGTCTCCTTAATGTTATACTTGTGTATTTATTCTTTCCATATAACAGCTATTTTGTCAAAATGGCCTTTTTACTGAAGATTTATACTTACTGATTTCATACCTTGCCTGTGTTCTTTTATAGCTGGGGCTGGACATAAGAAATCAGAGAGATATGTCTTTCTTCATCCATGCTAAAACTGCCACGTAAGAGCTGTGCTGGTACACCTCAGAGTTGGCTCCCCAAGAAAAAGTGAACTTTCAGTCTGCATGAGACCTGAAGAAATCCTATAGAGTATTTTAAAGACTGTTTCCTCTGAAGGCTGTATTGTTTCAATAGCACATTTCTTCCAATCCTCCTTTCCTGTTTTTCCATTCATGTGAACACAGGGTATTTTAAGAGTCCATCTGCTCATGTTACTTATTCCTCACTTCAAGTCATAATCCTCTGTGATACTACAGTTAATTGCTCTGCCTATGATTATATTGCAATCACGAATGGGATTATGATTTTCAACCCTATCTGTAGTGGAGTAATTTCAAGACATTTCTGTTCCGGCTGAACTTCAACAGCTTTTACAATTTTGAGGACGTTTATTGTGTAGCTGGCTATTCTGATGCTGTTCTTAAATAGATAAAAGTGCCCACACCGTGTTTTACACTAGTTGTAACTAGATCAATTTGGATCTCGCACCTTTCTGGCTGAGTTCAGGCCTGCCTTTAGTCACGTTATTTCCATTCACAGCAGCGAGGTCTACTATAGACAGAGGGTGATGTTATTTAAAAATAGCACAATGTATTTTAAGCCATTTCTGAGCAAGGGTAAATCCAATTCTGAAAATGCCAGTAGGTGAAGCATCTACATCACAACTATACAACAGCTCTTGGTTGTTTTATCGCCCTTTCTGCGTAAAGCTGTCCCTCCTTTAGCAACAGGACACGGGACAGGAGAAAACGGTCCAAATTTTGCTTGCAGCCCTCTGCTCCGGGAGGAGTTTGATGTTTGCAAATACCGCCTGGCGAAACGCTGCTCAAAAGAAATGGTCGACAAAAAACAAAAACAAAAAAAAAAAAAAAGGAAAAAAAAGGAGGGGGGGTTTATATTTGGGGTGGGTGGGTGGGGTGCAGCCCACGGGCCCGCGGGGGGGTCGGGGAGCCGCAGGTGCGCGGGGCGGGGGCTGCGCGCTGCCTCCCGCGGGCGCGGACCGGCCGGGAGAGGGCGCGATGGCCCCACGGTAACGGCGGCGGCCGTGGGAACCCGGGGCCGCCCCCAGCGCCGGCGGGCGCTCTCCGGGAGCGGGGAGGGGGGTCCTCCCGCCTGGCGGGAGCTGCATCTCACCCCCCCGAGGGCTTGTGCTCGCCGTGCGCGTAGGGAAAAAGCTGGGAAGGGGAATGAATAAATAAATAGACCTGTAGGAATAAAAAAATCCCTGCGGGGTGCCCGCGGTGGGGACGGGACAGCCGCATGGAAGCGTTTGGGGAGCGGGGGGGCACACGGGGTGTCCCTTCATCTCCCGCGGGTGCGAAGCGCAGCGGCGGGGGGGAGGGAGGATGCGCGGGGCGCAGCTCAGCGGGGGCTGGCGGCGGCCCCGGGGGGCGGCGGGGGAACCGCAGGTGCGTGAGCTGCGCCCGCCCGGGCGGCGGGAGAGGGTCGGGGGTGTCCCGACCGCTAACGGTGTGGCGGGGCCGCGGTCCCGGCGGGACCCGCCTGCCCGCCGCGATGGGGGGGGGGTCGGGGGGCGCCCCGTCGGGGCTCCGCAGCCGCCCCGGCTCCGCTCCCCTCGGGGGTGACCCAAGGGAAGGGGGGGAATCACCCTGGGACGGGGGGAAGGGGCCGCTGGTGGGGGTCAGAGTCGGGGCGGCACAAGCCGGGGCGGGGGCACAGCCGGGGCCGGTCAGAGGGAGCGTGGCTGCAAGGTGACCCCCGTGGGGCTCTGCCTCCGCCCCCCCGCAGCCTCCTTCTCCCGGTTTAATCCTCAGCAGGCGCCGGCAGAGGCGGGATAATCGAGCGGCGACCGGGGCGGGGGGTGCCCGAGCCACACACGCTCCTTTGTGCCGGCAGCCAGCGCCTCCCCCGCCGCCCCTCGGCCACCCCGCTGCCCCCCCGGGCCCGGCTCGCCCTCGGTGCGCGCCGAAGCCTCTTTGAGGTGGGGAGAGGAGGGTGAAGCCCCTTCCCCGGCCGCCGCCATCGGGGGGCATTGCGCTCTCCCTGCTGGAAAGCCGGCGGGAGGAGGGGAACGACGAGGAGCTGCCTTTTAATCCCTACTCGTATTTTTTTTTTTTTTTTTTTTACTATGTTTACTTCCGACCTCTCCTTGCGCGGCTCGTAGTAAAAAGCCAAAAAAAAAAATAGTAAAATAAATAAAAAGGGCCGCGGAGCGCTGCATCGCCTCCCCCCGGCGCGTCTCCCTCCCGCCCGGCGGAGGCAGGGAGAAAACCGTCGCCGCGGATCTCTCCGCAGCCGAGCGGCGGGAAGAGAGGCGGGGGGGGGGAGAAGAAGCGCGGAGCAGTAACGCGGGGCAGCGCGGCCGCCCCTTCGCGGCGCGCCCTCCCCGCGGCGGGAGCGCGGAGCTTGCGCGCCTGCCAGCGGTAGGCGGGGGCGCGCCGGCGCGCACGGCGGGAGCGCGCCCAGAGCCCCGCGGTACTGCCCCCGCCCCGCGGCGAGCTCCTGCCCGCCCCTAGCTACCGCTTTAAAGGAGGAAAGCAAGTAAACTTCTATTGTACCGGACAGAGCGCGCCGCGCCGCCTTGGACCCTACAGTGTGCTGCACGCCGCGAAGGCGGCTTCTTTCCGCGGCTCCGTGTGTTTTTTTTAAACCGTGGTGGAAGAGAGCTACGTTCTCTCGGCGTTTTGTCTTTTTCTTTTTTTTTTTTTTTTTTTTTTTTTTACCGTCCTTTCCGGCGGTTCTTCTTATTTTTTTATTATATTTTTTTCCCTTGTTTTGTCGTTCCCCGCACCGCCCGCAATAATTGCCTCGCTACGTCTCGCAGCTGGCGCGTTGGAGAAGCCGGTGAGTTGCGGGGCCCCATCACTCGTTTCCCCGCGGTCGTGGCGTTTGGACTGACACGGGCTGGTGACACCCGGGCTGCCGGCGGGGCTGCGCTCCGCGGACGTGGATACCGACGGTCCCTCCCGAGGGACGCTCGTCTCTGCCGGGGCACCGGCGTTCCCCATCCTTTTTCTTGCGCTCGGATTTTAATTTTTTTTTTCTTTTTTTTAGGGGGGGGGCGGGAAAGCATTTGTTTCTCCTGCGTATGCGCGAGCAGGCTATGGTTATTACACATATGGCTTATATGCATATATATATGCGTGTATATATGTATATATGACAAGATTTGGCAAAGTTTGACAAGGTCCCTGCCCGTGCATTGCCAGCACGCCCAGGTGGGTGGCTGGGGCGCAGCCTGGCTCTTGGCTGGAAGCTGCCCGGCGCCCACCGCCCCTTCCCGCCCGGCTCCCGGGACGCGGGCTGGGGATGGCGCGGCGACCCGGGAGGGAAGGAGCTCCGTGCGGGCGCCGGCCGGAGCGGTGCCCCGTGGGAGCGCGGCGGAGGGGCGGCAGGCGGGGAGCCGAGCCGAGCCGGGCGGCGCAGGGCGGCCGAGCTGCGGGAGCCCCTCCGGGGGAGCCGCCGGCCGCGGGGAGGGTGGTCCGGGAGCCGGCGGCAACCGATCCCTCGGTGGATCAGGTCGCGCCGCCCGGGTGTCCTGTCGAGCTTGGGAGAGGGTGAAGGGAGGTCGTGCATTTGATCTTTTTTTTTTCTTTATTATTATTATTTTTTTTTTCTTAATTACGAAACGCGGCTGCGCGTTTCCCCGCCGGCGCGGCGCTGGGGGCCGGGAGGGAGCGCTGCGCGCCAGTGGGGGGGGGGGGCCGGTGGCCCTGCCGAGGCCGGGGGGAGCCGGTCCCCGCGGCGAAGCGCGGCTCACCCCCCTCTCCCCTGCTCCTGCCCGCAGGCACCAGCCGCCGCGATGCCGCTCAGCGCCGGCTTCCCCAGCAAGAACTACGACTACGACTACGACTCGGTGCAGCCCTACTTCTACTTCGAGGAGGAGGAGGAGAACTTCTACCTGGCGGCGCAGCAGCGGGGCAGCGAGCTGCAGCCCCCCGCGCCGTCCGAGGACATCTGGAAGAAGTTTGAATTGTTGCCCACGCCGCCCCTCTCCCCCAGCCGCCGCTCCAGCCTGGCCGCCGCCTCCTGCTTCCCCTCCACCGCCGACCAGCTGGAGATAGTGACCGAGCTCCTCGGGGGGGACATGGTCAACCAGAGCTTCATCTGCGACCCGGACGACGAGTCCTTCGTCAAGTCCATCATCATCCAGGACTGCATGTGGAGCGGCTTCTCCGCCGCCGCCAAGCTGGAGAAGGTGGTCTCCGAGAAGCTGGCCACCTACCAGGCGGCCCGCCGGGAGGGGGGCCCCGCCGCCGCCGCCCGCCCCGGCCCGCCGCCCGCCGGCCCGCCGCCGCCGCCGCCCGGCCTCGCCGCCTCCCCCGCCGCCTCGGCCGGCCTCTACCTGCACGACCTGGGCGCCGCCGCCGCCGACTGCATCGACCCCTCGGTGGTCTTCCCCTACCCGCTCAGCGAGCGGGCCCCGCGGGCCGGGCCGCCCGGCGCCAGCCCCGCGTCCCTGCTGGGCGACGACACGCCGCCCACGACCAGCAGCGACTCGGGTGAGCGGGGACCCACGCGTGCTCGGGGGAGGGAGGGGGGGCTCCGCCGGGGCAGCGGGGGGCGGCCCCGCGCCCGCCTCCCTCCTCACCCCCCCCCTTCCCGCGTGGGCTCTTCTAAATGCCACGTTAGCGAGGCACGGAGAGACTGCCGACGAATTTATTTCCTGGAAAACCAGCCCAGTTTTCCCTCCAGGGGTGGAGGGAAGAAAGGAGCGGGGGGGGGGAAAGGGGGAAGGAAGAGCGGGAGAGAGAAACTTTCATAACGGGGTCAGAGCCGGTCTCCAGCGCGGGGTCCCGGGGCAGCGGGGTCGCGGTGCCCCCGTGGGCTGGGAAGGAGTTAACTCCCGCCCGAGAGCTGCGGGGGGAATGTGCAGTCAGGGAGGCGCTAGTGAAAGTGACTGCAGAGAGTGAATGGGGCTGGGAAAGTTTTAGAAATGCTTCCTTAGGTATTTGACAGCGTGTTCCGCTCCCTCATAAATTTGGTTTGAAAGTGAGTTTCTACTCAAAGCGCTACAGCCTTCTTTTTTTTTTTTTTTTCCTTCCTCCCCTCCCTTGGATTTTCCACAAATTAGCAGATCAAGAGAGATTCAGAAAATGTCTCTGAATACACATGTGTGTTAAGTAAGCTTTCTTTTGAGGCGTGGCCAAAGCCTTCTAAATCCTTAATTAAGGGCAGCTTGAGTCTGGGAGCTTTATTGCGCTGTACTGCTGACAACCGAGGTTAAACTTCCCTTCTATCTTTCATGGGCTCCTTGGAATTATGCAAGATCTTTGAAACTTTTGAAATCAGGGAGCCTGAGTTTGGAGCGAGGTCCGTGTGTCTTATTGCACTTGAAGCCTTGCTTCCTTAAAGGAAAGGCTCTTGGGGGAAGCGGAGTCCAGCAGTATCAAATGGGTTTAAGGAGGGTTTGGTCAATGGGTTCCTCATTGTGCAGCTCAGGAGTAGCCTTCCCTTATAAATACAGTGGTCTTGAGAGTATTTGCACAGATCAGCTTATGAGTAATTTTTTTTTTCCCCTTGCAGAAGAAGAACAAGAGGAAGATGAGGAAATCGATGTCGTTACATTAGCTGAAACAAATGAATCTGAATCCAGCACAGAGTCCAGCACCGACACATCAGAGGAGCACAGTAAGCCCCACCACAGCCCGCTGGTTCTCAAACGGTGTCACGTCAACATCCATCAGCACAATTACGCTGCTCCTCCCTCCACCAAGGTTGAATACCCAGCTGCAAAAAGGCTAAAGTTGGACAGTGGCAGAGTTCTCAAACAGATCAGCAACAACCGAAAATGCTCAAGTCCCCGCACGTCAGATTCGGAAGAGAACGACAAGAGGCGAACACACAATGTCTTGGAGCGCCAGAGGAGAAACGAGCTGAAGTTGAGTTTCTTTGCCTTGCGTGACCAGATACCTGAGGTGGCCAACAATGAAAAGGCACCCAAGGTTGTCATCCTGAAAAAAGCAACAGAGTACGTTCTTTCCATCCAGTCAGACGAACACAGACTGATCGCAGAGAAAGAACAGTTACGGAGGAGGAGAGAACAGTTGAAACACAAACTCGAGCAGCTAAGGAACTCTTGTGCGTAGGAACTCTTGGGCATCGCTTAGAATAACCCAGACTAGACTGAAAATATGATAAAATATTAACGTTTCTAATATCATTCATGAACTACACCAGTCCATCGCGTATGGAACTATTGCAACTGCATGCTGTGCGACTTAACTTGAGACTACACAACCTTGGCTGAATCTCCCAAGGGTTTGGCCAGAACCTCAAAACTGCCTCATAATTGATACTTTGGGCATAAGGGATGATGGGACATTCTTCATGCTTGGGGATGAACTCTTCAACTTTTTTTCTTTTAAAATTTTGTATTTAAGGCATTTTTTCATATGAGAATCCAAAAAAAAAGTTGTCCCCAGAATGCTGTATATATTTACACATCTTATTGCCATGTAAATACCTTTAATAAAGCCTTTATAGAAAAATGTGCAACATTAATACACAACAGTTGTGGCAACTGGATTTATACTTGTCTTGAACTTCTGTGCCATAACATTTCACAGTTTTGTTTTTTATTTAAATACATTTTTCTTTTTAAAATGATTTTTATTTTGTTTTTAGATAAATAAATATTTGCCCAAAATATAATTAGCTAAATCCTGTGTAAAGACTTTGCTTTGTCTCCTGCTGTTGTCCATTAGATGCTTATTTCTATGACATCCCTCTCCCTGTCATAGCAGTGAGCTGACAAAGTAAAAAGGGAGTTAGGTGAGAGGAAATGATGATAGTTTTGCAGCTTAGGAGGGAGTTGAGTTTCTTCCTCCCTACTTCTATTAATTTGAGTAGATAAAATCATTGGTCTAATGTGCTTTGTTGGTTCAACCAGTGTTGCCACCAGAGCCTCCATGAAGGTGGTTGTACCAATGTCTGTCTTGGCCATAGTCATATGTCTGCTGAAAGTAAAGCTGAGGTGTTGTATTTTTACCCCAGTGTATGGGGCTCTGCATTCCCTACAAATAATGTATAATTGCATTTTTGGGGCATGACCTTCATTCTGCACTAAGGACGGGGCTACGTATTTTGAGGGCTGCTTTGTAGTAGGCTCACCTTAATTGCTTCCTGTTTGATTTTGAACAGAAGTTAAATAGGATAAGAAAATAAACTGAGATGGTGAGAGTTGAAGTGGTTAAAACAACAGAGTGGTTTCCATATTTAAGTGCTGAAATCAGCAGAGCCAATCTTCCTGGTCAAATGCCCTAACGCTTTATTAATGTGAATAGATGCTTGGGATTTCAGGGAATACAAAGTTTGAGGACACACAAAAGAGAGCAAAGGAAAAGAATTCTTGAAGACTATGCTTGGACAGATTCCTAACATTTGCCAGACAAATATATTTACATTCAGGAATTGTCTCATCAGCTTTGGATGAACCATAAAGTACTTGCTTGACATAGCTCCTAAGATTAGATTTGTTCTTTTTCTCTCCTCCTTTCACCCATTTAGCTTCACTTTGGTCAGAACTTCAGCAAGAAATCCATGAGCCCTTTGATGTGGGGGAAGAAGGTGCTTTTCAAATAGTTGAACCTTGTACTTTTGATTTTCATAATTCCCGTTAAATACACATTTGCTTGGCTTCTAACCATTCGTGGAGCAATGCTGCCAGATAACACCAGTGCCAGAAACCAAGCTGGTTTTCTATTGCTTTTGAGTTTGGAGCGGGAAGAAGAAGGGTTGAGTGTGGGTGTATATGGGATGGGGGGAGGTAGCATTTTATAGACGGGTAGATGCAAAGCCTAGGGTAACCATCCCAACAATTTTGCACATGGGGCTTCCAAAAGCAGGTGAGTGTCTAGATCCCATTTGATGAAGTGCTTTAGGTGCTGGGCTGAAGGTTTCTTGGGGAAAAAAATAATTCTGTTAGAAAAACAGGAGAAAGCAAGGCTTATTTCTTCAATTTGTCTGCACCACCTGCTTGTAACTGGGTTTATAGAAGAGGTCTGCAGTTGCTTTTTTCAGTGTGTGCTTCAGATATTCGCTGATGAGGAAAAAGAATGATGTGAAATGAAGCTGTCAATTGTATCTGAACTGTAAATCAGGACATCTTCCACCTCTGAATAACAGAAAAGTTCTACCTTTTATTAGACAGGATAACTTATTTTAAAAGAACATGAATTTCACTTGTCTTTTGGCTTGTGCCCAGTTTTAGGAATTACTTTGGAACAGAAGCAAGGTCTTCAAGAATTTCTAGCTGCATCCTCATCCTCTGAAACAAACCAAGAGGTGCAGATCCATCCACAAAGTATGAAAAATACATGTCACCTTTGGGTTCCAGTTTCATGTGTTAGCAAAACCTGCTCACTTCCCATTAAATGAGGTTAGACCACACTGAATAATAAACCTCTTCTTATTTGTTGGCTTCTTAAATCATTTGGAGAATAGTTTGGGTTTTTTCTTCTATATGCAGAAGATCAGTCTCAGTCTTTTGATGAGTAAGATACTTGCAGTTATTTAATTTCTTACTCTGCTCTTTTAATTGAGAATCAGTTCCAGTTACCACTTTCGTACTGGAAGAGCACACCAGATCATGAACAAGATCCCAAACTGCCACTTGAAAGAGTATGATTTTGTGTGATGACACTTTATGACATTTCTTTGTTGAAAGGTTGCAAAGTACCTAAATAATGTAGTATAAAATAAATTTAAAACAGCCTATGGGTGTAGGGGTAAGAAACTTCTGCTCATTAAAATGCTGCTACAATAAAGTGGAAGGTGGCTTCCACTTTCCAACTCAGCGCAAAAGGTTAGGATATTCGGAAAACACGGACATCCCACAGGAGTTTCCAGGCTGGATTCAGTTAGTAACACATTGTATATGGATAGGAAAGTGTTGGGTTTTGCTGCTGTTTTGGAGCAATAAAGGAGAAAAGCTTATAAAAGAAGCCTCTGAGCCTTGAAATAAAATGCAGTAAGTATTTACGGTGCTTGCCAAACAGCTGTACCAAAACACTACTTGAAGTACAAGGAGCATTTTTAACTTCGGCTCTCTGCTCCTTTTCTTTCACAGGAGATTTCAAGCTACTTCTCTTCCAGAAAAACATTAGGCAAAATATGGCATCAAAGGAAACTAGAAACAAACCATCATGGTGAAAATAAAATTGCCTTTATCATATAACCTCATTGTTTTCATTTAATAATACTGATTTTTAGGGTTCCAATTTAATTTATTTCCTTGTGTATAAATTCTGTCTTTCCAGACAACTAATAATCTAAATGACTTCAATGTATCAATACAGAATATGCTGGGAGAGCATTGGGATATACAAAAACACCTGTGTCTGCTTAATTCAGCTCCCATCAGAGCCTGTGGAAATTCCATGTTTCTTCCAGGGAAACAGATTCGTGCCAGTGGAGTTGAAAATTTTATCACTGCCTACAAAGAAATCACTTTACTTGCCACTTCCAGAACCACTCTTGCTCCTGCAGCACTCTGCAACCATTGCAGGCAGTTGAGAGATGACAAACATTTCATCAGAGTAGTGTGAAAAGGAGAATTTCAGGTAAGTGGAATAGAATTACTGTAAACTGGAAATAAGCCAGGCCACTTCAGTTAAAATCTGAATTTATTCAAAACAGAAGGTAGAGGTGGTTTGTTTCATCTACAGAGATGAACCATCTTCTAAATACACCGGATTTTTTTAACTATTTTTTTTGATTGATCTGTGTTAGAGTCATCGGCCAGTGAATTATCAGAAAAATAAAACTAAACACTAGGAGATCCTAACAGAGGCAGACAGCTTGGGAAAAGACTCAGAACTTACTTCCCAGCTTACAGTTTTGCTATTACCTCATTTTAAAAGGACATCTATGGGAGTTTCTGAAAAAAGGCTCTGCTGACTGAAAACTAACCCCTGGTTTCCCCTTGAGGTTTCCATGCAGGCAAGGCCTAAACCTGCCTAGAAAAAAAGAAAAAAAAAATCAAGAAATGAGATAGATGAGCCACAAAAGCCGGATTTCATTTCCAGTACAAAACGTCTGACGTTCAGCAAGTTTTACTTACCTTCATGCCATTTACTCATCTCAGGCATAGCTGTAGCATCAGTGGGCACAGGCAATGGAGAGAACGTTATCCCAGATTCAGACTAACAGCTAGGAAGTCAAAGGGCTTTTTTTTCCTAATTCTGCCATTCATCTTCTACAGAGATCTTGGGCAAGTGGAGGGTGCAAGTGTTTGGAGCATCTTGCTGATGGCAGTGGACTCTGCGGTGCGAGTAATGCACAGCATGGAAGAGTTGCAGTTACCATGTGTCCAGGTGGGAACAGAGATGGGTGAGACACTGGCCAGGTAGTGACAATACCACCTCTTAATCAGTTCTTGACTATATGACAGAGTATTTTTTCACATCTCTACAGAAGCCAAGCGTCTTGTCTCTAAATGTGTCCAGACTCCCATCTTCCCAGGAAATAAGGTAAGTTAGTTTTTCTGATAACAGAGTATGACCTTTGGAGGTGAATATCAGTGCATATAAAAAAGTTTTATTTGCCACTTGCCAAAACTTTAATATTTGTAGTTACCGAGCAAACCTTGCTTCAAGTTGCCACCAATGCATGGGAGCCTGAGCTATGAGGCACATTTGGATGGTCGTGCTTGAAGCCATGGGACATGAGGGAGAAGTTGTTGGCTGAGAATGGAGCTGCACGACTCTGGCTGGCTTTGATGACAAAACATCTTATTTCCACAAGTACCGTTTCCAGTTTCCAGTTTGGTATATGAATTGTGGAGCTATTCCTTGTTCTACACAAGTCTGGGAGAAAGCAGCTAGGTAAGTGAGTTCCTGATATTATGTATTATGGTGATATATTTTGTTGCTAAATTCACCTTTTATGTACGTCTCCCTACAGATCTTGCCATGGCTACTGTTCTGTTGAACACGTTTCCGTTCAAGGCAAAACCTTTCTTGCAACCATGTGTAATTTCCATCACAAGCTTCTATGTCCCAGTTATATGGAATTATGTTTTCCCTATAGGCTGAAAAAGAAAACAAAAAAGAAGAAATAATGGATTAGGTGCTATGAATGAAGAGGTTTTAAAATATAAGCTGCAAAAATGGAGCGACCTGACTGGGTAACAAAGAGTTCCAAGCAGAGACATTAACACTGCTTGGAACTATTTAGCCCCATCAACTTCCTTCATGCTAATTTATCCATGATGGAAAAGGATAGAAATATCAGGAGGAAAAAACAAATACAGGAATTGTGCTTTCTATACAACTACTATGGGCAGGCAAACCCCCCCCAAACTCTTCAGGCTAAAGTACGAGCATGCATGATCAAACGCAAAGCCCTGCTCCCGCGGCCACGTCCCCTCGGACACCCCCCGCATCGCCACAGGCCTCAGTTGCACAGCACCACTCCCATTCCCCAGCACATTTTACTTGCAGGTGCCACACGTGTGCAAGGGGCTGCTCATAGGGATGCAGCTGCTGGCGGGAGAGCTTCTTTCCACTCTTTTTTCTCCTATTAATCTGCTCCGTGACGACAGCAGAAACAAACAAAGCCTCTTGGTGCAGGTAGTTCCTGTGATCTAGTGCCCAGCTGAGCATCTGACAAAGCGTTTTTTGGCTTGTGACCAAGGCCGTGCTGTGCTAGGGATGAATTAGGGGAAGAGGGATCGACTCTGCAACTGTGTAGATACAGCAAATGCGAACTAAAGGTTTGCACGCTTCCCCGGGGTACAAAAATATCCCCGCTCTTCCTCCCCTGCAGAAAAGTGGTGTCTGCAACACCAGGTGGGCTTCTACCCCTGAACTGCACAGACCCCACATTGCTTAGCTTCCAGACTCGTTCAGTCTGATTTATGTAGTTTATTTAGGTTTATTCAGTCTGATATGGGCAATGCTGTTTCCTAGAATTCTTTGGGTTTTCATTTGACTGCACTACAATCACTCCTTAAATAATTTGGTTTTATTCATGTTATATGTGTCCCAAGGAAAAAAAAAACCCTGCTCTGTAATAACTGCTGTCAGAACAAGGCTTTCCAACAAGAGTGCTTTTGAGAAACTGGTGTTGAAGTACCTAAAAACAAGTAAAAATCTAGAAAATATAGTGAGGATACTGGATCAGACAGCAAAGATGACCTTCCACCCTCAGTTTCTTTCAGGGCTTTTTCACCATTCCACACTTACTAATTTACTTTTAGGCTACACATTAAACAGGAATAAAGGAGTAACCTGAATCTAAATTAAAAGGATGTAATAAGGTATATTGCAAGCATTATGCTATAAGCCATGTTCCATGTACATACAAATTTCAGAGAGAAATCAAATGTCATCTGTTAGTTTCTGATGAACCTGAACAAAGATACTTTTGCCTTGGACTGGGCAGGGTTTTCAACAGTAAACATCATCACCGTATAACATTTGCAACCCAGCTTTCAAATGTTAGACTTTTTATATTGTATAAATGCGATGGACAAGAGAGGAAAAAGGAGATTTTTTTTTTTTTTTACTTTTATCAAACAAGTATTTTTCATAGACAGAGATTTTACAAAAAAATCAATCAGGGTAATAGTTCACCATGAATTTGCTGCAGACATTATGATTCACAACGGATTCAGAGAAGAAAAGACATATTATTTTGATAAATTGTACTGTTTCGTAATATTAATTTGA
Source organism: Strix aluco (assembly GCF_031877795.1). Taxonomy (NCBI): domain Eukaryota; kingdom Metazoa; phylum Chordata; class Aves; order Strigiformes; family Strigidae; genus Strix; species Strix aluco. The sequence goes on along the minus strand of NC_133931.1, from coordinate 11,083,042 downwards.
TCTGCAAAATTCCTCTCATCTGGGGTAAAGCAGATTTTTCTTTGGGCACAAGTAAAATCTTATTATGTGTTCTCGTTATCGTTCATCATTATGGTAAAGAGTAAGATAATATTGTATTGTGCCTAGACTTCTACACTTTGAGGGAATGTAAAAGGCTATATGAATATCTTATGAAGTGATTGCAAAATAAAATTGACATTAAAGTGATTCAACTATGTAACATACTATTCCCTCCCTGGAAAATTGGATTCTTACTGAAAAATGCTTTCCTCCTTTTGCATTTGTGAAAGAGAAAAAAAATGAGTCTCCTGCCCTTATGGAACAATACAGCATTTTCCCATGTTTTACAGGGACAAAAGTATTCATCAGCATCTGTACTTTTATTCAAAATTTAATTTTTGGTGCTTGATTAAAATGAATCCACCCCTTCCCCATTCATTTCAGCATGCTGCCTTAAAACTGAGACCCAAGTGTGACACCCAAAACAGTGAACACAAACTGCAAAAGCATTAATGGGGCTACAGGGGCCAAAAAAATCACCAGATATTTATGACCTGCTTAGCAGCTGGAGCAAAATATCTGGGCAGTGAGGTGACTGCCACGGAGGTCTGTGCAGCTGCACCGTGTTGCCTGGTCATGGGAGTTCCCCCATCTTTCTAACTCATTTTCAGACTCTTTTTCTTGAAATCAGTGGGCAGATTCCCATTAATGTCATGCACTCCTGTTTGGGAATGCTACATGCCAGAAGATTTTAAGCTCAGTTGATGTTTCCATGAAGTTACTCTGTAAATGTGCCTGTTGCTGGCCCTTGGGGAGCTTGCTCGGGGGAACAGTAAATCCCACCAAAGACTGCTGGCTTCTAGAACAGACACACCACATCCAGACGATGCAAAGTGCTGATCCAGTGTGAACTCACTTTGCCGGTTCAAATCTCTTTAAAATGCTTTGAATAGAAAGCTCTGTCCTGCCAGACATTATGGCAAATCTGGTATCCTACCACAGCCGCTCTAAAATCATCATGAGCACCCCATGTGCACTCAGTGATAATGTTGTTGATAGGAATCATATTGATCTTGCTGGGTGCTCCAGCCATGCATGGTTTCAATTTTGTGACTATGAGGCCACCACAACTTATTTACTCACTAATTTAATTGGGTCTGTCTAAATTAGCTCTCAGTTCATACCTTCCTTTGTCTTGGTGTGCATTGGGAGCAAAATCTCGGCCTCTTCACGAAGCACCACACAAACCACAAAACACTTACTGACTCCAGCAGGGCCAGGATTACAGCCTTAATTTTGCAATCTTTCTTTAATCTTCTCTTAATTAATTTAATTCCGATATCATCATCTAGATTGCCCCATTCATTCAGCATCACAGCATCTATCTCCTCATTCTCACTGGAAGGCTTTGGTAACTTTGCAAATGTTGCAGCTCTATCTCCCATTCCTACCTTTTGATCTTCACTAACAACCTTCTTTTAATGTCTGCTGAGCTCAGCCTTTTATCAGGCAAAGCACTCCACCCTCCCTGGTAGAGGGGGCACTGCTCTGATTAATGTAGGCACAAGGAGCTGATTTTCTACCGTCTGCCTCTCGAGGTGATCCTGCTGGCCTGTCCTGGCTCTGCAGGCAGCTTTAAAACCAGTTCAGCCAAATCCAATTTAAAACTGAAGGGCAGACAGGATTTCATAAAGTTTTATGGCCCGTTCCAGTTGTAACTAATTTCAGGACCTGCATTGTCTCTGCTGGGGGGTTTCTTCTGGTAAAATCCTTGGGTGTACAATTCTGGTAGGGGTGGGAAAACGCAGTAACCCACAGATTGCAGCAGGCAGTTTAGGTTGAAAAGTATATAATCCATCTGTGCTGTTGTTCCATTTACTTTGGTTTATGAAATGAGCTCAGCTGATGCCTCATTTTTTTTTTGCCTAGCCACACAAAAATACCATGCTGTTGCCATATGTACAGTCAATCTCAATAGCACCATCTCAGTATAGAGAAGTTGTCCCCTCTTCTCCTTGGCCTCAGTGTGACTGTGGCTCAGCTGGTGTGAAGGAGGGACCCAGTGAGGAGGACAGGTATTGCAGCTGGGTCAGGGCAAGAGAAGCCCAGAGGTCATGGTGCAGACTTGCGGGACTTGTACCAGCACCCCTCACTGGCCCTCAGTCCATCCCATACCACTGGAACAAAAAGACTTGTTCTGGTATAATCTCTGCCTAGGTGGAAAAAAATCATATTAGCATGACTATGCCCATACTACATCACTGTAATTCATTGGATTTTTAAAAATGTGTAAATCTTGGTATAACAAGCTCTCGAAAATGCTGAGGCAAGTTAGGCTGTGGAGTTACACAGTAATTTCCCCTGTGCCATACATGATCCAGCCTTTTGGTTCCCTCAGTAAATGGCTGGTAATTTATCTCTATACTGAGCTACCTCCTGCTGACAGTGGACCATTGTGAAATAGCTGTCATGCTGGATATCCTTGTGCCCTTCATCACAGACTCACAGGTGGGTTGAGGTTGGAAGGGACCTCTGGAGGTCATCTGGTACACCCCCCTGCTCAAGCAGGGCCACCTTGAACAGGCTACCCAGGACCATGACCTTTTGACTATGAGCATGGCTTCTGACTATCTCCAAGGATGGAGATTCCACAACCTCCCTGTGCCAGTGCTCAGTGATCAACATCCTGGTCATGACTGCTTTGCAGGGTGGGTCTTATTGTTACACATGATTTAGCACAGAGTATGCCAATTTTCAGAGCTGCTGAGCAGGTCCCATGGTTGCTTCCAACCATGGTTGGGGATGCTCATTGCTTTTAAAGATCAGGCAAAAAAACAGCTGCCGTTTTCCTCTCCTGAAGCAGTAACGATTTCTGGATGAAAAGATCGCGGAGAAAGGATAAATCTGGGGTACAGACACATACAAGTGCACTGCCTGCCCTCTGCCATTTTTTTCAGGGTAACTTTAAACTCTGATGCACTCTGGCTCCCTGGCGAGGCACATTTTCAGAAGCTCTCAGATGTCAGTGGATGCAAAGCTCAGCTGAAACTGAGCACAAATGGAAAATCCTGTCCTTCGGTCTCTCCTGGCACATCAAGGTTTTGCTCTGACCTCTTTAAAATTTACCTGCTCTGCCCTCATTTTCTTACTTCCATTCACTTGTATCTGTTGGGATCATCCGGCTGTAAGACAAACCACCCAAACAGATTGGCATGGCTTCACTGTCATGAGCTAGGGAAAAAAATAACATCCCCAAACTCTGTCGGCAGAGACTGGACACTGGCAGGAAGGCAAGTAACAGCACACAGCATCTGTATGGTGATGGTTTTCTGGAGAGATAGTCTATTTACACGATGCTTTTCATACAACACATGCTTTCTCTACCCATCGTTGCTGAGGTGAAGCTATGCAGCATGACAATAAAATAAGGTGCTCTGCCTAGTAGTGGAAAGGTCTTTTTCCAGCACATATTTCTGTTTGCTTAGATGGGTGGCTAAAAATGGTGTGTTGATTTTAACGAAGATTGATAGTCAACACGAATATGCCACCTGCCTCGCTTCTCTGCTGGACGCTCAGCAGAGAGCCTGGCAAAACTTAAACAATGGGATTGCCCGTTGATTTGGGGATTAAAAGCTGTCTGTGGAAGAGCACGCTGAGAAAATGTGCTGAGAGCTGCTGTTGAAGGGGCTAATTCACAGTCTAGTCAAGTAGCTTCATAACCATGTCTATCATGAAAATTTGTTATCAGCATACTGTTTGAATCACAGATCAATGCACACTGATTTTGGCAAATCTAATTAGATTTGATGAGGAGGAACATGTTTGCATTTTTTAGGCTCTGTAGTTCCCATCTCTTTACGTGTAATTTCATTTTTGATTTGTTTAACAGTGATGAAGGGTTGTGAATCATGATACTGCGGAGATGTTAGCCATGGTTACCCCACTTGCTTAGCCTACCCTGTCTGTCACCCTATGCTGAGAATGAGAGCCTGGGAGTTGAGACTCCAGTGCCTCCCAGTTACACCAGCCAGAAGTCAATGTGCGCTCCCTGTATGGCCACAGGCAAGATATTTTACATATCTGCACCTCAGTTTATGTATCTGTGAACTTGGGTGTAGCATATATATGCATCTTGGGGGCATTATAAGACTTCATTGGTCACTACTATTTCTAAACTGTTTCCATTTCTTCTCCTTCCAGGGCACAACACAAAATTATCATCATTTGAGATGTGGAAGGGGCACAGCCTGCTGCTTATCTACCTTTGTGAGTACTGTGCTGCTCTGATTTCAATTTTTGCCTGTAATATGCAATTGATTAGATCTCTTCTTGGTACAGCGAGGATACCAGCTACATGGGAGTCCATTGCGAGGTCAGGGCTTAAATGGGACTCTGGGACTAAACCAGTGAGCCAGTGAGCAGCTTATGACAGACGTCCACACCAGATACTTCTCCCTCCCCCCGTAGGTCTTTCCTACAGTGCCTGTGGAGTTTATTTAGTGGCTGTTAACCAGTTTGCCTATATTCATATTCCCCTCCCAGGGGGAATCCTGTGTCTTGTAGCATAGGAGCAGCAGCATCATGGCTATGAAATGGGCTTCCAACTCCCAGGACAGTGTCCTGGTCCAGTGCACACCTTCACCTCTGACACGGGAGATGGGAAGAAAGAGGCCGGCACAGGACAAAGGCTGAGATGGCTCATTACACCCAGGGTGCAGCCACTGTCTGAGTGGCAAAGAGATGCAAAGGAGGGTGTTGAACCAGGTCTCCCACTTCTTAGGGAGGTGCTGGATCATTATATGAAATGTGGGCAGTGGTGCCACTGTCACCAGCTGTGCTAAAAAGAGCACAAGTCTCCCAACTGCCTCCGAGGGAGATCCCAGCCCTGCAGCCACAATCCAGCCAGCCTGAGCCCCCAGAGGACCCAGCCCCAATGCCTACCCCATGGCTGCGCCCACTCAGGCACTGCAGGCAACGTCCATAAACAAGCACTTTGGGAAGGTTAAACTTTAAACATGAGTGCGTAGACAGCGACTGGGCTTGAGAGGAGAGGAACACCAGGTCCAGCGTGGGTTTCACACTGTCCCCTGCTCCCATCCTGCTGCTGGAGGAGCACCGTGTGTTGCCCCTGAGCACAAGTTGTGGCTTCATGGGCTGTCAGTGTCACTCCCTTGAAAATCGCTCACATGAACGTTGTGTATTTGTTATAGATGGAGAGATTAGCGTAAAGGCTAAAAAAAGAAAGTAAACAAAATGGGAAGGACCCTGGGGATACCGCGGTGTTGTATGCCAGCTTGGCTGGTCCAACCTGTTTATAATGTCTAACACAATCACAGGTGCCAAAGAATAACCGACAAGTTAAACAGTTTCCTCTTTGCGATTTAGCAACGGGATCTTTCAGCGAGGAGGGCAGGGCCCCTGCTGTTTTCCCAGGAGCTGAATGCTTCAGAAACAGGAAAGCAGACATGAAGCTCTCCAGAGACGGGTGGCGTTTTACCTGCTTAGTGTGTCTTCTGCTGCTGTTGAGACATACAGTCCTCATGTGGGCACTGCCAGGTGCACACGGCTCTCCTGGTCTCCTCCTCTCTTCATAGGGCTCAAGGAACCCAAATCAATGTACCCTGGACCTCTGCATGCCCACAGCTGGGTATCTCCAGTCACTTCTCAAGCTGAGCATCTGCTGGTGGATGACCCCTCGGTGTGCCATGCTTAGTGTGGGACATCTCCCTAATGACATGGCATTGGCTTCAGTAGGCTTGCACTGTCTCCTGTGACCAGACTATGACTCTTACCTCTCATCTGACCATGTCTTCATGTCCTGGGTTTTCTATCCCGGCTGACAGCACCACTTTCCACTTCTTCTCCCAGGCTTGCAACTTCTGTAGCGATTTTTCACCCCTCACACAAACAAACTTCTCTCCAAGGACTTGGTCTGTCCCTTTCCCAGGGGCTTCCTTGGGAAATCTGCCTGGGACCCAGATGGTGCTTCCTCCCTCTTTCTTGAACTCTGTCTTCTTTTGCTCACAACATTTGTTTTTTCACTACTGATGCTAAACCTCCAGCTCACAGGTTTGTGAACTCTCCCCCAAACTCAAGCATACTCATCTCTGGATCTACTTTCCATCCTGTCAGTCCATCACAGATTTAGTAATGCAGACACTTGGTTTCACTTTATTCCACTGCTTTCTTGTTTCTTAAATCACATTCAAGCTAATCATCTTAAATGCTTGCCATAATCTCAAATGGAGTTTTTGCACCTCTCTGCCCTACTAGTTCAGTCTGCACACTCAGAAAGGCATCACTTTAAAATGTCATATTTAGTTTCCTTTTTCTATTCCACAGATTTGGGGAATATATGGAGCATCTGAGTCACATGGTCCCATAGCTGGGCCATCAGTGACAAGTCTGTTATTTCCCTGCTTCATATCAACCCTGCATATCCTCTTTCTCTGGTCTGGAGTCACAGTTAAGCAACCCTGAATGAGAGCCTTAAGAAAACTCCCACTCCTTAGAAGATGTTCCCAATTATTTGCCAAGCATCTTCCCTACAGTCTTTCAGAGAAAGATGAATCATACAGTTGTGGGGCTCTGGCAAAATTGAGTCCAGCTTCATTAACATAGCTGTGTTACAAAATGGATCATCTCTGTTTCCTTTATCCTGTCTCCGTGCTTAATATAATCATCAAGTAAGGCACCAGCCTTCATTTATGGATAATCTGTATGAAGAAAAGGACAGGCAAAAATTTAGCAACATAATTATATTGGAAGAAAATTACATAAATTCTGGGGAGTGGAACTGGCGTTGATGATGGTGTAATCTGCTCCCACAACTCTAGACGAGGACATTTCTTATACACCTCAGTAGCCGCTGTACTACTCTAACACCTTCCCTCTCTCTATCCTTCATCTTACATTCAACACAGAAGGCAGTGGAAGTCTTTCCAGCAGCTTCAGAAAGTTTCCAGTGTTTGCTCCTGCTCTATTATTGCCACCCGCTCCTGGCTCTTAGAGCTTCGTCCCTACCAAAATCACAGGTGAGTCACCATCACCTTGAGATGGATCACTGTCTGGGGACAGGTATGCATTTTCTTTAGATTAATACAAGTACTTAAATTAAAAGCCTGGGGAGTAGAAATAAATTATGTTAAGCACCATTGTTTTATACCTTTATTTCATCACAAAATGAAGTTGGTATTGGTAAATACAGCAGGGAGGTGTGTGTAAGGGTGAGGAGAAAAGCCAGTTGTGTCAAATCATAACACCTGCTGCAGAACAAATGGGTGTACACTGGCTTTGAATGCATTCTGGATGGAAATTAGGTGGTTTCTAACCTGCAGAGAAAAAAAGTTCCAAGATAATATCCAGGAAGGTGAAGTGAGGACAAGACACTGATGCTCAACTTGATGCCTTTATGGGCAGGCAGATGTGAAATGATGGCTTCTAGTAGGAGAGGAGCAGATGCAATGACACAGCCCTTTCTTCTGAGCATCTGAGATGACTTAGGTTTTTGGACAGTTCTAGAATTAACCTGGAACAAACTTAATCCCTGGATGAGAGAAGGTATAATTATTGCTACGATTACACACTCTCAGCTGCTTTTTCTGCTCTGCTTCTCCACAACCCATGTTTGGAGGGGGATGTGCAGTGGTTCATTCCAGCCTTAGCTCCACCTACTTGCCCTGGCTGAGGACACTTCACTTTCCAGCTGCCTATGGTCACCAGCTGGAGACTGTCACCTCCGCGCTGTGATAACCACAGGGAGCACGTCACAGCTCTTGTTGGCTCCACCGGTGTTTCACCTAACTTGGCCAGCTTTGCCTGACATGGATTAAGAAGCACTTGTGTGATCCCTGCAGTTGGCAAAGCTGGTGGGGCCACAGACGGAGAGCAATAACAGAGCGCTGGAGGGCAGAAGCCTTCAGCTGGCACAGCCTTGTTACAGCCTGACCCCTGATCTTTGCCTCAGATCTTCTTTTGGCCTCGAAAGAGCGCTCTGCGTCATTTGGCCTTGACTTTGCAGTGTTTAACTTGCAGGGGTGAACTTAGAGCAATGCAATTGCCTCGCATAAGTGTGCTAAGCTGTCATAAAGATGTTTATACACAAGTGCTTTATTGACATGGACTGAGTATATTCAGGCTGGAATACCAGATGATTTTTAGAGTACAACCACTAGAAAGGCTGCAGGGCTGAGCAATACAAACACAGGACATATTCTACAAGCCAGATCCTCTTTTACAGACCAGGCACCACAACCCATGCTGGTGCTAACAGGTACTCACTCAGGTTGTACACACCGCAGGAAAGACACACCGTGTTGTTGCAGAGGTGTCGGCACAGCAGGATTTCAGGTTCCCTCCTGGAAAGAAGCAAAAATAGTACCGGGAAAAAAAATCACTAGTCATTGAAGCTTCTGCTTCATTTCAGTTCCAGCTTGGAATCGAGGAGGATATATTTCATTTTTTCTGTGGTTTTTTTTTTTTTTTTTTTAAAAAAAAAGGAAAATAAAGCTTGTTTCCTCCATATACGGGAGATTTGCTTTTGTTTTAGTGTTTCACCAGTCTGCAGTCTGGTCTGTATTTTTGATGTTGTTTTTTCCAGCACTTGGATGACCGCGAAGCTACTTTCTCTACTTGTATGTGGGATGCTTGTATCCTTCTCTCCTGTGATTATTTGGAGACATCCGTGGCATTTCAGCACTTGAACTCGGGGACATTGGGGTATTTATTTAAATCTACGATTTCCATTAGCAAGTAAACTCGCGGAGTTCGGGAGAAACGGGGCCGGAGGCACCTTTTCAGGTTAAAGGCTGCGGGAGACAAGCAGTGCAGGCTCCCAGATTCCCCATTCGCTGTTCTGGACGCTAATCCCGTTCTTCCGCGGCGTGTGCCGGGACGAGCGGGCCACCCGGCACGGGACGGGGGCCGCGCAGCCTCCCCGCGCACGCTGCGCGCCTCAGCGCCGGCTGCCTCCGCACCTGCGGAGCGCCACCGCCGCCCGCGCGGGTTGTTTCTTTCTTTCTTTCTTTTTGAAGGTTCTGGGGGACGCCGCGGCGCGGGGCGGTGCCGGCGGGGCCGCTCGGCTGCGCGGGGCAGGAGCGCGGGGGCGGGCGCTGCGCGCTGCCCCGGGCTGCGGCCGCCGGCGGCGGGGGGCGGTGACGTCACAGAGCCGCTCGCCAGCACAACGTTCCATTGAGGCGAGCGCGTGCTCCGGCGAGCACATGGGCAGCGGGGCCCGCGCCGCTCCGCGCCCGCCCGCGCCCCTCCGCGCTCCTCCGCGCCGCCCGGCCCTGCCTCGGCCCCACGGCCGGCCCGCCGGACCCCTTCCCGGGGACTGGGGGGCGCGGTGAGTACCGTGGCTGCAGTTGACGGCGGTGGGTGCGGGGAGGTTGTTTGCATGTTTGTGGGGTTCCTTTTATTTATTTATTCTTTTGATTTCCACCCTCTTTTTTTTTTTTTTTTTTTTCTCTTCACCCCCTTGCTTTATTATCTGTGTCTCCCCGGCGGGGCTTGCAGGTCACGGCGGAGTTTACAGCTTAGGCGCGGGGGCTCGTGCAGATGGAAGTGGGGGGGGGGGGGAATTGCATTTCATTTTATTTATTTATTTTTTTATTTTTAAAAGCGCTGGCTCGACGGTGGGCTAAAAATAGCAATTGCAAGCCGAAATCCGTGCGGATGGGGAGGCGAAGGGCTCGGGATGCCTCCCAACGTAAATAAATGGCTGCGATAAGGGCCGGCGATGTTTGGGGTCCAGCTTTGCTCCGGAATGACACGGCTCGGTGCGCCCATCCCCCGCGCAGCCCTCCCCCGCCACCCGGCTCCTCCGCGGCCCCGGCGGGGGGACATGGATGACCCCCCCCCCCCGCCCCCCCTTGCCTCGGGGGGTACCTCGGGGCAGGGGGTGATGGTGGGGTTCCCCGCGGCTCGGGGCCGTGGTGGTTGGTTGCGTCCTCAGCAGCTGCGCGGAAAATGCGCGCTGTGCTCTGGCCGGGTGCGCGGAGGTGCGTGCGGAGCAGGCCTGCTGCTGCCTGCGTGCATTTGCGAGGTGAATTAAGCTTTTAATCTGCAGAGCCGAACTGTTTTGCTCGGGCCGTCGTTAATATGGGCAATCGAGTTTTAAGCTGGGTAGCACGAGGGCCTGAGGAATAAAAAGGGAAGATTCTTCAGGGGCTCCAAAGACCGTTTTTACAAAGGGTTTTTTAGGCCGTATTTTCCTTAAAGAGCTGTGGAGTTTTCAAGTACAACTTGAATAGGCCGCATTTTATATTTATATGTATAATATTGAAATGTTTTCATTGACAGGGTGCTTTAGGACTTCGGTCTCGATCTTTTAGACTGTTGGTTGCTGCATCTTAAAATACTGTGCGGTGAAATCCCAGCAGAACTGATAATTGTATCTGGAAGATGCTGGAGGCCTTCAGTGAGATCTTTTCAATCCCATATGTGTTGACAAGTTTAGACATGTTTGCCTGTCCACATATCTGGTCAGACACAGTGAGTCGTGAACCCCGCGCTAGTTCCTTTTTCCCAATATGTTAAAAAGTAGACATTATTTAAGTCATTGATTTGGAACAAAAGAGCTTTTCGGGGGGTATATTAGAATGTATTAGCTATTGCTGAATACAAAGAGCACAATATATTATGTACAAGTTATGGCTGTATGAAATGGGAGCATTTATTTCTTCATAGAGCAGAAATACAATCTCACTAATGTCAGTTTGTGCCAACCGCTCTGGATTATCGTAAGAGCACTTATATGTTGTAAAATATGAGGATATTAAAAAAATCTAGCTCTGAAGTGTTGACATGACTGTAAGAGATAAGGATACAGTCTGATATTTAGTCGTGTCTCATAAACATACAGTTTCCTTTCTATTGTGATTTTTAAAATTATTTAATAAATATGTGTATTTTCTAAGCACGTGGACCACTCAGATGCTCTTTTGTGCTAGGTGCTGCATATCTCTTGTAAATGCCAGTTCACACCCCAGGGAGTTTCAAGGGATCTTCTATATATATCGCATCATTTTAGAAATTCACCTCTAACTTTATTTTTTTTCCCTCTCTCTCTTCTGTCTCTCACAGCATTAAGTCATGAGTCTGGCTTACAGCTAGCTTAGCATTGTTATAATTCCGATCGATCTCGCTGTGCCCTTGTGTGTTTTAAGTTATATTAAGGTAATCAGTTGTACAGGTGCGGTTTGTCAGCCTATGGAAATGCCTCTGTACCTGTAAAGAGTAAAATATACTGTACATCTATACATCTAGCATCCCTGGGAGAGGGGTTGTGCTGGTCTGACAGCACGGGAACAGCGAGAGCAGTGCCCAGCTCTCTGCCTCTGCAAGGCCTGAAGGGTTCTGCACCCTTTGCATCTGCACCCTGATGTCCACACGTCAGAGCTATTCTGCAATAGCGAAAATAAGGAAGGGCTTAGGCCTGCCACCGTTGAAAAGCCCATCTGTTGCAGAAACGAATTGTGTGTTTGAATTAGTTTGTAAAACGGGAATATTGGCTCCCTGGGTGAACGTGCGTGCGTGGAATGTAACTTTGGTGGGAGCTAACGGCTTTCAGAGACGATGGTGAGTTGTGTCTCCTGACGGCGCAGCGCGTTTGGGCACCTCTGCAGTCACGGTGTGCTCCCTGCCCCTGCTGAACCTACGTGTACATTTTGGTTTAATTAAGGACTTTATCTGCTAACTTTGGAGTTTATGCTTAATTCTTTGCAAGATTCAAACCGTATCTTCCTGTTTTTAATCAGAATGCTTTACAAAGACAGCTTGTGCTTCCTGGCTGTATATATTACACTAACTTTTATACAAGGAATTGCTGGCAGGGGTAGTGACCCATAGTACTGATGTGGAGCAAGACTAGGGGAAAAAAAATTGCATATCTGTATGCTTTTAAGATATCGGTGCATCTTGTATTTGTTTGTCACCTTTCAGTTGAAGATATTTAGTGGGTTATTACAGCATCACTATTTTTCTACAGGCCTCTTTCTTCAGGCTTTTTCTGTAATTACAATGGTGCAGTTCTACTACGAATTGCAAGGTAGGGGTTACACCTTACTAAAAAAATATATATTTTTTTTTCCCCATCGGTCTATGCAGATGACAGCACTGGCAGGCCATGGGCAGGGGAAATACTGTTTTTTGAGACCGGGGAGGTGTTTCTGCTGTTCGCAGGAATACTGGGGGTTCGTCCTTTTGCTTCCAGTACATGAATTGAGCAAAGGCTGGTGTCAGGAACCCATGGTGTGGTGGCCCTGCAGCTTGGAGCAGTGCGCTGCAGCTGTATATCCATCAGTTAAGCAATGGAAGTGGGTCTGTCAGAGCCTCAGGGGAGCCTCTGTGCTCATCTCAGGGCATTACTGGTAGAGAGGCCGAGGTGGCTGGCAAGTTGCCCCGACTCCTTGCTGCTGGCCAAGGGGATGGTGGTGTGGTCGGAGGTCATGCTTTGTGAGCCAGGTAGGGTGCAGAGCTGCAGACTGAACTAGCGGAGAGGAAGATGCATACCTGGTCAGGAAGCTTTTGCCTGTTTGCAGCAAGGTGATACAGATCTTATTTTGAAGCATGGTGTGTTATTTTCTGTCTCCTCGCTGGCTGGTGGCTTTAGTACTGAACACTGGCAAGATTTATGAAGAGTGAGGTGGGAATAAAGACATAATCTGTCTCTTGGACCCATTAGCACTGCGTATAGGGCACGTTTTCCCTCATCACAGCTGCATCTGTTCCTGAGCCGGTCCGTCATCTTATGTAGCGAAGTGCTTAGTGCCCTGGCAAGCAATACCGCTGTACATCTGCACTGGGTTTATTTGTACCTAGAGATGCAGTGCCTGCCGTTTGCTTGTTGGCACAGTTCAGCGAAGGACAGCATTTTCCGGAGTCACTAGTGTTGTGATAAAGCAGTGTTCCTGAGTCTTTCCTCAGTTCTCTCTCTGGCAAGTGCCAGAGGTTGTTTAGTACAGGGCTTGCTGGTGGTGCTTTTTTCCCGGTCGCTCCAAGGGTGACAGATGAGAAGCAGCAAGATGGTTACCTGGTGCGTGAGCTCCGCTCAGTCAACGACAGCAGTCTGCAGGGTGACACAAACATGGGGACCAGCCAGGCACGCAGAGCGGTCTGGATGGTTTGCAAGCATCCAGATCTGTGTGATCTAAAAGCCTGTTAATGCATCGTTGGTGGTATCATTCTTTATGTGAATTCAAGGTATGGATGTGAATACCAATGTGGATCTGTATCCTGCAAATCAGGGGCTGATTGGTTATCACCCAGGGTTTCCAGGCAGGTTTGTCCCACCCACTCTGATGCCTGTGCTGTCACATCTTCACTGCTATCGATACCTTATATTTCTCAGCGGATATTACAGTTGCATCCCCCATCGCCTCAAAGGAAAAGTGTGCTGGTATAACACATCAGGCAGTACCGGGCTCTCGAATGCAGCAGTGACAGGCAGAGCTAGCACCAAAGCCTGGTAGATAATTCAAATTAGAAATGATGGCAGAGGTCTTCAATGGCAAGGGTGATTAGCCACTGGAACAAATTGCCAAGAGAAGGGGAAGATTCTTTCTCTCAGTCATATCTGTCTGTTGTGGTTTGAGTCCAGAGGACAACTGAGCACCATGCAGCCCCTCAGTCACCCCTTTCCCCCGAGCACTGGGAAGGAGAAAATGAAGCAAAAGGCTCAGGAATCAAGATAAGAACAGGGAGGGTGCTCATCCATTATGGTCACAGGCAAAAGACAGACTTGTTAGGGGAAGAAAAAGAACATCACATTAATTCAAATGCTAACAAAACCAACATTTAATGGACAGAGTGGGACAGTGAGAAGCATTATGACATCTTAAAAACACCTCCCCCACCCCTCTCTTCTTCTTGTGTTCAGTTTTGTTCCTGATATCTCTACCTCCTCCCTGCAGGGACAGGGAGTGGGGGATTTTCGGTCAGTCCACTGCTCCTTTCTTCTCAGATGTGGGGAGCACTCCTCTGCATTTTTCCCTTGCTCTCACAGGAGACAGTCCTCCATGAACTTTCTCTGTTGTGAGTTCTTCCCATGGGATGCAGACATTCCTGGACCGCTCCGGCATGGGTCATCTCCACGTGCTGCAGTTCTCCCAGTGCTGAACTACACCAGCGGGGGCTACTTCTTCCTACAGAGTCCTGGGGATCCTCCACAGGCCGCAGGTGAATCTCTGCTCCTCTGGTGGCCTCCATAGTGGTGTGGGGGGTGGCCTTGCTGTCTCACCACGGGATACAGGGGGACTCTCTGCTCCAGAGCACCTCCCACCTTCCTCCTCCTTCCTTCCACTGACCGTGGTGCTTGTACAGGTGTCCTTCTCATAGCTCCACTTCACAAGTCCCAACATCCTTCCAGGTTCCCCTTCTTAAATACGTTATCACAGAGGCACAGCCACCATCACTAATTGCCTCAGCCTTGCTAGAGGTGGGTCTGACTTGGAGCTGGGGGAGCTTCCAGAAGCTTCTCACAGGGGATGCCGCTGTGGCCCTGTCTTCCACTACCAAAAGACCCGCCACACAGACCCAGCACACTGCCTTAAAGCCTGAGTCAGAAAAATCAGTAGTTTTGTGTAAGTATTACTGGGTAGGTTCCTGCAAATCAACTCACTAGAAAGTCCCTTGATAGGAAAGGGGAGGTTTGACCATGCCCCCCACTATGAGGTTGGGTTGTGCGGGTGTTGGGAGCCGACCTGCACTGCTGGAGAATGGGCTGAGCTGAGATGGGGCGTGCGGAGCCCAAAGCTGTGGAAGGACTGTGTGTTTGCATGGGAGGGTGTCATTGCCATGAGATGTTTTGGAAGACAGTGTTTTGTCACCTCTTCTGCATGCCTCTGTCAGGAATACCCAGTGCCAAAACATGTGCGTGGCCAAGAGCTGCAGGACTTTGAGAGCTTCTCAAGGGGAGAGAGTGGCATCACCGGGGTTCTCACCTACAAGCTGCGGGCTTGTCCAGGCCCAGGACCCAGCTCCTCTCCGAGGGATAGGCATGAATGGCAGAGAAGCCTAAAGGAAGCAGCAGAAGATTCTCCCTGTTTGGGGGAGAAGAGGTCCCTACCTCAGGAGCAGTGCCCAGAGATGTAGACTGCTTCCTTAGGGGCAGCTGGGGAGCAGAGGTGGGTGGGAGAGGCAAGACCACATCCTGTCATGTAGTTTATTAAGCAGCTTGTGGAGGCCCTCAGCACGATGTGAGTTGTGCTGGGAACACCCAGGCTCTGAAGCAGGCCGGTGCAGGGATTTTAAGGTGGAAAACTCTGGTCCAGTCCTCCTAACCACCCACCATCATCTTCCTTCCATCCAGGCAGTAGGGTCCAGTGCATTTCTCCCGGGCTTTCTCTGACCACTCTTTCTTTGCTGCCCAGCTTCCCTGGATAACTGCTGGTTGGATATCTGGTCTGCACTTCAGCTTTACCGGTGGAATTGAGCTGGTTAAGGGGTATGTCGTACTGGTAACGCCTTTGGTGTGGATGCAGCATCCTGGTAGAAGCCATCATATTAGTACTGCTGTAAGCTCTTCTGCATCAGGGGATTTTTGCAAGGTAGCAAACCCTACAGGGTCAAAGTTGTCCAGAAGCAGGTATGGGCCAGCCTCTCTGCTGCTCACTTACATACTGCTTGCCTTTGGCCTCAGGACATTTTGTGCCTTTCCTGAAGTCTCAACAGCTGGATTGAACAGATTGCTTGCCTCGCTTTTTTCCTTCCAGTCAGGAGAACTGAAACTTTGATCTTTTCACCGGTGCTTCAGGGGCAGCATCCTGGGAGGTCCTGTATAAATCTCAGCTGGGGTGGGGGGCTGTTGCCAGTAACTTAGAAAGCAGACGAAAAATCCGATTTAGGAGTTTGTTTTGTTTTTTTAAAAAAAGCAACAACCTGAGACTCTTGATTAACACTTTGTATTTTGAGGCCTAGATTTGATCATATTGCAACCATCTCTTCTTGAGAATGTCGGCTGAGCAAAATCCCAGCCAAAGTAAAATTCATTGCATTGCCTTGTGTGGTTCCCTGCCCAGACAGGGAGCGAGCCCTGAATGCACAAGTGAAAGGGACTTGCAGGCTGTGTGAGGAACAGAGGCTGGAGCGTTACTGCCTGTGTAGGTTTAGGAAAGGTGGCTTTTCCTGGCCAGCTTTTAGCCAGGTGCTGTGTCCTTGCAACTTGGTGTTGGAATGGGTAAGGCTGTCCCTGGCGGTGGTGCAGTGCTGACGTACATGTGACGTTGTGTGTGCTGGTTTATGTGGTGGAAACAGCAGCCGTGGGCTCATGCCTGAGCATGTGGGATGTGGAGCAACGGCCAAAGCCCAGGCTGTGCTCGAACCCTTTACGTTACATCTCCTCTGCATGGAAAAAAAGTCTAGTATGGGTCTCTCTTTGCTAATATTAAAGTTCAGTAACATTATTATCATCATTATCATCACTGTAATTATTATTATTATTAGCTGTGTTGCAGGCATAAAGTTTATTATACATTAATGTAGTCATGCTATAGCAGTCTCTAGACGTGATGTACCAAAACCCCTTTATGCTTCAGCTGATGATGTAAATAGGTAGTCACATCTATCAGTGCCATGACCTGTAATTTAACATGCAGAGCAAAAAGCTACCATACATTCTTTTGGAAATATTTAGTAATGTTTCCAGCCCTATTTAAATAATAATGGGTTGTTTATTTTTTTTTTCCTCCTTCATAAGAGTAGGAAAGTGTGAAATACACTTTCCCATAAATGATCATGGAGGGAGCAAAGACCAAGAGCTTCGTGCTGCAGCACAGGAAATTGAGATGGTGCTCAGGGGTGTTAGACAGCCGTGTTTGTCATGTGAATTGATGGATTATTTGATTTACAGGTATCTCTCATCTGACTGTGGTTCTTCTCAGTTTGCTTTTGGGGGTGGGGTGGGCAAAGCTCTAAATTTTTCTTATATAAAAATACTAACAAAAAAGTACATGTATTTGATGTTACAGAGGAAAATAATCAGCCTTGTTTACAAACTGGAAGGTTGGTCTGGAGACCCCAGAGGGTTCTTCCCACCAGCACTTCTCTGTTTCTGTGGTAAATGGGGAAAAATTGAAAAGCTGAGCTTCAAGTCTCCATTTGTGGAACAAGATGGAAGGAGGCCCAGCTTTCATGAATGCACAAAATGAGTAAATAAATGTGATTAAGATGAGGAGATTCAGAGGGGAAGAAAGATACTGCTTTTTGCAGTCCAAGATGCTGAAGCAGTGAGGAGTTTGTCTTGAAATGTTTTCTTTATCTTGGTAGTTAGTATTAAGACCCACAAGTCCTGCTTGTTACAAGTGGCTCAGAGAGATGATGGGGTTACCAGTGCTTGGCTGTGGGTAGGATCTGGGGGCTCTGTCCTTGGCAAGCCATTTCTTCTCCCTCCCCTTCCACTCGTCTGCTTGCCTCTTTCATCTGTGAATATGTCAGGGCAGACGCTGCCTTTCGTATGGTTGTTCACAGTGTAGGACAGTAGAGCCCTGATGGCAGGTGGATCCTCAGAGCTTCACAGAAATGGTAGAGGTTCTGTACTACTTCTTGACATGGTTGGAAATGGCATCAGTGACTTCTGTAGGCTGCCGTCTTTGAGGGGGAGGTCTGGTGACTGCAACCAACACAGCTAGACAGGAAAAAAGCTTTTGAAAACTTCTCACCAAGTAGCTATATGTTTTAAGTGTAACTCTTGAAGATCTGGAAATAAGACCTTCCTTAGCTTTTCTTGGGTACTTTTGTGAGACAAATTACAATAAATAGGATTTCAATTCTGTACATCCCTGTGTTAATTAACTGCTAACGCTGCCTCATGGAGCAAAGTAGTATGGGAGGGATTAAAGAACCTGCAGTCACTTGTGCTGATCCACCATGACTGGGAGAGCTTACAGTTGGTCTTGCTAATACATTTAATCATTTCTAATAATACTAGGAGTGCTAATATTCACTGACAAACACCTGGATCCTATTCTGCTTAGAAAATCTGGATGTTGAGCAGGTAAAAATGCTGTTGTCTCCACTGTGGTAGCAGAAAGACAGCTAAAGCTCATGAAGGTACAAGGTACCATCAGGGACTGGGCTGGCTGGTGGGATCCTGGGAGCCATGCTCTCTTGAAAGTCTTGAAATCTGGGCTAGATCTGTTTAAGGCCTCCCTGAGGTGTGACAAAGCCTGTAGACCCATGAAATACTGCTTTTAACACTAATATTTCATTTGAAGGTATTAAGGGATTTCGATGCCCATTAGAAATTGGCAAGTGTTAAGGCTGAGCTCATGCAGCTGCAGTTTCACTGGAGGTTTGGCTGGCAGAGCAGGTCTGCCCAGAGATGCTGCTGACCTCCCTCCACAGCGACAGCCTACGGTGGCGTCAGAAGAAGGAGCTTGAAGTCATGTCTGAGCCCTTTGGTGTGGCTGGTACCACAGAAGTGATGAGATTGCCTCCTCCCACCAGTCTCCACACTTGGAGCCCCACACTCTCTTGCAGTAGATGACCTGGCTGGGCAACCCAGGCTCAGGTGACCATGGCGTGAAGATGGTCCATAGTTCTCTTTAACCTTTTTGCACCCAGCTGCTTCCAGAGAGCTGAGTTCTTGGACATTGCTAGCTTATTGATGAGGAACAGCACTCTGAGCTCCAGCAATGCGGAAGAGCATAAGGAAGGAGTTGAAGAGTCTGCCACTGCCATGCTGGCTCTGTTGACTGATGATACCATCCTCAGCTGGTCAGTTGCATTAGTGGGTTAGGAGTGCTCTTGAAGTTCTTCTGGCGATGAGCTCTTCTCTAGCTCTTTTTCTGGTGTTTTTCATCTCTGGCTGATTAGGAGGTGCAGCCCCATCTTCCTGGGAAGACTCCTGATCTTGGCATTGACATTCATTGTGTCTTGGCTTGACAGCAGCAATGTCATACCTATATAGGGAGCCTGAAAGTGAAGGAAGCTCCAACCAGTCAAGAAGGCTGCAGCCCATCTCTGCCACTGCATGGGCAGCTTGTGATCTCTTTCTATGCTGTCTTCTGTTGGAAATATCGATAAAGTTTTGAGGTCTTTTGTTTTCTTTTTAGGGTGCCATGTGTATTGCCTCAGGTAGCAGAAAGACTGCTTAAAGCTTTGTGCCAAAGACCGTACCAGCTTTCTGCAAGGAAATGAAGCTCTGCTCTCTGAGAGTCCAGTTTCACATGGCCTGGGCAACCCTAGGAGATAAGGACCACCGCAAACTTCATCATATTGTGCTTCAAGTGCAAGGTATGTTCAACTGAAGGTCCTTTTTCTAAGTATATAATAATGTTTTCTGTAACGTTTAAAGACAGTTAAGGAACACACAAGAAAAGACCCTTCACCACTGGGTTGGAGGACAGAGGAGAAATAACATGCATCAGATGTTAGTTTATCACTTAACACAGTACCTGAAAGATAATCTGGTGATGACTGCAGTGTTTAAACTGAGCATTGGGGAGAATACATTTGACTGTAATTCCAGTTACCTGCAGTGATTGAGCCTTTACAGCATATTAAAAAAAGTTAGGAAACAGTGAGAGTGAGGTATGTACCCAGACATCCTTAACTCTGCCCTCCCTTTCCTCTCTTCACCGCTTTCAAACTAAGGTTAATTACCAGGAATTTTCTGCAGACACAAGACTGATTTGTAGCACCTTGTTGTATTAACAGGTCAAAGCAAACTGGTTTAATCTAGCAGATGCTTTAAATGTTAAATTATATTTTTCTTTAATTGCCTTGCCTCCTTTATCACCTTGTGGACGGACTCATAGATTCCAAGATAATTCATGTACAAGTCTTGGTCCCCATCTGTTTTGTATGTCCCAAAATGTGATATTTAAACAAACCAGCAGTCATAAGAGGAATTGTGAAGTCAAGATTATGATGGACATTGTGGCCACATTAGTTAGGGGTTGTTCTCTGTGTGGTTTGATGGATGTGGTAGTTCTGATGTGGGTTACTACTTACTACTGGTTGTTTCAGTAATGGGGGATCTTTATGCCATCTTCATTAGTGGTTTAAGTGGGATTTCGGAGAACAGGGAATGGGTGGGTCTTTGCTCAGACTCTGTTGTGGTTGACCCCTTCCTGGCTTCCTGTCTAAAGCAAGATGGTTAGATGTGCCCATCCAGGATTGCCATGTATGGTGGGATGATGATATCTCCTTTGGCATGTCTTTTGTTCCACTCTGGTCAGCCTGTCTTATTTGCTTGTGCTTTCTATCTATATCTTGGTTTTACTCTAGGTCATTTAGTCTCTGGGACAGAGACTGGCCTTTCTATTCTATTTTTGTTTAACGTCCAGCACAGAGACATTTGGTATCTCAAGCTCTTGGTGGTGCTATATGTAATGCCACAAACTAATAACACTGATATTCCTCCCGAGGATCTGTGGCTATCTCTGCACATGATGGAAATGTGATGGCCATAAATGTGCTGCTGTAGTGTGAATTTTCTGAGATGACTTCTGTGTTGTTTCAGCTCTGAATAGCAGTAAATGTGGGAACCAGCTTGGTCTAAGAAGTGTGCAGAAAGCATCCCTCTGCAGGTGAAGACTGTCTGTGCTGACCTGTCAGAGCCGGTGGCCGGTGGTGAAGTTTTTGCTTTTATTCATGACAGTGTAGCTAAAGCATGGCACAGTTTTTCTACTTGTGCATGTATGTATATATCTATATCCAAGTAACTTCTATGTGTATTTTTTATATATATATATATACACACAAACATGTGTGTGAAAGCATCATTGCCCATTTAGCTCTAACTTTGCTTCCTCCTCCTAGTTGCCCTCTGTTTCTCTTTTTCTGTTCCACTTCATGTTTGTGTTTTATGCCTGTGGTGTTTTTCATGGGCATATTTCCCTTTTCTCTTACCTTATTTCCCCTTTTCTTTCCTATTCTGGCTTTTCATTCTTTACCTTCTCGTCCACATGTTTCTGCTCAGAGTTGATTTACAATTTCTCTTCTGCATGTCTCCTTCCTCTCGCCAGGGCAAGTTGGCTCTTAGCATCTCTGCACACCTCGAGAGTTCGTGGCCTGAGGAGTGGCTGCAGCTGTGCCCTTTATTTCTTGGAAAAAAAGGAATAAGGGAGTCAGAGCTGCTCTCATTTCCCATCTCTCTAAATGAGTCTTAACCTGACAGTTTTGGCTTCTCTTGCCTGCTCTGGATTACAGCTGACGTGGCTGAGTAGATCTTTCTTAGATCTGATGGTAAAGAATAAAATTGGGGTGAGTGGCTATAGTGCTTCTCCCCTGCACCGTGGGCTTGGTGATGCTCCTTCCTTGGCGGTTGCAGTCTGCACTCCAAGCCCAGGCTCTGCATTCCTGCTGTTACCTCTCTTACCTTTCTGCCTCTAATTTTAGTAGCCTTCCAGCTTGCTGCAAGCCCAGGGCTTTTCCATCTGGTTTCAACCCAGTTTCTTCCCTCCTGAGGGATGTGGCCCCAGTTTGTGGTGGTCCTGCGAGGGCTGCCATGCCCTGATGGCAGAGGGCTTTTGGATGCCTGAGCAGTTGAGCAGGTTTGTGCATGCATTGATGATGGCTCAATTTGAGCAATCCCCATTCCTGTGAGAAAATCCTGCCTGGGCAGAGCAGGCAGGCAGCCCTGGGTGCAGGGGGAATTTTAAATGGAATTGAGGGCATGTCCTGCACAGTGCTTCCCACTTCGGTGCAAGCAGTGAGCGCTGTGAAGTGCCGTGTCTTTTAGGGGTTGACTTGTAGATGATAAAGCCGAGTGTTTCGACTGCTTCCGATTATAGAAATGCAGGGATCCAAAATTGGGAAACGCTTTGATGCTGGCAAACATGCTCAATATCACTTGACAGTAGACGTTTTATTCTTGGCCGCATCAGCCTTGCAACAGGCAAGTTTGTTGGGTGGCTTTGCTTGCACAGCTGGTTTTTTTTCCCAAAAAAATCCCAGGACTCAGCACTGTGTTTCCCATGCTGGAAAGCCGACTCTTCCCAGCCCTGGTTTGTGGCGTTGGTTTCTTCGATGGGTGGCAATTCCTGAACGTGCCCAGCCTGCGCTCCGCTGAGGTCAGGTCGGGTGAGCTCTGCTGAGCAGTTTAGGCAAGTGGATCTGTGGAGGGGGCTTTCCTTCAGATAGACGGAAAGTTGTGGTGTTTTTTTTTTTTTCTTGGAAAGATGTAACCTGAACAGAAAATTTTAAGGGATATTGTCAGGGTGAATAAACAGAAACCAAACTCCAGACCTTCCCTTTTGTGTTACTGATCATAATATGTGAGGCTTCTTAAATGAAATGTGAACGCTCAGTGTCATGTTTCGTTCAGGATGACTCTTCTTTTTTTTTTTTTCCTCCTTTGCAATGCAGATTGGTTTCACCAATGGTGAAGGTGTCATGGGCCATCCACCCCCTCCCTTCAGCCCCCCTTGGACAAGGGACTATTTCAGGCCATGTTTATAACTTGATCTTGCTGATGACCCTTGCACCCAAGGATCACTTAGTGCCAATTGTTAGGGTGCTTTGCTATTTTCAAGACACTCAGGCTCAATCCCGTTTCCCTTGCACACCCAAATGGAATTTTTTTGCTCTGGTTTAGTTTGGCTCAGGAATGGACTGTTTACCTGCTCACACGTTTGGTGCTGTCAGTCCACTGCACACGGTGATAGCACCTGAACTTCTGTACTAAC
Source organism: Strix aluco (assembly GCF_031877795.1). NCBI lineage: Eukaryota > Metazoa > Chordata > Aves > Strigiformes > Strigidae > Strix > Strix aluco. The sequence continues at coordinate 11,060,414 of NC_133931.1, read as the reverse complement.
TGCGGCTTTTGGAGTGGGACACTGAATGACACTGGCTGACTTGGGGAGTGCAGAGGACCTTGTCTTGGGAAGAATAAGGAGCAGGTCATGGCTGAGGCAGACAGCTGGGAAAAATTGTTTTTAAAAGTCAGGTCTGCTTAATGCAGAGCTGTTACTGTGCAGGTTGTCCCAGGTTCGATGGCAAGGCTTGGGCTGTTGCTGGCCCTACATTTTTGGGTTGAAGTATGAAAGACTTGCTGTACCAGGGCAGATGATTGTGTTTTTCTTAGCCAGCATCTTGCCTCTGGTCAAAGCCAGATGTTTCAGAGAAAAAAAGTGGGTGAAAGTGAAATAGATGGCTAAAAAGTGTCCATATTGTATGGGCAATTTTCTACCAAAACATTTCAAGCTCCGGTTGGCTTGTGCCGAAGTCATGCCTGCTGACTGGAGGGCTTGGTGATGAGTTGTAGGTGATGGATTTCAGCTAGCTTACAGAATCTAAACAAATAAATCTTTTTTTCTTTCTCCCAATATCTAAGTGTGTGGCCTTTGCAACTTGAGTGTCTCTTTTAAGCAGCTAAAAAGTTTTTCTAAGTGAAATATGTTTCTGTGCTGCAGTTGAGAGATAAATATAGCTGATGAATTCAAAGAAGGTCATAGTATGTGTTACGTTGCCTTACCCAGTATTTTTTTTTCTTTTTGTGGTGATTCTGTGCTAACTCAAAATGGAAAACCTCCTGAAAGATGTTATTTTTCCTGTTGAAAGAAATTACACACCAGAATGCCATTCACTGCCTTACACTGCAACCAATGAAGGATTAAACCCCCCCTCTTCTTCAGCCGAGTGCTGTGTGTTTGGAAAGCAGGCGCGTTTGCAGCTGAGCCAGCTCTAATAATAATAATAATTTAGGTTGAGAAGTGCAGAGCAGCCTGTGATTAGCAGAATAATTATTGAACAGTGTATAAATTGAGAGGTGGTTTTTTGACATGGCGAGAAGAACGCATGCTGCAGCTGCCTGGGGAGGCAATCGGCTCATGTCACCTTGTTGACGTTCCCCATGTAAAACTGGGTGCAGGAGCCGCACAGAGAAAAACATGCTTGTAAAATGATGATTGCTTTTGAGTTTTTCCAGTAAATTCTGCTGATGAAAGAGCAGCCAGAAAACTTGTAAATAAGAGTTTTACACTGTGCTGTGCTCCCCAGGGTAATTTTTTTTTTTAAAGTTTGGATGTGGTTGTTGGATATGTTCTCTCTCTTTGCCAGGAGACCAAACTTTGACTAGCTGTTGGCTCTAGAACCTAAAAAATGGGATAGGAAATGTTCCAAAACTTCTCCTTCACGGGTGCCGGTTCAGATCCGGGTCAGTATGATTGAGAGAGACGTCTCTATTATACGATGCTGCTCTGACATGTATAAAGCCAAATTCGTTGGCTCATAGCTGATGATTCGTTGCCTTAAAATCTAATCTGCCCTGCTGCATAACAGCGAGCAGGGCATTTTACGCATGCTTTCCCCTCTGTGCCTAGTCAGCAAGGGCAGGGTTTCTCCCTGGCAGTGGGCAGGTGGCTGTACTGGAGCTGCTGTACAGGGTGGGTTGGGAGGTGGCACCACGCACACGGGTGGGTGCCGTCTGCCTTCGCCAGTGCAAGGCTTCGGGGCAGAACTTACCCCAGGGACATGCACAGGCAGGCCCAGGGTGAGGGTCTGTTGGAACTGATCCAGCCCAGAAAAACCAAGTCGTGTTTGGGAAATGCTTCCTAAGGATGGTGCTGGGACAGACATCTGCAGATCCGGGCCGTGGTCCTGCCTCCACCTGGGCTGCTGCCAGCCTACCTCCCCTCTCCTTTTTTTAAATAATTTATCTGCATATAAATATTGTACCAATAGAAATAAGTCTTTAAGACAAATAGATTTAAGCTAAAATTAATACAGGTTTTACATCAGTTTAACTGAAATCTAGTAGACTGTAGATCTCTTCCAGACTGCCTTAAGTATTTTCATAGGACTCGTATAAACAGAGCCCTGATTTTCCCCCATGATGCTTGCTACTGTAATAGACAAATAATAATAATTTTAAAAAAATGCCTTAATTAGGCTTGTTTTACTTGAGGCAAGCAGGTGGAGTGCATCCTTTGATCCTTTCCAACTCTGTATTTTGTGATTTTATGTTTTTCTTTCCTGTATTTCTTTTGTTGACAATAATCAGAAGGATCTGTGTGTTTATGCATGTATGTGCATGTATGGATACACATACCACACATTCACACACACATACCTGCTCTTTTTCTGTATTATAAAACACATATATTTTTTTCCTTGTGTCAAAGACAACTGGTATTGCCTGCATGCAACTAAACAAGCCATAAAGTTAATACCACTGTCTAAAGTTCAGGAAAGCCCAGTGAACATTCTTCTAATAAGAGGATATTCTGGTCCTCTTGATAATCAGCCCCCCATTGTAAAGTCATTTTGAGTCACAGGTTTAAATCTTTGTTCCAGTGGAAAAAAATTTTATGGGCAGCCCAAACAGGCATTAAATCCTTGGGTTTTTTTTTTTGTTTTGTTTTGTTTTGTTTTTTTTTTAGCAGGGTTGCTTAAAATAGTACAGATTCTGAATCAGAAGAGTGACTCCAAGAGAAAAGAGAAAAATTGAAACAATACAAATCGTGGTTTGGTGGCACAAACCGTTTGTCCCACCCCAGCCCCTGATAGAAATTTGGCAGAGGCAGCAGTCTGGGTTTCCTCACTGTGAGACACTGCATGCTTGCGATTGCTCTGCACAGTTGGGTTTCCATCTTCCTTGCTGGTGGTCACCCCTCCCTTTTTTTAGAGATGCCAGAAAATTACTTTGGAAGTCAAAACTATGCCAGTTTTGTGCAGATTTATTCCCCTGCTTCCTGCATTCCTCCTGTATTTGCAGGGAAAAGGCTTTTCTGGAAATTACGCCAGCACTTTGGAGACAAGGTGTCCCCATGATTTTGGGTTTTGACCTCTTTCTCCTTTCTCTTCTCCCAAGGGGAGACAAGTAGGACATCCCCAAACAGGTCTGTAGCTTTCCCCACTGGTCCTGGACAGTTTATCCATCGCCTTTGTTTTCAGTGTCTGGGATTGCCATGGCAGCAGCAGTGCTTGGGATTATGATTTCATCATGACAGAGCATCATGTCGAGACAGCCTGTGCCTCGGGGATGGTGTGACTTGTGTGCTGATGAAGTGGCCGGTGGCTCAGAGTCCTCGGTCAGGATGAGCTGGGAAGCTGGGAAACCTGTCCCGATTTTTCCAGTGCTGTAGAGGATGCTCCTGGATGCATGGTGGATTTTGCTGGCAGCATTGTAGAAATGAAGCTCAAAGTTCTGAAATTTGTTTTTGCTCTTCATTGCTGAGAAATCCAGTATTGAAAGGCAGCATTCATCATTTTCTCCTTCTTGTCCAGATGCTGGTCTCAGTGCTGGCATAGCGGCTGGGTACCCCTCAGATGTGGCATCGCCTTTGCGCCTGCTGTGCTGCAGGTGATGGATGTGCTGTCTCTGGTGCAGCCCCTTCCTCACCCTCCGGGGTCCTTGGTGGGGGACCTTCTCCTGGCAGGTGGGCAGGGCTCTCCTTTTAACGAGCCCGTGCTATCTCCATGTGTACCTCTGCTTGTATGCGCTTTGCCCGAGCAAACAAGAACTGCGCTTTCATCGCTGCTTTATCGCACAGGAATGGCAGCCGTGGTGTAAAGAGCTGTTATGCTGCACAGGGTCTGTACTCGCTCAGATTTCCATTCCTCGGTCTCGGGTACTTCCTTTGTTCTCCTGACTCTGATACTGAAGCATCGTTCCAAAATTAAAGTGACAGTGATCTTGGTCTTTTCCTTAGAACAGTCCCTGAGCAGAGAGGAATGGTGAGGTTAGCATCTGGAGCTGACGTATTTATTATTGATGATGCCTTTAAATGATTAAACAAATTTTCCTTGCATTATTTAGGGGTATTATGTTATTCATCATTAGTGGAAAGATGTCTGGAGAAATGTGTGATTCGCACTCACAAATACCTTCTCTCCTCCTTTTGTTGTTTGCTGCCTGTCTTCTCCCAGCTCTTGCTTGTCCTTCTGGAGTCAGTGTTTGTCCTTCTGTTGATACCTCCTGCTGCCTTCCCCCTTGGTGTAGGTGACCCGTGGCTGTGTAAGGGTGAGGTGTCTTTTCTTCTAGACAGGTAGCTTAATTTGCAATGTCACCAGCGCTTATATAAGGGATGTGGTAATCCGGGTAAGGAAATAAGATTTAGAAACTCTTAAGTACATTTGAGAGCTCTTTCTAGCAAATGTTATTTGGATTAATGTTCTTTATTTTACTGTCAAGGATAAGTGGAAGCATGAACAGCCCTGGCGTTAGGTGTGCTTGTATCCCCATGATATGATGGAATATTGCAGCTGGGTTTTATTGCAAAATCAGACAATATTAACTGATAATTAGGTTGTGAAAGGGTAGGCTTCCCTCTGCACCAGTTAGTTTTATTGGATCCTTAAGTCATTAAAGCACATTTTTTTTTCACACAGCAGAAACACTGTTTACAGCATGCAGTTTAAACATGAGACATCTGTTAGCTTACCTGATGCCCTACAGGACATCAACATCCATGGGTGGAGCTTGGGTTGACCTCCATATAGTAAATTCAATCTTTGAAGCTAGTTGTCTTAAATCATTTATCTAAAAGCTATTTTTTAAAGAAGAGGGAACCTTAACTGTTGATATTAATTCTTTTGGCTGAAACTATGTATCTTGCCTTGTGCAGTCTAGGAGGTTGACTGGGGCTGGAGGAGTGTGAGGTGCCTCCACACTAGGTCAGGAGATACGAACCTCAGCTTCAAAGGGGTATGTGGAAAGGATGAAAACTGCACTTTGAGTCAGTGGTTTCCTCAAGAGCGTGCAGAACAGAAATAGCCTTAAGTAAAAAAGAAAAATAATTAGATAAGAGACTCCCCCCGCTTCATTCTTCTTCCTGCCTTTACTAATGTTTGTTTCTGGCTTCCAGACTCAAAAATCCCTCCTGTAGTTGCCTGGAAAAGGGTTAATGCTTTTGTAACTTCTCCTTGTAGATATCTAGAAGGGAAAACAATTTCTTTGCTACTTCTTCACCCTGTTTGCCTCTCGTGCTGGAGAAGGTGAGGTGATTCTCACCTGGCATCTCAAGCTTGCTTGTGTGTCCTTACACGGTCTTTCTGGGAAGAGTGGGGTAACATGAGCAGAGACCTCCCAGATGCATGGCAGCCTCAGAACACAGTGATTTTTGGGAGTGAACCTGGAGGAGGGTCTCTCGAATATTTCAGTGCTCCATGTTTTGCAGCCCTCATCCTTTGGGCAAGCTGTTGAACCCCAATCTACATGGTTATGCAGGGCACCGTGGTGGTACTGAGGGAAAAGAGGCCCCACTCTCTGGCCTTCGCTGACAATCGGTTCAAGTCCAAGAACATAAGGATTTATTGTTTTTCTTATTCCACCTAATCTCTCTACAGAGGCTCTGTTTAATATCTTACCCTTGTTTGAAATGTGGAATTTATCTGCTGCTATTATTATCCCAATGCAAAGGGGCCATGAGACTGTTTCAGCCCAGCCCGGATCACTTTGTGCTGGGGGTCCTGTCTGTGGGATGGGGCTGCTCAGGCCACGTCCTTCGCAAAATAATGTATTTCCCCTCATTCTAGAACAGTCTGTCCTGCAGCTACAGCTCCTTTTCCTCTAAAAATTGTAAGTCGGGTGACAGGCTGCGTGGGATGCTTCTGGAGGTCTCATTCCCCACAGTGAGGTGTCCTTTGTCACTAGACATGCAGAAGGTGCAAAGGAGGCAGAGGATGGTCTCCCTGGCTAGAAACCCCATACAGCCCCAGTCCTGCTTCTGGATTCCTTCCCAGCAATGTCTAACCCATCCTGGGAGCTAAACTGAGTCCTTTCCAGATAGTTGCCGCTGCTGCGTGGAACGCTTCTTGTCACCAGCAATGACTGCCACCTCTCTGAAGTTGCATCCCTCTCCCGATGTCTTCCTCTCCACCTCCCGGGAAGCACTTCTTAGCCAGCCATCCCTTGCGCCGTGGATAACATCCCATTTATCTCCCCTTTAGGGCTGCGCCTGCGCTCACAGACGGTCACGCGGCTCCCACAGGGCTGTGCTGGCTTTGCCGGCGCTGAGCATCCGTGCGGGCGCGTGGTCCCGGCATGCAGCACTTGCCCCCCTCCGGCCCCCGCTTCGGTGGGGAAAGAAGGAAAAAAAAAAAACCCCTGAATTCTTAACCGCTGACTGCAAAGGGCAATTATTTAGAGGGATTTCAGGCAGAGGGAGCCCAAAACAGTGAGGCTGCTCTGAATCTGAGCTATGAGGCAGCACTGGATGAATCATGGGGGGGAGGAAGAAAATGATCTCTGAGTCATAATCCCTAATACTACAGAGCGGATTTGCTTTGTTTTTTTTGTTGTGTTTTTTTTTTGTGTTCCTGAATGCTGACTAGTGCCCAGAGAAGCAGCGAGAGCCCTTTCTCTGCTGTTTCATCCATGAAGAATGCAGCCCTGTCTCCCGCCTCTTCGTCTCCACGGCTTAACGGAGCGTGGCATCCTCCCCACCTCCCAGCCAAGCCTGAGCCCTGCAAACCCCCCACCACCCAGCTGGGCACTGCTCCCCTCCTCAGAACCCCCCAAATGCCAGCGGTTGCAAGGGTGGGTGCTAGTGCTTTCCAAAACATGTGCCACAGGAGGACCACGGGCTCGCAGCTGTTTGTGCCCCTGCAGCTCTGTCACCACTGGGCAGCAGAAGGAGGGGGGAAAGTGTCCTTAAAATACCCCTGTTTTGCAACCGACACCTGCACTTTGAGCATCTCAAAATGATTTATGAAGAGGGTTTAAAATGGTGGCGGCCACCCAGCACTCACAGCTTGGCAGTATAAATACACTGAAGGGAACTAGCTGTCATCTCCCCGGAAATGTTCCTACAGCTACCTGAGCCTCAGATCCTGAGGAACTTGAAATCTATATATTTTTAGAGGGCATCTGATTTTTGGCATTTTGTTCTGTCAGTCAGCTCTCATTGTGCTTTTAGATTCAGACTGCATGGTGATTCCCCCTCTGTTAAATTCATCTTGATTAGATCTCCCTCCCCAAAAGACGTATGTAATATCAATACTCATTTAGTAAAATATACCTGCCCCTGACCCTTTGCTTGTACCGCAGTAGGGCCAGGGGTGGAGTAACAAACCTGAGTCCCCAGGACTGGTCCCATTTGCAGAGGCAGCAGCGTAAAGAGGCAGTGGATGTCCCTAAAGATGTGGCCAAGAGACCGTCGTGGCTGAAGGGAGCTAATCTGTGGGTAGCAGAAAGGGCAGCTTCTGCCAGGGGAGCCAAGTTTTGGCTGTCTTGTTGTTCTAACCGATTAGATTAATTCTCTGGCTGAAGTAACTAAGTCACATTAATTATGTTACATTACCATTATGAGCTACTGTTTTAGGCTCTGTATGTGTTTAAAAATATTTGTGAGTATTTCCTTTGCTTGAAGCATGCAGAATTGAAAACTAAATGCACTGGTGCACACCCGTACTTGCACACACACCAAAAAGAGGTATGGGCGATTTAAATTTCAGTGAGCAAAGTGTTTTGTTGGGATATGAGACTGTTCTTTTTGCCTGACAGTATCCTTAATTAATTTTTCATTATTAGTGATAGGATAAATCTTCCTTCCCAGAGAAAAGACAGGGTAGCATCCTGGTCCAGGAGTGGCAGCTTGGAGTTCCTGGTGCTGGATCTGAGTTTCACTGCCCCTTGGGTTTCCTACACCTAAAACTGCTTGCATAGAGTGACAATTGATGCTATGAAGTTTATAGGTTGTTTTGTGGTGTTTGGGGTTTTTTTCCCCCCTTGTGTAAGGCTATTTTTCAGTTTCCTGATGACATTTGCTACCTTTCTGTAGGAAAAGAGGAGGTGGCATTTTGGAGGGGCAATGTATGTTTGGATGATGCAGATGTTGCCTACGGCAGGTGACGTTATCCACTCCCCTGATGCTGCGTACAGCTCTTCTGCTGGGCAGCTGAAACTGGCTTCCAGAAAAAAAAATAAGCTTCTTCAGCAAAGAAAAGGGTTTTTTCTGGTTTTCTTTCCCTGCTGCCTCCATAGAGCTATTTCTAAATTGATTGCATTTCATCAGCATAACTACACTGGTTGGGGCTGTGGTTGTATTCTGAATTTTATTTAATTTTCTTTTCATCATTTTACCAGCTTCTGACACATCTTAAGTACAGATCAAGCCAAGGCAAATGTGAGACGCCTTGGTTTCTTGTCTGTGGAAAGGAGCTATGATGCCTTGGGGTGTGAGGATTGGGAATTTGCGAGTCTCTGGATATGGATTTTTTTTTCTTCCCCCGTGTGTATGAAATTTAAGGGGGAAAGGAAGTCTTGGGATAGTAAAGTGAAATTTGTATTTTGTAAATACTTAGGCATTTGCCTGTATGCAAAATCTTCACAGATTAGGTACTTAATTATTTTTTAAAGGCTCATTACCTGTAGTGATGCAGATGTTGGAGTAAGTGCTCTTACTCTGTTTTGCTGACCTGGAGTGCAGACAGACCTTTTCCCAGTCAAATCCAGCACCTTAACATAGTATCACACCCCCAACCTGCCTGATTGCTGCCTTCAGTTGCTGTCTCAGCCAGCCCGCTTGGGCCAGCCTTGCCTGCTGAAGTGATGTGACCTGTGATGCTGTGATGATAGCAGTCCCTGGCATACAAGCAGGCAGGGAGGGTGGTGATGTTTAAAATATATATCCATTCAGCTGAGCCTGGCTAAGGGTCTGAAATGAGAAGTGGATTCCCTTTGAAAACATCCCCTCCCCTTGTACTAAATCTAAATAAAACTGGAATACTAATTAAATTCATGCACTCCTGGCATGTAGAAGAAGCTAAAGACAAGTGCATTAAAGCAGGTGACACGATCCCAGCAGCTTTACTGGGAGGAGGAACGCATTACCGCTGCGAGGCTTTGATAGAATGAGGGCAAACTTGTATAAGATGCCGACGTTTCCTCTTTATTTTATATTTGCATAATTTGCCGTGCTTTCACAGGGCTCCTTGCTTGCAAATAGTTGTCCAAATGTTAAGTAATCCTCACCAGTTTGGGGCTGTCGGTAGCTGTAGTTTCTTGTCTTGAAGGGTGGGGAGGCTTTGTGCTAGACGAGGTTTTGCTAAAGATGGAGTTCCTCAAAGAGACTGGCACCTGGCTGCCAGCACCTGGGACAACCCAGCCATGCACAGCAAGACATGTCTAAATTCAGGCTTGTTATATTCCGGAGTAAATTTGGGTGCTACCTTAATCTGGATTAAAAACAAAACTCGTGGTTATTCCTGAGCAGCTGCAGCTGGAATGTTTTAGGGGATGTACCCTGTGGTTTATAGTGCTGGGGTGGTTTTGGATTTGTCCCCAGCTGGTTGCCCCCAAGCTTTATGGAGGCTGGAAAACAGGTTTTTCCTTGTGTCCTCAGTGCCAATGAGATGTATTTCAGTTTAAGTAAACCCTGGGTTTCAGCCATGCCTGTTCACAGCCGGGCTTTCCTGTTCACTCAGCTGAGAGTTTGAAGGCAAACCCAGAGTCCCAAGTTCACTGTGGAGTCTGTGGGACTGCTCAGATGTGCAAGTAGAGACCTCCCAGCCTCATAGGGAGGTGGGGGTGTCCTGGCTGGTACAAACCCACTGGTCTCATCAAAGCCCTTGCAGCTCCCAAGTCAAACCTTACATTAGAAGGCAGTGGAATACAAGAAATGAATCCATTTGTGTATCCTGGTAGCTGTAGCGGAGCCACTGGGGATGTCCAGAAGGAAATGGTGTCACACGTTGGCAAGGCAGCAGCTGCATTTACTGGCTTAACTGAGATTTGGTCATTGAAAATCTGGAGCTGAAAGGCTAAACTATGAAAGTAATTTTTATCTAAACATGTGGATCTGAAAGCTGGAAACCTATCAAAGGTACAGGCAAAGGATCTGAGTGCCTTTAAAAACAAATGGCTTAGAAGAATACTGAGCAGTAATCTCCAGAGACATCCCAAAAAAGTGGTGGAAGTGTTTGTGGGTAAGAAACCGGGGTGTCTGGTGTAGAAGGGGGGCTGCTGGGAAGTGGGATGGAGACACACTGGGAGGTGGTAGGGACAACCCCTCTCTTAAAACAGAGTCCGATAGAGAAGATTACATTGGATTTATTGTAGCGTGTACGTGAAGAGCTTTCAGTGGTGGACAAAGGTGGTGGAGTCTTGCATGTTGTTTAAGAGCTGGGCATGGGTAACAAGAATCAGGCAGAGCAAACTTGGTTCAAAGCTTTGGGAGTTCTTGTCCTTGGAGGAGTGGGGTAATCCCTATGATATATGGCAGTCTCTGTCACGGTGTGGTTTTGTCCTTGCTGGTAGTTTGGGCTTGATGTGTAATTCATGTTTGTGATACATAGCCCAATGCTGAGAAGTGGTTCCGTGTGGTGTAGAAGCAGATTCCTCCTGTCCTCATTGCTGCACCTGTAAAATGGGGTAAATAATATTTATTTTCTCTGCAGTAGACTTTTAAACCTCTGGGTTTCCAGAGTGTCCTGTTACATGTTCAGAATGAGTTTCCATCAGAGGGGATGGGTGTAAGAGTTGTGGCATCTAGGTGGAGGAGGATAAGCAGCAGCCAATTAAGAAATGCTGCTAATGAGAGGAAGAACACAAGAGTGCATAACACTGCTGGGATCACGAAGGTCTCTTCCTTACCCTCATGAGCAGCCAAGGGGTATAATCTCATTAATAAATTTATCAAACTGCATCTTAAGATTGATTGAGCTGCCTGCCTTGCGACTGCTGGAAGGCATCCAGAGCTGGGCATGGCTAGGGACCTTCTTGCTGCAGCCTGAAGTCGTTCATAGCCAGCTGATGCTCATTTGTTCTTGTGCCAGTGTTGTCCTTTAGCTTATATCACTTTTTCTGTGATGGAGACAGCAGTCTCATAACCTCTGAGCGATGCAGGTTCAACACAGGCAGCTCACTCTGTCCTGTCTTCTGAGAGGGGCTCCTCATTCCCCTCCTGCTCCTGACAGCTTGATCCTCTATCGCGCTCTGTTCAAACACATCCTTATTGAACATTAGTTCCCAGGTAGAACATAGCATCTCAGTGGCAGGCTATCCTGCTGTGACTGGTGTAGCCTTACATCTTCTTTAGATCTACCAGAAATACTTTGCTCTCCAGCATTCTCCAGAGTCATGTTGCCCTTGAAGACCTGCTGTGCTGCCATCCCCAGCGCACCTGCACTCACCTACAGAGAGGTGAAATTTCTAGTGGGACCAGCCTTCACTAAAACTAATCTTCACTCAACTCTGGCACCAAGCCCCAAGCTTGATGTCACTGCGGTACAATGCAGTACTTAAAAGGAGCAACAATGAAAACTTTATTTTTCGTGATTGGGTCTTCTTTACCAGGATTGTTTGGCAATATGGGGTATAAAAAGTACATGTAATATGATGTTTTATTTATTTTTGGTTATAATTGTGGCAGTGATGACTAGGAAGATACAGCTGTAATTCTGTGATGGTTTTGTTCGTAATAGACTTTCTGCTGCTAAGGTGAAATTTCTACTTCCAATTTTCTGCAGACCTCAGGGGCTCCAGTTCTTTGTTTAAACTATTTTCATCTTTTTAAATGTGGGTCACAGGAGCTGAAGTGAAACACCAAAGCTTTTAGGCAGTGCCGTGGTTCACCCGGCTTTCAAGAGGTCCTCCTCTGCGCTGTGGGTTTATTGTAACTCTGGCTACTCATGCAGTGAAGTCAGGACAAGCCCCTGCTGTAGATGGACAAAGATGCTTTTTGCAGCAGTGCAGTTTGAAGTAGATGTGTACTCTGCTGTAAATAAGGGGTTTATCTCTGGGAGAGGTTTATCTGTACGGTTGTACTTGTGGTTGTAATTTGAGGTCCATCTCCCTGGCTGGCCCTTAGGAATGAACAGGCAGTGCAGAACAGATGCTGACAGGGCCCTTGCTTTCCATGCTTCTTTTCATTTGTGTGTGGAAGGAAAGGGAAAAAAAAGCAGAATTTCTGCTGCAGCTGTTTGAAACAATAAATGAACCACAATATGTGGGTGTTTATTTTTCTCCTCATTTCCTCATTCAGCTTTTATTATTTCTCAGTCTTGGCAGTGGGAAGGACCATTCTGGAGACCTGGAGCCTTGTTTCGGTGATTCCCTGAAACCAGACATATCCCCATTTACTAGAGTGCAGAACCTGCTCACACTCGCTGCTTCCCAGTGTGCTGCTGGTGGCTCTGCCTTTATGAAGGGTTATTGGTACAAAATGGTCATGGAAACTCATCGCTGTAGAGCCAGTACCTGAGCTACCAAACTGGGGAGTTGAGGTCAGGATGACACATAACCACAGTGACATAATATGCAGGAGGAGGATTGAAGTGGACAGTGGTGGGTAGCAAATGCCTGAGCTGTCCTTACTTCAACTCACCTGGGCTAGGGAGTCAGCACTCTCCTCTACTGCCAGACATGAAGTTATACCCTGGTGAGATTCAGAATAGGTCTGCTGGGGCAAAAACACAAGAGGAAGGCTATCTGAGATAAAAAGTAAGTATCTATATATCCACATGGAAGTACATAGTTGGTTTGAGCAGTGACCCTGTGGTTAAATGGACCTCTAGGGGTTGTGGCAGGTGGTCTCCCAATGATGCAACCCCTTTGGTAGATGTCATGTCTGTCAGCTGTCTGCTCTGCTTCCTGGAGGCTGCCACGCTTGCCATGGGTGGCAGAAGGGGAACCGTGTCAGCTCCTCCGCTGCTACTAGTCGCAGCCGAGGAATTAGTTTAAACTGTTGTTTTAATTAAGCTGTATAATGCAGCAGGTCATTTGTGTGTGCCCAGTGGTGAGTGCGAGCAGGAGCATCCTCTCACGTGTGGGTCTCCTCTCCAAAACATCTGAGGTTGGAGACCGGATGCTGAGCAAGAGTGGTGGTTGGTTTTGATCCCATCTGGTGATTCCTGTGTCACTATGTTTAAAAGCTATCCCTTTCACTGGAAGGCTCACCACATGGTCTCTGGAGGGTTCACATTCTTCAGAGTTATTCCTGGTCTCTTTAGATATGCAGAGCTGTGATCTTTAGGTATTATGGCCTAACATGCCTCCGGCCATCCTAATGAATAGGACTTCATTAGTGCTATTGAACCACTTAAAATAATATACAATAAATTACTGCAGGCTTCTGGGTTGTGTATGTCCATGGGGATGCTTGAGGGCTTGGATTTAGAAGACCGTTTCACAGAGGTCCCTTTATGGGGTGGCACGTGGAAAGGGAGGGTGGCAGGAAGTGGAGATGTTAAGGCAGTTGAGGATCACAAGGTCTCTCATCCCCCAGTGTCCCACAAGTGGGGCTATTTGTACTGCTTCGTTATGCTGCATTAGGGTCGGAAGAGAACAGACTCCCACCATCCCTCCCAGTCCCATGTGTGGTCTTCAATGGCTTTACACTGTCATGAACGTTCATGAGAAGATAGGAAGATTGGATGTCCTCATATCAGTTTGGGCGCATTGATGCAGATCTCTGCCAATGGAATTGTTTTGATTTAAGGAAAATCAGCAATTTCTGTCAGTTTTGGGTTCTGACTAGTGGTGGTGCTAGTACATGATCTGCATGGGGAACCATGTGGCAGCTGTGCATGTTCCCAAACCTGTCTGGGAGTGGTCGGACCTCCTCCAATAAAGCTAAAGTGTACTCACAGTTGATGCAGATACTCTTACTTGCAGCAAGCTGTTCGCATCCAACTTGAGTATCCAGGTGGATCAAGGTTGTCAGCTGTGAGAAAATGTAGCCCTGAGAGGGTGAATTCTTACACAGATTTGGCTTGTGTCAGTGAGAATAACAGCTAAACTGAGCTTTGTCAACTCAAGGCCAGAACTTTGGTGTAGCTGTGGAAAGATCAGGTTGGCTTTGGCCATGGATATCGGCACAGTGCATTTCTTGGTGGTAGATGGTGGGAAAGGCCACATCTGCTGTGAAATGAATACTGCTTTCCTTGGAAAAGTACTTACTGAGATAGCAATGATGGATAAGTCTCTCTTGATAAATGTGACTTCACAGATCGTGTTTTCAGCCTCATGGAAAAAAATGGAAAAGGTATTTAATGCGTTGAACTATTTAAAGGACAGGTCTGGAGGTTTGAAGGTAATGCGTTCTAAAAATAAACATTAAAAATCATTCTTGAGCTTGGGCCAGGTTATTTCAAGATCAAAATCAAGGCCAAGGCACTCCACTGTAGTTTTCCAGGTCGTTTTTATCGGCTTTGTTAATCCGTGCTGCTTTTGAGGTAGGAAAAAATTGTAATATCTACTAGGATCTTTCCACTTTCTTCCTGAAAACATGTTCCTAAGGAGTCCTGACTCTTCTACCAGTCTTATGTTCGCAGCCATGTTGCTGTATTGTGTGAGCCTCTTTTTCATTGATATATCAGTTTACACATCAGGAAAAAAAGCCCTAGTTTTGGTGCTTTTTTGTATAATAAAGACTCTAGTAACAATTTTTTGGTATGGTGATGTATGTATAGTGACAGCATGTGGATGACTTTAAAGGGGCATAGAAAGACTAAAAAGATAGATAACAAAATAAATAAATAAATTAAAAATTGCCATCAGTGGGAACCCAGATAGGCAGACCAGAACCGGAGCAATTAAGCAGCTAACATAACTTCTTGGGTTTTCTGACATCGCACTGGCTGGCTCCAGCACTTCTGATAGCTCCGAAGTCCATCCTGCTGGATGGCAGAGCTGAGGTGAGCACATTAGCTGGAGCCAGCTGGGCACTGGGGAGGACGTGGAGGAGAGCGAAGCTGAGTTGTGATCAGGCATGAACAACCCGGTCCAGCATGGGAGACAGTGAGAGTATTTTGATGGAACCAACATCAGGTTTGGATCTAAGCATCCTCTTGATGGTAGCTTCTGGCACCTTCCTCTGGGGCTGATGCATTTCTGATATGTTTTCCCTCTGTGAATTTCCCAGATCGCTGTTGCTGACTTTCAGGTCCTGAGTTTGTTGTGCTTTGCTGCCGGGCTGGAGAGCCAGCGGGGTTGGAGCTGGAAAAGCCATCAGGATTTTCGACATGCTGGTGATGTTCTTGCTGCACTCTTCTCTGGTGGCCCTTTTCAGGAAGGGAGCATCAGTCCTCTGCATGAAGCTGCTGGGGCTTTTGCTTGCACCATGGTGAGGGGGCAGCCTCTGCAGAGGAATGAATGGGGACTGAGCCCTGTCAGAAGCCACGGGGGATGGGAACAGGCTCTCTTTTCCTGGAACAGCCTGTTCTGATGCCCTGGGCTCTGGGGATGGCTTTGGGCATGGGGTCCCCCCTACTCCGACCTTAACTCGTTGTGTCCTGCGAGGATGTAACTGATCCTGGGACCTGTTGGAGTGAGCAGCCGTGATGGGGCTTGTTTTTCCAAGATAATCTTTTATTGGGAAAGCAGCTCAGCAGATGTAGGTGAAAGGTGATGCTGGCACGCTGCTGGCGCAAGTCGGCCGCTGCTTTCCCGGCTGCGTCCTCGGCTTTTTATAGCCTTGCTGCATCACGCCGCAGCTGCCGCCCACCTCCCAGCAGCTCCGGGATCACGGGGCAGCCTTGGGACCGTGTGTGCCATGTCGGCTGCAGGAGCACACACCGGCGGCTGAGTACGCTGCCACATTAGGTTTGCTGGGTTGCATCAGCCACAAAAGTGTCCAAGCCTATAGCCCCACTCCCAGATGAGCAACGTCAGATGGGTCAGAGGAGGGCAGGAGGTGTCATCTTCTTGAGAAAAACATTATTAAGTTTAATCTCCTATAATAAATACTTTTTTAAAAAAAAATTTGTTGCTGTTTGTTAGCCCTGAATCACAAAGTTCAGTTGTTAGTGTACCACTTACTATATTGTTGATATGTTTAGGTGTGTTCTCCTTCCTTCTTTGTTCCTTTAACCTTGGGAGCTTTCTTTGTCAAATACATCCTGCAGTCTGATTATGTACCATGTGTATCAGCTTTGCATTTGCTATCTTACGTAAATTGGAAAGGAGGTCTGGAAAGGCCACTGACTACTGCTCAGGCATCATCCCCAAGAGAAATGAGTTCAGCCTAGGTAGGAGATTGGCAAAAAAGTCTTGATGAGCAGTCTTCAGAAGGAAGTTATTTCAGTTATTTCAGCCAAATAGCCCTGGGGACTTATGGATTGGGGCTAATATTGCTTCACTTAAGGAAAGATAGCATCACCTGCAATAACCTTCCTCCATCCTTTGTGATAAAGGATGGGCATCTACATGAAAACAGATCTTCTGTTCCCCCACCCTGTCCCTGCAGCAGATTATGACCGTGAGAGACAAATCCTGACTCCATTGAAATTAATAGAGAGGCTGAAGTGGGACTGTTTGCTCCTGGCAAGGGTAAGTCAGATGCTTAAGAAAGGCTGATCTTCTTAAGCAGCTCTTGGGAAGGAGAGGAGCAAAGCTCAGAGCACAGGCAGCAGCTTTGTGTCAGGCACAGCTCCAGTGCTTCAGGCCAGTGGTGACAGATGGATCTGCTTTTGGTATTAATGTATTTGCACAGTAGGTAAGACACATCCCGGACTTTATGTGTGGGTTTGGTAGACATGCTGGCAGACCTTTCCCCTGCCGAGAAGCCCATGTGGAGGTCTCCGCTGAGCCTGGGGCAGGGGAGCCGTGGAAGCGGTGGACAGTCAGTGCTGTAGGAGCAGTTGTACAGGCTCCAGGCGTTTTCTCTCCCCATCCAGTGAGCTCAAATTGATGTTTAAACAGCTTCATCCGACCCTACCTTTTTTTTTCCCTGAAGCAAATCAAAGAGCACTCACCTGCATCGCTTTTTTGGCATGGTGGCAGGGGCAGTGCTTCCAGTAATGGGGTCATGGCAAAGAGCAAAGGGACAGCAATGCCTAACCATGAGATGTGTTGGCAGAGTGAACCCTGCACCTTCCAGGACAGCGTCATCCCTGCAAAAGAAAAGGGACCTTTTGGACTGGAAACTTTCAAGGTCAGGTTGGATGGGGCTCTGAGCAATCTGATCTAGTTGAAGATGTTCCTGCTCCTTGGGGAGGGCTTGGACTAGATTCCCTTTAAGGTCCCTTCCAGCCCCAACCATTCTATGATTCTGTGACTCTTAAATTCTACTGAGACTTACTGAGCAGGCCTTGTATGTAAATACAGTACTTAGCTCCATTCACATACAGCAAGCGGTGTGTGGCTAGGAATTCCTTTGATGCCTTTAGATGCTAATGTAGTGATAAAATAATCCCATTTTCCCTTACTTTTCTTGCAGCATGAAAGCTCTTCAGAAAATCTGGTCATTAAGCATTGAAAAGCCTGGACATGACTAAAATAAATGTATTAGTAGCAATAAATATGTCAGTCTTGGAATAAAAATCAAAAAATGTCCTCTTTGGGTTGCAGGAAGGTTAGTTGGTTTTGTGTGCAGAGTCAAGCATCAAAATGATGGGGGTGCCAACCCTGGGCGGTCATCCATCCACCCAGCTGAGCTGGAGCCTGACTGCTGCCCTGTTTGTGCATGGTGCGGGGTTGGTGGGAGGTGGCTCTGGCAGTGAGGAGCAAACAGCTGGTTCGCTGCAGCTCTCTGCCACTGTTAGGCTGTATATTTATTTTGCAAACACAAGAGAGGCTTATACAGGATCCAGATGTGTTTTCAGGGGTCTTGTTTTTTGTGTTTTGTTTTTTTCCCCTTGATGATGAGGCTGCAATAATCTTTACAAAGGATGAAGCCTTTTACAAAGGATGTAGGCGAAAGAGTGATGGGAATGGAGGCTTGATAGGTCTGATGTGATTTTGTTGAGGAGTATTAAAACTGGTACACGGTAGGGAGTGCTCTGCAAGTACAAGACAATGAGCAAAACATCCTTTCACAAGTGCATGGGACAGGGCAGGTAGAGATGGAGCCCAGTCCTCGGTGGGAATCTTTGCATCAGCAGAAAAATGAGTCCTGGGCTGTAATTTTATAATGTAACTGTATGATTCAATAAATAAAACTTTTCCATGCTGGGTTTAGTTAAATCAATGCAACATCTATGTTTGGATGAAGCCTAATCCTATGTTGTTAGGAAATCTTTCCGAATAATAATATTTTCTTTCACCTCAAGAGAGTCCTGAGCTCGTGCCTGTTGATTTGACTGAGCAGCACATTAAAGCTGCCTGTAATAGCAAGCAAGCATTTATTTGGAATTGCTAGCCGAAATGAGTCAAATTATTCCATGGGCTTCGGTTTAATGGCAAACACTTTCTGTTATTATTTACGGAATATTGAACATGTGCCCTTAGTAAGTGGGAGCTTTAAAAAAAGTAACAGGAAGACAGAGCCTGATCTGCCAAAATGTCTCTGCACTGCTATTCCCAGAGATGTTTTGAAATCTTCACCTCAGTTGCCTTTATGGAGTTGTGTGCCAGCCCTGGAGCACGTGGGGCTTCTCTTGGGCTCCACAGGGATGCTCGGACCTCAAGCCAAGTGTGACAGTGCACAGGGAAAGTCATTACCACTGGGCTTCCATCTGGTTCTTGGAGGAGGAGGAGGCAGCCACTGAGAATTCAGCTTTAAAAGGAGCCAAATATTAAGCTTGAAACACATCAGCTGTGCAAGGCGTGATTTACCCTCATTAAAAAATGGCTTTTTTCCTTCTTGGCCCTTAGCCCCTTGCTGCTTCTCAACTAGCTTTGGGCTGGTTTGTTTTACCTGCAAAAAGCGCTCCTAGCAAAAGTAATGTGTGGTTTCCTTTGGGTTGATGAGTTGAGCTGGTCCAGAGGAGCATGGAGAGGAGTAGCAGGCTCAGAAATGTCCCCTTTTGGCCTCGTTGGACCAGAAGTCAATTTGGTGTTTGTGGGGCTGGAACTGTGTTGGACCAATGCCGCAGTGATCAGACTTTGCCAGCACTGTGGTCTTCTGCTCGCTCTTTGTCCCACTGGTGCCTTCAGAGGACCAACCCCACCATCCCAACTCTGGTGGCTGACACATCTCTACCTTCTTGGAGATGAAGCAGTGACAGTATGGACGGTTTAACAGGGAGAATTGCAAATCCAGTTTAATAGAGGGATTTCAGGAGTCTGTAGTGGTGTGGGGTTGATGAAAGCAAACGTCAACTGTGAAGGAGATGCTTCCAGTTGGTTGATTTTACTTTTGAAAAGTGAGGGGCTGGTGCCTTCTGGGGTTTTTTAATAGCATCTAATTAATCTCTCTATTAGCCACTTTCATAATTTTAGCACAACTCCTTTGCTCCTGGGGTGGTGTAGTCTTCTGAGAATTTCAGCATTTGTTTGACTATAAAGCATGTTTTTAGCCTTCATGGTGACAGCCTAGATCCTGAAGGCTTAAAGAACAGCTCTAAGATAAAGAACTGAAAATGTAGCGAGCGGGAGGATTATTTTTGTAGCTGGCTTAGTGATTTTTTCCCCTTTTTTTGTAAGCTGGTAAGTAAAGCTGTAGACTAAAAGTTATAATTAAAAAGTAGCAAAAAGCGACTGCAAGCTTCAGACTGGGCCCTGCTCTAGAAAGCCAGGGTGTTTCACGGTGACCAAGCCGCGCATGGGAAGCCGCAGTTCGTTTTGGACAAGGTAAGAAGTGAGTTTGCAGTGAAGTTTCCCAGTTTCCCAGGAATCCCGCAGTGGTGCCCAGCAAGGGAGCATGGGGCTGTGTGTCACGATGCAGCTAAGCAGCTCTGGAGGTGGAACAGCAACTCCCATCTCATACCTGTGAGAGGTCTTTGGGGCTAGACTTGTGCCAGCGGGAGAGCTAATGGTTTCCTTGCTGCCACGTGCCTGGCTGTGGGACCTGAGGAAAGAAAGAGGCTTTTGTTTGAGCACACCGGCAGCCCAAGGAGGTGAAATGGTGCCCACTTGGGTGTGAACAGTGGGATGGAAACCTGGGTAAGCACCAGTTTTCAGTGAATGGGCAAGTACCAAATGTCTGTTTCATAAGGACTTAGAAGAATTAAAGAATTTAAAAAAATGTGTACTAATTAGGCTCGGAGTCAGGCTTATGTGGAGCTTCTCTCTGGCAGACAGGACTCAATGGTTGGTGTGCCCTTGTTACACGCTTCTCTGGGTATATGTGAAACGTCTCCACCAGGTATAACAAGTGCCTTTTGTTTCTTTTGGAAGAGGAGAAGTCAGCTGACTGGGAGGCCTCTCCCCTAGTGGTGTTTAGGAAAAATTGACTGATCAGTGCAGCTGAACTCTTTGTCATCTCTAATCTCCCATTCAGGTCTTTGTCATAGCTAGTGGTTGCCTCCTGCACACTTGTAGCAACTGTGGAGTCACCAAAGGCTTTTCAGAAGTCTTGGAGGACTCTTTTGGGTTCCCAACTGCCTTTCTTCTGCATTTGTAAGAGGCGATGAGACGTTTTGGTCTAGCTATTGAATATGCAGACCCAGGCAGCTATGTCCCCTTGTCTGGAGGAGATTGCTGCTGCAGGTGTAGAGGTAGATATTTTAAATGGTTCAGTAGCTTGAACTATTTATAAGTGGGTATTATTTTTTATTACATTTGATCTTGGAAGTGGAAGAAGTACTGGTACCACCTCATAAAATCTTCACAAACATGAACCCCTCTGATTCCCACTGCTGTGTTATCCCTGTATGTTGGTGACCAGGTAGTGATGATCTGTATCTGCTGTGGGTGTCTCCTGGTTCAGTTGTTGAGGGATTACCAAGAACAACACAAACTTGGTGATTTTACACCCCATCATGTAACTCTGTTTTATAGCACTGTAGGTCATGGGAGGCTTTACCCCCATAAGAGCTGAATCCCCCCCCCCCCCCCCCCCCCCCCGTCAGCAGCAAGGTTAGCACCAGAGAGCTCATGGCTCTCTGTACCTCCTTTCAGCCCTTGGTGTTGCTAGAAGGCTCACAGATCTGTACCAGCAAAGACTCTGGAGGTTTGTCTTGCATTGAGGAGAATAGTGCTTTTGCCCAATTATGCTTGAAAAAAGGTCCCAAACAGAAGGATGGACCAACAAAAGCCCAAGCATAGCCCCAGGGGTGCTGTGGAGGAAGTGCTTTTGCCCCTGCTGTGTGTTCTTGTTGAACTGTGTGAAGCATCCTCTCTGTAACAAGGCTGTCTGTCAGGTCTCTGCTGCTCTTGGTGGGCTGAGACACTTCTCACTTTTGACTGGTGAAAGACTACGCAAGGTCCAGCTGTGTTGGCAGCTAGTTGGAACTGGGTCGAGATACAGACCCAGCCCTCAAGCATGGTTGTCCTAAGATGTAGTTTCTCCCATGTGCATGTAAAACCAAAATGAGTTAGAAGAGCAGAAGAAAAGGTAGAGATTAAGCATGAGGTTGTGCTGCTGGTGTCCTGGAGTTTAAGGACTAATGTACCACAAAGTATTGCAGTCCTTGTCCCCACTCCACCTGCGATGAGCAGTGTTCTCCCTGGTGGGTTTTCAGAGGGGTGTTGCAAAAAGCATGTGCTGACTCTCACTCCTCCTAAAACTAATGTGATGGGATGTGTTGTGCGAGGCACCCTCACATGGCCTTTTCCACTGCCTCCGTCCCACAGCACCACACAACCGTCAACCAGTTATGTGCCCTCCTGTGTCTCTCACGGCCCATGTGAAGCAGAGAAGATGAGATAGGTGTAGCCTGGACTGGTGTGGCTCTGCTTCTGCCAGGGTGGTGACCCATCTGTACCTCCTTCCTGGCTGGTGCAGAGGAGCAGGAAAGCCTGTGGTGTGAAATATCTCATCCGATGAAGAGACAGCTGAAGGATCTGCAGTTGCTCTTGCAGCGTGGCCAGGTACCATGTTGGGGTGGTGACGTTGGTCCTCCCTGGGCTGATTGATGTGCTTCACTTAAAACTGTCAGGAAGGGCCCTTAGCCCAGGTGTGGCAACCTGCCTTTCATTTTGATGCACAGATCTTGACTTTTCTTTTGGTAGTTGGTCAGTAGAGACTATTGACTTAAATGAGAGTCTATTTAAAAAAAGCAAGCAAACAAGCAAAACAAAAATCCATTTCCTCCTGCACTTCAAGGGGCTCAGCTTATCTCTCTAAGCTTAGCCTGGAGGCCAGCATTTCTGTAAACCAGCTTTGAAGCCAGAATCCACAGTCCTGGGAGAGCAGGAAGAGTGAAATGCTGTCCCTTGCTTTACATGCCTCTGCATTGGATCTGCAAGTCTGATTTTGCCCTCATGCGCATCCCATGCCAGGAATATTTGGGAACTGAGGTCAGCAATGGGTACCCCACCCTGCAGTGCCCTGTACTGCTGTGTGGTGGGAACAGGCAGCTGGAGGGAGAGTGCAGGGGTTACAGCTCCTCTGGTCTCACCTGTACCCAACTAAAGTTATAATTGCAACACAGGCGCAGTTTGTGCTGGTGTCTTGCACAGATGTTCTGAAATGAAAGAAGGGAAAAAAAAAAAGTCTAGGCTTTTTTTTTTTTTGATGAGTCAGCTCGTTACTGAGTGACCCACACTCTTGGAGCATTGCTGAGCAGTCAGGTGGATGTTCCTCTTACCCAAGGAGCCTGACTGCATCTCAGAGGGTAGTTGTTGTCAGAGCTGAAAGTGGTTCAGGACTGAAGTGGTCATTCTTGATAGACTTGTTTTTCCTGTGACCTTTTTTTTTTTCTAGGTGAGGCAACTCAGTACCTCTTGAGAATGACACTCTTTAAATTGTAAGGCATCTTTTGCAAAGACGAGGATGTATGGACTGTTTATTTCCATATTAGAGGTGATTTCAACAGCATGAAATAAAATGATTTTTCTTGGTACTTTCACCTACTAAGTTGGGGAACATTGCCGTCTTGAATACTATAAAAGGGCTAGCTAATATTTACTTTACAGTTTGTTCCTTTGGTCTTTTCTGTGCAACAGCCTTCCATTTATTAGGAGAGGTTCTCCCCCCAGTCCTCATTAGGGAACATTTTAAAGTTAGTTATACTATGTCAACTGGTGCAGATGGAGCGTAAGGTTATTAAATCTTACTTTGAAAATGGTCCAAGGTGATTGTCCTGGTTTCAGCTGGGACAGAGTTAATTTTCTTCCTAGTAGCTGGTACAGTGCTGTGGTTTGGATTTAGTATGAGAATAATGTTGATAACACAGGGATGTTTCAGTTGTTGCTGAGCAGTGCTTATCCTAAGTTAAGGATTTTTCAGTTTCCCATGCTCTGCCAGCGAGCAGGTGCACAGGAAGATGGAAGGGAGCACGGCCAGGAGAGCTGACCTGAACTAGCCAAAAGGCTATTCCATACCATAGGACGTCATGCTCAGTTATAAACTGGGGGGAGTTGGCTGCGAGGGGCCAATCGCTGCTCGGGGACTGGCTGGGCACTGGTCAGCGGGTGGTGAGCAATTGCATCACTTGTCTTTCTTTCTCTCTTCTTGTTATCTCCCTTTTCATTACAATTATTATTACTGTTATTATTATAATTTATTTCAGTTATTAAACTGTTCATAACTCATGAGTTTTACTTTTTTTCACGATTCTCCTCCCCATCACATTGGGGGCGAGGGGAAGGGAAAAGTGAGCGAATGGCTGCATGGTGCTTAGTTGCTGGCTGTGGTTAAACCACGACAGTGACATGGTGCTTAAAATGTCAGATTGTGGGACATTTGCTTAAAATTTTGCTTTTTGTCTTCCAAACAAAAAGGGTTAGAAGAACAGGGTTCAGTGTAAGGCATCTCAGCAGTGTTTTAAATAATAGCATCCCTGCTTGTGATCCTCATTTGGAATACTTTTGTGAAGACAAAATATCATAGTCATGACCTGCATTTTGTGAGGGAATTTGAGCTGTAAAAATACAACCCCTTGGTCTCTTGGGAGTTGGTTCGGATTGGTTGGCAGACCCATATTGAGTGTGGGTGAGGAGTCCTGTATGGATGCAAGAGAGAAGAATTTGTGTGATGATACCTTCAGTGGAATATCTAAGTTTTCATTTTAAAAGTGCACTTTCTTTTGGAATTATTACAAGAGTTAGTAGTTCTCAGAAGCATTTTCATGTTGCACTTTATGCATTATCAAGCAACTCACCTTTGGGTGGAGGGTGGGTTGGGGTTCCCAATCTACCGGGCAATCCTTCTGTGCTTATCTTTCTCTTTCAAACATCTTTTGGTTGGAGTTCGCAGGAAGGTATTGACTTTTAGGATGAAAAATGCAGGGTGGGACATGGTAAATGGCTACTGCCTCCACCTTGTTTTCCTAAAATACTCTGTAATACAAACAGTGGTTTGTATTACAGAGGATATTTCAGACTGATGCAAGTTTACCAACTCTTGGGGGTTAATGAGCAAACTGTAATGGTCTCCTGATTTGCACTGTTAATTGGGTGTGCATGTGTCTTCACCTGGTCACAGGGTGATGGAGCATCTGTGAAGTGCCTTCCCCTCATTAATCATGCCCCAGCCATAGCTGCTTTTTCTGATTTAGGAGCAAAAGTCCTAGCTCTAGAGATTGCCTGGAATGTGTCTGTTGGCCAAGCTTGTGAAGCCCTCAAAAGCAGTCAGGTTACTTCAAGAACTTGGTGTTGCTGAGTGAGGAGGAAAAGGAGCCTTTACATTTTTTGGGGGAGGGGGAAATTTGTTTTTAGGGGTTTGTTTTTTTCTCTATTATAAAGATCTAAATATTATAGGCACATGTTAGAAGAGACTGTTACTGATGTCCCTCCATGACTCCACAAAGTAAACAAGTTCATGTTTCCTCACTGCTACAAAACACAAGTCCTGTTGACCTGAAACCTCCTGATTTTGCCACTCTCACTGCTATGCCAGGTTCAGTCTATAATTCTTTTCAAATTACATGCCTAAGAACAGAGAGGTTATAGCCAAGGAGAGGTTTTGGAGATGGCTTGAGCTGATTCACCAGCTGGATGTTATTGCAGGGGACAGTCTGGGCTTGATCCTGCCCTCTTCCTTCCACCGATGCTGGTGTCGAGCCTGCTTTAGCTCACTAAACCAGGAGAAAACCATTCCCCATGGTAGCTGGGACACACACTATAGTGATCTGCTGCCTTTCATCAAATACACCTGCAACTGTAGGCTTAAAATGAGCTGCAGAATTTATAGAAAAATAGAAAAGTTGGGGTTTTTTTTTCTTATTTTTTTTCTTCTTCTATTGGGTAGCATTGACTTTGATAATCAGTCTTTGCACCTGGAAATGTTCTTCTGTATGGGGATGTAATGAAACCATTGTGAGATGTTCACCTTGTGTTTAGGAGGGGATTTCAGTGTTGGTGAACTGAACACGCGCTGCCCGCGGTGCCTGGTGGGTGGAGCAGTGGAGGTGAATGTCCCCAGTTTCATTCTTGCCTGTAATAAAGTCACTGCTGGAGCTTACTACAGCAGATCATGAGGTT
Organism: Strix aluco; assembly: GCF_031877795.1. Taxonomy (NCBI): domain Eukaryota; kingdom Metazoa; phylum Chordata; class Aves; order Strigiformes; family Strigidae; genus Strix; species Strix aluco. The sequence continues at coordinate 11,035,098 of NC_133931.1, read as the reverse complement.
TAACAGGTCCCTTACTACACTTAACTCACATGGCTGGGTTGTAATGAACATGCTGAAGTGGAAAAATAGCCCTTTCCTTAAACAAAAAACACAGGCACAGAAAACATGCTTTGTTTTCTAAATGAGCCATTGCACTTGGGACTCTTTTAACGGTCAAAATTCAACAGGTGGAACTCCTTATTCTTCTCTCTTTCCCCCTTGTATTTCTTAACTAATTAGCAACGAGTCTCTTAAACTTTTTTCATGTGGCTATTAATCATTCAGGGGCTCTCCGTAGCAGGGCATGCTCTGCTTGCTGCTGTTTTTTTTCAGCTCATGTTGACTTGTTCTTGCTGCCCTTGGAGAGCAGCCATGGGCTCAGAGTGCTGCTGTCCGTGTTGAGGCTGATGCCTTATTTGCTCGGAGCTGGACGCATGCTCAGCACGCCGTGTTTGTTCATGTGGGTGATGGAACCTTTGTTGTGTACGAGTAACGGAGTTATTCCTCATAAAGGGATGGGGAGGATGAATGTGTTTTTCAAGTGCTGGCTCATGACTTGCAAAATCTGGATGTTCTTCAGGGCTTTGCTGCCAACCTACTGCATGACTTTCAGTAAGTTATTTAGGGCAAGACCTAAACTGTTGGTGTTAGGCAATACTCATAGGCAGTCTGCAAGGAAGACCCTCTGATTTGAGGGGGAAGCAAAAGGCTGCTGAGAGCCTGGAGTGCAGTGAGCTGTAGCTGGAGGTAGGGTCTTCCTAGCAGGCAGAGTGCTTAGCCTTAACAACCTGGTGCATTTTGAGGATAGAGCCCCAGGAACTGGAAAGTTGACTTTTCAGGCATCTCTCCTGGGCACAAGAGATTTAACTGGGAAGCACTGAGACAGTATCTTCTCCTTACATCCAAGGGTGGAAGGTGCTGAGGTTCCTTCATATCATGAAGAAAGATGTTTAAAATGAATATTAATCATCTGTTATTGGTTTCTCAGTTGTGCCAACCCATATAACCTGAGTAGAAAAGCCCATATGTAAAAAACACGACATGTGCAAGATGGTGGTCACTGAGCTCTTCCATAGCCCTTGGGTCCTGCTGCCATCCAGCTGGGCTTGAAGGCAGGTGATGGGAGTGATGTGAGTGGTGTGGTGCATGTGAGGTGGGGGACAAAATACAAGGAAGAAAACAAGAAAATGATGTTTTTGCTCATTGGACAGTGAGGACCGTTGGGCTCGTCTCCCAGGAGAAGTGAGCAAAGTACATATTGACACATCCGTGGTGGAGTCAGGACAAAAAGCCCTGCTGCTGCTCCAGGCACAGCATGATGAAGGTCTGGGTCTGTGGGCAAGTCTCATTTCTCTGGTGACAGAGATTTATCTCTGTTTGCATGCTCATATTTTACAGGTAATTGGTTTATAGAGAAAACCATTAGCTCAAGGATTTTAGGCAGGTGTTCCTGCAGTAGAGAAATAGGTTTTACAGGCGTTTTGAGTGTCATCTAGTCATCAAAGTGGCTGAGGTTCACTGTGTAATTGGTGGGATGGGAGTTATTTTGGGGAATTCGAGTCCTTTTCCAGCTCAGCTCAGGGGGTTGGGTCAGACCTTCTCCGGCTTTGGTTCATTTAATGGAGGGGAGGTTAGGGAATAGTTCATTTCCTAACTCTCCCCATCACTGGAAAAAAACTGGAAGCAAGGGCAAGGCAATTCAGATTTCTTTTTCCATGAATTAACAGACCTCAGCTGCATCTGCAGACATGTCTGCAGACTTCCAGTTGCCTTGTACTGACTTGCATGCTGGATTTTGTAGTTAACAACCCAAATACATTTCAGAGACATCAGATTTTCATGGGTTATGGTGTCGTCCAGTCCTGTTGGTGGCATCACGACGCAGGTTAGCTTGGGTTGCAGTAAGGCTGCATCTTTACTGCAGAGAAGGGAATTTTTATTGTTTTCCCTAGGGAGGAAGAAGTTTTGATTCAAAGCAGGTTTTGTACTAGAGGTGATTTAAATGTGATCAAAGTCAGTGGAATTTTATTTAAAATAAACACGTGATTCTCCTAATGAACCCTTTAAAGAGAGCATCTGGGGAAAATATAATAGGTTTTTGTACATTTAATTATTCACTTGATTTTTTTTTTATTTCTGATGACGTTTCCGCTGTTTGAGGATAGATAGGACTTTATTGACACAATTAGCGGATCAAATTATTATCACACCTTTTATTTAATCTTGTGCTATTTGATCTATTTGCTTGCACTTTCATTACTCCTTTACCTGGTTACATTACACAATGATATCACCTTCCTGTCCTGCTGCAGCTAAAACAAAGTGGAAAAAAAACCCCTTTTGGCTCTCAGCTGCTCTCTTCTGTTTTTATTACAGATGAAATAGAAAGCAGTGTTGGACAAAGAGTTATTTGAGTTTCCTTGCAGTGCTTGCTAGGCGTTATTTCTGGGCCTTGTGCGACAGTTTTCATACCTTAAATAACAAACAAAATCCCAGCAACTCTATTCCTAGCACAATTAGTAAACTCAGATTTAAAAAACAAACAAACAAAAAACCCAAACAACAAAACAAAAACAAAACCCCAAAAACCCCAGACTATGATGATTTTATATATCTCAAATATATATCAAAATCTTTATGACTAATTACCTGCGTATTTTGAGCCATTTTACTGGGATGTGTTTATTTTCTTTGAACATAGAGGTGGGAAGCGTAGCTCTGCCTGGTAGGAGGTCAAAGAGGGTTGTACTCAAGAGCTGCATGTTTCTGAGATGTCGAGGGTAGGATCCCACTGATGGGCCAGACCTTGGCACGGACTCCTGACGGTGATGCTTCTGACGGTGGGTGGACATTTTCCTCTGAAATCAGGAAGGCAGATGGTCCTGCTGACCTGCTGCCTTATAATGCCTTCTGTCCTTCTCTTCGCTGGTGGAGAAAACACATCACTAGGTTCAGAAGGCGTGGAAAAAAAGGAGTGGAGAGGAAAACTGTCTCATTTCCTCTGACACAAAAAAAAAAAAAAAAAGAGGGTTTTGGAAGGATCTGTTTAGGTGAGAACTTTTTTTCAGTTGCTGGCTTGTTGTCCTCCTCTGCTTACATCACCTGGCATCTATGAGGCATCTGGAGGTGGTGGCCCCATGGTATGCCTATGCTCAGTGTGACATTCATTTAAATAAACCACACAATTTGAAGAAAAAAGAAAGCAAAAAGGAAAAAAACCCTAAAAACTTCCCCCTGTGCAAAAATAAATCAAAAGATACAGGTTTGCATGGGAATAAGCCTTGTCCAACATGGTAAGAGTTGTCATGTAACGGCCTGTCCCTTTCCTCTCTCTGAAGGTCCCAGCCCCATGCTTCCCACCAGTCTGGAGTAATATTTGGAGGAGCCTGGCAGTGTGGTCCTTCTGGTAGCTCCCAAGGATTTTTAGGATGTATGGACCTCCAAAACCCTCTGGAGAACATCTGCTGCGGATAAAAGCATCTGGAAGTTCCTACTGTGCTTTTAACCTTTTTTTTCCTGGGTCACCTCGTGTCATTTGGGAAGGAAACCTCTCTGTTCTGAGGATTATAGCAAACAGGTCACTTAATGGAATACCTCCCCTTGCATTTTCTCAAGATGGAGCCATTGCTTTACCCAGCAGAAGAATATTTTTTTCTTCTCCCAGAGCTTTTCCAGTACATCAGCTCTCACGTCCAGCAGGTATGTACATGGTTTTCTCATTCACTAGCCAGTTTGCTTTCCTGATCTTTAGGAGTTCAGTCGTATTGTTTCCTCACTAGCTTCTGCTGAAGGCAAGACCTTGCAAAGTCCTTGGTGCCATGCTCTGAAGGTGGCTTTTCCTTGTTAGGACCCAATTTGAGATGTAGGTTTGTGTGGAGTGGTGGGGTCAGCTTCTCCTGAAGGTTTTGATGCCCAGCCTAAGCTTCGTATCTGAGGAGGGGGATGGAGGTGCTCATATCTGCTCTCCTTATTCCTGCTTCTGGATCACCCTGGACTCTCGGGCAGCTTTCCACTGTGTTTGTAACCCACAGCTGGCACTAGCCACATGTGGATCAGCTTATAGGACTTTGTTGTCTGGTTTCAGAGGAGATGACATGAGTGTTTATTCCATTTTTCATCATCTTAATTTAACTATTTCTGCTGAAGAACATCATTTTGAGGTTGATTCATCCCATTAAAAAGGAGATGGCTTTAAATTTTAAAATTAAAACTATTCCTATTCAGTGTAGACATGGATGACTCAATAGCTGTAGTGATAACAACCAAATTTGCATTTTTATAATCATTTACAGTGAGTTAGATGCTTTAGTGAAGGTGACAAGCTTTTTTTCTATTTTCTCTAATACCAGAACCAGATCATTGTGTTGGTCTCTGTGGGTATCAATTTGCTGTGAAAGTCATCCTTTTTGGCAGTTGTGCTGATTTGGGTTGAATCTCCTTATGTGTGTTGGCAAATAGATCCCTCCTTCCGCAGGGTGGAGAAAAAGTTAACTCTTTTAATCTAGCTTAATTCTATTTATTTTTACTATACAAAGAGCAGGTGCTGAAGGCAAAGGGCTAAAAATGCTTTGCTATACATTTATTCTGCATTCATATCAGTTTTTGTAAGACATTAAAAGTTTCATCTTCCTGCTTCGTAAGCATGATTTCGCATCAGATTAAAGGAAGGAAATGGGGGGTAGAGAGGGTGTGCAGGGGGAAACAAAATCGGTCGCCTCACTCTTGAATTTTACTGCGACCCGTAGGCCAAATTGAGATGGTAGACGAAGATTGAGGATAAAAACATTCTTTGCTTTAACTAGCAGGGAAGTCAAGCACTTGCTGTGTCTGTAAGAGAGGCTAGAGATAACCACACGGATTTGCACATGGTAGGTGAAAAACAGCATCGTGCCAGGTTGGTGAGGATGGTTGGTGGTCAATCCCTGTGCAACGTGGTCATGTGACAAGACAAGACCTTCACCAGGAGGACTGCCTGGAGGCTCAGCCCAGAAGTGTCTGCAAGACACCACCCCTCAGGGAGGATGGGGACCCCTGGCATTGCTTGCATGGGTTTTGTGCTCTGCTGCAGAGGCATCCCCTGGGACCCAGACTTCCCCCCGCTGAACTGTGTTCCTGGTTTGCTCACTCAGCATGTTACAGTCTGGGTCAAATGACATAGAAGATGCACTGAAAAATTATTGTATTTCTTCTGCATGATGCCTCTTCTGTACATTGAAGGCTTGCTTTTGATGGCCAAGAGAGAAGGGCAGCTAGGAAATCTGTATTCTGCAGCTGACTCCTCCAGTGACTCCATCTGTACCTCTGGTGAAATCACCAAATAACTTTGTTTGCTTGGGTCCACATGTGAAAGATGATAACACTACATACAGTGGTGTTTAGATTTTCTCTTCTCCCCTAGCTTTTTGTCCTTCAGCACACAGAAACAATTTACTAAACACATATAAACACTGCTGAAGTTCACCTGGGCTCACCAAGCCAACTCCACTCTCATTTAGATCTGCTGCAAAATGCTGGTTTGCAACTCAGGTTTGGTACGTCGCTGTGTGTTGGGTGTCGGAGCTGGGATCACCCACTGAGATGCCCCTGGCTGGGCTTTCCGATTGCTTGGGCATCCCAGGATCCCACTGACCTCCCAGTCCTACTGGGTCTTCTGCTGGTGGAGCCAGAGGGAAGGCATGGCCGGTCTGTGCAGGATCTGGCCCTGGGTGAGCAGACTGGTGAATACCACTGTAGAGCAGCTCCAGTGAGGGCTTTGCTCAGAGCCTTCTCCTGGTCCTATGCACCAAATTAAGAAACTAAAAATCCAGATTTGGCTGTGTCTTCGACTTGGGTCTCAGCCCTTCCCCAGCACTGAAATTCCTGGTATTTTATTAACTAGTTCCTAACAGCTTCTAAGGCACCTGTGAAAGAAGGATCACTCACTGGCAGTACGAGCTTTTTATCTACAGTTAAAGCAAACACATTGATATCTAAAGTCTTTTTTTTTTTTTAAAGCCAGCTGTTTGATAAAGACGTTGCAAACCAGATCTCCCACTTGTTCCTGTAAGGTGTGAAAAGGTTCTTTGTCAGCAGTGCATTGCAGTGGAATGAGCTTTATCTTTTGTATGTAGCTAGGAGCTTGGGTTTTCCTCCTTGCAGGCAAAGAAAAACCTAATTAGAGCCTTGCACACTTCAAGAAGACTTGAAGCATATGTGCAAAATGTGTTTGTTGGTCTCCTCCTAGCCCTTGTTGCTTAAGCTTTTAGGAAGAGCATCTCTGTAATTTGATGCGAGGAAGTTCCTGGGTTTCCTCTTGTTTAGAGAGCAAGAAGAGGTGTAATCACCACTTGTACAAAGATCTCTTCGTGGATCTTGAGTATGACAAGAGGCGTTGGCTACAGGCCTGGAGTACAAGCAGAGTGGTTACACTCACCCCAGAAAATGGAGTACCAGTTGCTCTGTTGCAGTGGTGCAGTCACTTTGGTGCTTCTGGATATGCCTGTTTGGAGGCCAAACAAAACCTGCCCATTACCTGGGTAACATAGAGCAGCCCCAGCGGTGCTTGGGCCTGTGCTGACACTGAGCAAGGAGAAAAGCTGTGGTAGAAGTACCTCAGATCTTGGGTTCTTCATTGCCCCTTGCAGAGGGGGACACACAAGGCCTTGCAGGCACCTGAGAGCCTGCTGGTACCTGGGGGCGGCCCGAGAATTAGAGCTTGGTGAAGAACGATGTTTCGGTTGCAAATTTACAGCTGTCTTTTATGGGGAAGCAGAATCATCTTGGGTTTTGTTCAGAGCCAGTCTCATCCTGCACGGACGTGGGGCAGCTTCAAAGGGAGTGTAATTTAAGGGCTTTCCCCTCAGTCAGTGTGAGCATCCGGGCTGGGGGGCTACCAGGTGCATCCTTGGGTGCGAGTTAAAAGATGAACTCTATCAGCATTTAAAATGCTTGCTGGTAAAATAGCAAAGCCTTTCAGTCAGGGTGCAGAGTGTTAGGTCAGAATGTCCTTTAGGGGGTAGGTCTGTGGACAGATGCATGTTATTAAAAAAAAATACAGAAAGCTTCAGTTTGGCTGCTTGTGAGGGTAATGTATTTGGGTGTGTGTTTCAAAAGCACAGAACTGATTATAAAAATCATGGATGGGCTAAGTCGGTATTAACAATGGTTGGATGACAGTGAAAAGCAGCCCTGGCACATTGCAGGGATGTTCTTGTCATGACTAACCTCTCTCACTCTCACCCGAGAGGAATTTTTTACTGCCCAGCACAGACAAGCACTGAAATTGCAGGTTTGCAGAAGTTTTCAAATGTCTCCCCAGCTGGCAGCAAATAAAGGAATTGCAAGTATTTATTGGTTTAAGGAAAAAAAACCCCAAACCCTCAAAGCTATAAAATAAATTTGACAATGAAGGTTTTTTTTTAGGGAGTCTTACTTTCTTTATGGCTTTGTGAGTTGAATGTATTGAAACCTGGCAAAGGAAGAGGATTTAATCTACAGATGCCATCTTTTGCTTGATGGTTTCCTGCTTCTAAAATTACTCCCAGTTCTCTGGAATTGGGGCTGAAACTAGTTTCAGCTTTCAGTTTGTGGGCAACCTACCTTACCCACTTCAGCAGGCTGGATTTGCAGGGGTTGAGGGCAGCAAATGCAAGTTAAGTGCTTTTAAAGATTCTTATCTTGGCTGCCAAAAGTCCCTTTGCCACTTCTAAAATATCTACGGCTGATTATTTGGATTCGCTTCTTCCTCTGCTTGGGGAAAATGCTGAAGCCACTGATGCTGAAATTACAGTTCGATCTTTCTTTCCCTGTACTGCCCTGGGGAAGTTTGAAGGAGAGCATGCCCAGGGTGAGGGATGCTGATGGACATGTGCTTATCCTGCCGCTGTTGACCCTGGGACTGTGGTTTGGAGGACGTTGGCTTTTGCTTGCCGGGCAGTGGCGAGAGCCAGCCTGAGCAAAGCAAATTAATTGTGGATCTCAGTCCTTAGGTTATGCTTAAACCTTCAACCTCTTTTGCAGCGTGCATTTTCTCTCCTTAGGCTCTGTCTCTCTCTTGGGGCACTTGTTGACAGCATCTTGGCATGTGCCATTTGTGCCCAAACTTTGTGGCCTCATTGCAGGGCATCTAACTGGGGATACCCAAGGTCATATTTCTATTTATTTCTATAAGTAAATAAATATTCATATATTTTTAAAGGTCTGGAATAATCCTGCTAGTACGTGTTGAATGATCCTCTGTCGCTTCATGGTTTTGCTTGGTGATTTATATTGACTAAAGAATCGTAGTCATTACTTTTACAATAAAGATCTTTCTTAATGTGTGATCTCTGCTTTTTCCATGAACGCCTGCAGCTGCAGGTGCTGACTAACTATACACAGTAAATACTTAACTATCTGCTGACTTATGGTGCTGCTTCAGGTTGCAAAGAAGCAGTGAACTATCACAAGATGTATCATTACTAAAGCCAGCAAAGCAAGAGTATCTGCTTGGCTCCTGAATCCTTTGCATTGCTTTGAGGGGATCTGCAGAGCTGAAGGTGTCGACAGGCTGTTTTCTTGGGCTCCCATCTGCTGAGCAGCATTATGTGGATTAATATTGAGGAACTCGTAGTGAAATTTATCTCATGCCACGAAAATGTAAAGCCTCCAAAGCTGGCTGGCATCCCAAGGCTGCGAGAGGCCCTTGGAGGGGCCGTTGGTGAAGGTGGCAGGATTTGCAGCGTCCCAAAGCCGTGAATGGGATATGATCTGAAGAGTTTGTAATTAAGTTTTAATGGTTTCTGATTTTGGGCAGCAGACAAAAACTGGCAGGCAGGAATGACTGCCATGGGGCCAGCCTGCCACTAAGGGAAGGCATCTGCCCAATCTTCTGGTCCTGCGGCGTGGAGCCCAGTTCAGAAACACAGAACACCGTTCTGGGCAATTCTGAGGGTGTTTCTTGAGCTGGAAGTAAATCTCACACCCATCCTTCTGTTTTTTTTCCCTGGCAATGTTTTGGGGATCCTGTGGTTTTGCCGGCTCTGCTTTTGCAGGAAACCATCATTGTGCTGCCTCCTTTCTACCTTTGCAGAATCAAAATCAGGAGGTTAAATTAGAGATCCTAGGCTCCAGCAGCAAAAAGGGGACCTGAGCCTGTGCTCTGCTGCCATGAAATAAAAAACCTCTATATTTTTATATAGGTTACCATACATAAGTTGGGGGATGAGGCACAGATGCATCCCAGCCATGGTGCATCTGCAAGGTGGACCCCTGCCCACTGTCCAGGTGAGAGGTCCGTCTCCAGCCTAGGCTCAACACCCCAGTTTCCCTGGCTGAAAGGGAGTGCTGGAGGCATTCACTGGGGCACTGAGCGATGCTGGGACCCCCACACTGCCCCAGCTCCCTGCGGGTTATGGGGGCTTTTGCTGCCTTTCAGCTTGGCCACCTCCACAGCACAGATGTGCCCTCCCACCAGCTGACACCATCCTGGTGGCCATCACCTTCCCCGCTGGCACCATCACTTGGTTTTCATTAAGGTTTTGCAAGGAGCAACTCTTTCTGTCGGGGTCCCTGTGCAGGTTTATCCAGGGCTGCATTTACATCAGCATCAGGTGGTTTTCATTTGACCTTTGCCCTCCTTAAAAATTAAATACTGAGGTATTAGGAAGAGAAGTAATCTCTCAGATTGGCTTACCCTGCCTGTGGATGACTAAGGAGGAAATTCTTTTTTGGTTAGGATAATGCTGTAAGTTCACTGGATTTTTTTTTTATCGTGGGTTTATCACTTCCTCCCTTCAAATTCCTAACTCTTTCTGTGCAAGGCAGGAAAAAAACAAGGGTGACCACAAGTTATGGAATTTGCTTTCTGTGGAAAAGATGCTGAACAGCTAAATAATGCTCTCAGGTTAGACATGGTTTGCATGGGGGATTTGCTCCATATCCAGTTATATAAACAGAATGGGTAAGAGTCATGAATATTCTAGCAGCTACTGTTTTTCAAATGTGGATTTTTTTAACATTGGAGTTAATTAACGCTCGTATCTCTTGAATATAGGTGAGTGTAAGCCCGCTCATCATGCAGACGGGGAGGAGGATTGGATTTATTGCAGGTCTCTGAGAGTCGGCAGGGTCAAAGTCAAGTTTATGTGTAAAGAGTTTCTGGTTTGTCTTGTTAATCTCCATACCTCCCTTTTTTTATAGAGGGGATCTGGATGTGTGTCTCTAGAGAACACAGATGGAGTTTGGCCAGAGAGACCTTGCCTTTCAGTTAAACACGTGTTTATTCTTGCAGTGTTTGCTTCCTGGTGGTGTTACGATGATTGCACTGTTGATCCTTCTGCAAAGGCTTGACAGTGCTGCTGAAAAGCTTTGACACTGCAAAGCATTGTTTACTTGTGAAAGTATTATTATATTTTGAATATCTATTATTCATCTCTTGTGCTAAAAGTGACATTATATCATAAAATTGCTCTTAGATTTCAGAGCTTTGAGGAAAAGCTGTTTTTTGTCCCTGGCTCCCTGTGACAGTGCTGGGAAGTGATTTACCCTTTGTATCTCTGTAGTCCCCTTTTATGAATTGTGAGTGACAGCAGGAAAGTATAAAAGAGTGCAGAGGAGCTGGTTTTGATGTTCATAAAAGGCTTTGATAAAAGATGCAGCACGTAGACTTGATATTATTTCCTATTTTTAACTTCTTAAGAACATAAAGCGCTCAGATCCAATATTTATGTAAAAGGAGAAAGAGGGGGGCTGTATTTCTTCTTTTTTTTTCCTCTTTGTTTTTCTTTTTCAGGACCAGGTGAATTAAAATAGAAGAGTGTCTCTCTTCCATGCCCCAGTAGAATTTTGCTTTCTTCCACGAAGCATCTATGTCTTGTCTTCCATGAAGCATTGGTAAAGTCGACTGCCATGGTGTTAACAGTGTGGATGATGCTGGAGGAGACCAGCTGCGGTTTCAAAGGCTCCTTGGTTGTAGGCTCATGCCTTCAACCTCCCGGTTACGGCTCCAGTGGACCCACCAGCCGTGGTGATGTCCCCTGACACCTGAAGAAATAAAACATGGGAAAGCCAGGGCAGCTGCTCTCCTTTTGCTAAAAGTCAGATCACAGTAAAGTCATCTCTGTAATAAGTAGCCTTGCTTGCTCCATAGAGATGAGAGGCTGTGTGCAACGCTGGGTAATTGGGGTTTTACTGATGAAGGTGCTTGTCATTATTTCCAGCCTCCATGTTGCAGTCTCCTCTTTAATCTCGTCTGCAAGTATGGCTTGTCTGCAGTGGGCCTGTGTACTTGTGCATATTCATGTGCATGTGAGCACATCCATAAAACTCCATCAGGTGCTTTCCTGTGTGCTTGTGCGTAGGCACACCTGGATACCTGGATAGAAAGTATGTGTGAGGAGGAGTGCGGGTAGCTCATGCACTCATGGCATTGGCACGGCCATTTGCACGACTGGGTTCTTCATCCATGCAAGGGCCTTCATGCTGGGTATCGAGACTCCTAATGATGACAGCATGCAAACCTGACTTTGAGATCTACCTGATGATAAAAGTGTTTCTTTTGCTTGACACCACATTTTCTGTTTTATTGGGGCGAAATGCCTTGAAACACCTTGTGCCGGAGAGGAGGGATCCTGTTATCCCCCGGAGAACCCCAGGACAGAGCAATGTTACCGAGTCCTACCTTGCTGCAGTGCTGATAAAGAGTTTATCTCGGTGGGATGAGCATAGTTATAGCTGTCAGTGGTGGTTTTGAGTTCTTCAGTAACGTGCACTCGTCTGAGAGGCTGTTCAAATCAGATGCTGGGTTTGAAGTAGCTGGACTCAGGCAAAGACATACCAACCTCTCACCCATCTGAGGTGAGTGAGCACCTTCTGCTTAGTTCCTCACACAGGAACTTTTATGCGAAACCATAAAAACGAAGGGAATTACCAGCCTTGGGCAGTCATCAGAAGATGCAGAGAAATGTGTTTGCTTGGATGGTGTCTCCCTGCCTCTGCTGTTCCTCTGGGAGCTTGCAAAGCTGAACACTTAGCGTCTGCAGGGTGGGATGCTCCTTCGGGATGTGTTGGCATAGCACTATGCCTGCTTGATAGCCTTGCCTCTCATGTGGACCTTCATGGTGGTGAGTCTCCAGTTATTATCCCAAATGGAAGACTCCAGAAGTGTTTAACTGGGCCCACACATGACTTTATGTGATGAATAAATTGAAATCACCATGTCGGAAGCACAGTCTTAATTTTTTTCTTGGCCCACCCGTGAAACTGTGTAACACCACGTGCAAGAAGGTGCTGTCATCTTCTGCTGCGTGATTTGTTGGGCTTGGCTAGCTTATAGCAGAAGTGTGTTGGCACATATGGGTGTCTTTTCAACTCTGACAGGTTGTCCAGTTAGCCAAAAAGTTTGGGTATTCTCAGTTATTCGGTAGAGTATAGGAGGACTTTGTTGTGCCATTGGAGTGGACACTACGGTAAATTGGAAAAACTGTTGATGAATCCAGGAGAGACAGAAGGGACAGGTCAGGGTAGGACTTGTTGAGCAGGAGTGACACTGTGCCGTGCCCCACCTGCAGCAGGTTGGTTGTATGGGCTCAGATTCTTGGAGGTGTTTGCACCCTGCCTTGGTGCATGCTGTGCAGCAGCTCAGGTGCTTCAGTTGCATTTCCAGAAGCAATCCAGCCACCTCGCTGCGAGTTGGGGAGGAGTGGGCTCCGGAGCACACCAGGGGCTCACCAAAACCTGGGGCTCTGTGGCATTGAGCAGAGCTGTGCCAAAGCATCTGATGAAACATGGACCTTGGTTGGCGGGAGCTGCAGTTCCTCTGCTTTTGAAAGCATCTGGGCAAGGTGCCCCAAATCAACCACCAGAGAAAGTGTCCAGATTAAGGATCTGGTAAGCATCAGGGTCCCCTCTGCTGTGTTTTCAGGCTCTTCTGTAATCAGCTGTCATTTCTAGATCTGGGCATATTGGAGTATGGATTGAAACTTAAACAAACAGTGACTCTTCTGTAAATATTTAGCTCGCACTGTTTAGGAGCTGCTGGGAGCAGGAGACAAAATAAATTTAAAGTTCATGACTTTCTAAAGAAGCTATAAGAGGATGGCACTCAGTCACCAGATTCTCTGGCATGTAGGTTTTCAATAGCTGTTCCTCCTCTTTCTTTTTTCCTGAAGAAAAGGATGTATTTAAGCATCCTTTGCAGAGACATGAGGTTGCACTCTTCCAGTGTTTACATGGCTGCATTGGGGATTCAAATCAATGCAAAAGTCATCTTCAGCTTGGCTGGTATAGCTGGGTATGCAAGAAGAGCTATGATATGGAGTAAATGGATGATGTTCCCTGGCCCTACGCATCTTCTTTTGTGTATTTGGACTGGTCATCTGAAGTACGTACATCTGCGTGGAAGAGGGGGATGTATCTGAGTGTGTGCTTTTATCTGGCCACCGCAATACCAGGGCAGTGGCTTGCGCCTGGGCTGGCTGCAGACAAAGGAGCTGGGGTCCCTGGTGGGGCTTGTGTAGACAGCACTAAATCTTGGGCTGCCACATTGTTCCAGCTCTTGCAAAAGCCTCGATAGTGAGGTAGACCTATCCCTGTCAGCCTTTTTTGCCTCTTAAATATGAAGATAATATCCTTTCTGTACAAGAGCTCTTGCAAGAATGGGAAAGAATGAAACATGCTGATAAGAAATGGTATCAGTAGCTGAGATGGGCAGAGGCATGCATGCTTTGAATAAGCAGGGAACTTGATGATGCACAAGAGTCTGGAATTATTGATTAAAAAGAAAAAAGATCGATCACTGATTATTTTCTTTTTCTCTCCCCTTGCTCTTCTAATGCAAAGTACTTGCAGTTGGACTAGATGATGGTTGTAGGTCCCTTCCAATTGAACTATCCCATCCCATCCCTACCCTACCCTACCCTACCCTACCCTACCCTACCCTACCCTACCCTACCCTATCCTATCAATATAACAGTAAATATTTGTCATGCCCTGTGAGATGCTTTGCAACTGCTTGCACCACCCCTGCCCCTGGTTGCAGCATCCTGGGGCTTTCTGTACCAGGACGCTCAGTGTGCCCTGTCCCCGTGGTGGACTGCTTTGCCTGGAAGATTAATGGGAGAGGAGAAAATGCAGGGGAAGAACGGGTAAGAAAAAGGTAAATTCCTCATTTGCCAGCTTGTTGAAACCACTTTTGGGGTTTGAGAGAAAATGTCAGTGTTTGAGTTGGAGGTGGTGGCGAGCTTGATGGTTTTTCTCTTTCAATAGTTTCTTTTAGTGCCCTTCCTAATTTAAAAGGAGGAGTTTAAATTATTAATGTTTTACCTCCAAAGCAGAGGGATTCCAAAGCCTTTGGCAAATCTCTGCTGAAGCATCTAGCTTAAAAAAGAGCATCATGCTTTTTGCCAACTCCGTCTTTGACAGAAGCCCCTCCTTGTGTCCACGAGAAGCAGTAAATCTGCAGAGGTGGACAAAGACCTTGATTTATGTAGAGAGCAATTTTCTCCAGTGATGTTTGGCCAGAAAACATAAAGATGATAATGATTTTTATTTTTTGGCATAGATTTTGCAGATCTCTGTGTTTCTGCCTGTTGCTGAAGTAACACTCTGCCACGGGTGAGTGCCAGTTCTCAGTCCGGGATGCTTGGGTGCTGCCTGCGAGGGATGGGTGCCCTTACCTGGTCATTTTGGCCCCAATCCCTGCAGCATCCTGATGGTGAGAGGCAGCTGAGACTTCAGACATTGATCTTCACCAAAGCTGTAGTTAGAGCTCAAGCCTTCTGTTAGGTTTATGACACATTTGCCCGCTAAACCTCCCCATTCACTTTGGGTATTTGTCCTGATTTTGTACCAAATCTCCTTCTTGCGACTTGAACTGAAGAATAAAGTATTATAACTTTTGCTTGGGGCAGCTGTCCAAGGGATATATTGGGATACACTTGGCTTTTGACAAAAAGGACTTTAGTCTCCAGCCCTGTCAGTCTCTCTGGCTCCTGGAAGTTTTCCTTCCAAATGGTTACTTCAAACCTCAGAGAAGAAGTTTGTGTTTTTTCAGAGCTATGATTAATGCCATTTTTACGCTTCGTTGCAAAATGCCGCACAATGAATGAGACCAGCAGGGTGGTGGTTTATGGGTGGGAGGAAAAAAAAAAATCATCAAACAAATGCTTTCAGATGCTGTTTTGGAAGAGTGATGTGTGTATGCGTTATATAATCTCCTGTAAACTCTGGGGTTGCATTCCTATTAAAAGGAAGGGGGAAAAAAGGCTTAAACCTCATCTATGGAAAGAATGTCAGAAATAGAGGGAAGTTTAATAATTATGGTCTTTTTTGCACCAGGTCAGTGAAAGCTAATTTAACGTACAGGATTGCAATGCAGTATGTCTTTACAATTACAGAATCACAGGGTGGTTGAAGCTGGAAGGGACCTCTGGAAATCACCTGGTCCAACCTCCCAGCCCAGGCAGGGATACCTACAGCCAGTTGCCCAGGACCACGTCCAGATGGCTTTGGAATATCTCCACAGATGGAGACTCCACAACCTCCCTGGGCAAGGTGTGCCAGTGCTTGGTCACCCTAACAGTAAAATTAGTCATAGTGCGTTGTATTTCAGTGAGTCGGTCAGAGGTTCCTGCTTGTTCCTGGTGCAGCTTGGAAAGTTTTGTGTTTGTGTGTGTGGTTTTGGGTCGAAGTTGGCTTGAGTGCGTGGGGTACGTGGGTCTGCAGCTGAACCCTGTGACTTGGGCTTGGCAATGCTTGGTTGGGGCTTGGGAACCAGTTGGGCTTGGCACAAGGTACTACATATGGTCCCCTCGCCAGTGTGCAACGAGGGTTGCTGTGTGATGGCGGGGTGTCTGAGAGCTTGTGGTCCCTCTGGTTTGGTTTTGAGGCTGGGTCTGTAGCTAGCTCTGCTGACTTCTGTTCCCTTTCCTTTGACACCATGTACCTATTCCCAGTCAGTGAGTCACTTTGCCACAGGAATCTGGGACTCTTTTATCAGCATAAAATGAAGCTAATTACACCTTTGAAGTGCTCAGCATCAGTGGACTTGCATCATCAGGTGCTCCCCAGAAAGCCCTGTCTTCATGGCAGACGCAGGGAAAAGAGGCTGAGGGGTTTACTGTGGCTATGTGCCCAACGTGTCCCCATTTTGGGGACACAGAGGATGCTAGTGCACATGAAAGGTCACTTAAACTCCTGTGGGGACATTGGGGTCAGCACAAATTTGCTTCCTGGTGGCTTTGTGTGTGCGCATCCCTCACGTGTGGAAAACAAAAGCAAAGCCTAAGACTCTGCTCAGGATCTGGTTCCTCCGCTTGGTCTCTAGTGTTTCCTTCTGTCCTCCTTCATGGAAAACAGTAGCCCTTGTTGTTCTTGGTGCATTTTTTTTTCTCTAAGCCACTTTTTTTTCGTGCCTTCTCAGTTGCTGATAAGTAATGGGAATGGCAGGAATGAGATGATGGCTCCCAGTGAATGCTCCTGCTGTCCACAGACGTGTCCCATCAGCATGTTCAGCCCTCGTGCCAGTGAGAGGGGTGTTTTCTCATTAAAAATAGACCACAGACAATGCCACTTCCTGAGGACTGTGATTTATCATTTAATAACAAGTGGTTACTCATTTCCTTCGGAAAACTTTCTGGAAGTGTTATTTTGCTTTCTCCCCTTGCTTCCTTTTTTTTTAAATTTCTTTCAAAGCCCTGCATTACCCTTCAGAGCCACTGTGTCTGTTATATGAAGTGTTGCCTTTTCAAGTGGAAATCATATTTATGATTTAAAGATCATGAAAAAACAAGTCTTAACCCTTTGGGCGTGAGCTTTTCTTTGTAAGCTCCTGCAGCCCTGAAGTCCTAGCTCAGCCAAGGGAAATAGCAACAGAAAGACAGCTGGGTAGGTGAGACTTGAAGAAAAACGGTGGTGCTTATCCTGAATGAGGAATGGATGATCTGCTTGATCTGACTTTAAAGAAAATTTTAAATAACTGCAAAAGTCTTACCTGTCATACCTCCTGGTGTAGCAAGTTCTCCTGGAGGATGGAGGGCTCACAGAACTGCTAGGCAAACTCATAACAAGTCTGGTATTTTAGTGACTTTACCAAAAAAAGTGCTTAAAGCTGTTCAGTAGTTCTTGAGGAAATCCTGACAGCTTGATAAACAAACTCGGGAAATGTGCTGAAGATGAAATCATTGTAAGTGGGTACTTAAGAAGCTAAAAGAAGTGGTTCGCTGTTGGATCAGGAAGGCATTTTGAGGATCAGTAACAGATTGGCTGGTAGACTTCAGAGGATACGGAAGATGAAATGCAACAAGAGATGTTGCAAGTACTTTAGGTGATAGCATCTTCTGTTACAGTTGTCTCAATGAGCTGCAGGGGTGGGTTGAAGACAAGAAAAATAAATTCAGTAAAGACCAGTGCAGAGAAGTGCTCTTGGAAATTGGATGCACGTACCCAAAATGAGCAGTAACAGGTTAACTGCAGAAAGGGATCCGGGAGCTGCAGTGAATCACAAACTGATTGTGAATCAACAGTCAGATGCTGTTACAAGAAAGGCAGATCTTGAACAGCCCACCAAAAAATGGAAAAGGTAATAGTTCAGTCTTGGTTGTCATGTAAAACCTTGCTTGAAATACAACATCCAGGCTCAGCCCCTCTATTTTTAATATGAAGGCAGATGGTTTGGGAAAATGAAGCTTGTGTTTGGGAAACTTCACTTAGGAGGAATAGCTGGAAAATTTGAATATGCTAAACCTAGGGGAAAAAAAGCAATGGATGTGTCAGGCTATGTCAGGCCATGGTTTGATGGGATGCTGTCTTCAGCAGTAATTTTGGAGCCAGGTTATCTCTGTTCTCCTCGTGTTGGCTGTACTGTGGCTCATCATATGGTGGGTTGTGTAGCCACAACCCATATGTCCACACTGTGAGCTGGGACAAGCAACTTTTGGTAGTATAGAAAAAGCTGAAATATATCCCCAAAATGATTTCAAAATATGGCTATGCAGTTTTGCCTGGATGACAGTTGGCATGCAGGAGAAACGAAGGAGGGCTGGGAGAGGAGAGGTGAATGAGCACCTGGTAGACTTGAGACTTGAAGGGAACATAGCAGATGTGAGACATCCAGGAAGGTGGTGTGAGCAGTGCAGCACCCGTTGTCTCTCCATGTCTGAGGACAGGACTAGAAGAAAATTGCATACAGGGACGTGCTTCTTTGGATGCTGTCTTCCAGTGCATCACCTCCGTCGTGCCTGGTAGCAGTGGAGTAGGCTGGCATTTCTCAAAGCGTAGGTTCCAGCTCCTGGTGGTGGTGGTGAAAGAGAATGAGTGATGCTGGAGCTGGCCCAAAAAGCGTTAGAAGCCGCTTTGTTAGCAGCACAGCAGCCCTTCCCGGATGGTGGGGTGAGCGGTGCTCGTCGCTGGGAACTGCAGCCGAGTCCTGCTTCCTTCTTGGCAGCGCTGTGCCCGTGTTGCCTTGGAGAGTGGCATGAAGGCAAACAAGCCAAGAGAGAGTTCAGGGCTGGGTGGCTGTTTGATGTCCCTTCTGGCCCAGCGTTTCTGCAGTCCTTGCATCCAGATTTTGGCATAACTTCTGCCCTTGTCGGTCCTGCTGAGGCCGAGTGTCCCAACACCTCCTGATGTTCTGAATCCAAATTTCTGACATCACTGCATTTCACTTGGGTTTTCGGCTCTTGGGAGTAGTTTGGTTGACCACAAATTGGTCACTCTGTGCTGTGATGCAAGCTGATGATTTCCTTCCCTGCGGATGCTAAACCAAATACCCCTGCAACTGCTGTCTGACGGTGATGTTACTCGGCTGGTGGTTGCAGCCAGTGAGAATGTTCTGGATCCATGCAAGCCTAGATGATTCAAGCTGATACTTATGCTTATAATTAAATGATAAATGCCTGACCTGTTCTGTCCTACCAGCTGTACCCCCTAGGGAAAAGAGGGGTTTTACTGCAAGAAGAAAGGATATTCTGGTATTGGCTGGTTGATAATGAGAATGCATAGCATCAAAGCTGAAACAGCGTGTGCTGGGTTTTAAAATCACAGGAGGATATAAAAGTGCCTTGAAGAGGAAGATCATAGATAAGTGGACCTACTGGATATGCCTGGTCTTTTTTTGTAGGCTGCAGAGCTTTCCTCAGTGGTTTGCAGGGTTCCCTTGCCTTGCTGCATCCCTGCACAGCACAGAGCACAGAGTCTCTGTCTGCTGTCTTGGAGGATGTAGATGTAAGCCTTGCTAGGAAGCTCTAGGCTTCAGTTCTAGCTTAGTTGATGCTAAAACTCCCGTGGATAAAAAAAATATAAATGCTTGCTATGCTTGTTTGTGTTGTGTGACATGCTGGCTCTGAATCTGACTTGTGTTGATCTAGGTTGCTTAAAAAATAAAAGCAGCATAGTAATTTGTCTTAAAAAAGGTACAGAGAAAGTGAAGAAGGGAACAAGCAATTTGATATTCATTGCCTTTTCAAGGCTAACAGGCTGGGGCTTACACTGGGAAAAAGTCAAATCCCCAGGCGGTTCCTACGCACCACAATATCAAAAGGAGTGATCACCTAATGTAGTTTGCTGGATGGCAAACTTGTAGCAGGGCTGGTGTGGCAGGACTGTTGCTAGCAAAGCTTCAGAGCTCTTCAATACAGTCAGTCAAGTTGTAGTGACATCTTGAGGATGTGTCTTCGGGCACGCGGAAAACCCATCTTCTGCAAAACACAGTGTGTGGTTTGGGTGATGCTGAAGGTCTTTATTTTCTCAAATGCTCAAAAGGTGCAGGGTGAGCCTTGAGGATTAGGGGTTGAGTTTTTTTTTTCCTTCATGACTTCTTCCACATTTGTACTTCTGAAGCATGCAGAATAACGTCTCTGGGCTTGCTCTGTCTCTTCCTTGGTTCGCTTCTGCTCACCTTCCTTTGACCACTTCCTTCCCCAGCTGCCCAGTGGATTTTTGACTAGGATTCCCTTCTGCTCCTTTCCCCACATGTTATCTTCCTCACTGCTCTGTTACTTCCCAAAAAGAGAGCAAAGGAGAATAAGCACCTGGAGGGTGCCAAGCCCGGCTCCAATCTGCTGATGGGGGGCTGGAGGGGAGTGCACTGGCCTTGAGATCTGGGGCAGGCTCACTGCTTGCAGAGCCGCTGTGGGGAGCCTGTATCCAGCTGGTCACCCTTTTCATGCCCAGGCGTGCTATTTGCTAGCATCACCTTTGCCCTGCGTTTTCTGGGTGTTTCTCTGTGCAATAATACATGTGTCATATTAAAAAAAATAAAATAAAATGAAAGTAGTAGAAGCTGTGAGGCTTCTGGGTTGGGTCACCACCTCTGCCCAGTCAGTATGGGAAGAAGAATCTCCTCCTGCAGAGCTGTAGCCACCGAGTCCTCTGGCAAACAGCGCTGCCTGCGTGCAGCCGGCCAGGGCGCCTTGGGGCAGCACCAGCTCCGGGTCTGCGCCGAACCTTGCCCTGCTCTGTCTAACGCACCGTTGCGGCTGCGAGTCCTGCTCCCATGCTCACGTGGGAACCTCGCTTGGGAACGTCTCTGGAGGACGGGGTGGTGACGCCCTGGCACACCACCGTGCTTGTATTAATGAGTCCATGGGGGTAGTCCTGGCAGCTGTGTCTACTGAAATCTCTGGCCACACACAGCTCTTTTGCCCAGATCTTGCAAGTGTCAGGATTGTGGCTGGCTCTTATAACCCGCTGGTGCATTCTGGCTTCTCTGTGATGCTCCCTCTATTTTGGCTCTCTCCTTCTGTAGATTTGCACCCCTAAATCATTATGTTTTGCTGATTGAGGATGCCAATTAAATTCAGACACCAGAGTGAAAAGAGTAGGCTTATTTTACTGTTAATAATTAAAAGGATATAACCAAGTAATACAGAAAATAAGCAATAAGAAAAATACAGAATAGTACACTTAATTATTACTACATACAGTTAATTATAGAGAATAAGCAAGGCAATGCACCTAATCATTACTACACGATGGGGAGAATAGTGATTAAGAAAGATACATCACCACTTGCATCGTTACCAACATCCAGATCCGCAGTCGCTGGGGAGCTCCGGTTACAGTGAGGATTTGGAGAGCCTGTCCTGGCAAGTGGGAAATCCTACATGGTACGTCCGTCTGTAGGTGAGGCAGCCAAAGTCGCTGTGAGCGGGTCCAGCCTTATATACCTAAAAATCAGCAAGTCACAATAACTTGCACTTTTCTTTGAGCGGAAACATCTTGTTTCATCCTCCTGTTGGATTCCACCCAAAGTCTGGCCAGGGCTCGGGGGAGAGAATCAAGGGAGTTTCTAACAAGGCCAAACACTTGGGTTCTCAGCCTTGAACACTGCTAAACAAGGGAAGTTGGATACGCATTCTCACAGCATTTCATTCTCACTACTGATTATATTTTGTCTAAGCTATGTCTTTCACTAGTGAGCATACGTATTTTGTTAATGATCAGATACTAATAATTAATGCTAATGGTAATACAGATTTAGTAATTAGCAGATACTAATAATGGATAACGTTTGGTTGTGAGGTTCATCTAGAGGTCAGCTTTGTTTCAGGGCCTATTATTCAGGTCCTAGCACTACACATTATCATCAGCATGTTTTAGCAGGGCTCCCACTGGCATATGCGCTCTTCCTCTCTATGCTTGGGCTTGAAAAGCCATGTGGAAGAGTCTTGCTCATGCTTGGTCCAGGGGAGACCTCATGTCTGCATTTGTCCTTCTACCCACCCATGTCTAAGGGGCAGAGGGATGTGTTAGAGGAGAGCAGCTGCGTGCGAGTGGGTCCCCAGGTTTCCCTCTCACATTGCCCTTGGCCTGCACTGCTGCTGGAGAAGAGCCGTTACGGTTTCCCTGCCAGCCAGCCCCGGCCCATGGCAGTGGTGGTGGTGGGGCACACGAGCCTGAGGAAGCGCCACCACAGCTGAGGAGCCCTTGAGCTCTTTGGGGGAAACGTGGTTACAGCAGTGTTTTGTGCTTCGATACAGGTGAAAGAGGGGGCCTCATATTAACCTATAAAAGGTTCACTTTGGGAGTGTGGAGGTGGAAGGGGCTGGCAGTAGTCCAAGCTATGTGTTTCACAGCCCCTGTCAGTGGGTATCAGGAAGCAGAAAAGCTGCCTATCTGGGGGCAGCATCCATCATGTTTCACCACCATCCGTCTCACCTCTGCCTGCCTGCTCCAAAAATTGTTCCTGTCTTGGAAGTATAACGATGGCAGGAGGAGTAGGATGCAGGACCTCAGAGTGGGAATCATCTGATACCCGCAAGGAGATGTTTAATGTTGTTGTTCTTCCCTTGATGCATTTGTCCCAGGGCTTTCGGTGCTGCAGGGCATGCTGAGCAGGTGGATACCAAACAGCATTTGTACCCAAATGGATCATCCATCCTCTGATCCGTTCTCCTGTGAAAGCATCTCTCAGGCGGGTTCAGTGCCTTGGGCTGGGCGGTACCCACATGGGGCATCCCCACTGCGGAGAGCTCTGTGTCATCCTCACGGGATGGCTGCTTGTGTGTGCAGGTCTACCGTGGCTTTGCTTTCACCAGCTCACCTCCCAGTGCACTTGCTCAGGGCAAGGCATCGGTGTGCCAAAAGCAGGGAGCCTCTGCTGGCAACCACTGGACAGTGATGGACCAAGCTCTGCTCTCCACACCAGCTTTCTCTCCTTGTTGCTGTTCCCCAATTTTCCACTCACCTCCCTCCAGCTCCGTGGCTGGGGGCTGCCAGTGACTGTCCCCGGGTGAAGCCTTGCCCCAGCACCTTCCTTCGCTCTTCTACACTGCTTTTCCCTCCCTCTCTGGCTGCTGGGTTGCTCTAATCGACTTTGGCTTTTGTCCCAGGAACAGCCTCTCAGTACACACAAACCAGGAAGGCTAAAATAACACTTTAAAATTGTTAAATAAATAGCGATCGGGCTCTGCTTAAATGGGAAACGCAGCTTAATTTGTTAAAGGTTTTTTTGTCCTGCCTTGGACGGGGGATTCAGCTGGGCGTGTGTGTGTGAAGCGTTTCTTGTAGTTTGTAATCTGCATGTCATGGCCCCAAGTGGGCAGAGAAGGGTTATGTGACTCTGAGTTACTAAACACTTACAGTAAAAGTGTAGTCATCCTGAACCTCATCCAAAGAGCTTTAGGTTTTTGGGTTTTTGTTTTTTGGTTTTTTTTAACTTCTTTTCCTCCGTCCTGGCAGGATGCTGCTGCGTCACTTGCATTCTTTACCCTGGCTGCCTTGTTGGGAAGGCAGAAATCCTGCGAGCCCATTGGTAACTCTTTCAAGGCTGCCAGCAGCGGTCCAGGCACCTATATCCCACTCCATTCCCTCTCCAAGAGCTTTGTGCATAGTGCAAGTGCATCCCTTCTCCCCCAGCAGAGGAGCAGCTGCCCTTCAGGCAGAGGTGCCCATCTTTCTGAAACACAAAAAACCCTCATTTCTCTCTTGCACCTTTTCAGATCTCGAGCAAAAATAGAATAGCAGTTTATTGTCATGTGAGAGAGTGAGGATGGGAAGCTTTGTTTTCCAAACAGTGTTTGGAAAATGCCCAAGGAAGACAGCTGCTGGCAGAGGCTCTGCTGAGTGGGAGCAGGGATTGACTTGGGTACCAAAATGTGTGTGTCAGGATGAGAAATGCATTTCTCTGGAAGGACATGAAAAACTGGCCACTTCTCAGCACACAGTTCCCTCCTGGGGCTCATCCTGTGGGAGCCTGGAGAGGTGACACTGGGGTTGGTTGTCTTCTGTGCCTTGGTGCTGCTCATGTGCAGAATATATTAGTGTCTTTCCCAGGCAGCTCCAAAGGTATCCCAAGGCTTGGTCCATTGGAAAGAAAACAAGACGCTCTCCAAGATTGTGCTGGCAATTGCCTCTGTTAAGCACCGAAAGGCACCCCGCTACATTATTTTGAATTTGAGCAACCTGATCTCGTGGAAGGTGTCCCTACCCATGGCGGAGGGTTGGAACTAGACGATCTTTAAGGTCCTTTCCAACCCAAACCATTCTATGAATCTATGATTTTAGCAAGGGATACAGAAATTGCTGTTGCAGCTGGGGCAGCAGTCGTTGCTGCTGGCAGCGGGGCTCTGTGCCGGGGAAGGCTGGGCAGGCGGCATGTGAGCAGTGAACCATCTGCACCCTGCAGAGCTGTGCATTGGGGGTCGGGTTCTGCTGCTCTTTGCAAGTAAAAAAACAGTAACTGCAAGTAGGTTTCTTTATAGGTCATTAATTGTTCAGTCAGCTCTTCCCTGGCTTTCAGAGGGACTATTTCTCATGAGGAATGGTTTCCACACTGGCTCCGTGGAGGTGCCAAGGCTCTGCAGCACAGGAGCGAGCTGCGGTCCCACCAGGTACCAGGGCATCCACACTGTACAGAGCCACAGGGATCCAACTTTTCTTTTTTCTGGGTTACACCTTCCCCCCTGCTCTCCCTCACCCATGGTGGGGTTGCACAGACTGCATCTGGGCTCCCCTTTCTCCATCGCTCCTTGCTGCAGCACTGCTCATTTAGGCGCTACACTGGGACCTGTTGCTCTTTCAGGCTCCTCTCCATTTTTTTTTTAACACATGGATTATTCCAGTCCACTGTTCTGAATAGTAGAAACTTGTCTGTGTTTTGGGAGACAGTTGGGGGAAAAAATAACCTTTACTCCCTGTAGTAGGAATTGCATGAGTCAAAATTTTACATTTCCTTCTTCAGATGCCCAAAGCTGTTCATGTAAGGATGAGTTGTGGGGTCAGAGAGGGGCTTTGCCCTTCTGCCACACCAGCTGTGAGGGCTGCAAGTGCGGTCTGTCTGTCTGAATGTGTGATGAGAGCAGAGTAAAACTGCAGTCATGGCTTGAGCAGGGATACCCAAAATTAACATTAAAAGGAAAGGAAGGAGTTGTCTGAATACAACCTGCAAGCCTTTAATTCTTTGTGATGGTGATACCCTGAGCCTGGTTATCTCGAGAATCAGTGTTGCTGCAGGGATGGAAACAGCTGATTCTGTATGGGAAGCGGAAGGTTTGATAGAAGGTATAATAATATCCCTTAGATGTTTTAATTTTCCCCTTTTCATCCCAAACTGTAAGTGCAGAGTTTCCTCCACTTTGAATGTGTCTCTTTATGTTGGCCCGCCTTTCAGATTGGGTAAAATCATGTTTCTTCAATATATAAAATGAATCTGTCAGCCTGGTGTTGTACTTCAGCCTCCCAAAGAGACAAGCGAGCATAAAGCAAGAAGATTCACTGCATACTAAAATGCTCCACTTATTAAAAAAAAAAAAAAAAATCCTCTGTGAACATCCTATTTCAACTCTGCAGTAAAACTCACCGGTCAGTAAATGGTGGATCTCCTGTTCCCATGGAGAAAGGCAGTTGCAGACTTAAGAGGTTGCTGTGGGAAAGGGGAAAAAAAAAATAATCAAAAAGATCCACTCTTGGCCTTGCAAACAAAGGTTGCCTTGGATTGCGGTCACATGTTGCAGTTCAGCTGATCTTGCTCATGCCAAAAGGGGAAAGATTTTTAGTACTTGCCTGAAGCCCACTGAACTGGTTTAGGGAATTAATTAGCAGAAAATTACTCACCTTTTTTTTTTTCCCTAGCTAGTTTTCTCTTAGAACCGATTGCCCTTCATTGACTCACCAGGTCAGGGAAGCCAGGAGGAGCTGGGACAGGACTACCTCCTTGATGATACATGGCCATTGTGTGAATTTAACTGTGATTTAAAATTGCACCATCAACAAATGTCTTCTGTTTTTTCCCTGTTGAAGATGAAGGTGTCTCTCAGGTACCCAAATCTGGGATGCTGCCAAGCTTTGCAAATCATACCCGGGGGGCCAAGTTGCATCAAGAATATCAGGGCAGAAGCACCTGAAAGAACATTTGGGGGTTAATTGCAACCCCCAGGCACATCAAATGAACTGATAAACTGGTGTTGGTGGAAACCTCACTGTGCATGTGTCTGTATTCAGTAAATACTGTTGGCCAGGTCAACCTCCTTCTCTTGGGTACACCCCTCTGTCCGTGCTGAGGGGAGATGTTCAGGAGACCCTCATATGGCTGGACGTCATGTGACATTACACAAAATCCACTGCTTTCTCTTGGTTGGTATTTAGGTAGGTATGTATGTTACATGCATTATACATGGCTTTTTGGGGCAAAGCCAGCATAACAGGTTTAGCTTTCCTCCTGGGTGGTTTTCTCAGGGCTTAGGGCTTACTTTTGATCTTTTTAAAGTGTATGAGGTCCCTCGGTTTCAGAGGGTACTTCTCTGAGAGGTATGGTCTCAGCAGAGCCGGGTATTGAAATGCTTTCCAGGATTTTGTCACCTTGCCCATGTGTGTACTGGGTCTGGCTGGGTCTGGAGAGCTGCCAGGCTCCAGTCCCTGGGAGCACCACTGCCCAGCTCAAGCCAGGCTCTTGCCTCTGCAGTACCCCATTATCTTTAATTATTGGGGGAAGAAGTCAAGTATACCTAAGACCCCAGACCTGCTCATTTTGAATGGGCTGGTGGTTATTTTCTCTTTTTTTTTTTGAAACCTGGAAGATTATGGATTAGGGCTGCTGAATTAAAAACAAGGAGTGAAAATCAAATTTAAAAAAAAATTCTATGGTGAAAAAGCATATCGCTGTTTCTTGGGTGAGGCAGAACAAAATACTTGCCACTTCCCAAGTTTCCTGTGCTCCCTTGTGGCATCACGCGCTTTGTTTGCAGCACCCTGTTCCGGAGATGAAAAGCTTTGGTGCATGCTCCCTTCAGGGCAATGTGGATTTCTTCTCAAAAATCTCAGTTCTAGCAACCGGTTTCATAAATGCCTAAAAAATGAGGCTTGTACCTTATCTCTTGGGAGATCGTTGATGGATCCATTTCTCAGAAAGATATTTTATTCAGTCCTTTAATGCCATGCCACTCCCTTCATTCAGATGCCTGGAGTCTTTTATCACGTCTCCTCTTACTCATTGCTTAGCCAAGTTGGGCATATTTAGTTCTTTTAATCTTTCCTCCTAACTCAACTGTCTTTAATCATCCTTCTTGATGTCAGAGCGTTTGATGCCCACTTTTACGGAAAATAAGCCTAGGTTTTTTTTTTGGTGTGCGTGTGAATTGCTTGGGAAAGGTCCCAGGAGAGCAGCCATAGCTCCACGGCCGGTTGCCCAGACTCATGCCTGGATTCCTCAAAAGCTCCCTCAAATGTCTTGGTGTGGGCGCCAGGGAAGATTTCTGGCTTACCTTGTACGCCATTGCACTTGGCACCCTCTGGGATTAATTAATGTGTTTATATGTTGAGTGTGGGCAGCAGCACCCCCCCAAGATGTTTCATGGGTTGGGTTTCCAGGGGCAGATTTCTCTGGGCATCTGCAGGAGGGTGCAGGTGCTGATGGTGTTTATGGAAAATGGGCCCAGAAAGGTTACCATAACCTACATTTCTTTCCTGTACCCGCCAGCAACAAGAGCAAGGGGGAGGTTTAATTTGCTTCTATGACCTCAAAAGCAAAGCCTGGTGGTGATCAGATGTTTTTAGGTGCCCATGCTGCAGGTCAGGGCAATGTTTCTAGGCGCTGCTAGGGATGGTGGCCCCTTCTTGCTGCAGGTATTGATGCAGTCTTTCATGAGTAATTAATCTATTTTGCACCCAAAAATATCATTCACAGCTTTTTAAATCAGTTTGAAAGTAAGGATTGCTGCTAGCTGTTACCAAGCTAAGCACTGCATCCTTTCAGGGCAGAGTCTTCAAACTTGGCTATCTGAAGTTGACTGCCTCCTTTCCTGCATTGAGATGTCCCAAGTCCCCCCCCACGTACCTTCTGGAAAACTTTTTCTTTTCAGTGGGAACTGTTTCAGAAAGCTTGACTGAATAATTTTCTTAAAATCTGACCAAGCTCAGATGCTGACTCGAAGGGGTTAAGGCACTGGATCTCCAGGTTTTCTGGGTCTGGGCCATTGCAGTGCAGTTTGGGATGGCATCCCTGACACGACTTTGAATTACAGAGCACTTGGCAGGGAGTTAAAGGAGGCCAAAGCCTGCCTGTCCCTCCCCCACCTCCCGTTATGAGGAATGCTTCTCATACTCTCCCAAATTTAGCAGTTCGGATGTGGCTGAGTTAAGTACGATGAGGCTATTCTTATG
The DNA here is from genome assembly GCF_031877795.1 of Strix aluco. Taxonomy (NCBI): domain Eukaryota; kingdom Metazoa; phylum Chordata; class Aves; order Strigiformes; family Strigidae; genus Strix; species Strix aluco. Next base: position 11,007,066 of record NC_133931.1, on the reverse strand, counting down.
GTAATAAAGGTCCCCATACCCTGCTCTGCCTCAATCTCAGGCTGCCCGAGCATCTGTGTGATATATGGCTGTGTGATATATGGCTGCCCTGACAAGGAGTCCTGTTGCCTGAGAGGAAAGAGAGGATGGGGACCTAGATGGTGGGAGAAAACAGACTGCTGGGACCACCACCCAGCATGGCACTGGGGACCTGAGCAACAGCCTGATGTCCATCTGGCTGTCCTGTGCAACCCTCGGGCTGTAACATGGAGTGTCAGCAAGGAATGGAGGTCACCATGAGAAAAAGCCCACATCCTCTCTGAGATGCTGCTGGGATGTTCTGGGTCACGGAGCAGGGATCTGCTGCCTCCACCCCTTTCCTCACAGCTCTTTGCCAGCCCTGAGCGAGCACCACAGGAAGGGTATTTCTTCATCATCCCAGGCTCCCTGGCTGGCACTCCTGGCTGTGTGTCCTCCCATTACTCTTTAGGAGCGCTTGGGGGATTGCCTTAGAGTTGACAGTGGACATCTCAGGAAGACCTCATCATGCTCTCTTTAGTGCCCCGTTGCTGGGTCATCATGGGTGTTCATCATGGGACAGGCTGTAGGGCTCCATCCCTGATGCTGGTCCTTTTGGTGCTACAGAGGAATGTGCTGCCACCTCAGCCACTCATGGGGGCTCCTGTTCCCTCCCCAATTTATATATATCTATTTAAATAGATAATATATATTAAAATAAAATAATAGATGTATTTTCTGCAGTTTATATATAATTGCTTTCCAGTGCAGCCTTATTTTGAAGAACTGAGGAAGTGAAGCTTTTCAGTTGCAGGGAGGGAACAAGGTTGGGCTTGCTGACATTTCTTTTGTTGTAATGTCATATAGGTCTCGGATGACTGCGAAAAGGGCAGAGGATGAGCGTGTGGAAGGGAGGTCAGATCCTGCCAGGGTTTCCTGGGAAATGAGGTGAGTAATGACAGCATTCAGCACTTGTAAGCTTGGAGATATAAGTCTTCCTGGGCTTCCCAGCACCCTTTGAGTGAGACCTCCCCTGTTGAAGCTCCAGACTTCATTTTTGTTAGAGGTTTCCCTGTATTTTGACTCTTCAGGGGAGGATTTTAGACTGCTGATGTGCTTGGGGATCTCAGAAGGGCTGGAGGCTTATCCTGAATATGTTGAGATCTGTGCATCACACAGATATTGTTTCTGGCTGGTTTTGGGCTTCACAGCTCCTCTAGATTTAGAGACCTCTGCTGTAATTACCTGCTGCTGAACCAGTCATCATTACCCTGCCAGCCTCCTTTCACAGTCGCTGGAGGAAAATGGATATTTTTAGGAAGCACCTGACCCTGACCTGCGGTAGGCATCTGCATGGTATGAATCATTCCCTACAATACCTGCTTCTCCACACTGTCCGGGCATCTGGGGTGGCTTGTTTGGATGTAGGGTCTGCAAGGCATGTGTAATGTCTGCACCTTGTGTAAAAGGACTGGAGTTCAGGATGCTTGCTTGTGGCTTGGAGTGTCCAGACCCACTGCATGAAAGCCTGGGCTTCTCCTAAGCTGCCCTTAAATTTTCTTCAGGGTTTGGACACAGCTTAACTCTGTGAGCCAGTTGTCTGAGACTGCTCTCAGCATTTATACACCCTGACTGGTAGTGTAAGTATGTTCCTGAAGGATAGGGTATGATAGCTGAGGAGGTCTCAGTCCAACTGGGCCATCTCACACTGGCTGTTGCAGTCCCAGTGGGGACCAGCAAGATGACTTCATCCCCAGGAGATGACTCCAGCCCCAGGAGCCACTGCACTGAGACCCGGTGAAGTTGCTGGGGCTGCCCATGAACCTCCTGGGAACCAGCCCTGGAGCTGCCCTGGCCTCTGGCTTTTCCAGTAATGTGGCTTGTGGCTTTTCAGCTGCAGGAAGGTTTGGAGCAATGCTTACCCTGTCCCTGTGGGGGTCTGACACTCATAGCGGGAGCATCCACATCCCAGTAACTCAGCTATGGTGTCGCAGCCCACAGGTGCAGTAACGTGAAGAACTGAGACCTGTGTGTCAGGGCTCGGTTGATTAGCATCTCCCTTGAGAGCTTTTGTGCACTTCACTGCATCTCCCGTGCGGGGGAAATTCCCCCCCAGATAGCTGTCTGCCTTTGCTTGGCTGCCTCCTCCACTTCACCTTCTTTTTTTTTTTTTGACGGACAGGGACGTTTCTTTCCACTCATGTTTGCAGAGTGCTCAGCCTGTGCTGGCTAGTCTGTACTGCAGTGTGGAAAAATATTGAGTAGAAAATATTAAAATTTAGATGTACAAGCTGTTGTATCTAAGCAGACTCATCTCTGAAAGATTTTTGGTATGCTTTTGTTTCTGCTGATGCCCTCAATATGTTCTCAGAGGTGCATCGTGTTGAGAAAGAGGGATTGATGTTGATAGTCCACCATCAAGATCGTCACCTTAAATCAAGGAACAAATATAATTTGCCATGATACATCAATCTTGTTTAGTTTTAAATGGGCAAAGATTGTGTGTTTTTCTTATATATAGGGTTTCTTCTGCAATTTACTGTTATCTTTTCTGTGTTACTAGTCTTTTCACTGCAGCGCTGGAGAAACGCTTCCTTTTATAGTGAGAAACACTGTCACAGGGAAATTATGTGGTCACAACCCTTTGCCTGAGCCCTGGCCATGTTCAAGTGGGGGACACATACATCTGCCTTCTGCGTCTGCTTTGGGGACCAGGAGATGTTGCAGGGACTCATGGTGCCCTTGGGTTCAATGCTTGCTTCTTCTGCTGGTCTCAGCTCTCAGGTCATGCCTTGGTTCTCTGTCTTTATTTAGAGTTGTGGTGAGAATTACATTACGGATGAGTGATGTAACAGGAGATCCTAGTGCTGTGTCTAAGCAAGGGTGATGCTTTCTGCAGTGTCAGTGTTCCCAGGAAAGAGCTTCATTTTTACACAGCTGCTGGCTGGCTGGCTGGCTTTTAGACGATAAAGTTCACTCCAGCTGGCTTCACTTCTCCATCCGTCCTTTTTTGTGAGCATCTTTGTGCCTGGCTGACACCTCGGACATCAGTGAGAGCATTTGGGGCTTAGAGATGTGGAACTACAGAGCCTGTGTCCTAGTGCGAGACTCTACACTTTCGCTGGATTTGGTTTGCTGGGATGCTTCGGGATTCTGGGTTATGGAAAGCAGGAGGATGGGCTCATGTCTATCTTGACCAAGATAAAATGATCAGCCTGCCTGAAGTGAGGAGGGTTTTAGAAGTCTCAGTGACACCAGCTAAAGGGTGTGAATTGGGGGTGGGTGGAGTAGAAGGTTTGTTATCTGTTTCCCGGCAGCTAAAAGCAGGTGTTCAGTCAACCAGGAGTTGCCCTAAAGGCAGAGAATAAGGATGCAAATGACTTGTGAAACATAAAAGGAACCATCTGAATGCCCCTTTCTGCCACTAACAAAGTTTACCTTCACCCTGGATAATTTGCATGAGCAAGCTGATCAGTCCTGAGAAAAGGCAGTTGGGTCTAATGTGACAAGATAACTCTGTCAAACCTAAGGATCTTGCAAAGAGGCAAAAATCAGGGCAAAATCCCGAGGCCAGGCCAGGAGATATAAAATACGAAAGGGTGGGCTGTGGCAGTGCTGCCCCTGAGGAGAGGGGTCCTCAGGTGTGGGCAGAATTTTCATCAGCCATTAATTGCCAACAGCGGCTGGTTGGCACTTGTGAGGTGCCTGCAACAAAGCTTCCTCCAGGTTTCACAGTAATTCAGCTAAAGCAACGCCGATCCACAGTATAGGAGTGTAGGGAGCAGGTTAAAACTTTCTTTGATTAATGCAATCTGAGGAGCATTGGGTGAGCAGAGCTTGCTGAGCTGCTGCCCATTAGACTGTTGCAAGTATGACATTAGACCAGTTAGTTTAAACCTACCTGGAAAGGCTTTTAGGCTGTGCTTTGCCCTATGCTTGATGCGGTAGCAGTACTTAAATCCAACCAGTTGCTGCAGCTCAAGGGGTAGCTGGTTAAGTGTTGACATCCCTTAGATTGAAACCTGTCCTGGGTCCACTGCTTTGGATTTAGGACCCTTCTTGGCGATGCTGCGTGCGCTGGGGAGCAGCACTGAGCTGTTGCTCTTCCTGTCCCACCCTGATTCTGCTGCGGATCAGTTTTACACCCAACCTGGTCTTACACCTAACGAAACCTTTTAATGAATTTAATTTTTTTGGCTGTGATTTGGACCTGCACACGTCCTGTCAGGTGCCATCAGCTCAGCCGTGGCTGCAGATGGCTTGTCTCCCCCCATCTCTTGCCTGTGCTTTCCTGCGGTGTGACATGCCCCGCTTCATTTCATTGATATTTTCACTAATATTCCCGATGTTAATGAGTACTTCTTCAGTGCTCCCCAAAGTCAAGACGCTGACTCTTTCACTGCAAGGGTTAAATGCTTATTTATTTTGTGGGCTGCTCCTCCCCCTTTCTGATTTCACTTGATATATGCAGGATGTGATGATAAAAATCCGCTTGAGCTGTCTTCTATTTCAGTAATTTTTACTTCTTTAAAGTAGCTTCATGGGGTGATGAGCGTGTGCGTGGGTGCCTGGATGGGGAGGTGGGGAGGGAGCAGCAGGCTGGGCAGCCCCACGCTCTCTGCAGGCTCCATCTGTGCTGGTTTTGGCTGGGCTAGAGTTAATTTTTGTCATAGTAGCTAGTATGGGGGTATGTTTTGGATTTTTGCTGGAAACACTGTTGATAATTCAGGGATGTTTTCATTATTGCTGAGCAGTGCTTACACAGAGTCAAGGCCTTTTCTGCTTCTCACACCACCCCACCAGCGAGTAGGTTGGGGATGCACAAGAAGTTCAAGGGGACTCGGCTGTGACAGCTGACTCCAACTGACTGAAGGGTATTCCATACCATATGATGTTGTGCTCAGCAATATAAAGCTGAGGGAAGAAGAAGGAAGTGAGGGGACATGTTCAGAGTGATCATGTTTGTCTTCCCAAGTAACCGTTATGTGTGATGGAGCCCTTCTTTCCTGGAGATGGCTGAACACCTGCCTGCTGATGGGAAGTGGTGAATGAATTTCTTATTTTTGCTTTACCTATTAAACTGCCTTTATCTCAACCCATGAGTTTTCTCACTTTTACTCTTCCAATTCTCCCCTCTATCCTGCTGTGGAAGGAGTGAGTGAGCGGCTGTGTAGGGCTTAGTAGCCAGCTGGGGTTAAACCACAACACCATCCTTGTCCGTGTGGACACCCAGATGTTTGATCAAAGGTTTTGAGGCGTTACATCCTCTCAGAGCTGTTGCTATAAGTCTGGAAAAAATAGATGGTGACGTTGTTCAGTCTGGTCTTCCCTCAGCTCCTTGCATTTTCCTCTTCGAGATTCAGCTGCTCCTCATCAGTGGCTCCCAGCATTGTCTGGGCCAGCTGGCGACTTGCCGTGTTTGGTGGTTACACATGTCCGTGCCTAGAGAGAGCACGGCATCAGTACAGATTTGTACAATCTCCTTTGCTTGGTGTGTATGGCTGTGTGGGTCTCCTGTGTTCATGAGGAAGATCCAGTAGCAGGCTGTGCATATATTTAGTTGAACCAGGTGTTTTCTGGTCTTTTTTTTTTTAGGTTTTGCATCAATGGGTTCAGTCTGCTGCTTCCTATTAAAGTTAACGGTGTCTATGGATGGTCGAATCACACACATATAAAAAACTGTTCTCAGAGGTGGTTTGTATCATCTGTTTTTCTTGAGTATCTTCTCAACACCCCCTTGCCTTTGCCCTCCTCACATATGCAGAGCTGCCCTGACCTTGACTGTGTTTCCTGGGAAGCTTGAGGATGTAACAAGGGGAGTTGAGGGACATCATCCAGATGTGATCCATAGTGGGGACCTGGAGAAGAGCAAAACTAGGGGGGAGGCAGGGAAGTCCTGGGGGAGCAGCTGGGCCATTGGTGTCTCTGACAACACAGCAGGACCCAAGGGAGACCCCCCGAAACAATGACTGGGAGGGACTGTGGGAGGTCTCTAGTGCCACCACCACTGGAGCAGGGCAGCTAGCACCTCCAGGGATGGAGACATCCCCACTCTTCAGGTGACCCCTTTCAACACTGCACCACCTTTCTCGTAGGAAAGCTTTCTACTTGTCCTTTGTGGCCACAACTTGTGGATGTTGCTCTTTGTTACGTAGTCTGTCTCAGCTGCAGTGGGGTAGATGTTGAAGGGCTTGGGAGGAAGCAGGGAGACGCATCCTCTGGACCATTTGCTGGCAAGAAGTGATGGCACTGGCAGGCAGCAAATATATCTGCAGCATGTCCTGCAACGAAGTCTCATCTGGGGAGATGTTGTCCTTGTGCAGATCTTTTTCTTTAATAAATTCGGCTGTTTTGTAGAAAACTGTGTTCATTTTCTGAACTATGAAGTTGCGTATTGAAAACCAATATGGAGTAAAGGGGACCAAGGTCAAGAAGGATTAATTATCAAAACTGGGGCATATTCTGCTAACATCCAGGTGCTCTGGGGGTAATGTTTCTTAACCATAACCCTGAGTCATAACTGCCTGCTCTATTGCAATATGCAACCAGACCAGTATCGCCCTGGAGAAGGTGGCATGCAGGCTGGAGCTGAGAGGCTTGAGGGGTCCACGTTGATGGGGCTGGCAGGTGCATGGTGCCAGTGCACCGTCATGGAAGGGGGGATTAAAAATCAGACAGGAAAGCACATGAACCAAACTGCCAGACAACTGCATATGTTGTGTTTTCATTTTTTTCCTTTTGTTCAAGTGTATTTGCTTGAATTTGTCAACTGGATTCCCATAAGAGGACCTGAGAGGTATTTAACAGCAATAGATGGAGCTCAGCTGTGGAGGAAAGGGTTGCCCTTGTGTGAGGGGTTTTATTGCTCCAAGCAGACATGCTAGGAGCTGCTGACCTGGAATGAGGTGGGTGTTTTGCCATCTTGTCGTTCCTTGTGGTCACGACAGGGAGAGCTGATGTTCCTTCAAATTGGCCATTCATAGTGACATGCCAGGAATACCTCCTTACTGGGTTGCCATCCTTCCGTGGGAAGGCATCAGATATACATTGTGATGGGGATTAACTCATTAGACCTTACCATATAGATAATGCTTTACAAATGATCTTTTCCTGGGAAGATTTCCTATCTGGGCATGGTCCCAAAGAGCATAAAGTGGATGGTTCTGGCTATTTTATGTTACTCCCAAGTGCCTTGGTATTTTGGATAAACAGCTGAAGCTGCGATCCTTTCCTTGTGCTCTTCCCTGTGGTGATGCCGCTGGTGCGGGCAGGGCTGCTGCACAGTTGAGCAGAACCAGGTGGGGATGGGGCAGAATGGGCATTCCTTGTCTCTGCCTGCTGGGAAGTCATGTACCACATAGGTTATCTGGGAAGAGATGTCTTGACGATGGGGGGAAAATGGATTGTCTTGCCAAATTGAATTTTCATATTTCTGTAACAGTTGTGCTAAAAAAAACAATAAATCTTGATGCATCTTGGGATTCATTTTTGTGTGTTTTCTGAGAGCATAAATGAAGGCTTTTAAAGCAGTTTCATTTTCCAAGTCGGGGAAGAGCCCAGGCTTGAGTGTGGGACACCCCGGTCGTGGTATTGCCACATACTTGTGGCCTTGGACAGGTCACACAGCTGGACCAAAAGTGTGTCTTCACAGCCAAAATGCTGGCTCGTTTGGAGATGTTGTACTGGCATGACTCTGCCAGTTGGAGCTGGTATTTGATGGATTTCACTGCTCCTGAATGGCTGTGGTTAGGAGTCAGGTGAGGCTAGGTGTGAAATCTTAAAAACTGTTTTCCAATGTAAGCTCCACTTAGATTCTGTAGGAAGAGGAGGAACAAATGATACTTTGGAGCAGCCTGTTCCTCCATGAACCATGGAAAGTTTCCAGACAGCTGGCTTACATTAGATACCTAACTGCTAGACAGCTGAGGTTAGGGAGAGAGCAGTCCCACCTTTTAATTTCTTGGTATCTCTGTTGCTTGTATGTAAAATGAGTTTAATGAGTCCTTGTTTCCCTGAAACAGAGGATAAATACAAAATTTGGAGCTGCTGCCTGGCTACAGGGAAGATGGGTGATTGCATTTGGGATAACAGGCTATGGGCAGCATCTTTGAAACTGCCAGCGTGCCAGGAGTTAATGAACATGCTTGGGTTTCTCCTGATGAACCGATGTGTGGAGGCTTTGAAAGCAATTTTACTGCTGCACGCCACCACAACCTTTTTATTTAAGATGTTCCTTTCACGAAGCTTCAAATAGCACCCACGTCAGACTGAAATCAAATTCTCCAGGAGAGATTAGGACAATTTTGCTTGAGGTTTCTGTTGTGGTCGCTTGCAGGAGAAAAAAAGGAGGGTAAGATAACCAAGGTCAGCACCTCACTTCAAGCTGCCAGTAGGGCTCCTCTGGGGGAGAGAGGGATTGAGTTACCTCACACCTGTAATTCATCCCTCCTTCCCACAACCAAATAATCCAGCAAAACAGCAGCGAAAAGGATGGGAAAGTTAGGAAAACTTTTTGCTGTAAACCGAGCTGGGCAGATGATGCTCAGAGCTGTGTTGGTGTCTTGGGCACAGATTTCTCTTTGGAAAGCGCTGTGGAGGGATTCTACCCAAGGTTTTGCAATAAAAGCCCTGATGCCCATTAAGTGTGGAGGTGAGTGTGCCTCTTCAGGTGTGCCATGCTTGCCCCTGTCTTGGTGGTAGGTCTTAATTTTTGGGTGTAGTGATTCAGATTACGTTTTGTACTTATTGTTGCTCTGTGTACGTGTTGCCTTTATTTGAATTTGATTAATTGCTGCTTAATATTATAGCAGATCAGTACTACCTTGTATTTATTGGGTTTACCTTTTCAGAGTTGTTAAATGATTCCCAGCCTTGGGATGCTTGTGTGCCCCCTTTGATGCCCTTGGGCACATTATCCAATTGTGATAAAAACTTTCTGGCCCATTTTCATTCATTTTCAGTCTTGTTTTGCACTGTAACTTGATTGATACGAAATCATTGAGCTAACTACAATATTACTCTATTCTCAAGGATGGCATCCTGGCATTCCCTGCCAGCATTACTTTTTGTCTAGTTAATGTTAGACTAGCCTTCAGGGAATAGATTTTGGAAAGTTATTTCTGAGTTCTGCTGATTTTTTGCAATGTCAGGGCTGCATGATTTTAAGAAAATTGCATTTCAGCAGCAGGCTGGCTTAGGCAGCACACTGGTGCACTCTGTGATGCCAAGGAAATAATTTGCTGCAGTGCTCTAATGCATGCAATCCTTGTTTTTCCTGGGATAACTCCATGGACCATCTGGCTGATTTTTCTCTTGTGAGATCTGACTTTATCATTGTCTGTTGCGGTATGTAGGGCTCCAAGCCAAGAATATCCGCTATTTTTGAAATGTGATCATTACAGTTCAGAATAGGCTTTTTTCCATGATCTTAAAAGATTTTGCCATTTCTCTAATAAGCTAATTTTATCCCTGCTTTGGCATCTGTACGACTTGGTGTTATTTTTGTGTGTCCTTTATATATATCTTATATATAGCTCTGTGAGTGTACGTGTTACTGTATGCGATGTATACGCTGCCTGTCTTGCCTGCATTGTCACGACGAAACCATTCTCAGTTTTGTGGTGGGATCTTGAGTCAGACGTGTTGGGTCTAACCAGTCCGTTGCCAGACCTCTCTGCGACCTGTCCCAGTTCACTTCCCTTCGTCCCCAAATAAGATCATTGCTCCAACTGGGCAAGAGAAGACATGAACCATCCAGCACTGTTTCAGTTGCCTGTAGGTGAGGGATGCATGGGCTTTGTAGCTGCTAGGTGGAAGCCCACAAATGTCCGAGTTAGAGGTGCTTGTCGACTGCGTGTGTGTAAACGGGCACGGGTCCACAAATGTGGTCAAACCATATATGGGGAAAATGGCTTTAAAAATAGGGATGAAACTGCCCTGAAAGAGGAGGGGAAACATGCTGGACCATGACTAGGGTGTCACAGGCATGGATGAAGGCTGGAGACAGCAGCTGGGGCAGAGATGGAACACGTGGTGGTGGGTGGAGAAGAAGATCAGTGGGAGTAACTCTGCGCTGGATGGCAGACTTGAAAAGGAAAATTCTGATTTGGATATGGAGATCATTAATTGGTGCAAGCTGGTTCCCCTGTTGTTACTTATACACCTTACTTTACTACTTTGCTTACTTTGCTTTCCTAGTGTGCCTGCCAGAGTCATGTGCATGGACTTAGTAACTGGGTTGAAGGACTCCGACAATGCCAGCATGCTTTCGGGGCAGAAAAGGAGCCAAAATTAACCACAGGGTCAAGTCACGGAAGAAAAGTGGAGCCTCGCAGTCAACTCCAACCTGAAGGAACCCATGAAGCAAAGTGCCCACTTAATGCACCCATCTTTTGCTCCTGATTGGAAGAGGACATTCTCATTGCATGGACATTCATGGTCTTTTTATGATGTCATCTCTTTAAGGCCTCTGCATAGTCATGATGGTATCTACCAAGGAGATGGTCATAATGATACCAACCAAGGAGGTGGCGACCTGGTCTATTGTGACTTTGTCAGTTTTACATATTTGCCTAATGTAAATCACAGTGCGGCTGAATTGACGGGCTTTGTCGTAGGCAAGTAAAGGTTTCCAAGAAGCTCTAGATTGATGATCAAGAAGCTTGTAGATTGATGACCTGAAAACAGGCACATAAATATGTGAGATATGTAGTGGGAAGGATGACTTGTTCCTTTAAGGCTGTTGGGTTTTTACTAGGAGAATGTGAGGCTGAAATTATTACAGGTAGATGTGCTGTGTACCTTGACTGCCAGTTTTGAGGTCATCAGGTGAGATAGGCGTTAAGCCAGAGCAGGATACTGCCACCTCCAACAAGGGTCTTGGTGGGTGTGGTGTGACAGGGCAGACTATAAACTGGATTTTAGCTTGATTTTACATCAGGTTGCTGGGCTGAAGGAAGAGGCAGCTCTTGGTTTAAGGAGCATTGCAGCTTGCCACCAAGAGGGCTGTGACTGATCAGTGCTGATGGTCCTCCATCCTCTCAGCTGGGGTTGTTACTGGTGGTGGGATCAAAAAATACCATTTTCCTGCAAAGGAGGAGACCTTACAGTGTGATAGGGGCCACAAAGGTGTTCAAACGTTGAGCCTGAGTTTTGTCACTAAATATCACCATCAGTCAGTGAGAGCTGTGAAGATAGAAAGGTTTCAGCAGTATGAAGTTACTGAAGGAGGCAAGACATTCAACATGATTAGCTTAATATTCATTCAAACCATAGGGAGTTTAGGATGGGTTGGTGAGTGTATGGGCATGAGCAAGCCTTCCAAAATTGGTGTGAGTCCTATCAGCCAAAGGGGGTTTTTCCCAGGTTGGTCCTTATGTTCTTGAAGCAAGGCAGGTTGAATGTCGTTGTAGCTGACTCTGCAGGAAGGCTCTGGCTGACACTGTGGCAACAACACTCAAAATTATGTATTATTCCCTTCACAGATGAAGCTAGAACAAGAAAAATGTCCTGTGTCAACCTGGCCTTTGAAATACAAATGAGTAAGACCAACCTCACTTGTAAATGTCATGGTGTGCTTTGTGTTCCTGCTTTGTAATGTGCTTGCTTTTCTTTCCTGGTTAATGCATTTTCAGGCTTTTGCTTCAAGTGATGCTTCAACAAAAGGGAAGAGAGTCACCGTGCTGTGTGTGGAGTCCCACAGGGCTGTTTCCCCACTGGGGAGCTGCACTGACCTTGGGTCAACTCGAAACCATCGGCACAGGCACTGTGCTCCTGTGAAAGCCCAGCTGATGGTGAAAGTACCTGCAGCCTCATTTTCTTATGTTGTCAAATTTGGGGGACCGATGCATGAAGGGGTGCTGCACAACTCTTTGACTTGACAGCCATGGCTTTTTCTATATGCTGTAAGTCTCATTTAGGGTCTTTTTGCGTCCATCTGTCAGGTAGAGTGTGCTTACTTGCTGAAAGCCATTCCTCCTGTCATAAGGGTGAGTTATCCTCTATGGGACCACCAGTTTGTCTGGCCAGCCAGGCAAGCTTGATGCAAGCCAGGGTGCCGTGCTTGCTGAATCACCTTTGGGGTCAGCTCTCTGCTGCCTTTTGCATGATGTGGTTTTGGGATTTGCACTAATCCATGCAGCTTCTTTGTGAGCTTCTTCCCCTCAAAACTGAATCATGAGGCATATAGAGAGCCAAGATTGGAATAGGATACATTGCTTCTGCAGAGAAGCTGGTTACAGAAACCAATTGTGTTATTTTGGGTTATACCACGATGGGCTGGCTGGTCTTGATGATGTTTCCATTCTGTCTGATTAACCTGATGGTGACAGTAAAACAAAAAATAACATTAAAAGTGAATAAAAACCTCACGATATTTCAGATGCCAGAGGATGCTCATCCTCAAAACGTAATTGTTTTAAACTATTTTGATGATTAGTTCAAGCCAGCTTTACAGACTCCTATTTGAGCAATGGACATTTCTGTGGAGTTAATCAGAAAGAACTTCAATTTCTTTTACCATGAGCAAAAATAGCTCTCAGACTTAGGACAATGTGTAACAGCAATGACTGGATCTGTTGACTTAGCCAGAAATATGCAGCCAGTTAAAAAAAAAAAAAAAATCTGGAAATATCTCACAGGCCTCTGAATCAGTGCTGAAAATCACTGCTGAGCTTTACTTGCAGTTGGTGAATGAAGTTGTTGAGAGGCATAGTAGGAGTGCAGCAGTGCTGGAGATGCTCTTTTGTGTTCAGGTGGAGCAGAGAAATGCTCATCCTCCTCATCTCTTGGTCTGCCCATCTGCAAGGGCTGAGCATCCCAGGATGGACTTAACCCCATGCCTTTTTGCTTCAGTCTGAGAGAGGAGAAAAGAAGCCTGTGAGCAAAAAGTAAGAGTCCTGGACCAAATTTTTGGCTGATGAGTTTTGCTAGATCAGAGCTGTTTTCTAAGCGTGATGGAGCCTAGAGAACACTCATCCACCCCAGCTTTGATGCTGCAGGGTGGCAATTCACATGCCTGTAGCCAGCGCTGCGTGGTGGGTAAATGAAGCGACCTGGCTGGCACAGAGGTGCTCAGGTGCCCCAGTGAAGGGTGCCCCAGGATGTCCCATCAAACTGGCATTATCCAGCATTTGAGGTCCAGGAGATGGACTGTGCTTTCCCCAAATCCATGCCCATCTGACGGCAGGTGAGGGCTGGGAGCTGCTGTGCATTTCCCCTTTTCTGCCGTTCTCAAGGGGAGCACTGTGCTCCGCCTGTATCCCATAATGGGACTGTTTCTCTAATCCAAACTGTGTGGGTTTGGCAGGATATTGGGATCCTATATGATGTGGAGGGGGCAGCTATCATATGCATCCTTTCTGGCTGGTTAATATGCTAGCTTGCAGTGTATTTTTTCCTCCCTTCTTCTGTTTTCAGCATTTTAGTTAAAAACATAAACAGCCTGGTGTTGTGTAACAGGCTGCCGGGGCTGTTGCTCATCCCCATGATGCTCAACCAGGGAGGATACACTCAGGAGCTGATGGTCCAGCCCTGTGCCGGAGTGCCTCCCTGTGCATTAGTGTGATTTAAAAAAATGTGGGAGCCTTCCCAGACTGAAACAGGCTTTGCCTTTCCCGCATGAGCTCAGCTTTTTTTTACAACACTCTGAGCTCAGCATTTTTTACAACACTCTCCTTATGCCCTTATGCGGGTTGATGTCTTTCCAGAAGCCTGGAGTTGGGATAGAGACCCACGGCTGGAGCATCTGCTGGAGCTCCCTGGACAAAGCACTGAGCCTGCTGCTCTCTGAGGAGGAACCTGCCAGGCAGTTTGCCCAGGGCTTTGTAAATAGTTTTAGTGATGGCAGGGCCATGCCAGTTTGATCAGTCACGTTCATAAGATAAATAATGTTGTTGTTAGAAGGAAGGTGCTGAAATATTCCCTGTAGCCCCTTGCAAACAGCCAGTGCGATTGGTGAAGATTTACTGTCCCCCCTCTCCATTTCTCTTTCTGTTTCCTGTTCATCTCTGTTGATAATTTTGAGTCTTTCTGCTTCGTGTTTCTTTAACTTTTTGTTCACTTAACTTCCAAGGCATGCTGTTAACTTTATTGAGTTTAAATGCTTTTGCGTTTGCTGTGTTGAGCAGTGCATGCCAGCTGGATCATTGCTGTTATCTCAGGTTTCCTCACGTCTTACCACAGGCTGCTTTAGATTGCAAAGATGTATTTGTTGAAAAAAGGAAGATTTCCACAAAAACGGCCATCACACCTCTGACGCTTTCAAGTGCAACTCCTGTTGAACTTCTGTCCTGTTTTATCTTGGCAGTTAAAAGATGATTAAAGGAGCAGGGATCCCGATTTCAGCTATGTTTATTGCACACGTGTGACTTTGCGTGCATGCTACTTTTGCAGTTGGATGTCCAGCAGACTGGTTGGTGATGGTTGCAGGCACTTTTGGGCATGCACACAAGCCCACGGCATCACTGCCTGTCATGAGTGCTGCAGCCACAAGCACTGAAGTGGCAGACCCCTGGGGGGATCAGCAGCAGTGCCTGGGGGGTTTGGGTGAGCTCTTGTGGGGAAACGTGAGCTTCATCTGGCTGAGCCCCCACCTTTGGAAACTGGGAATAGGTCCAAATTTACCGCTCGCTGCACCTTTCCTCCCTGTGCAATATCTCCTGTCTTCTCCTCCAGATTGCTTTCCATTTCCCAGCCCTGTGCTGACACAGTCTGGGTAGGAGCATCACAGGCTTCTGTGCAACACATCAGCCTTGTGCTACCATACTGACTTACCTCAGTGATACCCTGATGGATGGTGGTAGCGATAGATACTCCTTCTCAGCCCAAACCTTCTTTATTGGGTGTGTTGCCCACCCCGCATGGAGACAACCAGCAAAGTCCTTCAAAGCCCAAGCATCAGCTTGTCAAGGTGGAACCTCTTTTGGATGTGAATTTGCACATGAAGGTTGGTTGAGGTTAGGTCTGAAGCTTTTCCAAATTGTCATGTTTGGAAAGCATTCCTGCCTCATGGAAGCTGCAGGGAGTCACAGCTTGAAGGCTGCTGCTCTAGGCAAGGTCAGCAAGTACTGAGTGGGTGGTGTGCGGGGTCTGCCAGTGCTGCCGACGCCGGCTCCCTGGCCAAGGTGTCACTCTGATGGTGGCCAGAGTGAGTCACCTCCAGCATCTCCTCCCTTACACACGAGGGCTTGGTGGCTCTTTGCGTGCTGCTCTGTGAAATGCTCGGGGCCTTGCTGGCGAGAGGGTCTCCAGAGATGCCCCAAGTGTGTTGTTGGGTTTAGAGAGGAGTGGTGCTTTTACAGGTGGGTGAAACAGTAAACAGGCCAACTGTGACCCCGCTGAAATAATTTCCGAAGAAAATTCTATTTTAAAAAAATTAAAAAAATAAAAATCAAACATTGAAGTGTTTTGAGATCTTGCAGCTGCTCCTGCCTTGGGATGAACCTCCAGTGGTTAGCAGTGCCTATGGGAAAGGGAGCTGGGAGAGGTGGAGTTCGGATGAGTTCAAGTCCAGAGAAGGGCACTGAGATTGAAGAGTTATCCTTGGGAAAGGTGGGTGTAAAGCCTTTTGGTGAAAGAGCAATAGGAGGGAGTGGATTAGGTGGACAAGTTGTTTCACAGAATGGTTTATTTCTTAGATTGCAGGTGCTTTGTACTATTAGCATCCAAATGGCTCCAGCTGATCTTTAGAGTCAGTGTTTTGTTGAAAAGCAAAGAGCAAAAGAGCTGTGGGGAATACAGCATTTCTTTTATTTTTTGGTTGCTGAATATATTTCTCTGCAAAGTTGACTTAGCAGTGAGACTGTATGTGGCTTATTTTGGGAGCACTGTTTCTTTGAAACACAAGACATTTATCATTTTTGCTGCGTTTTTTTCTTCTTTTTCCTCTGTTCTTTCTTAAACTTGGTTTATGCAGAAAACAATATAAAGTGACAAAACTGTAACTAATTTTTTACACCCGCTGTTCCCCAGTGGTCTGGATTGTAAACCAACAGCAGCAGCTACCGTCTTGTCTCGTTCCTTCTCTGTGTGGACCTGCTCTCCAGCAGCAAAACTGGGTGCTGTGCTGTTTTCCACTTCTGTGCCCTTCTCAGGAGCTGGTTTCACGACAGTTACAACCCATTACTGGCATCGTGGGGTGAGCCAGCAGTGTGGCTTTGATCCAGATCAGCCCTGGGCATTCAATTGCCTCTCCGTGGGATTGGGCTAAACTTGCCACGTGAAGGTTACGTTGCCTTGCTGTGTTTGGGCTAGCTTCATGCCGACTGCAGGAGGACAGATGATACAAGATTGGGTGTAAAATTAGTGGGGCACATGGATGATGACTGGCATGGCTTTACCTGGCACCGCTTTTGGGCAGATGTGGACTTGATGAGCATCACCACATTGTGCCACCTCGCAAAGGTTCTGCAGCAGCAGCAGGGGCTGCAGAGCCTGTGACAGCATCCTGATGAACTGTTGGCTCAGGTCTTGTGTCAGCAACAGATGACATTTTTACATACAAATTACAAAGTTGGGGTTTTTTTAAAGTGACTGAGCGGATTTTACTGTGTCATTTATCGAGGTATTTTCATCCCAGCTCAGATCATTAATCCTATGAATCTGCCCGCCACCTGATTTGCCCCTATAGTACTCAGTTTATCTGCCTTCCCCTGTCTCTGTAACATCCCCACACTCTAGTGAGACTCCTTCACACCCTTCCCATTTATCCCTGTGTTTTAATTCTTGCTGCTCTTACACCTTTTGTAGGATTCTGCCATGCTTGCTCTATTTTCTGATGGCTTGGAAACTTCCTGTTTTTTTGTTTTTTTTTTTTTTCTGCTTGGTTTTCTGCAAGTCTCTTTTTCTGCAGTGCTTCTTTCTGTGTTTGAAGCATCCTCTGCATACTCATAATATCTTGGAGTGAAGCCAAAATATAGAGGACCACCAAAACTTGCCTGAAAGAATGGGAGATCTGGCAATCTTTTCCACCAGAGATCTTCCAGAGTCTGCAATGTCTGAATTTATGTGGTCCATGGGACAAAGATCTTTAGGGAGCAAGAGCTGCACGAGACATGTTGGGGAAATGATGGACCACGAGGTCCCTTGTGCTGCAGGTTGGTGTATCCAGCTTTGCTCCCTGTGCAGTGCTGATGCTGTCTCACTGGTGAGTTGTCCTCCCTCTGCGACCCAGGGCCACCAGCGTCCTGTGGGCAGGAGAAGCCGGCGTAACCTCTGCCACCTCTCCTCCTGTCAGGCACCTGCCGTTTGCCTCCAGCCCCTCTGTGCTTACCCTTAATTTCAGCTCCTTGGCTGCATTGCTGTGGCACGGGGCTGTGTGCCCCTGCCCTGACTCAGCCCTGCTGAAACATCCCTACTCCCTCACCCAGGGCTGCGAATATCTGGGTGCTCATTTGGGGCCATTTTTGATAGCCTGGTGAAGTCTTTCCACCAAACTCATCACTTCTGACTTGGTCCTTGCATCCTCACATCTCCCTTTGAGTTTGCATCCGATGAGTTTGCATCCAATGCATATCTATGCATTGAGATGATAAAGTTTTGTGTTTTGGGTTTTTTTCTCTTCAAAAAGGTCAACTGCTTCAAGAGTCCTGAAAGTGCTGAGGTGTAGGTGGTCATTGATTTTTTCCCCTCTAAACTGTCTTGAAACTAATCCAAGCCCTCCATAGATAAACACAGCATAGGGTGTAATTTTATTTCAACAGAAGCTCCTTTTATTTTGGTGTATGGTTTTCTTGTCACCCACGTACATCTAGAAATAGGCTTTCTTCTCATGTGTTTACTGAGGCGTTCAAGCTAAGCGTGATTGAGCCTGGTGGCTGCTTGGATGGTTCATTGGGCACTTCCAGGTGCCATCTGTACACAAGAACGTTGATGATGCAGCAAACGGCTATTTTCCCACCTTTAATGGACACCTGTTATTGGAGGTGCCTTTTGATGATCACTCAGGGTCTTAAAGGCTTCTTTGTACATTCACATTTATCTTTGTGTTGGCTAAATTTCAACTCACTTTCTTCCCTGTGAACAATTTCCTTTTTGTTGAATAAACTGTTCCTCACAAACCGTAGCAATAAGGTCACTGCTGTTGGTGGGGGTTTTGTTTGGTTGGGTTGGGTTTTTAGCAGCTGTTTCCGCCCAAGGTTGGATTTCTCTTCATTATGCACCTTCTAACTGGTTCTCCAAACATTTCTTACCTTGTGGGTTCCTAAACTTTTTTTTTTGATGGAGGTGTGGAAATGTAAGTCTTATGACTATAGAGTTTCTTGTATTATTTTTCCCAGACCCCTACAATATGGTACATGATTCCCCAAGGACCAAATGGCTTGAAAGCCACCGTTCAAACAGGGCAGAGTAGTACATTTGTTCACTTAAATCTGTTCTTTCTAATAGTTACTAATCGTGGTTATTAGGAATTTTCTGGGTCGTTGATGATTTATAACCCTTCTATTCTCATGTAACTGTTGTGGAGGACAAAATCAAAGGTCTGGATGACATTTGCCCAGGGCACCCACTTTGGGCATATGAGCTTGAGCAGAGAGCTGTACTACTGTGACTTTGTGGCTTTTGTCTTAAGCTTTGTTGAATTCCAGTTGGCTTTGGGCACAAGTGGAGCAAGCCCAGGTCTGTCTGCACATGTCTAGGTAGACACATACTACTTGGATCATGTTGAAATCCTAGCTCATCGAAGCCTTAGGGGGACCTTCTTGCCTTTGACTGTACCTGTGAACTGTGTAGCACTGCATGTACAAATTAGTCAAAGTGAGCCTGAAAACGCCTGTAATGTGTAATTGTTAAGTTATACAAAAAGGGAGTAGTTTGTGTTCAACCAAGCAGAATCTTGCTTTTTCCCAAAGAACAGTGTTTTCAGCCTTTCACTCTTTGGAGAAACCCTCATCAAAAGTGCTGGTAGCTGACCTACAGGACAGGTGACTGCAAGGTGGAAGCTCTTGCCCAAGAAGTACTTTAACGTGCATATGTGCAAAATGTCTGGTGTGAGCCGTGGGAAATGCTTCCCACTGGGGAAGGCAGAGTGTGCCTCCCGCAGTGCAGATGCTGTGGGGTCCCTCTGCATCGGGCATATCAATCCCAAATCTGCAGAGATGTGGCTCAGCCCAGCAAGAAGCACTAAAAGAGATAGGAGAGCTCTCACTTTGTCTAAGTTCTATAGAGCCTGTGGTTTATGCCTGGCTTCTCTCATTACAGTGTCAGTTCAGGCCAAGTTCAACTAAAGGATGAGTGAGAAAGGGGGGAAAAAAACCCCAACCCTGCTGCGTGTGCATCTTCTTTTTGTGCTGCAGTGCACAGGTCTCATGTGGCTATTGGATTTTCATCAGTCAGCGAGCTGGCGGCGCCGTGCTGCGTGGGGCTGGCAGCACCAGTGGCAGAGTGAGGCAGGCTCAGCCCTGCCCACAGCACGGTCAGGCCTAGAGCCTGGTGGAAGAACTTGCCTTGCAAGCCTCTTCTGGACAGCAGAGGGAAAGCCATCTCTGCATGGGCTTGCTTTTTTTTTTTTCAGTGTCTTTCAATCTGCTAGTAGCATCCACAGAGCCGTGCAAATCTGTGACTCTGTGTCAGAGCTGCCTGGGGTGTGAGCTGTGATACTCAGGGGTTGTGTTCCTGGCCAATTGGGTATCATCTCCTTGATTTGATAGCAGAGATGCTGGTGCACATGTAGGGACTGGAGCTATGGCAGAGTTTGGACCAGAGTGCTCTGGTCTGTCCCTGTTTCTGGGGCTAAATGACAGCAGGGACTGCTTGGTGGTGGTCACCTTTGGATGACAAAAATGGAGGGAGTGCAAAGATTCAGAGATCCAGACTAGCTCATCTGGTCCACAGGAGCACAGTGACACTGATGAGACAGCTGAGACAGCTGTGGTTGTTCAGCCTGGAGAAGAGAAGGCTCCAGGGAGACCTTATTGCAGCCTTTCAATATTTCAAGGGGGCTTATAAGAAAGATGGGGACAGACTTTTTAGTAAGGCTTGTTGTGATAGGACAAGGGATAATGGTTTTAAACTAAAAGAGGGTAGATTCAGACTAGATAATAAGGAACTTTTTTTATGACGAGGATGGTGAAACACTGGAGCGGGCTGCCCGGACAGCTGGCAAATAGCCTATCCCTTGAAGCATTCAAGGTCAGGTTGGGGCTTTGAGCAACCTGATCTAGTTGAAGATGTCCCTGCTCATTGCAGGGCAGTTGGACTAGATGAACTTCAAAGGTCCCTTACAACCCATATTATTCTGTGATTCTGTGATTTCCAGTCTAGTAGAGAGAACATCACTGAAGTGCAGTCATGGTCAAGTAGTCAGCATGAAGCTTGTGCTTGCAGACAAGGGTAACGCTGTGTTCTTCAGCACGTACAAAAAATCATCATGGGATGCCTTCACTGCTACCAAGAGTGGTGTGTCAAGAGATGCTAGTAATGACTGGTGGGAACGCTTTGTGCTATGATTTGTGTGGGAACAAATAGAATGTTGTCATACCTAGATGCAACAACAGAGCACCCGGATGTTGGTGCACTGTGAAATGTCCTCAGGTAAGTTGCGGCTTCCTGGAAACATTATGCGAGTGGACTTCTTGGCCATGTTCTCTACTGTAAATCTGGGGATCATACCTAGTGCAAGCAGGTATCTTGACCTTCATGGGTGTTAAAACATGTTATTTACACCACTGTGACACTAGGAGCACTAACTGTGCCCCAGAGCCTATCGTTCTTTGTACAAATGTTGAATCAAAGGCTGTCTGTCCATCCCTCAAGGAGCTTACAGTCTGGATCAATGACGGAAGGTTGTGGTTGGATACATGCAGATGGGGGAGTAAAATAAAAATGCCAGGACACTATTGATCATCTTGACAAATGCATCTCAGAACACCAGCAGCCTCACAGTTACTGAGTTTTCTTGTAAATGTCACAGCAAAGGAGAGTTTTGATGAAGTCAGTTTGGTGTGGCAGACATTAGAGAGCAATTCCTACCAGACAAGAAAGGGGCAGGAAGAGATAAAATATCATTCAGTGTCAAAGATGTTTTCCACTGACTGGCCCAAGAGAGCAGCTTCCTAAGTAGAAGTCAGCATTGTAAGAGTCAACAGCAGATAGTGGGTACTGTAAGGTGTGGGATAAGCCTTGAAAGTTAGAGGGGTCTTTTGTGATGAGATAGGGAATGTGGTGGCATACTCTTTGGTCAGGAGAAGTTGGGTTTCTCAGGGAAGGGTAGTTGTGTTGGCTGTGATGTGGGAAAGTAAAAGCTTTGGTGACAATGGCAGGTTCAGATGCTGGATGAAGGAATGTCCAAAAGATGTCCTGAGACTTAATTTTGAACATAAGGAGACCAGCCTGGAGTAGAGAGTCTGTGCAGAGGAGGGCTGGATATGTGTTTCTGGTGGAGGTGAAGAGAAGGTAGAGAAGGATGGGGCCATGGCTGGAGCCACAGGGAGGGGGTGGGGATGAGGAGGGAAGCCTGAAGTTGAACTGCGGGATGATGAAGAGGTAGCAAGGAAGAGATGAAGGATGGTGCTGTCAGAGGCAGGTTTGAGGAGCCAAGGCCAAGCAGAGTGATGTGTGGATTCTGACCTTTGGCTAAGGAACCACTAAATTTTTCAGTAAAATCATGAATAAATAATATTATTGCTTCTGGACCCAGACAGGATCTTCTGTAGATAAACTGGTGCAGATAGTGAAAAGCTTTGGGTGTAACATCATCCTGGGGTGCATCAGACACAATATAAGCAGCCAGTCAAAAGAGGTGATTATCCCGCTGTATTCAGTGCTGGTGTGGCCTCACCTTGAATATTGGGTGCAGTGCTGGGCCCCACCATTTAAGAAGGATGTGAAGGTCCTTGAATGTGTCTGGAGGAAGGCAACAAAGCTGGTGAAAGGGCTAGAAGGAATGTCCTATGAGGAGTGGCTGAGGACTTAGGGCTTGTCTAGCTTGGAGAGAAGGAGGCTGAGGGGTGACCTCATTGCTCTCTACAGCCTCCTGAGGAGGGGAAGGGGAGAGGGAGGTGCTGAGCTCTTCTCCCTGGGATCCAGGAATGGTTCAAAGCTGCGCCAGGGGAGGTTGAGACTGGACATTAGGAATCATTTCTTTACCAAGAGGGTAGTGAAACACTGGAACAGGCTTCCTAGAGAGGTGGTTGATGTCCCAAGCCTGTTAGTGTTTAAGAAGCATTTGGTCATCTCTGAATTGGTTAGGCAGTTGGACTTGACCATTGTAGGTCCCTTTCAACTGAAGTAGTCTAATCTAGTCTATTCTACTCTAGTCTAGTCTATTCTGTCATCAGAAGTGGCTTTGTGTGTGTGCTTTGGTGAGGGACCCATGCTACACCCCTGCCCAGCAAGGTGTCTGCCTGGCTCCACGCGCTTTCCATCCCATCTCCGTACACTCATGGTGGGGATGCTATTCCCATAAAACAGGCATGTGCTGACGTCTCCGCCTGGTTACACAAGCTGGCTCTGGAAAACCTCTGCTCCTAGATTACAAACATAGCAGGGCTCTGTCTGCAAAGGTGTAAGGTTACAAAACACACACTTGCACACTCGCACGGCTTAACCAAAACCACCTCATTTTTAGCAGTTTGTGAGGGTTTATTCATTACGCTGTGGCAGAGGAATGCAGGAATGTGAGCAGCGTTAAACCTATTCATCTGGCAGGGAGACATCTCCTCTCCCCTGCTCCAGCCTGCTGGCTTTAATGATAATTGCATCTCTTGAGTTGTTGAGTTGGCTCCCTGCCACAGCGGCCCTCCTCACAGAGATGTGTGTGGCACAGCATTGGGAAGGAAGGCTGGAGCCGGGAAAGAGTTTAGGATGATGCTTTGGAGCAAGGTTGTCTTTCCCGCTGGGATGCACCCCACACCCTGCCCTGCATCCCGCCCTGCATCCCACCCCACTCACACCTCCTTCCAGGCTCCTCTGCCGTGGGCAGCTGCCTGCTTCCAAAAAGGCTTTTGTGTTCCTCCTGGTATTAGCTTTGCCAGGGAGAGAAAACCTGACAGTGCCTCCCTGGCAAGCCCTCGACACTGCAGATGTCCTCAGCTGAGCCTTGAATGGCTCCTGCCTCCTTCCCAAAGGGCCTGTCCTGCAAGTCCTGGGCCACGCGGCCAGCATGGGCAGTGAGATTTGTGGATGCTCTTTTGCTCCTGAGTCAATGCAGGGAGGAGACTGACAGTCATTTCATAACTCTTGTGTATCCTGCTGGGGAATTTATTTTGTCATTATTATTATTATTATTATTATTATTATTATTATTATTATTATTATATTTCTTTAGTGCCTCTGATTAACTATCCCCAGGTGCATCTAACAATATATTATGGCATTTAAAAATCAAGTATTGATTTCAAAAGCCTTGTCACTTTAAAAATGGGAAATAAAAAAAAGATGGCAGCAGTAGTTTTTGTTGGCTTGTTAAGAATTTGAAAGATGCAATAAAATCGGATTTTAGGTTTATTTGCGCTGCCCGTTCCCAGGGGAGGAATGCAGTGTTCTGCACGACCCGGCTGCTTGCGGCAGCTGCTGCTGTCGCTGCTCTCAGCTCTGCTGCTGGAGTTTCACATAAAGGGCCTGGGAAGTTGGGGAAACTGGTAACGCTGGATCCATAATGCAAAGATGAGTATTACATACTAGCTGTGGATGCACAGGCTGGGCAGCTGGAGAGTTTGACGACAGAGTGAGTGGCACGGGTACAATAGCACTGTCAACCTCATAGAAGCAGGTACAGCTGATTTGAGCCACAGAGACATATAGAACATTTTATTGAAGGTAGCGTTAAGGTCTGTCTTTAAAGGACACTGTATTGAAGGGTCTTTAGTGAGAGTGGAAGCAGCCTAATTCAGTCAGTTAGCTGGGGACCAGCCATTAGCTGGAGACCCCAAGGTTTCTCATGCTGCACAGTGCCGAAGAGGAGACAGCCTGTGCCTAAAAGATGACATAAAATTAGCCATGCTTCAACAGCTGGGATGCATTTGGATAGAGTCTATCAATTGCACTTGTACTGTGAAATTTTGGTTAAACCCTCTTTCCCAGCAGGACTGGGTGATGCATAGTTAAGCAGTAAAGAGGTTTGTGTAGCAGCCCCATGGTTGGGATGCTCAGGTGCAGTGCTTTGGTACCCAACATCTGGATTTTAGGCCAGGTCACTAAGCTGCTTTGTGCCCATGGTCCATAGCTGTACAGCAAGAACTGGGGCAGAGGTGGTCTTCCATGCTCCGTATCAAGCTTATTTTTAGTCATGGGTATTGCTGGTAGATAGTTCCTGTCCAGTTTCCTCTTGGTCAAATTGGTGGACTGCTCTGGAGGGGTGACCTTTGAACACATCATCCTTAGCTGCTATGATGATAATCCTTTAATTGTTCATTTGTATGGTAATTTAAGAGGTTACGAGAAAACCAAATGAATTAACATGAGGAAGGTGAGGGGATGGGATAGACAAGATTCGGTCACTAGAGCAAGTGACTCAGTCAAGCACCGTCACAACTGCAGCCCCTGGCTTTGTGTCTGCTGCTGCTGGAAAGATCGAGCTTTGCAACCTTTGGGTAACTCTAAGGTCCTGTTTGCTTTGATAGGAACTCTGTATGGTGAGATCCACTGCACACCATGTATCTCTTTGTTTCTCTGAAATGCCTTCTCCCAGTCACCCTGGTGCACAGTTGTTTAACCCAGACCTTGGACACAGAGGGTTTGGGACTGGGCAGTGGTAACAGAACAGAGATCTTCAGTGCTTTTTGGTGTTTTTTGCATCGATCTTATTTCATGGATGGGGAAACTGAGGCACGCCTGCTACTTCCACTGACAGCCCTTGCTCTCTGAGGCAAGTCAGCATTCCTAAGCTTTAAAAACAGCTTATTTCTGATGGGAAACAAAAAAAAAAAAAAAAAGGAAGAAAGAAACATGGTGTATTTTGGACTATCCTCTTAGCAGGGACAGTGGCCACTGCTTTCCACCCTGTGTGATGGTGGGGCACACCCCACCCTGGGAATTACGGTGGTGCCGCGTAACCGCCCCAGCTCACCTGCTGGTAACTAGTACCCTGCGGCAAGGCAGCATGGTGGGATGGATAGACTTGTGCTGAACCAGTCCTGTCTTCTCCTCTCCCAGCGGGTTGTTGGGCAACATTGGATGGGTTGCTCAACCTTTCTGAATTGCAGTTTCTTCATCGGGATGATGATGCTAACAGCGCTTAAGTAGTCTTTTAAGTGCTTTGAGATCTATGGAAGCAAATTAAAAGAGATAGGAGAGTGGGTGGGGGGAGGGAAGGGATGCAAGTGTCAGGAATTTAATTGGGAAATCTTTTTCATCATATCACCTTTGTATTTATTCTGATCCCGTTGCTACCGTTGGCTTTCTAGAGCTAGATCAAGACTGTGGTTCATGCAAGGCCCTGAACCTTGCTGTTTCTATTGGGTGATGCTTGACATCATTACTGTGCTAACAGCAGTGGCAAGGCTGATAAAAAATATTCGTGTCTCCTGGAATGTAACCTCTTCGGGATGAAGAGGTCCTGGCACTGCACTCTGCCCAGATTTAGCTGCAGATAATGGAGTTTTTCCTACCGACATCTTAGGACGATGCATGGTCATATGACACAGTCCTTTCATAGCATCCTCGCCACGCCAGCCCTCCTCCAGGGGCTTTCTTGTCCGGCAGCAGGTGGTCGACTTCCATTTCGGTGTTCGGGCCATGCCAGCCGTGCATTGTCCAGTCAGTCAGGGCACAGCTGGCGACTCTGCACTTGCTCAGCAGTCGTTGCATCCCTCTCCTGCGATCTCTGGCTGAGCTCAGCCCCACGTGTATGCACACGCAGGGGAGCGGGGTGCGCCGGCAATCCTCCCTCCTCCTCTCTGGTGCTGGGGCTGGCTGGCAAGCCAGCATCAAAGCAAAATTTCCAACTCGTGTCTCTTTTCTTGGAGGCTGCCTGGCTCCAGCATTGGCTCTCGGTGACGTTGAAGCCTGCCTGGGAATGGGCGCGACTCCCGCATAGCTCCTGGGTCAACTCTCATTAGGAAGGGCGTATGCTTCGGAGAGGGTGAGCTGTGCCTCTGATTTTGTTTTGCCGCCTAGCAGCCAGGCTGCAAAGCCAGGACGCAGAGCTGGGTTTCTTCCCCAGGGCTTGTTCTCACCGGCGCTTGCCCTGGCTGGCAACCCTGGGTGGCGCAGAGCCGTGATTAACGCCAGCACGGCAGCAATGCCCTGGATGGCCAAGCCCTTCCTGCACGCGCTGGGCTGTTCTGCGGGACCCCTGGGTGGGTGCCCCATCAGAGCCTCTCTTTAGTTTGGGGTGGAGGTCTCACCCCTCACCACAAGTTTCCCTGTGCACTCTGTGGTGGTGAAAGACATCTCCAGGGCAGAAGTCACAGCCCCCAGTTCTGGTGCTGCTGTTCTCCAGGGTCCTTCCAGAGCTGGTGGCCCTGGGATCGCTCAGAAACCCAAACTGGGTACTTTGCTAGAAAAAAAGGGGTGGTAATGAGTGCCAGATACAAGGAGTGAGTTGTTCTGCCCTCTCCACACCTGGTGAAGAGACCCAGGCTTCAGAAGCTCCCTGGGGATGGTTCCCAGCTTGTCAGTGCCCAGCGTCACTGGGGTTACTGGGTGAAACTGGGTCCTGTCCCCACATCCTCCCACTGACCTGGATCATCATCACTCATGCTTTGGGTCCGTCAGAGTGCAGTCACTGGAGCAGCTTGGGTGCTTTTAGGAGGTAGGGTGTGTGTGTTGTTCACTCGGCTCCTTGAAGGACGAGAAGGAACAGGTTGCTCAGAGAGGCTGTAGCTGCCCCATCCCTGGAAACATTCAAGGTCAGGTTGGATGGGGCTCTGAGCAACCTGATCTAGTTGAAGATGTCCCTGCTCATTGCAGGGGGGTTGGACTAGATGATCTTTACAGGTCCCTTCCAGCCCAAACCATTCTATGGTTCCATGAGGCAACCCCCAGCCCAGCTAACCCAGAGGGGCAAGTGGGGTGCAGAGTATCCCCTCAGCCTTGGCACAGAGTGGCAGGAGCTGGGGGAGTGGAGGACAGAGGCTGACGCAGCACGTGGTGGCGTGAACGGCAAAGGGATGGTTGTGTGCATGGAAGGGAGGTCTGAGCATTCATGTCGCTCAATTACAAATTGCTCCCAAAATGGGTGGCTCATGGCCTTTTTAAAGGCTATCACTGATTAACACAGACCCAGCCTGTGCCTGCTCTTCGTTAGTGGGATGTTTTGGTCTCAAAGCCAGCTGCAGAGACAAAGCATGGGAGTTTTTTTGCATCTTGCCACAGGATGCGCCTTTCTGGGCACCGAAGGACATACCTGCATTGTTTGGGGACATAGCATAAATACTTACAGCAAATAATAAATACACATATTTGTCCTGTGTAACTATATACAAGGCTGTATAAGATAACTGCACTTGAAGAGATCAGCATCTTGTTACTCCTCCACTGCTTGTTGGTCAGGAAAACTGGTGAAGTCTTCATGTTGTTTGATGGTGTTTTAGCTCATGCCTGCATTGTCCCTGATACATACCAAGCTTCACATGTGGGTTTCACATAGGTAAGCACCTAGTCAGTAATGGCTTACCTTGGGTTTGCAGATGATATTTCTAGCTGGCTCCTCTGGTGCTGCGGGATCATACGGTAAGCCAGTCAGCTGAGAAATTGGATCACTTAGCCAAATTCAGTCCAGTCAGCTGAGAAATGGGATCACTTAGCCAAATTCAGTCCAGTTTTTGGATAACACACATAAATACAGCTAGTCACTAAAAATAAAAGCCCGTGGCCATGTTTGGTAGATCATGCCTTCGGCAGCCAAGCAGCGTTAGCGTGAAATGCAGGCATCCTTCTGCACTGCTGCATCCAAAACCATTTCAGGCTGCTGACAGCGTAGGATGTCACTGAATCCACTCACAACGGGTAACCCATCCAGCTGATGTGACTCTCTATTTCTCTCTCCCCTGGGTTGTTATTACGTAGGTTCAGTTCCCTAATCCAGTTCATGGTCTTGCATGGCAAACTGGCATGTGCTGGCATGGCTGAGAGGGAGGAACGAATGGAAACAATATCATGGGTTGGTCCCAGTGCCAAAAAGCTTGTGGGGGAGAGTCACAGGCGTAATCACATTGAAACCTTGGGAGTTGCAGCTGAACCGGGAACCTCCTCAGGCTTTCTGCCTCTCCACTCTGCCCCACTCCCTGGGGTGGTTTTGTTGATGATAATAAATGGGAAAGTCTCCGCACCCAAGTACCTGCACACGCAGTTTATTCCTTTGCACCCTTGCTTTTAGAGTTAGCAGCACAAAGTGGTGGAGGTTGGGAGAGTTTTCGATACTACTTTTCACAGCCTCATCTGTTTCCATATTTGCATCCCATCTTGATACTCTCTGTCAGCATTGGTCCAGAGCAAGACCACCCCTGGTTGGTGTGAGGTTGGGAGGAGCTGCGCCAAGTGTGAGGTTTGAGGCTGGATGCTCACACTGGCCTTTTTTGTCCATCTTGCCCCGGATTAACCAAGATTCCCCTCCCACCAGCCATGTTTCTGTACGGCTTGTGTGGAGCTGGGTTTTGAACCTTTTGCTGGGCTGTTTTCTCAGCAGTGGGTTGCTTGCCAGCATCCTCATTGCAGAACGGAGATGGAGTCATTGATGTCCCTGCTCGTTGCAGGGGATTTGGACTAGATGACATTTGAAGGTCCCTTCCAACCCAACCCATTCTATGATTCTGTGGTCCAGCAGGTGATTATTTCTAACCAGCCCAAGGGAGCCCCTTTTGGAAAAGGGGAGAGGGGATACATCCTTCCCCTCCACAGCTTTCTTCCAGTGAGTGGTATTTATGAGATGCACCATTTCCCTCAGCGCAGAGTGCAGTAACACCAAACCTCTTTTCTTTGATCCAGGACTTTTAACAGAGCAGCATGACGCTCCTGTGCTAGCCAAACAGCTTTGATTCTGCCATGCAATGTGGTGTGCATGTGTCCAGGTTGACAGGGGTTATAAACACCCATTTCCTTGCAAAGTTTCCCTTGCAGAACTGGAGAGTAAATAAAACCAAAGCTCACTATTGCAGTTTGATTTTTTTTTTATTTTTTCCTAATGGCCCATGTATTTTTAGCACTTATTACTGGATGCAAGGGGATGCTGCATCAGTGTGTACCTGCTGTGTCCCTTGCTAGCTCACAGCTCTCATCCCACATGCAAGAGAGGATGCTAACAACAGCTAGGTTGCAAAAAGGTGTTTTCCTGTAAATCCTGGAGACAAATTGCTCTAATGGGAGGTGACCCGCTGCAAACTTGTGGCCAGAAGAAGACGGATGGTTTTGAGCAGGGGTGTTGTGACCCGAAACTTAAGCCTGTGGCTGGGTCACTGCCCTTCTTTCAAGTTGTTTTCACTGGGCTGAAAGCTTTCTTGTTACGCAAGGAGTTGCATCCAGGGAGCATCTGAAAGGTCTCTTAACCCTTTGCTGTGCAGTGAAAGCAGAAAGGAATGATAATACAGTAAATCCAGAGCAACCCAAAAAAGACCCTGAAAGGCTGAAAAAACCCACAAAGGAGGATGCTGGGTTTGTATTGCCTGTTCAGCAAACAGCCCGCATCTGGCTTAGCATTGCACCAAAGGTTTATACAGTAATTCAATGCCATTTGGGATGTAACACAGGTAACAGCGCTTTTTTCGTCTCTTCTCCCTTCATCTTTGTTCTAATGCATTTGACCAAATTACAGTGCAAATCTGTGGCTATATAAATACCAAGCAGGGGGAAAAAAAAAAAACAGCAGAAACCACAGGCATTGTTTAGGTGGTTCTTTGATGTAGTTCACCCATGAATATAAACTCTGTGAGACTTGTGGGATGGTTTTGTGCTAAAAGGGGCTTGAGACTGGTTTGTTGGGTGCCTTATAAAAACACTTCACAGACGTTTCCCATCCCATCCTTTCTCTCTTAATGCGTGTGCCTTTCAGAAAAGGTGCTTGTACTCTCAGCTCCCACGATTAATCCCGTTTTACTTCATGAATATTGCTTGGGATCTGCAATTTCTACATACATTGAACACTTTGAAGGATGTAAGGCCAGGTTCAGGCACTGCTGGACCCATCTTCTACATTAGCATCTTGGCTTTCACTGGACTCGTAGGGAATGACGTGTTGCTTGGGGCATATTATGCAGCCAGTGTTGGAGTCAGGAGTGGGACCACTCTGACAGCACAGGGTCTGCAGCAAGGAAGGAAAGGACAAGGCCATTTGGCAGCTGGGATGTTTATTTGTTTGGGAGTGCGTGGGGGGAACTAGTTTGTGATGCTTGGGAATAAATTTGGCCTGATACTTAAGTATCAGCTCCCAGGAAATTGCCATCAGAGTAATTAGCGTGCACTGACTTATTTGTACAGTGATAACAGCAGGAAAGTATTGAAGCAGGAAAAACAAACACATTATTCATCTAAACCTTCAATCCACAGCCTTTACCTGACAGTTCACAATTTGTGATACGCAGGTCTATTTTTAGGCTTCCAAGTCAGGCGGGCTCTTTTTTCTTTGTTTGTTTTGCGTTTTGTTTTTTATTTTGCTGACATAAATTGGAAATGAATCTGTGCTTAGAGATAAACAAATGCATTTTTAAAATAAACCTTTTGAATACCAAAGAGTGTTTTCAGTGGAACTGCTGAAGCATTGGTACAAGGCTCTTGAAAGTTGTGCCCTTGCAAGTGGGATGAAGATGGCAGCCAGGCTTGGCAGAAGGAGCTTGCTGTGTGGGTGCAGCTGTGGATACTGGAATGAGATCCCTGTTTCTATCAAAAGCATTTGGTGTGACCATGAGCATCTTCTTTAGTCCACGTTTCCCTGCTCGGTGGCAAGCGCTGCTTAGCCAGCCAGGTTAGAATTGCCCTTCGAGATGTGAGCACCGAGGAGAAGGTTTAGTAACTTGGTAATAATTACTATTAATGAGAGGCTGTGGGAGAATGGCACGGGGTCACAGGAGTTTGTGGTCATGAAGAGGATGTTGGGGAAGGGCATCCTTGTATGTGTGAGTATATGGAAGAGTTGGTAGACAGCAGGAGATGTTTGGAAACTGGAGAAAAAAGTGGGTGTGGAGAAACACGTGGATTCACCTTGGAGTGGAAACAGTGGGGGTGAAAGTGTTTGCTCTGCCCTTCCTTTCCTCTCCTCTCCCTCTTTACAGAGGCGTCACCCTCAGACACCTGCAGCAGCGATTCCCTGACAGGCACTTGTGCTAAATCCTTTGAAAGCTGCTCTTCTCCTTTGGCTATCAGAAATAAATAAAAAGGGTGGGGGCAGAAGACAGGCTGTCTGCAGGGGAAAAGAGATGAAGGGCCCAGGGGTTTCTCCTGGAGATGGGTTTTGTGAACAGCTGAGGAAATCACCAGGCAAAGCACCTCCCACAGCCAGAAGCTATATCAGGGGCACCCCTAGCTGCAAATGCAGTGCAGATAAATCAGAGTTAAAGTGCCTTTTTTAAATACCAAAGGCTTTTAAGTATTTGAGCCAGCCATCAAAAAGGTGAGTTACAATCTACATATCTTGAGATCTTTGCATGGAGCCTGCATGCCTCCGTGGAAGGTGGGGCTTAGGCAAACACCAGCAATACAGCTCAAATCAAAGGTAAATGAGTGAAACTTGTGACCTCCCTTACGCAAGATTCAGCCTGGCTGACACAATGGTCCTTAAAGGCTTAGGAAGTGATTTCCATGCTTTGCAGCCCCAAAAGTTCATCCCCATCCCTAACTCCCCCGTATTTGCCAGCCACCACATGCAGGTTTGGGTCTGGCAGAGGCTGGATTTTGACTGCAGCTTCCAGGTTTCTTAGGGAGCGATAGCAGCTCCTTGATTTTTGTGCCACAGGTTAGTTCACTCTCTTAATCCTATCGCTGTCACAGCGGGACTGCACATTTTAAGCTCTGTAGGGAGAAGAGACAGAGGTGAGGGAAGGTATTGCAAATGTACAACCATGAACCAACACCATGATGATGAAGACTTCATACAAACCAGCCAGGAGCTGGGATTTGCTTTCTGTTTGCAGGAAGGGCTGGACCAGGGCATTTACATCCTTTGGGTTTTTCAGGTCTTTAAGAGATGATGCAGTGAGGCACGACTTTTGAGGCTTAGAGGAACCTGGCAGATGTGAAAATTGTGGAGTTGAGAAGCACAAAGGGAACCTGGAAGCCTAAATATGATTAACATCAATGGGTGTTTCAGAGCATCAGAGTTGGGAGTTTCATTCCTTTAGCTCAAGTGCCTTTAGTCCGTGGGCATGGACCTCCTTATGCTCATTCAGCCTGTGTGAACAGAGAAATTAAGGTGTGACAATAATAGAAGCAAAGCAAAGTCATCAGCAAGGTATAAAAATATAACATGCATGTGTACATAAAGCTAGATATTTAAGACTACTTTTCCATATCTGTGACTTTCAAATATTTTTTGTGATTTATAAACACTTCCCAATCTATAAAATGTAGATGGTCCCTCCCCTGTTTAGAAAGGAAGGCAAAATTTTTATGTTTATATTTTCACATGTCTCCAGAAGCTACAGCTTTTGAGAAGTGCACCAAATCTTGAGAGACTGTGTCCTGAGAGACAGTGTGGGTCTGGATGAAGTTGCATGGTGTTATTTGGTGAGGTTCATGTTGAAAGAACGAAAGAAACCCAAGACAATGCAGCCCTCTCCACCAGCAGAGCTGCTGAAGCTATATGTACTATGTATCATGCTAACAACTTTTGAAGTAGAGCTATGTCCTTTCTTTGGGAGAGAGTAGCTTCTTCTCACCCTCCAAAATAGTTATGGGGGTATCAGGTTAATGTGATCATCTGCAACATTCAGATGCCAAACTGGCCTCCCACCAGCCTTATCCTAACATTGATCGGGATTGTGGTGGTTTGCCTTTTGATGATGATGATGATGATGATGATGTGTCATTATTGCTGCTGCTGGAGACAATTTTGGCAGGCCTCCATTCCCAGTATAATTAGCCCTCCTATTTCCACCTTTTTTTCCCCACCCTCTTCCTAAGCCATTAAGACGAAGTGTGGTCAAAAGTAAATCTCCTTATTAAAATATTTAGAGCCTTTTTAATGCCAGATGCTGGAGAAACACTTCTGTAATCCTGTGGGCTTCACAGCATTTCAGATGAGTGACTTCAAAACACCTGTATTAAAGTAATGTAAAACTAGTTTGGAGGAACATGGATCAGCAGAAATTAATGGGTTTTCTTTAACAGCTGCTTTTACAAATGCACCCAGCTCTGATTCATATCTCAGTCATCGCTGGCACTGGTCCTCTGACTAGCTCTGCTGGCCCCTGATTTAGGGGCATCAGAGATGACAATTTGGGATCCCCAAACTATCCCTTTGCCATCTCTGGGTTTTTGGGAGTCACAGATTTGCTGAGAAGATGTGGTTCTGCTAACCAGTTTTTGAGTGATGGGCAGTCTGCTGTGTTGCCTGTGCTCTTCTATATGATCCTCCTGAACATCGTCTCTAGCCCAGAGGCATGATTAGATATTTATCCTCATGTCCTCTGCATGAGAGAGCAAGCCATTAGCAGATGGGGCACTGAGGCACAGGCTAATTGAATTGCTACTGCCATAAGCTGTACCACAGGGAAGGAGAGAAAAAGGCTCCTGGTCCAGTATGCTGTTGTACATGAGGTTGCAGTGCCAGTCTGCGGGTGTTGCAGCTCCAGGCTAGGTCACAACTGTGTCTGGGAAAACACATTATCTACATCCAAAGCAGAGAAACCCAGCAGCCCTCAGGTAACTTGTCTGGAAAAACTACCAATAACCGGTGAAATCTCAAAAGCAGAAATTAAGGAACAGTGTCAGAACACAACTGGTTTCCACTGGTTTACTGCTGTTTTAACAAGCTCAGAAGGTCAGCCTGCTCTGATGAATGACCTTCCTCTTGCCCGCTGCGGTATGACACCTGCAGAGGTGTCCCTGGCTTGTTCCTGACACCCGGGATGGGAGGACCATGCTCATGACTGGGATTTCTGGCATAAGCATCTGGGGAAGGTGATTCCTTTCTCGATTTTATTTCCATTTCCGCATCCACTGCTAAATCTGGCTGCCAAATGCCTGTGGTCAGCTCTGCCAGAAAGCTAATTGAAGAGACATCCCTCCAAATGATGGCTGGTACCGGAGAGCCACGATTGTCCCATCTTCTCAGCTCCCAAGGAGGGGAAGGGAATATGTGTGCTGGGAAACCACTTGAGAAGAAATCTTTCTGGCTGTAAAAGACAATCTAATCCCCTTCTTTTGGAGTTAAAAAAAACGAACAGTGTGCTTTTTGTAGAGTCACAGACCAGCCCAGGTTGGAAGCGAGCTTGAAATATCATCTGGTCCAACCTTTTGTCGGAAAGGCAGCCTAGATGAGATTATTTAGCACCTTGTCCAGTTCCATCTTGAAAACCTTCAGTGATGGGGACTTTACCACGTCCTGGGGAGCTTGTTCCAATGAACAATTGTTCTCACTGTAAAAAACTTATTTCTTATGTTGTGCTTTGTTTCTGCCCCATTGGTGTAATTTTTTGATGTGTTTTTGTCTGGTTGTGATTTTTCACAGTTCCTTAGCTGGAAAACAAAACAAAACAAAACGGTGTGGATTTCTTGGTTTAACAGCTTCTCGTGGTGGGGATGTGGCGCTTTTGCTGCTCTTCGGCAAAATCCACATTTTGGCAGTGATGGGGTGCAGAGGACCTGTGGATGGGGCAGGGATTTCTGGGGCTGGAGGGGCCCAGCCACTGATAATTGGGCCTCTTGTTCTTAATACCTCATTGATTTCTAGGTTTTAAGGTCATGGTGCTTGTTTAGTCCAACCTGCTGTGTAACAGAGATTCCTTGAATTAGTTTCCACTCCAGGTTCAGCAGTTGTGGATGAACCCAGAAGTGCATTTTGGGGGGAACAAGAGAAGCAAGTGGAATCCCATCTTATTTTAAATATTGCCAGTGCTGCATCATTGGTCATGCCAGTTGGAGGACTTTTCGCTCTGTTAATTACCTGCCGTGTTGAAAAACGGTGTCTTTGTTTCTGGTTTGTTTTCTGTCGAGCTTCAACTTTCAACCTTTGGTCTTGTTATGCCTTTGTCTGGTAGACTGAAGAGCACTCTTCCTGACAGGTACTTACAGGCTGCAAGGTACCTTTTAACTTTCTCTTTGATTGACTTCCTTGAGCTCCTTGGTACAAGCCTGGTTTTGTTCTTGCGGCTGTCCTCTGAACTCTCTCCAGTTTTTCCAAAATTATTCTTGAAGTGTGGGTACAAG
This sequence comes from Strix aluco, assembly GCF_031877795.1. Classification (NCBI taxonomy): domain Eukaryota; kingdom Metazoa; phylum Chordata; class Aves; order Strigiformes; family Strigidae; genus Strix; species Strix aluco. Next base: position 10,971,837 of record NC_133931.1, on the reverse strand, counting down.
TATTAAACCTCACACTCCCATCAACTGTGCCAACGCAAGGCCCAAAGATAACAGGGCCTCTTTGCTGGTACGTGACATCCCTTATTTGTGCATCCAAGCATTGTGGACCTGCCTTGTGAGCTCACGTTGGGCTAATTATGCCTCTTACCTCAGCCAGTCCTGTAGGTCTCGTATGTTTGAAAAGTTTCCATGTAGCCATTTCTTTAATACATCAAGCATCTCATTAGTCTTTTTGATGTATTTTTTTCTTGGTTTGCATTCTGAAAGGAGTTTTAGTCCAACCTTTCTCACTGTACCAGCCACATGTCAAAAATCTTTATATAGCTGAGAGCTGCTACAAAAGTATTTTACAGAGCTGGGGGAATGAAAGTGATTCAGAAGAGGGGAGTAACACTGAGATGTATCTCCAATGCATGGTGGGACAGGACAGACTGCATGCCACTGGGCTCTAGAGTCCTGCAATTTCTTTTTAACTCTTTAGCTCTTGATAGATCACTTTCCTCTGTGGAGATTAACTATGGAGATGGTTAACCTGCAAGCCCTGTGCCAGCCAAACCTGTTGTTGCTGGTGATGGAGTATAGCACCAAGCTCCTTGCTAGGGAGTCGTGGGTTGGCTGCCCCCATTGAGGGTTTGGGTCAGTGCTAGCGTATTTCTAGACATTAGACACAGAGGGCTGACTGTATTTCCAGTTGGGATGCTATTAGTGTTATGTTGTTTCTTACATATAATGACTCAGAGGAAACAGAGGTGTTGATCTGATGGGGAACCTAGAAAGCCTTTTGGTAATAACATCCAGATGTTTTCTTAGCACACCTGCTTAAGCCACTGTTGAATTCTGTGCCTTCAGCAACCCTGCTGATGCATTTTACTGCCTGCTGCTATGTGTGATGCTAATTTATTAGTAATGCAGAAATGGAGGAGGGGGAAATTTAGACAGCAGCAGAGGCAGGGACAACCAGCTGCTGAGGAAGCGTGGGAGAGGAAGGCAATCCAGACCATAACCCAAATTATTCTTGCTTTTACCATTCAGGTGTAGGGTGTTTGGAGGTAGTTTGGCATGTAATTGTTGTAAGTACTGTGCCCCAGGTTTGCCTGGTTACAGGTCACTGTGTACCTGTGCTGTTGCAGCTCAGCCATCTGGGCAAGACATTTGTCTGTCTGAACAGTGACTTCAGCTGAACAGGGCAGGCTCCACTTGTGCAATGTGTGAAAAGATATTCCTGCCTGTCCCCTTATTTGTGGGAAGCTGTTTCGCTCCCTGGTTGTATCTGTGTTTAGCACTTCAACACTGCCGTGCTAATCCCCCTGCCAGGATTGTCAGCATGTGGTGTTCCTCCCAGGGAGGGTCAGCTTTGGGACAGCTCAGCTGCCTAGTGCCCAGGCTTTGGGTGGCCGGGATGCTACTGGAAGCTGTGCTTTTAATGTCACTGTGTCAGCGTCGTGCCCTGCCCAGGGGAATATCGCTGTCAGCCTGAGGATAATGCTCTGTAATTCCAGATGCCCTGAGCCATGCAGTCTCTTTCTAGGCTGCACAGTGCCAACCCTTAATTTACAGTTACAGCCCTTCCAATACATACCTGGCCCTAGTGTGTGCTGAAGCTTCTCACACCACAGTGCTCTTTCTTCCTCTTCCTCAATGACTTCTGCTGGTGACTAATTTTCAGCGTCACAGAGGGCATGTCTTCAGAGCAGACCAGTTTGTGGTGCTCACTGGAAAGCACTGACGTGGACACCTGGTCTTGAAAGGTGCTTGGCAGCCACAAGGTCTTTGAATAAAAAAAAAAATCTCATCTCCGAAAATTAGGGCTAGTGTGTCACCTCCTTCCAGGGGTGGTGAGGTGACGTTGGAGGTTGTGCAGGTTAAAATGGGGAAGAATGTGAAAGCATGTGGTTGGGGTGTGGCACTTCAGTGGGAAGGGGATGTGGATATGGTAGGTGTGTGTGTGATTGATGGCCCAAAGGCGTAGATCTCATCCTATTCGTGTTTCTTCCTCTCTAATGCCTGACACAGCGTCATGACCTGGCCAAGGATGGGCCATCAGGTGCATTTGGTTGCATGGCGAGCGGCAGGCCTGGCCCAGTGCTTCCTGGGGTGGAGATGGATGTGATGAATAGCATTGTACAACCCAAGAGGAGCCTGCGGCAGCTTGGTATGTGTGCGTGTGGGCCTTTAGAGAATCAGGCCCTCAGAACAGCGCAGCAGGTCTTGGAGCAGGAGAGACAGTGTGGCATGTAAATACTTGACACGTGAATACAGAAAGCAGCAAGAGAGGTCCATCTCTGGAGTTGTGGATGGCACTGTCGCCCTCATGGCTTGGGCACTGTTTCCAATTCCCGTCTTCCTAGCTGTGCTTCCCATGCTCCCAGGGAATGCCAGAGCCATTTGCTTCACCACACCAGTTATGATCTTGTTTCCTCTGGCAATGAGGTGATCCACTCCTCTCAGCTTCCCTAGTGAAAATGTGTTTGAGCTTTGTTGGCTTTGTACCTCCTGTGCCACGTTCTGCACCCAAGGGAGGGGTTTCTTCAGCAGTATAGACCAGGCCTCCTGCTTCTCCTGCCAGCCTGTCTCTGTATCTGAGAACATTAAATCTGGGTAAGACCAAATGTCCACTGATAAAAGATCTCTTCTTTTATGATGCTAAATTACAAGTTATTTCCAGCTACCTCTTAAACCTGAACTAGTTTTTGTGTCACCTACCCTGGCAAACCTCCTTACTGGGTTGGAGTTTGCAGATCGTTCCTAATGAGATAGGGCTGTCAGTTCCTTCTTCTGCATCTCTTGCCATCCAAAGAAGCCTTGTAGATATCTCCATCGTGTTGATTCTCCATCTCTTTGAAATGTCCCCTGAAAGCAGATGAAGGCTTGTTATTTCTTTCTCAGGACCATTATGTTGGACTGCTTTCATCTGACTAGTGTCCATGGGAGGAACTCCTGGACATTCTGAAAATCTTCAATTCCTGATAAAGTACCTAGATACTGTGCTTCTGTTTCTCTCTGTACACAAAAAAATGCGTTTTTTGACAAAACTTAGAATTTAATCTAGATCTGATTTTTTGAATTTTCCCTGACTCCTCATTGGACCAGTGTTTTTATACCCAGTGGAGCAATGTCTGCATTAGTATTAATCAACACGCAATGTGGTCATTTTGCTACTCTATGTGACTATGTAGGTGAGCACTTAAATTGTTTTAGGGTAGAATTTACATGTAAAACTAACTGTATTGCATTGTGCATTAAAATCCATTTAATTTTATTAAGGTACTTCAGTGTTTCCTTTGTCGGCATTTGAGCTGACTGGGAATTTTTCACTAATACGTCACTGTGTTGAAGTTGAATCCACCCTCAGGAGAGAGTCAACTTCAATAAGTCCTCCTTTTTGGGAAAAGTATAGTAAAATTCTGAAGAGGGTTGGCTACTGACAGTGCATCTAAACTTTCCAACTGTGTTTGTATTTTGATTTGTATTTGAAATTACTCTTTCTTTCTAATGCAAGTTGCAGTCAAAAGTATAGAAGCTTATGGCACCAAAGGGAAATTTTCCAATCATTGAAACAAAGTGCTTCATATCAAAATGAGTTTGAATGTAGCAACCTTCAGAATTTCAAGATTTTTATCTTTTGGTTTTTTTTCACTCATTTAAAATGGGAAAAAAAGTAATCGAGATCTTGAAACCCTGCAAGGATGATAGAATTGGGTGTTTTCAGCTTTGACATCCCTTGTTTATCTCTGTTTGAGTAGTACCTTCTGTTGGGTGAGTTTGCAGGCAAGAAAAAAGTGTTCTTCCATCAGTACTGCAAGATCAGGGTATCCCTTGAAGGGTGAACCAGACATTACTCTCTTTTAATACTAACAGAAATCATGTATAAAACCTGAAAGTCTGTCAATCTGTTCTGATCCAGATACTAAAATTGTTTTTTCTTTATAGGTGCATCCACTGTTTGGATGATGAAGTTTTACAAGCTATGATTTGTCTTGGATTACAATATTTCAGAAGACTTCCTGAACTCACCAGGCAACCCTCCCCCTACATTTTGGCAACTGGGGAGCTTAAGTTTCTATCTCCAATATCACACAAGAAGAAAGAATGGGGTTGGCTGTTTTGCAGTAGTGACTAAAATCAATGCTGTGTTGCTGCTGGGATTGCTCTAAAGGAGAAAAGCCTGGAGTATAGCTCTTGTGTTAGACATGGATTTTGCTTCGGAGGAGAGTGGACAAGGAAAAATACAGGAGGAAGGAGGAGTGGTGATACTACAAGCCAGCTTCCTGACCTCCAGAGTGGGACTGAAGCTTCATAACAAGGTAAAAAAAAAAAAAACACAAACCAGACAAACATTTTCTCTCCTTCCCACCTCACTCAAATATCCATCAGACAAGAAATGGGATGAGTCCAGGCACTGATTTTTGATTGAGTAGTTTCTCCTACTGCCCCCAACCTCCTTCCTGTTCCCTTGCCTGCTTCACGTGTCCTGTGTCACCCATGCCTGTCTCTGCAGACCTCATTGCAGAGGCCAACAGACACTTCAGCAGGCTTCATGTAAAAATGATCAGCAAATCTCTACAGTCTTACTTATCCACATATCTAAGACTTAATTTTTCAAGCATCTCTGCTCACACACACACACACACACTAAATATATCACTTCTGGAGGAAGCTTTGTGCCTTTATGCCAGAGGAACTTACTGCTTTATATTTGGAAGTGAGGATAACAAGTCCCTCACACTCATCTGCATTGTTTGCAGCTCCAGCTCCAGAGCATGGCAGTGATGTATTTTCCAAACTGATGAGATACAAAGAGAGCTGAAATAAATGGGCTTATCACATTGCCTCATCCAAAGCCACAAGAGGAGAAAGGCAGGAGCTGGAAAAAATAGAGCAAAATTACCTGGTTTCGATTTACCACCTTTGGAGAATTGAAAAATGTTGGTTGCAGAAAAGAAAGTTGAAGCTTGATTAATTTTTTAGCTTCTCTCCTAACGCAAACGTTTTTCTTTATAAACATGTGCGGCTCCTCGCTTGTTGTACCCTGGTCTCCAGAGAGCTGGAAGCATTCCTCAGAGGAGAAGGCTGGCCAGGGTGGCAAAGGGGTGTCTTCAGCTTGGTTTCTTTGAGTGACACAGCTCAACTGGCATGAGGGACATGTGGCTTTCCTCTGCAGCACTTTATGCAGTGTGGCTGGTTCATGTGAAGGCTGTGTGGTGATGAGGGTGGAAGGGTTCATCAGACTCTTCCTCTGAGGTTGCTATGTGTGATGTTGCCGTGAAGGCCATGCCAGCGTGTGCATGCAGACCTGTATCATCATGTTAACATTAGCTAATAAATTTGTTGATGAAAAATGCAGAATTGAAGTCCATTGAGATTAAAATGCCCTAGTTTTTTGCAGATCAAAGGTTTCCCTGCTCCCTCTCACCCCTGTGTCTCAGCACTGAGCTGGAAGGGCCATCTCTTAGTATTAGCGAGAAGTTTTTAATCTCTGTGACTCATTCAGTCGCTGGTTTAACTGCTGATATTTCCAGTGAGAATACCAATGACATGGGTAGATCTGGTGATGGGAAGATAACACAGGCCAGGAAGCAACACTGATTTCACATCAATGAAGAGGCTATCTGTGACCAAGTATGTAGCTACTACATTTCTATAGAGGGCTTGAATCAGAGAGAGGAAGGACACTTTCAAGGTCTGGGTCTGGAAGCACCAAATTGAAATATTTGCAGGTTAAGTGTGAGTTTCTGTTTCAGACTGAACATTCAGATGTTAATGTTCAGTCTGAGAGTGAAATTCTCCCATTTAAAGGTGATGGTGGGGAAGTGTGTGATACATGTTGAACAGCAGCCCTGCTGTTGAAGATGAGGGGGAATAGAAGTGGCTGTACAGAGTGAGACCATCTAGTTTGATATCTCCCTTGATGGTAACCAAGACAGTAAAGAGTATACGAAGGAGCTCTCTAGGGGTGAGCCTTGCCTAGCAGATCCTCCCAGGAACCAGTGTTTAAAAGTGTTAAGTGCTTCTTGGGAGTGTCTTTTAGTTGTTCCCATGAATCAGATGCTCCTGTTGCAGCTCAGGTTAGGGAGCTCATTAGGTTAGGGAACTCATTACTCTGAGCAACCCAAGCCATGCAATGTCTGGCCCAGTATCACGTTTATATGGAGGAATAGCCCAGGTCAACTAAATCAGAAGTGTTAAATTGGACTTGGCAGGGGAACGTCACAGCACTGAGTGGACCGATGGTCCTGCTCTAACAGCTAGGGCTTATCTCAGGAGAGTGGAGTTCAGCCCTCAGTCCTGTGTAATTCTGTCACTTAACCCCTCTGCTTCCTCCCCTGGAAGGAATCTACTGACACTTCATAGAGAGCACCGGTCATATCTGTGGGTGTAAGTTCCTGTGTAACAAGTAGGATTTAATGAGAGGAAGACACCTTCGAAAATCCTGCTCAGCCCTGTCTTCATTAGTCTGTTCATTAGTACTTCTTCATTAGTACTGTTGTCTCCTCAGTGGCTTGATGCTCAGAGGAGAGAGATACAACCCCTTGTATCTCGTAGGAGCCTCTTCCAGGTCTCCAAAGAAGAATGGAGTGTAATTTGGCACTTATTATTTCAGTGCATCAGCTTTTCTGAGTCTGGGAGTGCTCTTAGCACAAGCAAATAAATTATCCGTCTCATTTTGCTGCGTGCTCTGCAGCCAGCCATATGTTTGAGCCTGATAGAGATTCTTATCTCACAGGCTAAAATTACTCAATGGAGGATGACATTTCTTATCAAGGGCTTTGCTGAATCAGAGAGTGGCCCTGGCACCCAGCTCTGAGACACCGCTCCTCTTTGTCCAGCCTCCCAGCCCGGCGATAAATGGATTTGCGTTTGTGGGTCAGAGGCACTTACGTCAAGGTTTTGTTGCAGATTGAGGCTCTGAGGGTTGTCTGTATGCCCAGGAGAATGTGAAATTGAGGAGGGGAAGTGAGGGTGTTCATTTAACTAAAATGGAGGGGCCTACAGCTGTGCAAACACATCTTCACTTGGAAGGTCCTAGTATGCATGGCTGATAACTTCAGGCTTCACAGCCAGTAGGAGCCAGAGACCCTCTTCTCCCACTGCATGTGAAGGCTTTGCTTATAATTAGGTGGTGTGATAACCATCCCCTTCTACCAGCAGCCCTAGCTTTTCTCCAGACTTACAGCTTGCATAAAGCTTCATCTCTCCATCCTCCCACCTCTTTAATGGGTGGGTTATTTTCCTTCCTCTCTTTCCCTTTCTCTCTTGCATGCTTTGGAGTTTTATCTGGTAGCTGCTGATGATTCAAGGTGTTCTCTGGGTGTTAAGCAGGTAGAGAGAGCCAGGGAGAAACAACTGCTCTTTCTTCCAGCTTCTTCCTGCACAGCATCTTCCCTTTGTCTTCTCTTTGCCTCTTTGCAGAACCGACAGCATGGAGTGTTCAGCTTCTGCCGTACATCTGGGCAAAGCTCTTGATGGAGAGCGGAGGGACCTGTTAGTGGATTGTCCTTTCCTCTAGCTGAGCTCTGTCCACGAAGGCAGGTTTGTCCCTCGGAGCCCAGCTGGGCAGAAAGCAAGACCAGTCACCCACCCAGCCAGCCAGGCATGGTCAAACTCTCCATAAGAGGTTCCTGGAAAAGGCAGCTCTGAATTAGCATCTTTGTTTTCTCCTCACAGGATGGTGTCTTTGCCAGGTAAATACTCTCTTACAGTGTTGTACTAAGGACAAGGCAGGGTCATTGTCTCAGCTCAGAATAAATCTGGTTAAATACTGTCTTCCACATGTAGGGGTTGAAAGAGAGTGTCTGCATGTGCACCATGGGTTTATTCTGTTCAGTGGTCACAAATGAGTTTTTCAAATTTTCTGTGACCATAGCAAGTTACTTCATTCCCCCTTTAATTACAAATAACTTCAGGCTGGCCTGTGGCAGCCACTTAATGCACAGCAGGAGGTCAAGTCCCAGAAGTCCAGCCAAAGACGTACTTTAAGTCAGTATCAGGTTGATAACCATGCCAGGTATGGTGAGGACATTGTGGCTGAAGGTCCCACAATGAGCGCCGTCACCAGCTCAGCCCTGGTGTGCTCTCAGGAGCATGGGGCAGGTCTTGTAATGATACTGCCTAGCACAGGCTTCATTTTGAAGAGCCAAATCACCAGCACAGCTTTGTGCAGTGACTTGTGAGAAAGGAAATAACAGCTCTCCGTGGTGTGGTGGCGGGCCAAGGCCACGCCATGGGTGACTCCTTCAGGAGGCTCTTCTGCCATTTGCATCAGCTGTCCTATTCATCACCCTGTGAGAAATGCTGAGCAGGGGCTGATGGATGCAGCATCCTCAGGGAGCCCAATCCCTGGGGCAAGGCAGTGGTGGTCAGAGAGCAGGACAGTGCTGCTCTCCTTGCAGGTGTCACCATCCCCAGGGATGTGCAGCCTTGCTCCTTCTGCATCCACAGCCTGATTTTGAGGTTTATCCATGTTCTTCTTCCTCCTTTCTGTAGCACAGCCCAGCACCCATCAAAGCTCATAGCACAGGGGTCGCAGGCACCTCTGGGTGCCGTCACATGTGAGCTGGGTCCCTCCTCTTTCAGACTTTCTTTCTGCACCATTTCCCTCCCCAAATCATGCTGAGTCACCTGGCCTTTGCCGCAGCGACCTCGGGCTGGCCCGTCAGCCCCTGGCCCTGCGCCACCACTGCTGCCCAAACACCGGTGCCCTGAGGTCATGCTGGGATGACGGTCTCCAGGGTGGTGGATGACCAGTTGGCCCGTGCTTCACTCCCTGGCGGGGTCCGTACGACATCGCACCACAGTCAGGTTTTTCCCGTTACCCCTAGCTCCTGCTCAGGTATCTGTTAATCGCCAGTTTGCCTTTGGGTGTAGCACTGTCCCATCCTGGTGAAATGGGTGGTTGCCTCAGGGTGGGGATTGGGGACAGTCGCAGGGAAGCACCGTGCTTGGGGCTGGTGGCAGATGGGATGACCAGCCGGCATAGCCAGGTCACTCCCAGCTGAGTCAGCCTGGCTTGTCGTGCCAGGTGCCTGATGTTTATCCTAGTGCAGGATCATGTTGGATTTTAATGGCTTTAAACTCCCAACAGGGGAGGTTTAGACTGGACATTAGGAAAAAATTTTTCACAGAAAGAGTGGTCAGACAGTGGAATAGGCTGCCCAGGGAGGTGGTGGAGTCACCATCCCTGGATGTGTTTAAGGGTCGTTTAGATGAGATCTTGGGGAATATGGTGTAGGGGAGAACTTTGTAGAGTAGGGCTGATGGTTGGACTCGATGATCCCAAGGGTCTTTTCCAACCTGAATGATTCTGTGGTTCTGTAATTTGTTAAAAGAAAGAGGAGAGGGGTTTCCCTCTAACTGCTGACTGTGTGCTTTGTCTGTCCATCATCTCGGGCATCGAGTCTCACTGTGGCTTCTGAACTGCTGCAGATAACCTTGGCTGAGTTGGACTCAGGCAGCATACCCACAGTGTGCATCCCACTTTTGCACGGTGTGCACCTTATATACTCACAGCGTGCTCCCTGCATACCCATAGCAAGCATCCAGCATACCCACAGCATGCACCCCATATACCCATGACATGGAACCCACACACCCATGGCATCATGACATGTACCCCACATACCCACAGCATGCACCTGGTATACCCATAGCATGTGCATTTCAAGCATGTCAAGATTACGTGCCAGGTAGCAGAACTTGAGGTGATAAGGAGAGTTCACGTCTTTGCTTTCAGTTCTCAGACTGAGTTTGCAGTTGGAAAAAAAAACCCCGAACCTGTCATTTTATTTGTCAGCTCAGGTAATTTTTCTCTAGAAGCCACCAGGGCACAGTCAGCCTGTAACCCATGATACTCTTGCTACAAACCATTTTCTAGGTTAAGCTTGCATGCTCACAGGAGGAAGGTTGAAGTGATTCTAGTGTGTGGCCGGGATGTTGTCAGTGCCCAGTTTTGGTCCTGCTCTGGCACAGCCTTGGGTGATGTTGCAGCAGAGACCTACCTGTGGAGCAACCTGTTGGGGTGGTTGACTGTGACTGGTAGCTGTCCCCTGTGTATCTCTGGGAGGGAGGGAATGCGGACTGGAAGGGCTGAACTACCAAATATTCCCAAATACTTGAATCCCCGGATCTGTTCAGCAGAGCCAGGTAGGAGTCACTGAGTCTAGAAGAGCCTCCAAAACATCTGCTCCGTGCTCAGGGCTTCCAGTATCAGCATAGGCTCAGGCACGTGAAGCAGGACAAGCCAGCAGAAATGCATTACACCATGGAGAAGAAGGGGATGAGCTCGGTCCTTCTCATTTTGAGCAGGTCAGAAAACATCTGTCAGAAGGTGAATCTTCAGTAAAATTTACTTGGGAACCTCTTCTCTATAGCTTTGGTGTCTTGAAAACACAGATCTTGTTTTCAGAGTTGCTGTGGACAAATGCTGTGTCCTGCACCCTGTGCTTCCTTGGCCAAACTCTCAGTGCCGGCTTTTCCCCTTGCAGTTTCTGTCCTCATGTTCAAACTGTGCTTGATCATCTTCCCACCTGCTTTGTTATAGTGACAAACAGCTCATTTAGGTAATTGCCATCTAGCTTTAATTAATTCTTGATGCCTTTTTATCCCAAAGAGAAAAAAAAAAACCAACGTTTAATCTTGATTGCTTCAGAGTATGGGAGTGTGCAACCGGGTGCCCTTGACTTCAGCAGTGATTTAAGCACACGCGTAAGTGCTTTCCTGATCTGAACCAAAATTACAGTAAATCTTGATGACTCGTGTTGGGAGTCTTTCATCTGCACGAAGCTCTGTGTAAGTGAAGGAAGCATTGACAACTCTAGGAGCCAACAGAAAGAATGTGCAAATCCTGGCAAAGAGGTGAATTACTGTGAAGTTCAAAGCATGACACTCCTTCATGTACTCTATCTCAGATGTCAGGAGGGAGGGAGCTCTTAAAATGTGATGCGAGGGATGGGGATGCGGTTGTTTTGTTCTTTCTGAACATTGCCAAGAGTTCAAGAGGGTGGATGCTGCCCTGTCCAGCAGACTCCAGCTGGCTGAGCATCGTGGGATGCAGATTGAAGCTGCACTGGAATCACTCATTTCCTTTGGTGCTGCAGGAGTAACTTTACAAAGCAGTTGGTCTGTAGCTCAGGAAATATTTTTCTGCTGACTGAATCCCTAGCTAGTGATTGCCCTCCTCCTCTGGGAGGCAAAGGCAGGAAGAGCAAAGTTCTAGCTGAAGGTCCTTAGTTTTCAAAATTAGTCTGATTTTTTTTTTTTTTTTTTCCCAAATAGTAGATCTCTGGATTATTCTTTAAGGTATCTTTCACTAGGTTTTGCAGAATGATTCATTTATTAAGAAAATTTTAAAGAGGGAAGTGTCCCAGTGATGGTGTGCAATTCCAAAGGACTGCATGGGATGCAGGCAGGTGGTAGTGCCAGGAAGAAGGGATTAGAGGTTAAAACAAATGCAATTTATGCAGAGATATCATGAAGAAGTTCGGCCTGGTGAGGGCATTGAGCAGCAAAACACCTTCACAAGGAGAGACAGAGCATCACTGCTTTGCTCATGTGACACAAGGAAGGATCCAGCTCTGTTCCCCAGGGGATGGAGAAGTGCATCTTTTCCATCTCCAATGTCTCTGCTTCCTCATATCTGATGTAAATAATTTATAAGAATCGAAACATGATCATGGGGCCATCTGTGCAAGAGGAAGTCTAAAGCCCAGGGCTGGGCAGCATGCAGGGGACCTGGTACCTAATGCAATGCCTGTTCTTCATGGGCAGTATGCCAGGTGAACAAGTGCTGGATTGGTGCCTGAGTCTTACTAAAGTCACTCCACCTGATCGTTTTGTTCTTTCCATCCTTTTCTCCATGTCTCCTTTTCCTCCCCCTTATTTTCTTTCTTCTCCTTTTTTTTCATTCATCCTTTTTTTTCCATTTTGTTTTTCCCTTTTCTCCACTGTTTGCCACTATGTTCTTCTACATGTGAAAAATCGGCAGGACAAGGAGCAGCAGTTTTAAACTGAAAGGGGTTAGGTCTACATTTGACATAAGGAAGAAACTTTTTACAATGAGGGTGGTGAAACACTGAACCAGGTTGCCCAGAGAAGGGTATGCCCCAACATCGGAAGTGTTCAAGGTCAGGTTGGATGAGGCTTTGGGCAACCTGTTCCAGTGGAAGGTGTCCCTGCCTATGGCAGGGAGGTTGGGCTGGATGATCTTTGAAGGTCCCTTCTGACCGAAACCATTCTGTGACTCTGTGATTCTTCAGATACCGCAAGTTGTGATCCTTCCTCTCTTGCAGTTGATCCCTTTGCATTAACTGAGAGGGAAGAAACATGGCAGTTTCAGTCCATTCAGCAGAAGTGTGCTTACACCAAGAAACTGCCAGCAGCTGCTGTGACTCAGGGGTGGCAGGTTCAGCAGAAAGATGGAGGAGTAGATGAGCCCAGAGCCTGAGCATCCCTTCACCTGCACAGGTGAGATGCGTCAAAGCACTGTAAAAGACCATGAACAAGTGTCTGTGAACCTGCAGAAATATTCTCTTGGAATATCGCTTCTCTCCAGGTCTCCAGGAAAACAGGTCAGCCCACCAAATGGGACTGTAGTGCAGCATAATTACATTGAAGAGTGGCATTGAGAATGGTCAGTGTTAGGTTAATGGTTGGACTAGGTGATCTTCAAGGTCTTTTCCAACCTAGGTGATTCTGTGATTTGCTGGCTTACCTCTCCATGGGTTTTCTCTCGGCATCTCTTGCTCTGGTTGTTGAGAGCTTATTTAAATGGGCAACTGCTCATCCCTGTGCCCCGGTGGCTGGTCTTGTCAGTCTTCCCGTTGTCACTCATGGAAATAAATTGTAAATATATCTTTAAACTCAGGGCTTACATTACATCAGACATGGCAGCACAGTCTCCTTTTTATGCCATCTCAAATTTATCCTTCAAACAACACATGTAATCTTTCAGCACCATTTCAAAATATTGCAGTTACATTATTGGATATTTATACGAGCAGGATGCTCATGGTTTCCTAGGACTCTACGGTGGTTTTGTTCTTTTATCTTCTCTTTGAGACTTGTGTAAACCACTCTTTATTTTTAGCAAAGCATCTGTTTTAGCATCATTACTTTGTCTTTTAGACTGAAAGGGGCCTCAGAGCATTTTAACCTCCTGCTTCCCCTGCCTTGTAATCTCCCCAGGGTTTGCCAGACTCCTTCCCGACATGAATGGGGGGCTCAAGGGGGAGGAGGGAAAGGGGGGGATTTGCTTCCGATGAAGTCAACCCAACTCTGTCCTGCAGCAGGCGAGTGGGGAAGGACCTGCCGCATCCACAGCTCATGATGCTGCCGGTGCTGGCTTAGACAGCGCAGCCCTGGGCTGGGAAGCTGGTGGTGACTGCGCTCCCCCACCAGTGACCTTCCCATGGGAAGCTGTTCCCATCAGGAAGATGCATGAAGTTGTTAAACACTTCCTAACATCTTGCTAAAGTGTCCCTTTTCATAATTTAATTTCACTTTGCTTATGAGTTAAGTGATTATTTAAAAAAAAAATCAGGTTTTTTGACTGTTTGTGTATTTTTTCACTTTGAAGCATTTTGTTCTACCTTTAAGTAGATAAAAATCCTTTGGTCCATCAGAGGTGCAGTGGATATTGGCTTTGGAGAGCACCTCTATCTAAACAAACTGCTTTATTTCAACATAAAGGGATATTTTAGAAAAATTTAGGTCATAGGTTTGAAAATGTTCCATCTGCTTGAAAAAGAAGCGTGTGCCAGGCGTGTCCTTTCTTTCTTCCCAGGGTCATAACTTGGTGCTGCTTTCTTTTTGTGTTCCCATTGGTGGTTTGCAGAGTACCTGAGTCCCCATCAACAGCAAAGACCCACTGTGCTGCGCAGTCCCCATGCATCTGCCAAGGTCTTGGGCTGCAGCAGTCCCACAGCTGAATTACCGTGATGGGCAAAGTACAGAAGAGAGGGGTCATCCCGCTTTCTGCTGCAGAGTCCTACAGGAGATCAAACATCTCTCCCAAACTCAAGGGGGATTACTGCATGGTGAAGTTGGGGCTTGAAGCGTTGTTGACTGAGGATGTCCCAGCACCTCAACCTTGAGGAGGGGTTGTCTTCTGGGACTGCTGGAGCTCAGTGAGGAACTTGGGCTGCCTTGGGCCATCCATGGCTCTTGAAGCAACTTTGGGTTTCTCTGAGCGCCTGCTCCTGAGGGTGGTAAAGGACTTGATGTCCACTAGAAAATACGGTGAGTGGCAGAAGCCTTGAGTAATTTGGTACCATGAGAGCAGGGAGAAAGGGAAACATGGAGGAGGGAGGAGACTGCTCCTTTCCATGCCACTTCCTTTCACACTCCGTCCCTCCATCCTTCTTCTTCCTGCTTAGCATGCTGCCTCCGGGACTTGGCCTCCTCTTTGGGGGGTTCCCACCACCCCTTCTGGTTAGGAAGACAGTTGTGCAGCCGATGGATGTTGACTTTTTGAAGCCCTGCTAGGTGTTTTTGTGTGCTTGTCTTAGAGATTAAGCATGGGAACAGTTGCAGCCTGAGATGATGGTAGCTGACAGTTACATCTAAGATATATTTCAATTTTTGTTATCTTCCTGCAGCTATTTTCACAATACTCATATGAAAGATCTGCTTATCTCACTCCTGCCATGATAGAAAATGCTAAAGAAAACATCCCTGTTTGTTTGTACTGAAACTGGTATGGTTTGTGGCTTTTATGGCTTTCATGTTTTTTATTTTTTTTTATCATCTTGAACTCTTGAGCAGAAGGTAACAAAACACTCAAGGTCAGAGTCCTACCTCTTATACATCAGTGCAAAGGTAGGATAGCTGCTGCCATTTACTGTGGCATTGCATCGTCTCATTTTCAGACTCAGGCTCTCTCTTTTTTAATTAAATAGATGAAGCCCTCTGCAAATACTGGAGTACATTCATTTTCCACTTCCTTTTCTCACTCGTTAAGGTATGTTGCATTATAGTTATTAAGAGGCAGGTCTCCTATAGCACAGCAGTTACATCGTCATTAAAGACAATTTTTAAAATTCTTCTGTGCAGACAGCTGCATTAGAGGAATAGATGTAGAGGAGTTATTCGGCATCCTGGGGCAATTCCAGGATTGTATCCATGCAACTGCAGCTTGCACGGGTGGACCAGAGCTTGCACACATCTGGCTACCCTGCACGTAGCCATCAGTGCTGTGCAATTTCAAAACTAGCCTGGGAGCCAGGGAGATGGCAGCCTGAGCGGTGCAAGGGTGCCTTGGTACCAGTGCAGGGCTGGTCAGAGGTTGAGCACTGGAGCTTCTCAGTGACATCAGGGATTTGGGAGAGGAGCTGTGGGTCCTTATGTCCTTTTCTTCTTCTGGTGGCTGGTGTGGTCTCCTGCTGCCCAGCCAGTGTTCAGGAGATGTCCTCCAGCACACTGGCTGTGTGTGGCATTTATTAGTTTGAGAGGTTGCAGACTGGGGAAAGGGCAGGCTTGATTTCTAATGTCTGTTGTCAGGCGCTGGGCTGAGACTGTGGTTGTCTAGTGAGGAGAGAGGGTTCTATGTCTTTACAAGTCTTAGTGTCTCTCGTCATTAGCTAGATGCAAATCGTAAGATTTTTTAATTGACTAAAGTTTGCATGGAGTAAATGAGTCAGATGTTTCCCCCTTCACCATGGTCTTCCTGCCCGCAGATCAGTACTGGGCATGAGCCAGTGCACTGAGGGCTTTGCTTGCTGCTCTGCTCCAGCAGCTCCAGGTCAACTGGAAACCATTTCCAAAGCCTGCATTCCTTTGATCACTGATTAGTGAACTCAGCTATGTAAGGTAAATGTTACAGCTTTCTGGGAACTGTCACCTGAGTTGCTACGTAAATGGCATAAAATTGTTGTCAGAGAGCCAGTCTGACTGAGATGGGAATGTTTTCCACTCCTGTGGAAATACAGGAGAGGACCTCTTGGTGCTCCTGGATGTTGAGGAATTCAGCCTCGCAGCCTTTCTGAGAAGCAATTTTTCTGCCTGCCTTGTAAACTGTGAAAACAAAACAAGCAGATGAATAGATGTACCCGAGATCATGTAGGATGTTGCCACGCTCAAGATCACAATCTTCATCTTCAGTGTCCCAGTTTTGCACTCCATCTATTAATACACCGACACTATTTTTAGCCCTCTTAAGTAGCCACGTTGTTTGTAATTAGCTTCACTAATAACCGCTCTTCCATAGGCTGCAGGTCCCACCAGCAGAGCAGCATGCTCTTCTGAGCAAAGCTAAATACAAGGGCGGCTAATAAAAAGCATCTGTATTTTGAGTTGGTTATTGTTGAGCAGACACGTGTCCTTGTACCTCTTGTGATCAGGCAGCTGGCTGCCTAAATACAGCTTCTGTACCTTGGTTAAGGATGAGGTGTTACTACTCAGGGTTTCCGGGGCGTTACCTTGCTGACCTTTGAAGAAAGTGAAGAAGCACGGTCTCTCTCTCCACTGTATGCTGAGTCAAGGTTGCTGCTTTCGAAGAGAGATAGCATCTCTCATTACCTAGAGCCGGAAATTTAATTAATGGCTGCAGACGTCTTAGATGACATCTATATTTACACCCTGGTGTATAACGAGAATTAGTAGTTACTGTAGGTATTGGGAGGTGCATTTGGAGCAGCTGGACGAAGCTGAGTTACCAAACCAGATGGAAATCCAGAAGGAGATTGGCTGTAGAGAAGGTGATGCTGAGCTGCAGTTCTCTTACATGCCACCGGTGGCAGCAGTTTTGCTCCGTAAAAAACACAAATGCGTCACCAATTCTAGGGTAAATGTGCTATTTAAGCAAACAGACAAATCAGTGGTTAAGAGGAACAGACTATTTTCACACATTTTTCTTAAGCCTCCAAACTTCCAAGCCTAAAATAAGGGACCCAAAAATGTTCTCCAGCTTGTAGAAAACGAGGAGCTGGATAACCACAGTGCTGTGTCACCTCATTGCATGCTTGCTATGTGACTTTTGCACCAACAGTGTGTAGAGCAGAAATTGTAGGGGCAGCCAAATGAGCTCACCTTTCAGAAAATGCCCACGTCAGAGGGGTTATCAACTCCAGAGCTGTGACCTCTTGGGAGAGCACCTCTCAGTTGCCTCCAGATCTGCATGATCTGTGCAAATGTCACAATGTTTTGCATGCAAGATTTTTTTTCTGTCCCTCTTTGATAAAAATATATCAGGATAGTTATCTTTAACTGTGCACACATGCATGCAAGCCAAGCTGGTTCACTGAACATGGGCACAAGCCATGTATGCTTGAACCAGCGGTCTTTATTCAGGCAAAGCCCTTGTTGATTTTTCCTTGCTTCTGTAAATTCCAGAGCCTCGGTCTGAAGCTGGCGGTATGCATTTGTTTGCCTTTGTATCATAATACAGATGGGCAGTCCTTGTAATATGACTACATTTATTTACGGATAGAAATGTGTAGAGCTGTGATAGGTTGCTACATAGATAATAGTTGATTTCTTTTTTTTTTTTCCCCCCTGCAAAACTGTCTAGGCTAAATGCTCTGTTAGACCAAGTTCTCAGTTGATTTGGGTCTGAAGACCTCTCTTCTTTTTTTTTCATCAAAAATTATTTATAGTCGGGAAAATGGTCTTTTCTTTTGCAGGAATCTCCTAATCTGTGTCTGATTTTGTATCACACATGCTGTAAAAGCACTGCTAGGGCTAGATTACATCTGTGGCTGGTTCAGTTCCTACCCAGTGCTTTATTTGCATCTTGCCAGCAAGATGTGGCATTTTTTCCCCTCTTCCCCTGTGTACTGATTTCCTATAAAATGTATATTTAGAGATTTAAAAGTCATATGCAATTTTGATTGTACCACTCAAAAAAGGAAAAAAAACTAAACAACCAGAGTGAAAGACTCTACTAGAAAGGTCTCAGAGCAGCAGATGTGCACCTAGAAAAACAAGGGAGGTTTCCTAGAGGACAGGTCACTCTTCCAAGACAGGCTATTGCCTGGGTCCAGTTCTTGTGTCCTCCAGATAAATTCAAACAGGAAGAAGTGGATGGGAAGGGCTGGGAGGGGAGAGCCTGGAGCATCATGGCTTGCTCAGCCCAGTCCAGGTGTATTAGAGAGGTGATGACCTGTTGAAGCTGAAGGACACTGTTGGTTCAGGAGCAAATGGATCTCACCTGGCATGACTGTGCTTAGGCTGGAAATGAGATGTTTATAATCATGTCAGAAGAGAGGTTTTGGAGAAGTTTCTTAATAGGAGTCATGGGAGTGAGGTGTTTGGTTGGTTTCTGGGCAGGATTATATGTTTGCCTGAGGTAGATGCAGATGGAGTTTGTGCTCCAGGGAGGCCGTTCTCAATCCTATGTAAAAAAAAAAAAAAAAAAAAAAAAAGGGAAGAAAATATATATAATGAAAATGAGTTTGAGGATTCAGGAGAGAATAAGTTGGCCTGTTTTTTTTTCTAAATGGCTGTCCCCATACAGAGCCTGTGCTCAAATGAAGGAATCGGTTTTATTCCGAGGTTGATGGTTAGTGCCGAGAGCGACTGTCAAAGGCCGTGGTTATGTGGCCCTTTTCATCTGGTGTGAGTGTGCCGATGCCAGAGGGGCTGGTCCCACTGTCTTTTCTTTCCCAAGTTGGTTTCCAGCCCATCCCTGGTGTTGGTTCACATGACCCTGCAGTGACCTAAGTTGAAACACTGACTTGAGCAAAATTTAA
This sequence comes from Strix aluco, assembly GCF_031877795.1. Classification (NCBI taxonomy): domain Eukaryota; kingdom Metazoa; phylum Chordata; class Aves; order Strigiformes; family Strigidae; genus Strix; species Strix aluco. The sequence goes on along the minus strand of NC_133931.1, from coordinate 10,953,157 downwards.
TCCAGAAGAAAAAACCCACAATCAAGCTTGTTCTTAATGGGGTCAATTCCTCCATTTGCCTTACAAGAGCCTCCATCCCTGGGGCGGGCAGGGAAAACAGAGGCAGCCCTGAGCAGTGTGAAACTGCCCCAGCAGTGGGGTCCCCAGTACAAGAAGGACATAGACCTGTTGTTATAGTGAGTCCAGAGGAGGGCCATGAAAATTATGAGAGGGCTGGAACACCTCTCCTATGAGGAAAGGCTGAGAGAGTTGGGGTTGTTCAGCCTAGAGAAGAGAAAGCTTCAGGGAGACATTATTGCGGCCTTTCAATATATAAAGGAAACTTACAAGAAAGATGGAGAGAGTCTTCTTACCAAGGCCTCTAGTGACAGGGCAAGGGACAATGCTTTCAAACTGCAAAATCATAGTTTTAGTTTGGACATAAGGAAGAAATTTTTTATGATGAGTTCAGACAGTGGAACAGGTTGCCCAGTGGAAGCTGTGGATGCCCCTTCACTGAAGTGTTCAAGGTCAGGTTGGATGGAACTCTGCACAACTTGATCTAGTGAAAGATGTCCCTGCCCATGTCAGTGGGTTTGGATGAGATGATCTTTGAAGGTCCCTTCTGACCCGACCATTCTGTGATTCTGTTAAATGCTGTCCTAGACCATGACAGAGCTTTTGTTTTCCAGTTCCTCACAGGTAGGAGGAGATGGAGGTAACCATCTTGGACTTCATGCTTGGGTGTGGAGGTCTCATGCTTTGATGGGTCTGGGTTGATCTCCATGGCTGTGCCCTTGCTCCTCCTGACTGCTTGCAGTCAAGCCTACAGAAGCATTGTGCCGGCCCTTGAAGCTTTTCCCCACAAAGCCTCCCAACTGGGCTGCAGGGGTTCTACTCTGTTGGTGGGAGCCTTCATAGCAGCCTGTGTGAAATGCTTTGGTGGCTCTGAGATGACGGGGCAGGGTGATTCATACCTGGGGTTTTCTCTTCCTTTCTACAGTGTGAAGCTGGGGAGGTGTTTGGAGTTTTCTCCCCTCTCCGCCTCCGCTCCCCAGCTACCCCTCTGAAATCTCCATGAGACACCCATGTGATGACTCAGCCCCCTTGGGAGACCCTTGGGGTATTTCCCCCGCCTCCCCAGCAGCGATTTCTCCGGTGAGAAAGTCCTCTAAGGCTTTGCCTCGGCTCTTGTGGCTCACCAGAGCCCACCGAGGTGCAGGCAGGCAGCAAAGGCAAAGGTCACATATGGCTAGGTGTGAAAGAGCAAGTGCAGTCATTCTGGTTTGCTTTGGTCAGATTTGAAACAAGGTAGCTTTGCCTTTTTCTTGCATTAATTGCACCATTAAATTATTTACAATTTCGTTGCTGAGATGTAGCAAAAACAGGCTTAGGTGAGGAAGCATCCCATGTTCAGGATTGTTTTGCACCGGTGCCTGGGTGGGTTGGGATTTCCCTGCTGTTCAGGATTTCATAGTTACTGACCCCAAATACCTCTTTCCCAGATGCTGGGTCCTTATTTGGACCCACACTCACTGCCAAGCACTGCTTGTGGCAAGGAAGTGATGAGTACAAACCCCCAGACTGCCATATCTTCTGTAAATTTGAGTCCTAATCCCAAAAGCAGTGTCATATACCACCTCTGCCATAGGTGTTTGCTGCAGCATCCGCCAGCAGGAGGGGTCACGTTATGATTGGTTTAATGGTACATCACTCATATTCCGTATGTCTTACTCCTCCTAGTGTGTGTGTTTTATCCGATGACTGCCAAGCCAACTTTCCCTCTGCCACTTTGGGTGCTCTCTTGCTGCCCGGGTACTGTCCCCTTCCTTCTACTTCTTTGATAACATGTTCTGATAGGGTTTTTTCCCCCTCTTGTTTTCTGTACAGATTTATCTGGAAAGTATGACCGGCAGGAGCAGCTTACTCACCATTAGATAAGTATTGCAGATGACTCATGCTAGAGTATTGATAGCTGTGCAGCTGAGATGAATATGTTGTTTTATAACAGCTGCAGCATGATGCCAAGAGCCAGGAACCTTAATTCCACCATCCCATGCTTTTCCACAAACGTGCTTTGGGTCTCTGTCACCTTTTTCCCCTTGGTTTGTCCATCTAAAGGGTTCACAGAAGGGGTTTTGCTTTCCTTGATGGGTATGGGGGACCTCATGTCATTTCAAGCCACACTTCAAGATGTCACCTTGAAATGAAAGCTGGTGTTGAAAGCCTGCAGCTTTGTAGCTCTTCTCCAGGACAACATGAAATTTTTGTCTTTTTAATGGATCCCATTAGTGGCTTTCCTCGATTCTTTGTGGTTTTTGTTTTTGTTTTCTTTCCAGAGCCATCACCCCCCTTCTCCAGCATGACAAACCAGAAGGTGGAGAAACAGGTAAGGCAACTGCTGTTGCAGCATGTTAATTTTGAGTCATTAAGAGCAAAATATTGGCTGCAGTAAAGTAAAAAAACCCACGTTGACTCAACACCAGTGAGAGTTGTACCCAATATGCTTGGCTCCATGAAACCACCTGAAAATACTACATTCAGGGACAAATTTGCCGGCTACTCAAGAGTGTGCACCCAGACCTCCCTCTGCTTCCAAAACTACTGGTGTTAAGGCTGTGCTAACAATAAATGATGAGATTTAAGAAGTGATGAGCAAGGGCGAGGAACCTGTTCTTGGGGGAGATGCAGAAGAAGCTGAGCTGTGAAGGTGGGAAGTGTCTACAGCACAGCAGGAGTTGCTGGGGTGGTGTTAACCCAAACGGGTTGGCAGGGGCTGAGATGGTTTTAGCTGGAGGTGGGTACATAGCTTGGAGGGGTGCAAAGGGCCATACAGGAGCGAGGGAAATTTGGAGTCAAAAGGAGACATTTTGAGAGGAAACACTGCAGCAAGGGATGTGCCAGTGATGGCAGTGATCATGGCTCTGCCCAGTGTTCCTGTATGCGGTGTCACCAGGGATGCTGATACCCCACCTGGACTACACGCTTGGGCATCATCTGTGGTTCGCACCAGGGCTTAAACTGCTGAAGACATTTGGTTTCCAGTAAGGTGCTGGACCATGACACTGAATTGCTGTGGCACAAGCAGCACGTCCCTTTCGACAGTGCCAGCCTGGGGCAGGAGCTTCCAGCGGGGCAGTGGAGGTGTGTTAGGTGGTGCACTCAATTTCTCAGCAAACATGAACCAGAGCCCCAGTGTGTTAATACAGAAGAGATGTCTGACTTGAGGATCTGTGCTTGTGTCGTGATCGTGTGATTTGGGTCTCTGCATTTACTGTGAGGGTGGTGAGACAGTGGAACAGGTTGCTCAGAGAAGTTGTGGATGCCACCCCATCATTGGAAGTGTTCAGGGTCAGGTTGGATGGGACTTTGAGCAACCAGATCTAGTGAAAGATACCCTTGCCAATGACAGGGAGGTTGGACTAGATGATCTTTGAAGGTCCCTTCCAACCCAAACCATTCTGTAGTTCTATGATTTTGATGCTTTGCTACGCTTATTTCAAAAACTGATGTGGGATCCACTTTGCAAGGTGTTTTGTGCTGAGGTCTGTATAGGAGCTTCTGTTCTTCAGGCTGTTGTGCCATTCTGGAGTGAAGAGCTGTATCCTGCTCATGATTACATTGCAGCTGGCTCCGGGAGCTGTTGTAGCCGAAGCCTCTGTGTGATGGCTTATAATGTAGGCTCAATTAGGTCCCTGCCTAGTAAAGTAGAAAGTGCCTTTAAGGCTTTCTCCCTTTAGGCTCTGTATCAGATACTTGCATGACATGAACTGATGTCAGGACTAAATTGTTGTCGGTAATAATCTGGCATTGCTCTAAGGGATGGGGGTTTGGCTCTTGGGGATCACATAGCATCGGTCAGTGAATGCAAGGGTAGGTGCATCAGGAATTTTACCGGCATGTTCTTCCACTATGGGCATGTCCTCATACGATAACAATCCTAAAAAACCCTCAAAACTCCAATGAATGCTCTTAACCGTTGCTTGGTGGAAATACTTTTGGAGTAGAGAAATGAAAACACCATCCCCTGTCCTGCTCACCTTGCATCTCTGGAGTAAGCATTGCAGCTCAGAGGCAGGATCTGGTGCTTCCCCATGGGTGGCCTCAGCCATACGTATTCAAATTGAGCACCCAGGCATGTCGCCTTGCTGCAGCGCGGGGCTGAGATGCTTGGGGGCTTTCCAGCCCCGCGGACCATTATTAGTAAGAGGGTTTGCGCATGGTGTGTCTTTTGGTTCAAGCTGTGAACTGCCAGCAGACTCTAAAAAGTGCTGCTGAGCCTTGTAAATAATACTGCGAAAAGTTTCTGAGAAGCCTAATAACTTCCCTAAATATATATTTTTACGTCTAAAGATGCTCATGTGTGCCTTTGTGCTGAAAGTTTGCTGAGCTCAGTAGGGGATGTGTACTCTTGCTGTCATTTGGGAAGTTCAAGCAGGTAGCAGATAAGGATAAGGGGGTGACTGCTGGGGTTTTGCTTCTCTCTGTTTGGGAAGCTAGATCTCAGGGCACGTTTGTGGCTTTGGTGGGTAGGTAGAACAGTTTAGAGCGACATGAGTGGCCTGCGTGGTAACTTCAGGATTGTGCCAGCTGAGCAACTAGATCAGGGATTACAGATCCCAGGGCGCATGAAGTCCAAATAGGTTTTTAAATCACACAGGTCATTTTAAAAGAGATAATTAAGTTCCTGAGTTTCTCAGCAATGCCTACAAATGTTCCTGCGAATGGCTCATGAAACACTTGCAGTCTCTAACTTCTGCCGGAGGTAAATGAGCTATTAGGAGAAAATTAGCTGCCCATGCAGCATTTTCTGTCTTGAGTCTCAGGGTGTTTTACTGAGTGCTGAATGTACCACTCAAATCTGCATGCTCTGATAACCATTCTCAGGTGAAATGAATCCCAATGGAGCCGTTTGAGATGTTGCTGCTCCCAGTTCCCACCTGCCCTGTTGCCAAATGCTGCTACCCATGGAGGCAGGGTTATGGGATGGGCTATGTGTGCCACTGCACCTTATCCATTGTTTCATATGAGCACAAAACCATCTTTGCTTACTGGCACATCTGGAGTACTGACACAGGTGGAGTGGCATATCTGTTCTGCCTCCCCTGGCTAGAGGGATGGGGGAATCAAGTGCTGAAAGCACACTGGAGTGGGGGCAGTGAAATTTCAGATGGTGAAGTTAGGCTTCGAGAGCAGTTTTGCCCTCTGGAAGTCTCTGCCTCTTTCCATTTGACTAGTTGGAGAGGTGGGAGTCGTCACATGGCACCCGCCATGTAGGTCAGCAATACAGTGTTTGGTTTCTACTGTAGTTGGTGGAGACCTAGTCAGCGTTGTCCATGGGGTTTAAGGTGTGACAGATCAGATGAATGAGGTGAATTGCACCTTCATCTTCCCTGACTATGTGGCATACTTCACCAACTGCAAAAGCAGCCTGTGCTGACTTATTCAGATGCAGACGTCAATGCTGCAAATGCCTTTCTTTGATCAGATGTGGCGTGACTCTAGCTTGTTCACTTAAACTAAATACATATACTTTAGATGGGTATAGGGTAGGTAAGATGAATCCTACACCTGCTATAGCAATGCTCATGCCCCATGCTATGGTGGGCTATTGGGGGGGACACGGATTTTTAAAGCAAGTTTTGTGATCCCTTCTTGCAGCAAGACTTGATTTCCATCCATTTCTGACAAAGAAGGTGGTCAGATCAAGGCCAGCTTGGAGAAGGGAAAACTCCTCTAGGTCATTGGCAATTTGGCAGTGGCTGTGTCACCCACAGGCTCCACACCCACTGTAGCTGTGGTACCTGAAGGTGATGGGGAGGAAAGGGTAGGACTTCAGAGCATAGCACAAGGACCACATGGGAGCTTTTCAGCAATAATGTTTCTGAGGCAGTATGGGGAAGGCAGGAGGTAAATACTATAATCTTTTCCAAAGATTTAGTTAGTTCTGTGGCAGAGGTTGCTTTGGGTCTTGGCTCAAAGGTTCCATAATTTCAGATTTCACCATGTCTGGGCAAATTGTCCTGGGTAAATGTCACTAGATGCTTTGATGAAACCATAGTGGTCTATCATGAATAGGCTAATCGATGGCCATCTAAGAAGCAAACATCTGAATGTATTTTAAACAGTGTCAGCTTTGTGTGATGGCTTTAGGAGAAAACCTTGCTACTGAAGCCAACAGAGGAATATTTGACACTTCAATCAAAGGAAGGCAACAGGTTCAAAGTCTGCCCTGACATCTCACCCTGGCACATGTCATTCTCTAGGCTCTAGGCCAGTCATGAGAATCCCGTTGTCACTTCTTCTCCCTCTCCTTATGGTCTCTTCTGGATGTTGCTGTGCTCATATCAATGTGGCATAGAAATGCTTGCTATCTACCATCAGTCACCATGGAAGGGGCCTTGTGAACTTCAGGACACTCATCGCAAAGAAAGAGCACATTGAGAGGGTGTTGTGAGGTTTCATCTTGGCTGATCGTTTCAGTGTGTTTTCACCAAGGGCAAGGTCACCAACTCCTCTGCTCACATTTTCCATTCCCTCCTGGAGGAGCTGGCTTTGCCAAATGAGACATGGTGGCATCAGACTCTGATGGAAACATCCACGTGTGAATGGGAGGGAAGCATCAGTCTCTGCAGTGCCTCCATCTTGGTAGTGACAATGAACAGGAAAGAGTTTTGTCAGCTGCTAGGATGATGGGCACTGTGTTGGGAGAGGGACAGTTGGTGGCTTTATTTGCCTGGACGTTTGTAAAGGTTTCTGGGTCCTTTTGGGCTGTGATCCTATGAAGAAAATCTGAGGGAGTTGGGTTTGTTCAGCCTGGAGAAGAGAAGGCTCCAGGGAGACCTTATTGCAGCCTTTCAATATATAAAAGAGGGCTTATAAGAAAGATGGAGAGAGACTTTTTACCAGGGCCTATAGTGACAGGACGGGAGGCAACAGTTTTACACTGAAAGAGGAGTGGTTTAGATTGGGCATGAGGAGGAAATCTTTCATGATGAGGGTAGTGAGACAGTGGAACAGGTTGTCCAGAGAAGTTGTGGATGCCCCATCACTGGAAGTGTTCAAGGTCAGGTTGGATGGAGCTTTAAACAACCTGATCTAGTGAAAAATGTCCCTGCCCATGGCAGGGAGGTTGGACTAGATGATCTTTGAAGGTCCCTTCTAACCCAAATCATTCTGTGATTGTATGATTTTCATTTTGCTGTGGGGTGGTTTCTCAATGGAGGGAGGAGGGAAAGGGAAAGCAACCGTGCTGGCTGCAGGACTCGCTTTGGTGTTAGCATCCCTGTAAGCCCTGCTGCTTTGATCCTCCCTTCCTGGGAAGCCAGGGTCCTTCAGGTGCTGGGCCAACACCGTCATTTTATTCTGATGGTAATTCTGTGTATCTAATGGTTGTGGCACAACAAAACTGGGGGGATCCTACAGGATGCTACTTAACACTGCCAGATTGAAATGAGAAAGGCCTCCTTTGCTTGGGCTCTGCTCACTCATATCAATTTCTTCACACTGCAAGGGCTGATGGCATGAGGAAAGATGGCTGTTGGGATCAGGGGAGTCAGAAGGAGGAAAAATAAGCAAATGAAGTCATGGCTGTGGAAGAGGTGGTGGAAGGTTTCATCCTGCATCTGACTCAGCCAGGCCCCCTGTCCAGCTGTAAAAAACAGCTTTTTCCTCCCATTTTTGCCAGTGTTATCTCTGTCCCCTGTGCACAACAGCCTGTCCCAGGATGCAGTGTGGTGTTTATTTGGGTGAAGATACCTTGGGAGATGGGCAGGGGCTATTTTTGCCTTCCTGATAACATGCTGTTGAGCCTGCTTCGTGCCAGGAACACTGATGAGGACAGGGAGTGGGGCCTGCCGGGCTGAACACCAAACCGCGGGCAGTGTTTGGCAGGGGTAGACACAGGAGGAACAAGGCTAGAAGTGGCCCCTCATCCCCCTGGGGTACAGTAGGGACCTGTCCTTCAAGCACACGTGTGAGCACCAGTTAAATTGCACAGGTTGTTTGTAATCTCCAGGAGTCCCTTGCACCAGTCTGGGTGCTCGGAACTTGAGAGATTTGGGGTTGTTTTTTCATTACCTCCTGTTGTGCCTAGGTTGAGGAGCTGCAAAAGGAGAAAGCAACTAAAGTTGGGCACAAAATCCAACCTCTTGTTTTCCTGGGCTGGTTGCTGCCTCTGGAGGTCCATGGGCCATGTGAGCAAGGGAAGCACGGGCCAATGGACACTTGGCAAGTAGCCTTGTGCCAGCGCATGGGGATGGTTGCGCCAGTGAGCTCTGGCTATGTCCCTTTCTGGGTCTCAGCACGCTCTCTCCCTTTGAGATGCTCTCTGGTGCAGGTGTACAGGGGCTGGCTCTGCCATCTGCATGGGTTACAGTGGCAGCAGACATCCCCCCTGCAAGGGGAATTTTCCCTGGCTGGTGCAGAGGCTGAGGAGTTAGCTGATAAAGGCAACAGATCTATAGACGTATCATGAACAAGGAGAAGGGGAAGCACCTGAGACACATCTGCATCGGACCATGTCGCACGACTGTCCCAAGTGGGCAGCAACCCCAGCCAGTAGGTCCGCACAGTGACAGTGTCCTGCCTGTATGGACTCACCAACCTGGCTGCCTGTCCCAGGCAGTGCAGGCAATGTCAACCTGGGCAGGAAGCTGGTGCTTGCTTGGTTGTGTTTTAAAGCCTAATCGCTGCCCCATTTCTAACCCCCAGCCTCCCCCAACTTCACATTTTTCTCTGTATTTGGAGTTGTAAGCTGAAAACTCTTGAGCTAAACCCTGTGCCCTAACGGTTGCTCATCTGAAAGCGTGGAGCCAGCTCGCAGCAGCTGCTAAAATAGCAGAACTGAAGTGGGGAATGAAAAGTGAGATGGTGATTAAGACCTGATTTCCTGTCGCAGCCCCGCAGGCTCTCGCCAGCATGGAGATGTTGACAGCAGCGGTGTGAAACGTCCCAGCCATTGGCCTCAGGCTGGTTGAATCACTCGTAGGCTGCCCTGTGCTGCTTAGTTCTATCTGAGTACTTTGTAGATGTTGGTGAGCATGCTAGGCTGAGCTTGGGGACATGAGGAGGATCCCATTTTAGGAAGTGGGGGAAGGATAGGGAGCCCATGTGGTGTGGTCCTGGCTGAGTCGGGGTTGGAAGCAGCTGTGGTGAGACCCAGGCCAGCCCTGGGGCAGGATGGTGTTTGTTGCTTTGTGTTATCTAGAAGAGCTGAAAGAGTGCACAGGATTTGGGAACACTAGGGACATTGGTCCTGTGGATTTTCCTCCCATCTCTGCCAATAAATTGCTTTAGACTCACCATCTAGGACTGGGCAAGAGGAAGACACAAGGGAGAGAAACTGCTGCTGAAGGGATGGTGAAGCTCCCTAGCTGGTGCTGTTTGCTCCAAGGGCATGCGGGCTGTTCACCTGTTCTACTGTTTAACCCCTCATGTAGGTTAGTGTCATAAAAGAGCAAATGCTTGAGAATTATTTTATCTTTTTTTGCTTGCTTCCACCAGAGGTTTGTGCAAGAAGACAGATGAGTGCAAAGGAGATGCTGAATTGATGGCTTTTTCTCCAAGAACACTATTTTACGTGTCCTCATTAACAAGCAATGCATGTTTGTTAGTGCCAGAGGCAGCTTCTGGTTTCTTTCTCACCCTGGAAATGCAGATCACTGCTCTGCTGTGTGTGTTCCAACAGCTCCTAGGTCCATGGTGTAGATGTTTGAACCTGATGTGTTTCAGCAATCCAGATCACATCACTGTAAACTGTATCCTTTCTGATAGCTGGCAGAGAAATGATGTGCAATGCTGAGATGGGACTTTCCTACACCACCTCATCCTTTGGAGAAAGTCAATTACAAAACCCACTACCAAGAGGCCAGAACTCCATTGGCTGTAGGATTTGCTCTGCGTTTAGTGGTGACCCATCTGATGTCTCAGCAAAAGAGCAGCTGAACAAGCCCCTTGCTGCCAGAGGTGGTGGCAAGTAGAGGGAAGGAGGAGAACAGAGAGAAGATTGTTGTCTGGGTGCAGAGCACCTGAAATCAGCTGCTTCTCCGTTTTTGCAATAGGAGCTGGAGCTCCTTCCCCTCCTCATGTCCCCCATCATGGTTGTAGCCATGTGGCTTGATGGGGACAGCACTTGAGCTGCTGTGCCAGGTGCTCACAGTAGTGTCCTAGTTTCAGCTGGGATAGAATTAATTTTTCTTCTTAGTAGCTAGAATAGCACTGTGTTTTGAAATCAGTGTGGGATTTGGTATGAGAAGAATGTTGATAATACACTGATGTTTTCAGTTGTTGCTAAGAGATCAAGGACTCCAACTCCCCGTGTCCTGCCTGTGTGCAGGTGTACAAGAAGCTGGGAGGGAACAGAGCCAGAGCACCGGACCCAGATTGGCCAATGAAATATTCCATATCATGTAACATCATGCTCAGTATATAAAGGAGGGGTGGCTGGGAAGGAGGGGGTCCTCTCTCGCTTCCAGTATCATGATTGCGGGATCTTGGGATTTCAGGATCACTAGCTGGGAACGGGCTGGGTATCGGTCAGCAGGTGGTGAGCAGTCACACTGTGCATTACCCATACTTTCTATTATTGTTACTGTTTTATTTTATTACAACTATTAAACTGTGTTTATCTCAACATATAAGTCTCCCTTTACCCTTCCAATTCTATCCTCCATCCCCCAGGTTGGGGGAGGGTGAGCGAGCTGCTGCATGGTGTTTGGCTGCCAACCGGGTTTAAACCACGACAAGTAGGAAGCTGGAGTCTCTGCTGTGGTCCCACCACAGGCATGTAGCCCAGCAAGAAGGACCCTGTACACATTCCCTGCTGCATCATCCCGCAAGGAGCTGCCACACACACCAGAAGATGGTTACTGCAGCCCTTTGGCAGGGTGAGGAGAAGCAAGCAAGCCAAAATCTGCAGTCCCACCTCCATAATTGTGGTCTCCCTCCAGATTTGTCCTGCTGGAGGGGGTGCAGGAAAGACATCCATCTCTTGTGACAATGCCTGTGTGAGCTTTTGTACCCCTCAGCAAACCACCTCCTGTTTCTTTCTGAGTTTAAAATTCACAGCAGCTCCCACCAACCCCAGTGCTAAGCCCACCAGATTCTCTCACCACCCTTTGCTGTGCAAAGGACAGTTGCCATTAAACTTGGCATTGTGAGGGACCGCTGCTTGAAACTTGGCATTGGGTCCTTTTGGCCTCTCTCAGCTCTTGGGGTCTCCACCATCTCCTCCAAGGGTGCCTCTTCCTCTGTGTTCATGCAGCACCCAGTGCCACCAGCATGGCTGGGACAGGCTTTTGTAGTATGGAGGGCACATAAAAGGCCTGCTGATATCTGATCAGTATTAAGGAAATGTAAATTAAAATGTAAATGCATTTTTCGCAGAGCAGGTCAGCACATGGGAGAGACTCTGGCAGTGGTGGTGTTGGAGAAGAAGTGCTGATTCACAGCAGCCAAGGTAATTGCCCTGAATTGGTATCCTCTACTCCCATTTCTTTCCTCTGATCTGAGAGTGTTTCTCTACTGGTGTACAGCCTGGGGCACACATGGCCTGCATGCAAAAGGCAAGGAAGGAGGCAGAGGGGAGAGATGGCCCCGAGCCTGGCAGAGCATCACACATCGTCATTACTGTGTGAGGACGGGGAGCTTGCTTGCAGAGAAATTACTTTCTGCACTCACAAAGAGACTCATGTAACATCCACTGCCATGGGGGAGAGGGACATTTTACACTCTCCCAGAGCCTTTCATCCCAGAGGAGTTCAAAGTGCTTTTTAGACTACTTTCATAGTGCTGAGAAAGGGATGAGCAATAGGTTTTGCATGAAATGTCCTTCCCTGCCAGAGCAGCACCTACCACTGCAGCTGCAGCGCTGGGAGCTGGAGCTCTTCAAATGCATCCACTCCTGCTGGTGAGCAAAGAGACACCATAGCACAGCATTGTTTTAGGAGTCTGGAGGAAGAGCTGCCCAGGATTGTTTTGAGTATTTTAGGAATTATTTCGAGGGAGGGTGGGTTAAAGGAGAGGAAATAGGGCAAATATCGGACAGTAAACAACTGCTTTTTGAGCAGGGAGGCCAAGGATGGCGTTGAGATGAGAGTGAGGAACAGACTGCAGATGAATTTGCTGTGCAAAGTGCTGTCATCCAGATATAACACTCTTCCCTCTTTGCCAGAGAGATCTTTCATATCAGGCTAAGGGGGAAACAACATTTGGCTGGAGGAAACAACATAGCCTTGATCTGGTGGCACCTGGCATATTCCCTAGTCCTGGTTCCCCAGCCCAGCAAGGCTATAGAATACCTGAAGGATATGGAAAAGACAACAGATTTGCTCCAGAGATCATACGTGTGTTCTTCTGGGGTGATCCAAGTGCCTTTAATTAAACTCCCACAGCCAAGAATGGCAGTTTTCCTGGCATCTGTGAGTCACAGCACAGAAAGGCAGCAGGCTCTCCTGCCTCTCAGGTGGTGGTCCCAGGGTGGGGAGGACGTGGTAGAAGTGAAAGAGCTGGTGAAAGAGGAAGGATTTGCCAAGTGAAATGGCATGAGAGGTTGGACAGGGTGGTTGCAATGTCCACATTAGGCTGTGGAAGAGGGCAGGTGTGGGCAGCTTGCCGGTGTGTCCCCATGTCACCAAGGATGTCGCCTAAATGACAGCTCCGCATTCTGCAGTGCTTTTCAAGAGCTCTGTGGCCATCTGTGAGCATGTCTTGGATGGCTTTTCCAGTGTGAGCCCATGTTCATGACCACATCCATTAAACTGTGCTGGCTTATGATGGAGTTTGGGAGCTGCATGGGAGAGAAGCCGGAGGAGACCCCGGCGGGGCTGAGCTGTCTCTCGTGGCTTCCCCACTGCTTCCTGGCTTTGCTCAGTCTGATGGTGGAAGATGGTGCTCACACCTTGCGGCGTGTCCAGCCCAGCCCATGTGCTGCAGGCCACGCTTTGATGTGCCTACCCTTTGCGAGCCATGCAGCTTGGCTTTCTTGGCAAGTCCGTGTTCAGTGTGGCAAGTGTCAGCAGCCGAGCCAAAGAATCGCCAGTGTGTTAGACCCTGTCTGCAAAGCCTGTGAGAAGACAGAAAAGGTCATTTAGTCTGGTAGGAGGAAAGGGGCATAAGAAGTGATGCCACATGGGTTTGTTGCTTTCCCTCAAGGAAAATGAAGCATCTCTGTGACAACAGGAGAGCAGCAGGGAAGTAGCCGAGAGATGAAAACCGGCTCGCCCCTTAGCAACCCTCTCTTGCATCTTTCTGCTCGTGCTCATGTGTCTCTTCGCCACCAACAGTAGGGAATAAAAAGGGAAAAAAAAAAAAAAAGCAGTGAGATGGGTTTTGAACAGATGCCAAGCTTCATTTAATTAGATGTATTGAATTCGTTAACTTCTGAACGACGTGGCTGCCGCGCGGCACAAATGATGAGCTGCAAGCAGCGACAGCAGCACAGCACCAACCTGCCAAAAGGTTCAGCAGAGCAGAAGGATTGACCTACTTCCATCAGCTCTGCGGGGAGCACAGGCGAACACACTCTGCTTGCCGTTGTCGTGCTCTCTGGAGGGCTGCGTGTCCCTCCGTGCAGGGGAGAGCTCTCCTCCTGGGCTGGGGGGCTTCCAGAGGGCCCTGCATCACCCCAGCTTCCAACACAAGCCCAGGGCTAGGTAAACCGCCGTGTGCTCATGGGAGTCAGCTCGCTCAGAACAAGGGTTCTTGCTTTGTGTGCTGACTGCAGGCTTCTGACTGACACTGATTTTCTGCTTCTCCAACCTATTGCACCCTTAAAAAAATACTCCAGTATTCTCTGATAATAGGCCTAAATGCTGTTGCAGCTGATAAGGGTGATAAAATCACCCATGCACACTGCCATGGCAACCTACAGCAATTGCTCTTCACTCTCAATGTGTCTTTGCTCTTTGGCGTGAGTGCAGATGTCCGGTTTTGGCTTGCCTGGGAATTAACCAAATCTGGAAGATTTGGCTTCAGTCATGAGCTCTGCCATGGATGTGGAGACACTGGGCAGCCTCTGGCCTTGCCAGCCACACCTTGGATCAGAGCATGATTCCCCTTGCACCTTGCTTCGAGCCCTGGCAGTGCAGATTGGATCTCAGAAAAATTGTCAGCCCCAGGGAGGAGGCTTCTAAAAAAGAAATGAATTTCTAACAGTTATCAAGAGGAACTGCTGGGTGTCTGCTCCCAGCCCCACCGTCATGTACACATGCGTAGATCCTGCCGAGCGTGAGGGTCCTCCCTCCAGACAGTGACCACAGGATCCCTGTGAGGTCTGTGGTGCCTTCTGGCCAGGTAACCTCCCAGCTGAAGAAGTTGAACAACTGACTTGCATCCTGATGTTCTGTATCCGGTACCAGCCATGAGCTGAACTCTCATTCATTTAGCAGTCTTCTCCATTGCGCATTAGTGCCAATGCAAAAAAATGTCCTGTGGAATTGTGCCTGTCAAGTGGTAAAGGCAGAAGGTGGATTTCCTGGACACCAGCTTGGCAGTGGTGCTCTTGTGGTAGGGAATGTTTGCCAGGACATTTGGAACTAGAAGACACCAACAGAGACGTTTGTGAAGTACACAAGTATAGAAGTGCTGCATGAAACCATGGTCTAGATTGTGTTGAAGATCATGTTACTGAACAAGATGCTGACATAGGAGGGAAGCTTAGACACACCATCAGTCTTCCCAGGTTGGTAACACTAGGCCTACTGCACAGATCCTAGTGGGAGTCATCTAACGTGGTGGGGAACTTGCTATTTCAGTGGGGAAATGAGGCAAAGCAGCATTGGGGAACTTGTCTGAGGTCACACAGAGATGATGGTTTCCCACCACCAAAGCTCTGGCCTTTTTCTCTTCCTGCCTCAAGCGTGGTTTCTTCTCCTGACCCCACAGCACCCCTCAGCCGGAGCAGAGAAGGGTCTCTTGAGTGGAGAGATGAAAGAAGAAATGTTACTTCACTGGGCAATGTCAGGAAATTATATGTGAAGAAGAAACTGAGGGCAGATGGAAGGAAACCAGTTGTCTGCTTCTGTGGAGATGTGTCTTTGTAGTGTTGAGGCTGCTTTCAGGATTCATGATTCAGCTTTCAAGTTGGTTGTTGATAGTTAGGATGTTTTCATTTTGACTTCATCTGTTGACAAGGTGGTAAGAGCCCTGCAAGGACACATATCTCTCCATCAGGTATGACTAATTGTATTGGGACAGCCGTGTGTGCGATAACACTCCTGTTTTTATCTAGAAAGCTCCATTACAGACCGCCTGGTAGCTGAGCCCCGGCGGGTGTTTTTGCGGGAGTTTTGCTGATTGTGCAGCCCAGATAGCCTGTGAGTGAGCAAACATGGAAAGCATTGAATATTCAGCTCAAAAACCAGAAGTGGACTTGTTTTGCTGCTTGTCTGAACTGAGCTTTTAACTGCGTGTTTTCGGTGCTTTTCAGGAAACTCATCTCATCTGAGACACATCATCTGATGATGAAGTGCTCTGATTTAGGGACAGCCACAAGGAGCTCTGCAAAGACCAGGGCTTATGGCTAGGCACTGGTGTCTTTGCAGCTCAGTGTTGTGCTTTGCTTTCCCCATCTTCTCCTTGGACACCAAAAGTTGGTCCATGCAAAACAGATACATTTTTAAACATAAGCCAACTGTGTGATTTCTCTTAGTCTTGCACTCAAAAAACAATCTCTCCAAAAAAGCCAGTGCATGACATAAGCTGGTAAACACTTTCTGTAGATGTTCCCTGCTGTTGATCCTGTTTCTGCAAGAACCCAGCAGTTTTGGTGCAACCTAAGGGCTTAATTTAAACTTCCTCTAGTTAAACTGGTTGCCCTCTGCTCCTCAGCATGACACTTGTAGGTATGCCTGAAAGCTGTGCGTACATCCCTGAAGAAGTGCATGAGCACAGATGAGCCTCTGACCTCAATATATCAGCTCAGTGGTCAACAGCCTTATGCAGAAAGAGCTTTGGTGTGCAACTCTTCCACTTGGCAGAGTTTAATCTTTGTATGGATTACAACAGAAAGATCTCTACAAGAGGCTATACAGGTTTAAAGCCGTGCTTGCCTTTGAGGGAAGTCATTGCTTGCTCCTCAAGGGGGTTTGTAGTCATCTGAAAGCTGCACTAAAAGCATGTGAGTGGGCAGTTTGTCCAGTGTACGGAGGTAGAGGAGATCTTCTTGACTCTTCCTCTGCCCCTTTTCCCGTGGAGAGAGGCAGATTTTCCTGCCTGCAACAAGGCACCCCTTCTGGTTTAGGACTTCCATCATGATGCTGGCACAGGGCCATAGTTTCTAGGTGGGTGTTAGAGGAATTAGTCAGAAGTGTGATGCACCAGGAGGTAGTTGGTCAGTGCGGACCTTCTGAGGATGTTGACTTCTCATGGTAAACTTACCAAAGGACCATTTCAGTTTTCTTCTCCTTTCCTTGCTATGTTGGCTTTGTTGTTTGTTGGAGGACAGGAGTTAATCTAAGGTGCTAGCTGGGCACCTGAACAGAGGGGCAGAGCTCAGGGTGTGAACAGCTGAGGACATCAAGAAGGAGGCTGCGCTCCTGAAAGTGTGAGAAAGCTCTGGACACTTGCGAGAGGGTGTGTGGCATCATGGCCTTATGACCGTGATCTGTCCAGGGTGAACTTACCACAGATGAGGCATCCCTTGCAGGGGCTCCTCCATGTGTCTGCAGGTCTTTAAAATAAGGATGTTGTCCCATGGACAGGAGTGACCTGTCGGCGTTGAGGGTGGTTCCCCTTGCTCCTGTTGGATGCACCGCAGCGGGAAGAGGAGGCATGCTGGCTGCCAGTTCGGCTCTAAAAACGACGTCTGTGCAAAGTCTGTCCTTGTCTGGACTCCAAGGGGCTGCTGTGCACAAGGCCTTCACACAGTTTCCTTAACAGTCTCCTTTTCACTTTTTCCAGGGACTTGCACTGTGCTTCATTTCAGATGGATTCAGTGAATTAACATATTGTTGCTGCTGCCTGGGTAATTGCATGCCCGGGGTCTGCTCTGCTCCGACACAGTCTTCCCGGCTTCCCAGACAGAAAGCATCCTTCTCCTCTGGCAAACAAGGCTGCAAAGTATTGCCCTGAGACCTTGCTCAAAGGATGGAGGAATGGGAAGGTGGAAAGAGGAGGGGGAGGCTGTTTCTGAAGGCATATCTGGCTTCAAGACCACACCTATCAACGAGGAGGGGGAGGTGGGGGTTTTAATCTTTATTTCCGTACCAAGGTACTAATTTTGACTGAAGCTGTGGTTTCTCGCTGATTTGTACAGACCTCAGTGTGGGTACAGTTACAGAAATTTAGGCCAGCACGAGTCACTACAGGGGCTCAGAAACTGCTTGAAATTAGCCATCCTGGGTCACACAGGAGTTTCAGTAGAAGTTGAAACTGAGTGGTCTGATACCCTCTTCTGTACTGAAAATAAAAACCTATGAATAGGTAGGTATAAAAATGCTTACCGGTCTCACTTCCAAGTACAAAAAACCCACGTGTGGATAAACTCTTAGAGCTCTCTAAGGCCCTGTGAGAATAGACCACATCTCAAAACACGTTGGCGAATGTATCTTCGAAGCGGGACAGCTTTCTTAATGCTGATGCAGGTTTGCAGTTTTAAAAGATGTTATTTGGTCAGAACTGACTTCTGGTGGGGAGCTGGCATCCCATTGCTTTGGTCTTCAAAAAGAAAGGTTATGTGCAATGTGAGGAGGGCAGCTTTACCCTCTAGCACGGCTTGAATGTCAAGCAGAGGCATAAAGAGGGCAGGAAGCATCAAGACTCTGGGATGGAGGGGAGGAGGTTGGTTCATGGCTCTCCCACTGACCTTGTGGGTGACCTGGCTCAAGGAGGTGAACCTCTTCTCTTCCACCTCCTTCTCTCCTGCCCAGCCAGCACATGTGGCAGTTGCCTCATGGTTTGTATGGATTCTTCTGAGAAGCCAGAGCTCAGCAGTGCTGTCTGTAAGGTCCCTTTTCATCTTCTTGGTTGTGACATTTCCTGTCTCTTAGCCATGTAAGTTATTTTGACTAGAAGCAAGACATTGCTGCAACACCCTTTACGACACAAGGGATGGAGACGAGGGGAAGGCCATGCTGGAAGTGTAGCTTGCTCATCCCATGTCAGAGCATTGCAGCTTGCGGGGCAGGGGGAAGGCTTCTTGAGGCATCTCCATCCTGTAGAACAGAGGCTGCAGCCTTGTGCAGTACAGAGAGACTTTTTATAGTCGGTGCTATACATGGGGCTTAGGAAATCCTGCTTGTTCTGTAAATATGTGTGTGTATAGGGGAGGGAGGACGTGTGACTGCCCTCCAACACTGCTCTTGTGTGTGCTGCAGATGGGACACGAACAGAGGTTCCTTGGCTACTGATGCCAGAAATGAGGTGGACAGTTGTGTGTGGGTCACTGTGGGACTACATGCAGAAGTGGGGTTTATCATGTCCCAAGGGGAACGTAACGTACAGTGCCTAGGCCTACCTTCTGGGCCTTCATGATCTTGGGATGTGGTTGTTTCTCTCTTTAGCTTGGGGGATATCACAGTACCAGAGCACTGAGTGATTCCCACCCTTTCCTCTGAAGCCTCTGCACTGGTGGCAGTTAGAAGATGGCTTTACAGATGAGTAAGTGAGACAACGGTAATTATAACACTACACCTCTTTGCATTTTTCTGTAGGATAATTCAGGCTGAAAGGAACCTCAGGTGGATCAGCTGTGATATCAGACCAGGTTGCTCATGACTTCATTCAGTCAAGTCTTTAAGACTTCTAAGGATGAGAGTGCACAGGCAGCTCCACGGCTTGACTGTCATCATGTGAAAAAAGTTCTTCCTAACATCCAATCTGAACACTTACTGTTCATTATTGTTTCAAATATTGTTTTCAATAATGCATGTTTTCTCTCATTCTTCTGCCAGACACCACTGTGGAGAACCTGGCTCTGTGTTGTCAGTAACCTCTCCGTAGGTGCTGGGGGCTGCTGCTGGATCCCTCAGAGCTATCTCTTCCCCTGGCTGAACAAGCCCAGCTCCCTCAGCCTTTTCTCTCCAGGCAAGTCTGCCAGTTCCTAGTTATCTTGGTGCTCTCCCACTGCACTTGCTCTAGTTTGTCAGTGTGTTTCTTGAATGGGGGGGCCCAAAACTAGATGCAATATCTAGATGTGGTCTAATGAGTGCTGAGACATCTTGCCTGTGCTCCTGCTCCTGCAGCCCAGGATGCTGTTGGTCTTTGCTGCAGTTTCTTTTCCAAGCTCCCAGCTGTCCTGCAGTCCCAACGACTGCCAACCCAGCCCTCGAGCCGGGGCAGAGCTGTTCAGCTTGGACACTGGGCTGTGCCTAGATAATCTCTTAAATAGGACGTGTCACAGTGCTGGAAAGCCTGAGTGTTTCTCAGTAGCCAGGAGGGAAGAGTAGCCCTGGGGTGACAAAGACCTCTCCTCACTGCTGATGATGTGGGCTCCCATGGGGAGAGGGACTGAACCTGGACAGATGTGGCAATGAACTGAGTTCTGCAGAAAAACACGAAGAGGTGTAGTGTTACAATTATCACCATCTCACTTACTCATCTGTAAAGCAAGTTTTTACTCGCTGCTGTGCTTCCCGTGGAGCTGTGACTGTTGATGGCCACGGAGAGCTGAGGTCCTGCAATGCCAGTGCAAAGGGTTGTTGAACAAATCTCGCTTGCTGCACTTGCTGTTGGGGACAAAGTATGATTCCTGGTAGCCATGTGTAGAGGAATTGTATGTATGTATGTATGTATACCGTAGTGAAACAAAATGCTGAGGTTTCATTCTGTGCTGCCAACAGTTAGTGTGTGAGTTTCAAACCAGCAACCTATATTCTTTAAGATCCAAGAGCCTTGGGAAAAGATCCAGTTTTTAATCCTGTACTAATTTAAAAAATACTGAGGTTTTTTTAGTGCAGCGTGGTAGAAATAAAAGACAAAAAGGAGAAAGAAAAGACAGAAAGACCTATACAATCATTTTGAGGGTTTTCTGCCTTTCTGTTCATGTTCTTTTCAGGAAGTGAGACAGGGTATAGGTGGGATAGGAATGAAACCACGTATCACAAGCCACTGTCAAGTTCATGAAGTGACCACAGTGAAAGAGTGGCGAAAAATGTGTTCTTACTAGTGCCTTCCTAGCCCGTAGGAATCCTGGCTGTGGCTTGCAATTGTAGTAGAGTGAAGATTTGCATTTTCAAGTTGGCGGTTTTCCTTTTTACTCTTCCACTTCCTACAAGCTAATTCAGTGCTGTGTTAATTGTGAATCTGGAATGCAAATCAACTCACCTGCTTGTTTTTCTTTCGTTTTCAGGTTTTCTAGCTATGGAAGGAAGCTCTCCTGAGGAGCTGCCTTATGCGCTGCTGCCCAGGGATGGGACGTAGAGCAGGGAGTGAGGAGGAACTGCAATGTTCTGCTGCAAGTTGCTTTCGTGAGAAGAGAGGCTTTTCTGGCATGTCATATGGTGCCGAAAGCCATTTCTACCCTTGACAGCAAAAATCCTTATCCTTCTTGTGTTTTTTTCCAGGACAGCTGATATTTCCTGTTAGAGATGCTTTGTATGCAAATGAAGGTGGTACAACAAAAAAAAAAAAGTCCTGAAAGCAATCACCACTGATAAACTCAGACCACAGGGGAATTCCTGCTTATCATTTTTTATCTTTTAGTTTTTCAGTTCTGTCCAAGATTTTCTGACTGTTCTTTCTTAGAGTCTTTAAAGTTTGTCCTGCCAGACCTCTTGCCTATGAACTACAGTGCTTCTTGCATTTTGCAGGGCTCCCTGTCAGTCTGCGTGAATAAAAGGCAGTAAGTGTTGGAATTGGGGTTAACAGCCCCTGTGTTTCAGCTTTGCCATGTATTGCTCTGGTGCTTTCTGGTGTTCAAGCTGGACATGAACCTCACACTACAGATTGCCACGTGCCTGTAGTGATGGTCTACCTGGGAAGGTGAGCCCAGAAACCTTCAGGAAGCTCAGGAAAGGAAAGAGGAGAGGTAGAAAACAAAGAGAAGCCAGCAAAAGTTTACGTGGTAACTTAAACAGGAGCAGGACTTGACCCTCCTGAGGCACAAGAGATGTCATGCTCAGCACTGTACTAATGCAGCGACACGAGTTAGTCACCTCCTTGGTCCAGCAAAGCAAACTCTCATGTGCCCAGGCTGTGCCCTGTAGCTATCCCTGTAAGTGCAAGGGGCTGATCAAAGCCTTGCTCACACCAGGCTCCCACCCTGCTGCCAGCAGCAGCATCACACTGATGCTGCAACAAGTTATGAGAGTGAAGAAAAGACTCGTAGAAGCAATGCAAGAAAAGGACATGTCAGAGCAGGAGAGAGCAGCACAATTGCACGGCCTGGAGAATATTCCCGTGTGTGTCCAGAGATACCCACTGCAGCCTGGATCTTGTTGAATCACACTGTAGTTGCTCTGGCCTTTGTGTGGGTAACAGTGATAATCATTGTTTGTGGTGTTGGGTTTTGTTATTTGGTTTTTGTTAAATGTAAAATTAACAGTTAAATTGGCGTTGGGTAGGGCAGCAAGCCTGGTGCGGCTTTTATCTACCCTGAACCTGGGGACAAAGGAGGAGAGGAAAATGGCTTGACCAGTTTGTCGGCCGTGCGCATAACAGTCCCAGAGTTCAAAGCAAAGGGCACAACAGTCAGATACCCAAACCCGCCTGGGCTTCGACTGATAAGTTGCATTTCAAAGCAAAAGGCAATCCTGAAGGGGCTCTGTTGAGTGGCTGAAGCCTCCAGTGCTGAGTCTTCTTTAAAAGGGGATTTCATAAGGAGTAATATGAACAGAAATGGCTCTTTTGTGGTTTTACACATTCCAGGCATGCCAGGACTGTTCGTGTCAAGGATGGGCAGACTCTGGGGTTTTGGGTTCTTTTTTTTTTTTTTTTTCCCAAATGTTTGCCACAAACTAGCAGCTGAAATGGTGAAAAATAAATGAGAGTTGCAAAATCAGTACAGTAGCAGTAATGGAAACTGTGAGGCTTATACTTAAACTGAATGTGGGGTTTCACTCCGTTGTCTGTGCTGCTGCACTGTTGGGATCACTACTTTTGCCTGCTATGACTGCTTCAGGATGGATGATTTGAAAGCAGAGTTTTAACTATTGGTTACCCAGAACCTCAAAAAACAGTGCTTTAGGCTTTTTTCAGAAGCAATACCTTTTCAGCTGAACCACTGTTAAGTATGAATCCTCCTTTAGTGTCAGTGCGGTTATGTGGATGTACAGCATCTTTACGTTATGACAGCAGCATTAATTTCTGCAGATCTATGGGTACAGAAATGAGTTACAGCTACTCCTGCTTCAGGTGCACTTCTTTTGGTTTCAAGCAGGCTGTTTCAGTTTAGATTGCACTTGTACACTTCAACACAAATAGGTTTTTAACTGATGTAAGAGCTTCTGCGCACAAAATGACAGTGCCCTAAACCTCAAAGAAGAGCACCTTAACTGTGCCTTAAAACAGTCTGAAGTTTCACATGCAGTAATGCACTAAATGTTTTGTGTAGACTTGGCCTGTTAGATGGGTGTCTAATTCATAAGCCTGCATATCCTGTTCTTCTAGACATGTGCTGCTCCTGTTGCCGTAGTCCCATGTGCTGTGTAGGTAGCAGGAGCAAACAGATGGCTGAGAAAGCCATGGCCAGAGGTGTTACTACCATCGCCTCACTAGCTTGTGTGCCACAAGTATGGCTATAACAGCATGAAATTAAGTGTGGACCTGAAACCCCCACACTGAGACATCCTACACAAACACTCAGCACCTCTGTCAGCAGCACCACGCTGACCACAGCCAGTGCTGCACCTCTACGAGCTGGGGCTGCACCCCTACCTGCTCTGCAGATGAGACTAATCTCCTCCATGTGGGGAGCAGAAAACTGAGCCAGGCTCATCCCAGCAGAGGCTGAGCCATGGGACCATATATACCTGTCCTGAGAATTTGCTTCTCAGCCTGGGTTTGACCATAGCGTGAGTGCAGGCAGAGGGTGAGAAAGCTTCTCTTTGAAAGTAGCAATAAAAGAGACACTGTTGGAATGAATCTTCTGGCTTGATTTTATTAAACGTGAATATGGTTATTTACTGATGAACAGGCACAGGAGTGGATTTAGAACATGATGCCCGAATCCCCTTCCCACCCTCCAGCACAAGCTGATGTTACAGAGAAATCTCAAGGCTGTTCCCTGGGCTGTTGTAGGTCTGTGGGTGGAGGAACTTTAACCACCGGAGTTGTTCTCGAATGCTGCACTTGCAAGACACAAAGAAGGGAGAGCTTGTGTTAATTCAGTGCTCCACATAAGTATTTTTCACCTGAGAGGAGTCTGGTCTTGTAGCCTCTGAGCTGCTTGTCATTTTGGGTTTGTTTCCTTAGAAAAAAAAAAAAAAAAAAAAGGAGTTTCCTTTATGCCATCAGTGCTTCCAACCACAGAAATTTGGAAGCAAAAAGTTGGAAGGTGTAGTCAGCAGCAAGATGTCTTTTTACTGGACGTATCTCGCAGGGGGTGGTTTTGAACTGGATTTTGCTCTGGCTACGCAAGGTCTCTGCTGTGGAAATATTTTTTGCTGTGAAACTGTAGCAAGCTTTACAAGTGGCTGAGAAAAACTACTTTTGTAACCAAATAAATGTTTTCCTTACAAGTCACACAGATAGGTGTATGTTTGGAAAATTTATGGTTTGAACCAAAATAACTTCTCCCCTGTGTCATCTAGAGTAGGAAAACAAGTGGACCTTGAGTTGCATTTTAATGTAGATTTCATCCATTTGACCACAGCAGAAGGTTACATTGAGATGCTCTGTTATTTCTTTTCTTAGTGTGTCCTTGCTTGATGTTTTGTGCTTTGGAATCTCCATTTTCCCTCTTTTTGATGGTTTGAGAGTTCTAATAGAGGGCAAAAACACATAACATTTTTCATGTCCTTGGGAAGGCTATGGCAAGTTATGCAGTGGTGAAGAGATGCTGACAACCTGTAGAAGAGCCAGTTTTTGACAGCATGGGAAGTGGTTAGCGCCTCATTTGACGTCTTCACATCAAAGCTGGACAGTAGGTTGGTCGAGATGCTCTGAACCACAAATTACTGGGCTTCAGGCAGAAATCACTGGATGAAATTCTGTGGTCTTTATTAGGCAGGAGGTCAGACAAAATCATTTAGCTGGTTTCTCTCAGCTTTTACAGTTCACGAATCACATAGTCAGGGTTTTTTTCTTTTTTTGAGTTTCCGTGAAAAGTTTGCCTTGGTAGCATGCAGACAACAAAACCCATCTGTTCTCTTGTCCTTTCATCATACTGTATTGCTTTCAAACTCCTAGAAGGAGGATGAAATTGGGCTTGTTACTTAAATTTCAGTATGGGTGGCAAAAGTAACATGACCTTGATTATTATGGGCCTCCCATGACCACAGGAATGGATGATGCCTCATGCCAGCCCTGATTTAACAAACATTTGAGGACTGGCTCATCACTGCAGCATAGCCAACAGCTGTCTCTTCTCTGTTCCTCGTGGGAATTGTGCACTATGGGATCCTGCAACAAGGCAAAGATAGGAGGGAAGCTCATAAGGCAGTGTATATGCTCTTATTAGTGGCCAAATACTCCATCTCCAAGCCACTGAACTGCAGGAACTGGCAAGAAAGAGACACCTTAGTTACCTGGCTATGTGAGAGTCCCTGAACTCCAGTCCTACACAGCACCTTATGAAAGCAGGGAAATTTGGGAAAGCCCAAAGCAATGCAGTAACTGGAGAAAAGAAGAGGAAAGTCATGTGGCAGAAGCATAATGAAAATAAAAGTAATGTGAAATAATGTCGCTGTCTTTGCCAGTGTGCAACTGGGATGAAGATGCGGACATGAGCAGAGCACTTGCTAACTGCAGCCTGTTCCGCCCTGCCAAATGTGACTTGTAACATGGTGCCACCCAGCACTTGGAGGTTTTAGCAATTCAGTGGACATCCCTGGTTGTATGCCCCAGGCTTGGCCTGTCTTTGGGGCAGCCTGGGCCTGTTTTCCTTTGTAAGAAAGACCTCCAGCATCATTCCGGTCATAAAGCAAGACTTCTATCCAGACCTCAACAGGGACTTAAGTTGGGGTTTTCAGACTAGTCTAGAGCAATAGGCTAATGTCCATTTTGTAGTGAGGCCCTGGTATGTGTGATGAGGCAGTTTGATGCACCCAAGTTTGCCGAACTGCATGGGACAACCTGTATCTGTAGGGCATAAACTCTTCAGCTTTCCATGTCAGGGGACTGCAACCAGGTGGTTATTGGGAATGGTCCATGTTAGCTCCCAGTCATTCAGGAAGGTACCAGTTGTCATGAGCCAAGAGGGTGTGAAGGAGCAGTGTAACAGCAGAGGTGATTTGGGTACCAGTGTCTGGGAATATACTCTCGCGCTGTTTACGGATGTAATCAGCCCTTGTGGGCTAGTATCTGATTAAATAGCACCAATGCAAAAAAACGCTCATTTATGGCAGTTGAATGTATTGCAGTGTAGTTGGGAGCAAGTAATTCAGGTTCTGTCTAAAGCCTGAGTGAGATTGTCTGTGGAGCACAGCACTGGGGAGGGAGTTTTAGGGGTTGTTGTAATAGTGTGAAAGAGAGCTCTCAGGGGGACAGAAAGGATCTCTGCAACTCTGAAAAGCAAGTAGAAGCAGGGAGGTGACTTTGTCCCTTTAAAGGGGGACGCACTGGCTGGTGTCTGCGCTTGAAAACGGGTGGGGAAATGCCAGGAAGAATTCAAAGGAGAGTCACAAATGGCTTGCGATTGCCAAACCAGAACTCCAGGCTTAAGTAGCTCAGTTTATTTGGTAATTGGGATGGAGGCTACAACTTGATTGCCACATCTAGTGGAAGAAAGCTTCGATCAGCAGGTTTGAGGTACAGAAGGAACCCTTGGAAGTTTTATGCCTTTTTCCATATCTTAGAGGAAATCATGATGTCTCCCTAGGGTTGCAGCTTTAGTCTAGAATACTGGGCTTATTATGTAGAGGATTTGGGTGAAACAGACTGATCTGCAGTGTACTGAAGGCAAGATGGACCATTTGGGTCTTTCTGCCTTTATGCTCAGAGCTCTGATGCTCCCTAGTATCACCTTCTCTCAATCCCTGGGGTAGGGCAGTTCTGCAATGCTGGGCATAGTTTAAACTATCAGGTCAAAATGCTTTGGAGCCATCTCATCTTAAGGCAGGCATCTAAAATAGATGGGTTTCCCTCTGGCAATGACTGTTGTCCTCCAGCAACTATAGGGTAAGGCCAGACAGCTGGTTGAGACTTTGGATGTCAAGCTGCACAAGATGAACCTCCCTCTCACTGCCTGCACAAGTGAGAAGGAGCTACTGGAACAAAGCACCTAATGAAGAACTGTTGGACACCATCTGAGACAAAAATAATTCACAGAATCACAGAATTGTCTAGGTTGGAAAAGACCTTGAAGATCATCCAGTCCATCCATTAACCTAACACTGACAGATCCCAACTACACCATATCCCTAAGCGCTATGTCGACTCTACTCTTAAACACCTCCAGGGATGGGGACTCCACCACCGCCCTGGGCAGACCATTCCAACGCCTAACAACCCGTTCTGTAAAGAAATGCTTCCTAATATCTAGTCTAAACCTTCCCTGGCGCAACTTGAGGCCATTCCCTCTTGTTCTGTTGCTTATTACTTGGTTAAAGAGGCTCATCCCCAGCTCTCTGCACCCTCCTTTCAGGTAGCTGTAGAGGGCGATGAGGTCTCCCCTCAGCCTCCTCTTCTCCAGACTAAACAACCCCAGTTCCCTCAGCCGCTCCTCGTACGACATGTGCTCCAGACCCTTCACCAGCTTCGTTGCCCTTCTCTGGACACGCTCGAGTAATTCAATGTCCTTTTTGTAGTGAGGGGCCCAAAACTGAACACAGTAATCGAGGTGCGGCCTCACCAGTGCTGAGTACAGGGGTAAGATCCCTTCCCTGTCCCTGCTGGCCACGCTATTTCTGATACAGGCCAGGATACCATTGGCCTTCTTGGCCACCTGGGCACACTGCTGGCTCATGTTCAGCCGGCTGTCAATCAACACCCCCAGGTCCCTCTCTGACTGGCAGCTCTCCAGCCACTCCTCCCCAAGCCTGTAGCGCTGCTGGGGGTTGTTGTGGCCCAAGTGCAGCACCCGGCATTTGGCCTTATTGAAACTCATGCATTTGGCCTTAGCCCATCGCTCCAGCCTGTCCAGATCTCTCTGCAGAGCCTCCCTACCCTCGAGCAGATCAACACTCCCACCCAACTTGGTGTCATCTGCAAACTTACTGAGGGTGCACTCGATCCCCTCATCTAGGTCATCAATAAAGATGTTAAACAGAAGTGGCCCCAAAACCGAGCCCTGGGGGACACCACTCGTGACCGGCCGCCAACTGGATTTAACTCCGTTCACCACAACTCTTTGGGCCTGGCCATCCAGCCAGTTTTTTACCCAGCAAAGTGTGTGCCCATCCAAGCCAATCCAAATTCGAAAACTTTAATCAGCTCTCACAAACTGAGCAGCCCCTGGAGGTCCT
This sequence comes from Strix aluco, assembly GCF_031877795.1. NCBI lineage: Eukaryota > Metazoa > Chordata > Aves > Strigiformes > Strigidae > Strix > Strix aluco. The sequence goes on along the minus strand of NC_133931.1, from coordinate 10,925,678 downwards.
GTACCAAGCCTGACCCAATTGCTAGGGCCCAGCAGGGTGTCAGCAGGCGCTCCTCTGCCTGTCTTCAGAGGAATGCAAGGACAGCGATCTAAAAAGAGACAAGGGAGCACAGGTGACGGCAATGAGTGGTAAGACTTTATTAAGAGCAAGTTGGGGTGTTTTGATCATTATTAAATGCTAACCCACCTTCTGCAGCATTTCTTTTTTTTTGAGCTGCTCAGAAAGGAAGGAGGTATTTGGAAAGATTTGTTTTCCACCTGATCAAATTATTTCCCAGTTCCCTCCCTGCACCCCTGCCTGCTGCATCCTAGGTCTCTCCAGCCATGGCGTGTTTGGGAAGCGGCTGTGCGTGTGTGTCCTCAGGGCTGAGCTCCAGCACCATAACTGTCCTGGTATCAAGGGGCTGCTCCCAAACCAGGCTGTAGCCTGCTTTGTGGTGGCAGAGGGAGGGCCAGCGAGTTTTGCCAAATATCCCTGTTTGCTGGCAGAACTGCCTGCAGTGGAGGCTCTTGATGAGCCCAGGCTCCCATCCCTAAGCTCACTAAAGGAGATGTGACCAATTTGCCACGGTTTCAGATTGGGGAACCTATGTGGACAAAGCAACAGTGGGTAAAAAATCCAAAATCTATGGGCTTTGAGAAGATGATAGCAGTGGACTATTTGCAGCAAACCGTAATCCATATCCCCTTCCGGGAGATGATTCTCACATGCTCCTCAGAAGGGCTGCTGAACTGCCAAATGAGCACCAAGCTTTCACCCTCCTCTGTGTACCCATCCCAGAAGCTGGAGCTGAGCTGCCATCAGCCCTCACTGGACCGCAGGAGGATGCAAGGTGCTGGCACTCGCTGGCATGCCGAGGCCTGGCTGCACTCCCCTGGCACAGGGATGCTCCAGGGCCTTCGGACAACACTCCAGCAAAGTGAGAGCAAACCACCTGCTCCCTGTCCCCAACACACCTTGATTTTCTGGTATTTTTCCTTATTTTTCTTTTGCCTGACTGGATAACTGAAGTACAAACTTATTTGACATTCATTCACTGATGGATGGCTGAAGGTTTCATGTTTGTTTTTTAACTGATAGGGTGACGACACAATTATAAACCTAACATTCATGGTGTACTTTTGAGCTATCTGAAAAGTGTGAGTCATTGTGGAAAAGGTGAGAATGATGGAGTTTGTGGGATAAATTTCTTTAATCCCTGAATTTCATTCTCAGTTTTGAATGAATCAAATGTATTTCATGGGACTGAAAAAGATGGGATTTTTCCCATTTCCTTGCTGCAGTGCTGGTTTTTTGTTTTGTTTTAACCAAAATTTTTACTGACACATGAGGATTTCTGTGTCTTAAATGGTTTCTGATAAACAAGTTGATGTCAAAAGGAAAGTGAGGGTGAAGAGAAGCACTGGGTTTTGGTTATCTCCCTTTTTTTTCTTTTTATTGAAATTTAAGCAAAGTGTCAAGCATTTCATTTTGACCCACTTTCAAATCACATTAGTGAATGAATACAAAATAGGAGGTGTGATCATGTGAACTTCAAAAACGCAGCAGGACAGAACAGGAGAGACTAGTAGCAATCCTGCTCTGACGATATGCCCAATTTGTTTTAGCATATCTTACCTTTTTTTGTGTGTGTTACCGGTGAGGAAAGGGGATGGGGAAATTTCCAGTGAGGAAAGGGGATGGGGAAAAAGGAGCCGCCAGTTCTCATCTCCCCATTTTCCTTGGCTCCCTTTCAGATGACAGCAGCATACATCTGACAGTGACCATGGCTGCATCAAACACTTTGTTTTTAGGTAGGGCCCATCAGTGCAGATAAGTGCAGATGGACAGACGGGTGCTTGCTCTGGGCCTTGAGCTCTGGAGCCTACCATTAGTGCCAAGGCTGAACTCAAAAAGCCTTGCTCAGAGGAAGGGTACATCAACTCCAGTTAGCAGCATGGGAGCACGGTTGCAATACTCCCAGGGCCAGGCGAGATTACCAACAGCTTGTGTGGCCTGTGGGAAGATGGACCTTTGGCTGTGATTCATCTAAAATTTTGCTAAGAAGCAATTCTTCACAGCAGCTCTGCCGTTCTGCTTGCAGGGAAGGCATGCCAGCAACTTTAGCTGGGTTTGGAAAAGTCAGCCCCACCGTTACTGTGTTCCTGAAGAAGCAGCAGGGGAACCACATTTTATTTACCTAAGGAAATCAGTGCTTCTCCATTGACCTTGATGAATTTGGGTTGATTTGTGCCAGCCAAGAAGCTGACCCTTCTTTCTGTCAAAGCCTGTTCCCAGCACATGGAGGCTGCATGGTTCGTGTTTGGTTCAGGAGGGCTTAGCGGCCTTTCTTCATCATTATCAAAACAGTTTGCTTTCTGATGACCTTGGCATTCCCAGTTACAGTGTTACAGCAGAAGCAGCAGCACTTTTTCTTCTGTTAGTCCTCAATTTTTTTTGACACTTGTCAGGTGCAGGGAAGGGTGATCTTGGTGTTGCAGCTCCTGAGACCTTCATCACAGTCATCCTCAGCCAGTGTATAGGAAAGCTGCAACACAGTCTTGTTATCTATGAAAAAGGAGGGATTTTTGACTGGTTGATACATTGAAATATTCCAGCCTCTGACTATCTCTGCTTTTCTCACTGTGAGATTGAGACACTGTCGTCTGTCCTTATTCTCGTTTTGGTGGTAGAAAACAGGCCAGTCAAGCAGCTACAGAAAAGGTCTTGGGCAGCAAACCTAAGAGGCATATAGGATGCTGGTACAGCTACCCCGTGTCTGGAGTGATGCTGCTGGGCGTGCCCAGCCTGGGGTGAGCATGGCAGTGACACTGTTGGACTGTCTCTCTCCTGCCTGCCTGGGACCCTGTAGCCCCAGGGTACTGAGATGCTACCAAAACATGTCATCTCAACCAGGTCAGCAGAGAAAATGGCACTCTCTGCTTGTAACTGGAGGGAGATACGGCTCTGGTTTGCTTTTTTAGAGCTGTCTAGAGTTTGTGCACAACTCCATATCCAAAGCCTTGGCTCCCTCTTCCCGGTGCCTGACCACCAGGTGACAAGCAGAGGTACAAAATCCCTGTCCCTGACCATCTGCAAAGAGAGAAGAGGTACCGAGGGACCAGCCCTGGCATTACTTCCTAAAGCTGGTAAAAGTATTACTGCTTCCAGCTGTCCTGCTTGTCCCCTGTCTGTCCAGTCGGGTTTATTAGCTTCTGCAGCAGATTGGGACTGGGAATCAAAGGAATAAAGCGCAGTTTGGGGTCTGTGAACGGTTGTGGAAACCTGGGACAGGGAGGTGGGAGCAAGGAGCGATAATGTGCTAAGCCACTGCAGGTGCTGGATCATCAGAGGGTGAACCAGCCCCTCACTGCCCACACCAACAGCGGGCTCCCACAGAGCCATGCGATTCAAACGGTGGAGACCTGGGGGAGATTTGCTCCTGTCTTTTGGCACCTCCGCTTGCCCTGGTTGGCAGCCGTCCTTGGATGTGTTTGCCTCATGCCAAACCTATTCATAGATGCCTAATCCTCTGCAGCCAACCAGGTTGGTGTCTTGAACTTCCTTCCAGGAGCCAGATATGTCAGTACCATTATACATGTGGCTTTTGAGTGACTTGTGCAAGGCCAGGCAGCAAGCCTGTGGCTGAGCAGGTGTTGAAATCCAGCTCTCACAGGCTTCAGGTTGGCAGCCTTTCCACCACGAAATCCTACCTTTAACTTTCCACCACGGCGGATGGGGTTGCATTGATGTAGGAGGGAAGTCTCCACGCTCTTGTGCATCTCTTCCAGCCCTTCTTCACCTCCCCGCACCTCTCCCTGAAGGCACCTGCTCTCAAGGAAAAGAAATACTCGGTGTCCAGGAGAGAGCAGAAAGGAAGCTGGATTGCCTCTGGCACCATGCACCAGAGAAAAGAACGGGACAGTTTTGGGCAAGGTTCAAGGCAGGTCATGCAAGTTTGCAAACTGCTCCCGCAGGGCTCCATCGCCGGCTCATACGTGAGAGTCTGTCAGGTGTAGCAGCAGGTTTCTGTGCCACCCCTCACTTCTCTCTCCTTCAAAGCAGGAACAAGCTGCCCTGGAACAGGCTGACCTTTGGCATAATTCTTTTTTTCCTCCCAAGTCGGGGGCACTTGAGTGAAAACCGAGGAAAACTAAAGCAACCTTAGCTTTTTGTCAGCTTTCCCTGTGACAGTGACAGGGCTGTTCTACTCTTGGCATTAAATGAGAAATCAATGTTACCGTGGGAGCAAACTCCCAAACAGGTGGTGATCACACACACATTAACCTGAACCAGCACAGGAGGCATCGCGTCCCCCCGCGGACCCACCAAGGGGAGAGGAGATCTCATCACCCTTTGTTTGTGCTCAGAGTGTGGCTGTCTGGAGGATGGTGCCCAAACAGATAAGGCTCTGGGCACAGATGTCTGGTTTGATTATTCCTTTCCTTTTGCTACAAACCATATGGCAGTACGGGCAGCACAGATAGCTGGCAATCAAAATTCCTGGGCTCCCTCCCTGACTTTGCCATTTGCTCATTTAATTTTCAAAGTGGTTTTCATGCATCAGCAAAACTTGCTGCCTTGAACGTCCCCACCCCCTTAAAACAAGAGCTTTCACTCATTACTGGAGGTGCTTTTGAAAATAGTAACCACATCTTGCTTTGCTATCACAAAATTATATGCACTTAATGCTTGTAAACTACTTTGGCATCAACAGATAAAAGGCACTACAGACAGGTTGCTAATCGGTTTGATTAAGGAAAGCGTCTGAAGTTTACCACTGCTGCTGGAGGATTGCAGGCTGATCCATCTATAACCTGGAGGAGTAAGATGAATTAGGTACGATAAGGATTGTTTGGTTTCTGGTCTGTCAACCAGTGAATGAAGTGACTCGGTGTTTATATGCCAGGTCACAGAGAAAAGTTTCTTGCGATTGGAAATGATTAGGCACACTGATTAATGTTTCCAGTGCTCTTTGATCCAGAGCTGCCAGTTGGAATGAGTCTTGCTGCACGGAGACATCCTGACTGCCTCGCAGCAAAAGTGCTGGTGGTAGAAAATTGACTGAAAAAATGAGGGTGAGGATGGGAAAGCTCTGCCTTTAAGATACGTTCTTTTTCCACTGGGGACTCCAGGGTTGCGTTCTTTGAACCATCCTCTTATTCCTGGAAGTCAAGGCAGTTTGTAACTTGCATTGTGCTTGTCAGGTTTATTAATTTTAAAGAAAATGTTCAGGAAGATTGCCAAGTCATCTAAACTTCCAGTACCGATAAGGACCTTGGGGTCTGCTAAGTTAAGAAGAAAGCATCCCAGGTTCAAAAAAACCATTAAAATGTAGCACATTCTGAGTAGTCTGCAGCTTTGGTGAAACTGTTGATGTTTCTCTCAGTGTGGAGGTGCCATCTCCTGCATACCTCCTTGTAAAGGTTATTCTTTCAGCCATAGGATTTTCCAATTTTAATCCTATATTAGGATATCCCCTCTTATCGTAGATTAAATATTTGAAATAGTTTCCTAATACAAGACACAGAAGGATTTGCCTGGATAAGAGGAAGAATCCCCACCACTTATCATTCCCACATCACCACACTGTCTTCATTATTTTGTGTTTCCATCATACTTTGGGCATTATGGTTGAACCTTGAACGAGTTGTGAGGCCACAAACACAACTGCGTTACCCACTACATTTTCTTTATAGCCAGGACTGCAGTGTTTGGTATCCTCACTGTCACGCCTGTCATCCACACTTGGTCCTTCCTGGGGTCATGTCCTCTTTTGTGCAAAGTTGTGTATATCAGGATGGGGTTTTGAATAAAAATCAAAGTGCCCTGGTCCCAGAGTAACCAGTTAGCAAGTGGGGAATGGGCACTCAAAAGGAAAATTTAAGGTGAAAACCCTAAAATGCCTGGGTGTACCAAGGAGCTGAATTACAGATGCCCACATCCAAGGGCATTAAGCCATTCCCAAATCACTATCTGCTTACTGTTTTAGGAGAGCCCCCAGATCCATAGCAATTTATCTCAAAATGCTTCTACTGCAAACCCAGGTGGTTCAGCAGTTACAGCGGCTTTTGTTTAGGGAAGGGAGGAGGCAAGAGCTGGGGCTGCCCTGGGTCTTCCCTGGGTTCATGCCCAAGGTCTTCCCTGGGTTCATGGCCCCCTCTGTGCTTGCAGGGAAAGGAGCACAGCACTGGGTGAGCACTGAACATCCTGCTTGTGTCTGTGCTGAAGACTCCTGATTTTATGAAACATGGGAAACTTTTGAAATATTGGAAGTGTTCAGGAGCTGAGAAACCAGTGGATGAAAAATGGTGCCCAGTGAATCCCACTGGGGGTGTAGGTCTGTGTAAGGACGAAATTGCAATGCCATTTTTAACAAACTTGGCTGTCTCTTTGGGTGTGCCTGCTTTTCTCATATTTTATCAAGCACAAGAGCTTGCAGAGACCAGCATTGAGCAGTTCCTCTTTAACATGGGAGGCGCTGTCCCATCTCCCACTGGAGTCAGTCATCTGCCCCGACACCTGCCCAGACACCTGCCTACCACCATTTCATATCTCCACTCAGGATCCACGCCTTCCCTGCACTCACAGCCCTGGGACCACAGCTGGTCCCCATCCAAAGCCTCTGATCTCTGATAGTCCATGAACTCATCCCGAAGCTGGGTTGCCAGCTTTAGGGTTTCTCTTTGCTCAGCTGTTTTCACACCGTGGATCAAAACTTTATCATCTTTCACTTCTCTGACATGTTTGTGTCCTGTCAAGCCAATGTATTCAGCAGAGGAAGGATGGACAGACAGTGATCTCCTGGACCTTGTTATGTAGGAAACCAGCATAAATATAAGCATACATCAGTTTTCTGCCTTTGTGAAGTTGTGCTTCATGGCTGTTTTCAAGCCTACGTTGTCTTTCTGTGCATGGCCTGAAACAGTTAATAACCATTTAATTGCAGATCGTTTTCACAAAAATAGGTGCCTACTCTGCCTATTCTCTAATTTCCAAGAGGCTCCACAGTGGCTGCTTGGCTGCTGCCTACCCCACTACCAATGTGCCCGCTTTCCTCCCCGGCTTGCATGGCTGCCCTGACGTGTTGCTGGGACAAGGAGCAGTGACGTAGGGTCTCCTGGAAGCCTGTGGATGGGGCCAAGCAAAACACAGCTGGGCATCACCCCAAGTACCTCAAGGACTGCCGCACTAAGCGGGTTCCCATTGTGTCAGACATCTCATTGTGCTTAATAGTGATGGAGGTGTCTGTATTTCTCTCATGGCAAACTAGGAGCTGGGGCCGGGAAAAGGAGGAGTTTGGGATTAGACATGTCTCCAGCTCCTCGGGGTAGTAATCACTGCTTATCTGAAGCAATTTTGGAGAGGTATTTCAGGTGCAGCTTCTGCGATGGAGGCAATTTCACGATGGTGGAAGCCACCCCAGAAGTGTGCCATGACTCTTGGTGGCCCCGATGTCTCCCCAGCTGCACACCACCAGTGCTGCTCCAGCTCGCTACCATTCCACTTGCTGCCTTGCTTGCCAGCTGCCTCCTGCCAAAGCCAGTTCTCCTTTCCTCCTGCCCCGTGTGCAGGACAGGAAAGTGTTGGCGTGAGTGATAAACCCACCCTCCTTATCGTGTCCATCTCGGTATGGGTCCTAGCAGGGAAATGGTGGGTGGGATGGCAAGCTTAAAAGTGCCCAGCCAAAAATTACACAGCTCAATCATTTGCCTTGTTATTGCTACCACGGTTAACCCTTTGGTTGCTGGCACTGAGTAGGTTATCTGTGCGGCTCTGTTCATCTCGGACTCATAGCTCAAGCCATGACAGGGGCTTTGGCTGCTGCCAGTTTTGCCTCTACCAGTAACAGTCACATTTTTTTCCTCTCTTTCATGGGATGTTGCTGCGCCCACTTGGAGGCTAGGCCATGCATGCCTGCTCATGTCCAGGAGGCAGAAGGGCAGGGCTTGTGCTTTGGGCTGGCACATGATGTGGAGCATGAAACAAGTCGGTAGTCAGGGGAAGCATGGCCAGCAAGAAGCATGAAACTCACCGCCCCTCTGGGCAGGGTTAGACTGGGCAGAAACCTGGCAGGGAGGATGTCTGCCAGGTGTCCAGGTTAGGGTGCAACCCAGGCCATTAAAAGTCTGGGTATGTGGGAGCTGGAGCTGCTGTCTGAACTAGCAAGAGATCTTTAACTCTTTGTAACTCGGACACTCATGAAAAACAAATACTGTTACATCCTTGCTGCTTTCTGCTCCAAATTGAAAAGCTCAAGGCATTTTTTCCCCCAACATAAATACATAGCAAAGTATATATTAAGAAGAAATGGAAAGGAATCACAGAAGCACAGACAAGTCTAGGTTGGAAGGGACCTCCCAAGACCATCTGGTCCAACTTTCTGTTGAAAACAGGGCCTTAGATAAGGTTATTCAAGGCCCAGTCAAGCCAAGTCTTTAGTATTTCTAGTGAGGAAGATTCCACTCTCTTTGGGCAACTGCTCCTAGTCTTTAGTTAGTCTCACAGCAAAGAATTTTTTTAATATTCAAGTGGAACTTCTTTTGAAGCCACTTGTGCCCATTGCTTCTTCGCCTGTCATAGTGCATCCTTATGAAGGGATGTGTCTTCTCCACAACTACCTTTTAGGTATTGGATGGCAGTGATTTCATTTCCCCACCCCAAGCCTTCCCTGCTCAAGGCTGAGCAAGCACTATTCCTTCAGCTGTGAAGTTCTCCAGCCCCCTAATCTTGCTGGTCCCCTCTGGACTCCAGGCTTTCAACATTTCTCTTGAACTTCAGGGAGAGAAATATGAGACAGTGTATTCCAGGTGTGTCCTAACAGGTGCTGAGCAGAGTAGGAAAAATCACATCCTTTCATCTACAAGCAATAGTTTTACTAATTCAGCCCAGGATGCTGTTGGCCTTCATTGCTGCCAGGATACATGGCTGGCTCATGTTCAGTTTGCTGTCTGCCAGGACACCCTGTGCCTTTTCAGCAGAGCAGCTGCTCAGCCAGCCAGTGCCCAGCTGGTGCTACTGCTTCGGATTATTTCATCCTAGGTTCAGGACTTGACATTTATCTCTGCTGAACCTCATGTTAAACCTCATTCTTGTTGGCCAAATCTCAACAGCCTGTTGAGATCTGTCTACATGCTGGCTTTTCCTTCCAGCACATCTACCTCCTCTCCCAGCTTAGGCTCATCCTCAAATTTGGTGACAGTGCATTCAGTCCTACCTTCCAGATCATTTATAAATCTGAATTACATTGACCCCAGAATAAATTAATTTGTGACCAGCTGACAGCATGACTTTAAGCCTTTAGCCACCACCCTCTGAGCTCAATGGTTTAGTCAGTTTCTCAACCATTTTGTGTTTCATCTGTCCAGTCCATATCTTAATGGCTTGTCAAAAAGGATTTTGAGGGAGGCTGTCTCAAACACCTTGCTAAAATCAAGGTAGATGATATCTACAACTTTCCTCTCATCCACTGAGCAAATTGTTTGGTCAAACATGATTGGTCCTTCAGTCTATGCATGCTGGCTTTTCACAGTCAGCTTCTTGTCATTGGTGTGCCTGGAAATAGTTTTTGTAAGGACCTGTTCCATAATTTTCTCAGGGACTGAAACAAGGCTGACTGGTCTGTGGTTCCCTGGATCTTCCTTTTTTGCCCTTTCTGGTAGGTGGACATAGTATTTGTTCTTCACCAGTCTTCAGACCCTGGAAGACCTTTCTCCACACAAAACTGTTAACTCTTTGTTTTTCACTTCCCCTGCATGGAGGAATAATGTGATTGATGCCAGACAAATTGCTTAAAGCACTATGGATGAGAACGTGTGAAAAACAGAAGGTCCTTGTGTGTATTGATACCAGTCCAAATTAGGCTGGGCTGGAAATGACAATGGTTCATGGTGACATGTAGTCATGACCTGTATTCTAGAGATGCTCTTGTTGATGGTGGAATAATCCTGTCTACAGGTCTAACTGAAGTAAAGTGCAGTTCTGTGTGGCATGAGGTACCATTAATATTATTCTTGCAAGTTTTATTTAGGAGCAACCAGTCTTTCATCTATCATGCATTCAGCAGTCAAGATTTTGGTTTCTCTGCCAGTACCTGGAGGCCAGGTCTCTCCAAGAAGGACTGAGCTTTGTTTCATGGAACTATTGTGATATTGAATGCTGGTGTCTGATACCATGATGGGGTTCACTAGATGGAGTTGTCACCTGAGAGGTAGCTAGAGTTCTTTTAGAGGTCAGTTATTAGCTGAAAGGTCTGTGTAAAGTTTGCACAGACCAGTGTACTAAGTAAGTGGCCTAGTTTTCGACTGATGTTGATATCTATAATTATATGTATCAATATGTGTTTAGTCAATGCAGCTAGTCAGAATGATTACACCAGCTGTGCAGCAACATACACTCAGACCTGTATGTTTCTTTTATGTTGCAAAACAAGTTACACATCTTTAGCCCAGACTTTCCAGCTTTGAAATACCAGGAGTTATCCAATGATACCATAGCAGTTGCATTGGAACCTGCTATTTTTACATTTTAATAGCCATCACATTGACTAAGACTAGGAAATACGTGCTCTCCACTGCCAAAGGATGGTTTTTTCTGCTCCAGCTCAACAAGTGACCACGTCTTTCATATATCAGCTGTTGGTGGCTCACAATCTGGCTTCATGCAAAGAGCAAGAGGAGAATAGCAAAGGCTGAATGGGAAATTATAGAAAGAGCAGGGAGGTTCACGCAAGGCCTCTGCACGGTACTATCCTACTAGGCAGTGATTTGCCAATGCACAGCTGCACATGGGTGTCCTTATTCCACACCTATGAATTCAAATTTTAAGGTGTAATTGTAATTACAATTGTAATTGTAAGGCGATTGACATGACATTGCTTAACACTGTTATTAATATTCACAGAGCAGGTAGCTATGTGCTGTGTTAGGCTTCTTATATCTTTAGCAATGAAGCATATCCTCAAGCCTTCTGTCTAGGAGGGTGGAAACCTGGCATTCACCCAGGGCCTGCTAATACAAACCTCAAGTTATTTCAAGATGGTAAGAAGGAAATTGTGCTTTTTTCCTCCCTTTTTCTGGTCTTGTTTCTTTTTCTCCACTAGAATTACCCATTTCTGGTCTGGCTGGAAAGGGTCAATAGAAAACAAGATACCACTGAAACATGTCATTGATGCACCCGTGGTCAGTATTACACGTGCATAGTTTAATAGTCATCTGAGTTTAAATAAATATGCAGAACTCCTAGTTTTGGATAAGCAAAAAGTGACAAATGTTTGTGTTGGTGTTTCCCTCGTGCTGTAAGCTGCCTGATGGCATTGCAGAGGTGGAACTGTCTGGGGTGTCATTTGCTTGAAACACTTTATCACAGCTGCCCATGAGCCCTCCCTCCATCTGGCTGCTTACAGGTTTTCAATGAAAGGCCCTGTTCACACATGCGGCAACTCGAATTATCTCTAAATAAACTAGTATATGTGGAGAGTAATTCATGAGCACTTTCAGCACGATGATAAACGGCAGGCAGGGCCAGCGCATACAAGGTGGCCCCTCAGGGATGTGTCTCCATCAGGTTGTGCAAAGATACTGTAGAAGGGTGTGTAAACATGACCTTAAAATAAGAGCTGTGTCTTTTGGAGCTTTAGAGACCAGGTTGTAAGTGACAGACATGCAGTGTTTGATCTGTCACATCTTGTCTAATATTGTATCTCCAGGTCTTGACAGATACTTCGGGTTTTACCCCCAGTTCCTCCCCATGTGACTAGCAATCTGCTTACTGAAAAACAACAGTCATCTTAGCCCTTAAAACACACCTTAAACAGTCAGTTCTGATAAATAATAAGTCAACTCTTAAGAATTTATGTACTGTCCCGCTGTTTTCCAGCCCTTGCTGAAATGATCCTTGAACTGCTGTTGAGCTTTGACTTAACAGAGGCCATTCTTCTATGATGACCAAGAGAAAAGCCCGCAAATACAAGAGCCGTAGGAGGTTGTGGGCAGGTTTATCCCAACAGGTTAAACAGGGACAAGGCATAGCCCTGAGCACTGGTGTATACCTGTCCATGCTGTAAGCTGTTCGCTTGGCTCCAGCCCACAGCAGCTAGCACTTCTCCAGACAACGCCTGGGCACCGTCTGGGGACTCACACTGGCCAGGGGCCATCCCTAGTAGTAATTTGGCTGTAGGCACCTTGTTCTGGGGAGGTGAAAGGAATTAGCTGTCTGCCCGACTTAGCTGGGCAGTTGGCTCCAGTGCCAAGGAACAGTCCCTGGCTTGTCTTATTTACACGTATGGACAAGATGAAGACTTTGGGATACAGGAGCCTCAGTGATGAGGTACAACATATGTGAATTTTGCAATTCTGGATGCAATTTTGAAATACTTATTTCTGTTGAACTTTCATCTACTGCTTTCAGATACTATCTCTCTTGAAAACCCTGCACTTGCTGAATATCTATTATTGCTCCCATATGGCAAGTAAGGGAAGAAGCCCTTCATCTTCAGATAGCAGACATGAAATAATGAGAAAGAAATGTGAAATGACTGGGGAGGAGTTTTGTTGTGGTCCTCAGAGAAACTAAAGGAGATTCATAGATTGCTGCTGATAGGACTAAAAAGCATGCTGTATCTCCCTATTTGTGAGAAGAGGGAGAAGAAACAGAAGGGAAGACAGTTCAAAACCATGGAAATACTAAACAATAGGCAATCTGATGTACAGAGTATTACTTGTCACGTAATAATATCTAGGCTTTGTCTGTACGCATCTGTACCAGTGTCTACTTTTTTATTAGGCATAAACTCATAGTAAAAGACATCCACTGCAGTCAAACTGGTCATATTTGTAGTTCCAGTTGAAAAAAATGACTGTTTTTCTTCCCTTAAAATCCCAGCTGAAATGGATACAAATAAATAAGTGGCCATGCCTCTAAGGAATGATGTTCCTGGGGAAAAACCTGTATTGTGATCTGAATCAATGCTGAAAAGCTCAACTTGTATAAACCACTGGTCCTGGAATCTAAGACAGCTGAATTATGGATGAAATGTATTTTGGTCCATTACATCAATGTGTTGCTTTTAGTGGGGAACCCAAAACTGGACACAATGCTCCAGGTGCAATTTCAAAAGTGTCAAACAAATGGGAATTATGACTTCTTTCAACTTACACAGTTGTCTTGTCATAGTAAGTAGCTTGGCTGGTCAGCCAAGAGATCAACAGCACTCTGTTTGTCCACACAGATCCATAATAGGTTAACTTCTGAGGATTTAGCATGTCTTTGGCTAAGGCACTAAGGCTAGAAATGTGTCTGACTTGAAAAGTGGAAGGTGGGCCAGTGTCCTGTATGTATACATTGGTGTATCTTCATGACATGTTAAAATAGAGTCCATGAGCATGGGGTGTGTGGTCAAGAGCAAGTATATGGCAAGATCTAAAAGCAGCAGGGCTTTTTCTGTTATCTCAGAGGCCTTAGGGCTTAGGGTGGTCTTTTCTCAGTCCTGAGTGTTCTTTGTACATGGTTCTGTATCCATCCAGTCTTTTGTATCTTCTGCTTTTTAACAAAACTAGCCCTGAAGAAAGGGACATGAGACTTGACTCAGGCATCTCACTATAGCTGAACTGCTGTATCTAGTGGAGCTGCGCAAGGGTTTACAACATGTTTATGCTAAAGTGCAGAACCATGTGAATAAATTAGTAGCCCTAAAGTGATGAAAACAAACACTTTGGGATGAATTGAGGGGATGGGGAAAAAATGCCCCCTCTTCTTGCCCTGTATCCTCTCACATCCCATCCTTCGACTATGCTCGCCAAGGCGGGTGAAGGGGATCAATAGACGGAGGAGGTTATAAAGCTCTTGTCATGTTCCCAAGGTCTGAAATCAGTTAACAAAATGTGCACATCCACAGAGCAACCTGAGAGCCTCTTTTCTCAGGCTGGGAGGTCTGAGCGCTGCCAAAGGCTTCTGGCCCCCTCTCCCAGCCTGATGCTTTGAAAGAATATCATTTGGCTCCATGACACTGTGGGTCTGTTGACTTGTACTTGGATGTTTGTGCTTGGATGTGTGCACAGCTCAAAAGCAGGTCTGAGGTTAAGTAAAGCCCCTTGCTTGGTGGGGAACCTTGATCAACATGTCACAGAACATGACAACTTCAATAATGTTTTTTCAAAAATGCATACGGGATTAGCCACCAGCTTCCAGGGAAGGGATATGCAGTAACCACTTGAAATATCTAACTTCTGGGCTCTGCCCTCATCTCCACAGCAGTTTTGAACAAATCGTTTGATTTTACTATGCCAGCCAGATGATCTGTAATACCATACTATTTATCTGATATCTGAGTGTTGTGTGGCTTATTGAAGGGTTTTTCATGTCGGAGACTTAATGTAGGCTTTAGTGATTTTTTTTTTTTTTTTTGGTGTTCAAATTGAAAAAGAGTGTCTTCTTTTTTCTTCTTTCATTCTTTATGGACAGACATTTCTTCTGAAAATTTACTCCTTTAATCATGTCTTAATTCAGGCGTCTAAAACCATGGCCCATTTTGAATTTAGGCCAAACACCCCTGCCATGGCATGACACAGTTTTCTCTTGGTTGGACACACAACCTAACTCAGCACAGGTGAATATGGAGGTGAGAGTGATAAAAAGATGGGATGTTATATATCTTGGCTGCAACAACATAACAAAGTTTTGCCATGTGTACATTAGTTGTAGCATGCTTATATGTTCTTCCAAGACAGTGGGTTTTGCTCTTTATGAAAGGTCTGTGTAAGCATGAAATACGGGAAATAAAAAGACAGCTGAGGGCAATTCTGCAGTCATCATGGATTTTTATTTCAGGAGTGACGTGACTGCTGGGGTCAGTAATAATACCCAGAGTGGGCCTGATTTTCATATATGCTAATCAGCAAATGTTGGGATATTTACGTGGAAAGAGGAATACTTGTGATGCACATCGAAAAGTTTTAAGTAAGCAGAAACCCAGAATGATGCCATGTCCTGCTTACCACCTTCTAAGGATACCTCTTCTGCCAACATTTGAGTAATTTGCCAACTCATTTGCTACATCCTTTTCAGTAATACACTTCTGCTACAGATCTTAAAAGAGTTTAGAGTTGAAGTAAAACTGGTTCTCCCATCCCCACTGGACTCCAGTGCAGATGAGAATGAGAATCAGGTAAAAGGCTTATGAAAACAACTATTTTTGGCTCAGCCCTGATAAGACAACAGCTCCGTTGTTCCGCTCTGATATTCAGTCAGTGTGACTCATCTGTAGAGGACTTTCTGGCCCATTTTCTTTAATGTGCTCTATCCAGAGAACTGACTGGGGCTTTCTAAAACTGGAAACACTGAAAAAGAACAGCTTGCTCATTTGTTGGATGTTGGTTGACCTTTTCTACACCACTTCAGCTCAGAAGCTGGAATATGTGCTGTCTTATGCAGTGAGGTGTTTTCAACCAAAAGATTGTTTTTATGGACTTTTTTCATTCTGAAGGAAGTAATGGAAAGGACAGGTTTCAAGGCTCCCATGGAGAGTGAGATCAGGTGTCCTCAGAGACTAACTGAGTAGGTGATGGCTGCTTCAGAGTGGGAAGAGTTGGCAAGACTGGAAGAGGCCACTCTGAACCTTACCCTGGCCTCTGGTCATACCTAGCTAACCTCTGGTTTCAGAGGGTTTTTCAGGTCTTTGAGACTCCCAACGCACGAGGACTGCTGCCAAACTTTGAGGGTGCTACGACTAATACAAATGCTTTGCTCAGTGGAGAGCCTGGAGACATTTCCTCCTTGAGTCCCCCCATTTTCTAGGATCCAGGAATGCCACTTTTCCCCAAATTGGGGAAAAATGAAAAATGTTTTCTTCAGTCACTCAAATATCAGAAAGAAACATATGTTTGGGAGCAAGGGTTAGGGAGAACTCGGACTTGTTATCCTCCTAATAAGGATACATTCCTTCCTTTTCACTTGTGTATTTTCCCTGAAGATACAATTTTAGTCCAAAGTTGGACAAGATAAGCGCTTACTTTGTGTAAAGCTGTGAATAATCTCTCTCTCAAGGGCTTTAACTACCAGGTTGAATTAGGATTTTAGAAAGGTAAGAGAAAGCTCCCTTTTGCCAAAAGGGGCTTCCGTGCATGGGATCTGGAAGTGGTCTGAAGTGGACATCAGTGACCTGCTTTGTTAGCTGTACATGAAATCTAACTTTGCTGAAACCAGCGGCAAAACTGCCATTGATTTTAAGAGATCTGAATTTCATCCCCGGTATGTTTATTTACATTACTTTTTTTTGTATACTTTTTCCTATTACTTTTGCTATGTAGGCATGGAGGATTTGTGGACAATATTGATATGATTGAGACACCCTTTCCGTTATGGCAAGGAGTGGACAGATGCCACTCTGGGAAGACACATTTAGAGTTTTGCCTGGCACTTTGTAATGCTTTTCTTTTTTTCCTACCTGCCTTGCTTCAGCTTTCCAGGTTAAACTTGTGCATGAATGACAGGTCTTATTATTTTGAGCATTAAGTGTTTTTCTTCATTACTTAGATACTGAATTTGCATAACATTCCTCTTAGCAGGACAGTTTGTTCTCAATTGGATCTTAATGAGACCAGTCCTCCCTTTCCTGGGAAAGTATGCGCCTCTAGTGAGAGAAGTCCACCTTTCACAAACCACAGCTAAAACTTGTTTTTTCAGTGTAACACAAAGCACACAGCTGCTTGCAAATGTCAGTTTTTCTTAGCATGAAGCAAATATGCATTTTGTAAATGTAGGACACAGACATATTTTGATGTGGGTCTTGAACAGGGCTTCAGTATAGGGATAGCTCATCTTTAATTTATAGTTACATGCAATCAAGCCATTCCAGGAAAAGACATTTTGTGGTTCTTGGGCCAGGGAAGAAGAAGAAGCGTAAAACCTTCTACCCTAAACAGAAACAGTTACAACAGGCAGTACAGACCTATGTTCCCTAAATGAGAACTTAGTGTAAAGCTCTTGAAATGTTTTTCAGGATTAAAATCCCTGAGATATCGATGCTAAATCTCTTTCAGGTATCACCTATTCTTTCTCTGGGAAAACCAGAAACGTTCCTGTTTGTTTGCTACCTCTGTTGCCACAAGCAAGTTAAATTAAATCCAGTTGGTGGCCACTCACAAGTGGTGTTCCCCAGGGCTCAATACTGGGGCCAGTTCTGTTCAGTATCTTTATCAGTGATCTGGACGAGAGGATCAAGTGCACCCTCAGTAAGTTTGCAGACAAAACCAAGTTGGGCAGGAGTGTTGATCTGCTTGAGGATAGAAAGGGTCTACAGAGGGATCTGGACAGGCCTGATTGATGGGCCAAAGCTAGTTGTATGAGATTCAAGAAGGCTAAATGCCTAGTCCTGCACTTGGGTCACAACAACCCCATACAACACTACAGGCCTGGGGAAGAGTGGCTGGAAAGCTGCCCAACAGAAAAGGACCTGGGGGTGTTCATTGACAGCAAGCTGAATATGAGCCAGCAGTGTGCCCAGATGGCCAAGAAGGCCAATAGCATCGCGGCTTCTATCAGAAATAGTGTGGCCAGTAGGACTAGCACTCAGCACTGGTGAGGCCGCACCTCAAATACTGTGTTCAGATTTGGGCCCCTCACTACAAGAAAGACATTGAGGTGCTGGAGGGTGTCCACAGAAGGGGCAATGAAGCTGGTGACCCTAAGGGTCTACAGCACAAGTCTTATGAGGAGCAGCTGATAGAACTGGGGCCGTTTAGTCTGGAGAAAAGGAGGCTCAGGGGCAACCTTATCGCTCTCTACCTGAAAAGAGGTTGTAGCGACGTGAGTGTTGGACTCTTTTCTCCAGTAACAATCAATAGAACAAAAGGAAACGTCCTCAAGTTGTACCAGGGGAGGTTTAGATTGGATGTTAGGTGAAATGTCTTCACCGAAAGGTTTGTCGGGCATTGGAACAGGCTTCCCAGGGAAGTGGTTGAGTCACCATCCCTGGTGGCATTTAAAAGAGGTATAGTAGTGTTTAGGGACATGTTTTCGTGGTGGACTGTTAGTGTTAAGTTAACAGTTGGACTTGATGATCTTAAAGGTCTTTTCCAATCTAAACAATTCTATGATTCTATGATTCTAAGATATAACCACAAGTTTTAACCTGATTATGAGACCTACTGCAGGAAATTCTCTGGCCTCTTTTGTGCCCAGGGTTGACTTAGTTGAACAAAATGGCATTTCTGTCCTGAATGTTCTTCAATCATTGGAGCCCAATGGAAAGCTTATGGTAGTGTGGTATGTTTATAGAGGGACTTACAGTCTTTTTGGAGTTGAAAGCATTTTATAAACAGCAATTGATTCATGCTTTGGTTCCACACAAATGCAACCACCACCAAAGATAATGTCTGTCTTGTTTTTTTCAGGGGATAGCAATGGGAAGGGTGTAGGTAGGCAGCATGTAATTATAAAAAAGTGGAATTGTATCAGAACTTTGTGTTCACTCTTGTAAAAGAGCTATGTGATTTTTTAAAGTTCTGTGCAGGTTGGGCTGTAGAGCACCAGCAGTAATGTCACCCTTGGATTGTGTTGGGGTTATTGCTGCTGTACCAACAGTGGGAATATGTTGCTGGATTATCATTACCTTGGCCTGGAATATCTCAGTGCTCTTTGATCAGCATTTGGGTGAGAGAAATTTCATTGTACCTCTTGTTTGGTACTGCAGGTAACTGTTCTGCAAATACAGCTGCGTGTCTGGCAGCATACTGCCTGTGTGCTTACCTCTTTTTCAGACCAGCTGGCTGGTCTCCTTGCTAAAGGCTGTTACCTCACACAGCAGAGTTGTATATTCAGCCTTTATTGATGCTCATCACAGCTTCTATGGGAAGGAAAATGGGTACTTGACTAATCTGTCAGAAACTGGCTTTTCCTAAATCATAGGAACAAAGAAAATCTTGTAAGGAAACTGCTGCCTTACCTTTATCAGCCAGCCTTTCCCTATTTCCATTACATGCAGCCTTGCTTACATCTCTGACACTTGGGGACTACTCAAATTGTGCTCCTCTTCTTTTTCTTCAGACCGAGTAAGTGGCTTTGGGTCTGATCCAAAACCCATTCAGTTTGAGGGGAGTCTTTCTAATGCTGTTGATTAGTTTTGGATCATCTCCCTCACTTGCACCCCTTTTGGAAATCAGAAAACACATGTTTAACTTATTCTTAGAAAGCTGATCTCAGGAAAACAGAAATCAAATAACTTCAGTGTAGCACCTGAATGCTCTACTTGAAACAGATCTGTCAGAGGGTTGCTGATCCCAAAGAAAGAGATAACAAAGTAAGAATTTTTCTCCAGGGTATAATATGATTTCTAATATTTTCTATTAAATAGAAAAACATAGAAGACAAAGCAATCTTTTTTATATAGCTTGCTTCCTCTGCCCCACAGACAAATTTCACTGGATCAACTTCTTATACCTTTACTTTAACCATCCTTGCTGTAATAAAAGATGTATGAAACTAGTCAGCTTTCACTATTTAATATATACCAACACAGCAAAATGGGCCAAGATTCTGAATCAATACTGGCAAATATCTGTGGGATATGGGCTTCAAATCTTACCCCAGAACCAGCAATGAATGAATTTTTTTTTTTATTATTAATACCCTTTTCACTGAGGTGGTGTCTTTTATGGAAATAGAAGCTTTCCTTACTTCTGGCCACTGGCCGGAGGTCTCAATTAAAAGAGCAGCTGATCTTGAGAAGTCCCAAAGGGATGAAAGAGCACAAGGGAAGAGGGTCCTTGATGGCTTCATGGTGGAACAAGAAAGCATAAGGGTAACCTGGAGGGCCTGAGGAGGAAGCTCCATGGTGCCTCCTCTGTGTCAGGGTTTATGTATGGATCATATGTGCCACTGTACCCTGACTTTGGAGCAAGGCATCAGCGGGGCAACTACTGAAGAGGAGAGTTTGTGAGAGCTTCTGGCTAAGGGTGGCTGGCAAAAGTGGCAGCTACCACCAGTCACTCCAGGTAGATGGGTTCAGCTGCTGAGGGAGCACCTGAGCTGGAAACAGGGATAGCTAAAACTTCAGCTGTTCATCCGAGCTGTACCTCTTGATGCCAGATGGGTCTTGCACAAAGGGTGGTTCTGATCCAAGGATCAGCTGGAGCTTCTCAAGAGCCCTGGGAAAGCTGAAAACTCAGCTTCTGCTTGGGTTGAAAAAAAATTCAATAAAGGCAACTATATGGGACATATGGCAAATTTGAGGGGTAGCAGGTAGTGTGATAGGGAGTGTGGCTGTATGTTGTTTCCCTTCTTTCCCTAACGAAAGTGCTTTGTATCTTTAATTCAGTATTTACTTGAATGAATATTGCTTGTGCCAGAGAAAATCTCAGCTGTTCTCCTAGGCGTCTGGGCTGCGACTGGTGCTGATTTTACTGCTGCTGTTCAGCAGGAGCCTTTGGAGACTAAACCTGACCCCTTTAAGGCTTGGCTGAGGGGTTACATGTGAGCTGTGTCCTGCTCATGAAGGCCCTGACTGGAGCCTCCAGATACTACTGAAATGCTTACATATAATAAGAACAAGGACTTCTTTTCATCTCCCTGTTCTGACTGGGATGTTAGCTTTTGGGGGATGACATCTGTGTCTGTCTGGAGAGCACTGGATCTAACACAGGGGAGTGATGGGGAATCTGTAACAAAGCTGTGGATACTCCTGTCCTTTTCCATAGAAAACCTGAAATCTAATAAACATGTTTGTTTATTTATTGTTTTGCCTTGGCTCACTCTCTTAGCTCTTATTGGATTGCAGCTACAGAGGTATTAAGCAGAATATTGGATGTGGTCAACTTTGTGCACACTAAGGATGTTATAAAAACAACAGCTACTGTAAAAACCTTTAAATAG
Organism: Strix aluco; assembly: GCF_031877795.1. NCBI lineage: Eukaryota > Metazoa > Chordata > Aves > Strigiformes > Strigidae > Strix > Strix aluco. Next base: position 10,904,834 of record NC_133931.1, on the reverse strand, counting down.
TTCTGTCAGTCTCCTAAAAAAAGAGGAAACTTGCTGTTTTCTAACCAGTATTTTCCTATCATGGAATAGGATTGGGGGATTTTAGAGGATGACAAATTGCCTATGAGTCAGTGGGGCAACATGGTGCTAAAGGAATCTGCTCTACTGGGCTGCAGGCAGTGCAGAGGGTATTTCAAAAACCAAATAAAAAGTACCCAGACACTCAATTTTCTGCTTTCCTCAGCAGTGGCTGGACCACGGGGTTCAGTCTGGGGCTTCATGTTGTAGAAGACAACAAGTGGCAGTCTGGAGAGGAGACCACAGCAGTTGTGGAAAAAGAAAATCAGTATTTTTGCAAAGGAGGGGCACTAGCCCAATGGGAAGGGAAATGAGCAAGGATAGCTCATGACAATTACACACAGAAATACTCAGACTCTGCAGCAAGACATCTGATTGTCAGAGGTGCTCTGTCTCCAAGACTCCACTCTGTATGGGACTAGAACTGCAAAAATATATCAAATACACAAGATCCCTGGAGGTGTTTAGGAGTAGGGTCGACATAGCGCTGAGGGATATGGTGTAGTTGGGAACTGTCGATGTTAGGTTAATGGTTGGACTGGATGATCTTCAAGGTCTTTTCCAACCTAGATGATTCTGTGATTCTGTGAATCAGAAAATGGAGACGCAGCTGCTTGGTTCTGTTTGTTATTTTGCTTTTGCATCTGATCCAAATTGCAAGAGGACTGACACCAATTCCTACACAGCCAAATACAGTCAGAAAAGCATCCTGGGTGGTTTAAGCCCAAACTCCTTGGGGAAGACTTAATCTGGAGGGTGCATTTTTATTGTCTTGACTGGAAAACAGCTGATTTGACAAGAAGCCTGAGCTAGTGCTGAAAGCTCACAAAAGTATTTCAGAACCATCTTAATTCATGGCTCATATCTCAGTTAGTGCCTCAGCAGAACTGGTTGCTCTACAATAAATCTTTCAGCATTTGAGCCCAGCTGCCTCTGCCCTTTTCTAACAATGAAGATGGGGGTCAATTCTTCTCATTAGTCAATAAGAGCTGAATTTAAAAATAACATGCTGATGTTGCTGCACGGAAGTGTTTAAGTTGGATTAAATATGATGGAAAAATAAATCAGGGAAGAACAAGCTACAAAGGGAATTGCAGATTCACTTTCCAGTCTGAAAGATTTTTAGGGCAGGGACTGTCAATTATTTTGTTTGTACAACAATCTCAACTTAAATGGGGCCTCTAGCTGCTTCCACAACATAAATTATTGATGCTGTTAGGATCCACGAAAGACATGTTCCTAGCTTTAAGCACAGGGGTAATAAAACTGAAGTCTAGAGGAATCCTTTAGCTCAAAGCTAAATATGTGCTTATGTTCTCTGGGCTTCTTGTGGCTGCTTTAGATGCTTATGTACCTGACATGATCTTGAAATAACAAAGCTGGCTATGATAGAGGATACAGGTCTGACTAGACACACTTGGAGGTTCCAGATGATTCTCATGACCTCTCAGAGAAACTCGGCCCTGTTGACTTCATGGGAAACCACTTAAAATAGATAGTCCTTATCCGAAGTGACAGCAGGTACACATTCCTAATAAAAGAAACACGGACCCATTGCACATCATCCTGTCATTGCATTACCTTGCCTGACGAAGGAAGGCGGCATGCCGTGATCTGAAGAGATCTGAGGAGACATGGTGTCTGACAAGGCGTCCTGGTTGATGGAAAGGGAATCAGGAGGTGGGGAGCGTGGGAAGGGACTGGGCCTGGAGTCACCCAGAGATGTGGCTCAGCCCTCACTGGTTGCTTTCTGTTGGGTGGTCCATGTCTGCACTCCCGGCAGCAGATGGGAGTTTGTGAGGTGCCAAACTGAGCCTTGACTAAGCAGGAACAACAACAACAACAAAAAAAAAAAAAAAAAAAAAAAGAAAGAAAAAAAGGTTAATAATCCTCAGGCACTGGGGCCTTTTTGGCTTGCTGTTCTTCATCCTGGCCTTCAAAAAACCTGCACTACAGCAGATTGCAGGCTCTTACAGATTTGCCAGCCCTTGCCTTTTGGAAAAAGCCTTGCTTTGTTTTTGGCTCAGTTTACACTCCTTTTCAGCCATCTCTCCCTCCCTTGGAGGTGGGAGTTTGCAATGTATTATGCATGATGTTATTTAAACCTCTATGTTGATCGTCGTTTCTATGGGGCTTTTTTTGTTGTTGTTTTTTTTTTTTAATGTATCACCTGCCTTTGGGAGCAAGACACTGCTGTCTCGGCTGTTCTTTCTGCTCAGGTGAAAGGGCAGAGGGAGCTACGGAGAGGAGCCCTAAGCCCTGCAGATACAATGCCACAGTGATCAGCAAAACCTACCTGATTAAGTCTGGCTGTTTGTCCTGCCTGGGGCCTCTGTGCTCTCTGGATCCTTCAAGCTCTCTCCTCTTGCACACTTACCCATTCCTGAGAAATAAATTGCAGGCAGCCTGCGGAAGGCAGTGCCTGTTCTTCCAGCCAGAGGAACACCCTCGGGAGCATCGTAGTAGGCATCCAGCTGTTAGAAAGGAGCTCTGGATTTTCCCTTTCTTTTACTCTTCCTGGACAAAGGAAGACAAGCTGTGTAATGCCTCTGGTTCAGCTGTTTATTTACCCACTTGAAGTACAGAGCTGAGGGGCAAGTTCCCATTTCTTAAATGGAGTTGTCACCTTGTGTCTCTTGCTTTCAGAAAAAAGCCTTCGGGGAGATACATAGCAGGAGCCCGTGAGAGATCTGCCTCCGATAAGGTTCCTGCACCCAAAGCCCAGGGAGGTGGGCTCTGACTGTTGCAAGTAATGCTCTACTCACCCCAGTGCCTCCTGTTCCCCCTCAGAAGGAGACCATGCCTCCAAATTAGTGAGATTGTGCCTTGGTGAGAGGCTAGCATCTCCCATCTTTGCCAAGAGTTCAGGAGGACGTTTGGCTCTGCAAAAAGACAGGCAGTCTCGGGGCATCCCATGCAAGGTGGCAGCTCCTGCTCTTTGGGCCTGGAAGAGGATCCTGGGCTGAGCCTGGGGGAGCCCATCTTGAACTCTGCTTGTTCAGAAGACTCTGCTGAGCACAGATGCATCAAAGACCACCCATAGTTCTGAGATTTCCAACTCTTTGAGTGCTGTCACCTGAAGAGAAGAGATTTCTTTTTTTCCAGCTCCTGACTGCTTCCTCAAAGCCTTTCCCTTCAGAAAGAGTCTTTTTCTGAGGGTTGGTGTACATACATCCTCCATGAAGCCGCCATCAGAGCTGCGCTCACCAGGCACTATGCTATGGGCAGAGCAAAACTGATACTCGAATAGAAACTGAAAGAAGAAAAAAAGACGGAGTTACGCAGATCAGGAAGCCTTAGATGATCAAATCGTACTTTTGCCCCTCTGCTGAATTGTGTGTATAGGTGTGCGATTTGGTTGTGTGGCATCAACCCCACCTAGGGTAGAGACATTATCACCTTGGGTAAAGATGCCCTTTAAACGAGAAAGAATTGGGACGTAATTCTGTTGAGACATATCTGTGTGCTCCTCAAAAATCCGTTGGAGACCTCAGGGACATGTTTGCAAAAGGCAGTGCTGCTATATCTTCATGGCTTCTCCATCCTCATGCACCATGTGCTGCAGTCACACTGCCTGGTGGCACTGGAGATTGTGTTCCAAATACAGAAAACCTCCATGCTGTGGTGTGCTGAGCAGCCATGTCTTCTCCCATAAGGCCATCAACCACTGCTCATCCAGGCGCTGTGTGAAACTTGGCAGGTTTCAACCCTGGAAATCAGGTTTGGTTCATCAATCTTTCCAAATCTTTTGGCAAATCACTGGTTGAGCAACTTCTTGGCTGCACTGGACTGACTCCTGAGCTTACATGAGCTGATTAATTTAAGATGGAGAACCAAAGAAATTTGAGGTTCAGACTGTAGGTTTTTCTCTGATTTTGGGGGGAACAATTTCTTGCTTCCCTAAAATAAATTTGGGGTCCAACCCTCCCTTTGTGATGCTGCTATGGCCCAGGCAAGGGTTAAAATCTGAAAGTCACCCGCCCCACTGCCCACCCTGCAACAGGCTTAGCTTGCCCTTCCATTGTTTGGACTAAACCTTCCCAGATTTACTTACTTCCTTTTGATGTCTGGCAATGTTTGTTTATTAGCGCCAGTGGCCTGTGTTAACTCTGAGTAAGTCTTTGACTAAATCCCATTCTCTGCTTTTCCTCCTCCCTTCATGGGTTTGTGAGCTGATAAACTTCAGCTCTGGCTTTCAAACCCAGTGAGGTTAAACATGAACTTCTTTTACACCTGCCTGCTTTCCCAGCTAATGGACTCCGGTGGCTGCTGAGAGAGGAGTCCTTTTACGGCAAAGACAAGGCTGCAAAGATTGATTTCGTTTCTAGTTCATATGTTCAAGAAGTGGGTTTTTAACTCTTGGAGTGGAAAGGATTCTTTTAGTGGATTCCCTGCTGTCCTGAGGTCATCTACTTATCCACAACAGAGAAATAATAACAGGACAGGTATTAGCTGGTAAGTCACAAAATGTTAAATATAGTCCACCAAGCACTATTTTATTATTCCCATTTTTTCACGGAGCTTAAGTACCATTTTGGGAGTCAGAGTTTAGTCAGCTTCAATCTGAAGTATGAATCAAGAGAAAGAAGATGAGAGCTGTTTGGGAAATGATAAGTACTTCCTATGGAAACATTTGCAACCATTCTGTTTTTCCTTTAATCATGGGAAAGTTCCGTTAAAAAAACAAAGCCTACCAAGAAAAAAAAAAAAAACACCATGTTTTTTCACATTTTTAATATTTGAAAATTTTTATTTTGCTATGGGTCTATCTCAGAGGAGGAGGTATTGAAAAATCCCCTATAACTTTTCGCGCTTTTTCATTTTTAAGACAGAAAAATTCCTGACTAGCTTTCACTTGTGTTATTTAATTACGGATGTAAACCCTACTCTTAATTTCTATACAGGTTATGTGCTCTATGTTAATATGATTATAAAATAAGGCTACATGATAACAATTTTAAAGTAAAGAACTTTTGGCATCAACAATGATTAATTCTTGAGTCATCAACATCGAAGAGTCCTAAAACATCTTGTGGTTGCTTAAATATTCTTTTTACAGGGTTTACAAACCCATTGATTTTTAATACTGTGTTTCAAGGGTATATAGACTTTCCACCTGGGCAGTAACTCTGTGGTGACAGTCTGCACTTTTCTGCGCAGTAGAAGTGTCTTTGCCAAAAAGAACTCACATTCAAACTGGAGGTGATTGACAGGTGGCAAAGAGGAAGGATTATAGAATATGAATTGCAGAGTGAATCCAGACTGCACAGAAAGGTTTTAAAAGCCCAGGGAAAGTTTGTGGTCATCCAGAACTGAATTTACCGTGACAGTCAGACGACTGTCATGGCAGATCTCCCTTTTCTCTCCACTCTGGTATTTTTAATTCGTATGTTTTGTCAAACTATAAGATTTGAGGGAAAGGTTTTTACCTCATTTTGGCAGTAATCCTTTGGCAGTGCCCTTTTATTTCTCTTGGTGCTGTGATGAAAAGACCTCTGTTAAAGGTTTCTGAGATGGTTTAAGAAATTGTCACCCAGTCCCTCTACAGCCCCAGCAGAGCAGCACAGGGAGTAGATACCTGCCTTCCTGCCCCTCCATTTCACAGCCTAGATTCCCTTCTCCCCACAGCAGCTTCTTTGCAAGTGTCCCATGCCAGCTTGGAGCAGAAGATGCATTGTGTGGCTCTGCCAGGAAAGGCCACCAATGGGATCCGCAGGGATGCTTATGTGCCTGACTTCCACCTATCTCCACAAGCATCTGGGACCTGGTCACCAAGCCTGCAGACCAGACTTCTCAGGACATTTAGGCCCTGAGAAGGAGAGTAGACTGCTATTTAAAGATCAAAGCATGATACTGTCTGCCTGTAAGCAGATATTTCTATTTAGAAACCTCTTGGTTTCAAGAGGTCTCTGTTTTACACAATCATGGCTTTCTGCAGCCAGCCTAATGCCAATATGTGCACAGAAATATTCTGCAGAAGCCTGGAAATGGCTCACTGCTTACTGTGAGCCTGGGGGCACTGTTTTCCAATAGGTCAATATTTCTTAGATTGTTATGATAACCGGTGACATAAAACCTGTTTACATGGAAAACAGTATTGATGTAGCTAATGTAGTTGCAAATCCCAAGTGCATTTCAGTGCAAATCTTCATATAGACACAGTTCTTTGTAAATGAACGCCCTATTTCCATAGCAGGCTGCAGAATAGGCACAGCTTTGCCTTGTCTTTAACTGGAGTTGTGAGTCACAGAAAGGTTTTGGTTCTCTTTTTTGCATGGACAAACCCCAGGCTCTTGTATGTTGCAAATATCTTCCTTTAAACATTTATTTGCTTGTTGCGGTGCTGGACTGCTTGTGCCCTTTGCCTGAGCAGTCAGCCCGTTCCCTTTGAAGATGTTTACTAATTAAATCAGAACAAAGATGGAATGAATGTTAAGCACCTTCAAACACTTGTTGCATGCTTCAGTCCTATGACTGTACTTCACAAGCTGCTGTAAAATTTACACATTTCGGAATACACCACATAGCGATTCCTTTAATAGATTCTCTCTTTTTAAACAGGTTAAGGAAAAAAATAAATTTCTGGCTTGTTTCGTAGTCTGTTTTTCACATCTGCAACTTTCACAGTAAGAAAGGTGCACAGTCTGTTGGATCTGGCAGAGCATTGAGACCCAGCACGGCGGATCCCAGCTCCAACTGTGGCTTTAGGAAACTTACTGGCTCTGCTCCTTTTGCCTACGTGCCAAGAATAGGCTAGTACCTAGAGACACGAGTGTTAACCAAATCCCCAGCGACAAGCCCTTCCAGCTTCAGGGGTATCCAAATTCTGAATAACCCTTATTTTTAGGATCTGGGGTAAAGTTGCTTTCTCACTCATTTGGGTGTGACACACTTGTGCTGATCTCAATAGCTGGAGATCTTTTTAATTAAAGAACAATGATAAAAAGCCACATAAAATGGGTTGCATCAAAGCATCATCATACTACAAATGCTAATTATTATAATTATATAAGATTGCTCACGTTTATTTTCTAGGTGGGAAGGCACACCAGCTGACTGGGTTTCAATGCGTGGCTTTTTCAGCAAAATTTTAAGGAGTCAGATGTCTTGCCTAGGTGGTGTTGTCCTTTGCAAGCTGCATAGCTACAGTCAATCTCTCACCTAATGCAAATGTCTCACTCAATGCATGAAAATTGACATGAGAGACTTTCTTTAAGCAAGTTCCAGACTTAGCTAACAACACAGAATTTCTTTGGTGTTCCTGTCTCAGGGACACTTGTCCTCTCCCTCTTCCAGACTGACAAATGTTACTTTCTCTGGGAATGTAATGGAAGTGCTGTTAGCGCAGACAACATCCTAGAAGTCTGCTGGTATTTTTGCAGCATGTTGTGTAACCGTTTCTACCTAGCCATCCCCCTGGGATTATGTCAGGGTTTCAGGGTTTGGTCCCTTCCAGAGGAATAATAGGCCCAGCCTGATCTGGTCCTGCTCTTGGCTCCGTGCAGGATCTGGGGTATGATGTGCAATAGCAGCAGCCTCCTTTTCCCCACCAAGAGGCTGGTAAGGAGGCTTTCTGGGAGAGCAAATCTGGAGCCATAGTAGGTACTGTTTGGTAGCTCCACATAAATTACCTAGGGGAGCTTTGACAGAAAGCTGGGAAGACTTATAGCCCTGGGAACATTGTTTTGGTGTAATGGCCATGGTGGAGAGAAGGACCCATGACGAGCTGGAAACGGTCAGGAGACAGGAAAGCACAACCTGCTCAGGGCACAGGAGGAACCACTTCTTGGTTTGACTGCTCTTTCAAAGTCTGCAACCAATATTTTTTTCAAATTGTCAAAATTATGTTAATCTATACTTTCTGTGAGCTAATGAGCAGCCCCAACACACACCTTAAAAAGCCAAGACTGCAGTCCTTGTCTCTATAGAAACAAACTTTGGGAGAGGGCTAAAAGCATCTTGTTAGGTCCAAACAAATGAAACAAAGCAATTCTGAATCATTCTCAATTAAAAATAATTAAAGGCTGTTAAAAACCCTGTCTAAAGATGATGTGTTTGCTGAATAAAAATCCCTAAATGCAATGGTTCCAGAGTGGGGGTGTAATTTTTTAAACTAAAGCAATTCAGTGGATTAGATAGAAAGTTGTAAAATAAAAAAGGAGTAGCCAACTCAAATTTATATTTTTTGCTGCTTAAAAAAACCACCCCCAAACCACATTTGGTTGAAATTTTTATTTATCTTTTCTTCTGAGGCTGGTGAATGTAGGAGAATGGAGATGTGCAAGACAACTAGATTGGCATCAGTTCAGTGTTAAAGCTCCTGAGCAAATATCTGTATGATCATAAGATGAATTGGCTTGGAAGACACCTCAGGAGGTCTCTAATCTAGATCTTGCTCAAAGCAGGGGCAACTCCAAGATTCAGCTACTCAGGGCTTTACCCAGTTAGCCTCCTAGAATGGAATCTAACTGTAACATGTTCTTTCTAGATAGATGAGATTTTGGGTACACCACAAGAGCCCATGAAGTGCTGAGTGCAGTTGTTTTCACCTGGAAGTGCCAAGAGAGAGCTATGGAGTTGCCCCACTTCTATTCTCTGCCCTCATGGGTCGAGGCCTGACATCCTACTGTATGTAAAGGTCTATCTAGCTGGGAAAAATTAGAGTCAGGGTTTTTGCTTAGTGTTTCTGTTCAAAATTGTTTTCCTGGAGAAAAAGCAGTATCATACAGTTTGTCCAAATCCAGGTATGGCATAACATTTCAGATCACCCAAATCTAAGGGCAGTGATTTCAGAGGTGAAACTGAGGCAATGGGCCCAGTTGATGAGACAGAGAGATAAAAACCATTCTGGACATAGAGCACTAGCAATGTCTGCTACCTTGCTGTTATGGTGTTTCTTTTCCTGTATTGGAAATAAAGGCACACACCTAATTTTCCATACACTTACCTATTGTCTCCAGGACTCAAAGCTCTACAGCAAAATTCCTTTCATCTTTTAAGCAGCAGATTTTCACTATGATTAAAGATGCATTTTATTTTTCTGCCTATTGAAAGGAAAGCTGAATGCATATTTTCATTCTTTATTTTCCACACTACTGCTTTAATACAACTTCCTCTTAGTAAAGGAAAACCAAGAGAAAACCACTACTGAAAAGCTCAGATATTTCCATGAGTAGCAAAGACAAGGAAGTTTCATTTCCTATAGATTTGTATCTTGAGGTTGAATTTTTGTGTGGTCTCTCTAGTGTCTAATGATAGCTGAATCACAGGATGATTTAGGCAGGAAGGGTTCCCTTGAGGTGTCTAATCCAGCATCATGGTCAGAGCAGAGCTAACTCTGGAGTTAGATCAGGTTCCTCGCAGCCTCGTTCAGCCAGGTTTGGAAATCTCCAAGGTCTGACAGGGCCCACCCTCTCATGGGTCTTGTTCCAGCACTGAACTCCTCTGATGGTGAAACTATTTTCTTTTGTCCAGCTGGAATAGGCCCCATTACTAATTGTAGTTGTTTCGTCTTGTCCTTTTGCTGTGCATCTTTCAGAAGGGGCTGGGTCCATTTTCACTATTTTACTTCCATCAGGCAGTAGAAAACAGCAACTTGACCCCCCTGCCCTTAGCTTTCTCCTCTTGAGAGAAAGCTGGCTGTCCCAACCTCTCCTTGTACATTGTGAGCTTCAGCGCCCTCACCATCTTAGTGCTCTTTGACTGGATACCTTCCAGTTTATCTACTTCTTAGAACAGGGTGGTCTCAAAACAAGACACAATATAGATTTTTTCTTTATGTGATTTTTATTCTTCTTCCTCATCTTCCTATTTGCATAACTGTTGTGTCTTTGAGTCTTCCACCTCTCTATCAATGTATTTATTAATTTTTAAACTGATAATGGGTTTTAAAGTTATTCCTGGGAAGGGAGGGCCAGCATACAGGTACACCCAATCTTATACAGTGTGATTACATAGGCCTCATATTCTTGGGAAAGATGGCTAAAACACCAGCAATGATAACATCTGACATGGAAAGAGAGAGGAAAACCCAGTGAGGACTGGACAGATGTTCTTCTGGATCAGTTGTGTCTGTAGAAGAGGTTACTTTTCTGAGGTATTTGTCAAGGTTTCCTGCTGGTTGGGTCTTTTCATAGAGCATATTTCTGGCATAGAAAAGGGGGTGCAGGTTATATGGGCAAAACTCCTCTTTTGCCTATGTAGCTTAGTGGAGTATTCTGCATGAGTTAAAGCACAGCCATTTGAAAATCAGTTTAGGCTGGGTAGTCTTGCCAGCTCAGTTATGTCTGTCATACATTGCAGCCTCACACACCCATGAATGATGCTTTGCAAAGTCTGTATTGTAGACATGGCCTAAACAGAACTATTATAAATAATTTTGCAGTACCATAGCTATATTGATTCTTGGAGGGTCAGTGTTTCTGTTTTGTTTATATGTTTACAGCTAAACTGGCAAACCTTCCTGAGAAGTCATCTTTGTTTGATGGCAATTAATTTTCAGTTTCTCAGAGGTTATTGTGAACATGGAAGACATCTGACAAATGGATTGTTCCCGCAGAAGCAATGAATGCAGATTGAATCACCCTTGAGTACAACAAAGTTTTCAGACAGCAACAGAGCACCATGCCTGTGTTATATTAGTTTTGCATATTTATAAGCTAGCGAGTGTTTCACATTTGACATGGCAAGTCACTGCTCAGCTTCCAAGGTCCCTTTCTAAGACAAACAGACACTTTCATAAAATGCACAGAAAACCCTTTTTAGAGGAAATGGAGGCTGAAGTTGGAAACATACATTTCAAGTGACTAAACCCAGGGCCTTTTATCTTTTAAATTACTGGGTTTGGTTTTATTTTCTTTAAACAAGCTCATTTGTCTGTTTCCTATGTCCTTTCGTGTCTTGTCTACATGCAAACTTCTGTTCTTCCATTCTCTGGTCTTCATCCAATAGTTAACATCTGAAGGAACACCCTAAATGGCAATAGATAATGAAGCTGGCCCTTTAAAGAGCCTTCAGATAATAAAATGGTCTTGCATCAAGCTGTGGATTTTATTTTCCACAGGCCATGCAGAAATTAGCATGAAGTCTTCACATTTTCTAAAGTTCTGCACATATTTATGTCAATTTTTTCCTTGAAACTTCAGAGATAGAGCCCTCTAAGGAAAACATCTTCTTTTCCAATGTATGAAGTCTGATCCAAATCACAAAGCTTCTCTCTTTACCAAGCAGACTTTTTTTCCTGCCTGATCTCACAGGCTGTCTTTTGCTAAGCAACTGAGTCATCTGGTTCCTCTACCTCCCAAACTTCCTTTGGTGCTGAGTACTCTTCCTTCACAAGTTCAAGTCTGTGTTTTTCTGCTTGGGGACTTTTCCACATTTCAGCACTTCCCTCTTTTGGACTGTCTGTATTGGGTGTCTTTTCCTATTCATGGACTTGCTTTTCTTGTCTAACCTTCAGGAAGAGTCCTGTCATAAAGAAATGACTCCTCCTTTGTTTTCTGTAACTTCTGGACAAGAGACAATGTGTGCTGAAGGCCCTGACAGCCAATGGGTTTACCGTACATTGAACATTTCAGAGAATTCTAGTGGCATTTAACAAACCACCACAGTCAGATGTCCCAAGCTGTCTTATGAAGCTGTTTTGTATGCATCTATTTACACACATACAAACTCTAATAGTACAGAGTGCTCAGTGTCACATTGAACATCAGCAGCCTAAATCCTGATAAAATCTAGAAGATTTCAGTGGTAGCCAAGAAGCTATTAGTTTCTCTCTGGTCATTTCTCCTAGCAAGGAGAAAGTGCTGTTTATTAACTTTTTTATTTATTAAGGTTATCTCTCCAAAAGTATAGTAGAAATTGTTATACTCCAGCTTTATGGATTCTCACTGTCAGTTGTTAACTAGGGGCAAACCAGAGCCAGGTTTGAGACAGAACAATTGCAAAGGCTCAGACCAGGACCTGTCTGTCCACCAGTGGGACTGCTGCATCATCTGTGGTTGTATTAACATCTTAGCATCACCTCATATCACATATAAAACTAATGTTGTAGAATACTACGGTGCCTGCAGCGTACACTCATGTTTTGCCACCTTCACATCCGCTTACTGGAAAAACAATTAAAAGTTAAGGCTGTATCTTCATTGCTCAGAAAAGGAGTTTTTCTAAAGCAGAAATGAAACCCATGAGGTCCCATAGGAAGCAAGGTTCAGGCCAGTCACAGTTTTAAGTACAGCTCTGCCATGCAATTGAGAAGACCTATTGTGTTAACACTGGATCGCCCTGTTGTTAGCTTCCAGGAGATGACTAATGTGCCTTAATTAATCCCTGTGTGAAAAACATACATTGTAGGCAACACAGACACAGCCAAAACTGAGAGCAAGTTATTGGGAGCTGCAGCTTTGTAGTTACTTTACATCAGGGAGAAGTCATCCGCATAAGGAGACCGACACAAACTGTTCTCTTTGGTCAAAACTGATTTACTGAAAGAGATAATAACCTGATCTTAGTTCAAGGAAAAACATCTTCATAAGTAGAAAAATACCATGGAAAATTACAATTATCTGGTGTCCTGGTTCAGCCAGGATAAGGTTAAGTTTCCTCAGCAGTGGGGGGAAGCTCTAGCCGGGTTATTCATATACCATGCTGACGTCATGTCCGGGCGCCAGAGCGCGGGAAGAATTGGTGAGTGCGTGGGTTTGTGCAGCCGGTCCTCTCACTGCTGTATCGGTATATACCTTGCTCTGTTCATTGTTATTACTATTATTGTTTGTTGTGTTGCTGTTGCACTGCTGTATTAAACCTCTCCTTATCTCAGCCCTGCGGCTTTGTATTTCACTCCCTTTGTGGGGGAGGGGCAGCGGCTGCGTGGTCTCAGACCCCGGCAGGGACTAAACCACCACATCTGGGAAGACATGGTGGATCACACAGAGTGGCAATGAATAGTGGTGATGCTACAGTGTGACAAAGGTACAGTGACTTCAGATGTACCATTCTGTATAATCTAGACATGATTTCTGGATGCAGTGTAAGTACTGCCGTGATTTTTGTCCTCTCTTTTTTTCTTTTTAAATCCTGGTAATAAAGTTAAATCCTGACTTAAATCAGAGCATTGGTAGTGATGGCAGATATGCACTGTCACTTTCAGCCAGAAAGATCTCAAATCTCTGTGTAGACAGATATTCAAAGGTCATTTTGTCCACAGCTGAAAACCAGCCCTCTTTGAAATAAAAATGAATCAGAAAGTAGAAATGTACAGAAATACCAGGCCAGGAAGTAAAGACTTCCCCTTCTAACTGAAGAGTAGAGGGATGCTTAAGTGATTAAAATATTAGCCAGAAGGCTGACATAACAAAACTGCTTTTTCCAGTGTCTTGTATTGCAGACGTAAACACTGTATGCAATTAAAAATATCTGATCCAAGTCAGTGGTGAGTGAAATCTCCCTCTTAGAGTCGGATATTTGGTTGATTTTGCTTTGAATGTTTTGGTGCAATGAGATGACAGCAATATACTGATTGAGACCAGCCCATGGTCCAGATTAACCAAATGGAAAAGCTAAGGGTGAAGATGGTCTCTGTGTGGCCTAAAATGCTACAGATATATTGATTATCTGCTTGCATGGAGAACTTTATCCTGAGTTTGCTGGTCACACATCTTGTACGCATCCTGCAGTCACTTAAGGAGGTGGAACAAATCCCTCCTTCAACACACTGGATTTGAAAGGAAGACTGAAGTGAAGGCAGGAATATTGAAAGTGCATGATTGTTGGGGAATGGCTTGATCATAGTGACGGTCGAAAAGACAAAGGAGTCATTCCTGGGTCTGATCCTTAGCTAGCTGTGGAAAGGCCACTATGCTGAATGAAGCTGCCTTGGGCTTGCTGAGTTTGGCCCAACTTTAATGCTTCATTTCAGGCTTGGAGGAATGGCTTGTCATGGGTATTGGCCAGAATAAAAGCTAAAAATAGGTGTGAAGTGGGGGAATTTCAGTTTGTGCAGAACTATTTAAGGATGATGGTGAAAGAGTACAAGAAAAGTAACTGGGATGCCACAACAGAGGCAGTGACTTAAGGGCAGAGATGGTTCTAGGGAGTGAGCTCTGAGGCAGGGAAAACAAACCCTTAGTGCAGGTAAAACCAACACCTGAAAGGCTCAGCCCAGATCTGTTCTGGAAGATGTTGCCAGGTAGGGTACTTGCTACAGAGCTCTGAAGTTCTGCTTTGGCTGGTGATTAGCCCTCTCCTTTCTGTCGTCTGTTCATTAGCAAAATGAATTATGTTAACAAGAACACTGTTTTAATGGAGCATCTTTCATTCTGCTAGAGTTAGCATAGCTATGTCAGTCCAAATCTGGCAAAGTTGGACTGGCAAAAATTAGTGGCTTTAGCCTGGCCTCAGATCATGCCCCTCATTCTCTTTACTTTCTAGGATGCTGATGCCTCCTGGTCGTAAAGTCAGATGTAAGATTTCAAATGAGAACAAAGGCTGGTTCTAGAATTTCCTCTCTGAAATGCACATGTTTTGCTGCTGCAAGAGGAGAAGGGTTTACTGTGTGCTTCTCTCCGGTCTGGAATCAAGGGCAGACCTGAGCGGGTTGCAGAAGTTCATGGGTGTATGTGTTTTGCACTGATAGGTCCTGGAGATTAAGCTCTTGGGTCGCTTTTACGTTAATGGTGGGAAACACTAGTGTGAATACATTCACACTGTAATCCTTACCCAGCAGGTTTCAACCCTGACTTTTGGTGGGAGAGGGGCTTTTTTTTTACACACCTTGTTTGGTCACTGCTTGACTTCCCCACTAAAATGGGCAACAGGAGATTAGTTAGGAGCTAATGAGAAGTTTAAACTGGTGGAAATCTTTGCAGAGCCTCCAGTGGGTTCTGCACTTTAACTGGATTTCTTCCTGGTAATTGGTAGGTAGCTCTGTGGATGGCAGTCTGATGTTTTAGGGACAGGACCAATGTCCTCAGGCAGAGCCTAACAGTTTCTCTAAAAGACCAATCTGAGTAAGCCCATTTATATAAACCACCCAGTACCAATTGGGTGGTTGCAGCCACTTGTAACTTTGACCATATTTTCCCAGTTTTAGTCACTGCAGCCTGTTCCAGTTAAGTGCAAAACCTCTGCTCCTCAGAGGAGATCGTTGTTTGTGGGTGAACAGGGAGGCTGTGTCATATTACTATAGAAAAGTAGTGCTTATACTCTACTGGAGGGACAGGAGATGGATGGGCATTTCAGGAAGAACAGTGGTTTGTATCCTCAAAGATATTTAGGTACTTGATTCCTATTGATTTTCTTATGATCCAGGTAGCATGTAAATACCTGGAACAATCTGTCCAGAGATAAGTTGGTTTCTTTAGGAAACTGTACTGAATGTTAAACACAGCAATGACTCAAATGCTGAAAAGAAAGCTGGAGAGCAAAAAAGCCACGTGATTATTTGAGGCCATGAGAAAGAGCCTGAAGGACAGCCAAGCAAGAACTGCTCTGCAAGATCTGAAGGCATTCTGTGCTGGCAGTTCATCGATGAAGGTTGCTCATTATTTGCTTATTTTGAACATGTTGTTTGCTGAAGGCCAAAGCCTGTCAGATCTTAGGAAGGCTCTTTTTCAAGAGCTTTTGTTGCTTCAGCAAAGAGGTCATGAGTCCAACCCACCCACTCCACAAACAAACATTTCTCCAAATTATCAGCGGAATGGAGTTCATTTGACAGAGATGTCAGTTTTGTAGAGACAGATTGCTTAGGGTGTGGGGGTTTTATTGTGTGTGTCCAAGTCTTTGCCCTCCACTCCTCAACTTTCTCCTCATGCATCCTGTATAATGACTCTGTGTGTGTGTGTGTGTTGTTTTCATTCCTTTTGGAGCTGCTTACCTTTCTAATTATACTCACTAAGTATTCAGTACTTAAGTTGGCTGTGCTCCCAGAACAAAGGCTATAGCTGAATACAAATAACCAAATTAAAATAACATTGGCTTATAATCAGAGGAAGACCCTGTGTTGCTTAGGAAGTTTGAGATATCACTAAGCAGTAAGGTAATTCTACCTGCTCACATGTAAACTGGATGCCTGTCTGCTTTCCAAACCAGCCTCCATACTTGCATATCTGCAACATCGCTTCTCCTAGTGAGCTTTATAGTGGACTAAAGGGAGATTATAGCAACAATTAAAGTAGTATATTGGACAAGGAGGAACTGTAAAGGGGTAACAGTATTTTTCAGACACAAGAATAACTCACAGAATGCCTGAGCTTGAGTAGAGGCGCTTGAATCGTTGAACTGAAAGTAGGGCAGAAATTACTTATAGATGGTATCTGAAAGATATTTTAGTGGAAGCCCACTGCAGAAATGCTGTCTTAATCTTGCTGTTCAAGAAACTAGTTTGTTTTTGAGAAAGAACTGGGAAGAGTGCATGAGAGCAGCTTTTAGAGGAAGTCAGATAGATTGGTCTTCCAAGAGAAAGAAAGGAACGCAGAACTAACATGTGCAAAGAAGAGAGCTCATCTCTCTGCACTGATGATTAATTCAAAAAAAAGGAAAAAAAAAAAAAAAGACCGGAAGACATATATCTTGTGGTCTTACATATAAATACATCCAAATTGTCAATAGCCATTAATTAGAAATTATTTTTGTGCAGATTTTAGCCCTTGAGTTTGTTTTTGTTAGGGGTTTGGGGGATAGGGGTTTGGTTTTGTTTGGTTTGGGTTTTTTTATATGTGGGTGGTGGAATTCAGACCTGAAGTGCAAAAACATCAACATGCTTTTTTTTTATGGGAGCAATTTTGATAAAATTGTCATGGAAAGAAACCATCCTAGAATATTATTATTAATGGAAAGTGTTTGTTTCTGATTTTTTGTGCCTTTTCTTTTTTTTCCTGATGACTTAAAATTTCCAGTCTTTATCTCTGTGTTAATGTTTTCTATTTATTCATTCTTTTCCACAGTGAATTAGATGTCTTCCTGCATGGAGTAGCCTAGGAGGGCTACCAATATAACTTGGATTTGAAAGGATCCTTTAATGCATTAAGTGTCCAACATCTGTGAAGTTCTGTGTACCCCATTGGTGCTGATCCCACTTGAAGGGATTTGCCAGGGAGATGAGAAGGGAGTCATCCGGGATGTTTCAGGCCTCTGGGGCACAGTTTTGAAGGTGCTGGATTCTTGCTTTGATTTTATAATGACCAAGTTTCCCTCCAGGGCCTGAAGCTGTAAAGAAGCCACAGAAAATGCTGTGGAAACAGCTCAAAAGAGCTCAAAAGAAATATCTGACAGTGGTCCCTCAGGCAAATACTCTTCCCTCCATCTTTACTGTCCTCCAGCTCTGGGGACACTAGGGTCAGCAGAGCTGCTTGGGTTTCCTCTCTACCTGTGGAAGGCTTTGTACACACTGAGAAACCCCTCTGGGGAGATGTGGTCAGCTTCCTTTTCCCTTTGAGCTCCTGGAGAGGATCAGCTGGTGGAGGTAAGGGAAGCCCTTAGGCTGTGAAGGATAATATGCATTTCCCAGAGTCCTCGGGGCTGGCATGAAGTACATCTTTGAAACGTGTGTGTGAGACCCAGTCTCCTGCTGTCATGGCACAGCTCTATCACAGCCTTCAGGACAGCATCAAAACACCTTTGAGACATCTGCTATCAGAATTTGTCAGAGATGGTTTAGGTATTCCTGTTCCTCCCAGGGAGTGAGCTGGATGGTCTCTTGAATTCTTTGCCAACACTGTATTTCAGTAGTTATCATTAACAACAGGATCCTGCTTTGAGAAATGCTGGTCTGTGCTCCAGCTAGATGGAATGGGGGAAAAGAAACTGCAAAGCAGACATCAATTTTTGTTAAGCAAACTGTGCAGATGCACCAAGCCTAACCTTGTGTTTTCTGAGCTGCTCATTTTATCCTTCACCAGTGTGAAACATGATGTATCACTTTTCCAGCAGCATATGTTTTTTTTTTTTCCCCACTTTGGCTTGGGGTTCTGCTTGTGAAACAAAAAAAGAGAAAAAAATATTTTTGGAATAAAAATAGTTTTAGCAAAAAAGGAAGGTTACACATGATTAAAAAAGAAAGCTGCACCTTTCCACATAAGTCATGCACGAATACAACATTCAGAGTTTTCTTCTTGAACACGCAGTAAGTTTGTGTGATAACAGAATGTCAAGTTTTACAGGTACGTTTCACAATTTCTTCTGTGACCCAGATACAATGTGTTTCGCTCATTTAAAGTTCATCTTTGGCCTTTAGGAAGGAACTGTGTTCTGCGGTTGAGATAAAAACAACACCTGATGCCTGTTCCGTTTGGCTGCTGTGTTTTTGGAGGCAAAACCTCCACTACACTCTGAGCATGACACCTGTTACGCTATCCAAGTGGAATTCCACCAGGGTAAAGAAGTAGCGGAAATGCCTTTACCATGTTCTTCACTCCTTATACATTTCTTCCCTGTGACAGGAACTGCTGCTTTGTCTATCAATATCCACATTTATCTATTTTAATAATTGCTTTGGAAGTAGAATAGTTTTGGGTGATTTGGGGGAGGTGGTTTTGTTTGTTTTTTTTGTTCTGAGAGGGATAAAAAGGAAGAGAAGTGGCAAACTTAACCTCTTATAGAACATTTCGTTCATAGATTCTTTTAGATCCTTCTTTCCTGGTTAATGGAACTATTTGATCTGATCTGGCATCATTATCTAGTTTTCAGTGATAACAGATCTAGCCCATAATGAGCTCAGTTGATCCAGAGAAAAGGAGTGTACAACAGCAGAGTAATTTAATTGTGAATAGCTCTTCTGTTAAGTAAGCAATGACATTACAAAGTCAGTGGTTGGCAGCTGAAGACAGAAAAATGACACCTCATTTCTAGTGTGATTTATCTACACACTCAGAATAAATGAGATTAACAATTGTAACTGAAGGGTGCTTTGGACCTTTGAATTCTTGAGCTGGGATTTATCTCACTCAGCTTTGGGTGCCTACAATGCATCTACATCTACTTCTCAGAACTCTGTGTCTTTTTTCCTTTTGGTGATGATCCAGTCAGCAGAGTTAATGAAGTTTAAGGTGTGATTCACCCAACCAAAGGCAGGCACTTATTTTAGCATGAAACAAATGAAGGTCCAGAGCTCCACTGGTTATATTGACCATATCTCCACCAACTATAAAAGGACCATCAGGCAACACTACAGACACTACATGCAGTTGGATTATTTCCATCTCTGAAGGCTTTGAACGCAGCCTAAAGAACATGCTTCAGACCAGCCAGTGATGCAAAACAAGGCTTTAGTTGTCTGCTTTGCAGGAAGTCAGAGGGGATGATCACTGGCCCCTTCTGACCGTAGAATTTGTGAATCACCACTGAGTAATTTCTCCAACTACTGTTGAAAACTCTGCTGATCTTTTTGGGGCTTTCACTATGATTTCCCCCATCCCCAACCATTCATCTCTACCCTGGCCAGGATATCAAATGAGGGCCCATGGAGAGGCTGCTCTTCTTGTTTTGGATCCTGGCCCACTGCAGGGAAAAGTGAGGTACTGAAGTGTATAAGCATCTTCCAGCTCATCCTGCTTATTTCAGACTGATGTCAGAAGAGATATGGAGCATCACTGAAATCAGTAATGTTTTGAGTGAGTTTAGGGGCCTGCCCAGACAGAAGGGCGTACAACATTAGGGCCTGTTTTTATATGTTGCACTCGATAACAATCTTCTTGGTCTTGCTTGCCCCAATTTATCATTTGTTTCTTCCAGGCTGTTTATGTCCAATTTCATGTGAGCTGTTTGCCCACTGTGTATTCTTTGTAAGGGTTTCTTGAGTGCCTTGAAATGGTTCCCCTTGCCTGTTGTGTCCCCCCACCTGCTGTATCCCAGCTGGTTCCCTTGCTGTGGACATATACTGTTCTCCACCTGCTTTGGACACAAGAGGCTTATCAACATGTGCAGAGAACCATGCCGAGACATTTCAGTTCCAAGGACATTTCTCCCTTATGAATTGTCTCCAAGATTTCTTTACACATGCTCTTTTCAGGCCACTGGTATCCCTCCCACCATGGTTGTCCTGGGCACCCTTCTCCCTGATATCATGTTTTTTTCTGTCTGTCACCCTGCTGGTTCCCTGCCACCCTTCCAGCTGGGATGTGGTAAAGCCAGTTGGCATCAGGAGTAGTTGCCTTCATTCAGCACCCATCTTCCCTCCCCATCTTTCTTATAAGAAAGAGAAAGACTTTTTACCAGGGTCTGTAGTGACAGAACAAGGGGTAACAATTTTAAATTAAAAGAGGATAGATTTAGATTAGATATAAGGAAAAAATTCTTCCCTGGCGTGCTGGTGAAGCACTGGAACAAGTACCCAAAGAAGCTGTGGATGGCCCCTCCCTGGAAGTGTTCAAGGCCAGGTTGGATGGGACTTTGAGCAACCTGGTCTAGTGACAGATGTCCCTGGCCATGGCAGGGGGGTTGGAACTGGGTGGTCTTTAAAGGTCCTTTCCAACCCAAACTATTCTGTGCTTCTGTGATAATATAAGTCTGGTTAAGTTTCCATTGTATTTGAAAAAATTTTCTGGGTTTTCTTCTTGAGTCTTAGTTTCATTTAGTGACAGATTAAAATACCTTGTGCCTTGCATTTCTTCCCCCCAAATACTGAAGTCAAGGTCATCACAGTGTCCTACTTTCATTGCTCTCTCCTGCCTCATTAGTTTTTTGCCAATTTTTGCTTAGAAGTTTGCCATTCTTCTCAATGTGGCAACAATCCCATCACTACAATCAAACCTCTAGCAGTTTCGATTTCTTGTTCATCCGTTCATGTCTCTTTTCTGACCTTTGCACCTCATGGGAAATGTACATTTGTTTCCCTGTTGTCGTTTTGTGAACATCGCAGCAAAATAATCTCTTTTAATTTTAGTTTCACCAGGGACTTTTAAATGTTTTCTCTGTTCTGCCAATAAATTGTGTCACATCCTGGGAGGATTTAAACCTGTCTCCTTTACTGAACTCTTAGTTTCTTCCAGACTGTTGTCTGCAACTGAATTTTACTGGTCTTTTCATTTAGCATTTTAAGAAGTTTGGTATCCTCTGAGTCATTTTGATTCCTTTCCTTCCCTGTGACCTACTGTCTTTATTTTTCACATCTCTTGTTTTCTTCACTTTTTTATTCATTAATTGACTTCACTCCCATCAACTTGCCACAGGTATCAAGCTGAACTCTGGGACACAACACACACTTGGGGGTCACTGAATATTTGACCCTCTTTGTCTTTTTTTCCGTGGGATCATCAAATTTCCTGCAAACTGCTCCACGTGTTCCCCTTCTGACCCAGACCAGAGCATGCTGCACCTCATTTCTTTCTTTCCTGGTGTTAAAGTCACAGTGATTAGTGGTATTGAGTGGTTTTGTTTAACACAGTTACTCTGGGCCACGGGAACCAAGAGCATGCAAAAATGTAGTGCTCACATCAACAGTTCTTCTCCAGTTGTACTGTGCTAAGATGGCTCTTGTTGGTCCAGAACTCACTTGGGTAGCTGTGTTTTTGCCTGTTTGCCTCAGTCCAGCTACAAACTCGATGCTCTCATTGTTCATTCACCATTTGTCTCAGTGTTGAATTGTGAATGGATGCAAGTGTTTCTTTAGGGAGCTCCACTGCTAACAAGGTCTCAGCCATATGAACCCCAGTTACCTCATGTAGACTGGAGACAGGCGTCTCTTGGTAGATTCCCATATGGGATACCTGTTGCAAGGTGGGGCCTTTGACAAGAAGTTCTGCCTTTCAATTCCCCTCTTCTTTGTCCATTGGTAAACAAAGGATGCACTCATCTTCCATCCACTTGGAAGCCTTTGTTTGCCAGATGATGTTTTACTGCCTCTTCATATCCACAGAAACCAGTTGAGCAAAGCAGCACAGTTAAACCTCCTAGTCTAGTCTATGTAGCCAGTGAGTATTCCTGAGCAGGAAGAGCAAAATTTGCTACCACTTGAAATTTTCAAAGAGTGCCTGTAATATATTCATGAAAAACAATAAGCTACCTATAAATGGAGCCACACCTGTTTCCTGCAACCAGAGGAGAAAGTGGATTAAACCCTTGCCTCATTTTTCCACAGCCCTTACAAAACACTGAGCACCGTTTACAGTTGGGAACCTGATTATCGTTATGCTTCCTTAGCTCAGGGAAAAACAGCTTTCCTGGTGTAGATTATATTTGCATTTATATTTATTCATTTGCATACAGATTTTTATGCCCTGCTCTTGAAAGGTAAAGAGATTCCAGCTCTTTTAAAGGCAATAACAGTTCATTTTATGCCCTGTTCTCCATAACAATAATTGCTATAACTCTGAAGCTCCCCTGGCATTTTAAGGGCAATAAAGAAAGGGGCGGCGGGGAAAAGAGGAGAAAATTCTTCTATTAATTGGTGAGACTCCAGGGTTCAGTTCTGTAGTGCTTTACTCTTGCAAGTAATCTCATTATCCTTGGTACAACTGATTGTATGGAGGCATCAGGATCATGCCCCAAAAGTCCAGCCTTTAATCAAATCTACCTGTTTAAAAGGAACACATGGCTGCCTTTCAGTGGGAGCCTTTAACTCTGAAACGAGGATGTAAATTAGCCAAAATACCTCAGAGGGAGGAAAACTCCATCTGCCGGGTTTTCCTTCTGCTCTTGCTGAAATTAATCCAATGGTGTTTTGTGTGTGTGTGTAGGGGGTGATTCTTTACTATTTTTCCTTTTGATAGAGGTTCAGATCCCCATTTACAGAAATAAACATAGGCTTTCTCCATGTGTCTGAGAGAAACACATATAAAGGGCTGTGTTGTATGGGTGGGGTAAAAAGCCATATACATCTTTAGTCAGGAAGGGGTGAGAATTTAATAAAAGTAACAGGCATTTGCCAGGGACTCTCTCAAGTATTGCAGAAACAGAACAGCTCCATAGAGGGAATGGGAAAGTCTGAAAGTCAGGCAAGACCTGTAGGAGAGAAGAGAGCCATCAGCAGTGTTGCTTGGCTTAAAAAGGAGATGAAGATGAATGTATGTAATAAAGGTATATACAATATTGGATTGTACAGAGAAAGTAAAAAATGGGCTTCAGTTTAACATTTCTACTGATAACAAAATAAAACTCTAAAGAAATGTAGAATACCACAGTTAAATCAGATTACTAGAGTGTTTATTTTTCTTAACATAATCATAACTTCCTATCACACTGATATTAGTAAAGCAAAAAAAAAAAGCGTAGAAAGCTTAAAACAAACTAGTTGAATGATAGTATATGCACTCAAATCCCCTAAATGTGAGTTAGAAAAGCAAGTCTTTGAGATAATATCTTCCATCCAGAGTCTGGTTTAGCCCAAATTCCAGATTTCTGGCATAATAGGAATAGAAATCATTGTGTTCTGGGTCATTATGTTTTGCATAAATGTGAACAAATGTTACCATAACATCTGTAGCTATCAGATGGGGTAAAAACAAGAAAGAAACATCAGCTTTCCCATACTAAGAAATGAAATGCCAGGTGAAGAACACTGTTTGTGTCAGAAAAAATTAAAGTAAGACCCCAAAAAAGTCTTGGGTTTTTTTTTGTTGTTGGTTTTTTTTTTTTTTCTTTTTCTGTAAGACCAGTCACAAACTGAAGTGGAAAATGAATGAGTCACATCAGAACAACAGCTTGGCTCTTCTTTCACTGCCTGCAACCCCTGTGTGTCATCCCACCAGGCATCTGAGGTTCCTTTCAGCTTCTGTCATCTCCCTGGTGGCCTTCAGGAGCAACTTGAGGGCGGAACATCTCACCTGATGTAGATGACCTTCCTTTGTTGATTTTCTACAGCTGCGGGTAAAGCAACAAACTACAGAGAGAAGCACTGATCATCTTTTGGGGCATTCCTCCCATGGCAGAAGTCTTGAACCTTTTTAAGGCATTTTGCTATTCAGCTGCTAAAATAATGTTATTGATAGCTTATTGTTACAGCCAATGTCAGGAATGGAAATGCAGGTGTCCTGGTACAGGACTGGTCCTGCAGTCTGGGGTGAAGAGCCTGAGGAGGTTGTGCTTGGCCTTTTGAACAGCACTAAACAGCAGGGACAGCCATTATAAAGTTACATTTAGTGCTTGGCTGCTTCTCCTGACCTGCTCTTTGAGATCAGTTTAAACCATACCCATTTACACCAAGTGAGGATTTGACCTCCATTTTTAGGAAGAGCACCAAGCTTGTTTACTAAATAATTGATTTGGCTTCCATCCCAAGCTAAATGTCTTTTTCTTTCAGCTTTGGCAGAGCTGTGTTCCTGTTATGGTTAGCCCAGGCTTGTACAATAAACATTTGGCAACTGGCAAGTGTGGTGTTGCTCTGCGTGAACTTTTTGTTCTGCGGCTGGTTACACAAGACCTAGTGCTGGGTCAGTTGAATAGCTGCTGCTGTGGGACAGTATTGGTGAAAGTGCGGTGAGTTGGGGTAGCCACACCAACTAGGCTGACTCATGCCACAGAGCCTTGCCTGACTCCGTACTGACACTGTCCGGACCCTTTTCAGCTGTGGCATCCTATGGAAATCTGTCCCACAGTCCCCGCAAGTGGGTAGCAGAGGATTCGGAGAGGCTTAAAAGTGCCAGTGGAACAAAACAAGTGAGGTGTGAACAGTGCATCTGATGAAGGTTGGAGGAGAAGCTGCATGATGCCATGGCTGTTCCCTCTGCCCAAGGCTGTGGTGTGTAGCTGCTGCTTGTCCTCCAGCACTGAACAATGTAATGCCATCCACTCTCATGCTCAGATTAAATTGGAGCACTTCTAAGCCAATATCTTTTTTTTTTTAAAAAGAAAACCTTGTTCTTATAGCACAGAGACCTTCAGATTTTTTTTTGTATGCTGAGTGTCTGTGTGTGAATGAAATACATGCTGCAAGGAACAAAACTGTACGTAACACTACGCTGTTCAATATGTACAGCTTCATTCCTATCCACAAAGAAATAGGGTCAGCCTCCTGCAGCCCACTGGGGGACTTGGCTCCTCACTCAGCCTTGTAGAGATGACAACTTTCTGGGCAGAGCTAGATGTAGGTTTTGAACAGATTTATTTATTAAAAATTGATGCAGTGTCACTACAGCAGTGACTTAATTTAGATGCAAATATGTAAAGAAACTTATACGGACGAGACAAGCATCTGTCAGGAATGAGCAAGGAGCAGATAACTTTGTCTTGAGCAGGACAATAAACTAGGACACCTCCTAAGACTCCTTCCAACTCTGTTTTCAGTGGTAACTTGAACCTGTAAGTTGATAGTAGTTTTCCCAGGCAGGGCACGTGGGCACAGTCCGTGGGAGCTTAGGGGCATATTTTTGGTAACAACGAAGGTGATGCATACTGAGGTGCAGGTCTGACATGCAGATGAACTCAAAAGTCTCTGCAAGACCTGATATCTCAATTTTGCCAGGCTAAAATCTGAAAGCTTGTGTGTCATTAGCTACTACATCGCTCCCCTCCCTGATCACCCATCCTCTTGGACTTTCACTTCCTCACTCTGATTTGGCCTGTGATGTTGAAACAGCCCTCTCTGTGTACCTCCTGCTGTTATTATTAGTTCCTTATTTGCTTTCTGAAATCTCTTACATTTGTTTACAGATGAAACCCTCTGAACTTCCCCTAAATTGCCACCTCTGCCCATTTTCATATGGAGATCTCTTTCATAATTTTAATTTTTCCATTAATTTTAAAGTTTTATATTCTTTTTCTGTTTGGTTTCTTTTCATGCTATTTCCCTTTATTCTCTGGAGTTTTCCAGTGTATAGCTCATATTCTTTTCCTTTCTTTCCATTTTCCTGGGGCTGCCTACTACAGAAGTGGTTGTCTTTCTTTTCTCCCAGTCAGTTTGATGCTTTTTTTGTTCACACATAAATGTTTCTTCCCCCTGAAGCTCATGTGGGCTGCACAAATGCAATTTGTTTCACCAATCCATAAAAGAAGTCTCCCCAGACTAAAATCTCTCCTAGCTGCACTAATTTTCCTACTAGCTCCCTAAGGTTTCAATCTTCTGTGCTTTTTACAGGAAGTCTAGGCTTGAGCTTGTATTCTTTGTATTCTTTTAGCTAACTAATCTTGTCCTGTGCAGGACAGCCAACAGGTTGGTATTTATAGGACTTGCTTGGCATGTAGAAGACCTGAGATCCAGACTCTGATCGGGATCAACAAGGGACTTGAACTTTGGTCATCTTTGTCCATCGTGGGGGCCCTGCCCACCAGATTATTGACCCTTCTGAGATGGGTAGCTCTCAGAGGTCTGAAAAAATCTTCTAGAGGTCACAGATTTGTCCTGGTGTGAAACGGGAGAAATCTCAAAAGTGGAAGTGGTTTGGGAAAACTATTTCCCATGGAGCTGCCACAGGGCTCACATCCTCTGCTTTGTACAAGTTGTCACAATGTGGGGATTGGGATGGTTTGCTGCTAATTTCAACATTCTCCTGGACTTCAGGACCACTTAAAAAGTAGTAACCTGAGACTTTTCCCTAATTTGCTCCCCTCAGTCCTGAGAATGGGCACCTAACATTGCTGAATGCTTCTCTCTCTTGTTTGTCCCTTAGAACAGCCTGAGTCTCTCCTGCTCCTGCAGAACTGAGCATCAGTCTAACTTCCAAATGTAATTTGTCTTGGTATGGAGGATCACAACTGCCTTCACCCCGTCTTTTTAGCACAAGCTTTATTTATTTGTTCATGTTGTAAACTCAAGACAAAATCTCCATCTTTTATTGCTATTACTTCTCTAGATGAACATTTCCTTTCTCTTTGCCAGTTTATGCAATAGGGTAAGATTGCTGTTAGGATGCAACGTCATTAGGATGCAATGCATCTTTTGATGGGCACATACAGGCAATTGCACTAGTCTATCTCCTAAAACTAATATAAATAAATAAAATAATCAGTCACCAGAAGTGAATCTATGTTTTAGTTGGAAATATTGAAAGTACAAGTCTTCTTATTTTCAGTTAAAACAAATCAGCTTGTTCTTCCTCTTTACAGGTGAAACCATAAATTTTTCTACCAGACAAATCCACCAAATACTATTTTGTCTTTAAATAGGTTTTTTTAAGGGTTTTTTTCTCCCCCTTTTTATCTTCCTCTGTATAGCTGTAATGTTTTGTATTTGTTTTGCACAAGAATAAGGAAAGACAACTTGAATTTATGTATTAATTTTTAAAAGGTATAAAATGCAGTGTAAGATGCAAAGACCAGTAGAACTGGCATATATATGCAAGACCTGATTACTCCAGTCATAGGCTACTGTGTTTTGGTCCATATCCTTAACTTTTGGCATAAGTGCATCCTCTGTTACTGGAACTGGAAATGGAAAGATGAACAGCCTCTATCTGTGTTAAATTAAAAATCTGTTAAATTTTACTAATGTTAAATTCTTCATCTGACATAAAGACAAACTAATCCTCACACAAAACTGTAACTTCCTGTAAAATTACACTGATCACTAGTTAATTTTTCCTTTTGTTTTCTTCTCTCAGTTGTTATATTTTTGTGACCAGGAAACTTCAGCCCTTTGTCTGTGGGCAAACAGCTAAATTGTATAAGATTGAAACAAGCAATATTCATTGCAATGAAAGTATAAGCAGACCTTCTGAGTTGCATGTGTTCAGTGAGATTGCTTCATCCTGCACTTCAGATTCCCCTTTGCTGTGTCTGTATTACCCACTGCTGAATAAAAATTAAATGTGTTTCTTCCAGCAGCATGCCACAAGAGACTGTTTTGGTCCAGAGTGGAAGGAGGAGGTGTGGAGTACATGACCATTGCCACCAGGATCGGTGTTGCCTGGCCATTGGGAAGATACCCAAGCCGCCAGTGTCAGGAATCTGGTTGCTCTCATTTTTCCTTCTTGTTCTCCAGTTTTCAGGCTCCTGCAGTCTCCTACAAGTCACTCTTTCTGCTTCATCTTTCTCCTCAGTGGCAGGGGAAGGGTGTTTGCTATGAGGAGATGCTGTGAGGTTTCAGGAGCTGATGTCTCCAAAGACTTTTTCTTCAGTGGAAAGCTGCTGGCATTTGCAATGCAGCTTCATCACAGAGCCAATGTGAGCAAAAAGGTTTCCAGTGACATCTGCCGCTTAGACTTCGAGGCATTTGCAGAGGTGAAGCAAGCATAATATTAACTGACTAGAAAGCAAATCCTTTCTCTTTAAAGTTTTTGTTAAATGCAAACTGCAGTAGAAGAGGAATGGAAACATCAATCCACATCATTTACTGTTACCCCCAAGGAGCGGATTCATTGTCTGTTTTCAAAGGACTGCTGTACAGCTATTAAAGAGCATTCTTGACTTCTTGGGGAGGAGGGGAATGTACCCCTGTTGGCATTAATTATTAATAATTGCCGGCATATTTAATGAGTTCAGAAAATTATCAGTTCATTCACAATAATCTCTTCTGTCTGCCCCTTCAGATCCTCTAGGAAAAAAATCCCAACAGACAACAAAATAGAGCCACTAAATTTCAAGATGACTAATGGGACTTACATAGCATAAAATGTCAGGATGAAGACAAAATTTCCGTAAAGGATGTTGTTGCTTAGATAGCTTCAGAAATGCAGGACAGATATTTCGTTCTAAAAAAGAAAAGAAGTAGAGACAGATCTACTGAAATGTGAAATGTCATTACTTTAACTTAGTTTTGAGCATGCAACTAAAGGAAACTAAAGGCATTCAGAAAGAGCAGGTCCCCGTAAAGACTAGTTAAAGTCAGTGGCGAGAGTTGGGAGGCTGGTCCCAAAGGGGAATTCGTGCTGAGTGAGAAGGGAATTGCCCCGTGAATGTATTTAGTCTGCAGCTATATGGGGTGCAGCTTTTGTGCTATGTCTTTACAGTGCCTAGTAAAATAAGGCCCTGGCTTGTGACTAGGAATCCTAATGCTGGTCCCTAACAGCAGCCAGCATTGTTAAAATGTCAGCAAGAATGATAAGAGATATCAGATGTTTGGGACCAGTGGGAAAGGCAACAACTATGTTTCTGCTTTTTTATTTGCAAAAATCAGTTCTGGTAGCTACACATCCATCGAGGATTGCTTTGCTCCTTAGGAATAGAACAGGAAGGAGAAATAATAGGAAAATATTTTATGAAGTGTGACGGCAGATGGCCTATTAAATATGACTTACTGTGTGATGTGCTGGCAAACTCTTACTAATGACCTTGTGACTCGGCAGCCACTTTGGCAGAGGTTATAGACTTGACAGGCCATCTCTGCCTGGCAAAGGTGAGCTTCAGCCTAGTGAGCATCATGCTGTTCTGAGACTCATGATGCCAAAAATGTGTTATCTGAGTCAAGGAAAGTGAATTACGTGAATAATTAAAATTCATATCAGAGTTGAGTGTTGTGGACTAGATGGATGCTGAAGTTATTTCTGTCCACAACATCAGTCCTTTAAGTTATCAAACAGAGAGGCCCATGATAAAGGTGGAGGTATTAAATGGGGGTGTCTTACCCACATGATAAGAAGGGGTAAGTGAGGGGAGGGTTGGACGTAGCAGGAAGGTGACAAATATAGTGAAAATGCCAGAGCCATCTACAAGTCGGTAGATCCACGTTTTATTTCTCCTTTTGAGATCAGCTGAGAAGACCACTGTACAATGCATGGTTAGGAAGGCCCCTGCTGTAGAAAGGAAATGTACAGGGTGATCCAATACTTCTTATTTATTTTTAATTTCTGTGTCACAGATGTCAGTTTAATCATCAAGTCTTCATCAAGGCCAAAGATCACCGCTTTTAGAATGGCTGTAGATTCACACCATGGGCACAGGAGACTGTCAGGGGAAAATGACCTGTAACTCTGGTGTCAAAGCTTTTATTTGTTGCTTATATTACAGAGCATCTAAATTATGCGTTACAGCCTTCCTGACTGTACTGCCCGCTGAAGCAAACAGGCAGAGATGTAGTCCTGTACCTGCCTGCGATGTTTCCAGTTCCAGGTGCATCTAATTTTGTTTACAGCTGCACTGGACTTATGTAGAGAAATGCTTACACCTCTTGCCAGTGCTTTGGAGGCTACATGGTCTTGTGGAATAATGAAATTACTATTTTTATTACTTCAGACTTTATATAAGAAGATATAGGAGGTATGAAATAGCTTGTATCTGACATATATTTGGGGTATTATGGAAATCCAATACTTTTCCTTTCTGTGGGCTGGAGGAGTTTTGTCTCCTGTGCCTTGGGGGAGCAGTTTCTGCCTAGGCTTCTCCAGAGGCCACTGGAGTTCAGCAAAGAAAGGAGTGTGTCCTCTCTCCTGAACCTCACTAATAGGTCTCATTGAGTTATTACAGGGAGCACAAACTGTGCTGGAGAAATCCTCTTGGGAGGGTAAGTATGAAGCAGTTGCCAGTGAGGGCAAACCTGAGGGCATATCTGCTGAAGGTGCAACACTGAGAAATTTCATAAC
This sequence comes from Strix aluco, assembly GCF_031877795.1. Lineage (NCBI taxonomy): Eukaryota > Metazoa > Chordata > Aves > Strigiformes > Strigidae > Strix > Strix aluco. Next base: position 10,874,397 of record NC_133931.1, on the reverse strand, counting down.
AGGGCAGGGAGGTAAGAGAGATTGGAGGAAGAACACCTCTGGTTTCCCAGTTCTTTGAGGGAGAGGGGAGCACCTCTGGGTTCCCAGTTCTTTGAGGCAGAGGAGAGCTTTCCTGCCCTCCATGGTTGCAATCTGCAGACCTCCAACAAAAAGAGGATCAAATCTCAGCCTTTTCCTCTTCAAAACTTACTCCTGTAATGAGTTCAAAGGGAATTTGAAATATTCTTTATAATACCTGTAGGACTTCAGGATTCAGATACCTTACTTTGGCCAATATTTGTGAAGACTGAATAATTTAGTGAAGCTCACATGCCTGTGTTTTCTGGATCCCTGCACCAGCTGGATAATTTGACTCACTGCAACAAATCAGAGCAACCTCTGTTCAGTAACCCTCATGGAGCTGTTGCAGCAGCAGGGTATGGGCTCGTTAAGGGCGTGTTCCCAGTGCATTCCTGGAGCTAGGGATTATTTGGGATGGTGCAATACTGGATGTCCTCCTGCCACTGGGAATTCTCAACAAAGGTTGCCTCACAGCAGTTGCAAAAGCACAGCAGAGAATTTGGCCTATGATGTTCTCGTGTCTTATCCCTGTTCATAGCTATGCAACACAGAAGAATATGGAGAGGCAGAAGGAAGTAGGTGGCTGTCCTCTGACAAGAAGGACTGTGGGCCCTTGTGCAATAACCCTGCACTACCTATTTTCCAAGAACTTCATTAGCCACTCTTGTACAAAGCCAAATGAACACTGTCTTAGGACAAGTGTGAGAGTCCTCATACAGCCTCCTGAGGTTCCTGAGGCCAGTGCAAGTGCCTGCTTTTCCTGATGCAGGAGGATTGCCTGTGTAAACATCACCCTGTGTCTTCAGCCATGTAATCTGTATTCAGAAAGAGATGCTGCCTTTGGCCCTCTGGCTGCCTCTGTCTGGCTGTTATCTGTGCAACTGGTGCAGAGCATCATGGCAAGGGAAGTGCAGCAGACACAGCTGGAGGTGATATCAAGGTGGGATGGAAAGACATCACAAGTGGAAAGCAGGAGTGAAACTCTAATTAAGTCTCTGTAATACACTGTAAAAATAACTGTGTCCCCTCAGTGGATCACAGAAAACACTAAAATATCTCTGCCCTACGTCTCATGCTACAGTGTATATCTCTGCAGGTTTCAATCCATTCCCATATGATGATTCCTCTTATTTTGCCAAGAGGTGAGAATCCCCATGTAGGAAGGTAAATCCTAGAGGAAATGCACTTATTTTCCTTCGTTCTCTTCTATCATGTCCATAGAAACCTGCAGTCCCTCTAGGACACTAACTTTCCCAGGATTGCAGACCAACCACCAACATATGTGATGCAGCAAGGCAAGTCTGCTCTGCAAGTTCCTGCTGTCCCACCTCTAAAACAGATTTTGAGCATCACTCACCAGCGAGGCCCAAATGAGGCTCTCTCAACCCTAATAAAAACTCCATTGCTCAGCAAGAGATCTCACGCTCTCCATTCCCCCTACTTGTGGACAGATACATGTTGTCCAGGGGAAACAAAAACTTCCTTAATTGGGGGTGGATAGGTATAAATGGACTTTTTGCCTCTGTGCCAGGAGTGGAGCAGGGCCTGAGGGCAGTGTAATCAGTACAGGCATCTCTCAACCTTCTTACAGCCAAGTTTCTCTTGAGTAAATTGGCCATGTCTTCATTCCTTCCTGTGTCCCCACTTTCTTCTCAGGCTGGTGGTGATGCTAACACCGAGCTAACAAGACTACCTGAACCTATCTGTCCTATCATATTTTCTGCAGGGCTCCCTGTGTGTGAAGACCCTGGAGCTGCCAGAGCTCCAAAAAATCTTGTTCACAGGGGTAATCCATGCCTTTTGCTTGTAAGGTACTCATATTTCACCAGGCTGTTGGAAACAACAGCTCCGTTATGTCCCATTACCACTAAAAATGGGGCTTCTGGGGTGGCTATGATTCCCAGGAGCTGATATCGATGCAGAATCAGGTCCTTACAGAGGAGGTTTTGACGTGTTTGGATAAGAAGAGCCGAAAGGACAACATCAAATCATAAAGTAGGTCTGCTAAAAGTTCAGGAAGATTTCTCTTGTGAAAATGAGGTTAGTGCAAGGAGACAGCTTTGTTCAGCATTTACCTTCTGCAAATTTCCACCCCAGTCAGCTGCAACCATGTAAAACAATGAGTAAGAGGAATGAAGGGCAACATTTTGCAGTAAACTCCTGGCTATCTGAAGATTTCCTCTGGACTGAAAGAATAGCTACTATCATCCATTACAAGGGTGTTTAGATGTGATCAGGTAGAAACAAACAATTTTGAACAAATGCAGCAAAAACAGCTTTAAAATGAAATAAGTGTTCTGACTCAAAAAGAATGATTTCACAGGGGAAAAATCCAAAGTAAAACTGCAAGAACAATGCTAATTAGAGATGTGTCAGGTGCTTGGCTCTGGATTACTGTTATGCTAGTGTGTGCATTTCAAGGACAAATCACAGGCAAGAACTGGGGTGGAAGATGCTGAAATCTCCCCATCATTTTTTCCCTTGAATTGGCTCAGTGAAATCTTTGGGAGAAGAGGCTGGAGAATGAACCATGTTGAAGACTCACTAGTATGCTATCTGCAGCCGGTTTCATTACTGGCTAAATTGTTGGAAATGCAATCCAGAATAAAAGGGAAAACTGAACACTATGGTGAAAAACAGGAAGATAATTTTTTAACTCTCACAAACGGCTATACTTCCCAGCTTCAGACAGGGCTGAAAGCGGTGATACTGTGAGAAAAGACTGCTTCTGGCTATGCATCCTACCTCACTTCAGACTGACAGAAAATTTAGCAGGAAATGTTGAGCTTCACAACTATATACAGATCTACTCCCCAGTGTCCCCACTGGCTAATTAGTGCTCTCCTTGCCATGAACAGTGATCTTTTCAAAGTCCAGCTTTCTTTCCTGTTAAAACCAAAAAGCTTTTGCAGGCAAGGGCATTAGTTGCAGGTGAAAGCTTCTTTTTAATGAAATTGGGACCAAGTTTCTCCCTGAGAGTTTGATCAGCCCTTTTGTCTGCCTTTTTTTTACGTTTCTCACAGATGTTCCTTCTTGTGTCTCATCATACTGATACCACTTCAATGCTTGCTTCCTGGGTTAGCCTGCACATTGTAAGACCCCTCTCTCATCACTTTCGGTATATATGACACAATCCTACAAATCGCCAGTTTTGCTGGTGATATAGTGACATTTGGAAACCTTTTCCTATATACCCTGTCTGTGAGAGACAAATCTCAGCTGAATGCTGCCTGTCTGTCCTAGAAGAAATTCCTTCTGCTCAGAAGACTAACCTGTTACTGATCATGCTTGAGAAAGACGCCTGAGGGTTTGCTAGGTACCATTTTTACTGTTTTGTCTTGTCTGTTCACTCAGCATTCAGCCATTTTCTTTCTTACTGCTTTAATGTTGCCTATTGCAGTGGTTTATGTTTAGTATTTGACTGTACCTTAATGTTAGGATAAAAAGCAGTGGTAAACTGAGAGATTTGAAAATAATGGATTATGCACATATGCACACACATCTATGTATCTGAATATCAGTCACCTGATGTATAACAGGATTAATAACTGAAAAAGTGTTTTTTCTAACTGAGCTGCTTTTTTCAGACCCTGTGATTTGCAACTGATCCTCACAACCTTCTCCCTCTGCTTTCCACCTCTCTGCCCTGCACCCTACACGTGCAAGGAGGAGCTTGTCCTTGGTGGGGAGAAGAGGGGAAACACCCAGGCCATAAGGGGGATCTATGATAGGGCACTCTAAGTCCTGTCCTAAGACCCTGCTTCTGGGCTTTTGCTCCTCTTTTCACCTGACCTGTACATGATCATTGTCCATGACTGTGAGTGACTGCAAACCTCTCTCCGAAACCAATCTCTCAAAGGCAAATTCAAGTCTGCACTGACAACCCCGCTGCTTGCTTCTGTTGTCATTTTTGGTCTTGCAGGGGGTGAGAAAATACTCACATGCAAAGTTGTAAACTGCTTGCAGGTCACCTGCCAATTCAGATGAATAAACAGAATATTCTGCTTAGGGCACATCCTTTCAAGAAAGGAATACTTAGCACATGAACTGAGGCACTGGAGTGTGAGTGCCGTTAGCCACACTTGCCAAAAGAAAGAAAGAAAAATAAAAAGATATAGTAGGGCAAAAATCCCCTGGTTTGGAAAATATTTTTGGACCACCTTACCTCAGTCACATACTAGAGAACCTAATCCTGTTAAAATTCCTCCCAAGTCCTTCTATCCTCATAAGAGCATTTAACTTTATATACCTCTTATGAATAGTTCTCCAACAAATTATACTACCTGCAGAAGCATCAGTTTTGGGTTTTTTACTATGTGGTTTTTTGTTTTTTTTTTATAGAAGGCTCTTTGTACACTGATGGCATTACAGAGCTGATGACTAATTTGATTTACATGAAATAAAATGGGGAAAATTGCATGAGTAAGACAAGCTAATGAAGCATTGAAGAAAGAAAATGTTACTATGCTGTCAAAAAAAACCAACAAAAAACCTCTGTAGGCTGACAAGAAACTAGACAAGTAGACTCTCTGAGTAATAAATTTACCAGCAGTGTAAGACATTTTTAGTTTTGATAACATCTTTACTGGGAATGGCCTGAACCAAACATATGTTTGAATATCTTAAGATTGGGGGTGTATGGCTAAATAGGAACTTGCAAATATGTATCTGTTGATTTAGTGGATTAACTGAAAATCCTAAGCCAAATAAGTCTTAGCATTTGTGTCCAGCAGTAGTTTTAAATGTTCTTTTATTTCACTTTCGCTTCGTTAGTGGAAGCTTTAGGCTTATAAGGGACAATTTCATTTATTCGAGTAGTGAGATGTTAACTGCTCAGGCATATTTGTCTTGTTCACAAGAAGTAGTGGAGAGTGGGAAATCTATAGACCTTGGATTAATTTCCCTGGAGTTTAAATGATAGTCTTGATTTTTTTTTTTCCTTTGCTTTTGCAAAATTCAGCCTATAGATCTTGATGCCTACAATTTCTTACTTAAGACATATTGGCACAAAGTCTCTGAGAATCTGGTGAGAATCACCCCCCCAAAAAATCACATTTTAAACTATTTGCTTAAAAAAAGCACCAATGCTGGTGCCAAAAAATAGTCAGAGGAATAAAAAACAACCCCTCTGTGTTTTACAACCTCAAGAGGAAACACTCCAGGGTTGGATCTGCTAGCTTGTACCAATGCCCAAGGGCTATGATCCAAAACTGCAATTTATTCTTCTTGATTCAAGACTGCAGATGTGGCTTTGTGTATCTGTCCCAGGGTAGAGGCTCCTGTACACCTGGCAGAGCTGTGTTTCTCCCAAATAGTGCGTTCATCTGCGTGTGTGTCTCTTACATCCCAAATGAATGTGTTGGGTGGTATCAGTAAGAATTTCCAAGATGCCCATCCCTGCAGCATGTGTGTGTCAGGCTTGCAGGATAAGTTGGTCAAGTGGGTGCCCTGGGATTTGTCTTCTTCTCAGCCAAATTTTTGATTTTTGACCCTGTGAGACTGCCAATGGGTATGACAGCTCAGACAGCAGGGACTACCAATGGACACCTGGGTGGTGTTTCTGGAATTCAGCTTCTTGATAGCCCTAACAATGGCTTTTTGAACCACCCTCACAGGCAGAAAGTGTGATTCACATCCTTGCCTCTGGAGCATCGTTTTCTTCTTTCTGACTCACTGGCTATACTGTATTACCTTGCAGGGGCCATCAGACAGCATAGGTCAAGGAGGTTCATATGTCTGTCACAGGTGACTTGTTCCTTCTCCTGTACCCACTAGCCTGTCCTAGGCTGTCTGAGGAGTGGATGCCACCAGGTGCAGTGTCCCCTGGTTCCCGCGTAAGTGCCCAGCAGTCAGACCCTGCCCTGTGCCTATTGCCTGTGTTTCACTGAGGCAATACTGAAAACAGAAGGAAATATTACGCAAAACAATTAAGGCAAAAAAGTCATTAACACAAGAGGGATGATCCCCAGTCCTTGTTTAGTTGCATTGCAATCTGTACACAGTAATGATTTATGCTTTATATCACTGACAGTACTTCTCCATATAAAATATAAAAACTTGGTTCAGAAATGTTCGGATACACGTAGGGCACTGTTATCCCCAATTCTTTCTCATATTGTTCACTTTGCAAATCAGGTCAGGCCTTATCTGAGGTGCTGGTGCTGAGGCCAACTTATCTGATCAGAGCATCTATTCCTTTGGACTGATAAACAAGAAACTTAGCAGGATTCATATTATTGCAGATTTGCATTAATATACTCACACCATCGATCCACATATCCTTTTCTCATTGACTTGTATGGGAAGTGCTGAACTTGTTTTCCTGTTGAAAGTCATTCTCTTCCTCTTGCTCTTATCACTGACATTATCTGGTGCTTTCTGTATGATGTCCTCACCTTCCTCTGTGTTGATAATGCTGGATATTTTAAAATTCTCATCAGCAAATTCCATTTACAACAGGCACTTTTTTTTGTGGTAATGTGTTATTAATGAAATGACTGTCATATCAGTCCTGAGACCAACCCTTGAGGAACTCCAAAAATACTCTCTACAGCCCAACAGTTCCCCTTTGTGCACAGGCCATTGTCATCTCCCTGTTAGTCAGTTCCTTCTTTGCAATTTTGGATAGTGCCTCTCATTTTGGATCGACATTGTCACCGTGTCCCAGACATTGAAACGTGTCACAGACAAAGTGCAATAAGGACAGCTGGTTTCTGAGGCACACTCATATGTGTTTGGTACTTTCTGGCCAGTCCCTGGTAGCAAACTCTTCACATATGTTGTAGACCTGGGTACCTAATTGCCTAAATCTCAAGTCTTGCTTCCTATCCCGATGTTAATAGTCTGGGAATGTGCCAAAGATCTTCAACCTGATCAGAGTTTGAGTTGAGTTTATACTGAATAGCACTATCCCCAGTTGGTATGTCACTCCAGACATTATGGGCTGCTCAGTGGTCCCCATTGAAGCAACATCCATTTGATTTATCTTTTCAGACTTACCCACCAGCTGGCTTCCTGCCCACCTCTTCTGGTTTCTGAAGAAATTTTTCCTTTACTTTCACCCTTCAAGAATGATCGCTTTACAAAAGATTGCCAATCAAGCTGAGATTAAGATATTCATATGCAGTCAGTAAAGAGATGGTCTATTTAAAACTCAGGTCTTCCCCAAAGATGAAAGACTTGCATTAAATCTACTGGAAACGTCATTGTGCTTTGACTTCATCTGGCCTTTTACATAGAACTTTTTTTATACTGAACCCATTAAGTGGCTTAACTTGATGCTAAATCATTGACTGATTGAAACAATTCTCAATATTAAAATTTGTATCAGGAAAGGTTCTGGGAATATAAACTTCTGTGAACTTAAACTTCTTAACCAAAGTAAAATGATATAGCTCTTGATTTCAGTGAAGCTTTGTTAATTTATACCAGCTGAAACTTTAGCTCATAATTTGGTTTTCTTTTCTTTCTTTCCCTCCTACCTTAATATTTCCAGTAAGTCCTCTCCCTGAAATGTCACACAGATCTGGTAGGCCACAAGATTTTATAGTGGCTCACTGAAATGTATATGGCTGGGAAAAAGGTTAGTCAAATATTTGTCAGAGGAGTATCTCCTATATAGAGTAACTGATTGGCATCAAGAGCCTTATCTCCCCCCATGTCACTGGAAGAGTGGCACCAGGCTCAATTGTCAATAAAAGCAGTATACAAGGAAGATGCAGTCGCTTTAACTTCATGAAAGTCTGTTCAGAGATATGAGAATAAGGAAGAACAGAAAAAGGTCCTGTGATGGATATGGAAAACAAGATATGGTGGTTTGTGGGATAAAAAATCTACACATCAGAAGAGTCACTGAATTTAGGATAAGTTAAACATTGATCAACTTGATCCTAGTGAGCTCCTGAGTGGGACACATCCACTCTCAACATAGCGGCTGTGAAGCCAAACCATGAAATTTGCCCCAGCCAAGATCATGACCAGATACAGATCAAGAAAGCAAATAAAATAAATTCTATGAGAAAAATGATATACACAATTGGGTGGAGGGACAGAGGAAGAACATGTGGGTGTGTGAATTTCTAAACCTACCATATACTTCCTCCTATGATTATTTTCCCTACTGGTGGCAACTTTTTTGTAACTTAGAACTTCTATGGTGGTAAAAATAGTTTTAAATACATTCACACCAGCACAAGCCTCAAATTAAAAATGTTACATTTTGATTTCTCCACTTACATTTCTATTTCATTTTCATTAAATTTTGATACCTCAAAGCCCTCTCAGTCTGTCTTCCTCAGGCTTGCTTTCCCTCGTTTCCACTTGAAGCTAATTTTATATTATTGATAAAAACCAGCTTTTCTTTTTCCCACCTGAAATAATGCCTCTGATTTTAACTGTAGGTGTAGTTTTAAGAAAAGCTTTCACCACTCATGGAACATTTTGGTTTTTTTGAGATAGCAAGTGTCATGACTCCCTGTATCCTTTAAATTAGTATTGAAAAATAAATCAAATCTTGTGTGTTTTTCAATTGTAAATCTTTGTTGGCAACATGGACAGTGGGATTGAGTGGACTCTCAGCAAGTTTGCTGACAACACCAAACTGTGTGGTACGGTCGACATGGTGGAGGGAAGAGATGCCATCCAGAGGGACCTTGACAGGCTTGAGAGGTGGGCCCGTGAGAACTTCCTTAATGTCAACAAGGCCAGATGCAAGGTCCTGAACATGGTTCAGGGAAAGCCCAAGCACAAACACAGGCTGGGCTATGAGTGGATTGAGAGCAGCCCTGTGGAGAAGGACCTGGGGGTGGTTGGTTCATGACAAGCTCAACATGACCCAGCAATATGCAATTACAGCCCAGAAAGCCAACCATATCCTGGGCTGCATCAAGAGCAGTGTGGCCAGCAGGTTGAGGAAGGTGATTCTCCCCCTCTACTCCACTCTGGTGAGACCGCCCCTGGAGCACTGCGTTCAGCTCTGGGGTCCCCAGCACAAGACAGATGTGGACATCTGGAGTAAGCCCAGAGGAGGTCACAAAGATGATCAGGGGGCTGGAGCACCTCTCCTATGAGGACAGGCTGAGAGAGTTGGGGTTGTTCAGCCTGGAGAAGAGAAGACTCCTGGAAGATCTTATAGCAGCCTTCCAGTACTTAAAGAGGACCTACAGGAAAGCTGGAGAAGGACTTTTTTACAAGAGCATGTAGTGATAGGACAAAGGATAATGGCTTTAAACTGAAAGAGGGTAGATTGAGTTTAGTTATAAGGAAGAAATTCTTTACTGTGAGGGTGGTGAGGCACTGGCACAGGTTGCCCAGAGAAGCTGTGGCTGCCCTCTAACTGGAAGTGTTCAAGGTCAGGTTGGACGGGGATTTGAGCAACCTGGTCTAGTGAAAGTTGTCCCTGCCTAGATGGAAGGGGGGTTGGAACCAGATGATCTTTAAGGTCCCTTCCATTCCAAACCATTCTGTGATTCTATGAGATAATTGATGTCTGATGAGAAAATGCAGCCAGATTGAGGGAGTTATCAATGGGTTAATAAAAATGAGCATGATATGCTGTCTTAGGCTCTCTTATAGAAATGAATCATTTAATTATGAGGCAGGGACTGTGTTTTTCATATACAACACATTGAACAATCACATCAGAGCCTTTAGATGCTACAGAAACATTAGTGATGCTCATGGGAATGGAGGCTTCTGTTTTCCATAACTGTATCTATGACAAAATATTCAGTGCTGGACACATGTTATGTCAAAACAGTACTGGCAAAAAGAAAGGAATTCAAGAAAGTGTGAGGCCAAGTTAAGAAAAAAACATCCTTAGTGCAGGGAACTAACGTGGTCAGATAAATCATATGAGGTTTCTGTAGGTTATATGAGGCATTGCCTTTGATAATGATAAATTGCCTTTTACTCTGCTAGCTAATGTTTTTGTGTAGCTTTGTGGATGGGAAGAAGCATTTGATACTTGTCCAGAACAGAAATCCATGTATCCATCATATTTACGTGAGTTTGAATTCACATCTTAAGTTTTGCATCAAGATTTCTTTGCCTTTGCAGTCTTCTAAGCAGCAAAGGTTTGAAATATTATCTATAACATGATCAAGTGAAACTTGTGTATATGAAAAGCCCAAATTTGAAGGAAAGTTTATTGGCATTATCTAAGAGGTGAATGTAACAACATAGTAATACCATGCAAAGAATAACAGGGTAAATACCAAGGAACTTTTCCTGAGAGGAAGATCTATTATTAGACTAGTACAAACTCCCAGAAGAGCTGGTATAACCCCCACAGCATAAGACTTTTAAAATGAGATTGGACAAAACACTCAGAAACACACTGTGGAAAGTGTGTCTTCTCTGATAGACTGGATGACCTTGCCATTTCTTTGTTCTGTTTGCCTTAATCTTTGAACAATAGTGCAGTGAACCAGTCACTGTTTTTCAATCACACTTCTGAGGATACAAAAATCCAAGAGTGTCTGCTTGCTTTATGGTTCTTTTCCCTAGTCTGTTAAAGCAGGGCTTATATCTAACAACAGGCATTTCTCAGATATTGTAGTGCCAGGTATTAATGAACATCCTGTTGAAATTCAGGACTGATTGACCCTTTTGAATGCATTAATGACCCATAATTTTCTTACAGATGAAGGGAAAAGGCACCCAACATATCTGTGTTATTCAGAGAACCACAACAGTGATGCTCTTCATTCCTTTATGATCTGGTATATGCTAACCTTAGCAGAAAACATTATCTGAAATGGGAGGGGAACCTAAGCAAAATGGCACGCTACACATAGCTCCTGAATATTGCAGGAGCTAAATATTTGGAGGAAATTTTGCCTCTTATAACCTCAACTGCATAAAAACCAAGCATTTTAAGTAAACTAGTAATTTGAACTCCCTCTGTAGTCAGCAGAAAGAGTTGCCTTCAGAGGGTCACTCATCCTGCCCATACTGGGTGTTGCCCTCTCTCTCCATTGAGTACAGAGCCTAGAAAGCTGCCTTAGGTTAGATGTTTGCCTCCACAGACAGCAGTGAATAAAATTGCATCAGATTCAAAATACTCCACATTTTTTTTGTTTTCTTGTACTTTTTTAAGCTAAAACTAAAACTATCATTCTATGTTTCCTGTCCTACCTTAATCAAACTCATACGTGTGCATGAATGCGGTCCATGGATATTAGCTTATTCACAAAGAAATACTGCGGCCCCATTCAAATTTATATCTATAAAGGATATGTACATATATGCCAGCAGCCAACCTGTCATTTATGTGATGGCATGAGACAGGGTCTGAAGAAGAAAGAAAGTGCTGCAGCACATTTCTATTTAATACAAAGTATAATGCTGTATTGGGGTTCCAGCTGTCTGACCTCCAGCCACCCTTCAGCAGATAAGAAGAGCCAATTGGCAATGTTCCCGCAGGGAGCATCATCTGTTCTTGGTGCAATCCTGCAGTATCATTTCCATGGCCTTTGCAGACCTCCAAAGTCTGCAGGTCTGAATCCCAGGGTATACCCAGTCTGTACAGCTTTTATGCCACCTGAGTGAGACATGAGAAACTAAATGCTTTAGAGAATATGCTTTATAACATTCTTCCACAAAAACTTCAGAAAACAAGATTATCAGCCTCTATATCTCATCTATGCTGAATCCCCTGAATCAAGGGGTAATGGTAGCCATTCAGCATCCAATATATGCTCCACACATGATGCAGCACTTGTTACACCTCTTTACACCTGGTACCTCGTGTATCCTGCAGGTATTCACTGTCACCTTAAACAATCCCCAACCATGTTCCTGGGTGATGAGATCCTGTGTTTTAAGAAGGAACTTTGAAATGGTCTTTCACAAATTATGTTGCTCAAAGGTCCAGCCTGGAGAAGAGGGAAAGTGTGCTTGTGAACTATACAGCCAAGCTGTCGATGAGGACGTCAAGATCCTCTTTGTAAAGCTTAGCAACAGATGACTATGGATGGGTGAATGTCAGCTGTTGGCAATTCTTCTACATCAGACAGAAGTGATTTCTACAGCCACTGCAATTCTATCTCGCCTCTACGTGGAGACTTCAGTTTCTGTACATATGTGTGGCCATTGGTTTGATACAGTGCGTGTGGGAGAGGAACTTAGTCAATTCATTATTATTTTGCCCATAAACCATATGGTACATGATGAGAGATCCAGACTTTAACCACCTAAGTCATTATTTATTAGTGCAGGCACAGTTCCAAGTGCATGTGTCGATGTTGCTCTCAGAGCCAGTGCTGGTCTCAAAATAGTGTAGCTATACTTAGGACTTACATGGCACTGAGTACAAATTGATAAGCCCCACAAGTGGCAGAGGTATGTGGAAACCGTCATGTATCAATCAGAGGCTTTACACACCCCTTGTTGAACATGGTGGTGATCCTGCAAGGCCATTGTGGGTGTCTTTGTCCATCATTCCCAGTACTTGCTTCTCAGAAAGCAACTTGTTTTTGTTCAGTTCTTCATGCTGTACCTCCACTGAAGGTGTTCTTTTGCACCATATTGCATTGGAGATCTCCAAAATGTGTAAGGATTTTGTCACTCAAACTAGTCCTGCCAGCAGCATTATCCAGGGTTTTCTTTCACCCAGGATATCCTTGCCCTATAATTACCCTACCAATTTATCATAATCCTCCTAAATGCTACATTACTGAATGTGTTGTAGGACAGAAAGGGATGTACAGCTAAAGCACTTCCATTTAAACTATACCTACCATACATGGTCAAATCTCTGAAGGGTCCTTACCATCGATTGATCTCTTAGCCTTAAAATATATTCTGCAGTTAAGGAGTGCAGGCCTGAAAGGGGTCTCTTGTGTGCAGGCAATGACATTATATAATCCTTTTTATGAACTGATTAAATTCAATCTTAAAAGTAATTAATATGTTTTATGCCCAAATGTTCTTACTTGAAGATTTTCTGGTGAACTACTGCCCTGATGTTTAGAGATGTTGCAATCTTTCATGAAAATGAGTCTACACTCATTTGTTCTTGGAAATACAAGCATATTTTGCACTACTTAGACATTGTGCAAGCCAATAAATCCACAGGGACCTAGCTTGAACAGCCTGTGATGTAGAGGTTGCAGGGATACAACTTTTTTCTGTTGAGCGAGCAGAAGGCAGTCTACAGCTGAGCTCAGCTTTTTGAAAAAGAAAAAACAACAGCCCTTTTTAAAAATTATTTTTTCATGAAATGAAGGCACTATGGCTATAACTACTCAGGAAAGTAAATCTGCTGAGTAAGGTGGTGTCATTTTCAGGTAGACAGTTTTCAGAATGGAAATGGCCTTCAAGGGACTTTCCCAAGATCAGACAGAAGCCTGTGGCAAAGTTGGAAATATAACCCAGACTTTCTGAGTGATTTGCTGCAGTGAGAAAGAGTCTCAATCAGTCATCTACCTGTGTCTCTGTCTTTTTCATTCTTTTTCTGTTTATTTATTCTGATCACTTAAGTACCTGAGCACCTTGCAAATTATAAAGAAAATGAAAGCATGTCCTGTGGAATGTTTTTTTTCTTTGGGAATCTTTTTTGAACACTAAGTGAGAAGTGAGATCCTGGCTGTTACTGTCAGCAGGGTCCTTCACCGATGGCCATGGATACTAGGTCAAGGATTCAGTGATTCAGATTTCAGTATCTATGTGCTTCATAAATTTCACTGAAATGGGACCCACCAGCTCACACAGGGAGGTCACAGACTCTTCTTGTTTCAAGGTACTAAGGCAAAAGTGTGGGGGGATGTTGTACTGCAAAACTCTGCTCAGTTGTGGGGTAACCAAGCATGACACAAAATCTGTAATAAGGAAATAACAGTGTTTGCAGCTACTAAATTTCCTCCAGATGAAGTGCGCATGATTGGAAGGCCATGGATAAAAACTGGGATAGGATGTAGAGCTCTTTTCTCAATCTTCTTTTGGCCTTGGAATTATGCCAGCCTGATTTGCCCTAGACATGAAATATTTTGACTCTGATGGGATAGCAAGAGCATCAGCATTGTTCATCTGCTGAATGAGGAAGGAAGGAGGTGAAGGGGTAGGAGATGCTGTAGAAGAAACTGAGGCAATAGTGTGACCACAGGAAGATCAGCTGTACCTGTCTGCTCTGCTTTGGAGGTCTTCTCCCATCGCAGTGGTGACACAACCATGTGATCTGTTTCCCAGGACATAGGGAAATCCTCAGACTGCACAGTTCTTTAGATAAACAAGGCCACTGATGTTTACAAGTTTTCATATCACTCAACTAAAACGTCCAAGTAGGAGAAAGTCTATACATGAGCATTAGGAAACAGAGCCAATTTCAAAACATTGCTTCTGAAATTGCAAAGGGCACCAATAAAATAAGATAGGTAAATGTAGTACGTTTGTCAATAGCTTTTAAACAAGCACAAGCTAGATGCTGCCATTTTAAGGCTGAGAGTGTAAATGATTTACGGAAACAAGGTTTGGATGTAAGTGACCGAAGAGCATGTCTCCTATTCCCCTTTGGATGGAGGCTGGTTCCTGATCTCTACTGCCTTTATTTAATTTTACTTCAAATAATCCCAGCATAGAGCTTTTTTCATGGCTTCTTTTTTTTTTTTTTTTTTTTCATTGGCCATATGGTTACCAATCACAGTGACAAATCCTACCTTGCTAAGTGATAGGCAATACATTTTTGTCCCTTTGAATTCTCCCTTTTATCCTTTCCCTACACACTCCTGTTTACCAGAATTTCATCTGTTTGTTCATACATAGACTGAATCCTGAAATATTATAAGCAGGTTTAGCTTCAGTGGTTTCAGGGAAGGCACACCCACAGATTCCCCCTCACAAGCTAGCCTTTATGTGTGAGAAATGGGCCATTCTTTTAAGATAGAAAGGGCCATTGTCCTGTCTTTGAAATATCTCCTGTTTGGTACTCAGTGAAGATAAATTTGAGTCTTTCCTTAAATTACTTTTCACTCTGAACTGATGTGACATTTATCTCTGCTAGAGTGTTGACTATATGAAAAGCTGAAGCTTGTTTAAAGAATGCTGCCAAACAAGAAAGATTGTAATCCATCTAATTACTGAGCTAGGATGTGCCAGTGCTGCAAACTTCAATTACCACCATTAAAGCATCAATTGAAAGCTTCAGCTGATTCCCAGAGAGTCAGACGCTTCCAGACATTTCATGCATTATACAGATGTTTTGCTGCTCCTTCAGTCACTAATGGTTCACTGTTTTGAACATTTGGGACTCCTGTAACTTGAGAAGTAAATTCCAGATGTAGAGGGATTTCAAGTGAATTTTGCCTCTTCAAACCACATCTTGTCAATTGTTTCCCCAGTAGGAAATGATGACCTCATGTTGGATGTCTTTTATTTTTTCCCAAGTGTTATAAGATAAATTTGCCCACGGGGTTACTTACAATTCCTGGGAATTCACATTTCCATGGATATCAAAGGCCCAGTACTACAGTGAGGTCCCTGGGACAGAATTCTGCAGGCACACAGCTCTCTTTGTAACCTCAGCTGCTAATTCTTTATATGTCACTATCGCTGTCCACACGTTTGAAGAATGGCTCCAAAATAACAGATATGACCCCATGTTTTGAGGAAAGCCTGGAAATTTTGTGGGCAACACCTTCTGTGATAAGCTCACCCTTGTTTCACTTTGACACAACTGTTAATAACTCAGTTTGATTGATTCCCTCCTGGCAATTTGCTCTTAAGTCAGAGTTGGGTCAAAATCAAAAGAAAAAGTCCTTCTGGAGTCTAACCTTTAAAAAAGCCCAGGACTTTAATAGTTGAGCATTGAAGGAAGTTTCAGAATTAAAAGTCAATTTGAATCAAACTGTCAAATCATTTTATTTTGGAGACATTGAGACAAAACTGTTCTATTTCCAAAAACGTCTCTTTTCAGATGCAAATCATCTGAGAGAGGTCGTGGAAGTCATTGTCTCTGTGTCACTTATGTTGCTTATATTCACCAAGGGCAAAATTTGCACCTGTGCAGAACAGCCAGCTCCAGAGTTAAATCAGCATTTATGGGCCACTCCTAGTGACTTTGGGCACTGCTGACTTGTACCCAGGTCTCCAGAGAATATTTCACAGGAAGATTACACTGCCTGGAAAAGGGATGTAAGCTGCAGGCTGAAGCTTTCAGTCTAAGATGTTGTGTGGATCTTCTGTTCTTAATATTTCCTCCTTTAAGAAAAAAAAAATACCTTCTTTGACAGGCAATTATCAGCTGTGTTCTGTATGTGTGCTGTTAATCCCCTCTCTTGACCTAATCTTTAACTGTATGTGCTTTTACTAGGTAGACCTGTGAATTAGATGCTCACTCTCAAATTATTATTGCTTTTTGGACAAAAAACTAAAGCTCAGAAGGAGATTTTTCCAGTAGTGTTCCCTAAATGAATATCAGTGTTTCTGGGGACATACTAAAAGGAATATGCAACTTTATATTTACTAGGGGCTGGGAGGTGGCAATCTGTGGCCACAATTATCACATATTTCTCTCTGCCAATGCATCTTCCCATCCCTCCCAGGTACTGCTGAAACAGATTTGGAAAATAAAGGGAAAAGACGACTTCCTTTGAGGAGAGATTTCAAATGTAGAGGCATGGACAGCTTTTACTCAGTGGGTGATGCCCCAAAGCAACAGGAAATGCTAAAACACGCAAGGCTGCCTTGAAGGAATTGCCTGTCGGTCTGGTCTTTTGCACAAAGTGATTTCATGAGGTGTTCACACGAGACCAATTAGGAGAAACTGCAAGAGTGGGTACCCTGGTATCCTTCAAGTAGTGGAAAAAAGCATTTTAATAGCAGAAAGACACAGGCAGAGGTATATTGCAGGAATGCCTTTCAGAAATCCTTTTTGTAATGTATGACACACCAAAAAGGAAACCCAAACTCTATCCCTTGGAAGTTTGACGAAGCTGATCATCTGAATTTCCCTGAAACAATCTTGTCATGCCAATGGAAGTGTGAAACCCAGTGACTTCAGAAATATTGTGTATAATTAGCTATATTCCGTAGATATTGGCATGACACAGGAGGCATGACCATACATTTTCATTCAAACTTTCCATTTATGTTAAGTGAAAATATAAAAATGAGAAATGATAGAGGACAAGTGTGCCCAACAGCTCTGTAAAAGGTCTATTAATATCTAAATAAAAATGGCAGCCACTTTTGGCAAAGAGGAGGTTGCTAGCAAATGAGGTTACAGCATGTAAGAAACAAGTGGAAACCATTACCTAGTAAATACGACATTCCTTGTTTTAAAGACAGGTGGTATCAGAATTGCCCCAAGGAAAAATGGTATTGACAACGGTTGAGAAAAGCTAATGCCTTTTAAACACAGAAATGTAAGAGCAGCTCTAGAGTTAAGATCCAGCTATCCCAGGATTTCTGTCTCTGACATTGATTTGCTGTGAATGTTTAAAGACGAGGTATAAAAACGAGTCAAGCCTCCAGTTTCACTTCCCCCAGCATCTCATTCCAGTAACTTCTGGTAAAGTAGGTGGATATTTATTTTTCATAGTCACTAACGGATTTTCATTCAATACATTTGTCTAATTCTTTTTTAATTCATCAACTCCTAGCACCTACAACATCCTCTAGCAATGGGTTCCATTAGTTTAGGTATGCATCGTGTGAAAAGGTACTTCCTTTTGTTTATATCCTCTACCTGATAATTCATTGTTTGCCTTCTAGTTCTGGTTTTAGGGGAAAGAATGAATAATTGTTCCCTAATCATCTGCTGTTTACCACTCAAGGTTTGATACACTGGCTTAATCATATACAGAACTAAAAATATTCAGTCAGCCTTGAGACCTGTATATGGGAAGAATTCACTGGTTGTTTTAATTCATCTTTCTGCCAATGGACAAAAGTAAGAGATCCCTTATCAGACTCTGAAACAGTATGCTCAGCAGCTCGTGGCAATAATGAAGACAAAGATCTTACAAAGTTTTCTCTAAATTCCTCTTACTGTTGAAATGCACGCAGAAGTACTGCAACTGTTATAGGTTTCAAAACTTGAAATATTGCTGAACAGTAGGGTAGGGAATTATGGGTCCTGCCAGCAGTGACGGTGGTGAACTCCACACTTTGTGTGGCCATAGTGGTCTTCCATGTGTTGCAAAGATCAGGACTAAAAATCTGCTGGTCTTATTGTGTCTAAACCAAGATCATCCAAACTCCATGGATCTCTCTAGTAAGACAGAATTTAGTATGTGTGCTTCAGGAATAGCCATGTTTCTCTGCTTTAACATGTTGGCATCTCTGAGTTGGCTTGAGCAAGGCTAGTTCACACAGTCTAAGTGATGTAGGTATTGCAGCAAGGATCTTTGTGCAGACTAATTGAATGGGTATTCATTCTGCTCAAGCCAGTCTGATTCCTGAAATTAATTCCATGCTCTGTATGTGTGCAATGAATAATGACTGCAGCTGAGACATACCTTTTGAGTAATCCAGGAACCATGTTTTTACTCATGGAAGAGAAAGTGCAAGCACTGGCAAGCAAAAAAAAGCCTGTGGAGGAAGAAGACAGTTCTTCTTGTGGGTGTGTTGGACAAATGCTAAATTGTTAAGTTCCTGGATAGGCATTACCTGAAAGGGCCTATGGGTACTACAGAAAATAGTGCAAGTTCTATGCATCTTGCAATTTTTAATCTAAAGGACAGGGTGATGTTCCAAGGTAATGACCTGTGTAAGGACTGGAGGCAAAGCAAATATTGGTCTGATTGAGTTGAAACTAGAGGTGATCCAGGGAGCAGAGGAGAATGTAATAACATTGAGAAAAGTGATCTCTTTGCATAATCAGGTGACCCCAATATCTCTAGTCAGCTGCAGACATGCAGACCCAGTCAAACTTTGTTGGCCAGAAAGACTCAATCTCCTTTCCAAAAGTTGTTTCTGTCTTCTATTAACAAATAGGGATGTTGAAAATACAAACTAAGAACACTGGAACGATCAGTCCCGACAATCAAAATACTTTCAGGTGTGAAACATTTATCTGAGTTCATCTTTTAATTTATAGAAGTCCCATCCTGAGTGTCCGTGGACAGAAATGATTCAATGAACTAATCTCAGAGGTCAGTCACTATGCTCTGTGTTGAGACACCCTATAAGGACCTGGATGGGTGAAGCTCCATATCTTCTATAGATTTATTAAAGAACTCATTGTTTTACTGGTGCTAGGAGTATCCTGAGGATCACAGGATTTTTTTCTCTCCTATCCCTAGTCTTCAAGACAACATAACTGCTACAAAGAACAATAGGCATTAGGATCCTATTCATAGCTGAGGCCCTGCTTCTGCCTCTGATCTCGTTAGTATCTGACTTTGTTGCAGAAGAAAGGAAAGAAGGAAGGTGAATGTTCATAAATCACTCATAATGGGCAAAATTACTATTTTCAGCAGTATTGGCTTGCAATACATGGGAAGAACCCCAATAATTTATTTGTTTCTAAAAACCCTGAATGGTTGTCACTATTGCTGTGTACTTCCTAACTTTATCAGAAGATAATTTCCCTTGGCTGTGGAATTAACTTCCTGCACTGAACGATGGGGATGGCTTTCTCAAAGACTTGTAGCTAGTAGGAGTTTTTATGAGTCTATTGCTTTGTAGAAAGTTCTCTTTATGTATAAAAACAAGGATAAAGAGTAATTGTTGTCTCTTATACTATGTGGTGATTTGTGTAAGTGGGTTTACTCATTTTGCTCTGTCAGTTTTAAGACTTGCATGTCTCTCCTAAGGGCTGTGATCTGTTTGCATGGGGTTCACAGCAGAGCATTCACACTTCTGTAAAACAGTGTAAACTGCTTTAAGACTTCTTGAGTTATTATTAACAATGAAAGTTTAAAAAAAAAAAACCTAACAAAAAAAACCCTCACTGCAAGTCATTAAGAAAACCAACTCATTGAGTAAAAAAAAAAATTATCTTTGGAAAAGGAAACAGCCAATATAACTGCAAACTACCGGTCTGACCACTCATTTTTCATTCTTACAACCACAGAACATACAAGTAAAAAAATCCCCTATCTCAGAGATTAAAGGGAACTCAGACTGACAGCTTATTTAAATTAAGTCTCTCAAGTTGTTTCAGGCTGAAAATCACACCTGTGCCACGAGCTGGGCACAGAGATGAAGGACCAGGTCCGATAACAGGCGTAGGGCTCTGCATTTCCCTCGTTTTAGGTTCTGGAATAAAATTTAAAATTGATCAGCCATTTACCTCTCAGGATGTGTTGAGCACCCTTTGAACATGTCCCGTGGAGCAGAGCCCCAGGTTGGGGACTGTCCTGACCTTGCAGAACCTCAGTCAAGTCTGGGACAGGGCTGGGTATGTGCACTAAGCAAACGTGTGCATGCCCACAGACCTTTCGAAGAAACTTAAAGAAAGGATGGTGCAGGGCTGCTGTTCTCAGTTTGGGATTTTGGCACTAAAGTTCAGTTTCAGTCCCATGTTAGATTCCTAAATCCTGAACCGCTTCTAGGTGGTCAGAGATGATTCAAGGCCGGCGCTGAAACCATTAAAAATTGTATGAGGTCTAAACTTCTGTCCTTGGCTGTCCTTCAGGGGGGTTGCTCATCGTGTACTTTGGTGACTAACTTGTAAATCAACTTGGTCCTGGCTCTCCATCCAGAGCTGAGCAACTCCCTGCTTACCGTAATAGACACTTACCACAGAGGACTGAAATCTGCTGGCTTGTACACCCCTACAAGTCAGGAGAAACCTCATTAGATTCATCTGGGGCTGCTCCTGATTTGCATTGGTTTAACTGAATAACTGACTTTGGCTGGAAATGGACACGAGCAGCAAATCAGCCCCAGCACAACATAGTCTGAGATGGAAGAAGGCTTAAGAAGGTCTTTTTCCATGAGAAAACACAATATAAAAGTCACTCTTGCTACAGTCCAGGAGTCACAGTGCACCAATTCTTTCATCTTTTGGTGCTATTATTGCTGATTTTAACTAGGAGAGAGAATCAGGATGATGTTTCCTGAAGCTCTTTGTCCCAAACCACCCTTTGCTGCATGAGCATACTGGAAGCTGATGCTACATGGAAGCGAAACTAGAAGGAAGATGCAGCTCATTCTTCCGCTGGTACCAAGTCTTGCTTGTTTCAGGCAGTTTGTTTGAGTCATCTGTCCTCAGTCACCAACTATTAATTTCCAACACTCTCCCTGTGTTAGCTAGCCAGGAAGACTGTGTCCTGAAGATAATGCTCAGCTGTCCCTTGCTGCTGGAGGAACGTGCCCAAGAAACATTTCTCTCGGCTCAACCAGCCTTGAATTGCTGCTGATGAATTCAGTTCTTTGCCAATACTGTATGAAACTGCATTTCTTACAACCACTGCCATTTACATAATGCAATATCCATATGGTGATTGTTTTATTTATGTTTCCCTTACTTCAAGGCAGAGGAAGACAGCAGCTGGAGCTGAGAGATAGAGGCACCCACCAGTTACTGGGCTGTGTTGTTCATGGGGGTGATAAGCTTTTATCACCCACTGGGAGTTAGGATCTTGTCTAAATGATAGCATCCATCCCTTGAAAACAGAACAGAGCTCTCACTGTTTGCCTGTCTGAAAGGAAAGAGTTTATAACCCTAGACTTTACAGTGACTGTGAGCTAAAACATGACATAGCTTGATTGTCTTAATTTCTTGACTAATTCTGTTGCAAGTCACAATGTGAGCATTTGCTTCCTTTGCATCAAAAGAGCTTAATTGTGTTTGCATTAACCCCTCGTCTGTATTTGCCCCTGGAAGTCTTAAAAAAAATCTCCCTCTCCTATGTGACTTTGATTCTGTTAATCCCTACCCACCTTTTGAATCAGTTAAAGGGCAGTTTATGATTTGCAGAGAGTAAAAGTGTAAATGAGAAGCAATTCCTCTGGCCATCGTGTGTGTAACTGGAGGACGTTTCAAACACAAAACAGGAAAAGGGGTTACTACAATGGCTTGTTTCTTTCGGTCTTTGGATTTCATACCAAGGGAGACAGAGGGTAACTGTTGATGGGTTTTTTTTATAATTAAAATAACATCATAAGATTACCTATACTGTGGCTGGATATCGTTTGTATGGAAAGTTCTACTGTTAAAAAGAAACCAGGAAAGTTTCAGAAGGTTTATTTTTAATTAATCTACAGAATTATCTTCTTGTGTTATTCTGCATGTGGATTCTAGGAATTTCAATCTTCTCCACAAAGAGGGAAATTTAGCCCATTTTTTATGTTAGCCAAATAATTTTATAAGAAAATGTAAAGCTACAGGGTCTGGTTTTACCATCCTGTTACTTTGATTTTGTATCTTTGTGATTCCATCTATTGAAGAAATAACTTTATAGTGGCTTTGAAGCAAAGGAAGCTGTATAAAGCACAATGTTGCAAATTCATAGGGGAGGCAGTTACCATTCGCTTCAGTGGCTCTTGTTGTTTTCTAAGTCTCGACAACCACAGTCTGAAAATAGTGAGGCTCAGGCTGCAGAAGTAAATGTGACCCCAGCTGGAACCAAGCCCCAGCAGGAGCAAAAGGGCTCTGCTATGAGTAAGAGCAATCCTCAGCCACGCTTCAAGCTTCAGCCACTGTCTTTGCAGGCACAAGCATTGCTTTTTCGGGGGCAGACTGTCTGCTTTGGTATAGTTTTTGTTTTATTTTGAGTGGCTTCTCCCCTTGAAGGGTATCTTCTACAAGTGTAAGGGCCAGTTGTGCAACGGTAACGACACAGTAATCCCTGGTGTGACTTGATTTGTACAGACTCATCTCTGTAATCAGACTTGCACAAGCATCCTACATACTTAGGTCTTTACAATAGTGCTATAACATGGCTGGATATGACAGTCTAAACTCTCATGATGTCTTTACATGTTTAGATGTCTCAAACTGATGTCTTCACAACATAAAAGGCTTGACAACAATGAGAAAGAGAAACCTTCAGCACAAGCACACCCCCAACCTCAATTCCAACACTTGGTAACTGAATTCCCATGGAATTACTTCTGTTGGATAATTTCTTAGAAGGATATATCTTAGAGGGATATATATTGCTTTTAATATTCTGTATCAGCTTTTAATTATAATATTAATAACATTGCATGTAAAGGGCTTATCTTTTTTTTTTTTCTTTTTAACAAACACTTTTTAAGGGTACTTGAGTGTCTGAATCACCAGTATACTCAAAGAATAGAGCCAGATTTGATCCAATATTCAGATGGCTCTTTGGTCTAGAAATTCAAGTATGTTTCACGGTGTAAATTGCCTTTAGAAGGCTATTTATTTCTGTACATTTTTGGTCTGAAGTGAAATGTTCCTGGGAATTCCTCACTCCCACATAAATTTTTCCAAGGAAATGCCTGTGACATATCAAAGGAGACATTTGTATTTCCAGAGCACAGCAGGAAGGGAAGCATAATGGTTTTTCCAACTCGATTTTGAGGGTGCGTTTTTCATAAATGCTTATCACTGCAATAGCTCCACTCCCACTTAATGAATGGCTTAAGGGCTTTTCAGGACTCCAGCACAGTGTGCCTGTTACATGCCATAGTGACTCCTCTAAATTGGTTACTTTTTACTACTTCTGCTATGGCAACATTTTTAACAGTTGAGGTGAAGAGGAAGAGTGGGATGGGAAGGAAGTGGAGTGGAGACTTGACTCTTATTTGTGCTCTTCTATGAATTATTTTATAATTTGTCAAACTAGACCAGGGCCATATTGAGACAGTGTCAATTCAGTATGTGTCTTTGGGGTTTCCCATTTGATAGTGGTACAGAAAAATTCAGTAGAATATAGTAAACCCAATATTTTTAATGTTTGTGTGTTTGAACCATGACTCTCAGTTTTCATCTGTGAAAAAGAGTAATAGTCTTTCCTTAATGTTGTGAAGTCTTGTGATAGTAAATCCACAGGTACTGAGATGATGAGAGAACTCCAGATACTTACACTTAACATGTGAATGGACAGGACCATCAGGCTTCATGCCTGTAGAAAGCACTGGGTGGCCAGCTAGCTCACCAGTGGTGCACCAAAGTAAGCTCCACTATGAATTTGGTTTTGAAGGTCCCTTTGACCTCTGTTGTTCTCCTCAGGAGGAGGAAAGTAAGAAGAGCAGCAGTGATGGCAGAGAGGCGAGAGGGAGGGCAGGCAGGACTGACAGGCAGCGCTACTTGGCACAGCAGGGATGTTGAATTCAAGGAGGAAGGTGAGACAATAATGCCCCCTCTCTGCAAAGCCGGGTGACCTCCAAGGATGAGTCATGCCTCCCGCCACCTCCCACAGCGTTATCTGCTTCTGATGTGACCAAATGCTAAAGTGAAAGAAACGTCCTTCCACGGCAATGAAAGGAGAATGAACAATGACAAAAGTTAAAGAGTAACACAGGAAATGTGAATGAAAAAGCTCCCCCCAAACCACAACCAAACCAAGCAGCAAAGAGGTGGCTATTTGCGTGCACCCATCCATCCAAAAATGGTGGCAAAACCCCAGCAAGGGATGTGGGGATTCAGCTGCGGGGGGGCAAGTATCAGCCTCAGCTGTGCACACCTACTTGAAACATCCAGATATTGGCAAGGGGGCTTTTTCTGACATCAAACCCAGAAAAATTCCTCTGCAAAGGGTTGCATTTCATTGTGTTGAATAAAGAGCTAGAGCAGACAGTCCTGCAAAGATGGGTACCCTGCACCATTCAGACACGCAGGATGAATGCACAGAAAAGGCACTTCACCTTAAATATGAGACTGACTTACCCAGGATCAGGTTCTTACCCACATTTGATGTTGACCTTTATGAATTTACCTTGAGGTAAAACTGAAATGCTCTGACTGTGTTGTGTTTTTACATCATGATGTCTTGTCTGTGTTTCACTGAAAAAAAGCAGAAATTGTTATTAGCCACAGAGATAAGAAGATAAGCCAAACATTGTCCTCAACAAAAGAAGCAGCAAAGAAGCGAGCGTGTTGGAGATGAGATATGTTTTGTTTATAGAAAGCTTTTAAATTTCTCTCACACTGATCTGAAGAAATGACAAGGGGAGGAGAAGCATTATTCTTGATGTGCAAACATAATTGAAAGGTATTTTTGATGGCAGTACTTGTAAGAAATAGGGGTAAATGTGAATCTGTCCCATATAGAAATAGTCACACATGGTTTTGGCTGCCTTTAATTGTGGTATATATTCAGTGGATTCAGGCACACTGTTTTTTTCTCAGAGGTAACAAATAATGTCTTTTTCAGTGGATCATCATTACACAATCAATTGCTAACTAATTTTTTTAATATATTTTAAGATTACTCAGTAATTCTATGGGATTTGACATTTTGTACTTCAGAGGTCCTTAATAATGCTGAAAGGCTGCAACCTCTGGATATTTCCTATCTCATCTCCCACTTGAAACAGGACAATCGCCAGAGCTAGATGCGATCAAGGGTATTTGCAAGGTTTTTTTGAAAAGTAAATAAATTCTTACATTTTTCAGAGTACTGGAAGTAGCCTCTGTCCCTGAGATCAAACAATCCCTGAGCTGAAACACATCCAAGATTTTCCCTAGGTCAATATTCTCACCCATCTACTGAATGATGGCAAAATCTGGAGCCCTCTGGGGCAATAATTTTTATGGTGCAGATATTGGTCACAGAAATTACTCTTTCAGTCCTGTTTGTGTAATTTGCATAAAGCAATGTCAGTCATCAGTAAACAGGAAGCTAATTTTGGCAGAAACCATGCCCTGCCCCTGAAGCAGCTGTCCTGCTTCCACCTCTCCTCTGAGTATCACAGTCTTAGTGTTGAACTCAGGTTTCCCCATCTGTGGCATCTCGTTTGAGCTGTTAGCACTGACTTTCACACCTCTTAATCCCCAGTCCCACAGATCCGTGTGGCCTTCTCTGGGCACCAGATGTTCATTTCTGCAACTGCTGTGGAGCCTGTAAAGTTTTGCAGTCAGATGAATAGCTCCCACAGCTTAGGGGAGGTTCAGCTCCATATGGATCTTGCACACATCTATCACAGTTGCCTGATAGTAGACTTCAGTCTTTTCTCCCTTTTGGGCTGGCCTGTATAGAATTAATGTTATGTTCATCTTTAGTCCCACCAAGTAAGAAAAATATATACCTGCATCAAGAAAATAAGAGATAGGAGATAACTGTGTTTGTTGAACAAGATGCCCCCTCATCAGTAAAATGTGTAGTGATGGGTTGAAGCAAGAAAGTGATCTTCATAGAAAATTGTTTTCTCTGTTGGTTAAACATGAAAATCAGGGTTTTTGTCAAAAGGGATGGAAAAGGAGTAGGCAGTACTGTAACTGCAGGTAGAGAAGGGCCAGATTTGTGCTTATTCCAGGAGAGGACCAGGAGACTAAACTGAGTATTTTGTTTGGTAGAATTTATCAGTTAGGCTATGGTTTGCAAATCTCAATTCTAAACACAGCTTCTCCAAATTGAGAGAATTTCAAGCATCTGTTTTGGGCCTATCTTTAGAAAAATGAAAAGGATAAATTCCAGAAGCTTCTGGTATTTCCAGTACAAGGCCAAAGTCTTACATGATCTGGAGAGATTTTTGTTCTGGTTAGCACTGAGCACCCTAACAAAGAAAACCAAAAGAAACTTCTATCTTAGAAAACCATAAAATTATCTTGTAAAGTTTCAGGTGAACAGAATAAACAACAGAAACATGAGATCAGTATGAGCCGGGGAATGTGCTCCCTTGCTTTCTCATGCTCATCTGAAACACATTTCCAAGCTTTCTGAGGCTCATCCTTGCTGAGGAAAGAAAAATACACATCTATTTAGGCTGCTATTGCTCTGGTTGGGAAACTGGAGAAGCCGTAGCTGCTATTTTTACAAGTTTGCTTCCTTCAGGGGAGAGATATCTTAGGGTTGAGGAGGAGGTAATGTGATCTCTTTTTCTATTTTTATAAAGGGCCTGGGGATGCACCGGGAAGCTGCAGATCTGTGCAGTTGAAAGTCTTCAGCTCCTCTTTTGAGATACTAAGGGAGGAACAGTTAGAAAAGCATGGCCTAATTAAGGATATCTAATATGGTTTCAGGAAGGGAAGGGCATGCCTCATTAACTGGCTGGAATTCTTTGAGGATATTGCTGTTGAGGGAGGCCAAAAAAAGAGGAAACTCACTGTAAGCATTGTGTACCTCGGTGAGCTGGGGGAGAATAAAACACAGTTAGAAAGTCTGGGGTTGATGCCTACATTATGGAGTGGGTAAAAATATAATATGAAATTAACTGGTATTTAAACCTGCAGGGAGTGGAACTATTTTTTAGTTCTTGAAATCCTGGGTGCATTCTTGCCTTTAATCTTCTCTTAAAAAAAAAAAAATATATTATTGGTATAATTGGCTTTTGTGATTCAGCTGAATCTAAAGTTGTAATGTTTCCAGATGATATTGCACTAAATTTGGAGGGCAATGAGGAAAATTGCAATTAGATACAGACAGAGTTAAATGATTTTTAAAGTTTCTAGCATGGCAGATGGCATATCCAATAAAGGTCAGATAAATGTAGCATCATGATAATAAGCCAAAGACCCTAGAATCAGAAGAGGGAAAGGGTGGGGTGCATAAAAGGTTTCTCTGTATATTGACAGCTTTAATGTGGGATTTGTGAGAGATGCAGTTTCCCCAGATCTTTGCAGAAACAGAATCTAAAATGTTTCAAGTTATCCTCGAGGAAAAGAAATTACTCAAAAAGGAAAATCATGCACATTTTGACTGGGAAAAAAGTAGTTTCTCATGAACCTGCTCAGTGCAACAGGCACGGGGCTTGCAGCTAAGGGAAAGCAAGAGCTCTTCGTGGAGGGAAACACTGGCTGGGGTGTGGGATTGAGGTTGTTGGGGATGTGGAGGCAAAGAAGTCTTTCAAGCTCCTCTCGCGCTGGGTTATGGCATGGGTCCAGCCTGGCTGTTGCCTGGCTGCCTGGCCATCCCAAGGGCTGCAGGACCAGCTGAATGCAGTGCTGTCCACTTGCAATCCCTTGGAACCCTGCTGCATGCCCATCCACTGGGAGGAAGGGTGTTCTCATAAGCTCTCTACCACCTGGAGATTCCTTCAGAGCCAGGGAAACTGCATGGTTTTGACCCAACAGTGCTCTTTAGAACTTGCAAAAGATCAATCCCCTTGACTGTCTACATAACCAGTCCTTCCATGTTGGTTTCTTGGAAAAGTCAGGTACTTTCTTGTGGTTGCAAGAGACAGCTGGACCCTGAGAGCTCATATGAGGGGGGTTTAGAAACAGTCCTGTGACTCAGGGAAGGTTTTGTTCCCTGCTGAGCAAAGGGACCTTTATTAGAAGAAGGAAAGCAGGTGTTAGAGGGGAAGGAAATGGGGAAATCCTTGTGTTTCTTTTAATACCTATGAAATTTTAAGAACTTTGAAAGAGTCTTATCTATATTTCTCTACCAATGATGCCCCTTTGCAATTTGACATGAGACCTGGCACACATCACTATTCATTTAGATGAAAGAGGATGGACGCTTAGAAGTGAAGGGGCAGGGAGGGGGAGTGCAGGGAAAACCTGCCTGTGAAGGAAGCACCAGGCAGCAGGCAGAAGGAGCATAGCCCTGCTGGAGGGAGATCACTCACGGATGAGGTCTGGGTCTAATGCACGTTGAGCATTGCCCTTTCCCCTCAGCCCTGCAGGGTCTGCTCCCAGACAGGCTCCAGGCCATCCCTAGGGGATGCCCATGCCCCTCAAGACCTGGTAAGAGTCTCTTTCTGCTTTGCCACTCCCCAAAACCATCTGCCAGCATGGGTGTAGAAGAGCCACTCTTTTTTTCCCCTTGCCTGAGGAAAAAACAGCATGAGTGTCACTGCTTGCAAAAGGTGCCAGACTGGTCTTCCCGTGTTCAGCTGCAGGCTGGTTACAGCAAACACATTGTAAGAGAAATGCTTCCAAGATATTTCCTGAGTATTTGTCTTTGTTTTCTGATTTGTGCTGTGGGAAGGGCTCTTTTTTAAGGACCAGCCTCTCCCCATGACTCGAAGGGTTGTACAAGCATCGAAAACAAAGAGAGCCTCCTCCTACGGAGCCTCTGATGTGGGATGAAGATAGAAGCAAGCAGCCAACAATGTCAGTGAGAGAGGGGAGGGAGAGAAGTGGGGGGAAGCCAAGAGACAGTGCTGGTCACAGTGACAGACCATGTCTTGGGATGACTCCTCGGCTGTCAACCACATTTTTAGTCTTGCAGTGCTAAAACATTTACCTCTGGGATAAGTAGCATAATTTACTTTCCAGAGGTTATTCAGTTCTTTATCTCTGGCTTAATACAGCCAGAGAGGATATTACCCA
This sequence comes from Strix aluco, assembly GCF_031877795.1. Classification (NCBI taxonomy): domain Eukaryota; kingdom Metazoa; phylum Chordata; class Aves; order Strigiformes; family Strigidae; genus Strix; species Strix aluco. Next base: position 10,845,044 of record NC_133931.1, on the reverse strand, counting down.
TAATGACTGTTTTGTGAGGAAGGCATCTGGCTTTAGGGAACTGGAATATTTAATTCATTTTGCCTAAATCTCTGGCTAACTTTCAGCAGGGAGGAATTAAAGAAAACTTTGTGTGAGGTGAGTTTTGAGATGGAGGATCTTGAATTTTTGTGTGCACTGACAGATGTGTATCAATGTCCCCTAAGCAGTGTACTTCTAGCACAAAATTGCCCATGGGGAAACCCTAACTTATAATTGACTGAGGTCAGTTTGAGCCAGTCAGTAACCAGTACAGGCTTCAGACGCTATTATCTGTTCTTAATAGGAGTTGGACTAGGACTCCGAGGTGTTATTTGGCTGGGTGCTTTATAAGTACAAGGGAAGAAATAGTATTCTGTAGGTCCATAACCCAGAAAATAAAGACAAGCGTTGACATTCTGGCTCAACTACAGTCAAAAATAGCTTTAATACTGACCTAAAAAGAGTGAGAATTTCATCCAAATATATAGAAATTATAAAATACATACAATAGACTATTCAGTGTTTCAGAGGAAGCAAAAGGGAGGCGGGAAAACAATAGACTTCCTAGACTGATTTGATCAACCATGTTTTCAGACTATTATACCAAAAAAAGGCATTCAGGAAATACATACATGCACATGCATTTGTGCTGTGAAATACCGTATGTCTACAAAAAACCAAACAAGGTGTTGCACATCCATTCCCCCAGCTGCATGCAGGGTGTTTTCTGGTCTCACAGCACAGTGCTCTTTGCACACCAAAATGCTTGAGAAATACATGCACGTCTGGGTTGAAATACCAGAGTCCTAGACTGGGTTCAACAGTCACTAAGAACTTCAGTGCAGAACTTGTGCTGATGAGTGAGCTTTAGCCTTGGGATCTTCCCATGACATTGGCAGGTCATCTTCCCAGCCATGGCTGTGCAGCTTCTTGGCTCCAGGGCAGCACTCTCTGTTTGTACAGCACCTGACACAATAAGCTGCCAGTCAGATTTGCAGGCTGCTGTGTGATCTTGTGATATTAATAATATAATGATAGCATTATAACTGGACCATTCAACTCTATAGTTTGTTCTTCTATAAATGATTTATAAGTTTTATGCATTTTATATGCCTCTCATTAAAAATGCATTGAAAAATACTATCAAAATACCATTTTGTGAGGCTCAGGCTCTCTTTATTCTTGTTACAGCCATCTGCCATTAAGCTTTAATAACTGACTGATTATAATTTATTAATTTATCACCTGTTCTTTATACAGTTGGATAAAATAATTGTCAACCAATGTGAAATGGCCTCCTATTGTGTTATTAATCCCCAAAGCAATTAGAAAACCCACTGATTGCACAAGCCATTGAAAATGGGCAGTAACTCATGTTAGAAATGATCTGCAGTGCTCACATCAGCACACTTAGTGCGTGATTGGTAATAAGGTTTCTGTCGCCAGTGTGAATTTGAAAGGGGCAGTTTAACTAGGGAGGCTTTTATTTTTGATTATTTATTTCATAATAAGCCTGAATTTTTAGGGCTGACAGTTGATGTGTAGGTTCCAGCTTGTCTTATGGATTCTGTGGGCACAGTCTGAGAAAGGCAACTTCATATAGTGCCATACTAACGCTTCTCAAACTCCTTTGGAGAGATTTCTGCCTCTGATAACATCCCCAAGAATGAAAGGGTAATTTAGGGATACCTATAAATGCCAAATCATTTAAGAGGTTGACTTCAGTCAGCTTTGGATGAAGCCATCAGAGTTCGGTATCTCTCCTTTGACTTTTATCTGCCAAAGTTTCAATATGGGTTAGTTGTGGGCTTTCTGATATGGATATTTACAGTATGTGAAAAGGGACAGAGCCAACAGTTTGTTGAATCCAACAGCTGTCATTTAGCAAAGCCGTTTGATTACTTTGCCAGTGTGAGGGAGATATGCAGGCCACCCCAGATGTGAAGAAGTTCCTTATCTCCTGCCCTATTTGCAGTGCAGACTTCCAGCTACTTGTGTTATATTACCTCTGACACTAAGAAGTCATATTCCAGTAATGCTGTTCCTGATGCAGATTTAACTGCTTTTCTGCTGAAAAGAAAGAAAAAAAAAAAAAAAAAAAAAGAAACAAAGATGCCACTGACATCAGAGAGCAGAACCACACTACTGAGAAGAGCAGCTGTAAATGTTTCTTTGTCCTAAATGAAGCTGCCTGTCCCCTCTTGTGTGTATGCTCAGTCAGGGACCATGCTGGCAAGTCAGGCACAGTGGAGCTATAGAGCTGCCAATTACAGTGATGTTTTGTTCCAAATTGCTTGAAGTGGTCTGGGAGAACTTCTGGTTAAACAACATGATTACATAGATCTAAAAACTGTCAACATCTTGCTTTGAACAAGGTTCTGGGCAGGCTTAGGAAGAGATTTTTCATCTCTCTCTTCTGGCTCCAGAAATACATACCTTGCAGTAAATAGGTCTGTGCATTAGTGCAATGTAGTAGCTCCAGAGTACAAGAAAGTACCAAGTCTTCCACCAATATCATGCTCCCTCGGCATGATGGTAGGATAGTTAAATTATTCCTCTTCCACCCAACACTTCTGCCATTTTTGCTGCTCCATTCCAGGGTTTGCAGTTTCTCCACAGTTAAAGTTGGAGAAACTGCTTTGACAAAAATACCCAGAAAAACTGATGTTGAACTGGGCATATTGGGAGATTTGTACTTCCTCCTTTTACAGGGAACCCAAAGCAGAACTAAAGAGGTCGTTCTTGATATTCTTATACTATTTCTGGCTTTTCTGGAAGTAAAAATCAGAAGAAATCTCATGCAAATGTTTGTCCTTCTGAGACATCCAAGCCAAATTTGCAGATCTAGGGGTTTTAGATAAACCAGATATAAGTACGGTGAGTTCTTTTTCTCTAATCTTGAGAAACTTTCCCACCTTACCCCTCCAGTGTGTCCACAGATAAAATCCAGAATGTAGAAAGTCCTCAGAAATGGTGCAGCCACTGTAATTATCTTGCACTGAAGGTGCATGCCTTTTGCCTGCATAGTCCTCAGTTGGGGTGAGCGTGGAGAAGATCTTCCACTCCTTCCCACCTTTATAGACATACACATGACTACTCTGCACTCTTAAGCTAGCGAGTGACTACAACCTCTTCGTCTTAACTTGCAGCAGAATGTTTGCCCTCTGTTGTGAACCACAGCCAACTAATCATATTTTCCCCAGAATTATATCTCATGGTTCTTCTTAAATCAGGGTCTCAGCACCATCTGGGCTGCTCCTGGGTATGGAAGCTGGTTATGGCATGCTGTATGACACAGTCTAGCAAGTAGGTAATTTTTCAAATAGTAGATTTATAACTGTTATTGTTTGTGTTTTTACTGAAAGTAGGAGGTCTCCAATTAAGGTTAATCTTGCAATGTTAATTGAACTACAATGCATATACTCCTTCTTGAATATAAGAGCATAATGGAAGAAAATCCACATTCAAAACAAGACTAGAGTCAGTTATCCATGTAGTAGGCCTCCCTGACTTCTGTTGTCTGCAAAGTTGATAGTCTATATAACACACCAGAAAAATACTTCATAACTAAAGAATAGTGTCACAAAAACTCTGCTTTATGAGGGGGTACCAATGGCCTTTCCCCTCAGCAAAATCATCATCTAAGGATCTGTCATATTTTTACTCATGGCAAAGTTTCAATCTGGGGGCCACTGAATCCTTTAAAAGGACCACTACCAATCACACAGGAAGATTTGTTGCAAAAATATGGTTGAATTCCATGTGGGTCTAAACTCAAGTTAGCAAACTGTGGCCATATTCCATACTTATTATTTCCACAAAGGGATTGCATGCACCTGTGTGCATCTCTGAACCCATCAAAGTAGTAGCCCATAATTCTTTTTACTGGATTAAATAGTTACTTTGGCTATATCTACCCTGATGAATGTATCCACTAGTGGTTGCATCCACACTAGACAGGCTGGCCTCCTTGACAGCCGGGTAACTCTGTCCTCTACTTACTACACTTGGCCCTGTGTCTCCTGCAGGTCCTTCTTCCCTTAAGACATAGCTGTCATTTTTGGTCCATTCTTTTCAGTTCAAAGTGTGAGCTGTGTTGAAGTCCTGCTGATTGGTGTTTTCATGGAATGAAGCTGAAATTCTACATTTTGGTCTTGTATGTATGACATGACAAGACTGGAGAGCTTGAATTTGTAAAGTCTGCAGGGAAGGTTCTGAAGGACTCTGTAGAGCAGAAGAAAACAAGCCTGGTGCATTCTTGTCCATACTGCCTGCTGGGAGATATTCTCAGAGTAGAATATCTAAGACAAAACACTGATTTATCTTTTAAAGGAACTACCTAGTATTTTCTAAAAATACATGGGAGTGAATTAATGTTTATGCAATATGGAGGATGAGTGAAACAAGACCAGGGGTGAGGTGGGGAGTGAGATGATGGTGTAGACATACCCCCACTCATGTGAGTGTGTGTAAATTGGAGTGACTTTCTGGGCACAGAGAGGTAAACACAGAGGGAAAACACTGGGCAACTCGGTGTCCAAATGCTGCGACTGCATTTTCAGCACTAAGGGTGTCAGCCCTTGTGAAAACAGATCCTGAGCTTCAACTGGTAATCCAGCTCTGAATGGAAAACACACCCTCGGATTTGGATTTTCTCTATGAACCAGAGGGAGGAAGAGACAACAGCTTCACCTGAGTTAATTCTGAAATGAAGACATAACCTCTGACACCCAGGATCATTTACCCTTTCATGTGGGAAAACCTATTATTAGAGCTTGACTGAAATGTTTAAGAGACTTAACAAAAATGCCACCTACTTTCAGCTTTCAAATATTGGGTACTAGAGTTTGGTGCTGACTTTTCATCCTTGTTTAGACTCTCCTTCTTAGGGAAAGTCTTGTGAAGGTAACCAGTTTCTTTAACAAAGCTGTGCTGCAGTGTGGTTGATGAGGACAGTAAAGATCTTGGGGAGATCCTCTGAAAAACACCCTGGAGTCATGTGTATCAATTAGCTCCACCACCAGTACATGGCTGCCTGTAGGCCAGGCTGTTGCCTGTTATCTCTTGAAGTGAAGATAATTTTTGATAGGGAAAGTTGGAGGCTTTTGCTTATGAGAATGAGTTCACCCAAGGGTGTTCAAGTTAAGGGTTCCTCCATAGTCCCTTAATCAGATAGGCCAATTTATAAGAAAGTGCTTTAAAAAAAACCATTTAATTTCACTTAGCTTGTTGAATTTTGCTTAATGTGCTGCAGTTCATTGTTAGGACTTCTGAGCTCCAATGAGCACATGCAGTGTCACATTCCCAGGATGTGGTCCAGGGCAGTATCACAGTGGGGTAACTACCATCAAATATTGTCTGCGGTCCAGTTCTGACTTGAAAAGAGCATCACTGACACCTCTTACTACAGTTTTTTGGCTTTATTCCAAGGTTTCCTCCCCAACAGATGCTGAAATCCCAGCAGAAAGCAGGGATGAATATAACAAAACAAATGCATAGCATAGCTAATCAGTAATTAAAGTCTCTTAAAGCAGGTAGTATCACACAGAATCAAAAAAAGGAGGAATGTTTATTGGAGCTCTAACCTCAAAAGGTTTTTCTATTGCACCTATCACAGCATTTCATCATGACTAGTTTTTAATGAGTGAAAGAGGGAAAGACATCCTGCTGTTAATTACCCAAAGTATAAATCCGGGGTAGTTCTGCTGTCTCCTATAAGACAATGCAGTTTGTTGTGATGGTAGTAAAAAGCAAATTTGCAGCCAGACTACTGATGTCATAAGAACACCAGCAAGAGAAACAGAAGGAAAAAAAAGAGAAAGAGTATCATTAAAGGACTGAAATACCTTTTTAAAATATAGCTCCTGGGGTAAGGTCTTATTATGTTTGTACAGCACCTGGTACAACAGAGCCCTTCTGAATTCAGTCTCTGGAAGCTGCAGACATATCCAACAAAATGATAGCACCAAATACTGAGGCTTAAAATAACAGATGTATTAGGAGCAGGGTTTGGGGAGGAAGAGGATTGGGGTTGATGTACTCTGACAAAATTCCATCACAGTGAGTCACATTTTAATTGAAAAAGAATAAAAGAAAGCAAGGGTGGGGAAAAGACACTGGTGAAAATCAGAAGTCACCTGCCGTTGTGATAACTTAACTGAAGTTTTGGAAATGAATCATCGCAGCAGGCAATGGAAGGTTTCACCTCAGGCAGTGACAGGAAATGCAGGGCTGTAGCTGTGTGCAGAGCATTTCGGCCTCTTGATCAGCTTTTATTGATTGGGAAAGTACAGCTGTGCGCAGAAAGTCTTAGCTTTTCTCTCATTTTCAGTTCGACAGAAAGGAAAATCTCTAGCAGCCATTTTCAGCTTCTCTTTCTCGGAAGCAATGGGGTAAGTGGGAGGGGAGTTCACAGGAGGAAGACACAAAACTCACCATTTTACTCACATGTCTAATGAAATCACATGCTGCCGGTGGATCCCCCCTAAAGAAACAAACAACTCACACCCTTGCTTGAAAGAAGAGATGCAAACAGCTGCCCAAGAGAAGACCCTATTGAGAGAACCTTCAGAAAGGCTCTCTTCTGTGCTTTAGCACACAGCTATCTAGGACATCCCTCTCTGGGCATCAAATTTCCTGGGATGAGAAATGATCTTGTCCAGAAATGAGCTTAATGCCAGTATTTGTAAGCAAGAGGTTTCCAAGCTTCTGCTGCCAGGTGCGGGTGATCTGCCTGTGGTGTCTCCTCATTCTGGACCAGGCTGCAGTGCACATCAAAATAGTTCACATCCCACTAGTAGTAAACTTACTTTGGTAAGCCATGGTCATATGCCTCTGGACATGTTTGCCCATTGTGCAAACATCAAGCCACTTAGTGTGGTACAACTCTGTGTTGGCCTCAGCAGCCCAGGAATGGATTAAGCATAAATGCCTTAATGCCTCTGGATCTGGTTGCAAATGTCTTCCATATCAAGCCTAATATGTCTTGGGAACTGATTTTATCTATAAATAAGTAAATGCTGCATGATGTCTCTAATGGTTCAGGTGTCTCTGTACTGTTGTTCATCTCATGCTGTGGACCCGACAAAAAATGGCAGGCTCTTTTTAAAATCATTCCAACCATTATGTACCAAATTGTGTGAGCCAGGAACTAGCTGCAAAAACCCTTGACATCTTTGAGGTCTCTTTATGGACCTTCGCTTTGGCCTGACTTAGCTTTGGTTTTGGTCTCGTACAAGCGTGGCCCATTTGAACATTGCCTCCTGAAGAAATGATGCGTGACTGAATGACAATTAACTGACAGTGCACAGAAAGAGGAAGAAATTCCATTCTCCTGGAAAAGGACCAGATATTACACAGTGTTTAAACATGTTTAGATTGATAAATATGGGCCTGTGCATATGAAGCCCTGTTGAATTAGTACATGGTGCACATTTGTATCATGTGAACTTTACCAGTATTTCATATGAGAGTCCCACTGAACCCATGATATGTATGTGGTGACTTGGGTGCATGACTTATGGGTATGCTGATCATTTCAAAGAGGAACCAAACTGTGGGAAAGTCAAATAAGATTCTAGGCTGTGAGATAACAAATAGTTTTAAAGGTAAGTAAAACTCTCCATGTATGAGGGATGCCAGGTGAGAACTGAGGAGACCCACAGGGAGAAACTTACCCACAGTTTGTACAGAATAAAGATTTTGAAAAGTATGAGAATAGGTAAAATTTAAACACTGCACCAGATTTTCTTGTTTCCTTATTTTGTGCTTAAAAATACTTATGAAATTATATGCAAAACAAGAATTAACAAATCCCCACCTCAAAAGAAGAGGCCAAAACAAAATCAGAACCCCCTCACCTCCCGTCACCCTAAAAATCCCCCAGCATTTGCACAGTCTGACGCATGTGAGATGAAGCATTGAAAAGCTAGGAAACTCCAAAAGTTATGGTGTCTCACAAAAGTTTTCATGGCTGCAGGAGATACGTGTCATATTTTCCTTGTGAAAGGTAACTCAGAATATCTGATTATTAATATTATTATTAATATTACACTATAAAGTATTAAGACAGTTCACTATAAAGTACAAAGAATATGAAGTGCAGTAGAGTGATTGTGAACTGTAAAATGTAGCCTTTCTAATTTGAAAGTATTTACACCCACTTTACCCAGCTATTAATGACTTCTTTAGGTCCAATACCCTGAAAAACAATGCTTAAATAATTCTAAAAACCCTTGGTAATTTTATTAACTGTACAATTTATCATAATTCTGTGTTTCCTGTGCAAGCAGCGCCCATGTGGGGAAATTTGTACCAAATGTCTATTCTCAAGAGAGTCTCATGGCTCTGAGCATCACAGCAGGCTGCCTATAGAGACATGTGAGATTGAAAGTTTGTTTTGATCTCTGAAGCTTAGCCTGTCTTGGGCACAACCTAAACAAAGTACTGCTGGTCCTCTGATGTCTTTCTGCTTCAGGGAAGCAAGTGGTGCTGTGTAAGCTGGAGATAGTGGTAGGATGTTGAAGAAGGGTTTTCTATGGTATGGGGCACTAGCAGGGAGTCCACACATCTAGGAAGAAAATCTCTGAGTATGTGGTATGGCTCTTTAAACACACTAGGCTTTTGGCATTTCTGGGAAAGAGAAAAAAAATATTGCCAGGAGTTGTTAGACTTTTAGTAGATAAAGAACGTAAATTACTGCATTTCAAATGAATTCTCAGATTACTTTGAGGCCACCCAAACCTCATAGATCAACACCCTAGTTAGCATTGAGGTATATCTTAAGTGTGTGAATGTTGAATGGGGACTTGGTTGTGACAACAGAAAGTACTGAATCACGGGTCCTTGCGTGACCCTTATCACCGGTGTACCTGAACAACATGGAGCACCACTTCTTCTGCCTTGCACACCACAGTGGGAAGGGGAACAATAATCTTTCTGTGGTCTTTAAATATAGATGTTCCATGACGCAGAGCATGTGACCCAGGAGGGGCTAGAACTAACATCTTCAAAATCCCATGTTAGTGTCCTGCTAATCAAACTTCCTCCTGCTGTCAGTCTTGACAACAATGATGCTACAAACTTCTGTAATGCAATGGGAACATCAGCCTTGTTGGAGTTGATTGATGATATGAACAATAGCTGAGCTGGATGTGTGTGGCTGTGCATGTGTGATGGGGTCTGATATGAAGACTGCAAAAATATATAAACTCTACGTTTACATCCATTAGCTTGTAAGTGGTCAGGCTTGTAAGTGCTTTGGTTGGAATGTGGAGTTTTAATTGGCTTTTGTAGATATTCTTATATTATAAATTATACAAGATTTTCAGCTTTACTGATATGAATATTAAGGAACCACTGTTAAAATTATGGATTTATTATAACTATTTTTTTTATCGAGATCTCTCTGAAAGCTGGGGGCTATTTTATAAGTAAAATAACAAATAACACCAGTATTGTTCATTTCTGTACAAAATTAAATTTAGACAGTTAGTGCATAATAAATAATGTTATGATTTGAAAATGTTTCATTATATTACATTAATATGTCTAAATAGGCATGGATCATGTCATACACAGTTGTTAGCTTTATTGTTAATCAGATCATTCTCATTAACACAGTGTAGTTAAAAATGAAGTGCCCTAAAACTGACTATGTAATGTTAAGTGTAATTTCTGAAACTACCATATTATGCTGTCCTAAGTACCTTGGAATTGCTTATTTAATGGAATATTCAGCCACTAAAATAAATCCTTTGCTTTCTACCATTAACTTCACAAAATGGTTTAAGGATGAACACAGGCACACTGTCCTTTCAGTGTGCCAACTTCAGAAGGTTGAAGTTATTTGACGTTTGAGAGATCCTGATCAGCAAATGCCAAATCTAAACTTGTCACAACTGTACTTATAATAGCTGAACTTTCCACCTCCCTGTGAGTAGCCTGTCTTGTCACACTTATTCTACCTGACCTACTTTCCAGCTCCACACCTAAAGATGTTAAAAAAATTTCTGCATCTCTTGAATGAGGACAGAAATAGTTTTCATAGTGCTGAACCAGCACAAAACTCGTCTATGGCTGGGGACCTGTGCCTCCTGCTTTCCACAAAAAGGATTTTCCTTTTGGAGCTCTGGACTGTTTCCACTTGCATCATTCACTGGTTGAGGAGTTTCATGATGAGATGGAGGTACAAGAATCTCACGACATCTTGCTGAACTGATGCCATGGTTTGAGGGTAAAGAAAATAGATAAGAAAGTATACTGTGTTACAGGTATTTGGTATAAGTGTTCATCCTGCTGTACTATCTATATTTACAGAGGGCTCCAGAGTGCAGAGCTACGTATAAGCTGCCAACATGAAGAGTCAGAGCATGGGGTAAAGCTCAGTCACACCATCATCCATGGATAGCTCTCCTGGACAGTTTTCTGGCATGGTCTGGGGAGAGCCTGGGCAGATGGCTTGGCAGTTGTCAGCCTGACTGAGGAGTGAAGGGGCAGTCTAGCTGTCTGGGCATCAGCTGTCCCATCCAGGGACAGCCTTTGGCCTTTTTTACTTAGTACTGACTTCACCACAGAGACTTGGCATCAAGATACTTAATGATAGCAACATCCTGTGCATTTATTTATGTGTCTGACTATGAGAATGATAAATACGGTTTTAAAACCACTAACAAATTGCCTTGTTCTTCTCTCATTCACAGTTTGAATAGTAATTGTACCCAAGTGTACCAAATGACACTAAGCCCAAATGCCCCATCTCCTACAACTAATCTGTTTTATCATATCAGATGAGTTGGCTACATCCAAACCACCTGTGGGAATGGTCTTTAGTCCATACAACCTTCTAAATAGTGCCTGTGGATTTTTTTTTGGAGAATGCTACCTGGCACAGATCCAAACTGTGCTAGGGATCATCAACAGTGGTGATGATCAAGCTCCCTTGCCTGGGAATGACCGTGACATTATTTAATTTATTGGAATAGTTGTTGCCTGAAAATTTCCCAGTGAGTTCTTGGTGCTACATAATTAATAATATCACACTAAGGAACAAATCGTGGTGCTCAAGAGAAGAAGGACAAGATTATAATTTTTGTTTTATACGATGATAAGCTAAAGCACATTGGACAAGTCCTCAGAGCTTGGTGGGAGTTATGCCTATAAGCAGTCAAGATTATAAATACTTATTGAGATTTACAACAAAAAATCCCTATAATGTAGACAGGATTTTTTGGGCTGGATACAGTAGTAGCTTCTCCCACTGGAGGTGCAGTTTGCAGGTTTCAAAGTGTGCTTTTGTTTGTCCCAAAGAAATAAGCTTTGTCAAAAGGGAAGGTTGGGGCGGGGGAAGGGTGTTCATGATGATGTAGAACATGGGACTGGTAGCAAAGAACTGTGCTGCTAGTCACCACAGAGCAGCGCAGGTCTCTTGTGTAGACTCCACCTACATGTCATCACTGCTGCCAAATTCTCATTTCCCCCAGCAAAATCTCATCATCTCTCCATTTCTTTGGTATTTTTATTGAATAAAGCTTATAACATTCTTAAGGTCTGCAGATGCAACTGTGACATGAAGGATAGCCATGGACCTTATCCTTGTTCTAAACACAATGAACTTTTTTCCCAGCATATACATGGTTAATAGACAGCTTTTCATCCTCACTGGAACTGCTTAAGTTTTAGAAGCTTCAATAAACGTTTTATTTTTTGCACATGCGTAATTCTGCCAAATGAAACAACTAGTCTATGTAGAAACTGGTTTTTAATGTCAAACTTTTACTGGAAAACCAGGAGGGAGTACTCTGTAGCAGTAGTCAGGTCCTCTATTTCTCCTCCTGCTCTGCTGAACCAGCACTTTGTAATGAGTCTATTGCCAAAGGACAAATGCTTCTTTTTTTTTCATACCATGGCAATTCTGTGTTTTTCAGAGCAGAGCCACAAAGGTGAGAATTAGTGCGGAGGGAATGTGGTCCTCCAGAAACAGGATTCCAGTACCACCTGCTGGTAGGAGAAACATGGCTTTAGCCATGACCTCCCCCCTCAAATCTGTATTCTGTCTGTGTGAGGCAGTTCAGTGTATTTTTAATTAATTACTAATGTCAGTCAGAGACACTCTGCTAACACCAGTCATATCTTAACAAACGAGCTCCTCACACCTTTCATAAATATTTTATCTATCAGATTCAGCAAGAGTGGCCCAGTTTTCAGTAAAAGAATGCTTGGTTCAGACATCAAGGCCCCATCTGACTAATGGCATAAGCATGGTGAGCTTATGTCTCACATCAGTATGAGTGTCTGGGAAAGGGCAAGTAGTTTTGCAACATGAACATTTGGGGCAATATGACTCTCTTCTGGCAGATGCAAAACTCAAAAAATTCATTACATGACTGGACATTCTTTGGCCATGGAATTAAGAGTGCTAGCAGATCCTCAAGGGTCAGTTCCCAAAATACTGATGGACTTCTGGTTGTCTGTGGAGCATTTGATATTGCTAGTTCATCTTACGGATCGTCATTCTGCAAAACACATCTTTAATTTTACACTTTTGCTCCCATCATGTTGAATTCAACGTCCGCAGAGTTTACTGTTGAACTGAGGTCATGTTTCTGGATCTCTTCCTGACCTTAGCTTTAAAAAGTCATTCTGGCTTAGTCTAGAGTGCAGCTGTGGGTATCTGCAGAGATACTCAAGCTGTCTTTAATAGGGCTAGCAGAGACACAGGCAGGAATTAGCATGTTTCAGCATAAGCTTCAACATCGATACCTGAACTAATTGCTAAAATTAGTTCAAACTCTCTGTGTGTGCTACAGTCATGTTTCTGACAGATCTAGCTGATAAAGCACATTATCTTCTTAGCTATTTTCTGAACTGATGTTTATCAAAATCCTTTTTGAAAATTCATATGATGACTGGACCTTGTATGCGGCAAAGTTTTCAGGAATGCATATATTAAATACTTTTCAAGTTCTACTTTATATTGCATATTGTTAATAAAGATAGAGACAAATCTAGAGCATTTAAATGCACATTCTTTAGTAAGGTTCAGCTTTCTGCAATTGTATGAAAGGTCTTCAAATGACTGTAATAGTATTATTTGCTTATCTAGTACAAAAGACAAGTTACAAGATAAACACCCTTCAGTACTACACTTCATTGCAACTTTCATACATGGAGATTTTAACAGTTTGTAATCATACAATGAAAAACAAGACCTCTAATAACAGTTTTTAGATTTTTTTTTAACCTTTTCCTCTAAAAGAAGAACGAAGATTATTTTTCTTTTAAACCCCTGTATCATCCAAATTATATGTGCTGCACGAACTACACCTATAGGCTAGGTACCCTATTAACATTTGGTAGATTTCATGTAGCTGCTAAAAATAGTACTTACTTTATTACAGCATCATAGAGTGGTCAAACACTAACTTTACAAGTTTAATGGAAAACAAATCCTAAAGATAGGAAAAATATACAAGGACTATTAATGATAAAACATCCTTACTCTCTATTTTAACACCATTTCAGTCTCTAAATATTAATATACTGCATGTTGATTACTATTATTCTTGAAATTAAATGATCTTTTTTATATTAAAATAAACCATTAAGGATTCATTTCACTGTTGTGTTTACGGCCTTAATTCTCTGATGTCTGATATAGAGTCTGAAACTTTTAGCTAAAACTCCTCAAGCCTTCCTTCAGGTTTTTTATATGGTGAAAAGCCTTCATGGATTCTCACATAATTCAACATCCCGTTCAGACTTCTGATGACTGCATTGGTATATTTAGATGTGTCACTGGGGATTTGGGGTGCAGTTTTATGTTGTTTAATCGGATGTAACCTACTTTCCCCTCTCTGGTCCCACTCACATATTCCTGCCCCTCCTTCACATAGCATCTGCAGATCATGTGAATGTGTGGTGAGTTGACACAGAAACTTACCACACACAAGAAAAAAAAGATTTGTTTTCTGCTGGTTTAGCAAACAGAGTTGATTCTTCAAGGTGATTGTCAGATCTGATGCAAGGGGTGGTTGGGGGTGGGAAGAGGCTAGACCTGGGCATCTTCTTTTGGTGGCTGCCTGCTGTGACATTGGGGTAGCTGTAATGTGATGTTATGTCTCTGTGAATTTAACTTTTTTATGATCCTTATCTCCCAGTTTGCTGCTTCATTGTACCTGCCAGTGTATACAAGACACAAAGGATGCCAAAAAGGATAAAAAACCTAGAAATAATGCTGAAATACTTGATTAAGGCAACCAGGCATGCTCTATTTCTCATACACATCTGTGGTAGAAGCTGCAAGAAAGCCTGCCTCCTTTGCAACCACAGTGATAAGGAGGGGATGTTAGAGGAAGAAATGAGATTAAAATCTTGAAACCTACACACAAATCACACCTTCCATTGACTGGACTCCAAGGTTGTTTCTCACAGAGAGGAAGACCTGATATGAGGCCATGGACAGGCTTTCCACTATCTTTAGTCAGCATTAGTGTAGTAAATGTATGCTTGACACATGCAGGTCTGATGCATACAAATATATAGATATTAGGTGGCCTTTAATAAGATGACAATTGGTAAGAAACAAGTGTTCTAGTGTTGATAAGGATTTTAAACATAGAAGGTTTGAAAAGACTTACTTCCTATTTTCTTTATTCATTTTGAAGGTAAGTGAAATTAATGTTCAGACTGCATGAGAACTTTATTGAAAGAAATGTAATTCATAGCTGTTAAAGCTGTCATCTGGCAAAGAAATCATTAACTCTAGAGGCTGAAAAGATAACAAATATCTGCTGAGATTCATTAACTAGGAATTTTTATTCACTACTGCAGCTTGGATTGTTTTTAAAATGGTCTTGATACTGAAGAGGACATCCGTCTACTCCCAGATATCTGTTCCAGTGGCAGGAGTGTCATGATGTATTCAGAGCCCCCTGGCTGTACTTCAAGAAGCTTTTTCTGTGGGAAGAAGGTCTAGGTTTTGTCCCAAAAATGTTAAGACACAGACCTGGAGCAAATAATACTTAGGTCCTCAAAATTATTTACGTAGCTAATTCTCATGGACTTTAATTTACCTTTTGCTCTTCTGCATGTCTGCGTTTGAAAGTGGCTCATCTTCCAGAAATCCTTTACAGTTTACTGCTTTCTGGAAGTGAAGGCCTTCTCAGGCATCTCCTCTTAATGAACTGAAATTAGTAGTTACTTACAAACCTTTAGGCCCATACTAGTGACTGTTTCTTAATTCTTCCTGCAGGCTTGTTCCAGTTGCAATACACTTCTGTGAACTGCTTGCTTTATTAAATTTGCTTAGTTCCCATTTGCTGAGTTATTTCATCAAATATGTGCTGCTGAAAAATACCAAAATGTGAGATGCTTTGAGAAAAATCAAAGTTCACATTTTTATGTTGTGCCTTGGGGGGGGAAGGGAGGAGTAGTTGGGTTGTTTTTTTTTTTTTTCATTTTCCCCTCACTATCTTTGGTTTCCCATTCAGAGGAAGTCCAAAGAACATTTGCACATAAATTAAACCCTTGCCAGAGAAAAAAAGGTATTTTCCTCTCACTTTCTCAATAGAAAACCAGAAGAAATGTTTTGACTGTGGTATTCCCAGCACTTGAGTCTGGGTTTTTCTTTGGACTCATCAAGTGTGTAGAAGCTTACAGTGTGAGACTCCTTCTTCCTCCAGGTCTTCACAGGCTCCTTAGGAAGAAACACAGGAAAAATGGTCAACTGCAGTTAGATATTCACTTCACAGGCTTTGACCAAAGAGACTTCTGTCAAAACCAGTGTGTTAGCTTCTCTGCTTGCTGAATGATAATGGGGAGCCCAGGCTTCCAGAATACAGTCCTAGAATACATATCTCATGCAGACAGTTCAAAGTGGTTTCTAGACCTTACAGAGTCTTTGACACCACATCACCACAGCTGCAGTGAAATGGAGTTGAATGACAGCAGGCTATGGAGCTGCTGCTTACCCCATCACTATGCTCTTGGGAGTTTGGAAAAATGGACCGTCTCAGCTTATGCTGGGGCCTTGACACTTTCAACCTTGTCTTCCAGGTGCTCAGAAGTCAGCAGCTGCTGTTATCCAACTCTGAAAGTCTGGATTTGGTCAGGCCTTCAAAGATCATAGAATTTCCACATGAAGAAACACTAGAAGCTGCAATAGATAGTGGGAAAGATTCAAATGTGTTTATTTCAGTGTTTCCTCTTTTATTTCCCCATTTCCATGCTCCAAGCAAATTTTGTAGGTTTCTACTTCTCTTCTGAAATGGAACTTTCTAATTGTTTCCCCTAAATTTTGAGATTTTCACAGATATTTATTAGGTCTTAGCACTTTGTAACTCTACCACTGTTCTCTGACTATTAACATTTCTGCTCTTACTGCTATTTTATTCACACACATCTAGAAACAATCCCAGTGGACGGTCCAGGGAGAGACCTCTGACGCTGATCACTGAAATGAAGACCAGGGCAAACTACCTCTTTAATGAATTTCCACAGAGTTTCCATGTTGTCAATAAGCACAGAGTTGAGCTGCCAGCATCCTTCCAGCTACAGCCGTTTCTGGCTGCAAATATCTGGTTTAACTCATGAATGGCCTCTGCCTGTTTGTCATTAACCCTTTGCCAAAGACAGACTTCAACAAGGACTGCTGGTGGAGAGATCTATAGGAAAGATGCTGTCTAGTTTGTACCACATTACTCAAAACAGTCCAAGTACTTGGTCTGAAACCAGACCTGCTGCTGGTCCTGCATTGGAGGAGGGAGGAGGGAGATCCAACATGTTCTGCTGCAGCAGTGGAGCTGAGGGATTGTCATCTGCAGCTCTTGAGCAAGGGCAATCAGCAGAGTCAGATCCAGATGAAGAAGGACTATTTGTAGGCAGTCCACATCATGTTGCACACAGCATGTGTGGATAGGACAGGGATGTCACTGGCAGTCTTGGCTACCTTAAATTTTCTGCCACTGTGCAGGACAGTGGAGTTAAGTCACAAGAAATCTGTTGAGAGGGGGAAACAATGTGGACACATATCTCACACTTCACTGCCTGCACAGTAGAAATTACATTAAAAACTATGCTCATGTATTTAGAACCATAGAACTCCCCATATGAATGCAGAAGGCCACAAACACACCCCATACCTTTGTCATGGTGGCTGGGAATATGATAACAAATATGATGAAAATCTCAGGTGATTCCTGCCTGATTTTGCTTGGCTGGTGAGAAAGGTTAGACAGAAAAAGTGTTTTCCTGGTCTGAACTATGTTCTTAAAGAAGTTATAAATAATTGACTTCTTCCAGATGTAACTGAGTGGGCTGAAGAGGTTACCCTGCCCATCAGGAGGTTACTGATCCCAGCAGGACATCCCATGTCCAATTTCCCCTGCTTCATGCCAGCCCACTGCAGGAGCAACTGTGGGTGATTTTTCCTGAAGGGAATTGGGCAGTATATGTGAGCACACAAGGCACTCCGCCAGCGGAGCTGCTGGCCAGGAACATTTTGTGTAAAAGCAATGACATTTCAACTGTATCTTGTAGTGCTGCAGCTATTTAGTGAGCCATGGATCCCACCTCAGCCTAAAATGTTTCATAATACCAGTTATACCACCAGAATCAGCCACTCTCCTTCACTGTGAAATCAGCAGCAGAATCACACCAACAACCCTTCTGCTAGATGATAAGTGGGTTTTTTTCAGCATAATTTACACCAGTTCAGGTTAGTTTTAGCAGCACAGTTTTGTTCAGGAACATGATGTTTTCCCACATCTAATTGAGTAGCCGTACTTGATGGTCTTTGTAGCCCAGGTTGGGCCCAAAGCTTATGAGAGTTTGCCCTAGGAAGTAAAAATGTAGTTTAAAATGCCTTTTCAAAAGCAGCACTAATTTCACCCAAAACCCCACCACCCCGCAAAACCTTCCTGCTCGTAGCAATGTGAGTAAAATACATGTGTAGTCCTATTTCTTACATTTGTGCATACTGAGAATAACTCCTTTAGGCCTATTGACAAGCATGAGGGGGTATCTTCTTTGTAAAGTGGTTATTTTTGCAGTACAGATGCAAACATTTCCTGTATTGCCCTTATTGGAAAAAAGCTCTCAACTTTGAGGGTAACACTTGCCCATGACAGGGTGGGGGTTGCAAGGGGGGGGAAGCAGGGCAGCAGTGGAGCTTACTGCTCCCCGAGGCTAGCGAGGTGACAGGGGATGGGGTCCCATCACACCTTCTTGCTGCAGCGGCCACCTGCACATGGACACTTTCCCCTGAGAGTGGATCCAGGACCCAGCAACCGGGGTACTTCAGTCTCTGGAGATGTGGGCAGAGACTCCTTGGGGTGAAAAGCAGCACATTACACTTCAAGCTCTTATATTTGAAGCTTTGTCGAGTACTAGATGTTTATCAGGTTTTCACTGCAGCATGGGGTGTCAGCCAATTCTGGAG
Organism: Strix aluco; assembly: GCF_031877795.1. NCBI lineage: Eukaryota > Metazoa > Chordata > Aves > Strigiformes > Strigidae > Strix > Strix aluco. The sequence goes on along the minus strand of NC_133931.1, from coordinate 10,826,608 downwards.
ACACTTTAAAGTAGTATCACCAGTATCTGATCTTCTCACTCTCTCAAGATCTGGCCAAGGTTGCTTTTGCTTTCACTGCAGGGGTGAAAGAGCTAGAGAGTGTCAAGGGTCTCTTATTCACTTTATCAATCCCTCCCGCTCCCTCTTAAAATCTGTTTGCAAATGTAACTGAACAGCCAGTTAGAGTGAGGGACTTCTTCAGTCTCTGCTCATCGAGTTGAGACAGATGCTTAAAATTCTGACTTGCCCTAATTCTCTGCCACTTTCACTCACTGAGGATAGGACTCACTAGATTTGATTTGTGCTCCTACATAATGCTCATCCCTGTGGTATCTGAGCTTTCTTTCACTTCCTCCTCCTCTAAGATTCCTGCTGTGTTAGTGTTCACAGGCAACTGTGACTTGTATCCCTAATCAGACATAAAATGGGAGAAGGGCTGTTTTATAAAACATTATTTCTATGTGTCGTGTGGATACTTCTGTATTGCAAATCTCCACAAAGTGGTTGATTATTGATTGTGCTGTTTGAAATTCAAACCTCTGCTCTTCTCAGGAGGTCTGACAGAATTTGACACAAAATGATTACTTAGCTATGGATTTTTTGTTTTGTAACTAACCCGCAGAATTTAATAAAATATTGAAAAGTGATTTCACAAGAGGGTTCCAGAACCTGAAAATAGGATGAGGAAACTTCCTTTAGTAGCTTGTATAGGATTTAGATAATTTCTGGATTAGCCTGTTAAATTTTATTTAGGTCCTGATTCAGCAGAGCACTGCTTACTTTGCTGAAATGAACAGCGATGGATGTAAACGCAGACTTAGAGGTCATTACATGTTGGTGGATGAGATTTTTAAAGGTATTTAAATGTTTAACTCACTAAGTACATTTAAAAATCTGTCTTTAAATACCTGCTGAATTAGGGCCCTAATTCCCATTAAATTCTCTGTGGGCTGGATTCTCCAGTTTGCCAAGTTCAGTTGTTCCCTTTAGACTTCCTCCTGAGGTTTCCCTTGATCAGCTAATGTGTGTCGAAATACACCTTGTTCTGTCTGCAGTTGGCATTTAAAATACATTCATTAAACATGATGGCTAATGTGTTATTAAAGGAACACCTTTTATCCTTCTCTAATCATATTCTTGGTACATCTTTCATGATGCAATAGTGGCTGGGTACATTTCAAAGGTCTGTAATTGTGTCTCGCAGCATCGTGATGTAACAGGCTTCTCAAGTATCATCCTTCCATACATGAGACAGGGCTGGGTTCGTTTATGGGATGAGAGCATATTTGATATGTTGGCACTGGGTGGAGGAAGAGCTTGGTGGTAACATTGCTGGAAGGTCATGCTTGGTTCTCTTCCCAGAGAATCCATTCCACTGCTGGGGACATCGTGTAGAACAGGTTGACTAGGCACTTGTGTCCCATGGCCTTACAAGGCTGTAAAAGCCTGAGACACAGGCCTAAGGGGTGAAGGGAGCATGGGGACAGCAGTGGTCTCTGCACAGTGCTTGAAGCAGCAGCTCTACACTGGGACTGCACACACCACCAGAAGGTCTGGTCACCCTGGTCCAAAACAGAAGGCGGTGTGCTATCGGTCCTGGGTGACATGAGAGAGCACACCCATCACCCCACAGTGCCAGTGAGGTGTCACAGCCTGTATATTCCCCCTGCAAAATCTCTGCCTGACAGTCTCACTCCTCAGTGCCTACACCTTATTGCTGAGCTTCGGGAGGAATGTAAGTGCTTCATTGACCACGGGGTTGAATTTCACCTGAATTAAATCCCTTTGCAAACCTAAACTGGCTTGCTGATGAGCTACACAGAAATGCTTCCTGTCTACCGCATTACCATCTCTAGGTTTCACCCTTTCTGAAACACAAAGCGCTCATAGAGGGATTTCAGACCTTGTGGTAGATGGTTGCGAAAGAAACATTATCCTCCTATAACACAGGAACAGCTCAGTTGATTTAAATCAGGTTTGGCTGAAGGAATCTCCATCAGCTTTAGCCTCTCATGCTAAAACCTAGCATAAATGTGATTGAACATTTTTGAAACTAGAGAAAAACAGATCTGTGAGAGAAATCTTCATTAGTGTTGCAACGGCACAGAATCTACCACCTCTCTACATTTGTGCCATTTATCAGTATTTAATACAAATATATACATTGGAGCAAAAGGGAAGAAAAGAACCCCACAGGACATGACTTCCAATTAACAGGGGGTCACATTCCCTGCTGTGATTTACTATTGGAAAAACATGCAAAAGATGATTGAACATTACACTCTCATCTCCCCCTGCTGCTGGCAGCATTACGAGGAGGGCTGCTCTGGACCCCTTGGGGAGATGGGGAGAAGGGATCAGGCAATTACATGCAGCGCCACATAATAACAGTGATTCATAACCTCATGGCACTAAACTCACTGGGCCAGATCTTTAGCTAGTGTCCGCTGGTGTAGCTTCATTGACTTCAGGAGGGAGATGCTGATTTACGTCAGCTGAAGATCTGGCCCATTTACTTTTCCCTTTAAGAAAGCAATAAACTATACAGAGGGAGAGCTGGATGTGCAGTGCTCCACACAGCAGCATGATGGGTTTCTGTAGAGGAATGCTAAATATCTGAGAGATACTGACTGCTTCTGCTAAATAAGATCAGGTTATATTATCCTTTGTGCCTCCAGAAGGTGGTTTAAACTGCGAAATTTGGTATTTTGGACTTGCGATACCCAAAGAAGCTGGAGTGATCTTAGTTATAGTTAAACTCCACGGACCAGTTAAGGACAAATCACTTTCTGTACAGCTTTAGGAACAGGTTCTTGCTATCGGCATCATCATCTGAAGGTTCAGGCATCCCTAATATTAGAGAAAGTTTCCTTAGTCTGGTCATTTTCTTATCCTGATTTGCCTTGGTCTGAGTTGGTTTAAGGTAAGAGAGCATAGTACAGAATAGGGACCGGGGATCCTTATGTCTCAGTCCAGCTCCAGAAGTGACTTGCAATGTGACCTTGCACAAGTCCCTCCATGGTGCTGTGTGTCTGATTATCTTCCTCAGCTCTTAAGAAGATTTTCTTTCCTTTCTGTTATTGCCTGGGAATTTTCCAGCTTCCTAGGAAGAATAGGCAGCCCCTCTCTGATGAGACCCAGGCCAGACACAGGTGTCCCTCCTTTTAGGCTGAGACCACACACAATTCTCCACAGTCCTGGGGTAGAAGAGTTAACAGGAGGGTCTTGACACTTCTCAGGTACGGGGGTCTGGGATGTACTGGGGTCTGTGCAACTGTGCCAGAAGTACAGCTGCATTAGGAAGAAGGCAGCTTGTGATGGGAGCACCAGGGCCCTGGGATCCACAGACTTTAGTCACTCCATTTGGCACAGGCTGGAGCGAGGAATTTTTAATGATAAGGTTTGAAAATGTTAGCAGATTGTATGTAGCTCGTGCCTGCTTTTACTAGTTGAACCAGCCAGTAATGTAATTATATGTGTGGCTTACATCTAACTTATGCATGCCTATTTATCTGTTGTATACTGTGCAGCCTGGTGCAGGAGGGTGGGCTGGCCCTGCGAAAGGGCACTGGGAAGCCGTGCCGATCTGCACCAACCCGCGCGTGACTGCCAGGACCTGGATTCATGAGTGGAGATTGCATTCAAGGACACAATAGTTTCCTCCCTCTGACCAGCCTTGATGTGGTTGCAGGAATACATAACCAACATGTCTACATAATTCTTTTTCTTTTTATGTGGCTTCCTGTTCTAGTCCCTCTGTCTGTATTGCAGTGTTGTAAGCTCCTTAAGGCAGGGACCATGGCTTTATATACCTTTGCCAAATGCTAACACACTCGTCTCATTGCTGCTAGTGAGCAAGATTGCCATGACGTGAACTGGCTTCAAAACTCGGTTCTGAGCTCTGCCTCACTGTCTCAAAGACTCAGGCGATGCTGGGGTTGCAATTTAGGTGCCTGTACTGGTGAACTGGAGCTAATTGTGTTGATCTGATCTGTATTGCAACAGCACCTGAAGGGGAAAAACCAGGAAGAACGAAACTTCGTATTGTCAGCTCTGCACTTACAAATCACTTTTTAATCCTTAATGAAACTTTTATCAGTTTAGAAATCTTGATATTTTAAAATAGTTAATGTTGGGCTGTTTCAGTTGCTCTCCTTTTGTATTCATGCTTTTAAGCATTAATTTCCTTCCTTTGCCACCCACTACACTGCAATCTCCTGACTATGAAACTTTAGGCTTTATTTTAATGAAGAATGATATTATCCAGAGTCACACGACTCCAGGAGCTGAGTGATCAAGGAAAAAACATACACGACACCACAAAAAAAGCTTGCCACACAGCATTTGCTGCTGCTAGAGAAGTCCTAGAGAAGAGCTAGACCCAGTCTAGAGATGGAGCCTGGGAAATGGTAGTTCCAAGATTTTTATTAACATCATATACCAGGTGCCTCAAAATTAACTTTCTGAATGCCATTTTGCAGCATGGAAGTGCTATTATTTCCATTTCACAGCTGGGGAACTGGGACAGAGACACAATTAACAACTTGCCCAAAGTCATTAAGGCAGTTCACAAAAGAGAGAAAAAAACCCATGTCTGAACCCTAGGTCAGAGTCTTCATCAGTGGGCCGTTCCTTCTTGCTGGTGAAATGATCTGGGGAAGAAGGTTAGTAACACTGGGTTAGCCTCTACACGCTGAGTTAAGGTGCAGTATAAGGAAGCAGTCAAATATGTGGCTGTCTATCTGGAGGGTATTTGCACTAATAAAGCTGCCGAGTTGGGAAAGTTGAACATTTTCCCGTGTGATTGCTGCTGTTTCATTTTCTGGTCGTGGTGGGAACAGCCTTTCTAGTTCTTAATGGAATTAGTAAAACATCCAAACATTTCATAACTTTAATGGCTGTAGAAGTGGGAAAAACTCCAGCTGGTAGAGGTAGACATGGCTCCTGGTTTTCCAAGTCAGTTTGCCCTTTTTTAATGAGCTGTTTTATTTTATTTTAGTAACCTGCTGTATTCTCTCTGTTTAAGTCTGGACAGAAGAAAAGGAGAGAGCAGATAAGTAGAGGTGCAAAGTCACTGTCTTAAGAAGCATCCAAGAAATGAGTAGAGATAAAGCAAAGTGAAACTTTTCAGAATCCCGGGACAGGGCTCTGTTCACTGTTGACCTGTGCTGAATCGTCCCTTCGTGTTTTTCTGCAGCCAATAAAGACACAGAATCCCTCAGCTGAGCTTGTTCCTGCCTCCTTATCTCCTTTTGTTGCCTCTTGCCTTGTTCTTGCTTGGCCACTTGCCTACAGACCTCCAGCCTGAATAAAGTACAGCCCCCTGCAACTTGTTTATGGAGGGGCATATCCCCTTCTATACACACTTTCTTTTGAAGAAAACACTTCATTTTAAAACTACCTGGCACACGCACACAACAAACTTCCTTTTCTACAGAATGAGCACCCAGATCAACATGTGCCTGAGCTTTTCTCTCCCAGCTTTGTACGTGCATTAAATACACCTATAAAAAACACATATCCACTGCATCTCTGTGTGCACACAGATTGGATGAGTATCCTTCTATTTATTTGGATCATGGAAAATTCAAATTTTATTTTTTTGGTAAAAATACATTTCATATGCACCTTTTTTTTCAGCCAATAAATAAATAGCTAATGCATCTATGGGCTAGCAAAGATGGGAAGTTGTGGTGACTAGACATTGAGCAGGAATTGAGGAATGTTGTGCTCTGTGTTAGCTCCCACAATGAGTCATCTGCATTCTCTTTGGTAAGTCACATGGAGGACTGAAATAAGATGCTCCAAATCACCTGTAAATGCAGTATGTTCCCCAGTGCATCCACCTCCCATCCATATGGCTACTTCACACTCTCTCTGCAAGCTGCCTGTATGACAAAGCCTATATTTTGGGCTCACAAAATCCTGTGTGGGGATACTTTGATCCTGCCTGAGGTAATGCTTGCAGGCACCCAGTGTGGGAGACAGGCAAGTCTGGTCTCAGGGGCAATATTCAGCCACCCTTAGCAGACCAATGTAAACATAGGCATTAATTTTTTCCATTTGTAAAACAGGAATAAAACACTTTTCTCTTAAAAGCATCTTGACATTTTTTTAAGTGTTTACTTGTCCTCTGATTATCTCCATGGAATATTTTTGGAAGGGGAGAGGATTACTGTACAGTATAACAGAGTGTGATGATGGGTAGCAGAAATGAACTCTGAGTATTTGCAAAGTGCCTTGGGAGACTGTGATAAAAGGCGAGATGCAAGTGTAAAGTATTATTATTCTAATGACACCCGACTCTCACTGAGCTGTGCCTTGTGGAAGTGTGTGAACTTTGGAGCATGCCCTGATGAATGTGAACCATGACAGCTCTCAGGAGATGCAGGAGATGCTGGCAACAGCTTAATCAATTATGACAGCAATGGTAAGATCTGTCCAGATTAGAGCACTTCAAAAACTACAAAGCCTTAGGCTTCTCTGTCTAGGTTTTTGCAAGAGGGGGACAATGAAGGAAATGGATTGATTGGGGTCCTTTGAAATGCAGTAATACTAGCATCTGTTGGCTTAAATGCAAGACCAGCCAGATAGTCTTTTATCATCTAAAGACACAGGATGGTACAGGAGGCAGTACTGTGAGTTTTACAGTTATGCTTGGCTGCGAATGGGCTGTATATGATGTTTCCCTGGGAGAAGGGTGGGTTATCTCAAATGTGTTATTGTAAAATAAGACAGGGATGAAGGAAAACAAAGGGAAACATCACATAGAAAAGATCTATTGGAGAATGGGTAACTGCAGAAGCACTGGATCAAAGGGGGACATTTTCTGTTAGGAATCAAATTATCCTCTTCCTTTCCAAGTCAAATGGACCCATTTAAGGAACAGATAGGCAAGATAAAGCCTCTCAGCCAGAGTGATTTTATCTCCCTCTCAAGTGTGTGTGTGTGTGTGTGTGTGTGAATCTCAAATAAACACAGCAGCAGAACACAATTATGTGAGCACGATGAATTACGTGAGTGTGCATGTGTTTTCACAAAAGAAATGAGCAAACTAAACCAGATGAGGCTCAAAATTGTCAAATCAGCAAATAGGAATAAATACATTACTATTGCAACAACATTTACTAAATATTATTATCAGAAGCAAGTCACAGAGTAGCTGTTCATCTGAATGGTATATTCAGATATATGAATATTTCAGGGTATACTAAGCTGATCAGTTCACTTTGAAGCCACTGGTCCTTTTAAAGGACTTCACAGGTAGCTGCTCAAAGAGTTCCCCAGACATTGTATGAAGATTCTTGTTTCACACTGGCAGGAGTGGCTGTGTGCAGGGATGTGTCCTACACAGTGGCTCTGCTGCACAAGGATGAGCCAAACAACCAGGCCCCCCTCGACCCCAGCACCCAACCCTATGTTTTTAACTGCTTCTGAGAGCCACCATCCCTCCTTGCTGCCAGTACATGGCCTGGTCTGATTCTTAGCAATAGGAAATGTGAATCAAGCATGCAGGAATGATCCTGAGCCACCCAGTATGTTGCCACTATTTGCCCGGTGGCCCCAATGTGCCACTTACATCTTCAGTGATGCATGGCAACTTTTTTGCATCACAGTGATTCACTCTCTGCTGGTGTCACCTGTGGCATTGTTCCATCACTGCCTGACGTACCAGAGACGGAGACAGGAGTCAAGAATGCAGGTCTCGTGCCTGGCATGTGAAGCCTGGAAGGTCTCATGCAGCCCAGTGACAAGAGCAAGAGCTGGAAACGAACCTGTAGCTGCAATTAAGTGAGCGAACAGGGCTGGGCTTGTTCAGGAAGCAATCCACTCCGACTCTTGAGGGAAGAGCAGCTTTGCCAAAACACCTCTACCTGCTCTCTCTGTTCCAGTGTTAATGCCTCGTCTGAACTGAGAGAATCACAGCAGACCTGTGGTTTTGACAGCCCTGAATACATTTCAGGAGAGTTCACACAACAAAGACATGCTAATTGCCTGCTACTGTACTGTGCTGGGGTGGATTAAGCACGGGATTAGCAGTGCAGTCCTGGCTTCACATGCTTCTTTGGAGGTTGGTAGCAGGCCAGTTTACAACTCTTCCTCCTGGTGTTAAGTGGGACTCTGGGGAGCAATCATTTGGGTTTGACTCTCATTGTGCAACCTCAGTGGTGTTACAATGTTTCTGTTTCCTTGGGAAAATGGGGATCAATAACATTCACTCACTTCAGCAAAGCACCTTGAGGTCAGCCTGTGGGAGATGCTGGGGGAGTGGGGACTGTCATGCATTGCTGTGGGCTTGCAGCCCACTGCCCACTCTATGAAACCTAAGTCACAGCACATGAACACAGCATCAAATGTGGTTCCTTTGCCATTCTTCTCTAAAGCATTGCCTGCCTTCCTTCATATATTGTTTGCAGTGACCTTCTGTGCTTTGTTCATGTCACAGCTTAGATAGGGCTGGTTTTATTACTGAGCAGGGCCCCTGGTATGAACACAAGCACCTAGAATGGTGCTGATGTTTGGTAGGAGATCAGAATACACCATCATCGTAGGCCCTGATCCATGTACAATAAAGGGGCATAAGTCAAAGAGTTAGGCAGATGGCCGACTGTGAGCGCCTGACTTTGATGTTGCAACTGCTTCTTCCCCTTTATTGCATAGAGAGGCACAGTCTGGCAGTCCTAAACACTAGGCAATGAATCACCTACTTAATGACTGTAATAGGCAGCCAGAACACAGTCTACAGCCTTTTGGGGTCTGTCCAGCGTCTACTTGCCTGTCTGTAAGCACACATTTAGAAATAATAATTGACCCCTGATTCATAGGGTCAGTACTTTTACATACTTACATTTTTACAATGAAAAGGGAAAAGTGTTTTCTTCATGGGGTTTAATTTACAAAGAGGAGAGTTGGACAATTGTTGGACTGGCATTATGGAAATAAGAAGGGTGTAATTTAAAAAAAATGAATAATCCTGAAAGGGTATTTTCTTTTTCTTTTTATTTGCCTTATTTATTTATTCATTTTCCCCCACCCTTGCCATTTTACAGCTGGGTAATCACTTTAAGAGAGTGAAATTGTCACCAGTGTGAGAGAGGTTTTCACTGTTTACCCGAAGGCCAGCTGCCATCCAGCTGATTAGTGTAAAAGAGCAACTAGTTTTTAATTTCCACCATGAGTAGAGACCTGTCCTGAGGACCCAAGTGAAGCATCTTTTACAAATTCTGTTCAGTCATTAATGAAGTGCAGAGACCCCTATTGCGTGTGGTTTATCACCATTCAGGGTGGCTGGAGGTTATCTCCATAGAAAAGCCCAGGGTCTCTTTCCTTAGCATTTGTTAAATCATGGCATCTACTCTTTGTGCTAATGTACCTGTTTACTTCCTAGTTTGGGATCTGGCATCATGACTTCCTAAAGGTTTCTTAAGGGAGCTTCTGACATCATTACATGAGCTGCATTCTGTCTTCCTTGTCTCCAATGTGAAGAAATTAGCAATCACCAAGTCTTGCTCTTTCCTGCCACCTTCCACAGCTGTCAGAGATGTTACATGGACTGATGGCTCTTCTTCCTCTGCAGTCATGCTCTCCAGGACAGGGCTAAAAATATAGTTAGAAGCAGCTTATTGCAACTCCCTTCTGTCCCTTGTGCCCAATTTCCCTTCCTATTGATGCCATGGAGTAGGGAATAGAGAAGGGAGCTGCACTACTTGGTTTGTCATCTTTGCTCTTGCCTGTTGATGGTCACACTCACTGCCTGAATGTTGAGCTGAGAGGGTAATACTGACTCATTTCTATCATTCATTATGTGGTCTGTCTGTCACAGCCATAATTAGAGGCCTGACTTTGTACATGGGTCTGGAAGCTAGATGACTTTGGAAAGATCACTACGTCTGGCTTCTCTGGGGAGGTATAATGTTGTGGACATAGACTTATTAACTCTTATTCCAAAAATGACTGAGCCAAACTGTACTCTTGGTGTTCACAAGTCTGGTTGTAAAGATGTTTTACCCTCCAGAAGAAGCGTGGACACCCCATTCTTGCCCAGCAGTATTGCAACATGCTTTCTACCTTTTTTTACCTCCTGGATTTCCACCATTTCCACAAAAAGATATAGTTCCACAAAGAATGAATGGACTGCAGGAGGGTTGGCAAGGTCTAATGGTCATTTTGAAGGCCATCTTCCCTGTGTCAACATAAAAAAGGTATCTATATCAGCTCAAAAGGATTTGAAACACCAGGTCTGACCTCAGAGCTGCAGTTACAATAGAAATGGTGAGCTGAGGAAGAAATTCAGACTGGTTCAGGCAGGTCTGTGAGGTGAAAGGTGGCCTTGTTTAAGAGCACTAAGTCCTTCCACAGACAAAACCTGTTGAATCTTTTTTCTTCTTTTTTTTCTTAGTGAGAGCTTTGGAAGTTACTTTTTCATTAAAATGATTCATAGACTTTTAGATATGGAACTTTCATGATCAGGTTGTTTTTTTTTTTTTTTGGTCCAGCCAGTGGTATGCTAAGTTTTTCCACAAGAAAGAAGTGACAAAGAGAGATGACAAACCCCAGAAATTTTTGAGGGCAAATTTTACTCTCCAAAAAAAAAAAAAAATCTCTTTCTTTGCTGAAGACAAGACCCACAAAAAACAGAGAACAGCTTGACTGCAGGTTCCTAGGAAACAAAAAATACCTTTATCCTGTCAATGTCTACTGGGGAATCCAGCATCTTTCACCAGACTGAAATTTATGAAGGGCATCAGAGTTAGTAGCTCGCAAAGAACACACGGAGGGACTAGCTTTAATGTACCTGCAGAGACAAGGATTGAACTTTGCTTTTATGATTAATCTAAAAGACAGCACTTCTGGTGGCTCTGTAGCCTTCTGACACAATCTAACCACATTTGTTTAGATCTGACTCAGATGCGTGACTATCTGCCACGAAATCATTGGCACCAGTTTTGCAGCACAAACCATGACCTACAGCTTCTAATTTTTTCTGGGCAAGATCCAGATCCAGAGCAGTTTAGCTTCTTGAAAACTGACAAATTTGGAGCTTAAAACAATCTATCTGCTGGCTTCAGGGAATAAAACCTGAGCAACTCTTCACAAAGCCCATCCTTTGAGAGAAAGGGTCAGAAGTACACACTAGACTCACAGCCCTGCCTCTCTGCGCAAAGTAATAAGCAAGCAAGTTTAGGATGAGCATAGGTTCAAGAAAAGGATTGTCCTCACTGGTATGAAAATAATTCCATATATAGACAAGCACTAAGTAAGCTGTTTCTCTTTCCTCAATAAGCCTGTTAATTACTGGTATTTGTTTGAGTCTGAGGTATGTTAACAGCACAAAGGGGAAATCCCTAATATGTGACACATTTAAACTGATATTCCACAGGGTGAGTGAAGTTTTACTGTTTGAGAGTGGGATGTTCACTCATGGGGATCCCAGCAGAGCTAGTTAATTTTTTTTCACCTACTGAAGTCACCACTGCAAAGGTTTTGGAAGAGGTCACTCGCTCTCTTCTCATGTTAATATTTGACTGCATCACAGTCTATGAGTGACCTATTAATTGATTAGTTGCAAACTGCTGAAATGACAGGTTTTCATATGTAAGTGTAGAGAAAACAGGGAACCATATTCAGGTCAGGTCTTAAGGCTGTGCAGAGATCTAGTGGTAGACAATGTCTAGGGGAATTCTGTATGTTGAGCATTGTGATAATTACCAGTCTTAGAAAAATGCTGGTTAACATCTGAAATTCCTGGAGTCATGTCATTTTCTACTGCAATGCATAAAATGATATGTTCTATTGGAGCTGTGCAATTTGATTTGGTAAAGATGAACACACATTTCTAATGACCCTTCTCTATGTTGTTAATTTTTAGCTCATTAGAGGTGAATCTGAATCTAGGTAATAAGTTTAACTGTGCTGATGCCATAGGATGAAACTTAATGTGTAGCATCTTGAATACAAGCAATAACTAAAATTTCTTCTAACAAATAATACAACAGATTAATTTACATATGGAATAAATCAGATTAAGTGATTATTCAAGCTAAATTGCTTGAAGTCTAACAACCAAGTGAAAGAGATGGCAGTAGACACTAGAAGGATATACTAAGGTAAAATGTCCAACATTGTTGGTGGGACCTGGCAGGAGCCAAATGCCAGATGAGAGGAAAAGGTGTGACAGTAAGGGTCTGCCACCCTCAGAGTGACAGATGATGGGGTAAATCTGAGGAAAGTTTTTCACCTAAGGATAATGATTTGGAGTTCAGTAGAGAAAAAGTAACCACGTTTGGATGTGCATTTGAACTCGTGTCCTCTCTGTATTTTTAGCCAGGTACAAAACAACGATTTTAATGTACTGAGACTTTATCAAGTGATTTGCAGCTCAGGTCTCCTGAAAGCAGCTCCGTCTCTGTGATGAATAAGTGTCATTTCATTAAGTCAGGGTTGGTTTTTGGGAGGTCTCTGCAAGGTTGGTGAGCAGGAAAGTGTTTCCATATGTGTATCATTGAAGAAAGCCTAGGGAGTACTTTCAATGGGTTGATAGAAGGTAGCTAAGAAAAATGAGTTTACTCTTTACAGACTCCCATTTGCTATATAGGGATTTGCTCTTTGATCAAACAGGGTCTTCTCAGTCAGCATATCAAAAAGGTTGAACACACAGGTGGAGAGACAAGAGCTTGACCGAACCATGCAAGGTTTTGAAGAGAAAGGAAGGTTTATATCATGACAAGGTTGTCCTTTCTCTTCTTCACAGGGACCTATTGATACATGTCCTTCTCAATTATTGCGAGCAGTTGTTCTGACAACTGGAATAAAAGATCCCTTTCATGCAAGGTGTTTGCATTGCTGTACAAACAAAGCCAAAGAAAAATTTTATTTATAAAAGGTGTGTGTGGGAATATCCTCCCTTGTTGAGAATGACTGGATAAGACAACCTGTGTATGGACAGAAAATGTTTACCCAGGCCTAGTACTGGTGCCACTGAGGCTGGTAGGAGTTTTGCTAACTTGGGAGGATAGAATCAGGTTTTGTGATGGTGTTCTGGGGTTGGGACAGGCAGAGCACAGTGGGACTGAGGTATTCCTGTAATGTGCCACATTGTTTTCATCAAGGGACTTGCACCATTCTAGGAATGAAGATGTTTAGTGAAGGGTGGAGTGCCTCAGATAAATAAGCAACTGAAACTTGGGATGTTCATCCACCCCTTATCTGAACTAGCCAGTTCTCTTTGTTGTGCAAAATGGGGCTGGAAAGCTTGCAAGGATAAGCTTCCTTCTCACATTTGATATTGTCTGCTTCTACCTCAGCTGCAGGCGCGAAATCAGCTTCACACCAGTGTCCACTTTTTTGGTCTTTGGTTAGGCCCTTTTCTTCGCCTCCTTTTTCTCCACATGCCAACTGCTATAGGACACAGGCAGTGGCTGCAGCTGCTGGTGGAACCAAATCCCTTCACATCCTCAGCACCTTCTCTTATACCTCTGAGTTGGGCCACTGGCTTGTAAGTCAATTACAGCAAATTTAAGCAAGATTGCCTTCATAGAAACAAAGAATGTCATCTACATACAGAGTCTTTATTATTAAGGTGCTGATGGAAGTAAAGCAGGATCAGTTCAGTTCTGTCCAGGAACTGCTACATGATTGCTAGACACTGTTTTTGTGTACTTCAGATTTCTACAAATATTTTCTTTCCAATAAACTTGGATGTGGTGTTACTAGTAAGCAAGATATGCAATTCAACATAAGCTAATATAAATTTTTTAGGCTAATCTCTGTTTTGCTCTCTAAGTGTCAGTTGTAAAACTGATATTCCGAGACAGGTTTTCTATTGGTTTATGTTTCCCAGATATTTAAGAGAAGAGTTCAGATATGCTATCCTATTCTGAAGTGTAAAAATTAGGGTTTTTACATATGTAGATAGTTGATTTATGGGATCAATCTTTCTCAGAGGATCAAATGTCCTAAGCTAAAGCAAGAAATGGAAGTTCAGTTAAGACAGACTTAAAATTATGGCCCTGGAAAATGTCTGGATAAAACTTATTTGCAGAATAAATTTCCACCATTTGCAGAAGGATCACTAGTGTAAATTTTTCACTGAGAAGTCAACTGCCCTTACAAATGTTTTCATCTTCAATGGCTGAAAACTGAACTATTTTAGGAAGTGTACTGTTGACAAAAATCTTATGATAGGATAAAAACTTTTTGTCTACTAGATTTTGCACTTTCTGATGAAAAGTCATGCTCTTTTGCAGAAGGCTGACTCCTTTTATAAAAATAGGTTTTTTATCTGAAAACATATTTTTGCTTTAAAAAGGTTTCATGCACCCAAGGTCAAAATTTGCTGTAAGATCTAACCCTTCCTGTGTTCGTGCTTGACTGTTTGCAGCAACATGCTTCTGGGTTTCCAAAAGTAGCAAAAACTGCAGGGCCACTTTTTATGACTGTTTGTAGAGGGGTTTACTTAGCTCTCTACACTATCAAGTGACTCAAAAAATCACCATATGTCAGATTAGATCAGCTCAAAAATTACAGCCAGGAAACCACTGATAGCTTTTCTGGAGTTCCATGAAAGTTTACATAATTGTCACTGCATGTCACTGGGTTTAGCAGCTGCAGGAAGATCCTGGTCTCAAATAAACTGAGATAATTGATTAATAAACTGCATCTGTGGCCACCACAGTTTATTCTGTGCACTGAGATCTGCACACCCAGGTCTGGAGTCCTGCTGCTGAAGACACAATTTGCACATTCATTTAGTTTAAAGTCCATATCTAGTCTGAAAAAATGTGACAAAGCATTTGAAGACACAAAATTGTTTAGGCCACATGCATGTGATGATTACCATTTCAGGGTGAGCCCAATTAAATCTGTGGCAAAATTCCCTTTGGCTTTTATATGACGTAGAGGTGGAAGGGATGGGAAGGTACGCTGAATGCAGTCCCTCTGCTCAGGTAGTATCACAAATTTCCATGACTTACTTGATGGATCTCATGATAAAAACTCACAGCTTTTCTTATGTTTTCAAAAACTTCTTCCTCTGATGGTTAGGAAATCCCTATTCTCTATTAAGTGTCTTCACAGACAGCTTGCTCCAGTTGTTGTGCCAACAATCATTCTGTAGATTAAATAGTTCTTCCATGGCATTTCTCAGTATGGGATATTTAGATACAGCAACATATTCTGTGTCAACCTTTGTCCTGTGAATCTAAACAAAACTCATACATCTCATCTCCTCTCATAAAACAGGCTTTCCATGTCCCTGGTCACTTCAGTAGGCTTCCTCTGCACCTATTTCTCTGCGAATTCAGCTTTCTTGAAAAGGGAAGACCAGGATAGCACTTAGTGAGTTCTCACAGGGCTACGTACGATATGGTACCATTGCCCTCATCTGACAAGCTCCTTTAAACACAGATCGTTAAGATGCCCATGCCATTTCCAAGAGCTAGTTTGGGGGGTGGATGCATCTAAGAGGAAGGGCTTTGCCTCTTTCCTCCCAGGCAGGGCCTTGGATTACTTCAGTGAATGTCTTCATTTTATGACTTTTTAGAAGTGAGAGGCAGGATCTTGAAGGCCATGACCCTGGGGGGAAGGAGTGCCCTATCTCCTGCCCGTGACTGGCCCAGGGTGGTGGTGTTTGAAAAACCCAGTTTTTATGGGGCTTTTGTGACATGATGGGGGGCAGGCAGGATGGTGGATGCATATATCGTGCCGTGTTGTTGTCTCTGTACACCCAGTGAAGAGCGGAACCCTGAAATAAATCTCCTGGGCTCCAGTGAAGTCGATATAGGAATTTATAGCAGCTAATGATCTAGCCTCTGGGATGTAGAAATAACATAGTTTCCTGGTGTCTGAAGGAGTCTGTCCTTCTTACGCTGCTGTTGGTACAGGGGGAGACGGTGGGGGAGGGAGTGAAGCTGTCAGCAGAGATGCCATGATTTTGGGTCAGACAGCCTTTTTCTTGGAATTTTCTTGAATTTTATGCATAAAGAAGAACCATAGTGTAACTTCAGAAATAATTTTTTTAAATATTTTTATTTATTTTCTCCCTTTTTTTTCCCTCTTCTTCTTCTGCCACAGCTATCTGTATCTGACAATGAACAAGACAGTCATCGGGCTGTTTGGCTTGCTATCTTGGTTTGCCATGTCCAGGCTGGCTCAGGACACCCATGGTCGGGCTGGTGGTTGTACACCTGTTACAACCCACTGGTCCCTAATTGTCTTGCTGAACCTGTATGTCCTTTGGACTCCTCCACTCCCAGGTCTGGTTGACTATGTTTGAAGGACGGGAAAATATGCTCTCAATTCAGCTATGCAGTACAACATGTTGCAACCTTTTGAAGAAAACCTTTTTATGTAGCACCAAATAAAAGCTATGCAGTTATAATGAAATTCTCTGATGTACCCTTCATGTCTCAACATTTTCTGAATATTCCAAGAATATCAATAAAAAAAATCTTCAAAACTATCTCCTTACAGCAATTTCAGTACATTTAAGACACACAGTAAAACATTCACTATGACCCACGAAGTACATGGTTTAGAGATATATATATATATATATATGCCTGTGGGAGTACGTATTACATTGGTAATTGTAATACACTTTTCTTTCATACAAATTTTAAAGGAAATAAAGCAATTATTCAAAAGCTCATTTAAAAATGCATCCGTAAGTATATAATATATATAATTAAAATGTATTTATATATATATTCTTCACTGGAAGGATTCTGCACAAGCAGTGGAGGTAGTTGGTATAAACCGATGCTCAGAAATGCCTTTTAACAACATCCTGAATCACTGCAGAGTTAGACAAGGCATCCAGTTACTTAGTGTGCTGTGTTTGGGCCCATTTTTTTCTCCCTTATTCTGCTAAGTTTTCCAGTTATAAGAGATGGTCATTCAGTAAATATCAAAACTGAGCAATGGAAAATTTTATTTTTTGGAAAACAGAAGATCTGCTAAAAAAATTGGTCAGAATAGAACTGTTTAACAACTTGAGTCAAATTTATGAAATAATAATTGAGAAAAAGCAACAAAGTATTTCCTTTAAATATTGCAACATTTCTTTTTAGTAGTTATCTATCGCAAACATTTTGACTTTTCAGTTGAATGTGGCCTTTCAGTTTAGAAATTAACCCTGAAAAGAACTCTGAAAGGAGGAAGATAATGTCAAAAAAATATTTCAGTTTGAATAAAGTTTTTCTGATTACTTCAAAGTAATTTTTTTCAGAGACTTTTTTTTTTTTTCTTTTGTATAGGTTGAAATGGGAATTATTTTAGCCACTGATATATAAAAGGAAAAAAATGCCCAGGTTTAATGACTAATACTTCCTTGAGTAAAAATCTGGAAGATGAATCTTCAAAGTTTTCCTTATATTATTAAACATAACGTAGTCTCATATTACTCCCAAAGCAATTTAGCAGATGTACAAAAATATTTAAGCTGTTCTTGTGAAAAATTCAAATTATGAGTCCAATAAGACATAGATTTATTGTGTTTTACATGTACATCACTCTGTACCTTCATGGTACCCCTAGGTAGGTGTGTAATGATGCAGAATCGGTGGATATATTTTATTCTACTTTTGCATGGAGGAAATTTATGCCTTAAAGCCCTAGTTTGGATGCAATTTTTCCAAACATTTACAAATGAAAGGACTGTTTATTTTATTTGATTGTTTCATGATCATTTCTGATGTCTTCTGCATGCTTTGGGCGTGGTACCCCTCCTTATTCCATAAAGCTCCTTGTGATGGGGTCCTATTCAACTGAAATTGAGGCGGTTTCAACATCCCTGGTTGTTTCCGCTCTCTGATGGCTTTGATGAAATATGTGCAGAAAGCAAACCAATGTCCCAGTGTTTCCAAGGGCCTGCGTTCAGGCTCAGTGATAAGATTCCTCTCCCTGAGAACGTGCTGTGGGTCCGCACAGAACCCCAAATCCCAGCAGTTCACTCTTGGTGGAGGGAATAACATAAAAAGAGATGAGCCATAAAATAGCTGGTTGGCATTGATGATGGCGGGGGTCCAGGTACCATCACACTGACTGCTCTTCCAGCAGGATGTGACTGCGCTGAGATGTTGGTAACAGAGTCTGGTCTGTGTATGAATGTACAGGGAACATAGGACTCAAAGGTCATTTATTTGTTCATTGCAAGGCCCCACTGTTCTCTCCTTGTCCTGATGTGAACTTCTGATTATCGTGTCGCATGCTTTGAAGCTTATTAACTTCTTCAGCCACCCTGTGCCCATGTGCAGGCAAGTATGTGTGCGTGAGCACTGTTTCTGTAGCCAGGCTGGCTCAGACATACTGTACCAGCCTGAGAGAGACTGGAGGTAGAGACCATGTGTTTGAGAACATGTAGATTTGTGTAACAGCATCTCACAGACTGGATTGGGGAGGATATTTAAATTGCTACAACAGCTTAGCTGAGGCAGGGGAAGGAAAGACCTTCCTATTCACACATGAATATTTTTGCTTTGGGAGCAATCTCATCTCCTAATTCTGCAGTGATGGGAGGGGAGGCAGCTCCTGTACCCAGAGCAAGAGCTGAGGTTTCCTTGCTGAACCCCCCAGCCCAAGCACCAGCTGGAGGTGTGCAGTGTGGGGACAGGCATGTCTCATGCACAGACGCTTCCCCTGCCACCAATTACTCCATCACATCAGGGCTGCCCCTGCTTCTCTTATAGATATAAAAACTACTTGGTTTTAGCTTACAGTCCTGTGTGAAGATTGTCTTACTGTGCAATCTCTAAAGCAAGACAAGGGCAAACTACATCTCTGAGGAAAGTCTTACTCCCTGCTGTCCTCTTGCTCTGCCTACATAGGAGAACTTTAGCATAATGTCAGCTAATGCTGCCCACAAACTGCACTGGCTGACCTGTACCAGCTGGTACCCTGAAGGAGCAGCACAAGCCTTCATTCCTCTTTCCAGTCTTCTTTTACTTGTGAGATCAGAAACTCAGTGACCTTGGCAGGGGGGGAACTGGAAAATGGGTTTAGTTGGAAGATATGACTCAAAAACACTGTTCAGAGCTCAGATATCTTCCCCTGGGAATTACAGAGTGAGCAATACTAAAATCAGTGTGTCAAGGTGTCACCAAGCATGTACTGGAAGAAACTTTACACAGCACAATGAGAGTGCTGCAGTCAGGGCTTTGAGTTTAAAGAAATGTTCTGATTCAATGTCCCTTCGTTTAGCTTACTCTGCCTGCTCCTCCATTCAGCAGGAAGCCTATTTCATTCTTTTTACTGCTGCCGTGCTCTTTACTGCTTCCCTCGGCATGAGCATCTATCACGGAGCCATTTTCATTCTCTGCCTCCGATAGCTAACGGGCGCCTGTCACCAGACCGGTCTTTGACGATGCTCTATCGATCACCCAGAAGGAAATGGTTATTGAGTGGGTGGCAATCAACTTTTTACCTCTCCCTGGAGCTGCAGTGCATCAGTGCTTTCCAGCATTAGGCAGAAGCCTCCTGAAAGGTATTTTTTGTGCTATGTTTTCTCATGTGGAAGGCTGGTGTGCTGGTGCCAAATCATAGGGCTTGAGGGACATAGCTGCAATTTCTTGCTAAGTTTTACTTTGAATTTAGTGCCAGAGGAAGGTAGAAAAGACAGCTGGTGTTGGGGGCCAACATCTTCTGGCTGACAGGTCCTGCTTTCCAAGTCAGAGCTTCTATTGAGATCAGGGGAGAAATGTCCTGCTGATGCCAAAGGTTTCTACCACCCCTCCCCACCTATGCAAACACATACCTAAGCTGAGATAGACTGTGGAAACACATTAGCCAGCATGACTGGAGAAAGGAAGCCCAAATACAGATGTTCAGTGGGAAAGAAATAATTAGGATTAAATCTGAGTTCCTAATGCATACTGATATAACCCCTGCCCCAGCATTTGCTAGAAAAATCTGAATTTTCAGTCTGAAAGAAGAGAAAGACAGAGCATTAAGAAAAGACAAATCCTCTGTGTTTTCTTACAGGAGCAGACAGCAGACCATACCTTGTATGTCCTGATCCTTAGTGGCATTTAGGTAGTTATCTCCTTTAATTCCCATTAGCACTAGCAGATAATTGCACTTGAAGAGGTAGACTTTAACCAGCAGGACTCAGAAGGACTCAAGAAACTACAGGGTTGCTAGACACAAGACACCCTCAAGACCCAGTTGTTCTATCTGCAAACATCTTTCACACATTTGGCCAGCTGGGGCTCAGCAGGGCTAGTTTGGTGGACTGGTATGACTGTCAAGCACCTCTACCCAGAGACATTCAAACAGACTCCACACAGATCCAGTCTAGAAGAAGTAGAGTACACATGTATATGAGCAGTAGTCAAACTGGGTTTGTATATATAGGAATATCTAACATAATTTCAAAGCAGTCAGGTGGTAGTCCCTGTGCATTTGTAATCGTCTGGATGTTTTTTAATTCCTGCTCTACTATTTTCAAATATTTATATTTATAGCAGTACTTCTAACTCCCATCTTTAACCACTGGATACAAGCATATGCCGTATTTCAGGCTTTCAAATAGTTTTCAAAAACTTACAGAACGTATTTGTCCCTCTTTTCAAAGGGACCCTGGACTGTGCTTCAGAGGGGAGGAAAAGCAAAGGTAGGGATAGGTATGTGCTAATCCTAGTGAGATCCTCAGAGGTAGGACTGTTTGTACTGACAGCAGCAAAGTTTGTGTAATTCTGGGCTGCAGACACGCAACACTTCATATCTGCCCGTGCATTCACGTTTGAAGTGCTTTGCAGACATTTTTTAATGACCTTGTGAGTTTTCTAACTGATGTGTAATCACGCTCTCCCTTCAGCTGATACTGTGTGGTATATGGGATAATGCACACCTCACTCTTTAAGGCATTAGACCCAGATCCACTGAAGTTTTTCTGCATCAGAGTGCTGTGATTTGTGAATGGTCCTGACAAGCCAGGGTGACTGATGAGGCCATAGTTCTCAGCAGCACCATCTCCCTCTGGCTGATCTGCTGCAGCTCATAATGAGAGTCTTGAGGCAAAGTGTGATGGCTCGCTTCAAAATGCCACATTAGAAACTGTGGTGGTTCAAATGTTGATCTATGAGCAGCTGTGATGTCCCAGCTGTGTGGACAATGAAGATAGCTGGCTGTGTCACCTTGGTAGCTGAATGGCATGAAGTCATTCCTACTTATCAGTTGGAGCTTGAGGTCCTTCCTACAGTAGGTTCTCCGTGGGCTTGACAGCCAACCTTGTCCTATGGCCTAACTCTACAGAAATCCTCAGCTTCTGTGTCCATCACCTCTGTCTGTATGTGACAGTTTATTTTCTCCCAGTTGTGTTTGTTTGCACTTTTCATGCTGGCTTTGATTTGTGATATTTGGGCCAACTGTCTAAGCGTACTGGGGTATGTGTGAGTACTGTTTCTAGTGAGAGCATGGCAAATAACCCAAAATGACTAATTTGTTTGATGAAGCTTCTCATTTTCTGCTCACAAATGGTCCATGAACAGAGGGCAAAATTCTCTGATGCAGCCATTAGAAAAAGCAATTTGCAAATTTCTTTTGAAAAGTTGGAAAGTAACTTTTGATCTGCAGTGGATCATTCAAATTGTCATTTGTATTAGTATTGCAGATATGACTTGTGCAGTAATATGTAACTTAACTAAATTAACTAATCAAAGCATTTGAATTCCAAGTACTATAGCTGATTTCAGCCTAAGCAACTGGTGCAGTGTTGGTCACCTGGATGTCTGCTTGATCTGAAGAAACAAACTGTGGCAGAGAAATGAATCCTTAGGTAATCAGCACTCAGTGTCTTCTCCACCCCTGAGCAAGGGCCTGGCACCCTTGGCTTGGTTCCCCCCAAAGGGTTGGGGGGTTATGTAGCCTTAGCAGCAGCAAGCAGCAGCAATATTTGCTTTTGTACCACGTGCATGAATGGAGCTCAGCAGCAGAGTGGAAGAAATCAGGAACTGGTTCATGGACTCTGGTTCTTGCTGAAATAGGAAATGATGTCTTTCTCCATGCTTCTCCTGGAGAAAGGCTCTAGTAGGCCACCCTAAACACAACACAGATTAAAATTATTTAATATTTTCTTCCAGGGATCAGATGAACAAAAGGATTTAAGTCCCCCCGTATGGGGAGGTGAGTGTCTGTACCAGTCAAGTTTGTGTTTGTGGCCAGGGACCATGACAATTTACCTGACTTATCAGACTAAGGTTCACATCACTTCTTCTGAAAATTTTCTCCTCTGTCCCTGAGTTTCTGTGGGAACATTGTTGGAATTTATTGCAGAAAAAATTGCAGTTTGTGCATCCACCCATGGCTATAGATAAGCACACTTCAAAATACTGCAAAATAGTCAAGTTCCAAGTGCTGGTAAAATGTCAGGATTCCCAATTTCCTCTTCCTCGATTTGTAAATGCTGTCAAATTTTTTTCCTCTAATGAGAAATAAGTAGCATCACAAAGGCATTCTGTATCAAAAGGCCTTTCACTCTGCCTTGGCTTTTAGATGGCTTCCGATCCAGATCTACTATAGATACCTCCTTTTGGCTACTACTGGAAGCTCCCTGCAGCGTGCAATAAACATTCACTTCATATCACACATCTCACCCTGACAAGCAAATCCCTTGCATATCAATGTGGCCCTGTGAAGAGATTTTGCTTTTTTACATTCCTTCCACTCCCAGCTGTTAATTTGCACTGACTAGATAGCAGGGGGTCCGCTCTGCCCCAGAGACATGCTTGCGACTTCCACCGACTTTAATAGGATTTGCGTGAACATATACAGAGTCAGTCCCTCAGCATAATTCAGACGAGCTGGCTGGAAACTTCAAAGTCATCAAGGGGTTTTAAACATGCAATTTCGCTTACCTTTAATGGGAATGAAGCGTTCAAATCTCAGGTAATCGTTAAAAACCACAGAGTTCATAATAACTAACTAGGTCTAGTTTTATTGTCTCTTACAGAAAGAAAACCTACTGCCTGCAATCACCCTGCACAAGAAAAAAAAATGAGGGCAGGATTTAGCGTTTCACTCACAGAGATTTTATTTGAAGTGAATTACAAGACTTTCATTGGTTCAGTTACTGCAAGTGTGAATTACTTCTACAAACATTTTGACAGACCTGCAAAGGACTGAAAACACCTTTCCCTGCCACCACTGTTTGTAGAAAATGATTTATGGGTGCTACTGATAACTACTATTTCAGATTAAAACGGAACTACTTTAGATTAAAAGTATAGGAGAGTACTAAACTCTTCAGGAAAACCGTAAATGAAAATATTAGGTATATGTATGGTATTCTCTGTTCGATTTCCTGCATCCACCTGAGGCATAATCAGCAGTTATTTAATTAGGAGAGTTTTACCAAGTTATTTAAATACGTAGTGGAACTGTTAAAGGCATCTAAACAGTTAGATGTTCAATACCCACAACTTTCACAGAATGTATGTGCCAAAAATACATGCAAGGAATGGGTTGGAATCTGAGAGTATTTTAGACCGTTATTCATTTCAGAAAGAGGAAAGCATTTACATGTTCTTTAAAAGTCCATTTTTCAAAGATACTGCTTGGTATCTTTGGTGCCTCAAATCTAGTTTGGCTGTCCCGCTAGAACAGCATGTTTCTTCTGACATGCTGATACACACAGGCAGTACAAAACAGTATGCTTAACTGTTTTTTAAATATTAGCTAAGTCTTCACTTTTCCAATTAAAATCTATCAAATTAAGCAAATTGGATGGGGTATTGGAAAGAAAAAAAATCCTTCTTAATTATTTAGCCAGTATTTACTGGGTAGGAGTGTATAATTAACACAGCAAAGGAGGCTATTAATTATTATGCACAGCATTTCTAATAAAAAAAAAAAAGGCATCTGCTATTTCTATAAAAGCAATATTGTCACTAATAATCCATCCTAAATTGTAAACATGGCATAATAAACTGGATGTGTCATTTCTCTGTTCTGTACTGACACTACATGAGGGAGCTGAGATTTTTTCAGGGCTGTGTCAAAAGGCTTTTTGTTGGTGACCTTTAACCAACTAGTATCCAATTATGCAGAAATCTAATGGTGTATTTGTATATTTGTAATGTATTTTCCACCAGATAACTCTGCTTTGGCATTACTTCCTTTACACATTTATTGTGATAACGGAGACAGCAAAAATAAAAATGAAAAAAAATCAACCTGAATGTTAGTTCCTTAACTATATGAAAATGTTTTAATGTGTCATTTGTTGCATAAAGACTCTACATGTGTAATCTATTTATTGAGGGAGAGGAAGTGAGTGGAAAGATATTCTGAGGTAAAGAGACTTGAACTGGTGTTGTTAAGGTCAGGCTTCAATTTTCTGCTTGATTTTAGATGCCCCATGTGAACTTTGGTTAATCATCCATGACCTGTGTCCCTGAAATCCACAGTGTGTCATGGAAGGGAAAATGGATAAAAGGAACATTTTGAAATCTTTTAGGCTATCTATCTATTTGGTGTTAGGATCATCACTACCTAAACTACTTCTGAGAAATGTTTCTCAAATTATTATTTTAATGTTGGATTTCTTGTTACAATTGAAATCCATGTATTTTATCCTGGCCAGCATATAAGAAGAGTTTATTCCTTTTGTCTCTCAAATACTCCAAGACTGTTTTCATGTCTCCACTAAAACTTCCCCTAGTCCAAGACAATCCCATTTCTTTCCTCCTGGGTCACATTTTTCTCTACATTGCGTTCTTGCTGCCCAGTCAGTCCTTCCTGAAGCTGAACACAGCATTGCAGGTCTGAGCAGAGCAGGAGGGATGTTTCACATGTCTTACAGGTGACATTTTTGTTTGTATGCACCAGTGTCATATTTGTCTTTTTAACAACAGCGTAACATTATTGACTCTTGTTCAGTTTGTGATTCACCCTAATTCCCAAAATGCTTTCTGTCTCTCCAGCAGTTCTTTGTCCCTCCAGCAGTTCTTTGTCCTGTATTTGAGCAAACTTATTCTCACCTATGTGAATATATTCCACTTGTTCCTATCAATTGGGTGTCATTTTTCCAGGTCACCTCTCTAATTCGTCATATTTTTTCTGATTCTTGTTCTATCCTTCAGTGTGTTTACAGACTGCCTGACTGAGCTTGATTTTATCTGAAAATGTAACAAACATGCTCTTATTCCTTCTTCCTCATTATTCATGAAAATATTGAACTTTACCAGACCTAAGACAGACCTCTGTGATTCCCACCCCATACAATCCTACCATTTTGGTGCAAAACCATTGACAAATTACTCTTAAAATGCAGATTTCCAGCCAGCTTTGCCTGCCTTTTCTCTGTAGTTTAATTTTGACCATGTTTTCTCAGCTTACTTATGAGAGTATTATGTGAGATGGCATCAAAAGCCTCACTAAAGTCAAGATGCATGACATTTTCTTTTCCTCCTCTACCCACAAGGCTTGTTACCCTGTTGTAGAGTGGAATTAGATTGGTTTGACATAATTTGTTCTTGACAAATCCATGTTGGTTGCTACTCCTTGTCTCATTACTGCCTAGGTGCTTACAAGTAGTTAGATTATTTGTTCCAGTATTTTTCCAGGAATCAAGTTAGACTGTCAGAATGATAATTCCCTGGGTCCTCCTTTACTCCTTCTTACAGATAGGTGGTCTGCTGGCTCTTCTTCAGTCTTTTGACCCTACTCATCTTGCATGAGTTCTCTAAGAGATTTACTAATGCCTGTGAGATTGTTTCTGCCTGTTCTTTAAGTATCTTGGTATAAATGTCCTAATGCCCCACTGAACTGGAAACATCTACCTTATCTAAGTATGCTCTAATCTGATCTTCCCCTGTTGTAACCTGAGTTATTGCCCCTTGGTTATATCAACCATCTAGTCATAGTTGACCTTTCCAATGAAGGCTGAAATAGAAAAGGCACTAAACATTTCACTTTTCTGGGACTCATCTGGCAGGAACTTGTTCTCTCTGTTTAGCAGTGAACCACTGTTTTTCCTTGGAGTTCTTTTTACTGCAAATGTGCTTACAGAAAGCTTTTTGCTTCCTTTGCTAATTTCCTCTCTTTTTGTACCTTCGCCTTTCTGAATTTTTCCCCACATATTTATGCTATTCATTCCTACTTGTCTTTAGTATTTCAGTGTAGTTTTCACTTCCTGTACATTTTATTTAGCTCCAGGTCATTGAAGAGCTCATGGTTTAGCCAAATTGTTTTCTGATTACACTTCCTATCCTTCCTTCATGTTGGCATGGCTTCTGATTGTACTCTCACTGTCATTTCTTTAAAGAATTGCCAACTCTTCTGGACTCCTTTGTCACTTCAACTTGTTTCCGAGGAGATCTCACCCACTAATTTACAGTGTTTATTGAAGTCTGCCCTCTTGAAATACATTGCTTTTAGTTTTCTGTTTTCCCTCCTTCCTTTGCTAAAGATAGTGAATTAAGTCATTTCATGGTAATTATAACTCATGGTAATTATAACCCTATCCGTAAACTGGGATAACATCTACTTGTCTCTGTAGATTATAAATGCTTCTGGGGAAGAAATTTTTTCTTTTTTTTTTTTTTTTTAATTTACAAAATGCAACACAATGCATGAGTATTCTAGTATTATCTGATTCCTCTAAAGATGCCCTTGCTCCTCTGCCCTGTAGTTCAGGCTTCTCTAGGGGCCAGAAGTACCTTTCCCTTCCTACAGTACCATGTCTCTATCTTCAACAGATAGCATCAATAGTTCTCTGCTCTGCCATTCTGCTGTAATATCTCAGCATCTCCTTTGTTGTCAGCTTCCTAAATGGCTGCTGTTAAACAGGGAGAAGAGCACAGGTGGTTGTACTGGCAAATACATCCAAATAGCAATATAGGTACTGGCAGTGACAGAAGAAATAGTCATATTGCAATATTTTGTATATATTGTGAGGCCTGATGCCAAATTAGAACAAGACCTAAGTGCACAGCAATGTATGTGTGGATTTTCCTTAAATTTGTGCTCTAGATGTCCTGTCAAGGAATGTGGATTTGCAGGTCAGAAAGCAGCTGTGGTACAGTCCAGTGAGCACCTCAGCACGGACACTCAGGGGATCATATGGGGCCTACACATACTCCAGAGATCAGACACAGCATCATATTCTCTCTGCTGTTCAGGGAGGAACTAATGCTGCCATGTTGTCTACAGGAATGCAAAGAATTTCCAGATACAGATATCTAATTGCAACCCTTCAATTAACTCCAACTGGAAAGAGCAATAAATGTAGATCATTTGGTCATCCACTCTGCATTCATCTAAGTATTGTCTGGGAGTAAAGGAGAGCTAGGAATTATCTGCAATGTCAATCTTTTGAAGTCTTCCTGTTGGAGGCTCTTCCCTTCCGCTAAAATATATGCAATTACACACGGACATAAAAAGCAGCAGGAGTGGTTAGTAGTTAACTCTAGACACGTTCACCGTGTCTGAGTACTGGTACAGTGAGAATGGGTTTACGATGTTGGCCAGAGAAAATGGTCAGTCAAATCTGCAATCCTGTACTCATTTGCTTGTTTGAGTGAGTGCTGTTGGCACTGTATCATGAGTGGCAGCTGCTGAATCCAGCTAGATGTCACAAATTTGCAGCTAACTAGAGTTTGCTGGAAATTATTTGACAAATTAGGTTTCCACTGGGAAATGTCACGTTCTTAATATCCATTTATTAGGGTAAACATTTTAAAAAAAAAAAGTTTATCGGAGAAAATGTCTCAAGTTCAGGATAATATTTCAGGAGCTAAAGCAAAGCAAGTGGGACATACAGGCTGAACGGTCACCATCTCCAGAAATATCATTAGCTCAGTAGA
Source organism: Strix aluco (assembly GCF_031877795.1). Lineage (NCBI taxonomy): Eukaryota > Metazoa > Chordata > Aves > Strigiformes > Strigidae > Strix > Strix aluco. The sequence goes on along the minus strand of NC_133931.1, from coordinate 10,798,808 downwards.
TATTCTTCAGGGGTGTAGGGGATTGGGACAGAGATTTCAAATCCTAGCTACTCTGAATGGGGTCTTTCTGCCTTTCCACTTACAATTGTTTTCCATTGTGTGAAGAAATAATATATTAGATCATGGATTTGAACCTGGTTTTACATATTCATGCCTGTACTAGAGCCCCTGGACTATACAGGCATTTCTCTACTGAAACATGTCATTTCCTTTTCTCCTCTGTGCCAACTGTTTGCTATCATCCCTGTGCTGGAGGTTCCCACCTCTGCTGATCCATGAGAGGAAGGGAATGAGTCAATGCAAAGTCAGAAAATTGACTTAATTATTGCAATCGTATTATTACAATTATTAATTGAATTAATTCTTACACCTTGAACAGAGAAGATTGAAAAAAAACTCATCCAGAAGTGTTTTATAATGAAGAAAAACAGGGTTAAAATTCTTGTTTCTGCTCATAGTGTTGTCTGAGGATGGTTCCTCTGGATTTTTGTATAGTACTCTTAAAAGATCTTCAGTTCATCTGAAGTAAAAGTATGGAGAGAGACAAAGAGAAGGAATTGAAATCACTAACATTTCTGCAGGAGAGGAAAACTAATTCCAGCCATGCTCTACAACCAACCTCTTGAGAAATGCACAAAGGAATTGACACTTGTAAACAGAGAAAAATGAAAATGAACCCAGGCTTTTATCTTCTGAATGCACTAGTGTCTCAGATGCCAGGATTAGGAGATTTCTATTTCAGAAACTGCAGGAACATTAGTCTGTGGATTAGAGCTAAAATACTTTGTGGAGTAGCGAGCCAGACAAGACATGTATGAATAGCTTTTTACTGCCTTGTTCCAGAAGATGTCTTGAGTATTACATAAAACACAATGTGACTCCAATACAAATGTTTTCCATTTAGCAACTGCTACTGAGGGATCATAGGAAAAACACTGTTGTGCTCCTGGAGGTGTCTGATTCAAGTTTATGATGTCATTCATTCATTAAATACAATCTGAGGTACTTTGTGCAGCCATTCCATGTCAGAAAACAAAATGATCACTTCTCTTGACAGCATGCACTATCAAGAATTCATTTTTTCCCCATAATTTCTGTAAACAATGGACCAGCAATGTAAAGAGTGTGATTTGGCAATGACGATTCTCAGAATAAATTTTAAAAAAGTAAATTTTAGTCTTGTCATGTGCCTATTTTTATTCTATCATCTGGATGGACTAAATCATGTACATTCTGAAACCATCCACTGCTGAGCCTTCCTTTATTGTATAGATGTGTCAGTGATGACTGATGATTTTCACCTTTTAAATGATTTTGGAAGTTTAAAACTGGCAAAGTAGTGGCACTTGTCTTGCACAACTCTTAAGATGAAAGTGTAGGCCATTAGATGCTGTAAAGTGGAACAGATTCTGATATTCTAGTATTGGGAACTGAGATGAGAAAACAGCAGAGATCTCTCTGAAATGATTTCCAGGTTATGAGCTTTGGTTACCTTCTGATTTGGAAAACAAAATAAAATCAACATTGTCAGCATAGGTAACTCCTAAACAAATTCCAAATTTATTGAAATAGATTGAAAATATACAAATGGATTTATTTAGGTTTTGGCTTATCAAAAATGTATGTTATCAATTATGACATTAAAAAACTTAGAAAAAAACATTGTTTTCAAGTATCATGAAGCTTGTTAATATTAAAACCTTTTTCCTCTTCTGCAAACTAAACATCAAAATTTGATGTGATTTCCTGCAGTGTTTCAGTTGTCCTGGAACTAAATTTTCTAAATTTAAGCTTAAAATTGAAGTAATGCTACAGATAAACATTCCTCTAATGGTCATTACTTACATACAGTCTGATCCTTGAAGTTGCTGCCTGAATTTTTTTTCATGTTTTTAAATATTCTTAGAACATGTAAGTTCTAAGAATAAGTCTCCTAATATTTTGCAGTTCAAATAAGCAACTTCATGTGCATCAGTAAAAGTACAGAATCATCTAAGCTACATGATTTTCCCTTGGCCACTATATTATTTTCTTATACAAACCTATTCAGTAGCTGGCTAGTTTATGTTGCTAGAGAGCACGTAGATGGAAACAAGCAGATATATTTTTGTAAGGATTGTTTAAAGCATTTCTGAGATGTGCTCTGTCACTTCTCCAGATGATTTTCTACCCTTGCAATGAAAGAAATGCTAAAGGGACTTTCAAGCTTCCTATGACTCCTTTCACAACTTCAAGTTTTTGGCCAAGTCCTCTCTACTGACTTGACATTCTTAGCATTGCACAGCTGATTATTGATTTTTTTGGTCCTAGAAGATGTTATAAAACACAATTTTTCTCCCTATTTCTAATGTGTAATCATCTTCTGAGCTGAATCTGAAATGAAATATCACACCCAATCCTCTTATTCTGAATAATGAACAATTTGAGTCTGAGGATTGAATTTGAATAGCAAGTTGCAATATGGAGTCACCTCTCATTTGTGGGCTGGAATTGCAGTCAGGTGTCACAGGAGTAGTTTTCTACATCAGGGTAGAGTCAAAAACCCAGATATTTCCTGGAAAGCAGAGCTAATGAATTCTCCATGAAAAAAAAAGAGTTTTAAACGTCCTATGACTTGTTAAGATAATATCTGGAAACTCAGTGAGTCTTTTACTGCTTTTTTACTCTACCATTTTTAACATGTTTTCACCACTGACAACTCCAAACGCTCCACAGATGTCACAGGTTCCAGTGATAGCCACACATACATAATATTCCCTCTTCTCCCTCTTGCAAAGCTTACCTCATCTTAAGCACTCTGAGGGGCTGAGGAAAACCTCTGCCTCACTTAACTATACCCATCCCAACACTGCAGGTATATTATATCATTATAGTATTAGCTCCACACAAACCACTGAGAGGACATAAATCTGCTATATGAATATCAAACGGGCTTCAGCCGAAGCATATGTTTATGCAGTGTAAATGACTTGTATTTACAGATGCGTCTCATGCAATTATGTGTGTCAGGCTGGTGAAATGTGGCTCACATTGGAAGGCTTGATGACGTAACCGAGATGAGGTCAGTAAAAATGCATGCAGTTTATATGCCACTGGAGGCCTCCTACACAAGTGCAAACAGGTGGGAGTTATTTTTGTTATGGTTTTGTTGATTTTGTTATGGTTTTTTGGATGGAGTAAACATGCTCGATTTTAAATAACATAGTGATCTATGCACTATGAGCTTGACTGTGATTATTGCTAGTTGTTTCTGTGGAACAGCTAGGTAAATTAATGGATACTCTGGAGTGGGATTCATGTAAGTGAATGTGTTTTAAGAATACAGGCATCTACAGCTAAGCAGAGCACCTCAGTCTCCTTTTGTAGCCAGAGGAGAGTCAGTCAGCCAGTGTAGTACTGCATTAATTGTAGCCAAAAGTGGACATTTCCATTCAGTGTGAAGTATTTCTCCCAAACACCATTGGCTCTATTGGTTAGGTGTCTGTTGGCTACAACAGGCACCTAGACAACCATCTGAGATACAGATATTTACACCATAGGGACCTTGAGAGAGATAACCCAAACCTTGGATAAGCGTGGACAAATCTAGATTAAGGTTAATTTTGTTTGTTGGATAGGACTTACTGATCTGCTGTAAATTCTGTTTTAAGTAGATATGGATGAATTTGGCCACTCACTTTGACCTCACTAAGAGACTTAACAAGTTTTGAAAAGAAAAATGCTGCAGGAGGGAAGATGAAGCCAGGGGTAAGAGAATGAACTGTATTCAGATAAAGAGTGGCAATGGGGTCCATTTTGTGCACATGGGCAGGGATAATGTCTGCTTTTGGTGCTGATAGTAAGCTGCCATATCATCTGAATATGTGTGTATGGATTGTTGACCATCATTTTGCCCTTTTGAAGGAAGTGACCTTCACTTTGATGGCTAGAGAAAAACAGGAATAACTGGTGATACTACCTGAACACTCACTGCAGGCTACTACAAGAGCTACTGATGGAGGTTGTCTATTAATTACAGTTGTCCCCAGGGGTTTTGTTGTCAAAAAGGGCAATGGTGATGGAAACTGCTTTTGCAGGTTTGGATTCTGGGATGCTGACTTTTTTCAATAAGCTACTCAACTGGCTGTTGCTGTGCTCAGTTGATACCATGGCACAGGGAGAGAATCCCACTTAAAGAGCAGACTCAGCTCTAGATTCCCTTCGTTTTGTTGACTAAACAGTGCCAAACCACAGAGCACTCACATGAGATTGATACTGTTCCTTGCCTAACTCACTGCCTAACCATGGGTACAGGGAAAAAGTTGAATATAGCCTTGATGAGAAAACAGTAGAGGATTTTGGTGGTTTTCCTATGGATCTGTAACACAGGTGTTATTTCATGGTATATATTAGTGGGTTAAGCAACTCCTGTGAGAGGCCTGGGCTAAACAAGGAGTGAGGAACCTTCTTATTAACCAGTGTTCACAATGACACAAATGGGGGAGAGAAAAAGCAAAGTATGCATAAATAAATATAATTTTAGCACTGAGTTCAGAGTGCTAAGCATCTGGGTTATGCAGGCAGATTCATATCAGATTGCACAGGGAAGATACACTTGAATGTAATAGAAACAAGGCCTGACTGCTTGTCTTGGAGGCTGGTGAGATGCAAGTATTGATGCTCATTATTTCTTACAAACTGTTTATCTTTTACTGGTGTAGCATGAGTCAACTACACCAAACTGTACTTCAGCACCAAGTTGTGCTGTCTTTCAGAGCATAAGTGTGTGTTTTCATCTGGTTTCACAGAGCTGCTTCTCTTTACTGAAGTGCATGGAAAGGTTTAGACAGGAGACATGAGCCTGATTCTGTCACCTCTGCCTGCTCTGCAAGGTGGTTGGGTCAGAACGACTGAGAGTTACATTACACTGGGCTTATCACATCACAGAGTGGCAGAGGGATTGCTAAGGGTTACATCTCTTCTCTCTGATCTGCTCCCAGAGTAGATCTTGTTGCCATATTAGGGACTAACCCAAGATAAGCCATCAGTGCAACAGTATTTATTACAATTAGGTGGATATCACCTCCATGCTGGGAAACATCTGTACACCACTTTTACTGTCAGACTAAGTTGACATCAGTGTAGTTACCTGGTCTGAGCTCCTTTCACTGAAAGAGATTTTCCCTAAGCAGAGATGAAGCTGTAATTGAGTACTCATGCCCCCGTCTACAGAAGCTGCCCTAGTTTCAGATGTGAGCCTCAGGCTGTCTCAAACCTCTAACAAGACTGCTTAACCCAGAGCCCAAACAAGAGCCATCAGGTGGGAACCCTGTTCGGTAACCTGGCTTGCATTTGAACCTGAAATCTAAGAGTGGAAGGCTTTGTGGAAGGCTTTGTCCCAGCAACATCCAGTCCTTTGCTGTTGTTCACACTCACACCAAGGAGGAGACGGATGTTTATCCATTGGAGAAACAATCCCTGTGCTTCTCTTCACTCCTGGATTTTTTCCCCTTTTTGTATAGCTTCCTTTCTTAGAATAATGAACGTGTCTGAAGCAGGTTTCTCAGTGGATGGTTTATCTAGTTATTAATGATGTGGAGCACTTCAGTACCCTTAGGACCTCTGCATTGTTGCTTTAATAAATGTCTTTCAAAATGATGAGGCCACTGGCACCCTTTCTGTGCTTTTATGGTACAACGATCTTAAAGTAGCACGGTGCATTTTATTTATTAGCCAGCCCATTAATCACACAGGTATCAGTTGGCTTCAGGGAAATTTTTAATTAGAGATATTTAAGGTTGAGAGAAAGTGCTTCTGTGACAGACAATGAGAGCAAGCAGAAGCAGGAGGCAGGCTATCTTTGTGACTCTGTGATTAATACAGGATTTAAATAAAATATTCATGAAAGGAAATTGAAGTTATAGCCAAATCCAAACGTTAAACCTCCTTTAAAACTCAAATCTAAATTCTTTGGAGATTCATTCTTCTCTGTATTCATTAGCAGGGAATGAATCTGATGAACATGAGAGAAAAGGGAATTTGTTCCCTAATGTAATAATTTAGCAATGTTTTTCAATGCTTCTACTAAATCTTCTTGAACCACAATTTAATGCCATTGATAAAATCCATATCCTTATTTGAAATGGCTCACAAGTCACTGGGACTGGTAAAAAGGAAAGATTAGGGGTGGAACTTAGGACATCCCTGACAGCACACTGACATGTGTATGAGACAAAAAGAAAAGATCATGTGGAAGGCAACTGCATCCTTCTGGCAGTGTTGGTTTGGTGGTTGCTAATACTTAAACCCTGTATTTTCAGATGAAAAATGAATGGTACTGGCTGTGCAAACATCTCCCTTGTTAGATAATTAATCAGGTGTACTTTGCTTTGATATAGCACCTTTCTGGCATGCTCACAGGCATCTCCTGAAATAGCCCTGTAAAATGGATTGTTAAAAAAGAAAAAAAAAAAAAAAAAAACCAAACAAGCGCTGTAGCAAATACTGCATATGACTCTGTCTGCACAAATGGCAAAATGGAACATTAAATTATCCTACTTGCACAGAACAAAATTTTCAGTCTTGGATGCCCACATTTAACTATTTAAATGTGTAGGGAAATTAATTTTTCCAAGTTGTTTTGCTCTTTCAGCTCCATTTCTCTGTTCCCCTTACCCTTTTTGTATGTCGCAGCTGTTCTCCCTAAACACAGAGCATCCAAAAGTACTTTGGCCTTTCAGTGCTACAAACTTCAGAGGTCTCACTGGAGCAGTTCTGGGTCCCTAGTGTGGAAAGGAAAGCTGCAGATTGGTCACTTCTTACAACATAGTGACCTGAGCTTTTTGACAAGGAAGGAACATGGATGATGCTGTCTCTAAAATAAGTCAAGTCCTGACTAGAGACAGAAAAAGATGGGAGTCTCTAAAGATGTCATGAGCAGGTATGTGACAGGGTGAAGCAGAAAGCAAGAAAGCACCAGAAGCGTCCTGCCTATAATGGCACTGGGACTAGGAAAAAGAGTGGACTCATATCCACTTCCCGCTGGCTTGTAGAGGACCAAGTCTGTTCTCACTAGCTGTGTTACACAGTGGTGGTCTCCTGCGGTCCATACACTTGTCAACTTTCTCAGCTTTGAGAGAAGCTGTATGAGATTTCTGAATGAGAAAAAAAATCTCCTGGGACTTTTCTATGTTCTTATCAGAAGGAGACATCTAGGCACATGGACGGAGCTCACAGAAGCTTACAAATCACTTAATTCCCTTCAATATAGGCAAAATTGTTTGCATGCACAGAACCACATTAAGGCAACCCAGGACTCCAGGCAAGTCCACAGCTGTTTCCTTCTTCTTCAAGCTGAATTATTTGTTGTGCACTCTACTTTTCATTGTGTGTAAGTGGAACTAGTCCTCTTCCCCTAACCACTGAGAATTTTTTCCCATTTTACTTTGTCTGCAGACAGGCCAGGGTCTTCTTTAGTGATAAGAGATCTTAGCCTTTACCTTCTCTTTACCTTCTATGCACACACACACATAGAAACACAAAGTGCTGTGGTATTATTGTTGCTCACAAGATCAACAGGTTGCAGATTTAAAAGCAGATGTTCACACCTCCCAGGAGTATAATTTTAGATGCTCCTGATTTTGGCAGGCATCATTTTTTTCAATTACAGCTTCATTAATATTCTTTCTGATTATAATGGCTACAAATAAAATGATTGAGAGACTTTCTTCTTTTAAAAAGGCTGAGATTCTGAATTCATTCCTTGACACCAGGAGTCAGGTTTGATGTGCTGTGGCTTTAGTCCAATTGCCTTTGAATAGAATGGACATGGGGTGTACTGTCATGCAAGAGCATAGACTGAGAGTCCTTCTATATGACAAAGGAAATACAGGTAATACCACATTTTCCCAAAGATGTGTGAACTCTTTCTAATTCTCTTAGTTCTCTTGGAGAAACAAGACTAGCATGTGAATTTGCTATTTAAAATCTTTTCACTAATACCATTTTCCATGGAATAAGCTGTTAAATTTGGTAGCGAGCCCATCTGAAATGTCATGTCTATCACTGTAGAGTTCTAATTAACAGTAAGGCTTATTAGTCTAAGTTAACTCAGAATTTGAATAAGGGCAAAGCTATTCATAGGGTTATATGCAACCTATGTTTCTAGTAGCTTTAAAAATGAATTTTCCAGCCTAACCAGAAGAAAAATCCATCACTCCTCCATGTGTAACTTAAGCTTCACCCATTCTTGGTATTAAATTCTTGTTATCAAAGATTTTAAGGATTTTTCATCATTCACAGACAAACTTGGGAGTTGGGAAGAAGAAACCATTGGAAGAGAATAGAAGTAAGACCCGAGCCAGTATCACAGGGGCATATGAGAGTGTTATTAAATTGTTGATAGCTCATTTTTCCCCTAAAGAACAGTCCCCCTCCCCCATCCCTGCAATAGGTGATATTCAGAAATCACTTTCTCCTCTATTGGAATGAATGTGTCACATTGAAACATATTTCCCCCTGCTCTAATTTCTCACAGGCCATTTGGCAATCCATCTTTTCAGGCCATGTTGTGCAGGTGTATGATTGTATTTGAAATTCCTACACCCATTAATCACTGCTCTGTGACCTGCTTTACTCTGTACTTACTAAGCTCCTTTCCTTCAGTTCTGGACTGGCAGTGCTGTGTAAACTGTTTACTTTTCTGGTGCAGCACTTGCTCAGCATTTTGGCAAGCTCCAACAAAATGTTCCCAATTGACTTTTGGCCAACAAATGCAATAGACTTTTCTTACATGGAATTTGATGCCTGCATATGTTTTTCCTTGATCGCTGTTTCAGGCAGCTCTTTTAACTCTGTTATCACCTGGTTTCACCTTGCCTCTGTTGTGACTGTAGAATGGAAACAATTGTCACACAGGCCTGAACACCTTTTCCAGCTCCTGCATTTTTTTTTGCTTTCTACCATATATATTTTGGTTCTCAGGAGGCTCATTTAACTCTTCTATTGCTTGGAGTAAGATAGAGTAAGATGCTGCTTTCATGGAAGAATGAGAAAAAAAGTGAAGAACAGAGATGGGAAAAACAGCAGAGGAATTAGAATTTCCACTACATTTTGTTGAAACAATAAAGGACATCTGATGCTTTAAGTATTTTCATTTTAGCCTTGTGTGAAGTTATGCTGGAAATACATTGAGTGGGAATATCTTTGACATAAACACTTACTGTCTGTAGGCAGAAGAAAGATAGAAAAAGGGAGAAAAGGACAGAAAATTAGATTTTTCTTGCTAAACTTAAGCTGTTTAGGGACTACAATCACTGGAGAGTGATAGGACAGCAGGCAGTGGGCCCCATCTATCTTAGACACTTACCCTGTGTAGGAAAGAGCAGAGAGTGTTTAACATTCTCAGCTGATTACAAATGAAGTCTTTATACTTAACTTTGACTAGACAATGGGCTTTTAAATGGCTCAAAAAAAGAACATGATTTTTTTAAATGGCTGCAGTGAACTGGGAAAAGTCCTGCCTGAAAGCATCCAGTTCAAAGTCACATGGCAAGTCTGTGTCCCAGCTAAAAGCGAAGCCCATGTTTCCTGAGTTGTAGTGCAATGCAAGGTCCATCCTGCTGCTGTTACCTGAGCTGTTTGAGCCTGCCCAGCTGGGATGCAGCTAGACAAAGCTCACTGCCACAAAAACCTGCTGACATTTCCATTTCTCACCATTGCCAGAAATGCCTAAAAAACAACGCATCTGCCTGTTTCATGCTCTGATCTATATTTAGACCGCTGTTACCATTTTGTATTTATGTGTTGTATAGTTTTTGGCTCTTCTGCTTTCCAACTTATGCAGAATAAGCCTAAAAATATTAAAAAAACTTGAAACTCAAAACCCATTGTGCAAATATTTTAGAACGTTAAACAAGGCTTAATCCTGTTCAGGAGAAAAGGACTTCAATGGTCTTATTATGGATAGTGTGTTTATTATTGTTATTCTGTGCTGGTTGCTCATCCATCGTGCTGGAGCATAAAATACATTTTGCACTCTGTGTGCTGGTAGATATCTCAGTGCTTCATCTTCATGCAGCAGACTATAACTGGGTCACTTGAGGACAGAGTGTGGGTGGTGCTTGACAGTTTTTATAAACAAATCAAAATACCTCTGCTATCCCCAGTGCCTAGTTAGCTGTATGCTTTCCAAGTTCTCGGTGCTGAAAGCGTGGAAAGTTAGATTCTTTCCTGACGAAGAAGCAGAGGTACGTGTAAGTTTGATGTATTTCATCTGACTTCTGACTTTCTAATGGTCTAACTCTTAAAACTCTCTCACCCCTACTCTATCACTGTGCAAGGAAGTGCAAAATAAATATAACTTCTATCTTGAGAAGATAGCAGATAATCCATGAGACCACAGATGACAGAGATGTTTCCAGCCTGCTTCTGCCTACACCTCTTTTTGAAGCCTTGATATTTAAATTGCATCCATTTAGGTTCCCTTGTGCATTGATGAAGTAGGTGTTAGCAAGCCTGCGGGAGATTGACTGATGATACAAAGGTTCAGGTCAGAAGAAGGGAATGTAATTTTCTCCAATTTCACACCAGTTCTGAATTTGGCACCTGGTGATTTTGTCAGACGGTGTTGCTAGCTTATCCCATTGAAAGCCATACAAGGTATCACTCTTTGAGAGAAGAATTTTTGTCCAGCTGTGTCTTAGTAGGAGTATTGGTGTCAATCACAATGTCCTGTAACCTTCCATATCTCATAAACCTACCTGAATAGCACATGTTGGTATAATGGGTATATACCTCTTTACTTCCGATCTTTCTACTTTTATGCAGGCTTCTTTACACAGTCTAGTGACAGATACATTTTACTACTGTAATTTTTTTCAGTGGTTGTATTTTCTTAACTCACTTAACTACTTCAGCAGTAGTCTTGTAGGATGTGTTCATTGCACATTCATCAAAGCACATACCAACAACTGCAGACCTACAGTAAACTGATATAATTGCTCTCAGTGCTACTAATGAAGAACTTGATTGCCTAATTATTAATTGAATAAGATCTTGTTGCCTAAAAAATTTGATTTAGTGATAGAAAATCAAGGCCAGAAGAGGCATTTTGGGAATTTTTTTTGTGATTTTTTTTTTTGTTTTGTTCTTTGTAAAGAGTGTTTTTAAAGGACATGAAGACAATAATCATAGAATCATAGAATCCAAGTTTGGGAGGGACCTCAAGGATCACCTGGTCCAACTTTTCTTGGCAAAGGTGCAGTTGAATTTTAAAAGTGTCCAGTGTTGGGGAAGGCACCACTTTCCTGGGGAGATTATTCCAGTGGCTGATTGTTCTCACTATGAAAAATTTTCCTTGTGTCCAATCGGAATCTCCCCAGGAATAACGTGTACTCACTATCCCTTGTCTTTTCCATTACAAAGAAGTCTCCATCTTCTTTGTAGCCACCCTTTAAACACTGGAACACGGTGACAAGGTCTCCCCTAAGCCTTCTCTTCACAAAGCTGAACAAACACAACCCTCTCAGTCTCTCCTCATATGCAAGCTTCCCAGTCCCCTGATCATCTTTGTGGCCCTCCTCTGGACCCTCTCCAGCCTGTCCACATCTTTTTTGTATAGCAGGGACCAAAACTGAACACAGTATTCCAGGTGTGGCCTGACAAGCGCTAAGTAGAGTGGGATAATGACTTCTTTATCTCTGCTGCTGATGCCCTTGTTGATGCAACCCAGCATCCTGTTGGCTTTCTTTCCTGCTTCAAAAAGTGTTTTTCGTGTTTAAGTAACATTTAAATCCTTTTTCTGTATGAAAAGGCCATCACCATTTCAAAAACTTGTTAGATGTGGCCTCAGGACTAGTAGCAGCAGTTCCTGTAATAATTCTTTGCCCAGAGGCACCATGAGCTTTAGAGCCCGAATGATTCACTGATGTAAGAAATGACCCATGCTCATGAGTTAGTTAAGTGAGAGCTCTTAAAGTGACACTAGGATTTCCTCTACTTCAAAACCAGCACAACTGCTCTCAAGACTCCATTCTCCTCACACAAAAGTCCTTCTTTTTAAGTCAAACAGTAATTTCTTAGTATCAGATGTCTTATTTGGTTCTTCCCCACCACCGCCCACCCCAGTTCTGAAACCGTTTGTCCCACCAGTACAACCGACTTCACCTTAGCAGGCCCACTAGCCACCTGTGGACTCCGGCAGCATCAACTCTTAATGACTGGGACTGTAGCAACTAAACCAGAGGCTTTTTAATCACTCTGAAGACAAAGAGGGAAATTTTCTATTCACTGCAGGAATAGTAGGTAGTAGGAGAGAAAAGAAAATGTCTGTTTTTCTACCTCCCTGTGATGGTTCTCACTGGGACTATATAGTTGGGGTAACTTAGGACAACTCTAAGCTCTCGTTCATGTCAGAGAGAACTGCAGGTCCAGGCTGCATCTGAGCAGCAGAGAAGACCTATGATCTCCTGGTGTCTATTCAGTTCTCCTGTCTTGAGTAGGTCCTAAGAGAAAATTTACCTTTCTTGTCCTTCAGAGCTTTTCCCATTCAGGAAGCTGACTGTGTGTACAGCTGAAAAGGAGAGTAATACCATAAAAAGCTTTGAAAGCAGGGAAGGAAAAATGTCATTGAGCCAAATGTTATTTGGAGCCAGTGGAGTAGGATCAGTTTCTTTATGTGTGTACACAGAGGCTGGAGACACAGAGAACCACTCCCCCGGAATCTTTTTGTGCTGACTTCAGTGGTAATTTTTTTGTTCAAAGCCTTCAGGATTTGAACCCTGTTTAACACCGCTCTGTTGAGCAATTCTGCTGCTCAACAGTCAATGCCTAGTCAACAAATTGTGCCTGTGATTTTTCAGTAGGATAACATTGTAGATAAGACACACCTACTGGGCACTTTCAAGTTATAATATTGTGTTAGTCATTGCTTTTATGTATGTTTATACACAATATCTGCCCGAAGGTATACATTGATTTCCAGCCATCAAGAATACATTTAAAATTGGCTGAGTGCTTAACCTTTGTTCACAGAAAGAATATTTTAACTTTTTTTTTTCATTAAGAATTATTAGCTCAGAAGAGTTTGATATGGTTATAATCATCATCATGATTATTGACTTAAACTAAAATTCTTCTAGTGATTTTATTCCTTTTATAAATTTGAGTTATACTTGTAATTTACCTTTTGTCTTTTAATAGGTGTATTCCCTTAACATGTATTGATCTAAGTAGATTCAACTGTATTTCAGATAAAGATTTTCTGACAACTAAAAATAAAAATCTAATGTAGTGTTACTTCACTTGTATCTAGTAATTTTGTGAGTTTCTATAGTAAAACAAAAAAAAAAAAAAAAAAAGAGGATGCAGACCGAGATTCACATTGTAGTATTAAATGCTTAAATCCAGGTGAACAATTCTGACAGCCTTCTCTCCAGTATGAGCTAACCTCTGAAGCACCTAAAATCAATCAGTGCTTCCATTTTTGTCTCTTAGTTCCCCAGCTGCCAAAACCTAAGTTCACTGCAACATTATGGGCCGAACAACTAAGTGCCTGGTTTCTTCCTGCACTCAGCTGCCAATTCAGAGATGTGCAGAGTGAAATTCAAACTCACTTCCAATCCCTGGAAGTTAGGAACCCATCGGGGGGGCTCCACCAACAGCCGTCACCCACCTGCAGCAACAGCAGGAAGCCTGGCATCTATGTGCTCCTTTGCTGAGAAACACAGTTGGATGGAGGGGAAGGGATGCTGATGTCTTCTGTTTTTTGCATATTTTCCTCATGGGACATCCATCCAGGTTGTGGCAGATGGTGTGAGTGTGATCACTTTGCCAGGGTTCAAATTGGTTGTATCTACTTGCCAGGGGAGTAGTGGAATAGGGCCATTTTTTGTCCCTCCTTTTAGAGTTTTGCAAAAAAGGATGACGTTAAAGAAGGGAAACCCATTGGTGAAGGGACCCTGATCCTGATCCCTGATTTTCCCTACATTTTATCCCAAGCTCATTAATTTTCTGAGTGCAGTTGGAATTATGGCCCATGTCATATTCCAGTGCCCAGTTATAGGGTTGCCTGTTTGAGATGCAGGCTCAGTTTTAAATCCTTCCTCTGCTCAATTTGACTAATCTGAAGTTTTTTGCCCCTGTCCTAATCACCAGGATAAATGAACTTTTCTTGTTCAGCTTTGGAAGAGAAAGACTCATGTATTTTACATAAGTTGAACAGATTCAACTGCCAAGACAGCAAGAAAACAATCTCAGTAAATGTATAAAAGTGAAAGACAGCTTCAAATCTCTATCATTTGACCCAAAAGGACTGATGCCTAGGAATGGTTAAAACTGTACCTACTTTATGTTATCATAGAATCATAGAATGGTTTGGGTTGGAAGGGACCTTAAAGCTCATCTAGTTCCACCCCCCCTGCCATGGGCAGGGACACCTTCCACCAGATCAGGTTGTTCAAAGCCTCAGCCAACCTGGCCTTGAACACTGCCAGGGAGGGGGCAGCCATAACTTCTCTGGACAACCTGTTATGGGACAGTCCTAGCTACTGGGGGTGATGCCTTAGCTCTTGGCAAGGTGTGAGTTTGCCTATAAATCCAAGCCTTTGTCTCCAGGTTTTTTGGTGCTTATTCATTCAAAATTTACTTATGAGTTTACCTATCTTTTATTTACCACTACACATCGGGGAAGATTTTATAGACTCCAGAGGGTATCCCACTTGGAACAATCCCATGAAATTTAATTGGTTTAAAGCAAAGCATTTTAGTGCTGTAGAACATTTTTGTACAGATTACTCTTTAGACCTATTTAGTAGACAAAATTACCTTCCTATAGTTTTTCAGACTATGAAGTGCATTCAGTAGTGCTGGGATCGTAGTCTTCACCTGAAAATCTCTGATATAGAGGTAAAACAGATAACTTCAGTTCCCATTTTGCCAGTCCAAGCTTTCTCTGCAGTCAGACATGAAGTTTCTGGCAGAGTTAGAAAGAGATCATGTTTTTCCTGATTCCTTGTCCTGAGCTTTGGCTTTCCATTTTCTCTTCATGTTCATATTCTCCAGGCCTTTATAACTCTCAAATGCAGATGGTATCAATTTTATTGTGCCATGAGGTGAAAGAAAGCTCAAGCTTAAAAAAATTTGCAAGTTGTTTTACACCCATGATAGAACAAGGCAATCAATTATTTCCTTCTTCAAAACAACTCTGCCCATGTTCAGCCATGGATTGTTGATGTATTTCAGAAGCTGTGTGGCAGCATGAACGAGTGTTATGATTCATGCTCCACGCCTGCACCTCAGGATTGATTCAAATGGCTATTATCATGTTTCAGAATGTGGTGGCGGTAAACACAAGGAAGATGTGCTATGTCTAAGAGCCTCCCATGTCAAAATACACATCAGCTTTGATTGATATGTACTGACTCATGGCCATATAGTAGAGATGTGAGATTTGTCAACTAGGATTACAGCCGTGTAATTATTTACACTCCCAAAATGTTCAGAATGATAGAGTGTTTATGTGAAGTATCATGTTAATGGAACTACTAGAAAATCAATACTAGGATTCGGACTGGATGCCATTTAATCTATTTTTTCTATACATTGCCATTTAACCTATTTTATACATCATAGTAGAGCTTTCTTTAACCTGCATACTCATACAACTCTATTTTGTGTCATTTGTTGTAATAATTGCAATGACACAGGTAATTACAGATAGCATCATGCATTCAATTCTGTTCTTCACAGACACATATCCTCATCTCTGAAAATTCTATCCATTTGTTGATTTAGCATCATTCTGTCTTCACCACAGTTTAATGTACAGGGCCAAACACTGTTAATCTCTTTTTTACAGAAATCAGAATTGAGAAGTAGTTAAGTAGTTACAGTAATGACTGAAGTGGGCTGAATTGCTAGTCCTACCTCAGAAACCCTGTGTGACCCTGAGTTGTTCTCCATCTGTCAGAAGGGATGAATAATGCTTTTTGTTGTGATCTGTATATTTCTGATGAAACTTTTAGTGTCTCAACTGTCTATTGCTAAGTGCTCTTACACTTTTTGTCCCTGGGATCTCAAATCTCTGTGTGGGGCTGGCAGTGTTAAGATCAGTATAAATAATAAACAGACACATTTGGTCCATGGTTAAAATACCATATCAACCACTTCTGCAAATACATCCTTGTACCATATCTTTTCATGTCCATGGTATGAAAATTTGCCCACTAACGTCTAAACTCATCAAGGTTTGAGTTCTCTTATTTGTCTGGCACACCTGATTGATTAAGATCCTATGCAAAAGCAATAGCCCTCTATAAATCAGCCTGAATAATAATAGCAACAATTATAGTAATGATTGATAAATAAGGATTTGTTTGTGTTCCTCTCAGTCACACTGATGGAATTTTGATGCATAATTTTCTTCTCATTGTAACAAGATTACATAGTTCAGAATGTAAAAATGCTGTTTCATTTAATTGAAAGAAGTCTTCCTTAGGTAGAACTATGTAATGATATAGATCATGTTATATTAAAGATCTTATGGAAATGCTCAGCATTGATCTGATAAAAATTGCTATAGGGATTATAGATAAATACTATTATGTATACAAACATTCCCTTGGGAACTGCTGTGATACTGCCTACAAAAGCTGAGATCACGTGTTCATGAAGAAGATGTACAAAGTGTGGGTTTCTATTCTTCACACAGAGTAACACATAGATAGCATATAACTAAGGAAAAAAGTTGGGAAAATTTTGCAAGTTAATTTAAATGGCAGAAACTGGCAAATCAGCAATTTAAGCATAGACTATAATGTCTTAGGAACAGAGAATTTATTTTTGTTTTGTATCTGTAGGGCATTATGGCAGCTCAGATGGCTGGTGTCTGTGTTTCTACAGTGTTAGTGAAACATGAATAAGATGTAAACCATAGCAGTGAAGGTGCTGATCCAGCAAACAGTTAATTCCCATGACCATCTATTGAATTCAAAGATAATAATCATGTAAGCATGCATGCAAGGATGTTTGTGTTGGTAAGTTCTAGGCTCAAGTGGCTCCTGTTTTAAGTTTTCACAGGGAGCCAGGAAAAACAAACACAGATTGCCTGGTATTTAGTCCAGTGCTTTAAAGGGAAGTGATGTCTCTCATCCGAGGCTGGACTAGTTAGTCTATCATTTTTATCTAGGTCATTCATATCAGAGCTTTTTTTCCTTGTCTTCAGTTTCTAACAGTTCTGTATTTTGATGCTGTTTTCAGGCAGTCAAAAAATAAACAGAAGCATCAAATTTGTATGAAAGCTGTGTTTGTACCGGAGCACTTTTAAAGTCCTGTAATATAGACTTTTACTATGAAATTATCATGAAACTCTTAAGAAAGAATTGCTGATGGGAAAGTGGACTGAGCAGATGAGTTCTGAAATCTACATGGGTTTCAAGCTGCAACAAGTTCAGATTTGACCACAGATGCATACAAACTCTTTCTGAATGATGCACATCGCTTTTGGAAAGAATATATGAGTCTGCAATAGACTGTTAGCTTTTTATTCCCCTCTTTACCCTTTGGGACACTTAGTGCACAATTTCTACTTGCCAAATTAACTCCCAACATATCTATATCCTACATCCTGCTAAACAAACAGTTACTCAGAAAGGTGCTCATGCATGCACACACACACACTTACATGAGAAGTCTTAAACCATTCTGTAAGGGCAACTTCAAAGCAACTGCTCTTGAAATCCTGACTGTTCCCAAACTAGGTTAAAGATATTAGAAATTTCATCACCTTTTTTAAAAGTTCTGTTTTCAATTAGTGACATGCTTTATGGTGTAAGGAACACAGAAAAAAAAAAAAAAAAAAGTTTCATACTTTCTTTTTACCTGAAGGGTGTATCACTACTAGAAAAAACTTCACCTAGACCATAAAAGTCTCTTTCATATCCCTCATAATGAAGAATGTCCCTTACTGTGGTCCCAGCATTTGCTATACTCAACATATGACACTGTTGTGGGCAGGTATATGTGCTAGACTGTGGGCAGAGGCAAACTTGTTTTGGCTGTGCTCTGAGTAGAGCAACCAGAAGCTGGATGCACAAAATTATCCCAGTGCTGAATCTGAGTATTTTGTTCTCCTGAAAGGTCGAGTGCATTAAATAAGTCCCAGTGCTGGGATAACCAGGTTTAGAAGGCTTCTGGTTGGCTCAGAATGTGGACATACCTTTTGTGTGTCTCTCCATTGCACTGTGCAGACATATCCACAGATTACATGTTGCATCATTTTTTATCATTAAATGAAGTACCATGAATCTATAACTATAAAGTTATTTGTAGTAAGGAAATGAAAATAAAATATTTCCCTCTGGACAATGTTTTCACGCTCTCTTTCACTGTGACCTGGCTGCACAACATGTTCCACACTTGTGGCTCAGTAGGTTGAGAGGAGGGGAAAACAGACAATAGAAACTGCTTAGAAAAAATTCCTTGCTTTTGAGTTTCTGTTCTAAGATAAGGCTGAAGTATCACCTTTGCCTCACTGGAGACAAACATTGCATGAAATGGCATTACTCATTTTCTGGGCCTAACTGCATACAGCACGGTGTACAGTGTTATATATATATACATATCCTTAGTGAACTGCCCCTAATCACAGACAAAGTGTGAGTACAAACCTGGACATTCTGAGCATCTCTGCAGGCTCTTGCTTACAAGACAGTCCTTTGTGCCTTTCTAGCCCACTCACTGCAAGAGGTATGAAAGAAGAATCCTGTCTGCACAGGATATATGACTGGGAGAAAATGCACTCTGTCTCTTCTTGTCCACCCAAATCCTTTCAGGAAGCACCAGTGTAGAGTAAGTGGATCTCTCTTCCAGTCATCTATTTAGATTGGAATGCCTCTTGGTTTTCTTGAAAGGCGATCGCTTATGAAGTCCCCCTGCAGAATGCTGTTGAGAACCATGCCATGGAAATTATTGATATAATCATGTTCAACCAATTTGTAGAGCCCTAGTGGGGGAGGGCATAAGGAGCCCTCAGTCTGACATTTAGAATTAATGCCAGGGAAGGAAAGTTTCTCCTTCAGAGAAATGTTGAAAGCCAATGTTTCATACTTGCAGTCATAGTAAATGCACAGGACCTGAATAGCTAAAAGAATAGTCTAATCAAAAGCTCATTGAATGCAGTGGGAAACTTCCCACCAGCTTCAGAGTTGAAATACTGAATATTTGTTCTCTGAAACAATGGAAGGTATTAATGATTAGAGAAGGGTTTGCAGCCTCTGCACAGGAATGTGATGGAGGCTGCCTCCCCTGGTCTTTTGATGCTCAATTTATCCATTTTTATTTGGGAAATCTATCACCAGAGTGCCTATGCAATTTTCTTCTTCAATGGAGTTTAAAAATGCATCCCTTAATAAATCTGAATCCTGTGTCATTGGCCTAATGACCACTAATTTCTATCCCAACCCAATCGAGGCCGCACCTCGATTACTGTGTTCAGTTTTGGGCCCCTCACTACAAAAAGGACGTTGAATTAGTCGAGCATGTCCAGAGAAGGGCAACGAAGCTGGTGAAGGGTCTGGAGCACATGTCGTACGAGGAGCGGCTGAGGGAACTGGGGTTGTTTAGTCTGGAGAAGAGGAGGCTGAGGGGAGACCTCATCGCCCTCTACAACTACCTGAAAGGAGGGTGCAGAGAGCTGGGGATGAGTCTCTTTAACCAAGCAATAAGTGATAGGACAAGAGGTAATGGCCTCAAGTTGCCCCAGGGAAGGTTTAGACTAGATATTAGGAAGTATTTCTTTACAGAACGGGTTGTTAGGCATTGGAATGGGCTGCCCAGGGAGGTGGTAGAGTCCCCATCCCTGGAGGTATTTAAGAGTTGAGTCAACATAACGCTGAGGGATATGGTGTAGTTGGGATCTGTCAATGCTAGGTTAACGGTTGGACTGGATGATCTTCAAGGTCTTTTCCAGCCTAGATGATTCTGTGATTCTGTGTGATTTCCCTTTCCTGTTCATTATTTAACACACACCGATAAACCCAAGAAGGGCCAGAGAACTTCTGAAGCTCAGCATGGTTTGACTTCTGCCCCTCTGCTTTATGTGGTGTGTCCTGTGGTGATTTGTAGCAGAACAAGAGCTGTAGGCTACAACTTGTCAAAACTTGTTCTCTGGCCCTAAGGGCAAGTGGCACAGCATCCACGTAGCTAAACCCCTCTTCCCACCATTCCAGATAGTCTAATAACTCTTAATTCATATGGACCACACTGTGTAGTATTTAAGTCCATGGTATGCATGTGTTTGGATTACTAGTGTAGCCAAGAGCAGCCAGAGCCGCAGATGAGTGGAGGAACACCAGGAGTGCCATTTCCACTGGAAGTGGATTTTGACTTAATGCATGTCCAGGAACATGCCCACCATAGGGAACTGACAGCGCTGTGACAGTGTGTTTGTTTAGAATTATCTTAATTGATGCTGAAACTATTCATTGCTTCCTGTTTATACAACCTCCAATAATGTCGAAAGATCAAATGCAAAAACCTAGCCTGGCAATTTTCAAAAGCTGTCAGAGAATATAACAGAAATTATTTAGATGAATGTGCTTTCAACTCCCATGAAATGTAAATGTGTGTGTAACACATCAGTCTGCCAGCCTCTATGGAAAGCTGTCCATGGATGCCTTTTGTTCTATGAAAACGTGAATTCTTTTGCAATGTCACGAAGCCTGGGAATCTCAAACAGTAATGAAAATATAAATCAAAGTTTTTGAGTTTCTTTCTTTCCTGAATCTTCTATTTGGACTTTGAGTTTGGTGTGTCTTCTCTTAACGTCTGTGGCGGGGATCTGAAAAGCTCATTGACCCATTTTGGTGTCATGAAAGATGCCTAAGAAATGTATGTATGTCCCATAAAGCCTTATCCAGTTAATTAATAATTAATTTAATGCGATTAATAGAAATTAATGGAAGTTTTCCCCAGGATTATATTACAATTATTATGTATTTTTTGTGTTTTGGTAGTGTTTGGTGGCTTAGCACCTAGGTATTGAATTATGTGCCTTGTGTGGTTTCTTACCTTGAGAACTGGCCCTGTTTTTCCAGAGGGGCAGAGTTCAGCCCATGGACTTGACAGAAAACACAGATATTTTACATGTAGATATGAAGTATGTTAAAACATGTTTGGTGTTTGAGGGGGCAAGAAACTGCCTATGCGGATGTAACCATTGCTTTGTGGCAGGTGCCCCCGCCCAATGAAAATAAGGCTTCTTGGCTGCTGAAGTGTAGCAGCTCCTGATTGCCTTTGCTCTTGGGGCTTCACAGTAGTTGGGGCCTTTGGCCAATGGGAGCTGCTATTGACTACAGGTCAGATTTGGCCTGGGTATAAATGGAGTTCCCTGGGGGAGCCATTTTGAGCTCGTCCCCTGGAGCAGCACGCTGCGGTCGGTTGAGGACTCTCCCCTTGGGTCAGGACGCTGCCCAAGAAAACTCCTCGAGGTGACTTGGGTTGGGATGCTGCCCTGAACAGGTCCTTGAGGTTGAGAGCCCTCACTTGTCAGGTGAGTGATAGACCGTTTTGGGTTGTCATTAAACCCTAAGGAGTGGCACTTTGTTCTGCATTTTGGGTTGTAGTTAAACCCTAGGAAGTTGTTCTGTTCTCCTCTCACAGACATTCCAACCTGTAATTTGCAGAGGGCTAGTTAATTGTGTTGACAATGAATTTTTAATTTTTGATGCCTCCGTAACATACCTCTACATCACCTCTATAAACTTTCAAGAGCAGGAAAATTGATGCTGTTGTTTCAATAAAAAAAATTAATATAGCTTGCAACTCCATCTGAATATTTTAATGATCTTCCTTGGCAGAAAGGAGGAGGGTTTGGTCTTTCAGTCAGGCATCAGTGTGCCACCTGCTTAGTATGGGTGAGGTTAGGACTCCAACCTGCCAGTGCTTTTTCCCCAACTTCGTTGCAATGCCATGGAGCTTCTATAGCCTATGAACAGTTGGACTTCATGTAGCTTCTAACAATAAAATTATTTGTGTCATATAATAGTTTTGTTTGTCAACTGTGACATTTTTCCAGCAAATCATTAATATTCTCAGGTCTATTATTAGAATATGAGGAATTATAACCAGCATACCATAACATGTTGTCTGGCTGTAGCCTCTTTCCGCAAGAATAAATATTCCTCTACTGATGCTTAACCAAGATTCAAAGACCACTTTTTCAGTGGTTCCTTTTTCTCCAGATAACTTTATTTTTATCATGCTTTGGGAAGGAGGCAGTGGGCAGTTCAGCAGTGACTTCTGAAGAATTTGGATCTACTAGGAGTGGTGGGTAGCTTCACTATAGGCAAACTAAACATGTTAAACCAGGGAGCATTTACTGGGATTACTTACCTCCTCACATTACAATTCATCATTTTGTCTTCCATTTAGATTCACTCTAACTAGTCACAGTGCAGGATAAAGAGGAAATCATTCATACCATCTGTGAGTGTGATAAAAACTATTCTAAGAAAAGGTTCAAGTATGAGTACATAAAAGAGAAAAACATTTTGGTCTCTAGACTCAAATACCTTTTGATTTTCAGAGGCTTTTGCCTAAATCCTATGAATGCAAATGGAATAATTGGAGGTTATGATCCCCATAGCCAGGCCAGTGTTCTGCAAAACTGAGTCAGTGTGGCATCAGTCTTATCATTGGAGACACTTTGCAGCTTTCTGATTGTATATTGCACATCTCTGGCTTTTAGAGGAGATGATTATACTTAGGTAATCCTATGGATCCTCAAATGAAACATTGTATAATCTTGTGGGAGAGGTTAAAAGCTTTCAAGTGGTTTCGTGTTCAGACATTGTAAACCAGATTTGTGTGTGTATACACATATATATGTATGTGTGTGTGATGATGTAGGTTATTTTCAGCTGCCTAAGACATCCCCAGCCTTGTTTCTTGGGAGGGACTGAATTTTCAGTCTGGTTTCAATGTCCCCAGTTGACTGCAAACTGTAACGCTGCCATGTATGTCTCAGATCTAGCTCTGCCAGGTACTTTCATGCATGTTGATGTCTTTGGCTTAGAAAAAGCAAACAGGGAGTACCTTCAAGATGTGAAGGAATGAGAGCTTCATTCCTGAGGGGAGGAGACCTGAAATATTTATAGCATTCATACTGCAGCTAACTAACAAGGACTGGGGGGTTGTATGCTTGATATCATCTGTCTCAGCATCTGAGGCTGAGTTATAGTAACACACTCCCTTTCCCTCTCAGTTTACCTTTTTTTTAAAAAAACACACAAAGGAAACACTTTTCATGTCAACTGTATGAGGTAATGTACATTGTCTCTTCTTACAAGCCAAGGAAGAAGACTAACAGTTGGCCAAACATAATCCATTATCATCCCTTCACACTGCAGTAGTGGATACTAAGAGACCTTTGCATAATTACCATTTTGAAAAGCAAACTGAAACTAACAAATTGCACATGTTTCCTTCCTTCCTCTCTCCCTTCCTCCTCCATCCAGTGCAGCTGCTTTTGAGGATGACCCAGTTTCTAATTCTGTCCCTTCATTTCTTCCCCTTTCAGGATTTCCTCTGCTTTTCTCTTCCTCTTGGGTTAACTCCAGCCATTGCCATGTTCCACCTTTACCTTCTGCCCCTGATCTTTTTTCCTAATTGATTCTACTTCTCATTTGACTCCTTTCTGGGTTGGCCAAGCACTTTAAAAAGTCAACCTGTTTTTTCCACATCCCAAAGCCTGATCATGGGAGATGGATTTCAGCCAGCCTGACTGAAAACCTCAGTGAGCTCTAGACACACACAGTTGCAGCCCCTTTCAAAATAAACTGCAGGTTTTGAGTTGATGAAAGCCAGTGGTGCTCCATTGTCTTGAGGAGACTGATGCCAGTTTACACCAGGTGAAGATCTGATTTTATATCCTATGTTATTCACTGGAAACAAATCACAGAGAAAACATTTGAATGACCTAGAAGACAAACTAACTCACTGAAGTGTCACCTTTGAATGCATATGTGTTTTACTGCTGTTTTCTTCTGCTTTCTGTGTGTGCCCTTCTCTTGAAACCTAGACTTTATGTTATTTCAACATAAGGGCAGTGGTCCAGATTTTTTTAATTTAATCTAAGTTCTTCTGGTTACCTTTGCTGTTGGTTGACTTTAGACCATTTTGTTAGTGACACTGAGGAGAAAGGGCCTTGAATATACCTTTTAGACACCTCTGCAGTACCATGACTTACTAACATGTCCAGCAACATATACCTTCCATAAGAAGGAGTAGGAGGAACAAAGGTTCAGAGAATGAGAAGACAACTCCAATTTAAATGAGAAAAGGAGAGGGAGGAAGTCTGCACATACTTACATCTTGTGGGATGATGATGTTACCCAGGAGGCAGGAGGTTAGTAGAGAGGGTGGAAAGAGCCAACACCATCTTTACCCTCTTATTCTGAGCTATGTGTATGAATAAAACAATTACCTGGGATGGTGAAGCAGGTCTATGGTAGATGCAGAGTATGAGACTAGGTTCCCTGATTCCCATCTCTGTGTTGTATCCACCAAAAACACTGCCTAACTTAATAGGGTAAAAATTGGCATCACGTCAGGGTGGAACATTCTGTGCCTTCACCACGTTGACTGCTCCCTCACTGAAGACAGTCCTGTCTGTTTACAAACTCCACCACTGTACCTCCTAGTGTTGAATTCCTCTTGGGTTAGGGATGAGTCCAGGATGGCTGAATTACAGCAGTTTGCTCGGGCTTATGTGTTGAGCCTTCCTGGACAACTACAGCATGTTATTCCCAATGAGACTAATTCCAAATGAGCCAATAAGTGCTTTCATACAAAATAGCTGCTTTCAGGTCCCTATCTGTATAGCAAATTAGATTTCACTTTTAAATTTTAAATTGTTAATCATGATGTTACCCTGTGTTTAGACCATCTGTATCCCTTCAAAATAATAAAAATGTTTCAATGATTTGAAATTTCATAGGGTAGAAAAGTATAAAATACCAGTTGAAGCTGTCATCTGCTTTATCGATATTATCTCCACAGGCAGGGCTTTCCCAACTCCTAGAGGTCATTCAGGCCCCTGAGTGACTGTTGCGGGTTCAACATAGCTCTGCTTTCCTGCCCAGAAGAGATATTGTAGAGATACAAATCCACAAGCATCTGGGCCATCCAGTAGTCAAAGTTTGAAAGAAAACATTTTAAAAATTAAAAAAAAAAAAAAAAAAATTGTTTCATAGATGAATAAGAACTTTTTTAGTAAGAAACATCTCTTTGAAATAAAAAAATTAAAACATTTCACTCTGAAAATTTGACAGAAGCTTTTGACTTTTTGGAGTGTTTTTCCATTTTCTTTTGTGGCTGAAAACAATTCAACCTAAATTTGTAATTTTTGCATCTGCTGCATCTTCATATTTTGAATGGAAAAAAAGAGCCTCATAACAATGGGATATTAAACTGTGGCTTCTGGAAGGAAGAGAACTGTTGTGGGCATGTTTGTATTTACCATACAATGAAGACTTCTGCTTCTGAGGAAGGAAGCTGTCAAGGTGCAATAAGGGCTGGGTACTCCTTGGGGGATGTGAGGTCTCCTGCTGGGGACTGGCAGCACAGGGGCCTCAGAGCCAGGGCCCACCTCACTGTCCCTAGCCAGGGAGCAGGGCAGACAAGGGGGAAACCAGAGGCAGCCTCAGGCATCGGGTGTCTCCATGGGATTGAAGATAAGCTGAGGTCATGTGAGAACATCAGACTGCACATGGGCATCAAGATCAGGTACATTGAGGGGAACCAAGGTCAGACATATCCCACGATGGCTGGACAGGTCCATGGGGACAAGGAAGTGAATGAACAGAAGATCAAAGACCAGTGTTTCTACTGTGAAAAAAAGTCACTAACATTCCCTCTCGTGAAACATGAACATTGATCCAGTCCTAGTCTAATGAATCAATGACATATTTAAATGTTCTTGGAAGTCTCCTGTCCAACTGTTGACCTAGATGGGATTATAACACTAAGCAGTGAGCTCTATTTTCAGTGATGCCTAAAGGCAGGAGAGACTCAAGCAGATTAAAACAAGGGCTGACCACAATTATAGATGCTGTACAATGCAAAAATGTATAAGCACAACTGTGGTTCAGAGTTAAAACTCAGGCAGATAAAATACTGCATTCCTCTTCTTCCAATTAGTATGAGAAAGATATGTTCTCGGCAATTTCTCCTTTATGCTCATTTGAGAAAGAAGAGTTAATTTAACTACAGTTAATTTCATGCCCTCTATAATGTACCCAATTATATCGTCCTAATTATTTCAAGCCCTCATGTGCCTTGGTTGAGTGACTTTTTTGGAAGAGGATATTAAATAACGATTATCCTCCTCATTAATACAATGCACGATAAAGAGAAAACAAACAAGACATGGCTGAAAGGCATAAATATAATTTATATTTCTTACTCACTCCCCCCCCGATATTTCCATGACAGCAGTAACATTAGTCATGAAGACATGAGGAGGATGGGAAATTTTTTGTTTTGACTTGTCATTCAGGTTTTGTCTGGTCAATGTGTAAGGGTGTGGGCATCCTAGAAGCTGAGCTTTTCTGAGAGATATTATTAACCTATAACACGAGGTTACAACTGCAGAAGTTGAGACTTGAATTAATTCTAATTCATCCTTGTTTTACTAGTTTGGACAATGAAGCATAAAAGAGTGAGTCATAGCAAAGAATAAGGCAGGAGGGTCACATTTATCTCTCATGCATGAAGACTAAGATGTGGCAGAATTAGTGCTATCTCATCAATATGAAGGTAGACAGGATTTGGAGTCATTGTTGGAGACAGTGTATGAGGCAGATGCATCTTCCTATACTTCTCTCCATACCGAGGTAGTGTTTGATTCATCAATTTGCAGGTCTATTGGCCAGTTTTGTTCCTGCCACTATACATCAAGAGCTCAAAAAAATTGACCTATGCCTCCTGCTTTCTTGCATGTGCATCCAGATCTTAGACAGATGCTTCAGTCTTTGTTGTGCTCTATGTGCCAGACTGCTGACATCCAACAGTCATATGGTAGGTGGGCTCATAATGAAGGACAAGCAGCACAAGAAAAACACACCCAGTTAAGATGGCAATCTTCAACTATCCTGTGATTAATCAACATGTCATGGCCTTCCCCAATCTGTGATAAATCCCTCAGCAACACTAGAAAATGAAATATTTGAGATCTGGGAGTGAGGACCACAAGTACTGTGATCAGAATAGATGTTTTAGTCTGGAGACTGTTGCACCAATGGTAGAGCAGTCTTCAGTGAGGTCAGATAAAGGATTCATATAAAGGATAACATAACCATAGAATCATCAAATCATAGAATGGTTTGTGTTGGAAGGGATCTTTAAAGATCAACTAGTCTGATTCCTTTGCCATGGACAGGGACATCTTTCACTAGATCATGTTGCTCAAAGCCCCATCCAACCTGACCTTGAACACTTCCAGTGGTGGAGCATCCACAACTTCTCTGGGCAACCTGTTCCTGTGTCTCACCACCCTCATCATAAAAAAATTCTTCCTTATGTACAATCTAAATCTACCCTCTCAGTTTAAAACCATTGTGTCTCATCTTGTCACTATACTCCCTGATAAAAAGTCTCTCTCCACCATTTTTATCAGGCCACTTTATATATTGAAAGACCACAATAAGGTCTTCCCAGAGTCTCCTATTCTCCAGAATAAACAACCCCATAGGTTGTCTGCATAGGAGAGGTGCTCTAGCCCTCTGATCATTTTTGTGCCCCTCCTCTGGACCCCCTCTAACAGGCCTTGTCTGTCTTGTAATGGGGACCTCACAGCTGGATGCAGTACTCCAGGTGTGGTAGCATGAGAGTGGAGTAGAGGGAGAGAATCACCTCCCTCAATCTGCTGGCCATGATGCTTTTTATGAAGCCCAGGATATGGTTGGCTTTCTGGGCTGTAAGTACACATTGCCGGCTCATGTCCAATTTTTCATCCACTAATATCCCCAAGTCCTTCTCTTTGGGGCTGAATATATGTAATATTAAGGGTCTAGGTAGGAAAAAGGACAGTGTCAGCTCATATAATTTTCATTCATGTGAAGTTTGTGAAGTGCAGAAGTTTATACTCTGTATATGGAGTAATCCCAGAGATGATATCTTCATTTTGTTGATTCAAGATCAGCAGAAATGTAAAGGAAGTTAACCGCTGACTGTGTTGCCTGTAAATCTCAAGTGACTGGATAACAATGTGCTATTTGGAGTTGGAAAGTGTAGCTGGCCTTTGGTAGCCGCCTCCTTCCCACCTGTTCTGGATATTGCTTAACTGGGAAGATGAATAATGGATCAGCCATTTCATGCTGTTTCAGATTCTACCTCATCTGGAAGAGAAACTGTAAGACTCATCAAGCATAGGGTAATAAAAACATGTGCAGACAGAAATACCCTGAGTCTACATAAGCTGATGTTGCTTCTGCCATTTGGCTCATGTAAAGATTCTTTAAATCCTGTTACAGTAAAAGGCTGTAGGGGAGTATGCTGTTG
The DNA here is from genome assembly GCF_031877795.1 of Strix aluco. Lineage (NCBI taxonomy): Eukaryota > Metazoa > Chordata > Aves > Strigiformes > Strigidae > Strix > Strix aluco. Next base: position 10,770,272 of record NC_133931.1, on the reverse strand, counting down.
GACTGATAAAAGCATGCCTGTCTCTTGTAACAAGCAGTAAAGAAACGTTGCTGAGTCACCTTAGGTGTGAGCTTACTCTTCTTTTTCATTACTGAGCAGCAGGTGTCATGAGCCTTTTCTGATGCAACAGCTAGTAAGTACTCTGCCGTCACCCATTGTATCACTTGGCATCACAGACAGAGCCAGCTGGTGAAATGAAGGACAGAGGGTGAGCATCTGATACCAAAGTACAAACAAATTCAGAGAAACATTACCTCATTCAGGAGAAAGAGAGGGGATGAGCACAGCCCAAATTGGAGAGGGTACAGAAAACAAAAGGAGAAAGGAAAAAGTCTGTGGCAGGAACATTACTTTCTTCACCCTGGACAGAGTTTTCAGCAGGTTTTGCATCAGCCAAGCACATTCTGTACAGTTAAGCAAGGACAGAGGCAAAAATAGACTATCCTACCAGGTGAATATTTGTACAAGCTCTTCTTGGATGAAATGCACTTGGAAGCAACCTGGAGCTGGGCTCAGACCCAAACTAGGCTAAGATTCCATGTGCAGATATTCAGTGTGATACAGTGGCTCCAGCCACTCTTCAGCAGATCAATGCACTCCTCCTCTGCTGGCTCAAAATTCTGACAATCAATACAGTCTGGGTAAGCCTGGTGGATCAGTATCCACATAAGTGCATCTACCCCGGTGTTTTCAGAGGTATGTTCATTTCAAGCATTTCAAAAAAGTGTAGCTTTTCCCTCTCTTATTTTGGCTGTCCTTGGCTAAATATAGTCTAGATGCTCATGGAGACCATGTTCTTCTTCTAGTTCACTGGCTTCAGGGGGACAAATGCCTTGGTAATGAATAGTAAATGACTGATAAAGTGACAACAAATCTGACCCAAAGTGAACATTATGTGATTTTATGGAAGTTTTCTCCTGCAGTTATTCTATCAGGGAGCTCATCTTTTATTAGGGCAACATTTAGGGGGGAATGCACATTTGGGGGGACGCGCAGCATTTGTTGAAGAAGAGTTAAAACAGAAAGAATATAAATAGGAGAGAAAGTAACCTGTGAGCCTTCACCCCTGAAATGGAAATACTGATTTTCTAACTTCTTTTTGTCTCATATAAAAAATATGCATGCATATGCACATATAGTCCAGTGTTTCAAGTTCTTGATCTGTGTAGGACATAGCTCAATCTGCTTTTTCATCAGCAACTACTTTTAGTAGCCTGGTAAGGACTAGGTCCAGTAACTATCTTGTCTGCCCAGTGTAGTATCATTAAGCAATTACTACGGCTCACCATGCAGTTTACAAGGAGATTATGTGCTTATAGTGGGATTCAAAGTGGGTTGTATGCTAAGCAGGGAGCTGCAGTATGTAGCTGAGAGATAACCAGGAGAGAAATGTAGGGCCAGGGTGGGCAGGGGCAAGATGCATGTTTCCAGAGTCCTCACTCCAGATCCAGAGCTGGGACATTACTCCCAAGGGTACATGCTTTCAACTGATTTTTTGAGAATGCAACAAATCTCACTTGTTTCCTCTGAAATGGTGACTAAGTTCTTATTGTCTCTTCACAACCTTCTTTCCCCACCACACTTTTTACAGTAGTTAGTGGATGAAGGACTCACCCAGGATGTAAGTGGTACAGGTTCATGTCCCTCTTCTGACTGGGGAAATGCTGAGAATTATCACCAATTACCAAGCTGGATTTGTGTTATCCTCCAGAGCTCTTGCTGAAGCTGTGTAGCTTTAACAGAGGAATCAAGAATTCCTGGGACAAAAACATGCACAAGCAAGGCTGACTATAGTCTCCCTGGAAGGAGGAGACTTGGGTATTTGTCACAGTCAATTTAATAGATTTTCCTTGACACAATCACTGGATATAGCACACATACTCTGCTGATGGGGCCAGATAGTAGCTTAGGTAGAGTCTGACTACTTTTGGCTGTCCTTGGAGAGAAAAAAAACAGAGAATGAACACTTGCTGGACTACAGGCTCTTATATTGACATTACTTTTTAACCTTAATTTTCTGTTCTGGAAATTAGCTTGCTAAGTCTGAAGAGGTGAGAAGATCTTCAAGCTCTTCCACAAACTGTCTCAAGCTAACAGTTCTTCACAGAAATTTTGTTGGCTATTTTCAAAGTAATTAATAATATTTTTTTCTTAGTTAATAGATTTGGAGAACCAAAAAGGGTTGTAGGATTCCTGTGCCTAATCTAGACAAATAGATCCTCTCTCTTCTCCAAAAATTCAAAAGTCAGGTGTTCCATCAGTACCAAACACCAGATCTTTATGACTTACTAGCTCTGTGCTTCCCTTTCCATTTGTTGCTTCTTCTCACACTGGAATGTCTGTCCTGCACATGGAAATTTGGCAAAGAGACCTGCCCATGGCACTGCAAAAGTCTACTGCCTCTGGGAAGGTTGCTGCTGTGGAGCACAAGAGAAGATCATGAGCCCCAGTGTCTGTTGTTGACTTGCTTGCTCTACCCATTTCTTTTCTGCTGTAGTTCACATCTTTGAAGCAGAAGATGCCGATCAGTGGAACAGAAGTATTTCACTAAAGTATTCCCCATCACCTTTAACAACTCCAGTTGACTGCTGACAGAAAAAATGTTGCAACCCGCTGTTTGCCTTGAGGCCAGCACACCAAGCCAGACCAAAATCCGTGCAGTGGTAAGACAGTGCAGATTGCCATGTTAACTGGTCTCTACCCTTCATCCAGCCCAAAGGATGTTTATTTCCTGATAAGCTTGTGTTCATCTTCGCAGGGGTACCAACTCCATCAAACAGCTCCTGAAAGATAGTTTAAAATGCTGGCAGTTCTAGTAAAAAGTAGGACTAATATAAATGCTTTGTGAAGATACAGTTGCTTTACTGTTGCCTGGAGAGATTCCCTGCCTGTATTACTGCATTTTGAATCATTTTGAATATCACTGCAAAACTTCTCTTAAACAGCACTTCTTTCCCCTTATTTTTGCTTACATCTGTTCACTGTAGTAATGGATACTTTTTGGCTGTAAGTAGTTATGCAGCATGACACTTGGCGAATAGATGTCTGTGTGTGCAATAACTACTGTTTTTTGAAGATTCATTTGGCCCTTGTCCCCTCTGGGTGAGACAAAAATATAAATATGTTGCTATAAACCACTCACCAACCTTTCATTGCTACTGTTACCTTTTTGATTGACATTCCTCGTGCTTAAGCTCTACTGAATTTTTTTGGGAAAATTTAAAGGATTTGCTTTTAAGCTTCAAATTTCTTGCGTACATGTTTGCTGAATGACAAATTGTGCTTCTGCTATCTAGTCAATAGCATATCTGTCCTTTGTAAGTAGCATGCTGTTTATAAGTGATACAATTATTTCCACTAACTGCTCAGAATCCAACTGATCACTCTCACAGCCATAAATGAATCTGTTTGACAACCTGTTCTCCGCACAGTAGGTAGTCTTCCACCCGCCAGCTAATTTATCATTGCATCTGCCTTGCTCTTCCAAGGGATATGTTCTAGTGCATTTATTCTGTTTCTAAAAGCTTGTGACTAACCATTATCTTGGGAGGAGACACATGTAAAACAACAAAAATTTTATGATGTATCTTTCTGTCTTTGTGAAGCTTTTGCTCACAGCGTCTCAAAGATATCTCCTCCATTAGTTGTTTTCATTCGCTTTTATGGGTTGTATTTCCCAGTAGTCACAGAGACCCTCATCAGCCCAGGTGGTTGGCCCAGGCTAGATGAGAATGTTTCTCAGCGTTGGTGAGAAGTGCTTAATTGGTATTAACATGGATGGAAATGGTCTGCTCAGCCATAGGATAGACATCGTTTGGTACACTTTCCTTCCCTCTAATGGTGTGGTGCTCATGCAACCTGAAAGGACCATCTGCAGATCTTTGAGATTAGTGCAGGCCTGTTTATTATTTGGCTTTTCTGTTGGTTTCCTATCTGTCTGGATCTGCTGTGCTAATCTCCTTGATATATGAATGTCAAGGTTGCCTAGATATCCCAGCAAGCAGCAAATATTTTAACATGCATTTATTCCTAATTCAAAATAAGTCTAAGAACTTGCTGAACTGAGCAGCCACTACAATAAGAAAACCTTCATCATCCAGACTGACTGAGACAAGCTCTTCTGCCGTGTTGCTGAGCAGTGTTTTTCCAGTCTTAACTCTTTAAGAGTTTGCATTTTTTTTCCCCAGGACTCAGGGTTCAGGTTCAAGACCCTTCCTGACACATCTCCTTCTCCCAGTTCAAGCCAAAGTTATGTGTTTGAATTACAGGAAGACAGCAAAGTTCATAGGTGATGGAAAAGGGTCAAAATAGTAAGTATCACCTGCAAGTTCAAGGCTATCTTTTTTGATCCCCTGTAAAATCTGGGTCTTTATTCTTCAGTAATAGGATCCCCCATGTTTTATCCTTGTCTTGTCACGTACATAGGAGGATTAACACTGCCAGAAGGGAAATTGAAGATGCCACTCAGAAGAATGGTCAGGGCAGTAACTTATCAATAACAGTATCATCCTTTCACCTAACAGACTCTAACACAGAGACATGTCTTGTTTCGATTAATATTTCATAGAACCAGCTGGTACTACTAGATACAGACAGTCCCAATGAACTTCATTTTAGCCTTTTTATTAGCTTATAAATGTGATAGGGTTGATGGATACCATTTAATGGAACGCTTTCCACTCTGCTCACCCCTCCCTTCCCACCCTGAAAAGTCTGACATTCATAAATTGAGGAGGTCAGTAATTTGCATCCAGCTGAGTGGCTGTCTGGCTTTAATGAGATGATTTGTAATCATAAGCACTGCATGGCAGTGGTGTCTGGTACAGGGGGAAGAGGAGCACGTATGCATACTCCAGCTGAGATGAGGGAGCAGTGATGGGAGGGAGGGAAAGCACATGGATCAGAAAAAGGAAGCAAGGCTAGAATGACATAAGGAGCTCCATTAAATGTAATACAATAATGCTGGCCTGGTTAGCATAAGAAGAACCAGCGGCTGGCTGATGCAAGCCAGTGAAACTCCTGTTACATAGGTCAGGCAGGCAGCTTTCAGGATTGCTCTTATCCAGAGCTCTTTAGAGTAGCTGAAAATAACAGGTTCAGTTTTGCCAGCTTTAAGCCCTCAGTGCCTTTATTGCACAGCTCTGTCATTCCTCTCCCACTCCTTATATAACTAAAAAACTTCCAGACCAGGAAGACGCTTCAGGGGCTAAAGAGGTTATATGTTGCATTGTTGGCACATTCCCCATCATCTATATTTTCAGCCTGTTTTCCTAAAAAAATGGATCACATGGATCTGTGTGTATTCTTCCTCCATCTGATGTATTTTTAGCCCACTGGCTCTTTTCATTTCAGTCACACAAGGCAGTAGCAAATTCCTGCAAGTCTTAGGCAGACAGGTAGGAGAGAGATGGAGACTATTAATCCCTTCACTGGAGGAAAGACTTGGAAGAGAATCCTTCTGGGAGAGAGAGATTTTTAATTCCCTGGCTTTGATAAAAGCTTCGCTTGGCATCTGTTTCAGATCAGACAACCACGAATCTCACCACAGGCACAAATCCATAGGAAACCAGGCTGTGCTAGCTCTCCTGCACACAAAACTACTTTCTCTGGCTAACTGTGAGAATTTTGCACCTCCCAAAGACTATCTTTCCCTTGTCTCCAGGGTTTCTCTCCTCTGTAGTAGCAATTCTCTGAGATTGTCATGCGATATTTTTTCATTAGGAGTCCCAGCTGTGGAGGACTATGTTTCTTTAACCGTGTCTCCAGCTGTCTTGAGTTATTCCACAGCAGCTCAGCTGGACCAGTGTAGTTTTTCTTACAGCTGCAATGGAGTAGTTTGCATCAGCTTTAAGGTTGCTATTTTTTAATTCATTAACTACTTTATCTTCCAAAAACTAAAAAGACAAGAGTGCAAACTGATCTGTTTTGCTATAAACCCCTTCCAAGGAGAAGACACTGAAGCTGAGGAAGGAGGGCTACTTGTTGCTCTAACTCGCAGTGTCTCCCTGTGCAGTTTTTGATGCATGGTAATGCTGTTCAGCCCAAAGCCCATTTACAAGGGGTGATAACTCCAGGACAGCTTGCAGTCAGGTCACTTTGTGAGGAAACAGCCATACCATCACAGGGCCCTGTCCCTTCCTTTGTCAGTTCATATTAAGTGACATTCAGACCTAGTTCACTTCACCTTTCTCAGTCATGACCTCACATCCCCTTCCTCATCTGCCCCTGGAGCATGAACATCCTTCCTTCCAGGCAACAAAGAACTTTTCTCTGCCCCTCTCCTGAGCTCCTTCTGTAAAACATACATGCTTCATGTGCTTCCTTCCCTACAGATGTTTGTAACTCTGCAACATGATCCCTTCCTCCTCTTCCCTGGGGAGATGTGTTACCTTCATGTTAAGTAACAGAGATTTAAGTTACAGGGATGTGTGGGTGGCCTTCAGAAATTGTGCCAGTAAGATGTTTCTCAACCAGATTTTTAGTTCCAACAGAAAAAGAAGAAATAACACAACTCTACCCAGCAAGCAACAACAATAGTTTACCTTCCTTTGGGACAGAAAGTGCCTATTCTAGGGGAAAAGCTTCCTGTGGGTAAGATGCATTTTCCTGTAGATGGCTCTTTTTAAGAAAAGCCCTATCCAGGAAGCAGGTACCCCAACTTTTTCAGGCTATAATCCTATCTAACTTCAACAGCAGGTCTGTGAGCTGACAATATCTCCCATAGCTTTTTCGCAGAGAGACTAGCTGCTTTGCCAGATCCTTAAAAAGTACCCATCTACTGTGTTATTTAAGCAATGTATCATCTGTCAGAAAGGAATTAGTTGGATATAGTCTCAATGTCAAGAATAACATAAATAAGCTGTAGATTGAACAGAGGGCTGTTAGGAGGCAAATTAATCTTTACTGTTCCTCTAATGTACACTGTCTCTTCTTTGTCTAAGGAATATTCCACAGATGATCACCATTCAGCCAGCAGTGTACTTTAGTGTAGCCATTCAAGCTAACAAAAACCTTGAAAGATTCATTGGTGCTGTTTTATTATTTTCCCAATCATGTTTCCCTTACTTGACTTGTCCTGTCCCTTCGATAATAGCAGACGTCACCCAGCATAAGATATGTTTTGGAGTGATTTAGAGTGCTTGTTAGTACCAACTTCTAAATCACTTTGCTGAGCTTCCTCTCTTTGATGTTGTGGGCATTGGGTCAGGTCTTAGGCTGGGATTTTCAAAGGAACACCACAACTGAAGAGTCCAAAACACTTAGAGCTCTCCAGTCCCCATTGAAAATCGCAACCAAGAGTGCAAGAAATTTACTTGTGTTCATTTATAAGATTTTCAAGCACTTTAAGGTGCGCATAGCTGCTTTATGGGGTTTTCAGAGGTCCCTTTCAGAAGTTGTGTTTTTTAGGCATATTTGGAAATCCTACTACAAGCCATTCAGCATTTCTATGTGCCTAAATTCCTTTAAAACCTGACTCAGCATACTGTGATACTCTTCTCTGTGTGTGAGAGCAATGGTATAAAGAGCGGGCTCTCAGTGAATGACTGATGCTGTATGAATGTGTGGAATACAAGCCAAATCCCAGATGCAAAGGCTCATATGTTACAGTCATATAACCCAGCCATTTGTTTCTTCAGCAGTTGTCACACCAAAGCTGTCATTTCCTAGTTCAAGAGTCTTTATCACATCCTTATCCTTGATACACACTCCGGGAGGAGGAAGAATTCATGATGCAAATGGAAGTGTGATTCAGAAACTACATCAAGTCAAGGAATGAAAATGCTCCCAGAAGTGGCCTCTGTCTATTAGGATATGTGGAATGGATAGCTGGAGTTCCTCACATAATTTAGGTTACATTACCATTTTCCAAGAAAAATCCACAGTCTGGATTCAGTTTGCATAAATAAGAGCTTCAAAACCAAAGTCTAAAACATCTCATTCCATTCTTGCCAACTTCCAGCTGAAGATATTTCTGATCATGAATTGTAATGGTGGAAAATATTGACTGATTCAATCCGAGCAAGAGTGAGAGACAGAAGACATACAGACCATTTCTAAGGAGATATATTCCGTTTCTTATGACAGGCAGCTTTCTTATTAAAATTATCCCAGTATATACATTTTCTATTCAAGCATGAAGTGCTCATTACAAGTCTCTACATAAATAATGTACACTTAAAATGGTTCCCTGTACGATAAATATTGACCTTGGCTAATAAATGACTATGGGATTATTTATCTGCTCCCCTCAAACACTACTGACTGAGGGTTGTGCCTCTTCCCATCAGGTTTCTTTCACTCCTGTAATTTTTGGAAAAGATATTATACTGATACCATCAGGGTAATGATGACACAAATTTGGACTGGAGTATATAATAACCCCTCTCCCCCTCGCAGTTCTTGCTTAGTGTCCCCAGTTGTTTCATTGGAAAGTGTGAAAAAAATAACCTTTTAAAATTCACTTTGTAATGTAATCTGTGGTTTCTCTGCAGGTGCATGCTGTAGTGCTTGTTTGGTTTTGCTTTAAACTTTAGCTGACATTATTACAATAAGACGTATCTATCACTCATTTTGTGAGGCTGGTTCATGAAAAGAGTTTCAAAGAGCAGAATATGGGCCAAATTTGCTGCTTGAAATGCAGTGGAGCCAAGGCATTCCTGGTATATGAAGCTTCCAGGTCATGCTTGATAAGTCTGTACTGCCTGTACTGAACACTGGCAATATTCTACAGATTCATGGAGGAAGCAGAACTGAATGATACGAAAATGCTGCCTGGCAGTGTTAATGTTTATCATGTCAACTGCAGCCATGACTCCTGAATAGTTTGTTCCTCTGCAGGCCCTTACTCTGCAGCCCTTAGGCTGGGCATGCAGGAAAAGTGATTCATACCTCATACATCAACATAACTTATATATCTAGAATGAGTTGCCCGTAGAGATTACCCTTGGCCTTGTACATTGGATGAAAACTGCATGTTAAGATAAAATGTGCTGAATAGCGTCTCTGTGGTATTCGGGTACCAGAGAGTGGTGAGGAAAGGCTTTCATTGCAACAGCATGAAAAGATTTCATCAGGATGTTTTGTCCTCTAAGCTCTGATAGGACTTTCCTCATTTGGACATTCTGCAAATACATGTCACTAAAAACACTGTGGTTGTTCCTGTAGTTCCCAACTTTTCCTTTACCTCTGGTGATATAGTTATAGCCACGCCACGTGGGAGCTGAGAAAACCCTGTCTCTTTTTTTACTCTCAGCCTTCACAATTCTTAGCCCAATGTCTCATTGCTTTGAAAGAGAGATATGGATGATGCTGTCCAAAAAGCAACATCTATTTATGGAGACAATATACACAATGTATTAGGAGATGGTGACCAAAATGTGAAGCATTGTTTGTGAGTCCTTGAGGACCAATAAAAATAATAGAACTGCAACTGTAAATAGCTTATTACAAACATGCAATTTCTATGCTTGGAATTCAGGACTATGTCCAGACCATAAAATTAATCCTCATTGCCTGCTGGACCTTGGAAGTAGGGCTCCTCTGCCAAAGGTCACTCAGTTCTCAGTGGTGGCATCAGTGCTGATTTGTTTCAGCTCTGTGCATAAACATTTGTTGTGCTTGGTTACCAGTTGGGATTGCATGAAGGACATTGGAAAGAAGGGATGAAGTGTCACAGCTCCTTCATAGCTAAGAATTTAACCTTAAGGAAAGGCACATAAAAAGGACCTAGGCACTAAAACTCACGTATCTTGGGATGGTTAATAGAAGGAGATTGCCAAAAAAGTTTTGCCTTGGACTAATATTTAAAATTATTGGCGAAAGATTTATGAGGATTTGTAGCCATAGCTAAGGTTAGATGTAGTAAACTGTTTTATGTTCAGTAACTACTGGTTTTAATTTTACTATGCCAAGAATGATAACGTCTGTAACATTTTTCAAGGATTTTGGATTTTTAATTATTATATATTAATCAAGAATATACAGAAGTGCCTAAAAGACCCAAGTTAAGCTGGGGCTTTTTTGCACAGATTTGCACTGATGTAACATGTGCAGATAAAAAACTGCTGTAACTCAGTTTGCATAATTATTTTAATTTTCTTTTCAAGTGTGTTCCTTCCTCTGGAGCATGAATCTCACAACCTATAAACTGCTTTATGATCTCTGATCTGTAAGAGAAATGAACCAATATCCCCCGCTTACCTCTCTCTTATAGATCATCATGTAACTGCATAATCAAACTTTTAATTTAAAGTTGTACTGGAAACAATGTTTCACATGGCTCTATGGACCATTTCTGTGTCTTTCACATCAGCAAGCATATAACATAGTCCCTAAGGGAATAAAAGGGATGTAGATATATCCTCCTGAATGAAACTCCTGTGTCACTACCACCACAATCTAGTGATAAGACATTTTGCTCCCCAGTGTTATCTGTTACAGTTTGTCTTAGGTAGGGGGAAGAAAAAGACATCCAGAAACTCAGAGCTACTGAAACAGATTACACAGAAGTATAAAATTGACAATGCCTAACTGTACAGCTATTATGCTCTTCTTTTACAGAAGAGATGTCTTGTTCCATTCCCCCATCCCCTAAAAGCACAAAACCAGCCAAAGACTCTCTCATGATTCAGTGGAAAGTAGCACTTCAAAGATGGCCATGTGGCCCTCAGAGATGAGACTGAAGGTACAGACATGCTTGATGTTCCTTGGCCAGTGGGTGGGCTGCTCTAACACAAGTCCACTCACTGAAGGAGACTTCATCTCCAGGCTGCTGGGAGGCTGTGCCTTGGGCTGTGCCAAAATGGACTGGTATTAATATAATTCTCTAATAGATAACAAAAAAAAGGAGACATCCATACAGATCTGTTGTGTAGCCCAAGTGTTAGCAGGCTGCCTCAGGGTTAGTGATGTTAGTAAGACTTTGGCAGCAGCACCGAAGGTACATGGGTGTTTTCATGCTCAGCTTAACCCACAGTGTCAACATAACATCAAGTGGGAAATGGATGAAAAACTCAGAGATGTTCTATGAGTTAATTATTTGAACTGTATTTTGCACCAGCAAATAATCAGTGTCCCCTGTTGCTTGACAGACATTTAGTAGACAATGTCCAGTTGTCCCTGTACAAGGTACCAAGTGCAGCCCCATACTGGTTAGTACAATGCAAAACCACACACCAAGTGTGCATATCCTCTCATGCGAGTGAGCAGACCTCTTCTGACACCCGTAGCCTCCAAGACAGAAAAGAGGGCTACCTGTGAAGGCCTCATGTTATAACATGAACCTAAAAAGTCCAACTGAGCTGCAGTTGGTACTTGCAGGCAGTACTGCCCACGCTGCAGGACTGTGAGTGAGAAGGCAGTTGGGCGCTGCTCTTACTCTCACCAAAGCGTGCAATGGAGAAAAGTCCCTTTTCCTCATCTTCACTCTTCTCTCTCCCTCTCCCTTTGTCTGTGAGCTGAGGAAGGCCTGTCTCATCCTACTTGTATGTGCAGTGCCCTGCAAAATATGGTCCTGATCTCATCTGTGGTTTCCAGGCTTTATTATAGGACATAGAAACAATGGGAGTTTTATTACTCTGAGTGTATCATTACTGTTTGAATGCTCCCTCAGCATGGTGTTCTGACTCCAGGCTTGTTGAAAGAGGCTTGCACAGTAATTAAAAGATTGTTAATATTGCTAATGCCGTTCAGAGCATAATTCCACATCAAAATGCTGCTTGGCTTTTAGGGCCTTTCAAACATACAAGTTTCATCCCACTTCAAATTCAGCTTCTGAGCCTCCCCTCCACAGTGGATCAAACCAAGGGCCTGAATCCATTCTGAATGAAGCTCCAGATTGTATAGCTTCAAGTCATGTTCCTATGTACAAAATTGCATGTTTTACTGCTTTGAATAACAGAAGTCCTTAGTCAAGTGCTGTTGTGCTATATCATGCAGAAATGCAATAAAATGAACTTTCCAAGTTGGTTTATAATCTACATTATACCCCCAACAATAAACAAATTACAGCCCTGGAGATAAACCAGTAAGTCCCACTTCCCCATAGAAGTTTATCCCAAGTAGAGCTAAGAAAAACATTCACACTGTGACCCAAAATATGTTTCTCACTAGAGACCTCCATCACACTTCTACAAACTAGGGTACCACTTTTTCTGCTTTTTCCCTCTTTCAGAGGCAGGAGATACAACCTGCAGCTCTCAAAGTCAAGTTAGAATTGCTCTGTCCACCTGGGCAGATTTAAAAAACAAATGCTAATCACAACAATGAGGATCTGATTTTCATAAAAGCTCAGTTCCTATTTTGGCACAGAGCTAATTGGCTAGAAGTCATAAGAACTGTGTACACTGAGTACTGGTCTCTTTCAAAATCTGTCACAGTGGGAGCTGCTAGCTGGTGAACACTTGTGAAAAATCTGCCCTCACATCAGAAATATTAGAAAAAGGTTTTGCACCTGGTGCTTAGCTCTTGTGAGGATCTGAATATGGCCGTTCACCATCAAAATCAGGTTTTCTCAGTGGAAAACTGATACTGGAGTCTATGGTTTGAACCAGGTGTAATAAAGTCTTTGGAGGTTTTTCACATCACTGTTTCTCTCTTCTCCATTCTCTCAACCCAGTTTCTTTTCAACAAAGGAGAAACATTTCTTGGCACTCCTTTTAGCCTTTATGAGCCTGGAAGAGTTGACTGTGTTCCACTTTCACTGTATTAATTCTGTCAAGCTAATATGAGAATGAACTCAAATTTGCTGGTAAACATGTACCTAGGGCACACAGAAAGCAGCTCTACCAAGTTACAAGCATGTCATTTGTAATGAGTCTCCTGACTAGGCATATTCTGCATGTCCTCTCCATCTCATAAACAAGAGAGTAAGAGTTGTCTTTTCAGTGTGGAAATTGGCATGGCATTTGAGGCAGCACGAGGTTGTTCCCAAAGACTGATACGAAAAGCAGTTTATCTGTGCTGTGGTCAATGTATCATCCTTCTCACACTTTTTGAGCTGGTTTTTGAGAATGATGAATTGTAGTCATCACCACATTCAATTAATTTTACTCAGCTGGTTCTTATAGTGCGTTTGTACCAAATGTCCTCTAACAGCTGATAAATCATCCCTGAGTGGCTGCAGAGGCAGCAGCAGTGACATACACTGGACCGATGACAGGAATGTGTCACACTATGTCTTTCACCCCCTCTTTCCAGAAAGATTTTTGTGACCTTTGGTGGCATTTGCAAGAAGCCATTTTATCCTGATGTTCCATGGCTCTATTGATCTCTGTGTAGGATTAATCTTAGACAAACAGGCCATATAATTTATGTAAACTCTCCAGGTAATTAAATTCGTTCCAGCAAAGGTCAGGGCAGAATATTTAAGATTTCATTTGAATAGAAATTACAGTTATAAATGAAGGAAAAAAAGAGGGAAAGAAAGAAATTTGGAGCTTGTCATATCAATTGTTATGGTGCAAGTAAGAGGATTCAAGTTTCTCAAGGGTTAAGTTCTAGTCTTCATTATCTGCACACACAGTTCGGAAATGTTTGTCTATAACGACTTACAAATAACTTTAAGAAGTGTTCAAATAGTTCTAATAGACAGTGAATGAAAATATCATATTTTTTCAAAGAGACCTGAGACTCTCCCTCCTAAATGAGTAAGCCCTAAATGCTCAGCATGTCTTTGTAACTGGCCATGATTATAGTATTCACTCTTCCTTCACCAAGACCTCAAGGCTCATAGAGAACATTATTTTTCTGTTTACCTTCCAATTTCACAAATCTTTGGATTTCAGTGTTCAAGCTTGTCTTCTACAAAAAAATTCCATCTTTTGGGGCCAAGCCTGGATGCTCATACGAATGCATAGCTTCTGTGTAAGGATACTGAAGAACACAAACTACCTTATGATAAAATTTTATGCTTTGAATACTATCTTGTTTTTGCTTGATATGTCTCAACTATTAGAATGTGGTGCTGTGTTTTGGAAAGGCTTGCATAATTTCTACTACTTATCTGATGAAACGGTCTCTGTCTGCACACAACAGAGGACTGTCACAAGGCTGAGTGAGGACCCAGGCTGGAAGCAAAGATGTTCGGTGGGTGAAATCCTTGGAACAACCCAATCAAACAGAGATGGTTTGAGCTAGTGTCACAGTCACTTTCCCCTCCAGCTGAGAGGAGTATACGAGGGTATAGAATAGCTCTCAGTTACAGAACAGTATAAGTGGTAGAGGTAGGATTTTTCACAGAAACTCTTTTATTGTCTTTTCCTCTCTCTCTCATTAAATGGCCTTTACAAGGCTGTTGTGAAATGGGATAGTGGTTAGCCATAATTGAGAAATGCAATTATAGTCTTAGTGTCAAGACATTGCTCTACCTCCCTTCCTGCAGTGAGGACCTCACTGAGGTCTGGTTTGGCTTCATCATCTCCAGGAGCTCTGTGTCTCTCTCACTTCACTTTCCAGGGCACTCATCTCCTCTTTGTATGGTGTTTCTCCCACCCCAAACCCTTTTTCCTCCAACACCCCTCGCCATACTGACTGTGAACTCTCCACTATATCTGCAAACTTAACTGACTGCCTTGAAACCACACCTCATCTCCAAACGTTGTTTGCAGTAAGAAGGGCAAAACATACTTGGGATTTAAAATCACAGAATGAAAGAAAAATTCAGGTTGTAAAGGACTTCAGGAAGTCTCTAACCTAACCTCCTGTTTTGAGTAGGAACAACTGTGATAGCAGACCAGGTTGCTCAGGGTTATTTTCGGTTGGATCTTGAAAAGATTGATGCACAGAGACCACACAACCTCTCTTGGCAACCTGCTCCACTGCTTTAGTGTCATCAGGGCAAAAAAGGTTTTTCTTATAACCAGTCTGAATATCTCTTGATTTGGTTCAGGCCTATTGTCTCTCATTCCCTGCCACCAGGCATCACTGTGAAGACCCTCTCTCTTCCTTGTGGATAACCTCCTTGCAGATACTGACAGGCTGCTATACCAGGTCCTTTCCTCCAGGCAGAACTCGCCCTGGTCCCTCAGCCTTGCCTCACAGGGCAAGTGCTCTGGCCTTTTTTCAAAATGGATGCAATAGTTATCCCTTAACTGCATTGGCCCTGATCTCCATGGCCTTTCAAAGAAGATAAAAAGAGAAGGCCTTGAAAGGAAATCAGCCAGTTTTCTCACTACTATGGATGAGGCCCATCTGATCCCATGGGCCAAGTATGGGTCAAGTTCTCAAGAGCAATCCTGACTTGATCCTCATCCTCTGCAGGTACCTCTTCTTGAACTCACTAAACACAGAGGCAGGTGAAGGCTGATGCAAAGAAGACGTTGAATGCCTCCACCAGGTACCAGGTACAGTAACCATGTGAGCACCAGTGGTGAAAACTGTAACTACAACAACTACCATCACTTTGGGGCATTCACATTCAGCCACTGTGACAATCCATATAACTCTGCAACCACAGTCCTTGCAAACAGCAAAACTGCCAATAGAGGACAGAAGCTGTGATAGGAAGTGTTTCAATTGGAGTAGCATAAACTGATATTAACATTGATGTGACTCAGAGCTGACCTAGGCCCTTTACAAGGATATGCTGATGTCAGACAGGTTTTCCTTCCAAAATCTTGTTGTGTAAAAGAGTTCCAGGAAAGAGGCCTCTATTGATCTCTCTTGATAAGTGAACGGAGAACTATGGGCTTGCCTGGGTGATGGCTGGATGAAATGCAGTAGCTGACATGTCAGCAGCCAGAATAGACAGCCATGGAGTTAAATTCTGGCCTTAAAACCTTAGAGTCAAATCATTTAGTGAATGAATGAGATTATTTTGCAATAAATGATTTGAGGAAATTATTGTGTAAAGGTAAAAAGACTTGCCCCATTCAGCAAGTGGTGACCACTAGGAATTCAAAAACAAAGAGCACCTACAGCTACATCTTAAACACCAGCCACTGAACTGCTGAGCACATGCCCAGTCACTCTGAGATAGCTGCAGCATCTGCTATTGCTGCAGGTCCTGCTGCAGATCTGCTCCAGTCACAGTAACATCTGCCTTGCCAGCTTTGCAGCAACATCTTCCATCTTGTAGCTAGCTGCCTTTGCTTCAATTAGAGCCCCATCTGCCTTTGCACTGGCTGCCTCTGTTTCTGATGTGATTACAGTCACATCTGCTCCACCATTGACTGCTGGTTTCATTATGGTTATAATGTCATACACCCTTGCGCTTTCTGCTGCTGTTACTATAATGACACTAGCATCTGACTTGGCTTTTTGACATAGTTGCTTAAAACATCTGTCCCTGTACTTACTTGAGGGCACAGGTGTAGCTGGGCTGACATCAGCTTAAGGTTCATCTAAACCCATGTATTCTCCACCACCATCCACCTCCACACACTTATGGGGAAGATGTGAACACGCTACAATAAGCACATGCGGGAAGATCTGCTGCTGATCTTTGCCTGCTCCTACAGTTGGTGCAGCAGCTATAGTGTTAGCCTGGGAGAACTACGTTCAGATTTCTGCTTTGCAACCGATTTACCAACTAAATCCAAAAAGATTACTTAGGTTTTACACTCAATGTCACAATTGCTGGTTTTCTGGTGGTTGTTTTTGACTATTAAAAAAACCTAAGCGTCCTTGACTTAAAGTCATGCAACAGATGAAGAAAGTTAGAAGAACTCCAGGAATTTTCTGAAAAGTTGCTGACCTGAGAAAGGGCCTCCCCATAGGAAATTGTAATGACATGGGCATCTCCTTTCATGTAGGTTTCACAGCCTGAAACTATCCCCTGGAGGAATGTGCCTGTTTCTCTTCAAAATGGAAGTGGACTCAGTCCTTCTTTCCCAAACCACAGCTGACATGCAGTAACAAGTACCCACATTCCCCTCTGGGTGCAATGGCAGTACTGAAAATGAGTACAGAGGGGTGAAGATTCAGCAGGTTTTGCCTGTGGGTTTGAAATTACCCCTCCTACAGAGATTACCTCAAAATCAATAAAGAGGTGGCTGTATATGGAGAACTTTCTCTTCTACAAGCTCTGCATACAGTGCTTAAAAATTCACCAGGTGAGAGAGGAAAGAGATGGACCACGCATAAGACGTGAAGAAGAAATCAGCTGTCATGTTTGCCATCATCAGCTATGACTCCCACAAGTGACACTGGAGATATTTAAGTAGAACAATAACTTCAGGTTTAAAAAAATAAGGAGAGAGAAATAGCACTGTGACTCTGCTCTGAAGAAGGACTATTGTTGCAGGACACGGTAGAGCATTAGCTGGTGAAATGCTATATTTGCTTATTTGATGTGTTCACAGGTTTTCCTAGTAAATCTCTACAATGTAGTAACTCCCCTGGTTACTCACAGAATTGCAGAAACAAATTGAACTGTCCCATTTTCTTGTAAGTAATCATACTTCCAGGCCAAAACCTCAGTCCCTCACACATGTACCCCTCAGGCCTGTCTTCACTGATGTATGCCGGCACGCCCAGTATTCTTTATTACAAGCTTCATCCCAAAAAAGCCATATAGCCATGTTGGCATGCTCTTCTCAAGCAATAAGTCACTCTGGTTGAGCCAGTAAACCCTGTTAAGAAGCTGGGCTCCTCAGCTCAAGCACAGCACTTGCAAATATATTGATTTGGATTCAGGCTCATGGATTTATGGCTCCTAATGTGTCATTTAGTTTATACAAATCTATACAGGTCTGTCCTGGGATGTTTGTGTGACTCCTCTGTCTCTTCATTAGTATAATACCCCAGAATATCATAATCTCCTCTCCTCTCCTCTCCTCTCCTCTCCTCTCCTCTCCTCTCCTCTCCTCTCCTCTCCTCTCCTCTCCTCTCCTCTCCTCTCCTCTCCTCTCCTCTCCTCTCCTCTCCTCTCCTCTCCTCTCCTCTCCTCTCCTCTCCTCTCTTCCATTTTTACAGTTATATTCCCAACTCCCTGTAGATGTTTTCTTACAGTGCACTACTCTGTTACAGTCACTGCAGCACTCAATGATGCGGGAAGTTTGCGATGTTACAGTCTGACACTGATGGGTCAGGCAGCCCCATGTTTGCTAAGCTGAATGCACTTCAGTAGTCTCCTCAAACACAGCAGACTCCCTCTGGATGCTTACATTTCAATAAGTGTGTAACATTTGCAGAATCAAGGAGTCCAAACCTGCTATTGAAATGATCTGCAAAAGCAGCTGGTTTTATGCCTGTCTAGTCAAACTAGACCAAACCTCTGAACCTTTTGAGGTTTGCCCATCACTAATAATTAATGTCTGAATTTGATAAAGCTGACATTTGGTTTATAAAGGCAGACTAATAAGCTCTGAGAAGGCTTAGAAATCCTATCGAGTAATGTATTGCATTACAAATATTAAAAATTACTGTCAAAATTAACATAATCTACTGCTGGGCACGTTGGTATATTAATCTGATTGGAAGCATGACCTCTTTTTGCTAACTTTCCAAGTGACCCTGGTAAAATTGTGACATTTCTAGATATGTTACAGATAACTTGTTGTTACAGATCTGTAAAAATATAAGAGAATGTAGATATCACAAATACTGTATTTTCAGGGCTTTAAAAATTTCTGTTACAGGCTTTTCTATCACATGAATATCCTTTGTATTTAATGAGAAACCCAATGTTTTACGTGCTTTAGGCAACTGTTTTTTTCTGGGCTTTTTTCTCTGGCTTTCCATTTTTGAGGCAGATGTTATCTTTATGGTTAAAGAGGTTTGGGCCTCCCTCTGTGATATTTAAAGGGACCCAAAGCCTACTAATTTTAATTTCAGTGGCTGCAGCTAACAAGTAGTGGGAACTGCTGACCTTGAGATGACATGCATGAAAGGACAAACTATGATGGGGACTTTGTCCCATCTCTCTGTGTCTTTGTTGGACAGTGGCTGTCATGCACATCTGAATTTTTTAGATGTTTCTTTTCTCTCCCCTGCTTTGTGAATGGACATCATCTGGAGGACACAGATGCAGTAGAGGATAACCTACCAGTCACTTACACAAGAGGAAGAGTAAGAGGAAGAGGAAGGAACTAAGATTAAATGAAATGTAGGAAGCCATGTGCTTTCTGATGTCTTCGTGTTCTCTTGAATCAGGGTCAAAGGTTTGCTTCCAATTCTCAATCTAATTGGGAGCAAAAAATTAAAGCTAGATATAATATTAGTGGTAAACTTTAGCCCTCACCATTGGCTAAAGTATCTTTCAGCTTTTGATGTTCCCCCTTTAATGCTGAGTTGTTTCTTCCTGCCCCTTTTTACTCATTGCCTTCTGTGAACTTGGTAGCCTATCTTCCTTGAATTAGATGTCTTCATCAGGCCTGTGGTGATCATTGCTCTCTTCACCAAATATCCTGGGTGTCTCACTATGCCTTAAAGCCTAATTTCCCTCCTCAATGTCTTCTGAAATGGCTGTTGAGTGGTATGTCCCAGCTCCTCCTGATCAGGCAGCAATTAACATACCAAGAACCACAGCACACAGACCCTAGAGAATATGTGGAGTCTGAAAAAATATGGACTAAGGAGTAGAGCAACTAATGTGGGTAATGAAGAATGACAAAGTCATGGAAGAATGGAATTCTTAAGCTTCTTGTGAATATATACTGATTTTACTAATGATACTGGGTCAAAAAAAATTGGGGAGAATTTTTAAATGTCAAAATATTTTGCTTTGACAGTCTCAACACACACACACACACATGCACGCGCACACACACCTATTGGCAGGAAAAGTCTGTTCAGCCTAAACCACATTTTTTCCAATGCTTTTTTCCCCCCAGATGAGCTACTGAAGAGGAAAAAAAATAGTTTTCTTCCTGCAGGTCTAGGCTACTCAGAACTACAGGGAGTTGAAGGTGTGCATCTCCTTTTTGATGTCCTGGATATTGGCAGAATTGAATTCCCCAAGCATGCTGGACTGACTTAGTGGCCATCTGTCTGAATTGACTATGTTGTCCCTGGCTCAAATGACCACCCAGCCTGAACTCTGCAAAAGGGAGCTGCCAAGCTGTGGTTAGTTTCTTCCTCAAATAGCTCTAAAGTGTGGCTTGGTGTGTGCTCTAAGTAAAATTATGCTACTGTTCAGTTCTCTGCTTGATTAAAATGTATCTTTCAGCATTTAAGGGCGGGCAGTGACTTCCTGGGATTAGAAAGGGAAGTGAACTGTCTGGAAAGCAGCAAGAAAAGATGTTTATGAGTAGTAAGAGGGCAGAGTAGCATGTGTTGCTGAAGTTTGAGTCTCGGCCACGTTACTCAACTCTAGTTAAAGATCTGCTAAATTCATTATGAGTCCCATTTTCTTTCTTAATAGTACACACAGGGACACTTTAACCAGAAGAGGGATTCATCTGCTGCTAAATTTCAGGAGAGCAGGGCTCCCTTGGGCTGACAGTGTGACCATTTGCCCCAGGACAAATGCCCTCACAGCCTGTCAACTTGGCTGAATACAGTCTTCTTAAGATTTGTACTTTTTCAACATGTAAGATTTCACTTGGCATAACAACTTTCTTCCCATACTAAATGTTTCCAACAGCTTTGGATGTCCTTGCTTTCTCACGATTTCGGCAGGGTGCTGCACTCCCTGGGCTCCAGCTGCTGCCAGAGAAGCTCAGTGCAGGGATGCTTGTCAAGGAGAGACTTCATCATCCACAGGAAGTGCAGGTATTATAAACTCATCATTACAGTTACTACTTAACAGGCCTGTGTGAAACATGAGAGAGCGTGCTCAGGTGCCACTTCACTAATTTACAGAAATGGAAAATTTGGTTGTTTTGGAGATAGGAGGGTTAAAGTAGCTGTCAACTTAATGAAAAGAGACATTGTCTTCTTTGTTTGTATTTCAAAAAGAAAGAAGTTGATAAAACAAACCTATTTTAAACCTTTTAATAAGCAGTTGTTTAGAGCAGTCAGAACATTGTCTTCCTGAAGAAGCCAATAACTGATTTAACACCTTTTTTATAGGTATGTGTGTGTGTGGCTTAGAATATGAAAAGAAACTGTTTATAATCTTCTGAGTCATTGGAGTGAGCTGTAACATCCCTCACAAGCAGAGGTCAAGATTTCTGAGTTTTGGCCCAGGCTTTGATAAAGACTTGTTTTCTGACAGTAGCAAATGATGTCATTCTCTTTCTTCTTTTTCTCTGTCAGATGAGTAGGATAACACTCTCAGATGCATTGGGATCTAAGAAATTTTTCTAAAGCATCTTAAGACTTTTGAATGGAAAAGAGTATCTATGTATACTGAGTCTATATTTGCCAAAGTTTTGTGTCTGTATACTTTTCTGGCTCAATATATTTGCATCTTAACAGAAGATGAAAATATCAAGAACACCCCAGCTGAAATAAAAAAAATCTGGGTTTGAGCTTGAACTAGTTTTCTTCCTGTCCTTTTTTTGATCCTCATTAGTACTGTGCCATACCTACTGTCTTTTTTTCTGAATGTTGAGAAATTCCCCAGCTGGTATCAATGGTCATAGAAGGAGAAACTGAAATAGCACATGTTTCGGTGTAAATCAGTTATTTTCTTATGCTGAAGAAACATCTTATTTTGATGGCAGTGGCTTCTGTTATATTTATTTCCTCCACTGATCTCATCAGGGTGCCAGATGGACCATCCACACAGGGCCTGAACCAGCTGGGTCCAATATTAATGAGGAAAGGGATGCGCTAATTGTAGCAAGTGGTTCAGAGACCAGTGCTTCAAAGCCAATTCAGCTGGACCAGACTGACCCTCCCTGTGCACGGTTTTTCACATGAGCTTTCATCATCTTTTGAACAGAAAGTCTACATGGAGACACATAAATTTCACTGAAGAAGTTATTTTTGCCTTTAGCCAGGGGCACTGTGACCTGCCATCTTCCCCTTATGGGTCGCAGACTGAATGATTAATCAGGACTATCTTACCAACTGTTGGTTTATTTTATTTTGCAGCAGTAAGGTGAATTGGCTCTAGACTGGAGCATGGGGGATTTTCAATTATTTGCTGTGAGTCAGTGTCCTTCAGCTCAGACCTGTTCTTTTTAGCTATCTAATGGAAATATTTTCCTGCTAAAAGTTTATTTTGATGTAAGTTGCAGGGGTTGCACTGATACTCTGGTGGTCATTGCAGTGAATTTCTTGGTCTTTTAGGTTTTTTATTTGACAGTGTTTATATTGCTTTTTTAAATCTGAGAAATGTGATGATGTTCATATGAACATTTAAACTTTTGCTCAGGCACAAGGTGGATGCTGATGGTTCTCAGACTTGCAATACATTTCTAACACACTCTGGTAGAGCACTCATTATACTGCTGGTTTTAGGGGAAAGATCTTTGGCACCAGTAAGGTCCTAGGAAGGCCTATGCACAAAGTCTTTCTGTTGTAAACTAGAAAGTCACCCAAACATTAGAGGTTGCTGTGAGAAACTCTTGCTGTAGCTCACCAAAGAGAGGTTTCTGTGAAGAAGATCTCTGGCATCCTGGACTCTTGTTTAGCAGTTGCAGTGATGAAGACAACAGGGTGATCATTGCTGACAGGCACTGTGGGGATCTGAAAATGTGAACCACTTCAGAACAGTTTCCAGTCTTTGTTCAAGAGTTAACCAAGGGTTTTCTTCACAGATGTTTCTTCACAGAGAAGGAAGTAGTAGATAAAATATTTCTAAGACTAGAATGCAAGTGCACTTAAAATCTCTTTGAATTTCTTTCAAATGAATCAATAATTTTGTTAACTCTCCGGGGTTATCAGATATAAGAAATTAAATCATAGTTTCAAAGGGTGCTTATTTCATATGTGGTTGTTTTATTTCAGCAGATATGTGAATTTTGGTCATCCTTTTCACAAATGAAAACACTATGTGAAGGATTTTGTGATCTCAGGCAAGTTTGTAAGATAGCATCACATGTTATTTGGACAGTTATGTCTTCTGCGGTTTTTTAAAAGCCACAGCTACAATTATCCTCAGTAAGAGTCCTTTCCTTTTCATTTATAGTAGTGCTCAACATATTCTTTCTACAGCCTAGGTTTACTGTGTCAATTCACTGGATGTGTCAGTTTGCTTTGAGTTGCTTGTATAAGGCACACTCTAAATATTAGTTAAGAATAAAATATTTGTCAACTGATTTTATATTTTTTGTTAGGAACTTATGGTTGTGAGCTAATAGTATCCTGGTTCAAAACTGTCATCTCTATCTCTGTCATTACTTGCCCTCTGGAATATAAACTGTGTTTTATACGCCTATATCCAAGGTCTTTATTTTTATACATAGCCTTTTACCCATCCTGGCTGGCATTATTTTTATACAAATAGAGATCGGTTCACATTACAGAATCACAGAATCACAGAATCGTCTAGGTTGGAAAAGACCTTGAAGATCATCCAGTCCAACCATTAACTTAACATTGACAGATCCCAACTACACCATATCCCTAAGCGCTATGTCGACCCGACTCTTAAACACCTCCAGGGATGGGGACTCCACCACTGCCCTGGGCAGCCCATTCCAACACCTAACAGCCCGTTCTGTAAAGAAATGCTTCCTAATATCCAGTCTAAACCTTCCCTGGGGCAACTTGAGGCCATTACGTCTTGTCCTATCACTTATTACTTGGTTAAAGAGACTCATCCTCAGCTCTCTACAACCTCCTTTCAGGTAGCTGTAGAGGGCGATGAGGTCTCCCCTCAGCCTCCTCTTCTCCAGACTAAACAACCCCAGTTCCCTCAGCCGCTCCTCGTACGACATGTGCTCCAGACCCTTCACCAGCTTCGTTGTCCTTCTCTGGACACGCTCGAGTAATTCAATGTCCTTTTTGTAGTGAGGGGCCCAAAACTGAACACAGTCATCGAGGTGCGGCCTCACCAGTGCCGAGTACAGGGGCAAGATCCCTTCCCTGCCCCTGCTGGCCACGCTATTTCTGATGCAAGCCAGGATGCCATTGGCCTTCTTGGCCACCTGGGCATACTGCTGGCTCATGTTCATCCAGCTGTCAATCAACACCCCCAGGTCCCTCTCTGACTGGCAGCTCTCCAGCCACTGCTCCCCAAGCCTGTAGCGCTGCTGGGGGTTGTTGTGGCCCAAGTGCAGCACCCGGCATTTGGCCTTATTGAAACTCCTACAGTTGGCCTTAGCCCATCACTCCAGCCTGTCCAGGTCTCTCTGCAGAGCCTCCCTACCCTCGAGCAGATCAACACTCCCACCCAACTTGGTGTCGTCTGCAAACTCATTGAGGGTGCACTCGATCCCCTCGTCTAGATCATCAATAAAGATGTTAAACAGGAGTGGCCCCAAAACCGAGCCCTGGGGGACACCACTCGTGACCGGCCGCCAACTGGATTTAACTCCACTCACCACAACTCTTTGGGTCCAGCCATCCAGCCAGTTTTTTACGCAGCAAAGTGTGTGCCCATCTAAGCCGCAAGCAGGCAGTTTCGCCAGGAGAATATTGTGGGAAACGGTGTCAAAGGCCTTACTGAAGTCGAGGTAAACAACATCCACAGCCTTTCCCTCATCCAATAAGCAGGTCACCTTGTCGTAGAAGGAGATCAGGTTGGTCAGGCAGGACCTGCCTTTCATGAACCCATGCTGACTGGGCCTGATCATCTGGTTGTCCCGCATGTGTTGTGTGATGGTACTCAGGATGAGCTGCTCCATCAGCTTCCTGGGCACCAAAGTCAAGCTGACAGGCCTGTAATTTCCCAGATCATCCTTCAGGTCCTGGTCAGCCAGGACTGCTGGTAAATGATGGAAAGCCACTTGGTGAGCACCCCAGCCAGATCCTTCAGCACCCTCGGGTGTATCTCATTTA
This sequence comes from Strix aluco, assembly GCF_031877795.1. Taxonomy (NCBI): domain Eukaryota; kingdom Metazoa; phylum Chordata; class Aves; order Strigiformes; family Strigidae; genus Strix; species Strix aluco. Next base: position 10,745,498 of record NC_133931.1, on the reverse strand, counting down.
GTCCCATAGACTTGTGTATGTCTATGTGATGCAGTAGGTTACTGACTATCTCCTTCTGGAATGCGGGGGGGTCGTTACATACCCTCTTCCACTCATCTCTGGATGGGGACACTTAGAATATTATAAATATTACATTTCCCATCTAATCATCAGCTAGTTGGAACTGGGAGAAGAAAATATTTGTTTCCATTATGTCATGCCTTTCCTGCTTCACTGGTTAACATCTCTGTTATAGTTGTGATAAAATTAGTTCAAAGCATGAAGAACTTCAACAACCTATGTTCAGCAATTATCAAGTATCGAGAAAGGAAACAAACCTGACAAGGCTTCAGCTGAAAATCTGACACATGATGGGAACTTGTACCAGTCTCCTGGAGTTTTCAACTTTGAGATTGCTATTGTAGGCAGGAGCTGAGATTTATCAAAGAATTTGGGATTGCAGCAACTGCATCTAAGATTTTGAAATCTCTGCAGCAGGGCAGCATGTTTTTTCTTTCATTCACATCTGTGATGAAATTTCTATGAAAGACATTGTAATTGATGATTGTAAACCCAGAAGAGATCCTGCTCATTACTTCAAAGTTCAGTGTAACTCATATTTGTGGTCAAGGTTGACTGGGGAAAGATAACTTGAGAAAAATGTACTTAAAATAAACAGAATTGTTCCTATGTGATGGCTTCCCAGCTCTTCCATAGCTTTCAGGATCAACCATATTATGCCTCCCATAACAAATTTGCATCTGCAAAAGGTCATTTTCTGTCACGTAACTGCACTTATATACAAAGAGGCCATTTCAACCTTGTTCCTTCAGTTTGTCTGTTCTGTGATCAATATCACAGTCTAGACCTGGATGACTGCAGAATCTGATTGCAGCTTAATTTCCCATAAGAGTAGCTAGACCTGCTGAAACAGCTTGAATATGCAGCACTGAATAAGCAGGCTGAGAGACAAATGTCCTCACGCCATATTGGGAAACCCAATTAGCACAGCAGAGTGCATCTTGCTGTGTTATTTTTCTCCCCATTGCATTTTGAAAGGATTAAGCTCTGGGACAGTCATTGCCAAGTAAAGAAAATAATATTGATGTCCATCTCTGAATAATTAATTCTTAGGAAACTATAGAGGCGCATGTGTGATTTTAATTTTTCAGTTTAAATAAGGCTTGCCTTAAATATTTGAGGATAAACCGTCAGTATGTTAAACACTTAGTGACCACTAAAGACTTTAACCTAATTCTTCATTAGATTTAACTGGGACAGTGGAAAGAATTACCTTCCCTACCAATCCTTGTCACACTCGCTGTCAGATGACACTGTCCCCACAGTCTGGTTGGAGGTGCATCTGATCTACAAAGTTTACAGCCTGCAGAAAAAAGCACTGATGAGAAGAGCAAGCTCATTATTAGGTTTAACTGCATGCACTAACTAGTGAGGATGGGTAGTTTCATTTTGGGTAGCATCTGCTTTCCCTAATGCCAGCACTGTCCCTGTCTGACTTGCTTGTGAACTGTCTCCTGAAAGGCTTCACTTTAAGGCTTAGCTTAGGACAACCTGAATCAACACCAGTTGACTTTAAAATGCTGGGCTGTAATTTGCAGTGGTTTAAAAATGTTTCATGATTAGGTCTGTTCCTGTTGCACAAGTGCCAACTCTGGTAGAGAATCAGAAGGGAAAACTTGGGACCAGTAATTGCATCTACTGTCAAAGTTTAAGCCGCTGGTATATGTGAGTCAGTATCTTTAGGTTCCCAGAGAGAGTTCTTGTTCTGGTTTGCCAGATGAAGTGACTTTGTCTCTGCAGAGCTGCTGCACTGAGGTTTTGTTGGACGAAGTGAAGTTATCAGAAGGCTCTTTTCCCTGGACAAGCAGCCAGGAAGGGAAGATGAGGAAAGAAGTGTGCCAGTGGATGTGTTCAGATGACTCACCTTGGTTAGGTAATGCCTAAGCTCCCATCAGCAGCAAATACAAGCCAAAGTAACCTCAGGACACATTTACCCAGCAGATTGGACTGCACAGCTTATTCCACCATGGGGACTTTTGGCTGAACGTATTTCTAGATCTCTGTTTCTCTTCTTGTGCCAGCTGCATCCATTGAAGGTAACAAGGAGGAACCTGCATATCACTTTAATTTTTATGCTGAGATTTAAATAATTCATCTACGGAGGTGTCAGTGAAAAGGAGAACAAATAAAGAGAATGGATGTGAGGAAGGAAGAGAAGTATTGAAGACAAAGGGCTTAGGTACCTCCCAATCAGGGATCACTCACAGAGGGCCATTAAAATTTAGCTGAGTCTAGTGTATTGTTTTTAATTTGTATTCCCATAACATACTCTGTTAAGGAGGGTGTATGCAGCAAATGCATATTAATGATGCTACACATTTGCATATTATAGATCTATAATACCAAGGGTGTAGTAAAAATCTTTATGAAAAGTGGTGACTATGCAGCAGTCAATTTTCTCTATATCTCCACCATTTTAATGCTTTTCTTTTTGCACACACAGAGATGCACACATGCACACATACACAAAAAATCCCTACAACCAATAGCTATACTACATTAAGGGACTAATGACCTGCAAAATTCCATTTATAAAAGATGACAAAATGTTAGATTTATATAGAGAATCATCAAATTATCTCTTCCTCTGGAAGACTTCCAGTTCTTTGTTCCTTTTTACTAATATTTTTTAAGCCAACAACCTGCTGAACATATTGTTTTTTAAAATATATATTTAATCCACCTCAGATTTAGTGCCATGAGAAGATTACCCTGAATTTTCAGAATAGTTTGTATGGCTGAGGTACAAATTCCTGCAAGTCAACTGTTTACAGTGAAAACTAGTTCCATCTGGGCTAGCTATGGATTGTTAGTGGTCCTAACTGAGTAAGAAAAGTTTTAATGGTTATCTCAACATATCTAAACAGTCATGGACCCTCATGTCAGAATGAGACGAGCAACACAGTCTGCAAATAGATCTCTGTTGGTCTAAATGTATATTTAAAACCTCCTTTACTGTGGATAACGCCTTGGACAAAATATGCTGAATTTGCCTCCCATCAGTGCAACCTACTGTTCACGAATGTGGTTACTGGTTCAAGTGGACTTAGAAATGTGGTAAAGCAGAGGAATAACCTGACCAGTTATACCAGGAAATTTACAAAAGTCTTGGGTGCCACATATCAGTCTTGGTGAGGGAAGGTTTCCTAATGTAAGAGAAAAGATTGTGGTCCAGATTCCTCCCAGGTTTTTTTTCTGCCTCGAGGGAAATTGCTTTGTATGCCACTGAAAACCTTAAAAGTTCTGTGTAAAGGCTAGAGACCAGGGACAGAAAAAGATTTCCACTCCCTTTTGGATGAGTTTTTGTGCTATGAGAAGCAGAAGAACTGCTTGTAGCTGCTTCTCACTAGAGAATAATCATGGCAAAAATGGGGAAATGTGGACTCCAAGCTCATGGCACAAAAGGTTGATTTTGGGAGGTCTGTCTGATCGCAACAAGCTTCTGGTTCAGAGGGCCCCACATAGTTTGCCGTCAGCCAGTTTTTTGTATGGGCATTCATGGAAAGAAAATGAATTGATATCTCAGTCAGTATGTGACCTGGACATGAGATGTTTGTTAACTCACTCCATCCCATCATCTCTTTCCTAAAGAAGGTGTCACCACTGATAGACCAGAATGAAATGAAGGAGCAGGAGATGTCTGGTCCTATGATGCCAGTTGATCCTTCTCTCACTGTGGCTTCCTAGGTGGTTCCTGTCCTCACTTCTTCCACAGTACCTTAGGTACATCACAGATACACTGACTACTGCTATGTACCTTGCTGCATACAGAGTAAAAGTCCAATCTGTCTTCCTCTGATGTTCACAGGTCTTGTCATTGACTACAGTGTGAGCTGGAGCATATCTTAATTTATAGAAACCAAATGATCTTTATAAACCCCAAAAGGCTAAAATAATGTAAAATCATCTTTGGACCTGTTCAATAGCTTTATATTCTCAGTGACACTTTCTTTAAGGACTGCAAATCAAAGGTTTGGGAAAACAATTTTTCATTCTGCAGACGCTGTCTGACATTAGGAGTAAGATTTATATTTTCAGTTTATGCACAAATCTTCATCCCTTGTTTATTCAGGGATAACAAAAGTGGAACACTAAAGGGTGGAAGCAGGCGAGGGTCTAAATTTTAGGTATATATGTCTCCCCTACTCTGCATTTATGCTTTTAATATCTACAAAAGTATTGTTCCCTTTCAGATTTATTTTTAACCTGAAAAACAAAGAAAACCCCAAAATATATTGCCCTTGGATCTTCAAAGCTGAAAGACAAAGAATGGTGAAGTACCTGTTTTATGTCCTTCCAACTCTTTTGCTTACCTGCCCAGTGAGAATGAGACCAAAACAAAGAATAACTGTCATTTGGCTGGGGTGAGGAGAGACATATCCCCTGTCTTCTGTGTGCCTGCAAGCAGTTGTCCATGTCTATCCATTCCTTGGGGTACCTGCAGGTATATTTGGCATGCCATAGAGATGCCAGAACTTAGCCACTGGGTCAGTGAATTACGCACATCCATCTGCTTTAACCTTTGTATAAGGTTTATGTGAAGGGTAATGTTTAAAGGTTAGGGCAGTGACCATAAAGTCATCCCGAAATATATGGCCTTCTGGTTGGGTGAAGAGAGGACTGCAATAGCAAAGTTCCCCTAGGTTTAGTTTTCATTCTGGCTCTATTATTGTTTTCACCCAAACCAAATTTCTTCATTGCTGTAATCCAGCTGATTTTGTGAGTGAAATTAATTGGGACAGAATAGACTTAAATATTACAAATGGCTAAAAAATAAATGGGGGAAACGGGTAGAGTTTTTCAGGGAAATTAAGCGTATTAGCCTTCCTAACATGCCAGTTAAGGCACATGCTTATATCCTGACTCAGTTTTAATCAGTCCCAAAGGGAATCTTCATGAACAAGAAGTGGGAGCAAAAAGAGAAGAGTCAAGACCTTGCTATTTTTTCCTTAGTCAGTTGAAGGACCAGTTGCCTCATCCTAAGTCCCTTTAGACCAAAAGGGAGTTTTACCATTGACGTTAATGGGAACAGGATCTGGCCCAGTAACTGGCTATTTTGGAGCTGCCTCTGTCGCCCTTGCTGCATTGTTGCTGAGAGTACAGAACATCCTTGCCTTCTGTTTTTCACTCCTTAATGTTTCCTTAGAATACTTAGGCGGAGAGTGACTGTAAATGCTTAACCTTTGTCAATGGCAGACGTTCAACAGAGTTTGGCTGCCTCCTTCTATTTCCTTGTGGACACTGATTTAAGAGTCCATCCAAAACATTTGTTCAGAAGGATATGACTAACATGAGAATCTGTCACTGTGTAAACACAGTGACCGAAAACTATTTGGTAGCATTTTTAATCTGCTGGCTAATAATTAGGTATTTAAATTTGCTTTAACAGTACCAGTTGTGATGATCTAATGTCATTCAGTATTTATATGGATAGGTCATCAGATTTTTTTCATTTTACAATGATTCAGCATAATCACATGAGAGATAAAGAACGTTTAAAGAAAAGTACTTATTTCAATAACTAATGTAAAATTTCAGTCAGGACCACATTAGGAATGACATGCTGAGCTCACACGAGAAGAACAACGCCTGCATTTACTGGAAATATTGCAGTAAGAGTGTGTGAAGTCATTGAAAACAAATTGCTGTTCCCTTCCTAAATAGGCTTGGGCTGGAATAGGGTCCTCTGGGTTGTGACCAGATTTAGCTTTCACAGCCAGTTTGTTCCACAGAAACTGAGTAAATTCTCTTGGGAAACAAATCTACAAAAATGTGCATGAGAATTTTTGGGGAGGGAAGTGATACATGGTTCTAACACAGTCAGAAATATATTAAAAACCATAAACAATTTGCTGTTGTTCAGGCAGTTTCAGAAGAACACATTCATTTATCGACACTTTTATCACTGCAGCAGGTATAATGTTATACAGATCCAACTATGTCAAAAGTTATGTGAACAACACATATATCAGTTCCTAATTCAAATACACGTTATTCATTATCATGAAAACTACAAAGACTGTGAAACCTTAATGATACAGATCCAAGTACACATTGATAAGCTCGAAGGGCATATGATTTGCATTAACTTGTGTACCTTCTACTGACATTGTTTTCAGAGCATCATAAAGGGGTAGAAAAATATTGTGCAATAGCCAGTATGAACAAATTTGCTTTTGATTTGCCTACTACTAGAGAGCTTGTGAAAATGTTTGAGGACAAGACCTTTTCCTGCCCACACAAGGAAGCAAGAACAGCATTGCTTGTTTGACTGTTTGCAAGAAGCAGAAAAATTCACGTTTCCTTGCACACACACCTCAGATCACCCCAGCAGATCCTATGAGATAAGTAAAGTCAAATAATGTGCTCTAAGAACCACAGGAGCAAGACTTCTCCCTGAGATTTCCAAATCTAAAAATGGCAAAGGTAATTCTCTGCACAGAACCACCAACATGGATAGTACTACTGCTGCTCGGTACCTTCAGTTCTTCATATTTTTTATCCTTTATTTGGTACTTTGATAAGCTGAGGAATACATTTCTGTGCAATATACTTTCAGCTTAGCCAGGTTAGATCTCACCCTGGTACTTCCACTTCCTGTGCGGTACCTTTCTTCTAAATCTTTCATTTCACACTGATAAGCACTTTAACTAGAAAGTTGCAAGATACTATGATAGAATCACAGAAATTAGGAGTCATCAAATCCATCCTTCTGCTTTAGGGTAGGAGAAAGCAAAGAGATGACAAGGGACAAGATGAAAAGATAGCAATACTGTGCTATACATGCATGTGTCTGTACCAGCCAAGTAACTGCAGCTAGGAAAGGTATATTTTTTTTCACAATTCACTCCGCAAAATTGAAATATGTTATAGGATTCTTTTTTTTCCTATGGCTTTTTTTTTGTCTACTCTTGTGATCCCTGACTCTTTCATGGACCACCAAGGGTGTAGCTATGACTTCTGTTGTCACTTACAATTCGTGGACCCTTCTACGTTAGAGAAATAATGACAAGTCTCTGTGGTGGAGGCTTTTCAATATTTCTAAAATTAACAGGAATGGAATTTGATTTCTGTGGGGAAATTTGGTAGAGGAAAAGTGAGGAGAGGAAGAAAGGAGACTCCCATCCTAGTGTAAGATTTTTTTTCCCTTGAAATTTTTCTCTCCCTCTCTTTTCTTGGTGGAGCTGGTCAAATCACCTAGTAAGAATGAGTCCTCTTTGCCAATGTCACCTTTTCATTTTTTCTCCACTCATAGTGTCAGCAATTAAAGACTGCTTCAAAAAGGAAAAAATTCTCAAGATCTTTTCCTCCAGTGCTCTGGAGATGTGATTAACTTGCCAGAAGTACAGACAGCTCCAAACTCGTTCAAAGCAAGACCCTTGAGACTAGCTGGTAGATTTTGGATATTTTCCAAGATGGGAATGAATCAGAAGCATCTGGATATGCTGCATTCACACTGCAGCGGTGATGAGCTGTCATTCCCAAAGGCTAGACATGCTTTTCATCCTGACTCCAGATATGCTTTCCAAAGAGGTCACTTTATCTGTTCATCCTCATTTGCTTTTCCTACTCTGAGCCATGAGTGTTCTTACCCTCCCATCCACAGGCTCAGTTGCTCCTTGGCAATGTAGACAAACAGTCCCAGCATTTGCACCAGGTTAGTTAACCTAGTTAGAGCAAGCTGGGGACTGCTCATGTGAGCATCTCCACCAACAGATCAGATGGGGTAGTAATTTCCAGTTCAGATATAGTGATGAACAGCTGTGAGGAGTAAACTTCTCAGCTGGAACAGCTGGAGCTGAAAGAGGACGTGTGACTACGTCCTGAGACAGCCAGGCTAACAGAAGCAACAGAGCTGCGTTTATATAATTTCCAGACACTTAAACGAAAAGATTACCCTGAAACCTGCCTCAGTCACCACTAAAATACTAAAGCATCCTGCCATCTGTTCCCCAATTAGAAAACTAACATGTCTAATTAACATCTCTTTCTTTTCTGGTCTCAGATACAAAAAGAGGGAAAGAAGTTTGAGAGAGTTCAGAGAGGAGCTCTAAATGCACAGATACAAATATAAAATGACTACCCACTAAAAAAAATAAAGCTTAAAATTTCGCAACACCTAATTATAATGCCAAGAAGAAAAGCTCTAATAAATCCTAACTGGCAAAAATACAAAAATAAATCCAGATGAATATTCTTTCAAAAAAACCCCGAGAAACAAAAAGAACCCAAAATACTCCAAGAATCAAAAAACTACATCTGTAATGGGTGAAGGATCCTTATTATATCCTGTTATGAATTTATCTCAGGCTTCTGATGAAAGTACCTTGAACAAAAATAACATTTGATAAACCATTACCTCACTTAAATTCTTCATATTTGTGGGTTTTTTTCGTATTACAGACAACGTGCGTGATTTTCAAGAAAGGCAATTGGTTACTATGTATCCAGATCTGTACTGAAGACTTAACTCCTAAACAATTCTTTAACTCCTTCAACCACTCTTTGTGGGCTACATTGTTATAAGTCAGCTGGTAATACCAGCTTGATGCATCCCATTAGAGAGGCTTGGTTTTCAGCTGCTAATAATTCTTTTAATCTTTAATCATTTGGCATTTAATATTCCATGTTATGTGCCTGTTTCAAATGCATTTTTTCCCTAAGCAGACTGGGTCAGTTAATTTAATGAAAATACCAAACAGAGGTGGTTTTGCTTTGTTTTGTTGAAGTTAAAAAAAAAAAAAAAAAAAAAAGAAAAAAGGTGGATAAGTTGTTTCTTGAAACTTTTAATGGTTCATGGTTTGAAGTAGGATTTTTAATTTTAGAAGCACTTAGGACTTCTTTCATGGAGAATCTTTGGTTGTGGCAATGAAAGCAGCCTACTCTTGTTCTTCAATGAATTTGTTTATATGTCTTTGGCAGGGGCATCTCAGATCTTTTTCCTTGTAAATCCTCTGAGAATTTTGTTTTTAAGGATGATGCTCTCCCCCAGCCTGACTCAATGAGATGATGCTGGTTAAAATTTTGGGACTTTGATCCTCCACTGAGGAGAGGTGGGTGGGTCTAACAGGGTGAGGAACTGAGATTAAACAGACGTGAGTAAAGGTCTGAGAGAAAAATACAGAAAGGTTTCCCCTTCAGTAAAGTGCACTTGCTGGGTTGGGTTCCCTGTCAGATCCAAAGTGGAACCCAGATTTCCTGAGTCTGCTGTCAGCAAATCTCTGCAAAAACCTCTGAAAAAAAATGTCCAGTTCTCCTTCAGAGCTGTTCACAGAGAGGATGAAAACTTGCTACTACTATCAGTTTCTCCTTTAAGCCTAGTGTTTAAGATCTCGAGTTTCCAATCCCCTAATGATTTGTATGGGTGTCAACATTGCTCTATGCAACAGAAAGTCCATCCTTTTTCCCCATTTGATGATTTAAAAAGTTGGAAAATTACATTCTTAGGAAATATGTGAAAAGAATATAGGTGTAATTTCAAGGCAAGTATTAAAAACTCAGATTTAAGGTTGTCTTGGTGATCTTAATTCAACCTTATTATGCATATTGATACAATAATTAAAGAAGTCTTTATACTCCATTTTTTTCATGCCAAAAATTGTGTCTCATTCATTATGTAAAATATACGTGATCAGCACTACGTAGCAAAAGAAGGATCCCTACAAGAAATACAGACCAAAGCAATGAGGCATGGAATAAAGAGGAGATGTACAAAATATTAGCCACCTATGTTGTGAAGACGTTTCAAGAAACAGAAAGGTATGAACATAGAACAAAAATACACTTTCTGTGCTAAAGACACATACCACTATGCACAGACATTCACATACCTATTTTCTCCTCTTCTTGATTCTCTTTACATGGGATTATACAGCAGATGTAATTGCTATTTCCTGGTGACTTGGGCATTAGTTCTCCTGTATCATGTTTGCAGACACAACCCCTTCAATTCAGCATTTGCTTTCTGTTTCAGAAGGCTCTTCAAATGAAGATTTACACTCAGAAGCGTAATGAAACAAATAGAGACAGTTTTCTTTACCATTATTTGTGTAAAATATTGCCATAGGGACAGAAAAATTACCTTGATCATGAAATAATGTCTGAGATGGATTATATCACAGACGTAGTTCTCTCGCTTTGGCAATGTTTTACTGATGCTCCCTTGAAAACTAGTCGGAATTTACATCCTCTATCTGCATGCATATACACATATTATATTCAATTTTTCAGACTGACTTTAACTCAAAATCTAATTTTGAAACCCATAAAATTATGGATACACTTTGTTGGTGTAATTTAGGTCCCTGGAACAGGTAGCAAGACTGCACCCTAAATTACTGAGCTCAATGGTACATTAGGTGAAATAATATCTCATTGATGTCATAGAAGGTATCCCGTATATTTTAGAAAGTAGAACTTCCTCCCCTGTATTCTTTGGTACCAAGGAGAAAGAGACAAATCTGATGCTTGGTAATAAAACCCCAGCCATGCTACAGGCTCTTTGTCCCAATACTACAATGTCAGCAAACTGGTACCTCTTTTCTTTTAAGATTCCCACTATAGGTCAGATCTCTTCATGGCATGAAGGCTCTTCAGGCTTTTCAAGAAACACATTTTGCTTTGCATTCCACTAATGGAAAGGAAATATTGGGGCAAAAGAAACATAATTGGAGCACTCTGCTGTCTTGGTTGTTCTTGGGCACTACAGTAGCCAGTCCTTTGTGTGTGTGGACAACTGGGCAGAACATTCCTGAGGCTGCTCTAATTTATGCAAGGTACTGGACTGACATCTGGCTGCCTCCAGACTCCAGGGGAAGATATAAGTGGCTTAAAGCCAGTTTTGCCTGTTCTAGTGATGAGAGCAGCTCAGCCAAATCAGAAAATCTGGCACATAAGTATACAAATTATAATAATAATATTTTGGGGCAGAGGAATAAATAAATGCCAGCCTTAACAAATGTGGCCCAATGGTGATGCACGAATAAAACACCATCTGCTGGAGACTTTGCAAGCCTTTAAGACTTGCACTTTTGAGCTTACAGATTTTTATTAAAATAGATAGATCATAAGGGCAAGGTTTAGGGACAGATAACTCAACTGTGACTTCTATTTTGATTTCTTTCCAAAACATGGCACTTCCAAATACTAACAGTAAGATTTCTGTTTCCTTTCAAAATCTGCTTTACTTTACTGTTTGGATTATAAAATAGGGATGAAAAGAGACTGGTTGGATATTCCTGTACTCTTTCCTCCATCTTTCTGTATGCTGACGTTTCAGGATATACTGTCTTTCCAGAAAACTGCAACAAGAAACGTTGCAGTTAGAATCTGCTGATTTTTGATGTTCACTAAATGCACAGAAGGCATGTTGTATGGTATTCCTTCCATCTCAAAACCTCTCTTTTTTGGCCATTGACACATGCCACTAACATAACTTACACATATTTTGTGGTTTTGCTCTGTGAAAAGGAAGTATTAAGCTCTGAGGCACTGTAATAAATTTGTTTGGTTTTGATAGAGATTGACTGCCTGAATGCTACCATTTTTATCAACTATAAATTGCTCTACAAGTTGTAGGATGAAGGACCTTTCATACTCTATTTTGACTTAAACTGGATAAATCATTTGCAATGATTCCTTCAGGAGATGTCAGTTCTTTCTGTTGTGTAAATCTGTCTGCAAATGCATTTTCTAATGAATTGCATCATTCTCAATCTGCAGATTGCCCACAAGTAATGCACCGCAAATGTTTGAAATTCTAGGTGTGCTGCCTACCAACCTACATGTGTGGTGTTTCTTCCAATCCCTGTAGGATGATTAGATGCAGTTATCAAAAGCAAATGTATATTTCAAATGCAAAATTATTGTTACTGTCAGAGTTTCTTGGAGTAACATCTAGAGAACAGCACTAAGATCCTGATCATCCTGCACAAACAATATGAGTAAAAATAACTTGATGACAACATTTGTGAGTTCAGCTCTGGACTCATCTACCCTTTCTGGAGAGAAAGGGGACCACATTGGTCTTCTACTTTGTGGTAAACTAAACAATCAATGAGAAAGCAATGTGAGCCCTATATTTCTGATGAAGACCTGAACTGCACAATCGAGTGATCAAGACTACAAGGTCATGATAGGGGCTGGACTTAATCCCAAATCCTGATTCAGTGTTGGAAAACTATTTTCGCTCTCATTTAACTAAAACAAAGGTGATTGGAAATATCCTTTCAATTCATACTGGTGAAACTGAGCTAGATTTTGCTGCCATCCAGTTTTGTTTCTGAAACTTCCTATTTTCTCTTTTCTGTATTGTCTATCATAGCCTTTTCCTATCTTGGGGTGAAAAAAATTGAGCAGTTGGGCTGTCATTTAGTTAGGTATTTTCTCAGTGACTCACTAAAGACCTTCCAAACATACTGGCCATATCATTTAGAGGTGAAAAGAACAAGGTTTTCAGACAGAAGCAAAGAAGGAAGTTCTGTTATTTCATTTTCTTAATTCTTTCTGAAACTGAATGGGAAACAGAGATATTCCCTGAAATTAAATTCTGAAAAAAATCCTTGTTCTAACCCATCCACTGCTAGTTACTAGGTACCAACCTGAAAAATACCATGGGTAAGTAGTTGTCTGTCCTACTGACAGCTAACCCCAGATGAACAGGTTTCCTCACTGTGGAAGATGCATTGTCAAGTCTCTTAAAGTAGATGAGGTATTTGAATCAGACCTTCCACCTCTCTGTTGTGTTACGAGTAGGTTTAATCTCAACATCCTGACTCCAGGCTCAGTATGGTTCATTTTTCTGCCTCTGATGCAAGACTTTCCCATATAGGCTTGTCCTGGGAGTGTCCTGTCTTGGCTATTTGTGGATAAATCCTGATTTGACAGTTCTGGTCTGCTCTTCTACACCTTTAAGTGGCACTGATAGTTACTGATCCTGGCTTGCTTCCATGAAACCTACATTGTCAGGTCTGAGATTGGGCTTTCCATATGATAGTATAAAAGAAGCCCCTCCCATCTGCTCTGCTGAGAGGTGTAAAAACATAGTCATTCTTAGAACAAATACTATTTGTTTCTGAGCCTGCTTGGATAGTCTTGTATTGAGTAGTTTGCTACAGTATTTCATGTGGGTGTCACTCTCACAAATACAAGGGAGGAATAGAAAAGTGACTGTTCAGCCACTTATTTGCATCACTCTCTCCCCATGAGAAGATGGGACTTTTCCTACCTAGTACCTCAGTCAGTGATTAGGAAGATGACTGGCAATATGCCTGCCATTGTCAAAAGGTTAACCTAACTATGAGATTCATCCTTCATGTCACACAGCACTGCTAAATACATCTATTAGAGTTCATTACATTTGCCAAATGTCTACATGTTTCCCTGACTCCAAGCTCTCAACATGCCTTTGTCCAGCTGACTCATTGATTCATGATGTCTTTTTGGTTGCATCACTGGTAGCATTGTTTTTTTTCATTATTTACTGACCATCAGGTTATACTCTTTCTTCAATTTTGTTCCCTTTTCTCCCCCTGCATCATTGTCCAAGAGAAAAATTACAGTTTTACCCCAAACCAAAATTACAAAGAGCCAAATAAAATAACACAACAGCTGTTGGCTGCGCAAACTTTGAGAAGCAGGGTCTTTTATGGATCCACACAATGACAGTGTCATAAAGAAAACTTAAGTGGGTTCTTTTGCGAGCTGGTGGAGTGGCCTTACTTCAGAATAAGTAAAACAGTTGTGGGGCTTTCCAAAGTCACTGTTGGAGCTATGTTTTCACTGAGTGGAAAGAGAGAGAAAAAAAGACTAATAGAGAAAACATACAAAGAAACTGCTTGAAGAACAGGTGTTTCATGACAGGTCAGAGCACAGTAACCCAGATGAGAAAGAGGTGTGACGAGGCATAACATCAGCATGGAAAGTGTTTAGTATTTTCTCAATCAAAACTACTGTTCTGCTTGACTAGTGGTGCCAAACAACCCTGCTGCAACTTTTGAGGTACAGAGAATCAATTAGCTATTAATGGTGTCACTGTATACACTGTGATACACAAAATAATTTTTATTATATCATCAGGATGACTAACTCCTGCTTCCCTAAGTGCTGGAATCAGGAGTTCTCCATTCTCCTTATCTCTGTAAAGCAGAATAAAACTTGGATCAAATCTGGATGTTAGCATTTTAGGTCACTGTGAACTGAAAGAACCAAGGACACACCCAGTGTTAAAAGAAACATATTGATTGCATCTGTTTGAGTATTTTTTGTCCATCATGATGCACATGCTAAGTGAATCAGGAATGACTAATGGGGTTAGATGTGACCATCACCACTATCAAATATCGACACAGAGTTGCCCTTTCTGCACTAATCAGATTTCACAGTATTAAGACTAGAATTTGTTTTAATTTTGTCTTTTCCCCTTGCAGTGCATATTTGTGTTAGACACAACAGTTGGAGCCATGAGGTTGAATCCTGTGTCCTACAGTCAGAATCTGGTGTTTCAGCTGCAGTCTAAGACATGTAAGTACCTGAGACCAGTCACTTAATATCTATGATTCACTTTACACATCCAGAGAAATGAGAGGGTAAATACTTGCTAACTTCTTGTTGACAAGCTTGATCAGTTAAAAAGTAACTACACCATGCATCGTACAACAAAGGGAGGAATGGACCCGACCTATAAGACACCTCACAGTTATGGATTTTGGGCCAATCCAGGAATAGAGCAAAAACTAAAGTAATCAGGCATGCCATAATAACTATCATCTCCTAGGCATGAGCTATTAACAGCTCACAGTCAGCAACAGCCCAGAGTCTTACTGATGGTCTGTACTTCAAGGAGGTTTCCCCCATCGCCATCCCAGCCAGCACATATGAGGAGGACAGGATCAGGAATAGGGATCAGCTTAGGTGACAAGAGTCTGTGCAAGTATATGCCAGCTCTCTAAACATGGAGGCCGTTGATGTATACTAGGTGTACATTTTCATCTCTGTCTCCTACTGATTCCAGCTGCTGATGCAGGTGTTCCTTAATACTGAAAATTAGAGCTATAGATACTAAAGGACAGAGCTCAAATTCACTGCTGGCTTGACCATGAAGTTTTGAGCACTCTTTGGCCCTGACAGCATTCCCCTCTCTGACAGAGAAAGGAGCATACTGTGCTGTTGGAAACTTGGATGAGCAATAGTTAATCCTATGGTCAGAATTTCTCTAAAATCAGATGACTTCTGCTATGTCTGAAATGCTGTTTTAGTGCTTTAAACTTCAGGCGAACTTCCAGCACAGACACTCCTATATCCCAGAAGGCTGATTTAAGTGCATATATGTTTAAAGCCTGGAGAAATGGCATTTAGTTCACTGTGCCCTGGATCTATTGCATAAAGGATTAGGAATTTTATCCTCACAACTGCTGCTGCTCTTCACGCATAAGTAAACTTTTCTGAGGTTGGTGAGTGTATCTTGGTCTTTCTCACAAATTTAATCTGTTTTTTTGAGAAAAATACCCAACTGTACAACATTTAGCATAGACCATAGATACATGGGGTAAGTCCTCTTCAATCCTTCCTCAGCCTGTTCTCAGTGCCTCATTCAATAAGGGGAGCATCTTCAAAAGTGCCTAGGTGACCCTGAGACATAAATCAAATGATTTCCCAATGGTCACCTAGTCTCATTGCTGTCTGAGACTTCCACTGATATGTAAATTCCTAAATGCTTTAATTATGACTGAGAAGCGGAGTCATAAGTCACTCAGTTGTTTCTGAAAATTTTATCTGAGAACTGAATAACGATATCAGAGTTTAACATAGGTTGTCAGGCTGCATGTGCATCCTGATGTGGGCAGAGTTTTGGACTGAAACTGTTTTTTTTTTCATAAAAAATAAAAGGGCTAGTACAGATTGATTCAACATGGGGAAGAACAGCTGAATGTCTCATGGGTGGTAAATAAAGAAACTTTCACCGTGTAAAATGATCCCCAAATCTGTTATCATGAGTCACACAGCAGTTGCACAGGGAGGGATTAGGGAACCCAGGTACTGCTTTACCTAGTACCAACTACATAGAAACAGAAGGATGAAGTAGCTGGTGTCACAGTCTCTTGGATCCAGCTGCTTCCTGGTAAAACTGGTTAAAAATGTCATTGGAAAATTTTACTCTGTATTCAGTATCTCTTTGCACTTCCATCTTAGCAGAGAAGGGCTTGATGGTACTCGTGGAAATTCTCATCCTGCATGGGGGGATTCTGTGCTGTGCAATTATGAGAAATTCATACTTAGGTGAATGAAGCTTCTCCACTGTGTCAGGATCATCAGTCCCTGGGGAACAGCAGTATGGGGCTGTCAGCCCTCCTGAAACATATTTTATCACTGGCCAAATCTGATGGTAGAAAAAAATGTACTTTATTCCTTTTAAACCTAAGAGCTGAGGAATAGCTATTGCATTTGAACACATACAAATAGCAAATACCCACTCTAACTTTCTTTCACTTGTTTGGTTTTATGGTGGCTTCTGCCTTCCCAAGCCAAAATGATACATCCAGCTCCCGGATTGTTTAGACAGCTCTGTTGCTCAAGATTTGTCTTCTGCAAATAGGAATCTTGATCACAGTGTAACATTCATTTTATATCTCTCCCTCTCTGTAGGGTTTCTTTTGCATAAATCAGCATCAGGTTGCAGAAGATAAAGGAATGCAACTTCTTACTTGCTCACATTAACCTCAGAGAACAGCAAATAAATACAGTGTTTTTAGAGAAGAAATTCCTAACTACATGAGCTTGGAAATGAGGTATCCTCTGACAGCTGGGGTACAGGAATAACTCCTGAATTTCCCATTCACTGTATAACTACGCTCCAGCTCTGGGTTATAATTAACCAAAACACTTACGGTGTATTTAAGGGGGTTTATACATCTGTTTGTCTAGTGTACACTGAAAATATTTTTGCCATGGTACTTGAGTTCTAGACCACAAATGAAGAAACAGTGTAGCCACAAAGAGACACTGTACCATTTATATGCCTAAAGAATCTATAGAGATTGATATTGGACATATGGACAATAAGAGGAATTTCTTGTCCTGAAGAGCTGTAGGCCTAATTTAAAAAGAAATTAAAATTTTCTAAATGGTGAATTGACATACAGAAAGCACAAGTCTTGCAGTGTCACAAACAGGAAATGTGGGACAGAGACAGGCACTGCACACAAATATTCTGTCTAACAATGGCACCTGAGCTTGAGGAGAGTCCTTCTTGGGAATCTCTTTTGTGTGTCATCTCTCTCCAGCCAGTTTTCACTGGACTAATTTTTACTCTTTCACCTTCTTTTTCTTCATCTGTTTCTGACAACACTCCATCTTGCTGGCTCTTTCTGTAACAAGATTATAAGGATGTCCATACTGTGACAAAGCTGAGGTCCAGTCAGCCAGTGCTGGTAGAGAGGTGGCTCTTTAATAGGATCAGATGTACTCTGCTCTTCTGTGAGATGTGATGGATTTCAGTGGGGAATAATGATTCTGTGTACAGAATAGTAAGTCTAAATTGCAGGATTTGCTATGATAGTTGGAGGAAAGGTACTGCCTGGATACTCTATGCAGGAATAAGTGTTAGGGTGGCTACAAAGCGGAGGAAAGTAAGGGAAGAAAAAAGAAATTTGCATTTTCAAAAGGAACTATTTTGGGAACTACTTTGGCACATTTCCCAGTTTCTTGCCCTGGGTGTGTGGCAGTCAGTTTAATTAGTTTTTTCTGTATAACTTCTGAAATGCTGCAGTTGTGATTTGTGCCTGGTAGGTCATTAATTTACTTTCTGCCAGTTTTAATACACAGCCTTCTCAGAGCTAGTGAAAACATGCACTGGCACATGATTCATAGTGACTGATGGTCATCATCCATCTGATATAGCAGGTGAGAAAAAAGGGGAGGTGGACATAGGAAGTGCTACTGGAATTGCTGAGTGAAAGAGACCATCCATTACAAATATAGTGAAAAGATTATCTTTTGGTTTACATTAACCCTCAGCAAAGCCTCATTGTGGTAGACACTCTTTATACCACCCTATTTTGTCTCAAAGGGCTTGGCTTCTATCACCAGAAGAATTTAACTGCTATTTCCCACTAAAATCAATCTCCACAAATCACATTAGTATGTGTGATGTGTACTAATAACTTTGAGGATTTGGGCCATCGAGTCTTAAAGAACAAGGCAGGCAAAGGACCGGGTAGGTAGCACTGAGAAGTGGACTGATTTGTCCCTCACAGAGGTAACTTGTGGATGAGAGCCTTTCAAGTCCCACTATAGAATTATATATATTTTTTTACTTTTTCTTTGGAGGGAGGGAATTAGTCTTGTCTATACTGGACTCTCAGGCCTTTCCTGTGGTGAGTAAAATTCCCTCTCCAGGGTTCCCAGCTGATCTTCCTGGCTGGACTTTGCACCAAGACTTATGGACCACACACTACATGTGACATGAAAACAACATTGCAAGAGGACACCCCACCAGTTCATGAGACTTATATCTTTCTTTCTAAGTGTCTTAGAAATGAGACATCTGTGGTGAAGCATAGACTCTGACTCAAGGTATTAATTACCATTTCATACACAGACAAATTCATCCCTCTTCCCAGATAATCCTTCTTTGTACCTGTGCAGCAGAGAGCTTGTCAGTACCAGGGATCCCAATGCAGGCTGTTATTGCCCACACACCATCTTACTACACTGTATGTTGGTTCTAAGAGGTTGCCCTTGATTTGCCTTCTTTCAGCTGGTTTCTGAGAGATCTTGCTTATCTAGAGTCATTTACTGCAGGTAGCAATGGGCCATTCAAGTCCTGCTAACGGGCAGGCAAGAAGTCACATTCCTTGGTTATGTAAGTTCAGTGGAAATGTAAAATAATTGAATTTATCCCCAGACACCAGCATATTTATCTCCTGGTTGAGGCCTGCATTATCAGAACAGCATGGGAACAAATTCTCATTATGCTGATGGAAATCAGGTTCTGTTTTCCATGTAAACCATGTGGTGCAGCTCCTTGTTTTGGGTGCCATATGTTTTCATGATTGCAGTGATTTGCTTTGGTTTGTTTTCATTTACCTCCTAGAAGTATGGGAGTCAGGGGAAATGGTAGGTGCTGGTTTTGCTTCTGCTTTGTTGATAGCTCTGTGTATTATTCAAATCCATGTATTTATTCCCAGATGAGAAATATCGTTAAGGTATTGTTAATGCTGACAATATATCACTCTACAGAGCAAGGTGCAATTTTTTAAAAAATTATTTTAAAAGCCAGCCCTTTGGAATATTATAAGATTAGGAAACTCTCAGTTATATGTTTAAGATCAAATTTGTCAATAGGCTATTATCATTGTGCACTTTTTGTCTCTGAAAGAGGGACCTCCTTTAGCTTTCACATACAGTTTAAGCCCTGTCTGCTGGGGACATGGATTGCACCAGAATATTCAATCTGTTGAATTGGTGGTCTTACTGGAGTGGTGAAGAAGTAGAAAATCTGACTCTGTTTCCAGGGACCCAAGAATAAAACTTAGCTGGATGACCAGAATTGCTTTCAGGTATAAACTGGTATATATTGGCTCCACAGACAGAGCTCATTTGGGAATCACAGAATCACAGAATATTATTTCATGATCATTGTGCCCTAGTTGGCCTCCAACCGCCACATCATCCACCAGTCCTTCTCTGTTCTGTGATTCTGTGATATTGGCTGTACAGACAGAGCTCATTTGGGAATCATTAAAAAAAAATGAGAGTTATATACCAATGGGACATCTTTCTTTAATTAACTGAGCCTGAACAACAAAATCATCTCAAGCCCATCTCAGCTCATTACCTTAGTGTCCAAGTACTGGGCATTTTGATATCATTACAACACCCTTAGGCACAGGAAAGGGCTCATTGTTCTTTTTACTGGTGAGAAACTGAGGCAAAAAAAGCACCTGGGATCATGTTCATGGTCACCAACAGAAAATCCTTGGCAGAACCCAGAATGGAAGCCAAATCCTAGCACCATAGCAAGGATGTTGTCTTATCTGCTTAAGCAGCTGACCTTTGAAATGCCCTTCAAGTTGGAGATGCTCATATTCAGCTACAAGTCTGAGTCCTGGGTTTCAAGCCAACCTGCAGCATAAAAAAATTTTCTTGTGTCCAGATTTTTATTAAAGTCTGCCCATCTGTTGTCCAAATCCTGTCAGTTGTAGGAGAAACCTCTATGCCTAAACTCTTCTTTCCTTGACTTTAAGTGAACACTTTGCCTGCCAGACATTGATCTTTGATCTGGATTTCCTTGCCAGCCCTTCAAAACAGTTGCTGTCACCATGGCATCTTATTTCCATATTGTGTCTGAGAGCGACAGCAATTATTTCCCACTGGAACTGACTTCAATGTCACTACACTGATTAATCAGCAGAGGTTACTATAAGGGAAAGTATCGGTCTTCCTTTTCCATTGGAGCAGGAAAATGCCAGATCTTAGCAGCGCAGTGCCTTGGGGACAGCTGCATTAGTTTTCTAATGAAAGGCTCTGCACAAGTCAAACCGCCCATCCCCCATGCCTCCCCTCCACTCCTCTCTTCCTAAAACACACACTGAGGTTTAGTATAAAGTTAATTCTATAACCCAAGTTGGTTTTTTTTAGTCTTAGTTTTTTTAATGCTACTGACCTCCCATTTCCTTGTCAGTCGACACCAAGCAATTCCCCAGATGGAGAGAAAGATTTCCACTTTGAATATCCCTGAAACACATTTAGAGCCAAAGGCTTTATCATGGGAATAAAAGCACTGAGGTTCTCACAGCTGGGAAGATTTATACAGCTGAGCCTTACCAGCTTAAATGCCTACAGACAGAAACAGCTGAGCTATGTATTATTTCTTTTCCCCCCTAACTTGCAAGGGAGATGAAAAATGCAGAGGCAGTCTGCAGATAGATATGACTGACAAAGGAGGGGCAGAGCTGTCTGCCCGTAGCTGCTGCAGTGACGTTTTTATAAGATAATTTCAGCTTCAGAGGTGAGGGGGCTGGGGCTGACATGATCTCCCTAGCCAAGAGGAACTGCCCTTTCAGCTAGAGCACTCCAGACAGTGCCAAGGAGTCTTAAGCATCAGTCAGGGAGGCATAGAGCTGACACCGTGCTGATGAGCCCCAGGGGAAAGGTGTTTGGTGGAAGATGCAATGAACTGAGTGCTCTGCACAGCAGAACTGCTGCTTGCAGTCTGTGTAAAAACAGTAGCCAAGCTGTCTCTGCTCTTCTCACTGTAACAGTGGCAGTATTTTATTCTTAAAGAACTGAGGACAGATCTTTAAGAGTTTAATCTGTCTCCCACGAAACAAGCATTCAATGGCCATGCTTCCCTCCGAGACAAGCAGGAAGGGAGTCTTCCAGAGGCTCAGCTCGCTGTCCACCCACACAAACATGAGCTGACCTGATGGAAGCAACCTGCAGACTCCTCTGAGGAGTCTATCTATGGTGGTGCTGACCAAAGGTGAGCAGAGTAGCCCTGAATGTTCAGCAGCCACAATAACGTGAGCAGGTCTGTGCCTCTGAGCATCCTCTGCCTCTGACGTGAGTCTGTTGCCCTGCATGTGCACTGCCTCTGCTGCCAGTTGTCCTTCATGTCACCAAAACCCTGGAGACGTGGGCTCCACTCTGTGCTGTGCATGGCTTCATCACACTTCTCACAGCCCTCAGCCATGACTCTAATTATTCCAGGTACCTTTGTGCCAGAGAGAGGGAAGAGGTCTAAAAACGGGCAGAGCTCAGTCTGTATTGGGTTGTGTGTGCACCCCACAGTGAAGAGAAGAGGCCTCCGGAGTCCACATTGTTCCTGATTTTCCCAGCCAGCCTGTGGTGAGGTAGTGCATTGCTTCTCCTCATGTGCCCAGACAGGTTTGGGATCCAGCATCCCTTCAAGAACATGTTCACTCTGAGCCTGGGGCCATCCTTGCCTTATTATAAAATGGAAACTAAATTACTTACATTTTTAGGAATGACCATGATCTACTTTAGAAATGGTTGGGGTAAGGACGGCCAGTATACTTGTAAATCGGTAGACGAGCAGAGCTGCATTTTCTGAATGCTGCCCATAAATCAACATGGGAGGGGAAAAAAAGAATTCAACAAACCTATATATTGATTAGAAATATCTTTTAACAATAGGGAAGAAAGCAAAATATCCTAAAAATAAGGGGTCTGGAAAACAATTTAAAAGATTGCATTGTCAGTAATAATGTATCTAGCAACTGAAGTGCTCAGAAATAATCAGTGTCTGGGTTGTCCAGCCTGAGGGACCTGATGGGGGGACTAATTTACAATGCCAGTGAAAAACCTACCCGTCAAATACCAGGTTACTAGGGATACTCAAAAATCACTCATTCTGTAAAACTTATGCCATCATGCCTGCCTGTCAATATCTAATTGTTTTCTTATTCTTAACTGTAATTTTTCTTGGGATATGGACTTTGAACAAACATGTAACAGCTGTTAGTCATGTTGCTTAACACAGTAACCACCCCTCAGGGTCAAAACAAAAGTCCATTTACCTTAATAACCCCTTGCTCACAATAACTGTAAATAAGAAAAGAATGGGGTCATCAGAACTAAACACTAGGTTCAAAGGCTTTTCATCAATTTATATCTATCTTGTGAATTTATATAGAGCATACAGATGTTTTATGTTTGTCTTTGTCCTTTGGGTAGCTCTCTGCTTGAATTTTGACTGCCCTTGAGCACTGGAGAGATGCTTGACTGGGAATTGCACTCAGCGGTTCCCAGATCTTTACCATGAATGAGTAAAGCTAAGGTAGAATCCATCACCGTGAAGATATAATTTCTACCCATACTGTCTGGCACATGTATTGGAACTGCCATTTTTTTCCCCCATCACTCAGTCTTATGAGATCTTCCTATAACTCCCAAGTTACTTGTAGATTTCATTACACTGGATAAGTTTGTATCATTTGCAGGCTTTGCCACATAGCTCTTCACCCTCTTTTTCTACTGGCTTTTATATGTTTTAAGAGCATAGATCTCTATGGATTTCCACCGTGAACTTCCTTCAGTTGTATAAATTTAACATTTATGGTTCACATTCCAAAAAATAGCTCAAATCTAAAACAATCTTTTCTACAGAAAACAACAGCACACAGAATTACCTGCAACGGACATATCTTCAAGTGCTCCTCCTATTAGTTATTGGAAGCATCCAGAGGTTTTGGAAGACAATATGGACTAAGGTTAGTAAAAGCCACAGAGTAGTACAGACTTATTTTTTGTTGTCACTTGTGTGTGATGGCCTAGCTAAGAGTGTTGCTCCTTCCTTCTTCCCTTCAGTCGTGATATCTGACTAGTGTTTTAATTCACAAATCCTTCTCAGGTCCCCTCATGCTCGAGCGACCTCCATCTCCACCACAAGGTCAAGCTCTGTCCTTGATCTTTCCTATAGTCACCAGGAGACTGATTTTGCACCACAGAGGCACAACCAGAGTGCAGATAACAACTAGTTGCAATCCCAGTGTTAGAAATCAACACTCTCCAAACTGTTATAGACAGGAAAATGAGAGAAGCTGTCCTCTCCTAATGTTTTCATATGCTCCACCCAAATCAAGGAACATCTGATGGGGACCATAAGAGAGACAGTTTTGGGGAGGGGAAGAAGTACAGCCCTGTCTCCTTGAAGCAACCTTTAAGGCTTGGGAAGGGAAAGAGACAATGGTATAGTGCAAAGAGGGAGGAAAGAGAAAAGTACAGATTTATAATCCTTCATTTGGGTGAAAAATTGGAAAACTCAACCCTTCCGTATGCTATTCCACATTTCTTTATCTCCTATCAGTGACTGAACCTCCCAGTGCACACATCCTTACTTCTGCAAACATTTCCCTCCCTCTTCAGAAATTCCAGCCCTAGACAGGCAAGAATTATTCCCTTGAAGAATACCTTCATGTAGGTGCCAGGTGTATATTTGTACACTGTTTGGAGACTTTTGCTGCCTTGCAAACTCCAATGGCATATCCCTGGCTAGTCAAGCTGTGCTGATTTGTACCAGCTCAGAGTCTAGCCTGCAGACTCAAAAATGCTCCGTGCTAATCCTGTGTGACCTTCAGTGTTCTCTTTGGCTTTGTGGATGCCTTTTGCTGCCTCTGCGGCCACTGAATACAGGAGGCAGAAAAATGGGAAAACTAAACTAGGGAGAGGTGTCACTGGAAAGCCTAAGCCTGTAAAAAAACAAATTAAAAAAAAAAATCAGAAATTCGCAGTCTCAGCTATAGACCTCAAAGGGTAATGACATTTTTATTGATCATAAAACATGTGATTTCTCTTAAGCATTTGAAAAGTTGTAAAAAGGACTGAATTAAGTTCTGGAAACCTTGAAAATTATAAGGCATCTTAGTAAATAGTCACAGGATTTGGGAAAAGTAGCTTTGCTTATGAATAAGGAGCAATACTTGTCATGATACGGTGTTCATAAATGATGGAGATGCAAGGAAAAGTTTTGAAGTTCTGAGTCTTTGGCCCTGCATGAACTTAACTCAACTTAAAAGATCACTAGAAATTGGCCCTGAAACATTTAGAAATACAATTAAAGTGGATACTTTCAGGGCATTATGTCAATTTCCACTATGCTCTTTCACAAGGAAAACAAACATCCTTACTAAATGGACCATTGTCTCAGCTATCAACGGCAGATAGCCCCCCAAAACTGGGCTGCAGATTCATTACATACCTGGCATTTCTGAGCTGCACAGGCTCACTGTCTTTAGCAGTGGGATCAACTGCATGATAAAAACTGCTTATAATTTGTATGGGAAAAATACACAGCTCTTGAACACTCTAGTGCTTTGTGTCTATGGATGCAGTGGTAACTACAGGATGCCCTGGTAACTACACGTACACACTCCATTGTTGTTTCTGTGTATGTATGATGCCTCATATATGGGTTTACTTTAATTGTAGAATTAATTGGGGTTCTCACTTGGGCTTTCTGCCTGCTTCCCATTTCTCAAAGAAAAAATGTTCTCCTGAGTTTTTATCTTATGCTTCTAATTAGGGAGTTGGGGATGGGTGAGTGGTAGATGGAAGTGGTGACTTTAGGTTACCTGTCATTTTAAGAGGGTTACTCTCCCACTTTGTAGCAAGTATAAGCTTACAATCATCAGAAGTTCTTATGGTCTTACAGTTCTTTCCCAAACCTTCACCAGGGTCAGAAACTAAACTTTTTCTTCACTAGAAAAGAGCCTACTGCAGTATGAAGGACCAGCAGGGTGAGAATGGAGGACAGCACTAGTGACTGCCTTGTAATTTGGGAAGGCACTGCAGTGTGACCGCTCAACTATAAAGCTGGTTGCACTGGCTCTGCTGTAAGGGTATGTTCTGTGACGACTACGGGCAGGCCTCCGGGTCATCCAGAGAACAGCTGAGATTTATCAGATGAGTACTCCTTGTGCTGGTGATGTTAGTGTGAGAACCTCAAACATCACTCCTTGGCATTAAGGAGCTAATGAGGATCACTCTGTTGTAGTCCGGAGCTAAACATTTCAGCAACAGTAGGATTAGATAGGACAGGGAGTGGGAAAACATGCAGAAATCTTTTCTCAGACTGAGAATATAGGAAATATGTGCTTGTGAATTTCTTTTATATTGCTTTGTTGGCAGAGGCACATTTTGATTTTACTTAGTGCTGCAAAGGGATTCCTTCTGTATCCTTTATAGGTCTGAAGCTTAATGTTAAAATATCTTGACTCTAGGACATAAGACAAAGAATGTCATTGTTTATTCTTTGATGTTCTAAAGCATCTTATTCTTCAGGAATCTCAACATGCTGTACATTAATTAAAGTCCATAGTACTCCTAAATCGGCTGCTATTATTCCCAGTTGATTGATGGAGAAACTGAGATGAAGAGAGATTATATGGTACATTTTCTAATGTGGGAGTATGTGAAATCAGACCCACAAAATTCATGGTTCAGCAATTAAATGGAAGAAATACGATATTTTCCACATATACTGAAAAACCTCTATGTTCCACTGAAACAACATAAAAAATTGTTCTTTGAGACCTTGGTGTCACTATACTCATAAAGCTGCAAGGATTTTTTGGATGAAGGAAAGCTAGTCTGCATGCCCATCTTCAACAGATGCCTCTGTGACATCAAGTTCAGATCTAAATCCAAATATCCCCATGATTTATAGCTATTTGGATTTATTGTTTCAGCTGAAGCTACTAAAAAGAAAGGCAACACCCAAAGCAATGCAGACAAAGCTGAACCTGTGAAGCCAACAGGTAGTATCAGGCAAAGCATGAACCCAAACCAACTACTACAAGAAGAATCAAAAGTTCCACCGGTGAGTACAGTAAACTGAGTCACATATCTTCATATTTTAAAATGGAAGAAATGAACTGGATAGATCCTGGTCTCAATCCACCTGAAATACCTAAGAAAGAATTTTAAAAGCATCAATAAAGATTGCTGACCAGTTTTTGTCTATTTGCTTTTTCAGATAGTGATTTTTTTTTTTTTTGTGAAGCATAAGGCACAATTTCTCAAAGGCAGATTTAATCCTGTTCTTTGAAGAAACATGCTTTAGAAGCTCCATCTTCCTTTTCATCAAAGGTATCCTCAGATGCAGCTTCTTCCTCTTTCTCTAGTTCCCTGCTTAAGTGAAAGAGATACCTGGTTGGTGGATCACAATATTACTCAGACCATCTGAAAACAAGAGGTTTGAAATAAACTATATTTGAGCTAATTGCTATTTTGTCTTTTGCTTTCTTATCAGGCTCCAGCATCGCTGCCTTGGGGCAGGTGGGCTTGCAGCATCCAGGACCAGAGCCCTTCAGAGTGCTCCTGAAGCCCTGACTCATGCTGGGACTTTCCCAGGGAGTTGGATCAACACAGACTGGAGCAGCTCCAGCTCCCAGCCCAAAGTCTCACAAGTTTTGCCCACTTAGTTTGGGAAGATGCAATGGCCCCATCTCCCATAACAAGCTGTATGGTGCATGCACTGAAGCCAGTGGATCTGCCCATGCAACTAGGGGATTTCTGTTGGCTCAGAGGCAGTACAACAGGACCTCTTGCCAGCTGCTTTCTGATTGTAAAAGCATTGCCCCCACTCGATAATTTAGAATAAACTGGGACTGAGATCTGATTTAGGATCTGAGAACTGAGTCATATTTACAATTGCTATTGCACTCAGCTGAATAAATAAAAAAATAAATCCATTTAAGCTTAACAAACAGGATGTAACTTGTTAAACCTAAAAAAAATACCTAAGCAAGCCAGTCCTTTGCTGTTATTACATTGAATTCTATTTCTGGCTTAGCTACTGTCTTGCTCTGTGACCTTG
Organism: Strix aluco; assembly: GCF_031877795.1. NCBI lineage: Eukaryota > Metazoa > Chordata > Aves > Strigiformes > Strigidae > Strix > Strix aluco. The sequence continues at coordinate 10,718,101 of NC_133931.1, read as the reverse complement.
GCATGCAGTTTCCCTCCCTTGTCTCTCAGTTCTGTCTCCCACCACTTTTTTGTCTTGCCTATTTATGTTTTCTTTCACTCTCAGTATTCAAGTTTATTTGTTCTGTCAATTGAATCACTTCTATTATTCAGTGAAGACGGTTCTCTAAAGCATTTTGTCATCCAAAATATTCCCTAGAATATCAAAACTGAAAGTAATGGAAAGTAAATAAACATTCACAAAATATTACTTTCACATTGAGGTAGAACCTTATTATACCTGGCTGCATGACAAGTCTGTCAGTCAGTAACACTTATTTCTCCTTGCAGTTGGCTGTGCCACAATGCTCATCTGAGTCCATTTTTCTGAATCCTAAACTGATATATATCCTCTGCAGTGCCTGGTACTGACCTTAAGGCTTCACTTTTAAAACCACCAGGAGGTCCTCACATGGTACCAGTCTGCATCCTGCATGCAGCAGTTTGAGGGATCTGTATTTGTAAAGGCAGAAATCACAGCACAGTGAAAAGCAGCACTTAAATGAGCTGTTTCTATATGTTGAGATACAAGTCTGAAACGTTACCTCTGAAGCTCAGACTTTCCACCACTGATATTTTGTGATTCACAGGCCAAAGTTGTTTCCTAAATGTGTACTCCAAAGTTATCGGGCTGAGTACCAAGGAAATGATTCACTTTCCCCTTTTAAAAGGCAGCTGTTATGTGTTGGGGGGGGCATGGCTGCCTTTTACATTGTTCAGTGCTCAGACACAGGGAAATTGGATTCAGCTCTCTTCAGACTGACATTTTTGGGGTCAGGTCCTAAGCACCAGGATATACTTACTCACCGTCCTTGCAGCAGTACCAGTGCAGAAAAAAAGGCAAGATTCAAAGGGCTAGAGGTGAAGTTGGAATGAGAGCAGCTGTCCCTGTAAACAAGATATGAGTGCATTTCTTATGGGGCAAAAATGGTGGATTCCAGTCTGTGTTGCCAAAACAACTCAAGTGCTCTGTATGAAGAAACTTTAGACACAATTCATAAACAGGGCTGAATTCTCTCCCTTTTCTTAAAGGGCTTTTAACTGCTAAAGCATAAAAGATGCTTTCTATTATTATTTCTGGTTTTTTGTTTTTAAACAAGTTGTTCTAAAATCAAAACTCATGTTTTGGGCTAAACACCCAGGTTCACAATATGTCTGAGCAGCCCTGTCTCATCAGTGGCCCCATTAACACCCAGTTCCTGAATCCAGGCAAAACTTAGACTTGCAAAAGAGCACTCAGCTGGAACAAGATGGTAGCATCTGTGGGTATCTTAAGTGTTATACTGACAAAAAAGTATATTTCCATGATGCCTCAGGCAAAGAAGTGATCAGGCAGGGTTTTATTGTGTCAGCACCATAATTCTAACTGCACTTTAGGTTCTTTATTCTTATTTCGCTGTCTGATAATCTGGTACATTAAGATGTTGCTTCTGCAAGTGTCCATCACAGATCAGGATAGTGAGTTCTGTCAAGACCCAACATTGAGTCAAACAGGCACACAAGGTGAAAAGCTATAGGAAAACTGGCCTAACAATTCATTCTCACATGAGATCTTTAGGATTTTAGGATTTTAGATGCCTGACTGGGTATGGTCAGTATGAGAGGACCCAGCTCAGCTTTCCTAAACACTGATACCAGGCCTGGCTTTTTTAAAGCTAACCTAGATGCAGAGCACACCAGGTAGTGTGGTTGTAATTCTGTTTAGAATAGGGTAGATAAATTAGCTATAGCTCATATCTGAATTAAACCTGGTTGTTCTTTTTTTTTTAATTTTTTTTTTTTAAAGTGTAAAATGCTGAGGATTTCACTGTTGGACATTTGTGATATTGGGATAGGCAAGGGGTGGCCACTGGTGGATTCAAAGTACTCATCAACTTGGGAAGGATACTGGGAAAAACATACTCAGAGCAAGGGCTTCTTGTGCAGTGCTCCTGTGGTCATGTTGCCCAATGCTCTCTCTGCTCTTGTGAAATCTTCTGACTTCTCTCCATTTACCTGAGCTGTGTTTCTGTCAGGCCCACATAGCAAAAATCAAGGACTTTTATTTCAGGGAAGTTTCCTTGCAACTGCTATTCCAGAGATTTTTAAGTTGTTGTGCACTGGACCTCTAGAATATGCGAAATATCTCTAAACATCTGCCAATGAAAAGAGCATCCACCAACAACTAATTAATTATTTAAATCCACCATAGGGTGTCCACACCTCCATTGGAAGATCTGCAAATCACTCTTTTCCCTGTCTGTTACCATAGAGAGACATCAGAAATCTGTCCATCTAGAGTAAGCTGCTACTGTATTATATTAGATTATTAAATATTTTCATATGCAAATGGCTGAAGTCTAATCTTTTGTACAATGGAGTGGTTCTTTACAGGAATGATTTCAAGTTATACTTATAGGACGCCACTAGCTCTTAACTCAGTGATGTGATCTGCATTAATACAGCATGATGCAGATGTAGATCTTCACAGTTACAATGCTAAAACTGAGGACTAAGTCCTTTGGAGTAAAACTGGAGAAAAGGGGAGAATCAATACCAAGAGCTGAGTCAGCTTGATTGAACCTCCTGAAAAGGAGGCTCAGGGGAGACCTTATCACTCTGTACAACTACCTGAAATGAGATTGTAGTGAGGTGGGTGATGGTCTCTTTTCCCAAGTAACAAGTGATAGAACAAGAGGAAATGGCCTCAAGTTGCGTCAGGGGAGGTTTAGATTGTATATTAAGAAAAATTTCTCTATCAAAAGAGTTATCAAGCATTGGAACAATCTGCCCAAGGAACTGGTTGAGTCATCATCCCTGGAGGTATTTAAAAGATGTGTAGATGTGGCACTTAGGGACATGGTTTAGTGGTGGACTTGGCAGTGTTAGGTTAATGGTTTGACTTCATGATTCTAAGGGTCTTTTCCAACCTAAATGATTCTGTGATTCTATGATTCTGTGATTCTAACCATGCCAAATTATACTGGCTGTGGATGTATCTCTGTATCGTTTTCCTTTACCTTGTAACCTGCATTCCAGAAAATTCTCGCAAATGCAAGGATGGTGAAATGGATGTCATTGATAGCTGTTAGTTCCTGCCATATGGATCACAACTAGAGGTTCTACAACTTCTAATGACCTGTGTTATCAACTGTCTGCCTGAAAAGATGAAGAAAGGGAATCTCCCTGTATTTGCCGCGTTAAGCTTTGTGTTGGCAAACACTTGCTAACATATGTCACCAGCTTTGAAAAGACATGGTTTATTTATATGTTAATTACTGTAACACTTTGGGGAAAATATTTGTTGATACAAGAGCTGTGTAAATAGTCAAGTGTTGAGAGTTGTTGCCATTTAAAAATAAATGAGTGCTAGCCAATAAGAATCAAGTTTATGATACAAAGGGCCTCTCCTTGCTTATGGCTCAGTCCAGTCCCAATGAGATCTCCATTGATTTCTGTGAAATGTGAGTCAGTCCTTAACTGTTCCTCATGCAAACATTAAGAAAACATTAAGAAATGCACTCACTTCCCTAAATTGGTGTACATTTGAACTCAGAAGATGGAGGTCACTTCTGGGTGACAGCAGGGAGTGGAGGGTGTGCAATGTCACTGATAAAAAACATCTCATCCTTCCTCAGACCCAGGCCCTCATCTGGACATGGAGGGGAACGGTTATAAAGGTGTCACACCTTCTGTGAAACAGAAACTCAAGGCCTTTACAGCTATGACCATTAAAAGTACCTCAACACTGTTTGCAAGAAAATTCTGGCATTTCTGCTGTCTGGGAAAACTGCTGGGCAACGTGTGGAATTTGCTGCTCTGAAGTCTTCTTATTAGCTGCTGATAGAAACGTTTCCCCTCACACCAGCCACATCCCACACTCCTGGCAGAAACCTGGATAATGACATATCAGACTCTCTGCAGCCAAATTTCTAGGTTGTAAAGTACTCCACAGTGAAAATTGTTCTGTCAATGTATTGAATTTTTGCAGCGTTGCTATTAGCAATATTGTTTACCTTGAGGGCAAACAACAAAAGAAACAATTCTCTTGGATCTACTTGGTAGTTACAAACACCGTGTTGTTTACCAAGTACTTTACAAACTCCTGGTTTTGCGTGTGAGTAGTATTACAGGACTGTGATGATCAAAAGTGAGACCTGCATTTTTCTGCATAGATTACTGAGAAGCTGCTGGGTGCCACACCCTTTCCATGCGTGGGCAGAAAGTTGCTTATCAGGCAACCCATGTTGTTATCCAGTGCTTCAAAACTATGAAACTATTGAGACCTGAGAACCACAGAGATCCCCAGCTACCAAAAATACATATTTTGCTAGGTGTTGTATTCTCACTAGGGATTAGAGTAAAATGTAGGAAAGATAAGAAATGGCAATACAAACTCTAGTAGCTATCTCCTTAAAGTCTGACATTGCAATGTGAGTATTTTCTATGAGCTTAGATGGCAGTGATGAAATTCACTCCACAGGCAGCCTGTAGCACAGGGATAGCACAATATACCTGTGCATGTGGTGGAATTGAGATGTCTAGCCACCATGAATGGGAAAAAGATCACACTATACAGCCTGATGTTTGAGGTATTAGTTATGTTCATTGTATCTTCTAGAGAAAATACAAAAGAGGAGAGGGGGATGAAGGGACAAAGGATGAACTTTCAAGCCCTAGTACCGCCCTGTCTATCTATTCTCAGAAAAAGCAATACAGGGTTGCTGTTATTATTAAGTATTCCTTTCAGGTCAGAAATGCAGTGGTTCAGGTGCTCTAGAAGGGACTTCTTTGCTCCACTGAGCTCAATTTAAGGACAGAAAAGTAGACAGCTCAGGGCTGATATGTTTGGCTTCATTCCCTGCTGTAGAACATCAAAATCTCAGTGGCTTGAATTTTTACGTCAGTGATTGCTGCACAACAGTTAAATTATTTTAAACCAAATACACTAGTAAAGCAAAATGTTGAACTTTGTCATTCAGAGACTGCTCCTTCTTGGTAACAGTGAATGATCCTGTGAATGTAAACGTCATCAAGGATTTTCTTTAAAATTATTACTGCAATCTATTTAGAGATCTTGTATTGCCTGGGAGGGGGGGGTGGGTGGGTGGGGTGGGGGTGGGGACCAGTACCGAATTCATAGTAAAAAAATAGGAAAAAATTTATGAAACCCTAACGGAGAGAGAAAAGGTGACTAGATTTGGAAATATATCCAACCTGCAGATCAGCACCACTGTCAAGAAAAATAAGCTACTGAGTTCTTGAAGTGGAAATGAGAGAAGGACTCTGCTTGGTGTGTTTTAGCCCCTGTGCAGTTTAAACAGGGGACAGTCCCATGTTCATCAACAAAACTATCCTATGACCTGCACACTATTCTGAGAAGTCACAGAAAAGCACAGTCTTCAGGAAACCACACAGGTTAAATAGGCAAGTTGCTAAAGAATCTATATTCTTGGCGCCACCCAAAGAAAGAGACATTTCTGATGATGTTCACAGCTTACCCCACATCCTGTTTTAAGCCATAGCACCTGTGCAAACTACATGGTTTTATTTTTAACCAGCTAGCTCTGATTAACCTATTACTGCCATAATTTCTTTCCCCCCAATAAAACTTGCAGTGTCTTGGGGGTTGCCTAAAAAAGCATCCAGCAGTGAAAAAAGCCCCATCTGTAGGGGACCTCAAATCTGTAGGGTTTCTGGGTTTGGTACTGCCCTTGCTGTTGCATCTACAGCTGTCGCATGATGTGGTCCTGTTTCAGGAGCAGCACTTTCCACATCCACTGTTCAACAATGAACCGTAAAAGATATCACATCTCAGTACAGTGACTTAGTTTTTCATTCTGGTAAAGCAGAGGGAAATAAAGGCATCATAGCTCTATGAACAGCTTCATAATGTGCCACCTTTCTTCTAGCAGCTGTCAATAGAGGAAAGCTGAGGAGACACTGTAGAAGATGAAAACTACAACTGCTGGATGCAGTTTCCATACACATGACATTGTTCCAAAGAAAACAATTATTTTTTTGACTGCTCACAAAATTCTTCAGGGTCCCACATGACAACAGTTCCCAAAAGTCTTGCTTGGACAGTTTAATTTAACTCAAAGTTTTGGCAGATTGAAGGGCCAGGTTCTACAGGATCCCACATGACAAAATCATTTACCAAGGGTAGGCTCTGTCAATTCCACATGGGTAATTTCTCACCATTTCCTTACAATAGCAAGCAGGTAATGCTTTATTCCTCCAGTCTGTCCCCCCAGTTCTCAGAGACTGACAGAGCAAAGATTCACACCAGCACTACATGATGACATTTTCTCTCTTTAACTTGATGGTACTCAGTTTCCAAAAGTCTTTGGGAAGAAATAACTTGGTAAAAGATATCGTACTTCCACCTTCCCTTCATTCCAGCCTCTGGTGAATCATCATCGTCATGGGCTCCATCAAAACTTGTGTATCTTGACCTGAACTTCTTCTGTGGCAGATTCAAGGCAAAATGGTGGCCATGTATGAATGAGACATATTTAAAGAAATGTCAGCATAGCAGCTGTGGGAGTGCTGGCGCTCCCTACGCAGTGGTGCTTAGGCCTGATGAAAAAGGTCCAGGAACTAGGACAGAGGACTTCATGGCCGTTTATTTTCTTATCCTCTGTAATAATACACCTTCCTGGCTTGTTTTACAAGGCTCTTTTGTCCCTCAGAATTCCCAGACAGAACTGCTGCTTCATGTTTGTCCACATTTTGTGTTTGAGGAGTAATGGGAATAGAACATGTGTGGGCACATACGCAGAAACAGCTTTTTTACAGCAGTTGTTTCACAAGGAATGTGGCCTTGGTCATCAAATTAACCAGTCTGACCAGCACTGAAGTGAGACTCCTGGTCAATTATGAAAATGCAACAGGGTGTAAGGAAAGAGCAAAAGGATGTGAAGAACTGAACTTCAATTACGGTAAAGCTGAGGTTTTTCAGCAGATCGGGATGTTAAACTAAGTTATTTCCTCACTCAAAACGAGGACACACCCAGTGGTGAGAACAAAACAAACTTGTTTTGATTATTGCTCTCTTCCTTTCACTTTTCAGACTCTCCAGCCTGCCTTGTCCCAGTTAGGGTTGTTGTGTCCTTGCCTAGGAGAAACAGGACTTATTTTTGGCAGTTGTTTCTACTAACTGGCTGGTTTCATAAAGAGCAGAGATACTATCACCAAACTGCAATAAGATCTCTGTATTAGTTCCTTCACGTTATAAGGTGGCAATGAACAGGGTTCTTAGTTTTCTTCTTTTTAATTGGCTGAGTTATTACTTATATGAAACCAACCTTATTTTAAGCTGGCTCAGTGAAAGGCACAGGAACAAACACTAGTTGATGCCCTACGATGACCTTTCTAGTTGTTATTGTATAACTATGTCCTGAAAACATTTCTCTGGCAAATGTCCTTTTCTCTCCTCAGATCAGAACTGCTTTCCTTAGATAATTTATAAGTGGATTGTGCCCAGCCTCATACAAGGTTGAAGAAGATATTTTACAAGGAGCCTTTCCTCCTTCATGCCCTTGGGCACAAGCTGGAATAATCCGACACCTGGAGGCAGATGATCAAAAGGATCTAGAGGATCTGGATTCACAACTCCAACTCATGTCTTAGATACCATTGAAAAAGTCACTTGAAACAGCACTGCTTGAGCCATGGTGCATATATAGTGCCCTGAAGTCACTGCATCGCACACCTAGGAGAAACAACCTCACTGCATCCTCTGAAATTATTGGACCATTTCCAAGTCCAATGAGAACATAGAACAGGGATGCACAAGCAAAGGTTTCCAACTGTGTCTGAGCCTTAAAAATATTTCTGTGGACTATTTTGGAAGATTTGGAATATTTGGGAGATTTATTGCATCTGTATTGTCTGTATGTTAACAAGGAATAACACTTTTAAATGTCCAATTCTTAATTCCAGGATTGACTTAATTGATCAGCATTCTGTATGTGAACCTTATGGATAGATGTTACCTACTCTGACTTTCAGGAGCTGGCAGAGCTTATCAAGACATCTATTATCATCTTCTAGGACATGGAAGAGTGGTTCTTTGCTTTACATTTAGTTTGTGTTTTGTCATTGAAGAAAAATAAAAAGGCAGGTTGGTTTATTTAAACAAAGCATATCAGGTAAGCTGTAGACCTAATTGGAATTTTCCAAGACTTGAATTATTCTTTCCACTGTGTGGACCGGGAGCATAAGTTTTAGGCAGGACCATTCTTTTTCCCTTGAGTTTTCTGTCACTCCTTCCCCTTACTCTTTTAACACAATGATTTTTAGAGAGTTTTCATTGTAGGAGCAGAATTAAAGCCGGTATAGAAGGATGAACAAAACCATACACAGTTCTTTGTGGCACATTGCAGAACCGTTCCTTAATGGAAAACAGATGGTTTTTTTTTTTCCCCCAAAGTACAAAATTTCCTCTTTTCTCCCTGTGGGACACAAGCTACTGGCTTTTAATACCATTACTTACCCATGTAACATAGCTGGTTTAAGAACAAGATGCCTATAGGATTGCACTCTTAATTAAATTCTTACAGATCTCTCAAGTTGTCTTTTCTCTTGTGAACCTTGCATGTATGCAAGACATGAGTGTCTCATTGGTGTGGGTTTACTTGACACCTGTGTGGTTTTTACTAACCCTTACAAATGGCAAAGTCCTGAGGGACATCTCATGCCTTGGTTTTGGATTCAGCACTTGTGAATCCTGAGCTTAACCCAAATTGAAAATCATATAGGCCAGACTCCCAGCTGTTGAATATTGATATCTCTTTATTGACTCCTGCAGAGAAGTGCTGATTTCCATCAGCTGAGGATATGTGCACGGCTGTGTAGATTTGAGGGTGCCCAATTGTTTAGTAGCCAGTAGGGGCTGTTCTCATCAGTGATCCCAGCCTACAATATCTGAATTCTGACCCATCCATTGGTGTCCCCAGGGTGATAAGTCTGACAGAGGATAGATTCAGTGACTGCAGACTGTTTGTTTTAATATAGTTGTGTTTTCTTTGCTTGGCTCTTACTGAGACAATTAGAGTTTAAATTACCTCTCATCTTCCAGGTCAGCCATGAGTGATAAAAGGGTTTCAGTAAAGTAAAAGGGAGAAGATTACATGCTGACTTTCTTCTCTAGGCTTGCATGGGGAAGAAATGTAAGGTTTTAATTTCCAGACCTGCTTACAGGATGCTCATAATTTTTACAAACCACAAGTTTTGACTATCCTCCTAGTTTCCCCTTCTACCCAGAAAAAAGATGAACATTAAAGAAAAGCTAAAGAATGTAATCAAAATGGGATTTATGTCCTGAGATGTCTTTAAACATCCTTGTAGTATTTAAATAAAGTTGAAATTATCTTTGTTATTTGTGCCAAGCTGTATCATTTCTTTGGCATATCCTGTCCTATGAAATGGGAAGTGGTTTTGCAGACTTCCTTATATAGGGCCTCTGTTTAAAATAGTTTGGGGTATTTTTTTCTTCTTTAACTGTGATAAGAGAATCTAAACTCTGTTTACATTCTTCAGCTCTCTGCCTTTTTATCTTCAAGTGAAGCTCTGTTTTTCTTTGAAAGGTAAAAATGTCATCCTTAGATGAGAATAGCATTGTGCTAAGACATCTGATCAGACAATATTTTACTGCCAGTAAATCAAGGGAAAATATGAACTTGCACTTGGTAAAAAGTATTCATAGCTCACTGAAGCTGAGGTAAAGAAACACTTACCGAAGAAAAGTAGGATCAACTAAAATGGAAATAAGGATTTTGGCAGAAAATGAGGATGCTGCAAAATAAGTAGTGGGTTCCTATCTCTCAAAACTAAACACAAAGAAAAGAAGGGGAGAGCAGGAAAGGTGTGAGGAAGTGGGGGAAATACCTTCAGGGAAGGAGAGGTGGGACATGGGATTTCCTTGTGTACAGCATAAAGCATTTTTATTAGCCTAGCCTAATTATTTCAGATTTGGGAAAATGAACAAAGATAGTATAATTATAAAGGGAAACTCTCAATTGGAGCTGCTCCTTTAGGAAGCAAAGCTGTCAACTGACTGCAAGACCCACATGGAGAATCTCCTCACTGGAGGAAAACTCTGAAATGATATAAAGCTCGCATAGCTCACTCTGACGCCAATAGCAAATTTGCTGCTTACCTAACCTGCTTCCAGTCCCCAGCAGAAATAACTTCCTTATGGTAAGTAGGTTATAGCAGCAGCCAAAGCCACAGCTGGAGCCTTGAATTCTGTAAGCAAAGCCCCGACTGACTCTTCCTAGCTCTCTGGCATCAGATGTACCCCAAGGATGAGCTTGATCTAAGTTGTCACGAGGCAGAGTGCAGAGTGGCTCATCCTGCTATGAGAATAGTTGTTCAGGCAGGGACAACTTTTACTTATCTTACTGAGAAATATGTAGCATGGAATGAGAGCACCTAATTCGTATCACCTTGTTACCTTCAGCACCTAATTTGTATCACTCCATTACCTCCAAAAAATGTCTGAGAGATGAGGAGAAAGAAATAGAATGGTAACTATGGAGAAAAATTTGCAGGGACAGAGATTAATGGAGATAACGAAGAGGATGGACTGTGGAGAAGTCTGAAGAGATGTTTTGGCCATGGATCAGAGACATCATTGTGAGTACGTATGTATGCATGTGTGGTAATTAATTTGAAAGAAGAATATAAACCTTCTGTACAAAGACTCCTGCACGAAGACCTCTTTATCTTCCTTTTCCCCACTCCTTTTGGACCCAGGTCCCTATCTGGAAGCATGAAGGAAAGCCATGAAGTCTCTGGTGCTGAGACACTCTTTACCTTCTACTAAGCAATTTTGTTGCACATCAGCATCATTTTTGTCTGAGTTCAAGACTGAGATATCAAACAAAAGTTATACCACCTGACCTGGGGTCAAGGAACAGGGGAAAAATGCAGATACTATGGTATAACTTGGATGTTGTACATCGTGAATTAAAAACTCCTGTTTGCACCCTCTGTGACTCTTTTACCTCCACTAAAGGGATGCAAAATATCAAAAATTTCCTCTGTATTTAGCAGCAAATATAAGGTTTCCGGTATTTATTTGCATTTTTCTTCTGCAGTGGGTTTTTGAGAGAAGGTATTAACTTGCTTAATTGCCTTCCCAGCTCAATCCTGAACCAGCACATTGTGAGCTTTGCAGTACAGAGGGCCAGCGAAGCTTATGAGTACATAAAAAGCAGGGCATTTATTAGCTTCTGACTCATAAACAAACATGGTTTGTTCTGAAAGTAGCAGTGGATTATCTTTTTTTAAACAGATGAATAAGAAAAAAAAGGTAGGTTTTTCCACTTAGACCGGACCTGGACAAAACTCCAGTTTGTGACTCCTTATAGGAGTTGGTGACTTGAGATAGCTCCAGTGGGAGGAAGTCACAGCCGTGAAGTAATGTGGATTGGTCCCCTACTGCAGGCAGTTTCACTGTGGACTTGAAATCCAACATTCACCTCATTTTGAGGGAGCAAAACACAAGGATGAAGCTTTTTTATCATTCTCATGTATCCTAGGAGATGGGTCTGCTGAAATGCTAACTAGAAACCACAAGTTTCAGGCCCAGGTATTTCACTGGTTTTATGACATTTATTGAAATAAGGTTTTGTTTTCCTCCATGCTAGAATCAAGTTCAATCACAGATAGTCTAAACCGGGAGTTGAATAATTTCATTTCATTGGCCCCATGTCTCTGACAAAGACACATCTCATCTACTTTACCGCCAGGCATATGATGAATGCCAGCTTGAGGGGGTTTGTGACCTGTATCAATGTGTGGTTCTGTGTTATATTCAGTCTTCACTAAGCAAAATACAAAAGTCCCAACAGAAACCAAAACAGAAAATATTTCACTTGGGTTGGGGTAGGGACTGATTCATGCCTGTCAAAGTTTGAGATGACAGTAGTAAGTTGTTTTCTCAGGAACACCAATGAAAGTGTAGATTGTCTCAGATCATATGAGAAAATAGACTTAGTACTGTGGACAATACATCAATTTTCTGTAGCAGCACAACAATACTAGTGCCACGATGAGGTTTGCCCTGACCTCAGGAGTTTGTGACCTACAGAAAATCAGAGATCAGACTATTCCATTAGGTAATACACTCATTCCAGAGTTAATATGGACTCTTACACTTGGTGTTTCACCCCTTTCTCTCACCCATCCGCCAAAGTCACCTCAGCTGTGCATAGTAAGACGTGCAACTCAAAGGCTTGATTTAGTTCTCACTCAGTCTGACAACCTGTTTTCTTTGCTGGAAGGACACCAGCTACATCAGTTAAGCTCTGAGCATCCCCCAGAACCATCCCACATCTCAGAGTTTGAGAAGCAGCACTGCATCACAAGAAATCCTAATGGTCCATGTGGGAGCACCGTGCTGGCAGGCACAGTGCTGTCATTCCTGGTGTGGCTACCCAGATCTGAGGGGGGTTTGGACAACTGCTGCATGTCAGGAGTGCAAATACCCCCAGGGACAGTGGCCGTATTTTAAGATGAGGCAAGAAGCTAGGCAAGTTTTTGTTTTCCATCTACAGCCCTGTCTTCCAATACAAATAATATCACAGTCCTGTGGTCCAGACAGTGTTGACCAGAGCAACCTGCTTCACCATTATCAATCATGCAAGTTTATTAAAGCATTGGCTTTTATAATATGTATTTGAGGAGACAAATACCAGTCTGCTTCTTACAGAACTCTGCCCATTTCACCTCCCTCAGTTCTTTGCTTCTCATGTTTCAATCTGTTCCCTTTCCTCTTTTTTCACGTATTTTCCCTTTGCTTCTCTGTAGTAAGGAGGAAATATGTTACCCTGAGAAGCTGCAGCTAAGAGCACCCTATAGATAAACTGTGAAGTTAGCAGCTATGATGAACTGACGCACTTAACCATGTGGACTGGATAATGGTTGAAGACCAGAGAAATGCATCTCTCTTGTGCCTACATCAGTGCAGGAGCAGAGGAAGAGGCAGTCCCTGAACTGAGAGATGGCATTTCAAAATTTTCTTCATGAACTACAAGACAAGAAGCAGCAGAGGAGGTAGAAGCACAACTGGTGAACACAAGACAGACTTCACCTAGCCCAGTGTCGTGACCCTCATGTTGGTCACTGGAGAACATTATAGGAAAGAATGTGAGGAATATGGTTTCTTCTAACAGTCAGCAGCTTTGGAGATTTCTCCCAATAATCATGTTCAATGACCCACAGTGGGCCTCTCCTTTATGCATCTGCCAAACCCCTTTTCAACCTATTCAGTGCATTGTGCTCCACATCCACAACTGCATTATGTGCTGTGCAAAACAAAAGATTCCTCTGGCTTGTTAAATTTGCTGCCTGATCATTTTCTGAGGTGCCTTCTAGGTATGAAAAGGTATTCTTCCCATTAGAAAAAGCACAATAACAGTGCTCTATTTCAGCTAGATAAGGAGCCACAATGCAGGCTGGCATGGTTTCAGAAGCGTGTATTACTTGGTAATTCACTGATGTGAATGCCAAAGGCCTAGCTTCATTTTAAAATGTTAGCCTTTTACTTCTTATACTCTCTAACCTTTCTGAGACAGATTCATTGTTTCCTTGTAATAATTGTAATCTCTGAAAATGGCTGCCAGACCACAGACACTGAAAAATACAAAATATTATGAGTTGTATGTGATGGTCTTTTCCTCTCTCACACTGTTTTTCTCCCTACAGTTAAAACATAGTAACTTTATGTGTTTTCCTTCTATGCATATTTATTTCATCTGTAACAGGAGGTTAAGCAAAACTTGGTTTGTCTAGAATGCCACTGCTTCAAAGACTTAATGGCAAGAGAACAGAAAATCCTTATCTTATTTGTCTTTGCTAGTAAAGGGTTTGTGCAGTCACGTTAGCTAGTGATTTTATGCAAGTCTTGGGACCATTTACACAGCAATCAGAAAATGTGTCTCTTTCCAAACAGTTTCTCAATATGATTATGTATCCTAGCCATTATTTGTGTTCCTTTCAAGATTCTTTCAGGTTGGTCCAGATGCCACATTTGGGTGGATTTCAACTGGGGCTGGATGACTCCTGAGACTTCAAGAATCTTTTGGTAGTAAGTCTACAACGGGTGCATCCTATCTTCACTGGACTCCACAGGGACAGTGTGACAGCATTCATGTTGATCAGTCTACAAGGAATGGAAGAGCAAACCCCCACTGATAAATGTGAAAGATCTTCTATGAGGACGCAGCATTTATTAATTTCCTTTGGAAATTGGGCTTACAGTGAAATCCACAAAATTCAGAGATGCCTAAAACACTGCAGAATCATTTTTGTCATCTCTTTCTTGCAGCATCCATCCTCTTCCTCTGTTTACTGGAATTGGCTGAGTCTCTCTTGCTGTGAGTAATCTAGTGCTTATAATCAGAACAGTAATCCCTTAACCTCCCTTAGTTTGTATCCTGTTCCCCTTCCTGTGAAGTCATCCTCAGGTATACTGGAGCCTTATTCTACTTTCAGTACCAGTGTCATGTTTAATACATTCTGGGGCCTGACAGTATCTTTTCATAAATAGATACTTCTTACCATCTGCTCATCAAATTATGATCACAAGAAGATGGAGTTTCATAAACCAAACCAGGATGTGCATGTACTATGTGGTTCATTAAAGCTTGTCTCTAAAATACAACATCTTATTTGAAAGTAAGCAAAATAACTTACTACCCTTTGTCACTATACAGTAGCCTCGTGTATACAATTGCTTCCATCTGTAAGGAAAAACTGGACCTAAGAGTTTGTTTTTAAGTCTGTGGGTCAGTGAAAACAATCTCGCCAGTGTTAGCAGGCTATAGATTTGGAAAGGAATTTAGAGAATACAGAGAGGGAATTGCCATCTGAACAGTTTCTATTCCTACAAGGACTAAACATAACAATCATGTTAGCCATGAAATACAACAAACCCTACTATTAACCTGGCTGTGAGATGGTCTGATAGCCTGTGTTTTTCAAAGTGTGAAAGCAAAAAGCTTTCTTTGAACTAGAAATCAATGGAGATAACATTTCCCTTTTCCCCTGCTACAGCCTGGACCTCTGACCCCAGAGCTGGAGACTGGGTCCTGGTAGTGGAAAGTCCTTGACTGGTGGCAGCGAAGAGAAAATCATCACCTGCTCAGTCACAAACAACACATAGGCCTACAGCACTGTTTGCTAAATAAGATCAGCTAATAGTTGCACAGCGGAGCTTCAAAGCTTCATAGCAGTTAATTAAGGCTTTGTAGATGCCGTGTGCCCACTGAAGCCTTGGACTTTGGGTTTGATATTTAATGCAAGAAATCAAATGTTGTTTGGACTTACCCAGTTTTCAGAATAAAAAGGAATAGAATTGCTAGGAAATGGGAACAAATTTTGACCTCTAAACCTGATCCCAACTTTGTTTACACTACTTAAAATGACTTCACTAAACCAGTAGAGCAGATATCCTAGTTTGCAGGTACGAGACCAAACCTTGGACTAGAGTCTCAGTCCTGACTAGTTTTGATTTTTGGAGGGAATTAGGTGTCTGTGTGGTGGAATTATATGATAACTCAGTCCTAATCGTGCTGTTGCCTCCAGAACCCCAAGTTGATATCTAACCTGTCTACATGCTGGGCTGTATTGAAGGGAAGGTTTGTTTTAAAAAAGATTTCCAATAACTCTTCTTCTCAGAGGATGTGGCATAGTAAGTTTTATTTGCAGTAGCATTGTAAACTTCGTAGCCCGCAAGTTGAAATATGTAAGATTAAGGGGGAAATCTTGTGTATTTTAATGAAGGGGTTCTAGATCAGAAGCTATTTTCCAGAAGAAAAAAACACCACATTTTAAAGCTCAGTTCACATTGTAAAACATTCTCCTTTGCTAGCATTTTCTTACCATAGAGTATATAGAACCTTAATTTTTCAACATAGACGTATATGCATGTATGTATGTATGTATGTATGACTTTATATATGAGCATCTAAACCTTATAATTTCCTTATATTTCTTTCATTTTTGTAAGGGTGAGCTGAAATAGCTTTCCATAATTCCAGTATAGTCAAATGTTGCTGACACTGTCAGACATAACACTGACTTATGAATACGCCCTTTCAATGGTCTTCATTGAGAGGCGGCATGGTCTTCACCAATAGTCACTGTCTTCTTTTTACCTAGCGTAGGGTCACACTGCCAGCAGTGCGACATATTGGGTCCCATAAAAGGTACATCCATGACACATATTACCTCTGGATGGGATAGCAGAGGTCAGATGTGATAGTAAGACAAGTGAGAATATGAATGCTAGTGAATCTTCATTTGAGATTTTACCACTCCACAGCTCTGTAACAAAGTGGGTTTGTGCTGAGCTACCAGACTGTGAATGACAGCAGCTGAGCTGTAGGCACTATGTTCCCTTCCAGCGCTGCATGGCCTCCCCACCTTTCAGCAGAGGTGTGACAATGAGCAGCTGATTAGGGAGTAACACTTCAAGACGAAGCAGCCATTTGTTCGCATGAAAGACTCAGGGATACCCAGGCTCTCCTGCCTTTTCAAAGACAGCTTGAACCCCGATCAGCACTGCATCACATCTCTTGCAACAAAACTGATGGCATTTAACAGAGAATGTTATTCATGTGTGTTCTCATCAAGTCCATGCTAATTTAAGCCTGTAACATTTTACCCCTGCTAAAACCCAGAACCATTGCTTCTCTTCAGGATACTGGGATTTCTTGGAGCAGAAGGGTATCTGATGGTGTCCTTCAGAAAGGCCCTTCAAATTGCTTTCTTTATCCTGAGTCCTCCTGCAGTGCCAGAATTTTTTCAGCATAGTAAAAATATTTCATTCATTATCAGGAGCTTAGTCATCTGATTCTTGGTGCTGATGCTGCCTTTCGGAACAATGGCTGGCTGCCACTCTGTCTGCTTCTGTGGGAGAGCTGCACTCTGTAATCTTTGTGTGTTTCTTTCTCTCTCTCTCTTTTTAATATCCTTGGCTTTATCATGGGAATTGATTTTTCTAAATGTCCACCTGGTATGTTTTCTCCTCGTTAGAAACAGAGACCAGGTGTTAATTTGTACCAATGTCACTGACTTCAGATGATAATGAGTTCAGAAAGGATGGAAAATCAAAGCATATTCCACCATGCCTAGAGGAGCAAAACTGTATGGGGAAAATTGTCTGTGGCTGGGCAAAGTAGCTTGAGGGCACACTACCCCTCCCTTACTGTGCCTTTATGTAGCTGTCTTTATCCTCTCTTTAAATGATTGGCATGACCAAAGGTCCCCAGGGGAAAAAATGGGGAGAACAAGAAGAGCCCCACAAAGCTGCATCATGCAATAGCCATGAATAAAACAAAGCCAGGGCAGCACAGTTCTGATCAGCTTTACTCCATCCTCTCTGTCCCTTTGGGAAAATCTCAGATCACACGTGTCAGCTACCAGGAGCACAGCGAGAGGTAAACTGAGCTGCCTTTGTGTGTGGAGAGCAACGTGGACACAGTTGCAGAGTACTCTGATCAAAGTCTCCCACAATGGGAATATGAGGTGTGGAGGATCCTTGGGTCTAAATGCATTTTTCTTGGCCCAGCTTCCCGCCCAAATGATATATTCATTCCACTCTCAAGTGCATAGGAAAAATTAGCCTGAGCAGTTTTTACATTACTTTATTTATCTTTGGATTTCCTTATGCTTGGAAGGGAAAACAGAAATATTATGATCATGAGCATAGTAGAAATGTAGAAAAGTTGAGTGCACCCTCAATAAGTTTGTTGATGACACCAAGCTGTGTGGTACGGTCAACGCACTGGAGGGAAGGGATGTGCCACCCAGAGGGATCTGGACAGGCTGGAGAGGGGGGCCCATGTAAGCCTCATGAAGTTCAACAAGACCAAGGGCAAGGTCCTGCACATGGGTTGAGGCAATCCCAAGCACAACTACAGGCTGGGCAATGAGTGGATTGAGAGCAGCTCTGCAGAAAATCACTTGGGGGTGTTGGTTGACAAGAAGTTCAACATGACCTGGAAATGTGTGGTTACAGCCCAGAAAGCCAATCATATCCTGGGCTGCAGGTGTGGCCAGCAGGTTGAAGGAGGTGATTCTCCCCCTCTACTCTGTTCTCATGAGACCCTACCTGCAGTGCTGTGTTCAGCTCTGGGGCTCCCAACATAAGAATGACCTGGACCTGTTGAAGATCGAGTCCAGAGGAGGGCCATGAACATGATCAGGGGGCTGGAACACCTGCCTTATAAGGACAGGTTGAGAGAGTTGGAGTTGTTCAGTCTAGAGAAGAGAAGATTTTGGGGAGACCTTATTTCAGACCTCCAGTACCTGAAGGGGACCTACAGGAAAGCCAGAGAGGGACTTTTACAAGGGCATGTAGTGATAGGACAAAGGGTAATGGCTTTAAACTGAAAGAGGGTAGACTGAGATGAGATGTAAGAAAGAAGTTCTACACTATAAGGGTGGTGAGGCACTGGAACAGGTTGCCTAGAGAGGTGGTGGATGTCCCTTCCCTGTAAGTGTTCAAGGCCAGGTTGGACGGGGCTTTGAGCAACATGTTCTAGTGGAAGGTGTCCCTGCCCATGGCAATGGGGTTGGAACTAGATGATCCTTGAAGTCCCTTCCAACCCAAACCATTCTATGATTCTATGATTCATGAAGGCTTCTTGATCAGGATATTAAAAGCAGCACTGTCGCTACATCATATTATCCTGTTCTCTGTAGCACAAAGGACTTGTCCAGAGTTTCCTTGTGTCCCTTTGTCCATGTCAGGGATGTAGGCCTGTAGCCATTGCTTGGGACCAGAACATCACAGATCACATTTATTACACTGAGCCTCTCACAGAGAATTTGTAGTTTCAATTTTTCATCTTCGAAGGTGAGCCTGAGAAATACTTATGCACCCTGTGAACAGGACAGCATGACACACAGATAACGTGGCAAGCTTTCAGCAAGTGATCATCAAAGCTCTTAAATGCCAATCAGCTAAGCTGAAATTATACTAGGTCAGCTTAGTGGTCTGTTGACAATGTCTCTCATTACCTAACTGATATGGCTACAAATAGTTCTTGGGCAAAATATACTGTTATTGTATTTTCCTGATTTTTTTTCCTGATAGGATTAACGAAGGCCAGAACTTTAAGAACTGGATCCCAAACTTTGGCTCTTCTGTCAGTAGTCCAGTTCCCCAAATTGGCACGATTTTCAAAGATGTTGAAAGGGTAACAAATCCCACTGAAGTTGATGAATATTTTGAATATTTTGGCATAGATTTTCAGTGTTAAATGATTAACAGAGATATGCAAATCACTGATGATCCAAGATAACTGCTTTATTTCTGCTTACACTTTTGATAAGAGAAGTCACTGTGGAAAGGAAATGAGTCACATGTCTCTAAAAGGCCAGGAAAGACCAATTTCTGAACAGTGTGAGTACATTCCTGGCAAGACCATGACAGGAAAATTAAACAGTAACAGATCAAACATGCGGGCAGATGAACTGTAGTAGCAAAACCCATCACACAAAGATGGGTTTTCCCTCTGATATGATGAGTTGTGTGGTTCTAGCAAAAACCTTTACAGCAGAGTGGGTGGTTTCCTGAGGCTCACTCATAGCAAAGCAAAGGGAATAATACTGTGGATTTCCTTGCTGTTTGGTGTACTTATTCACTCACTTTTAATACAGAAACTGATTTATGACACTTTCTCTGCATGACAGAAAAAGACTACCTGAAAGTGGTAAAACTAACTGTTACTTCTCTGAACTCCAGCAAGTTATTATTTGCTTATGCAACCTTAAACAAAACATTAAAAAAAATTTAGTTGTTGTCATTATCATGTTGGAGGACATAATGAAAAATTAAGTTCTGGACAATCTGTGACCATCAACGATGAGACAGAAGACTTGCTTGCCCTGAAGTCTGTGGGAAATCTGGCACTGCATTTAGAGACACTATTACTTCTACATTGCTTTTCCCTTCAGATATGCTGTCTACAGGTGCCCTTGCCTAACATTCCTTTGTATGTTTTCTATATCTATTGGAATCGTTACGTCCACTGTTTTCCATGCAGGAGTCATGACTGAACAAGTTACTTGCTTATGTACTTGCTTAGATGACAACTATGTTAAAACCTCTCCTTTTAGTTTTTGTCCTGAGAGTTTTATATTTTTCAAACTTCTATATTTTACTAAAAATTGTTCTCTATATTGACTTCTGATTTAATACCTTCAGCAGCCCACACAGTAGAAGGAAACATATGTCATGGATATGAAGACAAAATTTGTCAAGAAAGAACAATTATCTGAAGCAATACCAAGAACTTGACCTAATTTCTCTGGATAGGATGGTTTTGAAGTGATGACATGACTATGGGCCAAATTTGAATTCAGTCATCTTAATGCCAATCTGAAAAGAGTGGGGAGTGCCTGGTCTATGCCCTGACTTACAGATACAAGTCCCTTGAAGTCAGTGAAGTTGAAGAAACAGAACTGAATTTCTTCCTCCAAGTTTAGTGACATTGCCTTGGATTTACATCAGTGAAGTTGAAAGCAGACAGTCGTTTAGCTGAATATTGCCAAGAGGAAAGATCATGTTGAGCTTCTAATATTTGTTGCTGGAAACAATCCAGGAATGATACAGAAGCCAGATTTTTACAAAGCTTTGAAACCCTCCTCTAGGCACACTATGTGGGTCAAGGTACTAGGCAATAATAGAAGTCAAATGGGTCCTAGGCCTTTTTAATCCTGTCTGATCCAATGACTTCCTCTGATTTCAGTCATTTCACTTGAGCTTCTTCAAAGTCTTTCAGGCCAGCAATGAAAGTAGGTATAAGAGTGACTTAAGATTCAGCTAGGCCTCAGATGCCATCTTAAATAAACGATATATAAATATATTAACTTTTTCTACTAGTGCAAATGCTTGGTAGACTCCCACATAGAAATTAAACTGTGAACAATCCAGTCTGGGAAGGTGTTGAATGCCTCCTACAAGACGGTGAGAGCCATCAGCTGCCAATTACAGCGCTGTGATGGTTCCAACTGTAAAGTTATCCCACGGTCTGTTCTGATAGACACAACAGAGTTTTGTGATATACTGTTTTTGCTAAGGAAACTGATTGTGGGCTGAGAGATCAGCACAGAAAGGAAGTCAGGTTTCTTGCTCTCAGAATGCATGTGGGCTTATGCAATTTTATAACCAATGCATTTTTTAGCAGCATAGAATTTAAGACTAATCCACCCCCAAAACTGTCCTAGTTTCCTCTCATTCTCAAGGATGAATCTTCACTCTAGTACAGACAATCAAAAAATACTCTGACTCTTTAAAAGGATCTTGGAAATCCCTAACTATGCTTTTATAGTATGGCTCAGGTGCCAACTCTCAGTCTAAAAAAATTATTTTCTGGGGGGGGAAAAAATATGTAAGAGTGTATAGGTGTACGTATGCAGGTGAATTTTCTTTCTGCCTCTCCACTGAATGTGGAACACATAACTCATTTTTTTGCCGTATTAAGATCTGGTAAACTATGAGTAAATTCTGTTACTGTTTGGTTAAATGAATGTAACAAGGTTCAGGGGAATTATCCAACCTATTTTGGGTACATGATGGATATATGTTTTGAATTCCATGACTGTTTATCTTTTTTTCCAGTAAGAGTGGACAAGTATTATTTTAGACTGACTGTGCGAGTGGTTCAAGGAATCCATACAGCTGTTTGAAAGTCACAAAACCACTGTTCATATTCCAAGGAACTGCAGTAACATTGTGCCTTACGTATGCTCTCCTCTTTCAGAAGCCAGTGAAATTTAGATGCTTGGTCTGAAAAATGAAGCCAAAGTAAAACCCTTAAATTCCTATCCTAGAAGCAAGTTGAAGTTAATTACCAACAAATATTCCCCTTGAAGTCTGTGGATATGAATTGTCAGCAGATGATGCCTCAGACATTGACCCTTTTGTCAAGGTGAACTTAATCAACCCAGATAATTTGTTGTTTATCTAATGGAATTCTGGAATGGATCTCTAATGCCAATCTTCTTTAATTCCAACTGCTGTGTAAATATCATAAAAACATACAGTAAAAATATGGCCTGGTTCCAGGCATGAAAATATTGTCCTTTTTGATTAATCAAATGAAGAGAATGACTGTAGTGTCAATGCTGAAAAAAAAAAAAATCAGCAACAGGAGGTTATAATAATGTCCCTTTTCAGTACTGCCCATACAGTTTTAGGTGGGTTAACATGTTGTGGAAGCCTTTAGGGTCTTGTAGACTGGTCTCTATCTCTCACTTTGATTGCTGTGCCTTTCATCCTGTGTCATAGAAATGTTCCCCTGACATCAGATTTACCTCTTAGAATAGAGACCTTAGCCATAAAGTCCTGTCAAAGTAAATGTCTGGTAAAATAGAAGACAAACCAAATAAAATAATATATTCAACAGCAGATAACAATTAAGATATAGGTTTCTTATCTTATTATTTCTTTTGATTTGACTCATTCCTTCATCTTTTTGGCTATCTTTTTTCCAAACAAAGATTCTGGCAGTGCATATTGTAGATGACATAAAATCCCCTGGTGGAAATTGCCTTATCTAGTTTTTGATATCCACACTATAGTTTGTGTCTGAGCTAGTTATCCTATTATAGTCAATGCCAATAAAGTCAATAAAGTTTAGAGCTGGATTGATCTGACCAAAAGCTGCTGTCTGTTTTAGGATGAGAGGAATTACACCTTAAAGTCTTTTGACTTTATTGACCTTCCCTCTATTGACTATGAAGAGAGATCATGGCCAGAAGTTTCAATATAGAAGTCCACACTATAGTGAGATGTATCCCCTCCCTCTTGACTTTAATGGATTGTCAATCAGTCCCTTAATATAGACATATATTTAGGCTCTTGATCTTCTGTTTCTTTTTTATGACAATGAACAAGCAATTAGAACCCTATAAGTAACATAATTATTGTTCTATGTCCACAGATGTACCATAGTGAGCCACTAACCTTGCAGCTCCTTTCATCATCACTCAGACAACAAACATTAGACATGACTTAAAATTCTCTGATATATCTGTTGTCAACGTGAAGAAAAATTACTTATATGAGTTTTCTGAGTGGGAGACAGCGGATTTCTTCAGTACATCTTTAGCAGGTATGTTCATGATACAGATACCTCTCCTGGAAAAGCAATAAACCCATGTTCACTTGTTTTCTCTTGATAGTGTCTGCAGGTAACTGAAAGCTTTTCCTGGTTCCCTTTGATGTTTTTTTGATTATTTTTATTATCATTCGATGTTCTTGCTGGACAGCTCCTTTTCAAAGTGCAGCAGTAGAGGAGGAAATAGGAAGCCAAAGAACATCCTGTTCAGTCTGGTGAGCCTTTTGTTAAAAGGACAGATAGGTTTTTAGTGTAGTCTACCATCGTTTGAAGAGAACCAGAGGAATACACTATGTCAACCTTCTGCTGGTCAGTGTCATATACTATTCTACCTTCTCCCTCCACTTTCTGTATTATTGTGCCTTCATGGGTTTTACCTAGTTATTTTGAGGGATTGTCAGCATTTTATCCAGATGCAGATGGATATCTGTTTCTTGAGACTGACTTCAGTTTTAAGTTGCATAAAGTCTTACTCATTTGTGAATGCCGATAAGATAATTTTAACCTAAGCACTGACATTTGTCTTAAAGTAAATAAGTAACAATACCAGTTGGAACAGGAAGAACTGTGTAGATAAAACACTACCTCTGTTATAGTGGAAAGGTTGGCAGATTAGCTGTGAGTTTGTATTTTACCTTTGAGGAATGGGACATGATGTAGAGGGAAGGTAAAGTATTCTCAGCCATGGAATATCTGTGTCATATATTTTCAATTTGAAATATGGCCACACAGGATGCAAATGCAAACCAATCTGGTGGAAATCAAAACCCCCTCCTTCTGAGAACCACAAAATGACATTTTGGGGAGAGATGGTTCTGTTCCACTGTGAAATGGGTGGTGGACATACAATATGACAATGTCAGAAAAATTTCCAAAATGAATGAGTTATATACTCTATACTGCAAATGCTCTTAACTGCACTAATTACATATATATATTTAATAGTACATAAAACAGGGACAAAATTATGCCTCTGACTTGAGTACAACATCTGCACCAGGCCAGATCTGGAGGAAAGATCTTGAGGCCAAATAAGAACATGCCTATGATTGCTATTATTAAGCACCCACTGTGGAAGCATTCTCACTATATACTTTCTCAGTTCAGACATTCCTCCCCAGATGTCTTCTCTGTCAGACACACTACGTCTGGATGGACTGATAGACTGTGCCAGTGCAGTGGCTTTTACAGCAAGCATTATGTGGACACTCAAAAAGGGTCTGAGAAATCATAATTATGAAATACAAGAACTACATTCAACAAGAACTGCATGTCTATATCTCTGGGAAGAAATGAATATATTTAAAGCTGTGAGATTTAAAAAGACTACTCAGGTAGATCTGCTGTTGCAAGTGTAGCGTGACTGAAGATGAATACCTTCTGTGTCTCTAGGAAGGCCGTATCAGTGCAATACAAGAGCCATATGTGACTAATAAATGATGATCTTGGTTAATGGTTAATTGAAATGGTTAATCTTCTGTTACCTCCTTTATCTACAAGATTTTTCCTAAGTGATTTGATAATATCCTTTTTGCCTAATTAGAGAAGCCTTCTATAAATCATTCCTGAAGGAAGATGGTAGACTAATGGTAAGAATACTGGACAAATTACTTTAAAGATTAGTGAATATTTTAGAACTTCTGTGAGATGATGTTGAATGTATATGCATTTTAATTTGTGTTACTGTGGCTACTTGAAACACTGCCTGGAAAATAAAAAAAAAAAAAAAAAAAAAAAATCAGCTAGTGACCAGATGATCATTACTATTTGATTTCATATTTTTAGTGATGTTTCAGCTGAAGGTATTTATTCTCCCAAACAATCACTAAAAGAGTTTCACTGTGATAACCCATTTTTAAAAATCTTTGGTAGAACTGTGAAGTTCTGTGACAGTGAAATAGTATAAAGATAGAAAAGTCATGTAAATTCTAGTTCTGAAATAAAATCACAAAAATTTTGAAAACTCAGCACTCCTGATACTTTTTAGCTGTGAAATAACTAGAAAATTCATTTATACCTACTGCTCAGGTGACTGAGGTAGTAAAAAGTTAACCAGATTTATACGTTTTTTCTATCATTTACACTGTTGTGTTTTTGGAAGGCAAAGAGACACTTCTCACTAAGTCATGGTAGCTATAAAAAATCTAAATCTGTCCTCCTTTCCCAAGTTTTTCTTTATGGCAACATTTTAGCACTTAGCACTAACTGATGATGGATAGATTTCATCCAGAAAATTCAATTGCTTCCTCCTGTTGCTGCTGTTGCTATGGTTACAAATAATGACATAACTTCTTGTTCTGTGGTGACGATGACAGGGTTGTTATGATGGGTCAAGATGAGAAGTTACAAAGTCACAAAGACTCCTCTGAAGGCCAGTCGTTGTTGTGGTTGAGTAGCTGTCATGGTTTAACCCTAGCCAGCAAATGAGCCCCACACAGCCACTCACTCACTCCCCCGCAGTGGGGTGGGGGGGAGAATTGGAAGAGTAAAAGTGAGAAAAGTCGTGTGTTATGATAAAGACAGTTCAATAAGTGAAGAAAAAGCCACACATGCCAGCAAAGCAGAACAAGAAATTCATTCACTATTTCCCCTTGTCAGACAGGTGCTCAACCATCTCCGGGAAAGCAGGGCTCCATCATGCATAACAGTTACTTGGAAAGACAAAATGCCATCACTCCAAACATCCCTCCCTTCCTTCTTTCCTTTCCCCCAGCTTTATATGCTGAGCATGACGTCATATGGTATGGGATATCTCTTTGGTCAATTGGGGTCAGCTGTATCTCCCCCCAACTTCTTGTGCACCCCCAGCCTACTCGCTGGTGGGGTGGGATGAGAGGCAGAAAAGGCCTTGACTCTGTGTAAGCACTGCTCAGCAATACCAAACACATCCCTGTATTATCAACACTGGTTTCTGCACAAATTCAAAAAATAACCTTATACTAGCTACTACAAAGAAAATTAACTCTATACCAGCCAAAACCAGAACAGTAGCACTTGAAGCAAAAGTCCCGGTTCTTCTCTCTAGGAGATGAAGAAAAAGTAAGGTTTTCTTTTTTAATAATCTTTTTTGACACGTAAATGCATACATGTCATTTATGTATTTTACTAAATTTTAAAACATAGCTATGTGTATATGTATTTTCCTAATTATTACTCCAGATTAAAAACAAAACAATGTTAGAAGGAGTTGTGAAATCAGATCTAGAGGGTGATTAGATCCAATCCTGCCCAGACGCTTCCAGCAGAGTGAAAACCAAAGCTGCTTTTTCTCTCAAAGCTATACCCAAACCTTTGTTAAATCTACCTCCTCTGATTAGGCCCATCACAGCTCACTACATTCCCCAGGAATGCCTCTGTCAACCCTGGAAAATTTTATGTTCTCAATGAGGTCTCAACCCATAAGATCAGTTGATTTTATCTATGTGCAGTGTTGGCATGTTCCTGTCACTTATATATTAGTAGTTTACTTGGGGTTTTCTAGGAAGCTGTCTTGCAAATACCCACCACAGTAGCATTTCTGTCTAATCCTTTCTGTTGGTAGCTGATGCAGGAGAAAAATACAGGGAAAAAAATAGGTGTTTTCTTGAGTTATACTGCATTTGTAATATCTTCTGTAAATCTCAGAGTTCTTCTTTCTTTCCCTTGTAGAACCTGAGAAAGGCAAAGATACAAACTGTGCAGAGTTCCCCAGGCCTCCATTTCCAGCAGCTCTCCAGTAATTTTGCCAGGCCACAGGGACCAAAAAACCCTGGGCCATCGTCCTCTCCTCTCTCAATTTACACTGGCATACATTTGAAGATAAAGCTAACAAAGTCAACACAGTTTCACAACAGTGAAAGTAATGTGAGATCAGAGTTTGATTGTCTCTCAAGGAATTCAGAGATATTCAAATACATTTCAGCTTAGGTAATTGTTTAGTATTTCTGCATATTCATCCTAACCATACAGAATTTCTCATCATGGTCTCTGACACTGATCATCCCTGCTCAAGTGTCATGTTTCATCATATAGATTGCATTAATGCCAAAACATGAA
The DNA here is from genome assembly GCF_031877795.1 of Strix aluco. Classification (NCBI taxonomy): domain Eukaryota; kingdom Metazoa; phylum Chordata; class Aves; order Strigiformes; family Strigidae; genus Strix; species Strix aluco. The sequence goes on along the minus strand of NC_133931.1, from coordinate 10,690,923 downwards.
CTTTACATGAGATAATGGAAAGCTGTAGAACTTGCAGTTAAATGCAACACTGCTAAGTGCATCTGCTCCAGCACTGAGTCCCAATTAGCAGAATAAGTGTTACAGAGAGTTTGTAATGGCAACTGAAATAAACAATGGATGGAGCAGCTGCCTTACAAATTGAGGGTAGCAAATGTAACATCTGTCTACAAATGAGGCAGAAAGGAGGATCCAGGAAACTATAGACCTGTCAGTCTAACCTCAGTGCCACGGAAGGTCATGGAGCAGGTCATCTTGAGTGCCATTAAAAGTCATATAATGGACAACCAGGGGATCAGGCCTAGCCAGCATGGGTTTATGAAAGGCAGGTCCTGCCTGACAAACCTGATCTCCTTCTGTGACAAGATGACTCAACTATTGGACAAGGGAAAAGCTGTGGATATTGTCTACCTGGATTTTCGAAAAGCATTCGACACAGTTCCCCATAGGATTTTCATAGAAAAACTGGCTGCCCATGGCCTGGATGAGCGAACGGTCTGCTGGGTCAAGCACTGGCTGGATGGACGGTCCCAGAGAGTGGTGGTCAATGGAGCTAAATCCAGCTGGCGGCCGGTCACAAGTGGTGTTCCTCAGGGCTCGGTGTTGGGACCATTTCTGTTCAACATCTTTATTGATGATCTTGATAAGGACATAGGGTGTATCATCAGTAAGTTTGCAGATGACACCAAGTTAAGTGGGAGTGTCGATCTGCATGAAGATAGGGAGGCACTACAGAGAGACTTGGATAGATTGGATCGGTGGGCCAACGTTAACAGGATGAGCTTCAACAAGGCCAAGTGCCAGGTCCTGCACTTGGGCCACCACAACCCCCTGCATCACTACAGGCTTGGGAAGGTGTGGCTGGAGAGCTGTGTGGAAGAGAAGGATCTGGGGGTTCGAATTGACAAGCAACTGAACATGAGCCAGCAGTGTGCCCAGGTGGCCAAGAAAGCCAACAGCATCCTGGCTTGTATTAGAAATAGTGTGACCAGCAGAAGTAGGGAGGTGATCGTCCCCCTGTACTCTGCACTGGTGAGGCCACACCTTGAGTATTGTGTCCAATTTTGGGCATCTCAATACGAGAGGGATATTGAGGTGCTGGAGCAAGTGCAGAGGAGGGTAACGAAGCTGGTGAAGGGCCTGAAGAACAGATCCTATGAGGAGCAATTGAAGGAGCTGGGACTGTTCAGTTTGAGGAAGTGAAGGCTGAGGGGAGACCTCATCACTCTCTACAACTACCTGAAAGGACATTGTAGAGAGGTTGGTGCTGGTCTCTTCTCACAGGTGATTAGTGATAGAACAAGGGGGAACAGCTTTAAACTCCAACAGGGGAGGTTTAGACTGGACATTAGGAAAAAATTTTTCACAGAAAGAGTGGTCAGACAGTGGAATAGGCTGCCCAGGGAGGTGGTGGAGTCACCATCCCTGGATGTGTTTAAGGGTCATTTAGATGAGATGTTGGGGGATGTGGTGTAGAGTAGGGCTGATGGTCAGACTCGATGATCCCAAGGGTCTTTTCCAACCTGAATGATTCTGTGATTCTGTGAGACTGGAAGGGCTGCGGTGCTTCAGTTTGAAGGGAGAAGGCTGGAGAGGGGTATGATGGAGTTTTATGGAATCATGAAAGGGTGGATAGGGTAAATGCAGAATCTTTTTTCACCACCCTCAACAATACTAGAACTTCAGAGTCATTCATTAAAATAAGTACTTTTTTACATTGAGTATGGTGACCTGGACAGAGAGTTATGGAGATAGACAGCACTGGCAACTTTAGAAAGAAGTTAGCAAATTCATAGACAGAAGTCAATTAACAGACACAAAAAAGCAAGAATGTACCCTCTATTATGCCCAATTGAGTGGCTGCAGAAGCTAAGGAAACAGGAGGTGAATGGGCTACAGGGTCCAGGTGTGTTCCTTGTGTCCCTGCAAGAGACAAAATGCTGAACTAAGGTATTATGGTCGGTAGGGGTTTTTTTTGTTGTTGTTATGTTCTCACTTACTATCTTTTGCAATGTTTTTCTATTCAGATTGTGAAGAACATTTCAACTGGTTTCTGGAGTCCACTAGAGCGCTGTTTTTATGGCATGCTACTGAGGATATGCATTATATGTCCTGGGGTGCTGCATAAGAACAGGAATGAACATACAAAGCTTTCTGGAACAGTCTGGAGGACAGTACGGGGAAGAAGGAGCCAAATTTGTTCAGTGTCATCCAGTCAGAGCCCCTCCTGTGAACTGTCAAGACCCACAGGCACACCCAGGCTTTGTTCTGGAGGGAACTTGTTGCTTCACAGTAAAAGAAATTCCAAGAATAAGTAACAGTTATGACATTTATGAAACAGGCAGGGATAGTCAGAGGACCAAGACACATGGCTCGGACCCGAGTTATTTTAGACCATGAACATAACTGGATTGGGTTTCACCTATACTATTAGTTAGTCTGCTGTACTGAAAAAGGATCCAGACAACTTGCAAAAGGTTAGAGCCAATGATAGGAGCCTGCATGGGGTCATATAGCCGACTTCCCTCCCCATTTGGTTACATGGGCCAGCACTCAGTTAAAACTGAGGCCTCTTTCTTCCATTGTCCTGCATGGTGCTGGCAATGAATAGGCTCCTGGGGTTGTGGCTTAAGGGGATTATTAGGGAAAAAACCCATGCCTCATACAAAAATCCAGCACTCAAAACTGTGGCAGTTTAAAAGACTGATGAAGAGAAGGTGTTGAACTTTAATTATGAGCTTTCTCCATGTACGAGGCAGAAGAATTAAATCAAATTCAGGTGAAAGATTCATCTCCCTCAACACAAACATGGCAGGGTCAGACGGAAGCTGTTTCTAATTGCCTGAGCCAGCAGGAAAAGAAGACAGCAAGGAAGGGACCCTATATGGGAGCACATGGTGTCCTGCTCCTGGTTTTTCTCAAATCCACATGTACATGTGACTATGGTAAAAATGGTGCTTGAGTGGTTGGTGTGATTTAATTGCACACACATCTTTACCAACATTACCGCCATGCTCATTTTTACATAGACTCTTTTTGCCCTTCATAGAGACAATTTTTTTCATAATCTCATGGCATCAGAAACAGAAGGATATGGACTTTCATGACATTATTTGCCTCTCTGCAGGAGCATGTGACTGTAAGGTCTGCAAATAAAATTGCCTGGGGACAAAGGTTTTTCTATTAAGATTTGCTATGAGGCCCCACAACCTTCAGAATTACTGTGAGACTTGTGTTGTCAGTTGATTCATACAGAAAAATCAGGACGAGATTATTTGCTTCCTTATGTCTGATTTATTGCTCTATTTTTCAGACTGCTGCTCTCCTAGGTCATGGATGACAATATGTGTTTCAACATCTTTCTGGAGGAAGCAGGGGAACAGCTCTGAAGGTAGCTTGTTGCATATGCAATCCTAAATACGCAACTCATGATCCTGTCCAAGTAAACTTTGCAATGTAAGGAAGCCCTGATAAATCACTCTTCATTTCTCCCTCTGCTTTCCAGTAAAAAACATTGTCTACCATGTTGATTGAATCTCTAAAATTTTCTGCTTCCTTCCTACCTTTATAAACAGTTTCCTGTTTGATGTGTATTTACATTAATTTTTCTTTCTAGGTTTGAACGCACTTGTCATTGTAACCATGATAATAATTTGCAATAGATGTTAAGAACCTATTAGTACTTTGCTTGAGTAACAGAGAATTAAGACATTTATACATAGTTCCTGGAAATATTTATTCACTTTTCCATACTTTTTTGAGTGCAGTTTGTAATTTCATAACAGTTGCCTGAATAGAGACCACAGATGAACTTTGTCAGTTTTGACAGAGTTTCAGTTGGAAATTTTTGTTAAATCAAAGCTCTTCAAGTGGAACTTAGTGTATGTGAACTGCTGCACCTTCAAATCAACAGAATGTTCACATGAATTTCTTGGAAACTAAACTGTTTGATATTGTGCTGTATATTTTAATCTAGCCTCTATGTTGGAGAATGAGATTACACCCTGTCTTTATTGCAGGTTATTTACTAAATGATTTATTTCTAACTCAAAATCAGTAATATCTTTATTTTTCTACACTTTTTTGATATATTGCTCCTGGTCTAGCAGAGGAAATTTGTCAAGGAACTGTATGGATTTCTTAATATGACCAAAACTTGCCTATGCAACAATTCAGACAACTGATGGGGAACAAGTATCATGTACCTTAATAGTAGATTTTACGCATCTAGGGGGCAAAGATATTCAAAGAAGTTTTCAAAATTCATTTCTGCATGCCAAATGTGTGCTTATGAGTGCTTCAAAGTAATTACACAGGAACTGTGGTCTGTTTTGTGCTCAATGTGACTAAATTTGTACCAACAAGTGATTGCACTTGTAACTACCCATTTGGCATGTGCAATAATGTGTTTGCACTTCTGCATGCATATTTTGGGGAATACAAACCAGGACCTCACAGTTTGCAATGGAACAAATGAAGCATGGGAGCGAGTCATTGAGAAGACTGGCTTTTCATGCAAATTCCTTGAATCAGTAGAAGTGTTGATTTCTAGGATAAAAGCAGCTTGCTTCACTGATTAATTCTTTATAAATTGTTATAAAACTTGCCTATTAGTTGTAATTTATCTCTTGTAAGCTTTGTGAACAGGTGTTTTTAGCCCTTAAGACCTGCCAAAGAGCAAGTTCTCTTTTTATTTACATTTCTAATTGCTCAGTTGTCACAGCCAGCCACAATGCAGAAGTGATTCCACTGAATAATTTGACTTGGCATTTTGATGTCTGATTTTTTCAGAGCTCGATATTACTTGGCTGATCTTGACCTGTGCCATGTCATTCAACAACACATACATTTTAAACTACCTTTGTACTGCTCTACTAAATAATTATATTCAACCTGAATATCTGTTTTCTTATATGTATCCACCCATAGCTCTCCTGGCTTTTTCTTTATGTCAGCAAGGTCAGATTCACTCCTCTTCTAATTATACACGGTACCTATTCAAAACTTTACTACTCGAGCGTGTCAGCTGTTGAAGTACTTACATTAGTGTGACTGCAAAAACAATGAGAAAAGGAAGGAATACGAAGACTTTAAAGCTTTAAGAAGAAAAGAAAATTATTCTTACTGTCACCGAATGTACTAACTCCACTCAAACAACATTGTTTCGGGTGTTAAATAGTCTGGAGACTTGGCTTGAATTTAGGTCAAAAACTTTTAATTCTTTCTTATTAATATTCAGATATAAGCCAGAAGGTTTTCATCAAATTAGTTACCTTCAAGGAGGCATCTGTGTGACTGAAGTAGAAATCTTCAGTCTTCCCCACTGAAGCTACTGTCTTACCTTAAGTAAGATTGCTTAGGACCTCCCAGAAAGGAAACAATGTACCAGCTTGTATGAAATGAGCAGTTGCCAGGGCCCTGCTGAAGAAAAAGTGTTGGTTTTCAATTAATTTTCTATTTGCATTGTATCTCTTCCTTTAGGGCAAATATATTGAGAAATTTATGATGAATCACAGTTGCCTTTTCAATTTAAAATCTCTACATGCTCTTTGCTTTTTTGAGTAAAGACCCTATGTCCTATACTTTATGTTATAGGTCTGTACTCATAGAAAACCTCTCATTTAGCAGTGGACAAAGCTTAGACATATTCATTCTTTTATATGTACCTAGCCTAGTATCCTTTTCTTCTGGTGTGTGTAGTTCCATGCTCTTCCTTAGAAGGGCACAAGGAGGGAAGACCTGACCTAAAAGGTAGTTTATTTTAGTAGGATTTTGACTGATATCTTTTCACATGTCCTTTGTGTTTACAGAATCACAGAATCGTCTGTAATTGGGGTAAGATCCCTTCCCTGTCCCTGCTGGCCACACTATTTCTGATGCAAGCCAGGATACCATTGGCCTTCTTGGCCACCTGGGCACACTGCTGGCTCCTGTTCAGCCAGCTGTCAATCAACACCCCCAGGTCCCTCTCTGACTGGCAGCTCTCCAGCCACTCCTCCCCAAGCCTGTAGCGCTGCTGGGGTTTGTTGTGACCGAAGTGCAGCACCCGGCATTTGGCCTTATTGAAACTCCTACAGTTGGCCTTTGCCCATCGCTCCAGCCTGTCCAGGTCTCTCTGCAGAGCCTCCCTACCCTCGAGCAGATCAACACTCCCACCCAAGTTGGTGTCATCTGCAAACTTACTGAGGGTGCACTCAATCCCCTCCTCTAGATCATCAATAATGTTAAGCAGGAGTGGCCCCAAAACCGAGCCCCGGGGGACACCACTCGTGACTGGCCGCCAACTGGATTTAAATCTGTTCACCACAACTCTTTGGGTCCAGCCATCCAGCCAGTTTTTAACGCAGCAAAGCATGTGCCCATCCAAGCCACGAGCAGCCAGTTTCGCCAGGAGAATGTTGTGGGAAACGGTGTCAAAGGCCTTACTGAAGTCAAGGTAAACAACATCCACAGCCTTTCCCTCATCCAATAAGCAGGTCACTCTGTCGTAGAAGGAGATCAGGTTTATCAAGCAGGACCTGCCTTTCATAAACCCATGCTGACTGGGCCTGATCATCTGGGTGTCCCGTATGTGTTGTGTGATGGTACTCAGGATGAGCTGCTCCATCAGCTTCCCGGGCACCAAAGTCAAGCTGACAGGCCTGTAATTTTCTGGATCACCCTTCCGACTCTTCTTACATATGGGCGTCACATTGGCCAATTTCCAATCTGTCGGGACCTCCCCGGTCAGCCAGGACTGCTGGTAAATGATGGGAAGCGGCTCGGCGAGCACCCCAGCCAGCTTCTTCAGCACCCCTGGGTGTATCCCATCAAGTCCCATAGACTTGTGTGTGTCTATGTGATGCAGTAGGTCACTGACTATCTCCTCCTGGAATGCGGGGGGATCGTTCTCCCAGTCTCTGTCTTGTACCTGAGGAGGCTGGATTCCCTCAGTCCAACTAGTCTTGCTATTAAAGACTGAGGCAAAGAAGGCATTAAACACCTCAGCCTTTTCCTCATCACTTGTTACCATGTTTCCTCCTGTTTCTAGCAGGGGATGGAGACTCTCCCTGGTCTTTCTTTTGCTGCTCACATACTTATAGAAACATTTCTTGTTGTCCTTGATTTCTGAAGCAAGGTTAATTACCCAAAGTTTTCTTTGGGTAAAGGCAGTCAACATAGTACTTGGTACTTAGAAGACGACACACAATTAATCTTGTGGATATTAGGTATCGGAGCAGGTCTGGAAGAGCCCTAAATCAGCTTTCCCAGTGAAACCACTTTCTGCTGGTATGTACCCTCATTGTTCATATTTACAGTCCATACTACTCTATTCTATACAGTGAGACCTAGAGGCAGACTGAATTTTCTCAGCTGATTCTGATGATCTCGGGAGTAGAGGAGGAGACCCATATTTTTGTGGTTGATTTTGCCCTAATCAGAGTTAAGTGTGCAGTGTGTATTTAATGAATTTTGGCATCTGTCCAGTGAATGACCTTTGCTTCATTATCCACAAAATGCATATTAAAGTTAACACCCCTCAATATGCTAACAAAGGCTAACACGATCATGCTAATTACATTATCCCATGAAACACCTTACCCCTCCCCATACATGGGATACATAGGTATGTGGGTCGACCTAGGGGACGGACCCAAGGAAAGTGTGTATAAAAGTGTGTATAAATTCTGCAGTTGTTGTTATACATGGTGGTCACGGTAAGAGAGCATTGCTGTTAAACATGATGCTTTAGTGCTTAGATTTTTGCAGTCAGTTGCACTTCACAGAAATCAAGCAACAGCAGAACCATCATCTTTGCTATAGGTCAATGAAATCAAAAATCTGTGTTTTGACACTCTGCTGATGAGATGCTCCTCCAGTTGAAACAGAATGAACTGGATGACTGGATTTTAGTTATTCTGTAACATTACATCTAACGCCCATCTGCATCATGAAGCGAAGTGGAGGTATATGATTATAGAAATAACTTCATAGTGCTTTTTAAGTTTGTTTTTGAAGCTCGTTAATTTACTCTTGTTCATGTTTCAAAGTCATTCATGTACCAGAGAGAATTTTGTCAGTCATTTGTTTATTTGCAGAGGAATACTGATCAGCTACAAAATTTTCAAATTGTTTCTGAATTCATCACTTTCAGCTGAAAAAAATTACTAAATAAATCAAAAAGTTTCTCACTTTTAAGGCAAAACTTATTTTTATTTTGAAAAGTTAAATTACAAAATTGACTTAATTTTACTAATAAAACTCTCATGGGTTATATACTTCAGGTTGAAATATATGTTTCTCTTAACCTAAAATTATTTGGGGATGGGGATGTTTTGTCTGGACAAAAAATTTTAAATTTTCAGTCTTGTATTAACCAAAACATTTTAAAACTTTTTTTTTTTTTTTTTTTTTTAAGTTTCTCCAGCTTCCTATGAAAAACTGAATTGTCTTTGCAGGAGCAGCCTTCCATTCCACACTGTCTTTTGCAGGAACTTGGGTTTAATTTTTAGATTAATTGATCTGACTGGAGGCTCGCATTAAATTCTGTGAAATTTTTCCTTGCATTATGAAATCAGATGAAACAAAGAGATGCAGCCCAAGTTTCTTGATCACACTCAAACTAGAATGAGAAGGGAAAATCCAAATGTGAACTGAACTGGAAGAAAAGTCAAGTCACAGTAGACATTTGCATAAAACCTGTATTTAATTCAAAGGACCTGAAGGAAGCTTTATGCCAAATCTTGTCAAATCAGGCTGATCTTTACAATAAACATACTCAGTCTTGTGATCTAATCATGATCTCATCCATTCATGTTTGAGGAAGATGGGATTCATGTTCAAATGTCATGCTAGGGCAATTTTTGACTTGTTGGTGATTTGGAGGACTGTGAACTAGGTAGGGCTGGTGAGCCTAGCATAACAGAACCAGAGGTATCAAATATGGAAATATGCTATCAACAGAAAACACCCAAAGTTCAAGAACGTTATTATTATATTTGAATTGGGTCAGATTGTCATGAGAGAGCTCTAAGAGACATTATACCATTTCCTGACATAAAAAGAAACATTTGAGAAACTTTGATGATAGAGGAGTTGATCAGTTTCAGAGTGTTTCAGCATTATCGCATGCCTGTAACATGAGGATACGTCATTAACACTGTAATAAAAGAACCAGGGTTGATGAAATTTAACCTTCCATAAACTGATTGAAATGCAAAGCATTCACTTCTTAATACTTGCCTTTTTATCTAGCAAGGTTTTTTAGAGGCTGGATTAGTTGTGAGCACCAGGAAAAGAATCCTCCTTTTTCACTTAAAAAAACCCATTTTTTTTGTAAGTAAGTGAAGGCTTAATGTTTGTATTTTAAAGTAGTGACTGCAGAGAACATACATTGTAATGTCCTCAAATCCAAAGAAATTCCAAATGCAGTTACAGATATAAGATTTGAAACTAGCCCATAACATCTGAACATTGAGTCTTTCTGATTTGTATTGGATATCTGTCTGCAATTTTTGTTTTATTGTTATTTCTTTCTAAAGTGGTTCCTTTGGAGATAACCTTGAATTTTGGTAGCCTTTAATTTTCACCGGCTCAGCTATTCTTCTTATATCAATGCTTAATATGACGAAAGCTAGGACTCCCTACTTTCTTCTGTGGGATGAGTTAGCCAGGATTACTCAATGATAGCTGTTTTCCACAAAACAGATTATTCATAGTTTTAGTGGGAGCTAGACAAAGTATAGCAATTGACTTTTTAGGGTATTTAGGTACAAGTCTTTTAATACTTAAAATAAATCAAAATAAAGTAAAATAATAGTTACCACAAAATAGATTGGAATACAGCAAATTTTATCTGCAATTTTAAGAGAAGGTGGGTGGGTGGATGACCTACAGCCTGTCATTAGTCTTCAATGTTTTATGAATCTAAAGTATTCTAAGTCTCAGACTTCCTAATTTCACAGTAATTCACAATGTGATATCAATTAGAAAACTTAGTCCAAATGAAACCAATTACAGAAATTAAAAGATATCTCTATGCTTTTCTTATATTTTGTTTATACAATGTGTCTTGATCAAAACTCTTCACAACTGCAGATATTGTTATAAAATTCCATATTCTAAGACATTTATTTCTATTATTGCCTATGCAAAATAATATGTACCCTTTCTGACACTAATGATCTGGCCTATAATTGTACCATAAATTTTTAATCTCTAAATTTTTTTTCCAAACAATTGATCTCAATGGGATAACCATTCTGACAGTGTCTCTAATCTCAAATCAAGAGAGAAAAAAATTAGCTTTCATTTCTTCCTTATGCCTGACATATTTCACCATATAATCAGATAGTTTTTCTTTCAATTAATGTTGGCTCCATGCTGTTTTTCTCTATTTGCAGGTATTAATGAATAAATTTAAACTCTGAATCACAGGTTTTTAAATTGGCTGAAGGAATAAATGTATAGCTACATTCATAAATATATATCAAAGCAGTCAAAGGCTTGGCTATATATTCTACCTTGATGTGCATGCAAAATTTCCATTACTGTTAATGGGAGATAATGTGGGTGTTTTGAGGGCAGAATATATTCCAGGCAGTATCCTGTAACATGTTTTTTTCCTACTAGTCCCATTTTCCTTTCTTTGTATGCTGTTTGGTACAGTAACACAGCATTTGAATTTGAATTTTAAGAACTTCACTGAAAGCTATAACAGAATTTATACCTTTATCACAACAGAAAGATTTTGCAAGATTCACATTGGATATATCTGTATTAGGAAACCAAATACGTCAAAGGCACAGATCAAAGCATGTTTGGCCAGATGTAGATGCCTAAATTGCAGACATATGTGTATAAGCAGATGAAGCCCTCTTGAATTTCTGTTCCATGATTAGGACCACATACAATGATAACAAAAAAATAGTCATGATTACTATTAATGTTGGTGGTGGTAGTAAATGGCCATTGGCACCATGATGGTAGTGCAGGAAGATGTCCATGTGGCAGAAGGAAAATTACTTATGCCTCTACACAGGCTGCAGACAATTAAAACAAAAAAATACGTCATGTTGGAAATGTTTTCTCAGGATGTTTAGTACCACAGTTTGTTATGTAAGGCTAAAGAAAAGTTCCTCTATGTCAGTGAGCTATTCACAATTTTTATTACCACTCATTTCAAAAAAGCCTTTAAAACTTCCTAGTTTTTCTGCGTGCATCCTAAATGACACGTCTCTCTGGACTTTCACTACAACTAACGCCAGGAAGTCATTGAAGAATTTGCAGGTTCAGAACCTGTATAAGGACCAGAGCCAAGACAATTCCTTTATTTTGTAAGTATCTAATGCTTTACTTGCTTTTAATGTCATTTGGTGGTGCCTTCAATTCTTTTGAGAGAAAAAAGGTGAGAATGGGAGAATTGGGTGAAACAGAGAAAGATGTTCCCCTTACAGTGAAAAAGTCAGTGCCGAACATCCCACAGCCCAGTTTCAAGAAGTCAGTTGCATTCCCACTTCTGCTGGGATGTGTATATAGCATGGTGGCAAATTAAGTTGTTAAGTAGCTATGCTTAACCAATGAAAATAACATTATTCTTTTTTCTTTTTTTTTTTTTTCTTTTTTTCCTATGAAATGGGTTAGAGGGAAATTAGAAGAAACATCCAATTAAAGAAAAAATAAAATCAAGCCAGTAAGAACTCTTTAATAGTATGTCACTGGTGGGTACACTCACAGTTCCCTTATTGTTTGTCCCAGTCATTAAGGTGTCATCAGTAAGAGGCAAGAAGATATATACTTGGAGGGGGTAGATCTAGGTTCCAGGTAGCCACTGCCTGCAGACTAGTTGCAACTGTAAAATTTTGGGTAACCTAAATACATGAGTTGTCCCTAAACTTCTAATCAGCTGTGGCTGACAAAGGAGTCTATTTCATTATTTTTCAAGACAAAAAATTTTCCTATCACTTGATGATTAATAATCTCAGGATTAATTCACAATAGAAAAAATGCAAATGAGATTAAACACAGTTAACATCCTTTAAGACCGGAAAGAATATCTGCTATTGAGATGTTGAGGCACTCACTCTGCATATAGCATAAAACATAATGTTAACACATGAACTGAAGTCATTTCAGTTCTAATAAAGCTTCAAGCTGTGGTTAAAATCATGCTGTTGTGAGGTAGTACTGGATTGTTTTATTTGTTAAAAGCACACCAGAAGTATTTCTGACCCTATCTAGGATTGATCTCTACAGCTTTATTAGACGCAATAAACAAAGAATTAAAATCAAGGAGAAAAAGATAGAGGTGATGATAGAAATATGGCAGTATTTTTTCAAAAGCTGTAACAAACAGCAGTGTGTAACAGGCATCAGTGGAAGAGGTGCTGGTGCAATGACAGAACAATATAATTTATTTGGAAGAGCTGACAAGGGAAGGTGGCATTGTGATAGAAAACTGATAGATTTGGAAGAGCCAATTAGAGTTTTAAGCCAGAAGAAAAAATGCTCATATAACTCTTTGTTTGCTTTGGAACTGCGCCTTGCTTTGGTCATTTTGTTTTGCTCCTTGGGAATTAAGTATGTTTTTGCTTATAAGAGATAGACCTCATGTTTCCTCATGAAAGTTTGAGCTACTAACTGTGGCATCACTCTCCAGGGAAACATACACAAACAAGTTGCAGTAGTCTCTTGCCCACAGTACTGTCATATTTCATTTGGAAAATTATATGAGGAGATTTCATACAGAAGAAACAGTCTTTGCATTCACTTATTTGTGAATTGTATGCCAGAGTGCTCCCATTAGACTTCAAATGAAAAACATGTCCAGGAGATAATGTATTTATACTCAATATCTCAACATTGTTCAGCTTGAAGTACCCCAAAGTCTTAGTGTGTTCTACTTGGATGGAGACAGATGTTATGGGCAGTTCATTGTATAGACTTGGACCAGATCACTTGGCTCTGGCAGGAATCAACATGTTGAAAGGATTATGCTGGTTTTTCTATATGTAAATAACATATTTTTTTATTGCTGTGTGTACTCTCCATAGGCTAAGGAAATAAATAACTTAGGTAAAGGATGTGATGCCTTTTATTGGACTATAGTGTATAATATGCTCTGCCCAAATATTGTTTTCATGAAAATAAAATATTTCCAAGTCTTCAAGTCTGCACCAGTCAACCCTGATTCCATTTAAACAACATTTCCTTCCTCTCCTTTAGGAAGGCTGCCTCTTGCATGGGACCCTGTCCTGTGCTGGGACAATTTTCTCAGCACAGAGCTAACTCCCAAGGATTCATTTGCAAGGTAGGAGATGATCCAACCCCCCGACCTACTTCTTTGAACTGGTTCATGTCAATGATTTGTGTCATAGTTTAAATTACGCTTATTTGTCAGAATCACAGCCCTTGATGATCCATTCCAAGGCTTTGAAGAAAGGAAATTGCTCTATCCTTGTTGCTGAAGCAGTTTTTTATGGCTTCAGCAGAAGCTCCAGTAGAGTATGATACAATAGCTAGAGGAAACTTCATTAAGACCATGATAATGACTAAAATACATTCCACATTAACTGGTGTGGAACTTCTTGGCTGAGTTACGGGGTAAAGGACCATCAAGATAGATAAAGATCAGCAACGTCAATGCTAGAGGAATAGGTACCATACAGAAACAAAAATTCTCCCCTGCCATGCGCTATGTGATATCTTGTTGGATGCTTCTACGCAAACAATGGCAAAATATGCTTATTCTCTACTGTAAATCTGTCAACAATTTGGACTCACTTTGCAAGAAGGTAAGATTTTCACTGTAAATGTGTCTACAACAGAAATCAGAAATGGTTTGAAGAAAAGCATTTTGCTAAAATTCTGTGTAAAGCAGGACATGGAGAAGGAAGATAAGAGCCTGAAACCATTCAAAATAAACTTAAGAGAGACTTACTTAAGAGTCTATCCTTGTCCATTGCAGACAGTGCACATCATTTGCAACGTGGGGGGTTACATGTTTATTGTGAAGCAAGGTAGTTAAAGGCAAACATTAAAAGCCTTGTTTTATGATATGCACTTGACTGCATTGCATTTCTCACTTGGTGTTTTCTAAGTCTTGAGTGCTTGTCTTTGCAATGTCAGGGTTCTTTCAAAAGGGTGTCTGTGCATGAAGGAGAAAGAGTAATTTCCTAGGTTTTTAATAAAGAAAAAAGGACAAAAAACAACAGAGAAACACAAATTCCATCAGGCAGAAACTGAGTGACATGCACATGCACCCTTACAAGCATGGCAACCTTTAGATCCACTGTATACACCTCTTGCCTCTTGAGATAATTTTGTAACTGCTGGATGAGGTTCTCATACTTTCTGCTGAGCCGCACTAACAGACACTGAAATGCACATTTTCCCAGTGGAGTTGTACAAAATGCTTTCTGGTAAATGTGAGGTTTAGGAGCTGTAGAGCTTCAGATACATCTTCCCATTTTCTCTAAGTGGTACCTGTCCTGGTATACAATGCCACATCTAACTTCTAAACTCTTGCCAAGATGATTTTTGCTAAGTTCAAACAGGACTGTATCCTTTTTCACAGAGTCAGGGATTAGCAAACAGCAGGGAAAACACTGAATTCACACAAAAAGAGAGAGAGAAAGAGAGATTTCCTGGCCTCAAGAGCTGGCATCAGGCAGGAAAACACAACCAGTGTGGAAGGAATTTCTAAGCACGCAGCTGCCAACTGCCTCAGCTCTTACCTGAACATGGACAAACTCAGAGGTTTTTTGAAAGGCTACAACTAAGAGACAGAAATTGCATGCGCCACATCCTTAGTCCAGATTTAACTTTCCACCTGTTCAATTTTTAATGTCTACCACAAAATCTAATACATTTAGTGTTATCTTAACAAACAGTTGTAAGATTTTATTTTTATTTTTCTGAGATGGGCAATCAGTGAGTTTTACCTGAATGTCCTTCTGAGAAATGGATGAGATATTTTGAATTATGGTCTCTTTAAAAATTCAGCCTAAGGCAGATACCAAGTCTGGAAAATTTTAGCTTGAGTGGTTACAGTTTGACAGAATTTTAAGCCACTGAAAATTAAAATTTACTAGGAGTGTTGGGAAATTTCAAATGTAGGTGGCGTTACCACCTCCATTAACAATATATGTGAAAATTCAACAGCTAGCTACAGAAAATGAGACTCACATGTATTAGAGTGTTGGTATATTAATATGCATATGGAGAGAGAGAGAAAATAAAATGCTTCTTTCCATATTTTTTTAATGAGACAGAATCATATGTTAGCAAGAAAAACAGGCATACTTAAGAAATTAAATTGAACAGAAATAGGAAAAACTCTGGCTTTATACATTCCCTTGACAAATCTCTCCAGTTTTTATGACTACATAATCCAGCTCTTGTCACAGTTTTCTGCTATGGCATCTTTCAGATGATTGGTTTTGTGCATAGTTATTAGTCTGATGCTGCTAATCTCTCATTTCTGCAGGAATAAACTCAACTGCTTATATCTGAGTGCTTATAGTTTCTTTTAAAGTGATGCAATTCAGGTGGGCCTAATGGGGAAGTGGGAGATCCAAATTTAAAGATGTTTGGTCTTTTTTATGTACTAGGTAGTCTAGAAACTGGACAAGATATGGGCAATATTTTCCAGGTTTATCTGGAAGAAGATGACTAATAACACTCAAGCGTGGTACTTCCTGTTAATCAAGAAACACAGCTGGTGGGATTTCCTTCAGCTACATTGGTTGGGTTAAAAGTAATGCAGCAGGCCAATCCAGTTCCCCATCTGTGGAGGGGGTGACTTGTCCCTGCAAAGGACAGGCTTGTATCACAGAACAGTTAACCTCCCTGTGGAGCTGCCTATTTTTCACTGCTAATTACAGAGGAGGGTCTAGATGATTTATGAACACCCAAGTTTCAGATGGCTACACCTAGCCATCTGAAGATGAGACTCCCTCTGTGGCTGTAATTATTTCCCTTGTTCCTGTAGTGATGAAACTTACATAGACACAAATGTTTTGTTGTCTTCTCAGTGCTTCTATCAACTGTTAGCAGCTCAGATATATTTCACCCTAGTTTAAGATCAAATAACGAGCCCATGAGACAACAGTAAACTTGGTCTCTGGTTATGCAGGATCACAGAATCACAGAACCATCTAGGTTGGAAAAGACCTTGAAGACCATCTAGTCCAACTGTTGACCTAACACTGACAGTTCTAAACTACATCATATTCCTAAGCGCTATGTCGACCCTACTCTTGAACACCTCCAGGAATGGGGACTCCACCACCGCCCTGGGCAGACCATTTCAATGCCTAACAACCCGTTCTGTAAAGAAATGCTTCCTAATATCTAGTCTAAACCTTTCCTGGCACAACTTGAGGCCATTCCCTCTTGTTCTATTGCTTATTACTTGGTTAAAGAGGCTCATCCCCAGCTCTCTGCACCCTCCTTTCAGGTAGTTGTAGAGGGCGATGAGGTCTCCCCTCAGCCTCCTCTTCTCCAGACTAAACAACCCCAGTTCCCTCAGCCGCTCCTCGTACAACATGTGCTCCAGACCCTTCACCAGCTTCGTTGCCCTTCTCTGGACACGCTCGAGTAATTCAATGTCCTTTTTGTAGTGAGGGGCCCAAAACTGAACACAGTCATCGAGGTGCGGCCTCACCAGTGCCGAGTACAGGGGTAAGATCCCTTCCCTGTCCCTGCTGGCCAGGCTATTTCTGATACAAGCCAGGATGCCATTGGCCTTCTTGGCCACCTGGGCACACTGCTGGCTCATGTTCATCCAGCTGTCAATCAACACCCCCAGGTCCCTCTCTGACTCGCAGCTCTCCAGCCACTGCTCCCCAAGCCTGTAGCGCTGCTGGGGGTTGTTGTGGCCCAAGTGCAGCACCCGGCATTTGGCCTTATTGAAACTCCTACAGCTGGCCTTAGCCCATCACTCCAGCCTGTCCAGGTCTCTCTGCAGAGCCTCCCTACCCTCGAGCAGATCAACACTCCCACCCAAGTTGGTGTAATCTGCAAACTTACTGAGGGTGCACTCGATCCCCTCGTCTAGATCATCAATAAAGATGTTAAACAGGAGGATCCTAGATGAACACTCATTCTCTGAGTCTTCTCTTCAGCATTTTGTGCTTTTTATCACAAGATGTTCCTGACTCACCTACTAAAAGTAGCATAGCTCTACAAAATTGTCTAAATGTTCTTGTAGACTTTGTCTGAGGCTTCAGTAAGATAAATGTGATGTAAAGACTTGTGTCTTTGTGAGTAAAATTTTTTTTTGAATGTGGACAGGTCTTAAAAGGATCTTTTATTTACTTAATATTCATGTGAACAAAACAAAACATAGTAAATATATAAGTATTCCTACTCATTCTAGTCTATAACCTTTCTTCTTGCTTGTTTCTAGACACTAGAAAATATTTTTTCACATTCATTCCTGTCAACAGTAAAGAATCATAAGCATGTTTTCTTTCACTAAACAAGAAATGCCACTGCTTGTCTTCTTTTCAAGCTTATTCTTGTTTTGGATACCATATATTAAATGACTAAATATCTGCTTCCTTGTTGATACCAGCCTTGATACCCCTGGAGTCACACTTCTTTTCCATCATCACTTTCAGACTTTCTCACAATATTGAATAGTAAGGGAGCTTCTACCACAAGAAAGGCATGATCCCTAGTTGAGACCTCCAAGGTTAGTTATGGTTTGAAGGATTATGGCATCCTTAGGCAGAAAGCAGAGTGTGACACTCCTTTTTGAGAGATTCTTGGTGATTCAATCCTGAGTTTCCTGCAGACAGTGACCCATCTTTCTTTCTCCAGAACATGACATCTGTAACTCGTTTCCTCAAATCTTAATTAAGCAAGATCTAAGTCCACAGGCCAATGAACAGACATTGTCCCACCTCCCCTCCCACCATGTGGCCTCTGAAACACACCTTGAAAAATGTCTCTTTGTTCCTCAGAAGAAAGGTATTCTCCCTGGTTGTCCTGTTCTTCATTCAAAATATGTCAGCAAAGAGGGAGGGATTTCCTCTCACTTTCTTCTGAAGAATTATGCAAAGACCAGAAACACTTATGGGCATAGTTTTCTTAAGATACTTCCCATTTCACTTTCCCTCAGGCAGCTCTTTGTCCACTACTTGTCATACATAAAATGAGAAA
This sequence comes from Strix aluco, assembly GCF_031877795.1. NCBI lineage: Eukaryota > Metazoa > Chordata > Aves > Strigiformes > Strigidae > Strix > Strix aluco. Next base: position 10,672,758 of record NC_133931.1, on the reverse strand, counting down.
GAAGGGTTATCTGTGCCAGATTCATTCTTTGAAGTGTCTGCCATAGCAGTGTAATAAATAACCATAAACTTTGTATCCTTGAGATGAGAAATCAATCCACAGAGGCAGCTTTTAGATATTTCATCTATAAGAAAAATCCAAGGAGGAAGAAGATTAAGTGAAATGGAGAAGTGAAGAACTTGCCTGTCACCTTGCCTCATGTTTGTTAATTGGATACAAGCATAGGAAGAGGCAACATTCAGCTTCAGGGATCTTTCTGTGTGAAAAGCAAAGGTGAATTCCCTGACTCATTTCAAAAGCTCTCTCCTTCTTTTTTTAGGTTTGGATTATTGATTTCTCTGACATATTTTAAGCATCTCTTTCAAGCTGCTGCTTTTTTCCATCCCAGACTCTGCCTGCCCTCCTCTGGTCTTTCCACACCTTCACAGGCAAAGAACTGAAATGCTGAAATATCTGAAAAACAGAAATTGTTGTAAGTAAGAAAGAAAGAAGGTGTCAATAAAACAGAAACTAGTTAAGGTAGTAACTCTGAATGTAATGCTTGTCTTTACCTTAGAATAAGAAATCTGAGAAGTATCTATCAAATTTAGGATCACTGGCCTATTGGCTAGGTAGACCTTTAGTGTCCTACTTTGTTCAGACACCTCAGAAATCTCATGGTGAATTACTTTGTGTGTATGAGATGTTTATTTCATGAAAGAATAGTGAATCCACACTTCTTGAGTCACAGTAAAATATCTGTACATATTATCCTGTCTTTTTAGATTACCTTTCTCAATTTTAAGATGCATGTGAAAATTTAGGATTCAGAAGTTTGTAGAAAGTCAAAAATCAAAGAACAGTGCCATTCCCCAGAGATATCCCTTTTCACAGGGAAAAGTGTAAAAGCAGCACTTTGGAAACATTATGTAGGAAGACTTTGCAATGCAATTCAGTATAGTGCAATGTGGTTGAAAATACAGACCCCCCCGATGTTAATATTCATAGAATCATATCATAGAATCATAAAATTGTTTGGGTTGGAAAGAATCTTAAAGATAATCTAATTCCAAACCCCCCTGCCATGGGCAGGGACACCTTCCACTAGCCCAGGTTGCTCAAAGGTCTGTCCAACCTGACCTTGAACACTTCCAGGGAGGGGACATCCACCAACTCTCCGGGCAACTTGTTCCAGTGTCTTACCACTCTCACAGTGAAGAATTTCTTCCTTACTTCTAAACTAAATCTACACTCTTTCAGTTTAAAACCACTACCCCTTGTCCTGTCACTACACTCCTTTGTAAAAAGTCCCTCTCCATTTTTCCTGTAGCTCCCTTTAAGTAGTGGAAGGCTTCTATAAAGTGTCATGGAAGCCTTCTCTTCTCCAGGCTGAATAACCCCAACTTTCTCAGCTCTGATCATCTTTGTGGCCCTCTTCTGAACTCATTCCATCAGGTCCAGGTCTTTCTTATGTTGGGGGCCCCAGAGCTGCATAAGGTAAAGACCATGGTAGTCATTAGTATGTTGAACTGAAACAGATCCACTGAAAGGAGCACAGATACTGGGAACAAGACTTAGACTGTTCTAGAACTTTGTAAACCACAGAAACTAGGGTTGACATTCAGTTTCAGATAAACGTGCATAAATGTAGATGTCTATATGTAGATATCTCCATGTGCTGGGTGTCTGAGAGCTCAATACAGTCCATGATGTCAGTACAGTCACGAAACTCCATAACCCAATTCAGTTCACTTTGTTGTGTTGACTAGAAGCTCAACCCTGTTGCCCACACATATTCATCTCGTGTCATTTGAGATGATATATAGAATCCCAGACACATCCATTGGACCGGAATCAGAGAACCACAGAATCATAGAATGGTTTGTGTGGGAAGGGACCTTAAAGATCATCTAGTTCTAAACTTCTGCCATGGGCAGGGACACTTTCCACTATACCAGGTTGCTTAAAGCCCTGTCCAACCTGACCTTGAACACTGCCAGGGAGGGGGCAGCCACAAATTCTCAGGGCAACCTATTCCAGTATTTCACCACCCTCACAATAAAGAATCTCTTCCTAATATTCAATATAAATCTACCCATTATGCTTTTTCAGTTTAAAAACTTTACTCCTCATCCTATCACTACACTTCCTGATAAAGAGTCCCTCCCCATCTTTCCTGTAGCCCCTTTAATTACTGGAAGGCTGCTATAAGGTCTCCCCTGAGCCTTCTCTTCTCCAGGCTGAACAACCTCAACTCTCTCAGCCTGTCCTCATAAGGGAAGTGCTCCAGCCCCTGATCGTCTTTGTGGCCCTTCACTGGACCTGCTCAAACAAGTCCATGTGTTTCTTGATGTGACACAGGACACCAAGCTATTATGAAGTGGTAACTAGAGGTTGGACTTGATAATTTACAGACTAGAATTATACTAGGAAACTATATGAAGTAATTGAATTGAATCCTAAATCTCCAGTAGCTGTAATACATATGATACCTAGCTGGCATGCAGACACCTCAATACTACATATTTTCATCTTCAACTGAGTCCTTCTCTGAAGGGCAGGTTTAATAAAATGATGTCAGATTGCAGCAAAATTTACCAGCTTTTCCACCATCAAAAGCTGATAATTTCTTAAGTTGTCTTTTAGAAATTTCCAAGGCTAAAAAAAATTTGTGTCTTAAACCCTTCAACATATTTCTCAAGCAGTTTCTCTCATTTAAAGACCACAAACTTCCTAACGAAGGCAATTTCTTTGTGTTTCACTTTCACATTTCTAACTTCACAGTGATGTGGTCATAAATTAAACATCTACAAGTGTTTCCAATCTATTCTGATTAATCTTTGATATTTTTAGTTGCATATAAAGGGTTGCAAACAGTTTGAGCCCTCTTCTAGATGCTGTACAAACTATAATGAATGACAATCTCTAACCAGAGAGTTTATAATTTGAGGCATATTCTGGTGGTGAGACACATAAGTAAATTTCCCATTAATTTGTATGAATCACCAGTTCATACTGTAACATCTTAATTTCACATCAATTAATCATGTGATTATTGGTTTAAGATATTCACAGTGGAAAAAAGGTTTTGAGAAACATGAGTAATCAAACAGTTTTGAAAAGCAGGTGTTTGTGCAGTTGACAGGAACTTGTAATGTTACTCTAAGTGTGAGAGGGATTACAAAAATTCCTGCCTTCATAAAGGAAGAAAAAAAATCTGTATTTTCAGACTCATCACATGTCGATTGAACTGAGTGCTATATTGGTGGAGCTTCTGCATTCTGTCTTCTCAGTTCATTCATTAAAATTTTTTTTAAAAAAAGTTAAAAAGGCATGAAAGGGGAAAACAGTGCAGGAAATTAGAAATAGTTGTAGGTTTTCCTGTGGCAGGTTTCTTCAGTTAGTTATCAAAGGTCTCCGTTATGCTGAAATAAATGGCTACTTTGCAATTGTATCTCCTCTCCATCATCAAACAAGCAAGAAGGCAGTGCAGTGCGCAGCAGAAAAAGAGGGAAAGATTGTATATGTGAAAACATAGCTAAGACCTGATCCAAAAGGTAACTGAGACTTACTCCCAGTGTGCTCATGCTTGATATTGAAGCCACTGGGAATTACTGTTGCATTAGACCTTCAGAATTAGGCTATTAGTGAATGTTTCCTACTTGTAGGGACATGGACATTAAGAATAAAGTTTGTGTTCTAGATTAACTGTTACTTTCTGCAATTTCTTGCCTGTTTCACTGAAGAGAGAAAAATTCTCAAGCCTGCCCCAAGGAACTCATTTAGTTTGAAATATGTACTATTCAGTTTACATTAGTTTGGAGGGAGTTTTCAAGGTACTCTCATTAGCTCTGATTTAACAGTTATTCTTTACTTACCTTTCTACTGTAAGCATTCCCCTCTATGGGATTGGCAACTTCTCTAAGAATAAAACTGGCCCTTTTCTGGTGTCTGACATGCCCAGCTGGAGCAGACAGGGAACATCTGGATCATCTCCTTTAATAGCTGAGTATATTCCACTTTCACCCTATTTTCCATCTACCTAAAATTTACCCTGTGTTTTCAATTGATGTTCCTACTTATTCCTTCCCCGAAGGCTCAAATCTGCATCCAGTGAAGTCAGTATGAATGTTATATGAGAAAGTTCAAGCCTTTAGACTGTGATTTAACAAGGTACTTAAGCACATGCCTGGCTTAGTGCACAAGAACGTTCTCATTGAAAGCAGCAGAAAGATTGCTACTGGCCTAATTGGGAACAAGAGTGAGCTATGAACCATTAAGCAGCTGCTGAATTCCACTGCAGCAGTGACTATATTTCAGTGATGGGCTGGGTGTGAGCCCTGTGAACGGTTTACAATGTGCTTGGGAACCTTAAGAATGAATGCAACTCTATACCAACTGCACCCACCCATGGAATTTACCAGTCTAGACAATATATCTGCTGGTCCACAGCCACCAAGAAGCTTGTAAAAAGGAAAATGGTATTTTCCAGAAAAAAATTGAGAATTATATCTCCCCAAACTCAAGGCTAATCAGTGAAGAGTATTTGTGAAGACTCTCACGAAGAAGTGAAATTATTTTACGTCTTTCTGTCATCTGCCAGAATAAGATTTTTAAGCACTTACTTGTACATATATATAAATGCATGCATGCACATTTACATACAGGATAGTACACATACATCTCCTTAACCTAACAGGGCAGCACTAGGAATACTGTTTCTGAGTTTGCTCTGATCTTTGTCTTCTAATATTCCAAAATGGAAACAATCACCAGCAGTTACAGATAAATATTTGAAAAAAAACCCAAGTGATTTGTTTTACAAAAGCCAGAAAATCAGCAAAGACTGATGAATTCATCCACAGATACTGTCCTATCTTATTCCCCCAATGTAATATTTGGTACTCCTGTAGGAGGTGTTTGATGTGTAGGTGAGTGTAATATAGTCACAAATAAATTGTGCAGTCTGTAGGCAGATAGCTACGACTTATGTGAGAGGCAAAACAGTGGAAGAGTCATTGTGTGATGATAGATAGGAAAAGATAATTCTCATTTTTGTATGTTGGTGTGATCCTCCCACTGCCCTTTATACTTAGGTCAATTAATGGCACACTTAAGTCTGTGAGATCCACACCCTTCAATTTTCTTTATCTCTTGCCCGCAATAAATCATCATAATCCATCACATGCCAAGGAAAACACCTAGTGCTTTAGGTCATGAGTCAATGAAGGAGTCTTACTGCTTAGTTGCGATTGCACTGCCTCCTACCTACAGGCAAACATGAAGCCATAACAGCACCAGTGCAGCACCCTCATCCTCCTCCAGCCCAGGAAGTCCCAAGAGGCAAAGCTGTGACACCATGCTACAAATGCATGAGGTGTAGCCCAAGCCCAGGTGGTATGAGGTTTGCACCAGCTGCACAAGTCTTGTGCTCAGCGTATGCAATAAGATGTCTCTCTGGATCCATTTGAGACAGCTTTAGTGTAAATGTGGTATGTTCTACTGGCCATCTATCTCCCAGTCTGTGTCAGGCTTGGGGTTAGGCAGTATCATTTGGAAATACTGTTGTACTGTTATTGCTGCTGCTTACCCCTAAACCCCTGAAAAGTTGTAGCCTAAACCAGTCATTCACCAGTCTCTTAGTCATTAATGTTCATGAAATGTCCACAAAAATGGTGTTACAGCACTGAGTTAGAGAGGCTGCTGTGTTTTCAGGGGATCACACAAGGAGTGTCCATAAATAGGTTATTCTGCTTCTTAGAAATTTATCACTCTGTGTGGTCATTTGTGTAAGATCTGTGCACTGTCTAGAAAGCAAACCTTCTTTGTCTGAAGTAGTAGTTGAGGTCTGTGCGTAATTTTTTACAATTCAACATAGGGAAACAGCTGAAAAGAATTTATAATTTAGGCTTTCACTCTAAATGTATACATTAAGATTTTCAGCCCTGCCTGGCTACAAAATTTGACACTATGATTGACAGCACCTGTGCATACCTCTGGTCACAATGAAGTACCTCTGTGAGATACCTCCCTGTTTATGCCTATGGTTACAATAATGCCATGGCAACTGTGTGAGTTGCCTGAAAAGTCAATTCTCTTGAAGGGTTTCATATTAGGTGAAACTTACAACAACACTGAAAGGTGCACAGAAGAAGCAATTTCAGAAGCATCACAGTACTGCTCAGGCAGGCTTATTGAAAAGAAGAGGTACGTGTTATCTTGAAGTGAAATGAAACTCTCCTTTAAAGGGTTACACTTCGACACCAATAGACGCCAATAGACACCAATAGACACAAATTGTTCATTGCTCCAAGAACTTGTATGAGGAAATTACTAAAGTGCTGGTCCTGAGTTGAAAGTCGAGAGCTGGAGAAGAATAGAAAGATCACTGGCCCCAGAAGAGTATATCACTTCTGCAGAATGGTTAGACCAAAGAAAACCATCTGCAGATACTCTGAGTGTTTCATTATTGGGAACAGCAGCAGTCATCAGCTAGGGGAGTCTGTGGCCTCCGTTTTAAAGCAGAGCATTGTCTGATTTGATCTTTTTCTCAAAGTTGTGCATAAAATGTCAAGTGCTTTAGAGCTTAGGAAGAGTTCAGGGATGTTTGTCAGAATTTGGACAGAAAGAAATAATTTTTCTGCTTGCTTGACTTTAAAGGGCACACATAATGTTTGCTTACTGGGCGAAAAAAAAAGACTAATATTAAAAGGTTAATTGACTTTACATTGCACCTTTATAATTCAGTAGGGATAGGATATCTGGTGTTATAAGAACTATATTTGCATGTGGGGATGGGAAGACAAGGGACTATAAACTCAGAACAATTCAAAGTGTCTGAGCAAAGCACAAGTAAAGTGATAGAGTGATGCAAATTCATCACAACTGATGAAAGCAACTGAGCAGCTGGACTCCTCTGCTGCCTCAGGAGCACCAGGAGAAATAATAGAGTATCCGCCTGCATCCTCCTGGTCACCTGAACTGCTTTGAGAAATGCATTTGCTCATTTCCTCACTTTTCCCAATATACCACCTAGTTAATCCTCCCCGTGGCTCTTCATCCAGCCCTGTGTATTTCAAAAGGACCATAGCAGAGAGCAGTTGGGTAGGCTGAACTGTGAGTACCGAAAAACTGTTGTTTTTCTGGCTTGCCCTCAAATTCTCAGGCTGCCTCTGATCACTATTGTTCAAGTTTTGAGGCAGAATATTTTACTTCTGCATCATGTCATGTGCTCTTATTTTTAGTTTATTTGGCAATTCCTAAAGTGTTTGTTTCTAGTTCTAGTAATTTCTTTATAACTGCATCTGTTGGGTTGGGGCTCAGTTCAGGAAAAACAATGACTGTGATTTTATTGTTTATGAACGCTCTAAGTGCATGGCTCTGCACAGATAACTAGACAGAAAGTCACAATTTCAAAATGTTATTGCTAGATGACTTAGGCTCTTTTCCAAAAATAATTAGGCACTTACAAAGCTGATTTTCTATTAAAATCAAGAGTATGCAGGAGACCTTTGACTTGAGATCTCAAGCTTGGAAACTAACATATGAGTATTTGGAATTTTACTCCTGGCTGTGATCCAGTAAATGCCATCTTGTAACCTACTCATTGCAAGTAGTCCCATTAAACTGTGTTTACTTCACCATGAGTGAACCGGGTTATGACCTCAGCAGGGACACAAGTAGTGAGTAGTAGAAACAGATGGAAGGGATGGTACAAGAGGGAACACTATGACTGTATGTGACTGCTATCTCAGGGTCCATTTTTTTTTTCCTGTATCGTCAGCCTGGTCAATATTAATACTATTTCAATTAACTGATAAATTGGCTTGATGTGCTTATATGACCCCCTTTTCACTTGCTTATCACTTTGCTAAAGTGTAGTTATTTGGACTGAAATTGTTTAATCTGTTCCAATTTCTTTGTGGTTTTGTTTGTTTGTTTTTCTTTCCTTTTGGAGTCTTTGTGACACAGAGAAGCTTTATGGGGTATGAGGATGGGGATAATACTTTTTTCTTCACCCTAGAAGTGTTTTGCTGGGAAGCCATTTTGATGAGAGGCTTTGGCCTTTACAGGCTTTGAAGTAGGGAATTGAAATTTGGCAAAGGAGGGGCTTGGTATGTAGAGTCTTTTGCTAGTTTTGTAAAAATGTGGCCAAATCATGTGTGTCTGAAAAGAATTACTTTCCACAAGCTGAGACATTGTTAAAGATCAGGGGGATCAGTTCCCCGTCTTGACAGAACATGCCCCATCCCAACAGTGAATGAGGACACTCATTACCAAAGCTGTAAGCTGGAGCAAGACTTCTTTAGAATTGGTCTTCCTTGTGTCCTGCTCCCTGGGACTGTGGTGGCAGTAGTCATGGAAAATTAGAAGAGATTGTCTCCTCTGTCAATGTTTCCTCTACTGATGCCATTCCTGGGAATGGGTCCAGCTGAACCAAGGGTATGAATGGAGATGAGAACAAACTGTCTGGTACCTCCATCAGAAGGAATAGATAGATCTCACTAAGAAGTCTTAAATGTGAGAACATTGAAACTACATTAAAGATTCATCCAGAAATCAAATCCAGTTGCCAAAATCAGTGCCCACTTTGGATTCAAAAACTTAAATGAATTTTTGCCATCATATTTAGTTTTCCATCTTAGTGGATGACATAGTGCTTTACAAACTACACAGAGGGAGGTGTGGGTGCATTTGTCACCACCTTCCAGGTGAAAAGCGACTCCTTTTTACAACACACTTCATTGTTACTCTGTTGAGAGTGGAAGAAGAAAAGACACACTCACCTTTCAGAACTTCAGGGAGAGCCTGGTCTGCAACATTTGCTTCTCTTAGCTGGAGTTTTGCCAGCTCATCAAAGCTAATATCCCTTCTTCTGCAAATAAATGCCAAGGGATCTTTAATTAACTAAAATGATCAGCAGTCAGGACCTTGATTTTTCACTTAATCTGAAAATAGCACAGTGCCCCTTAGCACATTGCTGGAACATTGGCACTGTACCAATGGAGAGAGAATAGTGCCAATTACTTAATCATACACTTCCTGCAGCTTCTTCTACATTTCAAGTTGAGTTCATCTCAACAGCTGGAGAAGGGCATTGTTTCTACAGTTTGTGGTAAGGGAATTCATGCTTTCTTTGGAAACTGTTCTGTAGGGCTGGTTCAGAGTTTTTGGATTTGTTCACTCCAACGTTAATACAGCAAACTCTAGTGGTCAGTATGGTGCAGTGGAAAGGAGTGAAAAGGCAGTCCTAATCTATGCTATGATTTATTACCATCTGCAGGTGAAACTAGGGCTCCACCCTTTGTGCTGTCCTTGTATACCACAGACTTCTGTTCTTAGCATAACTCTTTAAACTAACACCTGCATCAACTCCAGATGTCCAGCAATAGTATGGCTAGTAAAGGCTGAGCAAGATGTTTGCAGAAGTCTCAGTGAGGTGTTCCAAAATCTCTGCAAGTAGCCATAAATCCACTGTACCAGCAACCTGTATGAGTGTGCCTGCAGCAATGCTCCATACCCACAGCTCCCAAGAATAGCTGGGAAAGCAAGCTGCCTCCCACCTCCTGCCTTGCAGATCAGTTCACCCTTGTTTTGGGTGCTAAGCCAAAGTTAACAGAATTTAACAACTTCAAAGCATGCTCTGATGTATTTCTCATCTTCAAAGACTGATCAGTGTGTCCCAGTAACACAGTAAATGGTGGGATGAGAACTCTTTAAAACAGCTAATCACTGTGTCCTGCAGGAAAGATGTCCCGGTGTCAGTGAAGGCTTTAGACTGGGTGCAGCAGGGAGCAGAATGCTGTGGTGGGATTGGACACAATGGGAACATACTGCCAAGGGCCAACTTCATGGCTCTGCACAAAGACTTGTGGCCCATTTTAGCTGTTTTGTTTGGTTTTGATTTTTACTGGCAGTACTAAAGTGAAAAAAGAAAAGAAGGCTATAATGAGAGCCAAATATTCTGGTATAAATAAGTATAGTTCTGTCCAAGTCAACAGAGTGAGACTGGCCTAATTCAGAACTAAATATCTATATAGATGTAAGGTAGCTGTCTCCGTACCTATAATGTGTTTCTTGGAAGAAACAACAATAGGCTGTCATGTCACTGCTAACTAGAGTTTGAATGTGATGGCACGACAACTGTCTTTTATCCCCTTACATTCCCAGGCTGGATAGTGCAAAATCAGTTCATTCAGGCTGGGGGAGGATGTGTATGTGTGTTGCAATTTCCACCTATTTTGTTGTTACAATTTAGTAGCTCCTTGTTCTCACCAGCACTGAAGTTCAGGACCTGTTTTCCATGGTTCCTGGCTTCCATCATAGATGTGACCAACCACACATTTAATTTTCTTAATGCTTCTGCTTCACCCTTGAACAATTTCTTCCCATGGAATCCCACTAGTACCAGTAAAGTTTTTCTAAGGATACCCTGAAGCCTTAAAGCACCACTGTGAGTAGAAGAGGAAAATATTTTTATCCCCAGTTTACAGACAGGGAAATAGAGGTCCTTAAATTACTTCCTCAGCTTCATTGCACAACTAGTCTTACATAAAGAGTTAGAATGAGAGTACAAATATTTTGTCTTTCAGTCCTGTATTTATTTCCATGCTTCTCTTTCTTTCAAGAGACCCTACATTATAATTCAATTAACAACAAGTATGATTAAAGAAAGCAGTTCAGTTAAGGTTTTCTGGAATGCTATATATAGAGAGTGCTTTCAAGTAAGAGTCAACTTTTTCTTTCTTTTTTTTTCTTTTTTTTTTTTTTTCTGCTGTAAGCCTCCATTTCCTGCTTTCTTTGAAAAATTGTACTACGAATTATCAACAAGCGGTCACGTATTCTAGCATTCAGCAGGCGCTGCCAAATGTGTATGTGCTGCTCTTTAAAGTAACATCTTGCGTGTTCTGTTTCACACATGGCCTCTGGAGCTTGTAGGTCATGCACAAATACAATAGTGGTCTTTCATGGCCACAAAAGTTTCTAAATCACTGTGTTTTGCATTCTCTCAGTGTGACTTATTCTGGTCACATACTTTTGCAAAGAATGACCCTAGCTTACTCAAAATCTTGCAATTCACACCGTTCTCCTCTCAAATGTGAAATTACTTGGTTCACAGCTCTTTGCAGGATTGCATGTAGTTCAGCTCTTGGGTTTACTAAGAAATAGAAAGATGTCTGCTCTAGGTGATATCAAGTGTCCATCTAGTCCAGTGTCCTACTGCTAGCAGCATCCATGCAAGGATAACGATTGAAGAAAGTGAGCATAGGGCAAATATACATTGTCTTCGCAACCTTCCAGCTTCTAGGTCAAGTGAGTAATTATGCAATTTTCTGATGTGAGCTACACAGCACCCAGAATCATAGCTATGGTAAAGAAAGGTTATAAAGAAAGGATTGGGGGTAATTTTGAGCAATATAAACAATGTCTTTTCAGTTCCTACCTTGTCAAAACTGAACACGGAAATGATTGATTGGATTAGAGGAAAGAATGGAATTCACAGGGGTTCAGGGCCCCTCCTTTGCAGGATGTTTGGTGGCTACAAGGGGATTAGTAATTGGAAGATTAGAATTGCAAGAACTAAGAACATCTGTGCAGATTAAAAAGAACTACACTTTTTTTACCCATTTACTACATTTTTGATATATGCTTAAATCTCAATGTATCCTCTCCCTCAGAAAGAGTAAATGAAGATCTGCTTTTTTTTTTTAGCTTCAAGTTATTGATTTCAACAATGCAATTAAATAATAATTAAGTCACTGCAAGCCCCTGTTGGTTCAAGGATTTCTAGCACCCCTTATTCTGAACGTTTATATGTATAAATACTGGCTATCTACATGCTACCTCAACACTGAAAGATCCCACACAGATCAGTGTTGATCCTGGTGTCTTGTAACAGTTTGCAGGACTTTTAAAGGAATGGCTGGTGACATTTGCAGATGAAAAGTACATGGACTCGAGAAGATTAGTGCACTGGTTTCTTGCTTTGAGGTTTGGTGTCAAAAGAACTGAAAAACTTTTCAAAAATGCAAGTGAAACTAAGACTTACTTGGCACCTCAAAGCACCAAGATTTGACCATTCTTATGTCCTTTTTCTGTGATATTTAGTGCTACTTACACAGGAAAAGTTTGCATGCTGCTATTGCAAATTCAAACCCAGTTATCAGAGCAAACTGTCTGCTATGCGTGTATGATAATGATAAGCCCCTGAAAATCTCATTTAGGATTTTTCAAGCTGTACGTATGTTCCTGGCTTCCCATATAGTACACTAGATCCACAGTGCATTCACTCATGCATTCACCCTAGCAAAGAAATTATCCACAACAAAGATTCCTACAAGGCCTCAAGTGAGATCAAAATTATTCTGCTTTTGAGGAGAAAACTTATAAAAAGTGTGTATTAAAGAGGTTCACACCTGGAGAAACTTTTTTTATCTGTTCTTTGTGTTGAATGTTTAACTGATACTTAGTTTTAAACCTATTAGCACAAACAGGGTAAAACTTTTCCCCACGGTGCTGAAAATCTGTCCACTGATTTCTTATAAGTCTGTCAGAGAATGGAACTATTGATCTAGTAATCTGATTTCATTGTAGTATGTAATTTCCTTTACATCTTCCTTGATAAAAGCAAGTCTTTCAGAAAAGAAGCCCTTTTTTATTTGGAAACTTTCAGTTGAGAAGAAATCATTGCTTCCTTGTTAAGGTACTCCATTAGTTCAGCACTTCTACTATTCAGAAGTGTCCACTATTTTTCTTAGGAATTTGTTCAGTATCAATTCTCTTACAGTGACTCTACAAAGGCTTCTTTGGACCCAAGACTTCTCTGTACAAGAAATTCCTCGTTGGAATTGCATTCTTTGTCTAAATAATTTCTCTATGTTCTTTCTCAAACCAGTCTCTGTCATCACTCTCTTTCATCACAACACAAATTGCTTCTGTAGCATCATGCCTGCATCTGTTCCTTCTGTAGGAAGACAGGAGATATTGACAAAGGCCTATCAATGTCCCTTAAAAATGAGAGGCATTTTCATTATTTGTTCCCTGACTTGCTAACACAATTGATCTGAGTTACTAAAGCTCCATCTCATTGTTAAGTAGGCCACATTTAAAATAACCCATAATTGAAAAACTGTACTTTGTGACTTGAGTGTTCAGGTCCACTCTTCTACCCACAGGAAGATTGGATTAGGTGGTATGAACTGCAGTTTTCTTCCCTTTGTTTCGGAGGGAACAGTGATCACTTTTCAATCTTCAGTTGATTATTCTTATTCAAAAGGGATGTGCAGCAGCCCTTGGATACAGATTGCCAGCATATACAGGTCCTCAGAGTCATCAAGATGGTCAACATTGTAGATATTTAGCCTAAGACCTACTAATGGTTTAATTCCAACTAAATGAGAAAAAGAGAATTTTGGAAGTTTAAACCAGAGGTCAAAACCATAATTTCCTAAAGTTACAACTCACCTTTGAATCAGTAGGGTAATAGTTTCTTTGAGAGCCAAAATTATAGAAAATCTTTTAATTTTAGATTTATTTTTTATGGTAGTTTCCTAGAGAGATCAGAAGTTTCATCCCTTTTTAAATGTTCCCCCTTTTTCCTCTCAAAATATTGGCCCAACAAAGACTCATGAAACAATTCTGAGTTCACAAATTGATCACAGAAGTTGATTGATATTTTTAAAAACAGTTTGCCTGTAAGATGTCAAACTGGCTATAATTTCAGTGTAGCTTGAATAGTTATGCGTGTTTAGAGAATAGCAGTTGAATTTTGTGTTTCACCTTCAATGAACTCCAGGTGAATATTTTACAGTTTTGATGAATATTGAATATTTTTGGTAACAGTAGCGCCTGAAAGGTACTGATGTATAACTGTATAAGATACGGGCTCTTCACAACGTAGCAGCTTTATGAATGCCAGAATAAACTCAGTGTGATCTTTAACATCTCTAATATATGATGTGGAATAATGACATAATTGGCAATCTGAAACAGTCAGTCAAGTACATAAAACTATTTGTCTCTTCAACATCGTCTTGCCATCATTCTGGCTCAATTCATAGTGAAGGAGTACTGCCTTGCAGCTTAAATAAAGCTTGGTTAAATAAAGTGAGTAAAATTTTGTCATTAAAAATGGAGGACTGGATTGTTGAAATACTGGAGAAATGTGCATAATTTTTAGTGAACTGCTTTGGCTCTAAACTCCAAAATAAAACCTGTGAATTACAAATAAACTATTTGATTTTCAGAATTACAGTGTTTTGCTCACTTGATTTAAACCAAAGTTTGATAATAATAAATTTAGCAACAAATAGTTTCAAACTGAGGTGAAACAAGATGTTCTGCATTGAACTAATTTAGCATGAACTAAAAGCATTTGCTTTACAAAGTCATTCATTATGAAATTTTTTTCATGATGATTCAAAATAAAATTGTTAGAATTTTTCAAAACAAAAATGAAACAAAACCCCAAATATGCACTCAGTTGTAACACTGAGAAAATTTGTCATGAACCAAATGATACAGAGGTTTATGCTGGGTTACTGGAAGAGAAATATATTTTATGCACAATGCATAGTACTGTGTGGGTGTTTGTGAGTAAGGAAACAATTAACTCACCAAGTTAAATAACGGGTTAATGAGGTTTTTTAAAAAGCACATTGTCATAACACTTATCATATGAACTGATTTTGTTTACAAATTATTTAATGATCAGGTTCAGTATGTTAAAATTTATTCACTGGTGTATTTTCAGTTGTGAAGAATAATAGGGTTCCTTGTACTATAGATTCCAAGAGAAAGGGATTAGATCTGAGAAACAGACTATCGTGGAATGTTTTAATAGAGAATACGGGCCTTCACTCTTTTTGCACATGCCCTCTGTATACAGGATTTTTTTCCTGTTATTTGTATTATTGCCTCTGTTTTTTTCCTTTGTTCTTCTTTTAGTCTAGTTTATACATGAAACACACTGGAGATATTTTTCATTTAATCATCCTTTTCCTTTCCTGACAGAATACAGGCAAGGATAAAAAAAAAGCTTAACTAAATTCCTATATAACTATCTAACTAAAGGAGGGATTTTGGACTTAATTCTGATCCTGACCATATGCAGTTCTACTGACTGTTATTCAACATTAGACAGTACAGCTGTGTAGAAATGTGTATATATCCACCTCTGTACTGTATGAAACACACTCTGTGCTGAAACACTTTGTAAAAGTGCTTAGAAAAACACCTCCACTCCTCATTTTGAAGTTAAGAACCACAGCACCTAAAACATAGATGGTTAATCTCAGTATGATCATCCAGAGCACCTCAAGCAGATGCTTATGTTCTTTAGACAGTCAACAGAGAGAGACAGTTGCCTGTGGAAGACAGGGCTGAACACCTAGAAGTGTCAATGGGGAACTGCTCAGAGTTATTAACAGCAAACTGTGAGGATTATGTCCCCATTGCTGTTCCTTTCAGGAGTCCAGGGGCGTGACCCAGAACTCACTACTCAGGACCTGCAGTCACCAGAGATGCAGTCACTGCAGCCCTCTGCTGAGGTTCAGTACCCTTCATGGTAATGTCCCCACTATGTAAAAAGAGATGTGATGCCAGTGCCCATTTCTTTCGTGGTAGTTTAAGAACTGTTAGCATTGCTGATGGAAATAGGAGACCTTAGCTCTAAGTTCTCCTTTGTATGCAGGTATTTGGATGTATAAATTCAGCACCTTGGGCTGGCCTTCACCACCAGGCTGTTATATATTTGGGAGAATCAGAGGAAGCAGAAATACCTTCCACATCTCTCATTGAGACTGATTACTCAGAAATGCAAGGACAAGAATAGAAGCAAATGAGAATTTGACAGGTACCATGGGGGGAATTGTGGTTAGATTCAGCTAAGCAGAGGCTTTGGTACCTGAAAGTTTATACATCTAACACCCATTTGATAAAAGACAGAAACTGTGGGAGGGAGAAGATATACTTATATTCCAGGCTGTTGACTTGAAATCCTGGTCCTATGGAGAAAGCATTAACTCCTTGCAATGGTGAAAGAAAATTACAGGATGGAAGAATTCAAAGGCAAAATGAGGTTGAAGAATAAAAGTGAGAGGCTAGACTAGAATAGAATAAAATAATTTCAGTTAGAAAGGACCTACAATGATCATCTAGTCCAACTGCCTGACCAATTCAGGGATGATCAAAAGTTGAAACATGTTATTAAGGGTATTGTTCAAATGCCTCTTAAACACTGACAGGCTTGGGACATCAACCACCTCTCTAGGAAGCCTGTTCCAGTGTTTGACCACCCTCTCGGTAAAGAAATGCTTCCTAATGTCCAGTCTGAACCTCCCCTGATGCAGCTTTGAACCATTACTGCAAGTCCTATCACTGGATCCCAGGGAGAAGAGCTCAGCACCTCCCTCTCCCCTTCCCCTCCTCAGGAGGCTGTAGAAAGCAATGAGGTCCCCCCTCAGCCTCCTTCTCTCCAAACTAGACAAACCCAGAGTCCTCAGCCACTCCTCACAGGACATGCCTTCCAGCCCTTTCACCAGCTTTGTTGTCCTCCCCTGGATGCATTGAAGAGCTTTAATATCCTTCTTAAATTGTGGGGCACAAAACTCACAGCACTCAAGGTGAGGCTGCATCAACGCTGAATACAGCGGGATAATCACCTCTTTTGATTGGCTGGTTACGCTGTGTTTGATCCACCCCAGGATGCGGTTTGCCCTCTTGGCTGACAGGGCACACTGCTGACTCATACTGAGTCTGCTGTCAGCTAGCACCCCCAGATCCCTTTCTGCGGGGCTGCTCTCCTAATTTATGCTTCTGCCCGGTGTTACTCCATCCCAAGTGCAGAATCCAGCATTTGGTCTTCTTAAATTTCACCCATTATTCATTGCCCAACACTCCAATCTATCTAGATCCCTCTGCAAGGGGGGATACCTCCCAGTTTAGTATCATTAGCAAACTTGCTAATGGTGCATTCAACTCCTGCATCCAGATTGCTGATAAAAATATTGAAGAGAACTAGCCCTAGAATTGAGTCCTGAGGAACACTGCTGGTGACTGGTCGCCAGCCAGATGTAGCCCCATTCACTATGACCCTTTGAGCTCTGCCCTTCAGTCAGTTCTTCACCCAGTGCACCATGAACCTGCTCATCTCACAGCTGGACTACTTGTCCAGAAGGATGCCATGAGGGACAGTATCAAAAGCCTTACTAAAATCCAGAAAAACTACATCTGCTGTCTGCCTTATCAGTTAGATAGGACTTTCCCTTCATGAACCATGTTGACTGTGCCTGATGATTGCATTGTTCTTTAAATGTCTTTCAACAGTACCCAGTATAATCTTCTCCATAATTTTTCAGGTACTGAAGTTAGAGTAACAGGTCTGTAGTTTCCTGGGTCTTCTCTCATGCTCTTCTTATAAATTGGAATAATGTTAGCTGGCTTCCAGTCAGCAGGGACCTCCCTGGACTCCCAAAACCTTTGGTAGGTGATTGAGATGGGGTCCTGCCATAACATCCACTAGCTCCTGCAGTACTCTGTGATGAATCCCATCAGGCCCCATGGACTGATACAACCAGCCCCTTACAATTTCAGTGTCCACAAATGGAAAGTCACTGCTCCCACACTTGTGGTCGTCCAACTCAGAGAACCAGTCAGCCCAAAGTCTGTCTGTATTATTAATGATTGAGGCAAAAAGGCCATTGAATGTCTCCACTTTTAATTCATCCCTGTTTGCCAGGTGACTATCTTCAAAAAATATCGGTCCAATGTTTTCCTTGGACCTCTTCTTGCTATTAATGTACTTTAAAAAGAAAATGGATAGAAAGGCACTCACTAGCATGCTTTATTAGATGGTGAAAGATTTCTAAGGGAATCAGGGGAAAATCCCTTCACTTTAGTAATTAAAACAATTGAAACATCACTGTGACTATAATTTCAAGGACAATCTTCATTCAATGACAGAGAGTATTTTGTTCTGTTTCCACAGCATACAGTGTATTAAGTTAACAGCTTGTGTCCCTAAGTGCCATGGCAATAAAAATGTAACAATAATACTCATTTTTTTAGTCATATGAAGAATGCAAATAATTAAGTAGCATGTATCTTCTTTTCTCTCTACAGAAATACAGACATTTTCAGATAAGTCTGTGACCTGCTCTTAGTCAGAAATGTCTCAGACTTGAAACATAACATCTTCATCTCTTGTAAACAGGATTCCCTTGTCACTGTCACTCAGAGTGCCCTTGGCTACAAGAAACAGCTAAACAGGCAATTAAACAAGATCTGTTGTTTTGTATTATTTGACTTTGTAAGAGCAGTAGCATCTCCATGTGGTTTATGACTTCCGAATCTTCGTTTCCCCTTCTATGCAAGAGCCCGTAATTTCTCCATTGTTTTTCAAATAAGGTGAAAGGGGTGTCCTTTAAAAAGTTCATTAGGATGAATCATCATGTAGAATCACTTTTATCTGACCAAATCTTACATCTTGCTTAACAAACTGAAATTTCCCCAATCTAGCCCTTTTCCATAGATAATTAAAACATGTGGTGCAAAAACAAAAGTTGAATCTGCTTTCCTTGAAAAAGAAGCAGATTTTGTTGCCAGCATCTCTGAAGCAGAGGCAAACAAAGGCTGATCCAGCTATCTGCAATGCCTGGGCATACTTTCACTGTCAGCCCAGAAGCTTCTTCCCTTGGGGACTCTTAGTCTGGATTCCATTAATCCCCTTGGGTTTTCTACTCCCTCTTCTTGCATTGGGGAATTTATCCCTTTATTTTGCCTTAGCCTGTTGTGGTCAGTGGAGTTATACTGATTTATATGCAGGAGAAGTATTGTTAAAATTAACCATGCAATGGTTCATGTAGTATCATCTGCGACATTTCCAAATCATTTACTAAATGAAAGTAGAGTACAGCTAACTTGATCTGGAACATATCTGAATGCTGCTATTTCAGGTAAATAGGTTTTGGGATCTAGTTTGCTGGAGTTGGGATATCTTGGAGAAACACCAGTGTCTTGTTTTTAGCTTAACAATGTCTTCTCTTTGGAAGAATCCTAAGGTTCCTTTACCCTGAGTACAAATGACTTCACTTTCTTCTTCCTAGGCATTTGGTGGGGATTTAAAACAGAAATTTTCGCCCATCCATTACAGCTTTTCCATAGCTGTTTTGCAGATAACAGTGTTTTGATCTGAGAAAACAAAGATTTAAGAAGAGATACGAGAAGAACATGACAGTGTGACTATTAATTTCTTTTGTGCTAGGAAATGGTTCCTTGTTCTCAAGATCTTCAAAACAAACAGAAAGTCAATCCATTTCCTAAATGACAAAGGAAACATAATAAAATCCAGATCTCCCCCCTGCTCTCCCTAATATGAATGATACTATTTCCTACAGGAGAATAACAAACCTGATCTCAATATGGGAAAAAAGACCCCCACTACAGGAAATGCATGTTTCTCTTGCTCATTTCAGACTCTTTAACAGGCAAAGATGCTCCAAAGTTTGAACTGATGAGTTTCTTTAGCAGTGATTACCCCACAACACCATTTCATTAAGTGGTGTGGGGGATTTCCTCGTTACTTCTGCTCCAGGCTTCTCACAGATCCCACAGATGCAGATCTCTGAAACGGCAGCTTTCTTTTTTTCCCTCTCAAACCTCCAAGAATTTAAAGATTCTTTTTAGAAAAATAAATTTCCCTTTTATTGTGGCCTAGACTTATTCAGTCCAGTCCAGTCTGTGCAAACACACATGCAGTTTTAAATTAACATTTGTGAACAAGCTGCATTTCTTTGACTGTTTGCTGAGACTTGTCAGTTCAGTTCCTCGAGGAAAAAAGAAAGAGATTCACATCTATTTATGGCTCAATTTTCAGACATGCTGAGTACCTCCTGTGGACTTTGAGTGCTGTTCCTCTGAAAATCAGGTCACTGATGTGATGATGGAAGGAGAGAGCACAAGTAAAAAGAAGGGCTCTAATTTTCAACACAAGTGTTTATATGATTTGGTGAAGAAAATAAAATGAATAAAGAAACCAGTTTCTAAAGGTCTTGTTTGGAGTTAGGACTGAACTCCCTATTTCAGACTGAATTTATAACTGAGAAATGCCTGTGTGTAGAAAAGCATTGACAGTCGCCTATTTTCTAGCATAAGCAGAATACATCTTGCTTCTCTCCCCAGCTAACTTGCTAGTAAATTACTAAGAGCTTTATCTGTTAGTACATGTCCAGCACTGGCTGGAGAGGTTGCTCTCCTCCTATCTGCCTCAGCTGCTGTCACTGTCTCCAGCCAGAGGTTCCTGCCCTCTTTCCACGTTATTAATCAGGTGCTCAATGGGAGCAGTCACAAAGTTATTCAGCTGAAGTCGACCAGCTAATACATTGTACAAACTAGGTCTTTGACTAAAATGCAGTAGGCAGTGCACACGTGACCTGTTCAGCTGTGGGATCTGAGAAGGGTGGTGTTCCTCGCCAGAGGTAATATCTTGCCTTACTTAGTTTTGAAAGACTCTTTTTGACCCAGAATTTCTCTCACCGTAGCACCCAACATTAAAATGCAGTGGCTAAGAGAGTAGTTGTTACAAATCCAAACTACTTAAAAAAAAAAATATTTTCCTAAATTTATGATAGCTGATTTCTAAAGCAAACATAAAATTAAGTCCCGTCTATACTAAATATAATCACATTACAACAATGCACTTATCCATTTTTTATTTAACAGTAGAAAAAATTACATATACATAGTAGACCTTTATTCCCTCGCCATCTGCTAAAGCAGGGTTAAAGGTGAGATTTCCAAAGGTGCTTAAGCACACAAAGTGAGAATTTCTTGCCTTTCAAGGACACTGTAGTTTTAGCTAAGTTGTTCTGTATAACCTATTTCCATTAAAAGAAAAAGAAAACCAAAACAACTTGTATTTTGGGGCTATATAGCTTTTTAAGCTTTTTGACAACTGGAAGATATTAGTAAAAATGTGATATTTTTCTAAATTTCCAATGTAGTTTAATATAGACATATTCTTGCAAAAAAAGCTCAGGGATTTCTGTTCTTCACTAATTCTGAGATGCTCTTCAGTGTCAATAGGAATCGAATATTCAGACCACTCCAATAACTCTAAATTCCACGGTAAATATTTAAATTCTGAGAAAAATTTTGTAGGTCAAATTCCTTTAAATGGAACTGAAGTAATTGTTATCAAGGACAAAAGATTTTTTTTTAAAAAAAAGAGTGCAGTAAATCGATAGTTTGGGTCTCCCTGAAGGACAGAATAAGACTAGTTATTTCATTGCAAATAGAATAAAATACCTTGTGATTTGTTATTTATTGATCAAAAAAAAAAAAGCCTTTTTGCCAGTTTCCTGCAAATATGAAAGCTTTGAGATTTGGCATAAAAACCCAAGTGGATAAAACTGTTTCTGAATCTCTGATCTGCATTCTGGTCCTGCCAGGTTGGTTTGAAACACAAATTCCATGAAATAAGGGATGAGTGGAATGGTAACCCTTAAAATTTGTATCATGTACCATATGGCATCTTCCACAGCCTTTTTAATCTAGGATATTAAAATCAGTACAGACATGTCTCATGGAAGTTACTTGCAAAGCTCTTTAAAGAACATTATAAGAACTAGAAAACCTGCTCATGACACAACAAGAGTGAGATAACAAGACAAACATTGTCACACTGAAAGGAAATTTATATTGGAAGATGAAATAATCTACCTGAAATGTTCAAAAGCATCAAATTTTAAATCAGCGGTTCCAGTGATTGCAGTCTGAGCTGGGTATACAGTCTCTTAAGAGAGCTTTTAAAATACAGCCTCTATGGATACAGGAAACTCTTTAAAGATTATTGTTCAAGCCTGCTCTATTTATTTCTTGCAAGAACATCCACAGTATGTCAGACTAGTCCCTGCCCAAAGAACTTTTTTGCAGCAAACAGACAGCTGTACAGAGATCAGAGAAGCACAACAGCAAAAGGGATTTACTATGCATGATACCTTACAGATGTAGCAGTCTAAGAAGCCAAATAAAAGTAATTGGGGGAAATGACTAGTGTTTATGCTTAGAAAGACAGCAATATTTTGATCTTTAAGCAATAAATCAGATCTTTAGCTACCGATACATTTTAAACCAAAAGTTATACTTATATCTGTTTATTGACTGAAATGGTTTTGAGCCAAACTTCACATTTCTTCTGGCTTCAGTCACTGTTTTTTTCCAGGAAGACTTTTGGCTGACTGGGTGACTAGTTGATTGGTAAGAATGAATGCAAAATGCATGTAATGACAGGCAAATTTCAGTAAGCCCAATATGCTTAGGAGAGCTGGGTTCTCTTCCTGGTTTTACTCTGAGAGGCTATGCGATTTTGGTCAACTCATTGCAACTTCCAGTGCTTTGTTTCCATTGAAGATGAAATTCCAGATGTTTTTCTTGAAATATTTCCAGACATACAACACCTGGCAATACTGGACTTCCAAGCAGAATCCGCTTTGTTATCCAGTTTTAGGCAAAACTCCAAAGTCAAAACCAGCTCTCAGCCCAGTCCATAACCTAAAACTAGAAAACATTTCAATTCCACTTTATTTCTTAATATGAAGTAAATAATCATTCTTAGAAATGTTGTCCTCATGTTGCATTTAGAAATAAGGTCAAATAAAGAGCTAATTCAGACATGAAGACTGAAAGATGTCCTAAGAATATTTAAATACATCACATCTCAATGTTTAAAAGTCTCTGTCCAAGCCTATAAAAATTGTTGCTAAAATTATTCCCTTTTTCCAAAAGTCCTACCACTTTGTCACACTTTTTGGAATATTTTCTACTCTTGAAATCATTTATTGTTGATATTTTTTATTATTTAGTGTTGAAAGACCTCATGTCAGCTGCAGGAGGCTGGATGTAAATACACAGAAGCAAGATTTTCCTTTTTATGGTATATATTTTTAGTATTTTCCCACCTCTCAGGTCCTGTTTATGGCCTACTTGAATCTTTTCTCTTCTTCCTTCAGCAGAGATAGTGTCCTGCATCATAATACCCTACTCATCCTTGTGATTGTCACACTATCACCTGTGTAGTCAGAGACGGTCTACTATCAAAATGTCTGCTAGAAATCAATAAATCCAAACATGGCATTGTACTTGTTTTCTTCAGCTGGGTTCAAATTCTGTGCTGTTTCTTTCTCTTGTTCCTGCCCTTCGCAGGGTGGTTGGACTAGATGACCTTTAAAGGTCCCTTCCAACCCAAATTATTCTATGATCTCTTGTAGTGTTAACTCTTGTAGAGTTAAAACTGCTGTGGTATTTTTCCAGGCATAATACCTGGGGTTTGTAGGCAAACCTCCAGCAAACCAGCATGCCTCACCCTGAGCAAGTGAAACAAGGTGTCATACACCACAGATTGGGCAGACGCTTGATGTATGATGAAATACTTCCTTCTGGATCCTTCCAGATTGGTCCTCCTGTGTCAGCTCAGGAAAGCTCCATTTTTTCACTGAGTGGCCTCAGATGCCCAAGTAGGCTTGCTTCTTCCTTGGTAGAACCCAGTTACCAGTCATAGCAAATAGTGCTAAACATTATAGGTGTTTGTACTTTTTCTTTACACACTCTGGTCATGAGCAAAAAAGTTAACCATGTTGTTATTTGTACTGAGATCAGACTTCACTGTTAATGCTCACTGAAGAACAGGGATATGGTTCCCATTTATGTTATATTGTTCTCTGGATACTCAGGCAGACATTCATGTGTAATTCATATATCTCTTCAGATACAGGTTTACTCTCAAAGACCCTGTGAAAGCACAACACTGCTGTCCTAGCAAACCTAAATAATTAGAGCAGGTCTAGACATAGGCAAGAAAGTTGTGATTTTTTTTTTTTTTAAAAAAAGACCCAAACCTTGTATATGCACCAAGATATTAAAACAGGAGTGAGGGAAAGAAAGGAAATTGATGAATCCTAAAATCAGAGCAGGAAGTTTTGAGGTTGCTTTTGCTCTTTTTTTCTAATTATAGATCCAAAATACATGGTTTGAGGTACTTTTCCGCTAGAAGGCAATAAACAGAGACACTTACAG
This sequence comes from Strix aluco, assembly GCF_031877795.1. Taxonomy (NCBI): domain Eukaryota; kingdom Metazoa; phylum Chordata; class Aves; order Strigiformes; family Strigidae; genus Strix; species Strix aluco. Next base: position 10,648,710 of record NC_133931.1, on the reverse strand, counting down.
ACTCACTTTGCTTGTTTTCTTCTTCTTTCATGTTTTTTTTCTACACAAACCCTTCCCCTGAATGGCTCCCACAGTTTGAACTACTTATCTACAGGTGTTAAAATATTTGGTGTTTTAAGATAGAGTGATATTGCTCACTCTCTCCACCCACATGTCTATAGGTTCTGAAAAAGTCAGTCAACAAGACAGGTTTGTTTGTATGTCTTCAATCTCCTCACCCCCACAGCTGTCTACAAAAAAAGGATGAACTGTCCTTTAAATGAGCAGTGATGTAATGGTGCTTGTTAATAAAGTCTCAGTGGTATCGTGATTGCAGGACTTTCCATTAAAGTGCCTTTGCTGGGTCTTCTCCAAGAAACAAATTCAAATGTAATCACCTCGTGTTGCAATGGAAACAGCCCCAGAGTACCACTCTGGTGTTTCAAATCAGGCAAGCCTAGAAAATGAGGAAAATTATTCTGTGTGTTTTAATAGTGATTCCCTGCGGTCTTTTTCTACACCTTTCTCTGTCTTGCAAGAGTTCCTCATGTTTTTAAGAAAACACTGAGTTGTTGGAGAGGACAAGGAAAAAATGCACATAAAACTTTGCAAAATAAAAGGAGAAAAAAGCTAGAAATAACAGAATTTATGAGGTTCTACAACACTGCTCCAGTTTCCTGTTACTGCAGGCAATAAGAACTCATATAATCCCCTTCATAAATTGAACAAACTCCATCTTCAATCTGCTTCGATTACTTCATACTTATTTTGGAAAGCTGTTCAAGAACCTCACTACTGTGAATAGTGGAAACCTTATTGTTACTAACCTGTAATGGTTCAAGGCCAGATTAGTTTTTGTCTCTGTCATTTCCAACTGATTTTCCATGTTGTACTAAAACAGTCCACTGTATTTCTTATAGTCTCCCTGGTTTTTTTCTTCCACCTCTGAAATACTCCCATTCTCCTCTGTGTTGATGGTGTTTCCTGACTTCGTGTCATCAGCAATTTTTATTAGTCTTTTATTATTATATCTTTGCCATAGTTTCTAATAAGAATACTACAATGCATTTAAAAACTATTTCTAGAGGAACTCCTTTCCTATTTAGTGTAATCCATGGGTTTATCCTCTTTAACTAGCTCCTTACTGGATTTATGATTCATTTATTAATTTACATATTTTCCAGTTTAATCTATGGATTGTCATGTGACAACATATAATGTTGAAACCTAAATAGATTTAATCCACCAAAGTTTCTTCATCTAAAATTTATTTCTTATGAAAAGATATGGAGCTATTCTAGCTAGTCTGTCTTTGGTAAATTTATGTGGCATCTCTTGCATGGGTTTCAATATTTATTCTACAGCATTGCACATAGTTAAGATCAAACTAATTTAAAATTGTCCTCTTACACTTTTGATATTTTCTCACAAAACTGCTCTCAGGAGGAGAGCTTTAAAGGGGAAAAGTGGTGTTTGTCAGTGATGTCTACAGCTAGCAACAGAAAGGATAAAGGGCCTCATCCACAGTATATGTAAGTCAGCTGGAATCTTTCCACTGACTTAGCGATCTGCAGATCAGTTTTACAGTAGTCTAGAAAATCACTGCTTCATTTTAAATTTTATTATCAGCAAAAGCTTTTGTGGCCCAGCTACTGTGACAGACAAGGAATACATATGGCATTATAAGACAAAACAGATTTTGTTTCACTTTCTATTTAGTAACTAATTTGTCCATCATTAGTTCCAGCTAAAATTTTCAATGTTAATAAGGATTACATTACAATTGTGTGTTGATGAACTACCTAGTCTGAAAAACTTTCTATCTCTAACTTTCAGAGAGTGTAAGATCAGAAAATATTGCTTCTGGACCTCATGTATAAATCAGGGACAAAATAGGTACTATGGAATTACGATCAAGTCATTATGGAGGAGTCATAGCAACATCAACATTTGTTAACAAAAAGATAGTTATATCTTAATATAGAAGCATTCAGTAACTAATGTAATTATTCTGGGCTCAGAAATAGTTATGGCTTTGATCCATAAAAACATTGTCATGTGCTCATATTTAGGGTGTTTAAGTATGTGCATAAGTAGTGTTTAGAACAGGCGTGTTTCCTTCAAGGTTGAAGTTAGGAATTTTGTACTTCTCTGTTAAGTAGTTATCCCATGGCATTAAATAGTACATAGTCAGGAGTGCCTTGAATCTCAACACTAGTGAATGAGTGTACGTTTGAAATCATATCAAGTTCACCGCATCATTCTAGTTATAAAACCAAACTATAATGTAAATCTTAGTCTTCCATGCTGAGAGGATGTGAATGGAAATCAGGTGTCAGTTCTTCAGAGAAAACACAAGCTCTTACTTCATGGTGTGTTCATTACCTCTGTGTTCATTTCATTAGGGATAAAACTTTTGTTATTCCAACTCCTCAGATTCTTAAAACAGCAATCTCTTTCCCAGCTACCAGAAAGCCCACATGCCTGAAGTACCCTGACATTAGAAAAATAGGTGAGACACATCCGAGCTTTGACAGCAACAAAAAACAGGAGAAAAGTGAAATCCCTCTGTATTCTAAACTGGCAAGTGGAGGTGCCATTTGTCTTAACCTTTGTGTCTCTCTTTTTTAAAACCTTGACATGATTTCCAGCAGGCTTGCTACTGGTCCATCTGCTAACTCCCTCAATTAGGGGGTCATTTAGGTACTCCTCTTCCACAGCCTGCCAAGACCTCAGTTTATAAGTTTACCTGGGATAAGCTTTACCTTCAGGCTATACACAATCTATTTCTTTTTAGAGGTTTAAGTATTTCAGTGAACACTTCTAAGAAGTGCTGAAGAGAACAAGGAAGATTTTTGTGGAATGAAGTGGCAAATGAACTGTGGATAATAGTTCTGAAGTCCTAGATGTTTTCATCTGTTCTCAGATCTGGCTATGAAGCAACAGATGAAGAGCTAGCTTGTCACTTTTCATGACACTGACCCACATTTTTATTTTTAGGGTGTGGAGGAAGGGTCAGAGAAAGGGTTAAAGAGCAGAGTCCTCCATCAAAGGATGATATAATCATGGATTGTAACATTATTGATGGACATTTCAGTAACTATTTATCAACAGGGATTTGAGCTCTGTATCTTATAAAACTAGGGACAGGAGTAGGTCCAAAGTAACAGGACACAGTGTTGTCATAATTAAGCCAGGGGAAATATTCTGGTTTGGACTGAACAGCATTCAATAGAAAAATACATTTTTCTGTTCGATTGTCAACACCCTCTGAAATCCATTTTCTCTGTAACTGTACATTCCCATACCAGTGTATACATTGCTAGGTCATTTTTTCAAAACTACAGGAAAAAAATCCTGTGGAAAAAATCATCAGAGTAATGGAGGAGAGTTTTCGCTTTTGTACTTTGAGACAAAGTATTTCTAAACCTCACAGCCCCTGAGTTTGTTTACAGAAATACAGCTCTCTGTGAAATAAAAAGAAATACTGTGTATAAGAAGAAGTTTAGAAAAAGTTTAATGGATAGATCACATGTCGGAAATCACATTTTAGATTTCTTTAGAGCAAAGTATCATGAATGTTTGGTTTTTTTCTCTTTGCTCTGCCATCAGTTTTTTTGCTAAATGGGTATATCTACCAGACTGCTACAGAAAAAGGTGGAAATCATACAACCCTGCTTTTAAATTTCTTTGCCTGTAAGGTTGATTAAAAAGGGTTTTAAAAAAAAAAAAAAAAAGTGAACTGGTATTGCACTGTCAGATTCTTAATGCAAATCAGTCAAACCTCTACAGGCTGACCACTTCAGCTCAACTTCAAGAAACTCAGCCTGTTGCTGATTGGAGTTGACATATCTCTTCAACTGATTGACTTCACAAGCTTAAAAAGCTGTATTGAAGAGATGTTGAGTAAAAGAAGAAAAGAATTCCACTGTGGAAGTGACTGAAACCCTTGGAGCGGTGTCTAAACTGATGAGTGTGATACTACTTCTTCATGGTCTAGATGTGAGCCCAAACACACCCAAATCCTTGCTTACCTTTCAGTCTATGTGACGTCAAGATCTTGATTGTATTGATCTGGCCGTCACAGACACCTTTTGGCATGCAGTCTTGCTCCCAGATAGATCAAGTGACACTATGAAAACAAGTCTTTTTTTCAGTCCTACTATTCCTATTGTTCAAGGAAACTCCCTCCTCTGGCAATTAGAAACTTGCAACCAGTTTCCAGCCTTGAGTCATGCATGGTCAGTTTTCACTCATTCAGTCTTGTGCTGACATATTTCTATAGCTTTAATAATCAATTCTCTCCATGAAATATACCCTGATGAATTAAGAGGCAGCAATGGCATCCCTTCTTAGAATTAATTTTGTCATACTAAGCAAGCCAACACTTCCAGGCTCCTCTTACAAGTGAAACTCTCTCTTTCCCTCATTATTGGTTTCTATGAACATGTCCTATGTTTCTGCAAAAAATCTGCGGATTTATACATGTGTCCAGAATTTCTGTCTCACTTAAACTGGGTGTGTATTAACTCTAATCAGGCTGGGTCCAAAAATCTTAAGTCTTTCTGCAGTACACTTGGTCCAGCACTTCCCAGAAATGTTACCCCCAGACATTGTATCCCTGGAGGTGTCAGACTGACTGCTCAGGTATTAAACATGTGCTGTGCACATGTGCAGCAAGTCTGAAGAGCTGCAAAACATTCAATTCAGTGCATACATAGCTTTTCACTGCATGTGGATCTATCTGGGAAATTTGGGAAGAAATATGGCAGTTCTCCCTGTCTCAATAGCATTCTTTACCTGTTTCCAGCTTGAATGAGCAGAGGTGATGGTGACTGAACACATTAACTGTATCCACTATACTTACAGCATCTCACCTAATACATTTTGGTTTACCTTTCACTTGGCCAATCCCAGTGTTGTCTTAGAGTTCTCTGAAACTGACTGATGCACTCAGATCTCTCTGTATCATATTCAGCTGAAGGGCACACAGCTCATAGCAAAAAATTTCGTTATTAATATCTGGTGTCCAAATGAACTTCTGATATTCTCATCTTTCACTGCATGGTTGATGAAATTCCAGATTTGTGCCACTAGCAATTTTCACTAATACAGTCCAAATTTTTGCAACAAGGTGACTAACTGAATATATTAAATAAACCGTTAGTTCCTTTCTTCTTACCTAGCCCCTTACAGGTTGTATTAGCTCTCCAATCTAATTGAAGAGTGCAGTCACATGCATCTAATTCGTTGCAAAACAATTTCTAAAAAAGCCCTCAGTTCGGTCTTTCTAAGTGTCTGGTATCATTTGGTCTTGTCAATAGAGACAAATATGCTACCTGAACTACTTTGGAATTTATTTTTTAAATTGCCACTTTGTTCCAATGGGACAAAATTCTCAAAAGATGAAAACTCAAGATAATACTACAGTACATTAATAACGAATATGGCCTGTGTTTTTCATGGTATGGATGAAGATGAAATGACAATAGTTTTTAAAAAATCTTGTTCATAACATCCTTACGTTTGATTGCTGGATGTTTTCATGGGAGTAAACTTTTCCAGATCAAATAGAAGGAGACTTTTTTTTTCTTACATGCACAGTGACTGCTTTGACTTTTAAGAGCACTCTGCATTGATCAACTCATCTTCCTCTGGAAATATTGCAAACAAATTGAAGTGAGAAAAAACACTTTTGAAGTGTTGAATTTGATACTCAGTACATGAGAAAACAGGGTAGAGAGGTGGGTCACACAGGATAAGACTCACACCCAGAAGTACTTGCTCAAATGTGTGTACCTTTTGGTAAGTCAATTGCAAAAGTTTTGGTTTTAAAGGTTACTGCTACTGTGACTTACTGCAAAAAAAGCATTATTGGTAGTAGGCAGAGAGCACTACTTTAGTAATGTCTCACTCCATCCAGCTAAACTGTGCTTAAATCACTGTAGCCTTAAGCACTCTTGAACCAGTTCAGTAAACATGGTTTTAATATACGAAAGGATTGGACTACAGCAAATCAGTGCCAGAGCTTGGAAAATAAACCAGGACTACTGGCCCTCAAGTGTATGTGCTAATTAATGCAAACATTTCCTCTCTCATCTAGCAAGTTAGGACTGCAAGGGATACAAAATGAAAGCGGAAGGTTTCTGTGTGCTATTTTATTAACCTGCATCTTGTAAACATTAGTTACAACTGGACTTTTAGTATAAATTCCAGATTGCAGAGATCACTGCTCTCAGTCAGATATTTTTCTGATTCATTGATGTGTTTTGTTTTTCCTGGCTTTGTATTAAGGGAATTATGCCTCACTGAGTTGTGTAACAAGGATTGGGAGCTGCTCCTTGGCTAAAGCAATGCTCACGCAGATACTCAGCCTCAGTAAAGCTGCTTTAAGTCTGCCAACTAACCAACAGCACTTTTCTTCTGCTTTTTTTTTTCCCCCCATTGGCTGTGAATGGTCATTTATTGGCTTTAGTTCAGTCCTCCTGACAGGAAGGGTTTTCTTGAGGATAATAGAATATAGCCAGGGTGTCTGAGCCTCTGTTGGGCTTTTTCATAACAGTCTAAATCAGTGCTTTTCAAACTGTTTTCATTTTGTAACTCCCTGAATATCTTCAAGTAGAGGTGCAAGCCTCTGTATAAGAGATTTAAGCCTCCTGAGACCACCACAGTCTAGCTGACAAATTCTTCAGATGACCATCTCTGGGGTTGCAAGTTGGGAATGGCTGGCCAGACCCAAAGTCTTATGTGTGAACTGACATCAATCTAAGAGCATTTTCAATAGAAAGCTTGAGATGAGAGAAACATTTCCAGTGATAACTTTGCATTTTTTTTAAAATCCTGTCCTCCATTAATGGTATTTCCACTGCATTAAACCTTTAGCTTTGCCAAATTATTTACTACCACAGCGATAAGTTCAGAAATTTCCAATGATATCAAGCCTTTGATTTCTAAATACACTTTTCAACTTCTGAGCTTTTGAATTTGTGGGAAGAAGAGTGGAAAGAACGAGATACAGTTAAAATTACAGTGGAGGTGGAAGAGCCTTTCCTTCCTTAGATGATGCACCTGTGTGAGAAAAATTAAGGGAATTTTCCTGTTTTCTGGGTATGATCAGCTGTCACACAAACAAGGCAGCCTGTAGCATCAGTTACTCACCACAAGTAAATCTTTGTTTCCACACCCAGGTAGAAGTGTGCAGTGGTATTTCTCTGTACATACACACACAGCTCTGCCTTTCTGTGGGTGACTCAATAGCCCTGTGTTTTTCTAACCTTTTCTCCCACCAAAAGAGCAGATGAGTAACTTCTCTGTTCTGTCATGGGAAAATAGGGTGGTGAGGACAACTCTGTCACAGACAAGTCACAGACTGGGAAAGGAGAGGACTTTGTGGACAGGAAGGGTTCTTCCTTTTCAGGCTGAAGATTTCTGCGATGTCAATCACGTTTTCTACGATGGTAAGATAACTCAGAAAAGTGTCAGGTGTTCCTGAAGACTTGAGAAAAGTCCTAACAAACAGGGCTTTAAAGGTGGATTATTGTACAGACTGAGTTATTCTCAGAAGATCACTAATTATTTCCATTCTTATCTGTACAGATCTAGAAACCTAATTTAAGTCACTAGGTTTTGAATATTGTAACCTGGAAGGCTAATAATTGTCCTTTCAAAAAGTAACTGTCAGTTGTATTGCCAGGTAAGAATAATGGTACAAGATTAATTATGTTTTCAGGAGCTGAGAAAGTAAAATTTGTCTCAATTGATATTGTTCTTCCTTTCTTTTCTCATGAAGTCAGAGGTTTGGTTTCCTTTCTGTAGAAAGTAACCTGAAAAGAAGTGGAAACTTGTTTTCTGCTTCAGACATGTGACTTCATCTCTAAAAAAGGAATCCATCTACACTGCATCAAATTTACACATTAAAGATTGACCTTATTCTGAGATGTTGGGGATGTATTGTTCTGAAATCATTCATTAACTAATTAGAAATATCAAAATGGTCAGTACTTCGAATAAAAGGCATAAAGCAGCACTTGCATACAGTTGCCAAAAGCCTGTCAAGGACATTGCTTAAGTTTTTCTAACTCCACAAGGTTTGCAATCTAATGCATTCTTGAGATATCTATTAAATGAGCAGTGGAAGTTCCTGAGCATGTGATTCTGGACCTGCTTGAGCAAGAATCTACTTTGTCTCTGAAACACACACAATCCTCTACTTGCTTCCAGTCAGCTTTCACAGACATGATCATCCAAATCTCATAAGTTATAAATTGATTTTAGGGAGCTTGAAATAATTTTTATTTCAACAGCTTCACCCTGCCTCCCTCATTCATTGCACACAACTTGCCCACACCAGGATCAGCACACACAGTTCCTACAGTGCCACATTTGCAATGCTAATCTCCACAGTGCACCCTTACAGACCCTAACACATTCAGCCACGAACTCTGAAAGATCCCTTTGGAACAATGAGGGTAAAAATGCACAAGGGTCCATCTCTGTAGGGAAATCCTAAAGAAAACCAGTATTTCTTGAAAAAAGAAACATCCTACATGACTTCTTGTGATGATTTTGAGGCTGCTTACCAACATAGTGAGTATGATACAAAATCCCAGGTTAGAAAGATCTGCACAGGTGTAGGCTGTGTATGCACAAAGTGGAGACATCCTCCTTTTAGTCCTATGCACATTTATGCTTTTACACATTTTCAGTGTCATTCACCTAATCAATCTGACTGACCAAAGAGTGAAACTATTGCCATATACACTGCTGACATGATTCTCAGTTGTGCCTGTGCAACACAGGAAAAAGTCCAAAGAATTTTACAGTGTGGGGGCAAAGTTGTAGGAATCAGCCAAATCTTGCTTAACTGCTGGGAGCTGAGGGCAGAATTAGATTATGTCAGGATGCCTTTATTCTGCGCACCCATATTTACCTAGTTGAATACTGCCTGCACAGCAATCAAAACTTTCTGGAATTCCTTCCAATGTGATAAGGGATGATGAACAGAAAAGCTATTTAGTGATAGGTCCTTCTGTGCGGAAGGAGACATAAAAGGAGTCAGGAATACTGTGATGGTCAGCAGAGAAAGTGAAGTACAGGCTACAGCATACCTTCTCTGAGGGTAATTGCAACTCTTACAACTGGGATAAGAGTGCTGGGAATGAAGAGAGAAGGAAGAAGAGATAATGAAAGAGTTCATGTACAAAATAACCCTCTGCTCTGAAACCAAGCCTGAAAAGCCTGATAACCAAAGAGTAGAAACTCCTTTTTTTTCTTCTTCTCGGTGTCTCTGTGAGAAACCTGTGAGGCAGGGATTTTTGTTAATTATTTTTGCAGGATAGAGTAGGGAGGAAATTGAGAGGGATTTGCATTTAGAACTTATTTGCTTTCAGAAGCAGCATGATGTTTTGTTTATCTAAATGCTGATGGTTGCAGAGGGAAACTGAAGCCCTAATCTCAGGAGAAGATGAACCATTACCTACTTCACACCACTGCTTTTTTAAATTTTCCTTGACTCCAGATATTTTTTGTTTCCATGAACAGGGATTACTGACTAATCTAGTCTCACAGAAAGTTGATTTTTCATCTCCAGAGTTAAAATAGGCAAAGATCATACCCTGGTAGAATGGCATGTCTGTGCTAATGCTGCTTGTCCCCAGAAGACCGTCTTGCTTTAAGCAGTGGATATGTTCTTTGCTATTGACTGCAGAGTGAAAGTGAAATATAAGTACTATAAATGACCCAAGATGATGAAGTATTAGAATTACTCATTCAGCCAACCAAACCTGTTCTTCTCCTCCACCCTGAAGTCCAAATAAGGACTCTATTGTAAAAATATTCTAAAGTCTTTTTATCACTAATTTAATGCCTCACAAAAATAGACTCGTATTTGGTCCTTGCTGGGTGCTTCTAGTCCCCCAACGGACAGATGTCAGTGGCTGTGGTGAAAAATGCTCCTCCAGATCATGTAGATTGTAAATAAAACCAGATTCTTGTGATCTCCTCTCAGCCTAGACCTATTTATAACCTCACAAAACCAGCTTATCCTCACAACGTGCTGTGCAGTAGTATATTTGGTTATGCTTTGGTGAGATACGTACTGAAGTAGAACAATATTATGCCATTTGATGAAAGTAAAATTTCATGTGTAGTTTCCTGTTGAAGACTTATAGGAAATTATCAGAAACTTTGGAACATCCATTTCCCTCCTTTCACTCTTTTTCAAATGTATATATTTTTCCTTAAAACATATTTTTTTCCCACAGTGAGTCCTAGAAACTTCTCCTTTCATCATCCAAACAATGGTTTCTCACAAAAGATGTTTTCTTCATTCTAAAATCAGGGGTTTATGAGGGGGAGGAAGGGAAGCTTTATTTGTAAGAAATAATTTGTTTGAGTTTTCTTCTATGAATGACAATAAAGTCTTCAGGTTTGGGTTGGGAATTAAAGAGACATTTCTTCCTAGCACCAATTGCATTGTCAGCATCACCCAGCACTGAAGCTGATCATAGAAGGGAATGGAATTTCTGATGCATTTTCAGCCTTCTTCATCAACAAAATTTCAGGTGATTCTCTCCCATAACTTTCCAGACACCTATAACAGCCTCTAGCAGGGGTATTTTTTTTTTAATTTATTTTCACTGAACTATGTCACTGAGTCTAAATATGTAGATGAATCATATAATCCTTAGCATGTATTCTGTTCTACTGAGTTATTCTTTACACTGTACTATCAGATTATTTTTTTCTCATCCCCTGTATTGCAGCTAGCAAAAAATGTTAAGCATTGATAAATGTTAAATGGCTTTTTATGTTAATCACCTAGGTATTTTTCAGCCCTGAAGATTCTGTAAATTTGTGTTTTAACCATACTAAGGGGAGGAAACAGCTAACCCCTGAGTGTGTTAGGTTTTCCTGTTCTAAGCGAGTTTGAAACCGATTAGTTTGTAAAGCAATGAAACCACAATAGTAAAAGCCAAAAACGTGTTCAGTTGGAGAACAAGCACTTCTTACGGATCAATTCCAAGAATGTTTTCACTTTTTGTCACCTGACTGTTGTACAACATCAGGTCAGTTATACTTAGGTTTCCAGAGAATAACAGTTTTCTGCTTTTATCTATAACTAATACTAAATTTCAAAATAAAGAAAAAACAGGTAGTAGCTCAAAAATTAAATACAAGACGTCAAATAGTATCTAAGTATTCACTGATAAAATGTAGTGGCTATCAGAACTCTTTTTTGTTCAATGTTACCTACTTTACTTGATTAAAATTGTGTTTACAAAAATGTCAGTTTAAAGGAAGTTCTAGAAATGCTGTCTTTCTGTAATAATGGGTTTTAACACAACTCTGAAGCCCAGAGCCATGCAAAAATGTTGATACTGGAGGTCAAAACCAGGAAATGCTCCTCTAATTTCTCTATTATGACCAACATATCTGATTCAGAGCAACACTGATTAATGATTTGTCATTGCAACAACTTTCGATAGAATCTCCTGTGTTTAACTACATTTCAAAAGGCTCATGTTCATGTCTGAAATCCAGAAAATGTTATCACAAACAGCTGCTCCTTAAAACATTCCTCTGTCATTAACTTCTGATTCTTATGTCATCAGCAACAGTTCTTTACCCACTCCAGTTCTACTGATACTCACTGAGATACAGACACAGAGCAGAACTATTGAGATAATGAGCAACCTGATTCAGTGATATCCACCACTGAAAGTAAAAAGGTTTTCTAAAAAATATTGGACATTTTATCTTTGATTTCTTCAAATTAATATTAATTTCCAGGAAAATAAAAAATTTAACAGTATTATGATTGTGACAACATTTTTGCATTTCTGGTAATGTGGTTTATCTGCTTTTAGTTTTGCGCATGCACAAAGTGTTATATGGATCAGAGATAGCAGACTCAACAAGACCTTGTTTTGTGTGAATAAAATACATGCTGTGATTCAGGCTTGGAGGGCTAAGAGGTTTGAAAGCTTTCAGTAAAAGACTGAAAGGAAAAGTGAAGACACTGTGATAAGATCTATATACATGATGCAATTGCTGCTAAGAGATTAACACTTCCCCTCCTGCAGATTTCACACTCACACACAGAGGGAAGTGCTAATGTGTCTAAATACATGATTTTAATTAACTGCTCACAAACACTGTGCAGACCTCTAACAGGCTCCTAATATCTGCAGCAAATGCATGACCTTCTTAGCAAGAGTGATTGTATCTGAGGGCCGAATTCTGGTGATCATAGGTTATCTGTGCCTTATAACCCTTCCAGACACAGGATGCTTTCCACATGTAAATATGCTGCTGGAAAAGGAAGCCCTTGCATACACTAGAAGCAGGAATGTGCAAGACATTGATGAAACCTTGAATTTGATTTCTAATCATTATGGGACGAGGAGCACTGATTCAAGAACTGAGCAACTGCAGAGAGTATTCTATTTTAGGGCATGCATACAACACACAGAAACAGTGAAAGTCCTAATCTACTCCTTGAATTTTGCTACTCATAAACCTCATAATAGTCCATGCCCTTAAATGCTATATCTAGTGCATGAAATGATCCTGTGCTATCAGAGCTCCAAAGGAGCTGGAAATGGCCTAATCATTTCTTCATCACCCACGGGAGCAATGACATCACATGTCATGAGTTACCTCAACATGACATCACACATTGACTTCTATGTGTCCTGTAGCTCTCTGGTAAACTAAACTTTATCTAGCACAAGAACCCTGGCTCTTATATTTACTCCTGATATAAGGTAACTGTGCTTGATAGGGCAGCCTCAACTACCCTGTGGTTTGTAGTCAGAATATATCATGATTTTTCCCCATGCTGTGATTTTTTATGTGTGCTTTGTATTCTCTCAAGTATTTATGAGTTTGGGGACACTGAGATTTTTTTTCATTTTTATCTTCCAGTGATTGATTCCAAGGTAGCCAGAAGGTTTAAGGACCTCTACCTATTTTAGCAAAGAGAAGAAATGGGGAATGGGAACTTAACCCCTGTACTAGGGGAAGGTGGTTATTCTAATATCACAATGCTAGTGGAAACTCTCTGAGCTCTCATATTTTTATTGCTATAGCATAAAACTGGAAAAAATAAAGTTTTGCTCACACACAAAACTGGTCAAAAAATTGTATTTATGAGTCTTATTATAACATGTCAAAATCTTAAATAAGCACAATAAACTCCAGTACTTTCTTTGCAGGTAGTTATTATCAGTGGGCTCTTGACATTGCCCAAAACCAGTAAGTGCAGGTACAGAGTGTGTGTGGGAAAAAGACACACTGGGGCATGCGTTTGGAACATTTCAGGTCAGCTGGAGGAGATGACATACACAAGGTTCCACCACTGACTAGGAGGCTTTTGAAAACAGGGTAGCACTATATGACATACTTCCCAACCTCAGTTCAATCCTTGACCTATTTCTTTCCCTGTTATACCTCCAGCTGTTTAACTAGCTAACAAGCAAAAGGGAGGCTGTGGTGCAACGCATGACTTACAGGCCTACTTCTGGTGGGAACAGGAGGTAGGAGTCATCTCAGTCCCCGCCTGTGAGACTTGACAACTGTTGCAGGCAGCCTGAGGTATGAAAGGACAGAGGCAGTTACTTGGCAAGAGAAATGAACTGATCAAAAGAGGCACTGATTTTCCTCTGCTGCTTGTACAGTTAATGTTTCAGACTCTGTATAAAGGCTCCCACAGCAGCCAGAGCATCTCTCTCTCTCTTTATGTATATACATATATATATATCTGTAAGTATATATGTGGGGGTGTGTGTATAGGAAACAGTCTGCCTAAGACACCCTTTTTGTCTGTGAAAGGAAGTGTTTGAATTAGAAGGAGATTCTTCCAAGCATAAAGCATCAGGGAGAAATTTATACATAGCAGGAGAAACTGCTCTCTGAACTTCATATAGGAAGGAGTCTGAGATGCAGATTTTATAAACAGACCCCTTTGGATCTCTGAAGAGAGGATTTGAAAAGTCAAACACATCCAGGCCATGCCTATAAAAGTAAAAATTACACTACCCAGAGCCTTTTAAGCAACAGACTTATTTCAAACAACAGAATACTATGGCTGTTTTTCTTTCTCTCTCTCCATGTAGACACACATTGGCAAAACTAACCCTTGACTAAAGATGTTGTTAGGTTAAAGATTTTACCCATTACAGTTGTAAGACCCATGGCTGAAACCTTCAATGAGAGGGCTGCAACTGATAGTTGTTGCTGAGCAGTAAAAGAGGTAAGTCAGATGTCCAGAGACAAAGATCCCTTCCTCTCACTTAGCAAAAGGAGTGAACTGGATGGGCCAGGCATCATTTGTCTGTCACTTAAGGAACAGTTTGGGTGACTTTTCTTCCATTAGTGGAATAAACAATACTAATTCACATGAAAATGAATAGTGAAAATAATTATATCCAGGATGCTGAAAATGGACAGTTATTGCATGTGGAATGGCTGGAAAATAACGGACATATTATGAGCGATCCAGGCTGAGGGGCCTCACTGTAACAGCAAGCTGCAGCTGTGTTCAAGGACAAAAACAAGGCCGAGATGGCCTGAGAAACTACATTCGTTCCCAAGAGATAAAGATGTTGGAATGTCAAAAACAGGGGGTCTACCTGGGGAGAGAGCAGCGTGTGGACACCACACCGGGACCAATCATAGGGGGCAAAAGGGCACGTGAACAAGTAGCTTTAGCCTATTAGCAATAAGATAGTGGTGTGTGAAGCTTGAGATAAATTGCTGTGTAACCTTTAATAAAGTGGCATCAACTTGATCAAATTGGTCATCTAAGTTGTGTCCGAGACTTCCGCGTCGGCAGTTGCAACCTGCATTAGATAGAGATTACAGGCAGCAGAAGACAAAAGGATATTCACAGAATCACAGAATCACAGAACCATCTAGGTTGGAAAAGACCTTGAAGATCATCCAGTCCAACCGTTAACCTAGCATTGACAGCTCCCAACTACACCATATCCCTCAGCGCTATGTTGACTCTACTCTCAAACACCTCCAGGGATGGGGACTCCACCACCGCCCTGGGCAGCCCATTCCAACACCTAACAACCTGTTCTGTAAATAAATG
The DNA here is from genome assembly GCF_031877795.1 of Strix aluco. Classification (NCBI taxonomy): domain Eukaryota; kingdom Metazoa; phylum Chordata; class Aves; order Strigiformes; family Strigidae; genus Strix; species Strix aluco. The sequence goes on along the minus strand of NC_133931.1, from coordinate 10,633,631 downwards.
CTTCTTAATATCTAGTCTAAATCTTCCCTGGTGCAACTTGAGGCCATTCCCTCTTGTCCTATCGCTTGTTACTTGGTTAAAGAGGCTCATCCCCAGCTCTCTGCAACCTCCTTTCAGGTAGTTGTAGAGGGCGATGAGGTCTCCCCTCAGCCTCCTCTTCTCCAGACTAAACAACCCCAGTTCCCTCAGCCTCTCCTTGTACAACATGTGCTCCAGACCCTTCACCAGCTTCGTTGCCCTTCTTTGGATGTTGCAGGGGTCTGCCCATGAGGAGGGTCCTTCTGTGAAGAGGGTGTATGATCCTGTATGCCACTAACTGTTTGTAGAAAGACTGGAATGTTGCAGGACCTGTTTGGATGAGTCATGGCAAGATGCAAGAGGGTATCAAGCAACAGTAGTGACGTCTGGCAGTAGCCAGTGAAATGAAAACATAGCAACCATAAACAGCAGGTGCCAAAAGAGCCATCATTGAAACTGTTTTTATGGTCAGCATCATAGCAAGGAGTTTTGGTCTTATCTTTATTACATAGGCCAGAGTTCTGAGTTTCACCTGCAACAGAGTTTCACTTAACCCTTTTGAGGTCAGTTTGCAAATGTTCATGTATGACTACCCTGAGAGTGTTTATGAGTCTCTGGGTTTGTAACTGAGCTCCCAAGCAGCTGTGTTTTAAGTGTCCTAAGAAAGAGACAGTGACTACATGAACATTTTTGTCTCCAAATCACTTAAAACCAGTTAAACAACTAATTGTGTAAGTCTGCAATTAAGAGTTTAAAATAAAAGATGATACTTATGCAGGAAGAACTTTTTGTAAGACTGACAAAGAATGTAAGAACAGTTCCCAGGAGCAAAACAAATTGAGTCATGTTTCTCTGCTGCCATTGTCATATATTTGTCATTAATATCTCTACTCCAGGCCATAGCAGAACTAGTGAGGGCATTGCTGCAGTATTGACCTCTCTCTGATGCTGCCAGTGACTCTGTAGACTGTGGAGCAGAATGAGATAATTTGCAGAGGAGAAATGCTGCTGCAAATTCCCTTTTCCCTGCACACTTGATCTCTTTGGTTTCCAGGTGATTGGGTTGAGTGTGGTGAGATATGTACATTCAAAAGTGGTTGAGAAGGATGTAGCTGAAGTGTGTGAGCTCCCTGAGTTTTATTGATCATGCTTACACTATATGTCTTTGCTTATCCAAAGTCCTGGCCATGCCATGGAGAAGAAGATGAAGACATGAAATTCAACCTCTGATGAAACCCCAGGACCTATGAGTTATTCCCAGTCATATTCAGAAAGGCTTCCTTTCACAGTCCCTCTAACCCAAACTGCTCTGCTTTTCCCAGCACATTGGGGGAGTTAGAGATGTCTATAGGTGAACTGGACCAGAATCGGAGATGTTTTCCCCTGAACTCCCAAATCAGATCCCTTTAACATATCACTAGTCAGCCTTGAAACTTTTAATGCACATCACCTTTTTATTCTGCAAGGCACCTGGAGAGTAGATACATGACCTGACTACTGCTGTATCCTGACAGCTTCACCAGTTCACAGGAGGAGCCATTAGCCAACTGAACAAAAAGTTCACAGTTCTTCAGGGGGAACATAACCACTTTCTTCCACATTTGTGGTTTTGTTTGTTTTTTTTTTTTTTTTCCCCACTAAAGATATTTCAAAGTAATGAAAATATTACAAGTGTTCCAACAGCTTCACTAACTGCTGCCTCTCCTCCAAAAGACATCAAGGGTTAAGGATGCATGGCCCTGGCCACTTGTCAGATCTGGCATGCTACAGCCAACAGCTGGTGGAGGCAGTTAATTAGTCCTGCACCCTGCTCAAAGTTCAGTCTTTATTGGCAGGGAAAAGCAGGCTGCACCAGCCCGCTTCCCTCTTTCAATTAACAAAGGCCTGTGCCATCAGATTACCTTGGCAACATGCCATGGCATCCGTGTCATTTGCCTGCCTGAGCTTTGCCATGGCAACAGGAAAGCTAACTTTGCCAAAGCAGCATCTGGTCTATGGGTGGCAGATTACCTGCCAAACAGATTTACTAGCTGCAAAGTGCTGCCGATTGCCCCGAGAAAAGAGAGGAAGGGGGAAAATCTTGTGACAAAAAGCTGGTTATCCATTTTAATTTTTCTTTTTAAGCAAAGGTTTCCAGGGGTCCAGCTGCTGATGTGTGGATAGAGCATATCTTTATTCTTTCTGAGCATGAAAGCCATTAAATGAATTAGGCTTTATCTTAGCCACAAGGTCCTCTGGGCATTATGGAAGCAAAAGTCTTTGTCGAGGACTAATTTCTATTATGCAGTAACCAGGCTGGTCTTGACAGAGCACTGGTGGTTTTTCATTTCATTTTATCACATCCATTTCGTTCTGTTGACACTAGAGATATGTGTGATCCAAAAATTATGGATACAACTGCTCATAAACTGCAGGAAAAATCACATCTGAATGTCAGCATCACATCTAGTTCCAATGCCCTATAAAACTCAAGGACTGACAGTAGCAGATTCGTAAGCAGTGAGGGACTTTTCCAGTGGACAGACTGTTCTCAGTAGAGACTGATGCTTCTAGATTCATAGAGGGCAGAGAAATAGACTGTAGGCAATGCAGGACTTGTCTCCATCTCTACCAAATGACCCTTGAAAGCAAGCCATGTTGCAGAGGAAGGCCATAAAACCAGTGGCTGATACCCAGTGGTTCCTCTGTTTTGGAAGACAATTCTTTTCTGACTCTAACCCAGTCTTTCAACACTGAGCTGCTGCGACAAAGACATACTAATCAGATTCTCAAGAAGTATTTGAATGCAAATGAAATGATTACCACTGTGCAGCAAGGAGTGAAAGAACAAGGTTCCTTCCCAGTCCCTCTGAAACATGCCATTACTCTGAAGAAACAAATGTGATCAAGGCAAATAATAATTATCTTATTTATCTCTTCTTACAAACCTAAGCATCTTCTCATAAACTTTAATTTTTCACTCAAGGATGTCCTTATCCCAGTTTCTGTCTCTGTGGCCTTTATGCACTGAAGAAGATAGTACAATGAGTGTTGGTAGCCACAGATGAAGCAAGCAGAGTGAAGCTGCTGCAGCATTGGGAAAGTTTGCTTCAGGTTTGAAAGCGAGGTTGGTCACCAATGCTTTACATACTCAGCAAGAAGTGCTACAGAATTCTTTAGGTAGTCAATGGTCTAGATGCTTCTTTCCCTTAGGTTTAGTTTTTTAAGGAGTAAGGCACACATTTGGAAGAGTGTGCATGCATGTGTCAGTGTCACACAGAACTATGTTGTGCTGAGAGAGCAAAATCAATAGCTAAATCTGGACAAAATAAATTGAGTAGCTAGCACATACTTGAAAGACTCTCAGCAGAAGAGTAGCCTCAGATCAGAATATAAATAACTTGAGAGTTCACCTCTTGCATTTACATCAATGACTGTAACAAAAAAAGACAGAATAAAGCAAACAAACAAACAGAAATTTTTTGTCCTTAAGCCTTTTAAAAATCATTAAGTAGAAAGCTGGTGCACAAGGAACCTCACCACATTTCTTTGTTACCCAAATATTCATGCCCGTTTAGGTCAGTGTGGTACACTGCATCTGTCTCCAGCACTCACACAGTTGTTAGTGAATATCACCTCACACCATTCAGTGTCTTTTCCTGAAGCTAATGGACAACACCACCGTGAAAGGGGGTCATTCTTGTTTATAGGGTAGATGAAGTACAGGGAACCGAGTGACCTCCCCATATTCATAGAAGTTTAGCCAGAGTGAGTGCTGGGTCATGTCCTTTTACAGCTCTGCATCCTAACTATTAATTGTACCCTCTTTCATCCTTTTTGTTTCTTCTGCTCATAACGCACACATACCATTGCGGTAGAGATCAGAGGTCTGAAGGCCAGATTCTGCAACCCTTCTGTAGCTGACACAGGGAGAGACTCCATATTCACTTGCTGCCACACTGGGTGGGGCAAACGCTGAAGTAGGCGTGCGAGCCCCAGCCAAGGTTGGGGAGGAGCAGCAAAGAGAAGAGGTGCTTGAATATCCCTCTGAGGGATCAGCTGCCTCAGACCCCAAGGGATTGGTTGTGCCCAATGCAGGTAGGAAAATACAGCTGGCCCAGAGGAGAGCTTGGTCTGGCAGATGGGAAGCTTCCAGAAGACCCAGCCTGGTGCCTGGAAGCTTCCAGAAGGAAGTTGCCTGGTGGCCCAGATGCTGTGAAGGGCTGGAGGTCTGGGGCTGCTGCTGGGTCTGTCTCATTGCACACCCTGAGGAGCTGCTGTAGGATGCAGCCTCCTCAAGGAGCCTGACTCCCAGGGAGCCCATGGCATGGCCAGCCAAGCAGCTGGCACAGTAAGTGTGTCCTCTGAGTGAGTGTTTTCTGCTCAGTCCTGCACATTTCTCCCCTTTAATTTTATCAGCTGCTTCTAGTGAGAAGTAAATTGACTGTGGCTTGTATATGAGTAGCTGTTCTACTAAGTGATGAACTTGACAGACGCTTCGTTCTATATCTGCTGTGACACTCACCACACAGACGTATCCCTCAACCACATGTCTTGGGATTTCCTTGCCCTGCCAGGATGAGGAAAGAACAGAGTCCTGCCAGAGAAAGACTCCTCTCATTTTATATCATTTGTGGTCAAAAGTCAGGGATCAGCCACACTGATGGAAAACCTCTGACTCCAGCTTCTGGTATGTTCATGACTCCTTTCCAGATCCCAGACCTCTATAATGTCAGGATTTCTGTGTGCAAAAGGCATCTGAGGCTGGCTGAACACATCTGGGTTTTTTTTCCCATTGTCAGTAGTGGTCAAAAAAGTAAAAAATTGCAATATTTTCCTCTGTGTCTTTTAGCTAATGAGTGTTACATTACAAACCAGTGGTTGGGAAGTTACCAAAACACCTTGAGGGTACTAGAGCAGTCCAACTGATTTCTCAAGCCTGTGCTCAAAGAGAGATTCAGCCCACAAGCTGTGGGTGTCCCATGCAGGGTGTGATGTCTGGGAAACAAGGTGGGAAGTGCCAACACCCAAACACAACATGCTGGTCCTTGTTTTGGAAAGAAGACATTAATTAGTGCCTAAAGCAGAACTGTGTTCTCTCTGGATCACTCAGCTTCATTGTCTAGTCCAAAACCTATTGTGCTCAATAAGGAGAGAGTTCTGTTGTGTTCTGTAGCCCTTGGCTTGTGCCCTGGTAGTCAAGTTCCATATCTTACACATGAATTCTGTAAAATACTGATCAGAAGGTTATCATTTGATCTCTCAGTTCAACGTCAGGGTGTAAAAAATAGCAGATAACTTTGTGTCTTCCAGATATGTTGTTTTCCTGTATGATGGAGAACTGCTCAGTTTAGTCCTAAAGTGATAGCTTTACCATGATAGTGTAAAAGAAATAGCAACCAGAATCTGCATCACTATATTTTGTTTGCCACTTTCTGTGACCTACTTGTACCCATAGCAATTTTATGACAAAATGAGAGACAGAAGAACACAGATTTCTGGTTTAGACACCTCTCTGTGATCAGAAGTTATGTGCGTTGCATATGTGCTTTACAGGAGTGGAATTGATCTGAAACTCTGTCACCTCAAATATACTGCTGAGCCATCCTAGGAAATCCTAATAAATCCTTCTAGCTTAATTACTAAGCTCTCTAGGGCACAGAGACATACAAAAGCAGCATGCTAAATGGCTTTCAGGATATCAGGAAGTCTAAGAAGCTGAAACCATGTATTCATTATCGCTGAAGCATTTTTGTTAGAGTCTTGCCTGCGTTATACTTTCTAAGGCTTTATTGGGACACAGAAATTGTTTCATTATTTACAGGGTTGGAGAGTCACCACACTGGAGTCAGTAGAAAATCACAAGGGAAATTATCCAGTAGTATGGGAAGTGTTTTCTTATGCGGGATTGAATCTTTTACAGTCTGAGAATGCTATTTTACTTCAAATGGTAATACTATCTCTTATGCAGTACTCAGTTTGAAGCAATTTTGATGATCCTGTCATTTCCACATGCTGAGAACTGACTTGGCATCACAATGAGTTGTCTTCTGTTAGGATCTCAGATTAGCAGTCCTCCTCTATTGTTTGCTGCCCAGAGTATGTCCTGGACACCATCTCCACTACTGTCAAAGTTTTAATCCAGAAGTAGGTCAAATCCAGATGGTGCATTGGTAAACGCTAATGTGTTTTAATTATCAGGCTATTTTTTAGAAGGTTCAGCATGTTATAGTGCCAGGAAGTAAAGTGGAGCAGAAAGTAAAATCTGAGTGAGCTTCACTCTTCTTGAGATAGGAGATGGGTTCTGCATCATTAACTCCGTTAATGAAAACCAAATCATATCAGTTCTAGGTTTAAAAGCTGAGTGTCAACACAGAGAATCTACCTCAGAAACCAGCACTTCTTGGTTACTTATGTTTCCTGAATCCCAACATCATTGTCAAGTAAGAGAAGTTTTCAGTCAGTCTTTTAGTGATATTGGTTCTATGTCCTCCTTCATCCCATTAGTAGGACAATGAAAATACTGATTATTTTGACCTTTGCGAAGTTCTCAAGAATCTTTTCTTTGTGACTGAGCTTTTATGAGTAGAATAACTTGAGTTTTCCAGGGCGATTATTCATTCCTGGTAATAGGTAAAGTGATTTAAATGAGCATCAGCTCCCTCAACCCCTGCCTCTGACTTCTTATGTATTACAAGGTCTAAACAGGATCAGCTGGAGGCTGAGATTAAGCAGCAATTATTTTTGTGGTTGATGTTGAGATATTTAGTACAACAACATGTAGATGTCTGAAAGTCTGAAGCTATAGACCTAGATTTACTGGTTATCAACAGCAACTACTCATTATGGTTCACTTCTATCTAATGTATGTGGATCTGGTTCTAGGCTCTGCCACATGTCTTGTGTGTGGTCTTGAGCAAATCATCTACATTCTTTATCCACCATATGTAGCATAAGAAAAGCAATACCTTATACTCCTCTTTTAATGTTTTCATGTGCAGTGTCTGGCTGTAGAATTTTATTCCTGTTTGACACTCCTCAGTGTAATTAAAAAAAATAATACTTCTTTTCTGAAAAGGAAAAAAAAATAATATTCCCTGCCCTTTTCTCAGCATGCTACCTGTGAATACAGGCAAGGCACAGCCATTGCTGATTTTTTTTCCATGTAAATGGCAACCTCCATTCAAATGAATTCTTTATGCAGTTATCAAGTAAAAAGTGTAATGGGGGCCAACATAAACCAAATACAATGCAAAGAGAAGAACAGAGTGCAATGAATAATCCAGCCATACCAGGTTTCCTGCCCTCTGCTTCCATCCAGTTCCTGGGATAATTGCAGAGTTTTGCTTAGGCTGGAAAAATGCTCGTCTTGCAGTTGCAAGCATATCGTGTTGGATTTCAGTTTTATTTTTAGTCAAGTGGATTTGCTGTCTCTTGTCAGCTTATTGTGTTGTGTTAGCAGAGACATTTGAACAGAACAGAGTTTTGTTGGAGCTCCAGTGGGCTCTTGCATATAAAATCAAAGTTCTCTTGCTTCCTTCATGTTCTCATTCATTCATTCAGTGTCTCAGAGCCTGCCAACTCTGTGGGCATGCAGCCAGTTTTGCATTTACTACTGGGTTTTCTGCTGGCTGCCAGTCACAAAGGATGGTGATAAATGGATTCAGCAGCACCTATTAGGATTAACTGAAGGCTTAAATTCATTTTGAACCCTCTTACTGCCAAAATTAATTATACTAAAATTAATTATGCTATGTTATCCACTGAAGAACAGGCCAAGGTGAGGAAATACCCAACTTAATGTTTACTGTAGTTGAAGCAAACAGTGGAATCTGTAGAACACAAAACTCATCATGCTTACAAGACTCATAAGCATTAATACAAGCTCTTTGCACTGCTGGATTTCAGTTGTCTTTAGATTTTGGTCTCAGAGACCTCATCCTGCACGCTGGCTTCAGTGATTCAGGTCAGTCAGAACAACACCCATATAGTGATCTGCAAAGCAGCTTGGAGAGTAGGAAAATCCTCATATTTTAGCAAAAATATCAGCTCTGTTGGAATCTCACTTACTGTATTTCATCGTATGGCATTTGGAAGAAATATATTAATAAATTCAATGACTTGATTGCTTTGCAAACCAAAGAGGTCCAGTTAACCTATTGATTGTAATAATTCAGATCAGCCTTGTGTTGAAGAACAACTGCTGAAAAACTGTAATACCATATGGAAGCCTTAAAACTCTCTACTACCAAAGTAGCAGATTGTCAGATAGCTGATACACTAGAACCCACCACGGTGGCACAGAGTCAATGAATAACCTCAGTTAAATTCTGCTAGGTCCATACAATGTCATACCTTGCACTTCAAAACAACACTATTGGATTAGGGCTCATTTTTGAAATTAGGCATTGATGTAACACTGGCAGAATCTGATCTAAGCTAGACAACAAGCTGCACGTTTAACACCCCTGAAATGACAACCAAACCATGAGAATCACAATGTCCCAATAAATGACCTGACTCCTCCTTTTTGCACCCTCTTCTATAATCTGATAGGGTGTGAGGCCCATCTATAACATACAAGCAATTAAATTTCCTTGATCAGAATGCTTACAACTGAAGGGAAGAGCATCATTTAAAAGATGGAGGAAAGAGATGAGTAAAAATAGAATGAAAGTAAGTTTTTAGAAAAATTACCTAGAAATTAGTAAAATACCACTCTTTCCTGCTACTCCTCAGTCTAATCCAGGCAAAGAAATAATTTATTTTGACTACTACAGGGAAGGGCTTGGTTAATTTATCCTTTACAAAGGCTCATCTACAGTACATACAATAACAAAAAATCAGCTCCTAAGACTCCACAACAGTGGAGTAGTTTGCGTTTCTGGGCTGTCTCACTTCATTCATTTCAGATAAAAGGCTTTTCTCTTCATTCTTGTTCAAGTTACAAACAGTTCTTCTGTGTTTTCTTGCTGCTATCTGCTTGCCTCTAGCTTGCAGAGAAAAATCTTTCTTGCCTCTCCCCTGCAGAAAAACATGGTGATTGGTAGACAATTAGATTTATTCCCCATTTGAAAATTAAATTATACTGCTTTGCCTATTAGTTGTGCATTGCTCAGAAAGTTGCTACAAAGCATGTCTTGGCTGAGGAATTAAATAACTGCTTTTTTGTTTTGTTTTGATATAAAGGTAGCTTTAGAATTATCCAAAAAATCAAAGCAAGGTTTTGGGGTTTCTTTCTTTCTTTCTTTCTTTCTTTCTTTCTTTCTTTCTTTCTTTCTTTCTTTCTTTCTTTCTTTCTTTCTTTCTTTCTTTCTTTCTTTCTTTCTTTCTTTCTTTCTTTCTTTCTTTCTTTCTTTCTTTCTTTCTTTCTTTCTTTCTTTCTTTCTTTCTTTCTTTCTTTCTTTCTTTCCAGTAATTGCATGTTTTACTAACAGACAAAACATTCCAATTGAGTAAAAGGCTAAGGAACCAGTTTCAGGAAAGCTACTCGAAACATGTACTAGAAACATTAAAGTCAGAACTGTATTAACCATGGGTTCCCTCTGTATTCAACAGGGAAACATACAGAGTCATACTTCATTCAGTCCAATTATGATCTGAATCTATACAGGGAGTGTAGTATGGTCTAAGTTCTCAGTTTATGGTACCTGCATTGGGATGCTAAAATTCAACAAGACAGAAACCAAGCCAAGAAGTGGTGACAGAATAGAAGCTGTCATCCAGTGAATGGCTTTATACCCAAAATAGCCCATCTATCTGCTGTCTTTTGGACTGACTGCTGCATGATGTGGCTCTGCCATGCTCTTATTTTCTCAGCTTAGTTTAAGACATTTAAGTTTGACATTTTGCCTTCCTCTAGATCATCCTTTGGGATTATACTGGACATCATCTGATAGCTGCATGACACTGTAGTTATTGATTTGTTTTGTATTTAGCCCTATTGGTATTGTACCTGCTTTTCAACACCTTTCTGCTTCTTTTGGAGCCTGATGGTAAAACATTGGTTTAATTTCATGCTTTCACATTTTTATTCCTATTCTTTTTCTTTTCTTTTTTTTTTTTTTTCTTTTCTGAAAACCAAGATATTTAAGAGATTCTATTAACAATATTTGTATTGCAAAACAAAACTTTCAGATCTGGAGCCATAACCCCTCTCAACCTTTCCCTCCACATCCTAGCTGTGATGCAAAGGAAATGTGAAGTGGAGCACAAGGAAGCTGTAACACTATCCATGACTTGCTATTGTCTAGACCATTAGGTATTGACTCCTTCTAGATCTTCATCAGAATGGCTAGTCTAAGAAAAGGAATCCCTTCTAAAAAATTAAGAGAACTGGGATCTTCTCATCCATGCCATACTCAAATCTATACAAGATTCTTCTGCATGGCATCCATAGTCTCCTAAGACAGGAACTCCTGCACACATCGCTCCTGACATCTTCTTAAAACACTGAAGTGGTCAGTATCTTCTATAACATAAATAAAACTGATATTTTCAGACTTTCCTATAACATGTGCATAGTTCAAAGGATTTGTTCATTATTCCTCAGTGTTTCCCATTATTAGTTGTTAATTTCTTTCAGTTATCATACATGAATATCATGTAGCACACTGGAGTTTCATTCTTAGAATCACATAGCATAAGCATAAAGCTATAAGGTCACCAGAAGGGACTGGTGTGTCTGCTTTTGAGTCAAATCTTTCTGAAAGTAGTGACAAAGAGAGACTAAAAATTCTGGTACTACTCAGTTTGGAGAGAGAAAGCCTGATGGGGGATTTAATTGAAGTTTATGAAATCCTGAAGGTGATAAATAGGATGAATAAGAGTTGTTGTTCACTAAATTTTGAGTATTAGAACTCAAGAACATTCATTGATACCAGTTGTAGATTGTTTAAAAATTTGGAATAGAATAGAATAGAATAGAATAGAATAGAATAGAATAGAATAGAATAGAATAGAATAGAATAGAATAGAATAGAATTAGAATAGAATAGAATAGGAATATTTCAGTTGGAAGGGACCTACAATGATCATCTAGTCCAACTGCCTGATCACTTCAGGGCTGACCAAATGTTAAAGCATGTTATTAAGGCATTGTCCAAATACTGACAGGCTTGGGGCATTGACCACCTCTCTAGGAAGCCTATTCTAGTGTTTCACCACCCTCTTGGTAAAAAAATTCTTCCTAAAATATGTTTAAAGGGTGAGCAGCAAACTTCTGAAATTGGTTGCTGTGTGAGGTTTTGGAGGCAGCATATTCTAAAAGAGAACATCATCCAAAACAGGTACTAAAAACAATCCAGAGGGATGTACCCTCTAATCCTTAATCCACTGACTGCAGATGCTGGGACTGGGGCAGCAGATAATGGCTGGGCCCATGTACTCACTCTAAATAACCTGCTCACTGTCATTGTTAATTTCTCACATACAGTTTTATAAGAAGTTTCACTTAGAGCTGATGTACTTAGTAACTGTCTTTGCTCATGTGCCAGATAACAGCAGGTGAACAATGGTCTTGTAAGCCTGGGAGACACTATTCAAGCATTGCCTGTTTTGTGCCAAGTGCAGCACCTTATTACCAAATACTCTGGAGTTGTTCATGAACCATTTTGTAATGCTCAGAGCCTTGGAAGAAATTCTTATACTCATGTGGACCTACATAAGCCATGTAGAAATGAATAGCATAGGTTTCCTCCCTATTCTCCTTTGGCTTCTTTTCACCCTTTTTCATGACACCAGCAACCAGATTTTTCATGCCATTCTTGTAAGTGTGCACAACTATCTCCATTTTTTCAGAACTTGGAAGCAGAATACTGGTCTGGATGGACGACTGGCTTCTCTCCTTAGCACATGGTCTGAACCACAAGCACATTTCTAAGTTCTTGTGACATTCAGCTTCTTTCATCCACCTGCAATTTGTCTGAAGTTCATTTACAGATTTCAGTTAGAGTGAATATGTCTTGACAAGGTGGTTTGGACATGAAATTGTACAGTACTTGGGTAGCTTAATGCCAGATCAGAAGGTCAAGATGGCATCTTCTGAAAAAGAAATAGGGAATTAGTCACTTGCTATCTCCAAAATATCCCAGGAAGATGACCACCCAACACTGCCAGGCATAGCAGATAGGAATGGACTATACGGCTCACAAGAAGACATTAAATATCAATAGGACAGAGATTCCTGGGGGCTATTTTTTGTAGTAAGGGGTGCAATTCTTGCAGGTCTCATTTCTGCAACACCCCAACTTTTAAGTAAGGCAGCAGGGGTCAACCCATAATCCCCTGCAAGCTGACATAGAACAAAGAAACACTCCATAATACTCAGCAGGGTATAATGAAACATTTTGGCTGAAAACAAAACAATTTACAATGTAGCAAACAATTATGTCTGATGTTCAGTTAGCAACAAAATAAACATGATAAAATATGACCACAACATTTTGAGTCAAAACCTCATAGAGAGTTACCATTTTCTTACATTTTCCTCTATGCAAATAGTGGATCATTAGCAAAGTATTATCCATGTGTTTTCCACCACTGTTTAATTGCATGGGAGGCAGTTAAGCAGATCAAAGAGCTCTATTAACAACAGATAACCACAGAGCAAATATGATTAAAAGTAATTACAGTAAGGAAGTAATCTGTTAATTCTTAATAGTTCTGAGGACTCAGAGAGGAGTTCTCTAAGTGATTCTCATCACTGGAAGTCAAGATACTACTGCAATGAGCTGATACTGTGTTTTGGGTTTCAAAGTGTGAGCTATTTTCCTATCGTGCTTCCTCTTATGCTTTCTCCCAAACTTCATACTCCACTTGTGACATGATTCACAAGTGGGAAAATCCTTATCACAACAGTTACCAAACTTTTTTTCCCATCCTCTGACACCTAGCAAAATTTCTGAGAGCTCTTTCATTTCTAACCATGACATCCCTTCATGTTCCAGACAGCCTCTGGAAACAAACTTCTGCCATTTTCCTCACCCTTCCTTTGCTCACATATCTTTTTATCTTATCAACTAGACCTAGAGATGATCTTTCTCTCCTTCCACTCTTCCGCTTCTCACTCCACCCTAAAACCTCCTCCCTTTCTTACCTCACATTTTCACTTCAAACATCCTACCAACACTTAATAAGCCTTCCCTTTCTGTTCTTGTTCAGTAGACAACTGAGCAGTTAATTTAGAATTTAAAGGAGATGGGTATATATTTATCTATAATGTGAGGGGGGTTGGAAATCCTCCTGGGAACGGAGCCTTCTAAATGTGCATCTTCTGTGTCTCTCCTCTTTTCTCCCTTCCCCAGAATTTGCTTCTCTTTTACTGTTCCCTGTCTTCACTGCACCAAAATGTGCATGGTCCCAGTGCCTTCAAGCACTTAAATACAAGCACTTTTACAAATCACTTGACATTGCACAACTTCTAATAGTGGCCAGAACTTTACTGTATCACACTGCTGCTGACACTGAGGATCACAGCTGGAACCAATGGAAAAGCTCACTGAACCTCCAATGGTCTGAAACCAACATATTTTGTACAGCTATAATTGGCATACTTATTCAAAACTCATGCCTTACTTTCACAGATGTACACACACAGAATTATCTTTTCTCTAAATTTGTCTAATCCTTGTTATCCAACCTCCTTTGCTTTTTCTTCTCTATTCTTCAGATGCTGCTCAAAAATTTCATTTCCAACTATTCCCAAATCACTGAAGTATTTCTGCTCCAGACCTGAGATATTGTCTCTGCTAAAGTCAACGAACCAGTTCTATCCCAGTGCTAGCACTGCCTTTATCAAGCCTAGTGTCAGAAAGCTAAACATAACAGAGGCCAGATTCCCAAATTTGTATTAGCATTCAATAAATGATCTATTTTTTTCAAAATTGTTTGCCTGTCCAAGTGCAGCTCCATATATTGTAACTGATGTCTCTGAAAAAAACAGCTAATTTTTATGCATCCCCAGAAACCAGCGGTCAGGAATCTGCTTTGTTGGAAAGACAGTATGAAATCAGAACAATCCATGTCATGCTTAAACATTTCCACCTAAGTAGGAGCATAAATACCTAGTGAAGGAGTAGCTCATCCAGCACGAATTACCATCCTCTCATGACATATTCTTGAATGCTCTGCATCTAGTATTGATGTCTAGGTTAATGAAGAAAATCTGGACCTTTGCTCTACCTTCTTAAGTAAAACTTAAAATGTCACTTTTTGCTTTCAGTTTTGTTAGATTTTTCTCTATCTTTGATTGATTCTCCAAATTTATTGTAAGATTCTCCTTGAAGGTAATTCACTGGCTTTGGAAAATCAAATATTTGAATTTGACAGAGATCACAGTGTTCTATCTCTCTTCTCGATTTCTGAGGTGTTCAGCTCTGTTACATTACCTGATCATTGCAGTCAGAGCTTTCTCCCTCTCCCAGTAACACAGACAGTATTGTCTTCTCCACTCAAAGGTGGACAAGATAAAATACATATATTTCTCATAGTGACAAATAAAACATATTCCTGAGACAATACTGTCTCTTGATGCTCATCGCAGTCTACTGGTAACTAGAAATGCTTGCTGCCTTTTAGCTGTACTGTTGCTATTACAGCACCTGCTTAAAAACCCAAGACTGCAGGACTGAATGTCTAAAGAGATACGGGGGATAATATCTTACAGGTCAGGATGATTACCAGGACCCTTCCTAATTAATTAGCTGATCTGTAATTTTGTCATATTCACTCTGTGCTTTCAGAGATCTTGATTTGCAGGATGCTCTGGGAGAAAGTTTCTCTCTCATTAGAGAATCACAAGTTTTGCTTTAGGTAAGCTGGGCTGTGCAAGAAGAGGCGCTTTACAGCAGTAAGTGAAGCTCTTTATTAGGAGCTAATGAACTTGTACAAAAAGAATTGCCTGTGCAGCTGGGTGAGGAAAGGCTGCCCATTGCTCATTTGGGGCATATTTACCAAGCTATTTCAAGCTTTGAATCAGACCATTAACTTCACTCTGTCTCAGAGTACCTAAAGTCACAGCCTTGGTCCTCATACAACTAAGTGGAAAGAGGGAGATGCTTCCAGAGGGTAATTCTAAGCTCTTGCTTTGGTCTCCTATAGGTAAGCAGAGTGAACTTTTGTCCCTCAGCCATACAGATTTTATAAAGTTTTATGAAACTCTCTGTAGATTCTGCCAAAGATGTACAGGAAGACACTCAGTCATCTGATATGGGGTAAGACCAAACTTGCCTGCCCAAGCTTCTTACAGAGTCCTGCTCCATGTGGTGTGCATGGTATGTAAGTGGTTCCCATTACCAGAGGGCATGAGGATTATTGTAATTAAAGAATCACAGAGTTGCTCAGGTGGGAAGGGATTTCTTGAGATTATCTACTACAAGTCCCCTGCTTGAGCAGGACCACCTCACATTTACTTCCATTTTCTGTTTGATAACCAAGTTGGTACTAGTGTCCCTTGACTAAATCTAGTTGCACTAAACAGACAATCATACATTTGCAAGATCACCCAGGCAGTTTGTGGTCATTTTTAGGAAAGGAGATGAAATTTTTGTGGGGGAGAAGAGGAGAGAAGGGGGAAAAGGGAAGTCTGACTACACATTTCATTCCTATTTTCTAATAAAACTAACAAACAAGTAAGCTTTTGGATTAAAATTACCACAGATACTCCCTCACTGCTTAACTCCCTACTTGAGACTTCCACTGAAAGGCTGAAATTCCTTTCCAGAATGCTTTTAAGATAGTTGCTCTTTTATGTTTAGGAAAAACAGATTGCTGCAGCTGTGCTGGTTAGTCTGTGGCTTTCTTTCCTACTTTTTCTCCACAAAGGTGAATATTGTTGGCTTTACTCATATTTTTAATATTTTTTTCAGGATACAATATGGTCTCACATTCACCTTGCCATGCAGCTTGAGTAAGGAAAATGGAGCATTCCATTTGCATTCCTTCACATGATGCACTTAACCTGTATTTCTGTGAAAAGCTGTGAAGTGTGGGTGGTGAGACACAAGAGACTTTTTAACCGAGATTTAAAAATTTTTTATAAAAGCTTTTATTCTTTCTTAATTTGAACTAAGTGGAAGCTGATAGATCAACCAAGCCTAAAGGATTCTACTGTTAAATAAAATATACAAAGCTTGAAGATAATAACTATTTTTATATCATGTGTTACGACTGAAAGAAATAATGAATCCTTTCAGCTAATTCCCTAACCTTTATTTTAGGCACATGAAAAAGATTCTTGATTTAAAAATAATGTTTATCCTCCAACAAATTTCCTCATGCCTCATCATTGGGAGCTGATAGGTGCTTAACATGTAGAATGAACAGGTGATTTATTCAGGTGTCTGAAACAATAATCCTGCAAAGATCTATGGTTTTAAAATCAGGTTTAAGACTTCATTGTGCATTCCAGACCCCAGTTTTTAAGTTCTTGTTCTCAGCATGTTGCATTTTGATTAACCAATTGGTTTAACATTCCTTTACTACAAGTTTGCAATATTTAATGCATATGAGATAATCCATGATAAATAACTGCAATTTTATTAGCTGAATAGTTGGAAGGACATGACTGATAAGTAAGATGTCACATAAATCAGTGACAAAAATGACCAATTTTGAAGGCCAAGTATAGCAAAGCCTTAAACCTCTCCATCTTCTATAGATTTATTTATAAATCAATACACCAATCAGAGCTGGGAAGTTTAATTCAAGAGTAATTAACTTCAGATCAAACTGTCTTCATACACTATAAAATAGACAGAATTCTGTGAACATAATTAACTTGTATATTGTTTTGTATTATACCACAGTATGAACTAGTCTGAAAACAGGTCTGTTCATGCAAAAAGCAGACATCTTGCTGTCTTTTATGTTGGAGTTGTGAAGTAACTCAGCAATCCAGTGTAACTGCGGAATGAACATAGAAATGTCAGTGTACTTCCAAAACGTTAATGTTATCCATTGTTCTACTGGAAATCTTTCCCTCATTTCCATATGTGTGTTTTTTCTGAATGTCACTAACAAAGCAGAAATTCTTGGTACAGAGGTGATATTTTCTGAGGCTGTTTACCTGTTGTTGATCTTTATCCTTCACAATCTCCACTTTATAAAAAGATCAAGGTCTAGCTGAATGCCTAAACTATGCATTTGAAAGTAACTTTCCATCCTCTGTAAAGCAGAAATTTCTTTTTTTTTTTTTTTTGAAAGTGGCATATAAAAGGGGAAATGGAAGTTTGGTCTATGCCAGCTTCTAGCTGCCTTAGTGGCAAAGTAAGATGGGTTAAATCAAAACACACTAAGTCTACTTAATATCCTTAAAAGGTAGGAAAGTATTGTTGTCAGCCAATGGAAAAATACTGAGATAAAACATCCACAAAGCTAACTTTCCAGGTATTGTGAGTACCCAGAATTTCAAAAGAAGTAAAAGTGTTGATGAAGATCTCTGAAAGGCAGCCCATTTGTGTCTTTCCTAGCATCACACAAAAAAACTTGGGCAAAAGCAGATCTCCTGAATACTATGCCTACATCTTACCATCTGAAATTGGCTTTTTCTGCAGTTGTTAAGCCATGTTACCAGGGTTGGAGATAAGAAGTCTTAATTTCACTTTCTACTGCTTGTACTTCAAAATGAATTTTGAGCTTTTTATTCTCAGCAGTTCTTGCTGACAAATAAAATGTTTCCTCATAGTCGTTTAATGTTGTTTTCTTTAACAAAACAGACAAAAGAACCCAAATCCCAACAAGACTCAACTCCAAGATTTTAAATGGTAGGATGTTTCCTAGCATAAAGGTCTTAACCTGCTTAGGAAAAAAATGCACAAAGAGCAGTTGTATGCTTGCAGTACTCAGGAAAATGTCAAGCTACTGTGAGTATCCCTCAGTCATTTCTTATGTAAATGGATTCACAGGAAATATACTAAATTTGTATTCTCTGCAATTTGTTACTACCATTTCCTTTGTACGGTTCATGAAGTGTTCTGACACAGAAAGGCATTGCACTGCCAGCTGTAAGAGCACTCGGCATGGAGAATACACCCAACATAATGAAATATTGATAAATGAGAGAATCCATGTAGGAGAACATAACTTTTTCTTTCTTCTCTTACTGCTGTTGTCTCTTGCCAAACCCTAAGAGATGTCTGATACCTTTGATGTCAACCCTAGAGGCAAAAGGGAAAAGCAGTCTAGGGACTGCATAAGTTGCAAATGTAACTCACTCAACTGGTGTAAAGATACTCCAAGACAGAGACCATCAAATGCAGCAGGCAGAGAAATATGGTATCTTACATTGGTATTTCTGCCAAGTTCCAGGGAATTAACACTACCTATAGAGATGATTCAAACTGGAACTCAAAGCAGAAAACGTGCTTTTCCACTAATCACACAGTTTTATTTCTAAGGATTAGAGATTTTGTTCTGAGGCACATTTAATGAAATGTAACAATTTAGGATATCTCCCCAAAGCTGAACATTTGTTCACACACTAGGATTTTCAAGAACAACGTTGCTTAGTGAAGCCTGCCGTAATGCGCATACGGATCTGGGACCAGAGTCCTAATGGCAAATTTGTAATTCAGTTTACCATTAACAAATTTCTATTCTTTAAGTGAAAGATGAAGTAGGTGGAAAGGCTGTTTAACAGCAGTCTTATGGCATCTGTATTTGCTGTGTGTCCCCACTTGTACTTTTGAGACATTTACCACATTAAGAGTTAGCAGGCACTCTGAATATATTCCAATGAGCAGTGGGAATTTCTGGGAGGACTGACAAACTTCAGAGAGCATGACCCTTGAGCTCGGATGATGGGGTGGGAAATCCTGGGAGTTTTAAGTTTAAATAGTTAGGGTTATTCTTCAGTAGCATTTCATTTTCCAGAGAAGTAGATTCCTTTAAAAATATTCACAAATTTCTGTGGCCCATAAAGAACCTTTTCCCTGTTGCACCATCCCAGTATTTGGATGTAAGCATTTACATCCTCAGGGAGGCAATAAGTACATTTTATACTTTGGAAAAATAGCATTGAAAGTTCTAAATCAAAGCTGGAGACCTGCTTCCCCTACGCTCAAGACAAGAGAGCAAGACTGTAGTAGTTCCCGACATTAAAGTTAATTGCAGTGGAGGAAATGTTTCTGGGTCAATAAAGTGGTAGGATAAAATAGAGAATAAAAATGGGATGATGGCATTACACACTAGATGGAGGAGAAAAAATAAAAAATTTTTTAGTATTCAGTACAGAAGTCACAATCAGAGCATGCCTTTCCCATGAATTAACACAGCTTCTGAATAAAGTGTCCTGTTGCATCAGAACATCCCGAAGATTGTCTGCTGAAACATGCTAGTGATCACGTGGATGGAGTTGGTCTCATGGGACTGACTTCACATCCTGGTAGTATAGGGCTGACATCGCTGGAGTGAAAGACAAATATATTCACCACATATTTTTCCATGACTGAGATTATAACATAGTTTTGTGACAATTATTATCCAAGCTTTACCTACAGCATTGCAAATGGTGATCTGCAGATATATGAATAATGAGTATTAGCTTCTTCAAACACTCTTTGATAATTTTTTGTTAAGATCATTGATGTTACAGTGTAGTAAATGAAATCTTCTGGCTTTGTATGATAAATCTTAGCCCACTGTAGAAGATTCAAATATGTACTGAAGGACACATTTTTCAATAGCTTCAAATAGTGTTGGGTATCTTTATTGCTAAGGGAAGACAAATATAAGGTGGGGCACTGAGAAATAAAAGCACCGTGACCCAATGAATGCTTTTTAAAAGACACTCCTGAAGGGTGGATGGACTGTGATTCTGTCGATGGTGGGACGTTACAGATTATTGTACCTATCCCATTTGCTATGGTGATACAGTATGTAGTACAAATTTTTGTCAGAAATGAAACAACAATCTTAGCAGGTTATTCCTCAATTCAAATTGCCGACACAGTCTTCTCCTGGCTACAGTATCTGCCACTGACAATTAAATGGAGAATACTAGGAGTCCTCATCTTTGCACCAGTTGAGGCAGGATAAAAATGAAAAGATCTGTAAGTGGGCACTAATCTCATTCTAACAATTATTCTTGCAGAGCTCCTCTCATTAGATTTCCTCAGGTAGAGATGAATGATTTTATCCTTCAAACCTCAGGATTCTTATAGTTGAACAATGGATAATAATGTTACATGC
Source organism: Strix aluco (assembly GCF_031877795.1). Classification (NCBI taxonomy): domain Eukaryota; kingdom Metazoa; phylum Chordata; class Aves; order Strigiformes; family Strigidae; genus Strix; species Strix aluco. The sequence goes on along the minus strand of NC_133931.1, from coordinate 10,613,447 downwards.
AATTTTTGTTTAAACAGTCTCTAGGAACACTGAGAGACACAAATAACTTTAAAAAAATGGAATGATGCTTTAAAAAATGTGAACTGTTGAAAAAAATGCTGCCTGTCCTGGGAAATCTAAGTGGTGTTTTGGCTCTCTTCATATTCCACATGAAACATATACATCTAAGAAATTTCAGTCTCTACAAGACCTACGCCATCACTAGGCTTCTCTTCACTTGTGCATTATTTAGAGATAGTATCTTACTGAAATTATCAATCCATTTCTTTTTTTCTATTTACATGCTGATATATATACAGAGGAGCTATGTGCATATTAGCTTCTCCAATTCTCCAGCTGCACTAACAATTACTTCAAATCCCGGTGAACATTTTTCTTTGTGAAATATAAAAATATTAATTTCTCAAAATTTTGTTCATTTGTTTTCACACCAAATTTTGATGATTTAGGATGAAAATATTAATTTCAAGAGATTTAGTTCAATGTTCAAATACTATCTCAATACTTTCTATACTTTGGTCAAAACTATTGAGGTTAATTATTAACTCCTCATTTTCTTTGCAAAGCAGCAGGTCAACTCCAAAACCTGTTTAGAAATGGAAGTCTATAAATCACATCCTTAGCCTGTATGCTGTTTATTTCTTTACTCTGGCTGTGCAAGTTAACCATACAATGAGCATGTCATGTTATCCCAAATGAAACACCAAATTTGAGCTGAATTTGCTACTAGTTTTGTTTGCTTTCAAACTCTGTTTTTCAGGAACTAGGTTCTTCATTGGAAAAAAATGCACTGTGTAGTCTGTTACTCTAATGTAATAGGATGTAAAATTCAGCCTGGGTGAAACAATGCATTTCCTTTTTCCTTGTCCTCTTTCTGCTGGTAAGTCTTGCTTTGGGGTATCCTGGGAATGTTGCTCCGGGAAATCTTTAGCCTTTTGCCAGCTGAATGATAATTGTTTCCTATCTCTCCCAGCCTTGAGTTCCATGCATCCCTCCTCCTCCCCCATGCTCTAGATTGAAGATCTGAGCTTCCTGTGAGGTCTCTGCAGCAACCCCAAGGGCCTCTTCTGCCACCATATGTATGTAATCACAAACTGAAAACTTCTCTGCTTCTTAAAACACAGGGCTGCCATGCGAGATAACTATCTACAGATATCAGCCTCTGCGCTGAAAAGCATTCAGATACATACCTCTGTTCATTTTTTTAATTATCTTTTTATGTTTTGGTTTGGTTTGGGGGTTTTTTTGTCACACACATTGATATTAATGTAATGAAGGATCAGTGTTAAGTATATCAGGCAAAGGTTCCACCTCAGGAACTTAACAGCATGCCAGACCTTCTCCCTATTAAGAAACATGCACCAATGTGTAACCAAAATCAATTTAACCGCCCAACTGTAAACAAGAAGAAGCCACCTAGGCTACACTGGTAGGCAGAATCTAAATTATTTTAAGTCTATCTTACTCACAGGAACCTAAAATTATATGACGGTATTTGTAGTGCAAGAACCTAAGAGCTCCAGGAGCTCTGAATCATAAGTAGAACTGTCTTACTTGGACCAACTCAAGGATCCGTGGTTATCTCCAAGGGCCCTCTGGAGTCTTGCATCATATTACAAGGATGTTTTTGTTGCTCATGAAGCAGTTGCAGATCCACTGTGGTTAACAGTCTGATGTTGGGAAGTGGCCAGAAAAAAATAAAATTAAACTGGTAATAATTTAAGCTACAAAAAACTGCTGAAATAAAAACTGTGATGATTCATTTGCTTTAAGGAAAGCTGAAAGATCCTGCAATGAGGGTGGAGCCCCATAGAAGTGTCTCTCCTACCTGGGGTGGGATATGTATTGGGTACCTCTGTGTGTGAGCCATGCCAAAATAAACACCATTTTTATAGGAAACATAAACAAATTTTGTTTTCGTACAGTAGTTACAATCAACTATCCCAAATGAACTGAGAGGATGAAACTAATTTAGAGTCTGACCAAACAAATGCACATTTTTAACTTACCAAAAGACCTGGTTTTTATTCTACCATTTATTTTCTCAGTTAAGTGATATCTCAAGATATTATTATTAATAATAATAGTAATAATAATATTAATAATATTTACCACTATTTTTGTCATTGAATGAAGTAACAGTACCATGCTTCCAATTTTTAAATGTGAGTCAATGTAATGCAGTCAATCTAGGTAAAGCTATGACTTGTTCATTCTAATAAACCCAGAATAAATTACTTAGAAGAAAAAGTCTAAACTACATAATATGAACGTCTAATTTAAACCAGTGCTAAGAATGTTACATTAAATATCCTCCAAATCTAGGAACATTTCATCTTGAAAACAGAGAATGCAGTTGTGAGGACAACATTGTCCCCAGAAAATGGATATTACAGAGTTAAACCCTGATCCAGCACAGACTGCTTTTGTGAGAGACCTCTGACAAGTCAGGCTGAGCCAGACTTCAAATTACCTCACCTTCCATTTCTTCTTATTCAAATTCTTGTAACCTGGAGTAAGAGGGTGGTGGGTTTTTGTTTTGGTTTGGTTTGTTTGTTTGTTTCCCCTACAAGTGTGCCTCTCAATTAAGATCTTATGTAAGGCTCACATTTTAAAACATACTCAACACTCCCACTGTGACTCTTGCTAAGAAAAAATTTCACTCAAAATGGGCAAAATAATTCCTTCCCCATTTACTGCAGTGCAATTCGTGTTGCAAACGTAACCTTAAGTATATTTACATTTTCATCTTTTTCACAACATGATTTCATTAAGCATTTGGGTGTTTCTTTTTACTGTTTAGAGTGTTAGACATGAATTTTCTGTGGTTTAATCCCCTCCTTCCTCCTCCCCAACCCAAGGAAAAAGCAACTTTGCATATGTTTTTCCTCTTCGTTATACTTATGACAAGATTTTCCTTTGACAACTTTGAAAACATATGCTTTTTTTGGAGTTATTTCTATCAGTATAGCTGAGTGATGAAATGGTTCATGAGTGCTGATAACTAACAAGATTCATGTGTACAGATACTGCTTCCTACTGATAACAGTCATTTAGTGACACAATTATGCAGTGAAAGCAAATGAGATGCAAGGGCAAATTTCGATTTTGAATAAGTTGACATTGATAAACCAGATGACAAGTGTTTACTTTAACTGGCTAGTTGTTTGGTGTACAAACAAAATTGGCTTTTTTTCTTTTCTTCAGGAAGAGTTGCTTGATCAGTGGATGTTGCTTCCCCATGTAACAGGAACTTTGACTTTCCATGAATTTAGTTTTCACTGTAAATTGGAAACTGAGGGAAAAGACAAAATTTTTTGCCAAGCTGCACAGAACATTCAGTGTTCTCTATGATATACCAAGAGTAGGGACTTCATTATTCTGCCCTGGGTTTGCATCACTGACATAAAATTATTAATAGTGCTGGTAATAGTACTGCTGATTCAAAATATTGTGGGCAACAGGTATTCCCTGTTAAAAAGATGCTCCCAGTTAAAGAGGACATTATTTAGTATGAACTACCAATATTTGAAAAGGGAATTCTTTTTAATATATATAATTTGATTCAGTCCTCTGAAGGAGAAGTCACTGAAGGAGCACATTCCCACTTGAAAAGCATTAACTCCAAGTTTGTTGTCACAAAACTAATCTTTCCTTATCTTCTATTTAACAGAAGGAATTCCTTTCCCAGTTGGAACTGCCAGGTTTTTCTTAGAAATCCTCCTTGCAGAGGAGATTCTGAAAGCTTGAATTCCACAGTGTTTTGTCTTGCTAATGACTTCAGAGTACAATTGGATGTCCAACTGTGCATCTTTGTACTTCAGCTGGTTTGGTACTGATTTGTCCACAGGAGGAAAGTAGACAGCTACAATTATGTCTGAGGGAATCCCCCCTCAGAGCATGTGGGGGACATGAGCACTGCTGCTCTAGCAGACCATGTTTTCTCTGCAAAAGGCAATAGCTAAAGAAGGGGGTTAACAATGGGATGAAAGGTTTTCTCTGAAGTCATTAAACTGTGAGGAAATGGTGAGGGTCATGAATTGTTACATAAAAGGGATTAATGAGCATGAGGTGGGAGGTAAAAGTATTAATGGGTTGCTGACACCTAAGTTATAAAGCAGTCAAGCTCCTGGACTGGCAAAGAGTGTCTGCATTTTTATAGCAGAGTTATATTTTGATGATCAGATAGTTGCATTTCAGTGTTTTCAAGTATTTCATATTAACTTTAACCAACCATGCAGTGGTAATTGCTCATATCTGTTAAGCCTGTGAAAACGTAAACCAACTTAATCACACTATGCAGTGTTCATATATTTGTCTGTAAATGCCTGTCCCTATTGATTTCCTCAGGAATAGAAAGGTCATAGGAGCACCCTGAACCAGAAAGGCCCTTGTATTGGGATTAGGAGTACAAAGCAGAAACTTCAGTGAGTCTGGTGAGACAGCTCGTGAGGGAAGAGAGGGAGCACAAGTAAATAGGAGTGATACTATAGACTTAAAATGCAAAATTGGAGAATAATGTATATTAATAGCACCCACCACACCCTAGGTCATCCAAGAAACAGCGAACAAGCTGGCTCCACAGCTGATGGGACCCCCTGTCCTGCTACAACTCCTTGTTCTGATTATAAAGCTCAAAACTGGCAGAAAGCTCCTGAAACATGTTATTTGAATGGCAAGTACTGGTCAGTGTTGGAGACAGAACGCTGCCCCGGATGGATTATCTGGGGGAAGCAGCAGGGGAATTCCAAAATAGTAGGGCTGTTCTGTTCTCACTTCCAGAGAAAGAGCTGGAGCAGTGCCCCTCAGGTACTGAGCATGTACTAGCAGAACTCAGTATCTTCTTCCATTTTCTTGTCCATCATTTAAAACCTGATCTCCAAACTCATGGCCTACAGTAATTTTTAAACCCCCTGATACCTTGATAACCAGCAACAAAATACCCAGAATGTATATAATCTCCCATTAAGCAGATGCAAAAATGCTTAAATTTTGATAGCATCAGTTGGGATACATCACTGGCACTGGTGATTTTACTAGTACTTGCTAATTTGTTACTGTCAAGTATCAGTTCTGGAATACATTCATTTTCACAGAAGACTCCACTTAGCTGCAGGCTAACAAAGCTGTTGAATACAGAGCATATTTATTATTGTGACTTGAAATAAGATTAGTGAGGCAGGACATTTATTTTAATTTCTTCCAGGTGGCATAAAGCCTTGTTTCTTGTTTTGTTGGTTTTGGTTTTTTTGGTTTTTTTTTTTCCTCTCTAATTTAAGAAGAGTTTGTGGTTTAGGAATTAAAGACCTAATTAAGCTGCATGTCAAAAACAACAACATACCAACACAAGTGATTCCTTCTGACAAAACAGCCTTTCAGATCAGGCTTCAGCCTCATCGAAGCATCAAATGGTAGGTCTGAGGAGCAGCTTGTCTTGAAAACAGTCCAGCACTGACAACTAGCCCTTCAAGGTAGCATCAATCTGCTACTCCACACACTGTTATACTAGCATGTAGAGCTAATAAAAATCATGGCAAGAAACTTACAACCATTTTCAGTGGTGGGTATGCTGTAACACATTGTCTACAAGAGACGCAATCAGTCAGGGGTTTAAAAAATACAGTGTGCAATGTCTGAATAATAATTGTGTCAACTGCTTGCATAGAAGAGGATGATTAAGAAGTTCTGTGCAGTATTTTTAACTGTTTTAAGAAACCTGTCAATTGGAAATGAGGAGAAAAAGATGTTTTCCCAGCTTAGGTCTCTGGAGGACTTTTTGTGTTGGTCATCTTCCTAAATGCCTGCAGTGAATACCTGGTAAAACATGTGGTAGACAATCAGAGCAGCCGTGTGCTAAGTGATAGAGACGGGTATGATTAGTCGGAACACTTACGGTGAAGCATTGAAGCTGTAATATTTTCCTGGAATACTACAAAATGTCTCACAAAACTAGGACTAATTTGGAAGCATACCAAAAGGATTTGTATATAAGTGGAACTGAAAAGAGTAAAAAATGAATTAATAATATATGATTGGGCCTGTCAAACTTGTGTGTGACAGCATGGGGAACAAAGGAATGAAGGAAGTGTGGTCCAGAGCACTTTCTTCAGGCACATGGGACTGGAGTTATGGGACAGCTGTATAGATATGTTGTAGAGAGGACTGGGTGTGAGATCTCATCCCACCACTTCACACAAGTCAAGTGGAGGATCATAAGGTTATGACAGGCAAGCAATGTCATAAATTCTTAGCCTCAAACTTTTGCACTACAATAATTCACTTCTTTCATTTAAACTGGGCTTTAGACACTACTCTTCAGAACATACAAAATATTCCTTTCTCAGTGTGTGGAATAAATAAAGTTTTTAATTGATTATTATCTTGCACATCTTGACTCTCAATGGGCTGCAGAGATATTAGCATCTAAAAACCGTATGATGGATTTCATAGGTTTTGAAACATTTTGTTGCTATTCTCTATAAATTAATGTAACAGATTTGTAAGATTTGCTGTTTCTTTAATATATATACATTTTAATACCTGTACGCATTATTTGAACATTTGTACTTAATTTTTCTAAGGTACCAGTGTATATAGTACATACATATATATATGTCTCTCCCTTAATGAGAGATGTCAAGAGCTCCATTTCTTCAGAACAATTAACATTCATTATTTACCTTCCTAAAGAAGTGCTATGATCTAAAAATAAAGATGCTATTCTTCATTTACCAAAACACTTGACCAAATCATATATGTTTTGCTTAGAAACTTCTAGTTTACCTGCTGTGAGGAATGGTAGGATGCAAAGAAAGTAAAGATGGAGAAAAATGATAAAGTGGTGCAAATATCCTGGAGAGCATTAAATAAAGCAGTTTTAAAACTAAAGAATATTACTCTGAGCAAAATACTAGAAGTTCAGTTCAATGGAATAAAGATTTTTGCTCTATAAAACTTTATTTACAAAAGTTGGAAGTTTATTTAAGAATGTCCTCTTAGGATTTGCATGACAGAGACATCAACCGACAATTAGTGGTACTGAAATATGGTTGAATGATAACTCCTGTACTGGGTATGCAATATATAGGAAGGGTGAATTTAGACTCACAATTATTACAAAATTTGGATTACAAATAGTGCTAGAATACATTTTCTTACAGAAAGAAGAACACAGAATGGAATAAATGTGGATATGAATCCCAAGTCATAGTGAAACAGTAAATGGTTTGCTATCAAGTTCCACAGCAAAGTTATTAGGTGCTGGTGGTTGAAGGACATCACAATAATAATTATATCTAATCGAATAGCCTTCATGGTGACTTGTGCAGTAGACTATTAACATATTTTATCAAAATAAGACGTATAGAAACATTCTCTTCACACCTCAAGAAATTGCTAATTCTGGAAGACAAAATGTAGTGGGTTTGATTTGACTTCCTTATTAATATACAAAAGTTGGTTCAAATGTAAATCAACTTACTACGTATTAGGAAAACAGAATATAAATTAATTCAAGATCTTTTAAAGAATGGTGATACTAAAATTAGGCGGAAAGTATTAATCTGTCTTATTGTATCTAAATGAGGGTCAACTGCATCATCTGAAATACAGAACAGTGTAAGAATTCACCTTCATTTGAGTCCCTATGTGCAACAAAATAGCTCTTCCTATGCAGCAAGCTACTCAGCATTCAGCCTTGCAACATGCTGAGTTTTCTTAACAGGGTTTCCTAAAGAGGATTTGTACTCTTCTTACATCCTTGAAGTACTAGGTGGGATCAGGGAGAGTTGTGGTTACTTTTGCATTCAATTTTATTAATGGAAGAATTAATTTATCTCAGTATTGGATTTTTGGTTCTTTTTTACATTTCATTCTAATGATTCTCCTCACATGTTAAGGTATCACTGTATTTTTCTCTTCCTGCCTTTTTTTTATCCCTTGAATATTTCCCTTCTTATTCATCAAGAAATGATGACTGTTTAAAACCAATGATTCTTTTTTCTTTGCTATCAGTTTCGTGCTCTTCAACGCTGACCTCCTCTGAGGTTTTTTTAATCAGTCAGTAAGAAAAGCTTAGTTCCCAGGGAAAAAAAAAAAACAAACAACATCCGGGGTCAAACACCTACTCTTTCCTTCAGAAATATCCTGCTATATTTTTGGTTATAGGATGTTCAGAACTGGTACATAACACAGTCAAATCAAGGTCAGATATGGCTATAATGAACTAATTTGTTCAGTGCTAGATTTTAAACCATGATTCAGTTTTATTCTATTTTTTATTTTATTTTACTCTCCCTTACCTTTTGGCTTAAATTATACTACCTATTTTTTTTCCTTTCTTTGCCAGGAAACTGTTAACTTGGTTTCAGTAGGAATCTTTGGTGTCTTCATTGTGGAGGTGAATTTCAGGAAGTTTCTTTTTCCATTTTCTCTTCCCTCCCTCTTTTTTTTTAAAGCTTCTTCAGTTTCCCTTACTCCCAAGGACCAAGGACTGGGAAATGTTGGATGGAGTGTTGACCTGAGGATACACCTCTATGAATGCATGCATTTGTTGTTATGACATTAGTTCCATGATCAAGAAATGCCTTGGCTGCCATAATTAATTTCTTAGATAAAGTGAAGCATGAGTTTTCTAGTCTCCTGTGATATCAGCAAATTAATTTTCTAAGGAATACAAATATCTTAAAAGAAACACTCTAGGGGTCCTTTTGTTTGCTGGAAACTCTTGATTTGGTGCCAGCTTTGCTGTCTTCTGACACCACTTCCCTTACACCAATGGCTTCTTGCAGATCTTCAGCTGACATCTTAGAAAATCAGGAACTCTTTTGCACAGTTTTGTGGAATAAGGCTTACATGTGGGCAATGTAATTGAAAATGTGCTTATTTCATTGCTTTGGCCATTGTTCAAGCATTCCTGTTCATGTGCTCTAGAAGTGTTTTATCAAATTTTCTTCTTTTTGTAGCTTAATAGAACTTAAGCAGATATGATCACTCAGTGCCTGATGCTGATAGGAAATTTAATCTCTCTTAAAATAACTTTGATTCTTACCAAGGAGACAACTATGGCCATTCTTGAGACAAGAAATTAGAAAATGGCTTGATTAAGAATATAGAGTATTTTCCTCATAGGTCCTTTGAGTTTTGTCTTGGTGGCTCCATAAATACATGTCTGTGTGTATTTATGTATGTATGTATGTATGTATGTATGTATATATGTACATGTATGTATTTGTGGAACTATATAGATATGCTACATACAGCTTGTATTTCAGCAAACATAATTTATTAATTTCTAGATGAGTGGCTAACTTTTGACTGGGGAAAAAGTGTTAGAGATTCAGACCCATGAATTAGGATATAATACTACTGAATTCTGTTTTAAATTATGCTGAAGAATAATTTTTGTGATCTTGGACAAGACAATGATAGATACAGTCGTAGGTGATTGCATAAACCAGCATAATCTCCATGTTATATGACTATGGGCACTAAACATATATCCTAACCAGACTTTTACAAATTAATAGGAAAAATTAGTTTGGAACAGGAATCTTGTAAAACAGGGGTTGCCACCGCCAAGAGGACATTCATTACAAAGGGTCTGGAAGTTTATGTGGAGGTGTCAGTCTGTGTGTAGCAAACATCTGATGAGGTGGGAAGAAACAAGCAATAATTGCTTGTGAATGAGAGTTTTTCTCAGCTTTAACAGACTCCAGCCAATCTCAGCTCCAGCCAATTTGGCAATTAATTCTAGGTAGACATACATGCCTTTGTATTAGATACCTAGCATTTTAAAATGTGTGTATTCAACTTAGCACCACAGTGGCTGGCACAAGAATCAAAGGAATTAATCAAATATCAAAGGGATGATAGCTGAAAATGTGAGAAGTCCACATCTATAACCAAATCTGTGTCACCTCCCTCAAATCTTGTGCAAAAGTACTCCTATCAGACTATTTATTCTTTCATGCTTGCCATCATGAAAAAACTGAAGTGAGTAATGTGCACATGAAGTACAAAACTTCCAACAGGTGTAGTTAAAACGAGATAAAATTGGAATATAATGTCATTGGATTTGGCCACTTCGGCTTTCTTGTGGAAATTCTGCAGTCCTGGATGCTAGCCAAAAAATAGGGAAGGGAGAATACACCCATATGTGGCATTATCTCCCATCTTTCTCTGAGAGCTCTGGGGATGAGAAAGACCTGAAAGGATGGCCGTTTTCTGCTGCCCTATTTTTTGGAAATCAGCATGAAATTCGTGCTGTCTCCTCTGCAAAGTGATCCAACTCAAGGCAGTGTGGAAAGAAGGTAGTAGACAGGGAAGCCTGAGGCAGAATTTTCTGTAGTCAAGGTGTTATGGAGTACTCAAGCAGGAAGACAGTGGGAAGAAAGACAGTGGAAGGATGACAGAGGGATGAAACATCAGAAGTGTTGTCTCTGTCTGCGCCCTTTGGCTAACACCATTGACAGAATCACCAAGAAACTGATGAATTTGTGATGGACAAAACATTTGCCCTCCTCCACAGGGACAACTACTCTTTTTTTAAAAATTAGATGATGGGTGGGAAGCTCCATAAATGCAGCCTTTGCTTTTCCTCTTCTTTACAAGATCTGTGTGGTAGTTATACAGAGGCAGTTTGGTTTTCTCTCATGTTTTGACTGTATTTGTGTAGAAAATGCATCAGTGTAGAAAAGCACTGGTTAGTATTTCTTTACTTACCTACAGCATTTTATTTAATGAAATAGCTTTTTGTACTATCCATTTTATATCAGAAATGTTTTTTCTTTTTTAAAATATGCCTCTGTCCTTATCCTGAAATTAAAGCTCTGCCATTAGGACTTTGCACGGAAGAAACAGCCGTCTTCACCTCTCACCACAGTAATTTATACAATCAGAGCTTTAATGATTTAGTATAACCACCTCCAAGCAATTCAAAGTCATAGGACAAGCCCACAGAGCTCTGAATGTACTCTGTCTTGTGAGAGCTTTGACTGGAAATTTATTTACTCTCTGGCTTTTTAATCTTTTGCATTCATTTTCTCAAGCTTTTCCTTATTCAAGCCTGTTCTTCCAGGAGAAATTATCATTTATCCATTCCCTTTCTCTTTCTCCTCTTTTTACATCTTGCTTTCCATCATTCGTTCTTTTGGTGTGGAAGAAAAAGCACTGCTGCTTATGTATTGGAGAAGTCTTGGGCACATTCAGACTCCAGATAAGAAAGGGAAAAGGCTGCTATATGGGATATTCATTTTAGTGCTGCATGTATGCACATATCTGTGTACACTTCTATAGGGACACCTGGAATTTCGCAGAGGCATGAGAGCAGAATGAAATTTTCTTCTTAAAGTGACCTAGCATGACAAGTGAAAAGCCACTTGTAAAACAAGGTGCATCAAAAAAGTATATTCTGGGGTTGGCTTTTGGTAAAAACAAGCATTCAGGTAGACCCCAGCAGAACTGGATTGAGTCTTTTCTTCTGCCTTTTTCATGACCAGGCATGATAAACTGCACTTCCTTTCATGTGCAACATGTTAATAAACTCTGTCCATGGAGGACAAACAGGAAATTGGTGAGTGAAAGGGTGGATGATTCTGTGGAGTCTAGAGACAGAAATTTTGTGCAGCATTCAAAATAGCATCTATCTTTCATTATACCAGATATAAGTTCCTAATAAGAAGAGACAGCTTCTTTGTGTTGGGCCAAGTGGGGTGCCTAATGTTGCAATCTGCACCAGGAAAATAAGAGACGATATGGTCCTTCCATTAAGATGCACTCAGATACTGTTTTCTTCAGGACTCACAAGTGGATTTTTCTGGAAATATCAAAGCAAACTTTTCTGTGATTTCACACAGATAATGAAGAATCTGTCCCTAGTTAATTTTAAAATCTTCTTCCCAGATGACTGAGCACTGTTCTGTAATTTTGATTTTCACACTTCTTGGTGTGCTTTGAAACACAGTATCTGTGATCCCAGAGGATCTCAAAGTGGTCTGCAGTCATGGACAGAGAAGTCTATTTGCCTTTGAAGAACTGCACTGATGCAGTATGCAGACAAAAGGCCTATTATTCTTTGATCCTCCAGCTGCTAGGAAACTTTGCTTACTTTGATAAGTGATCATAGATTTGTCTGATGGGCTTCATGGAGATATGGTTTAAAATGACAACAAAGTGCCTTGGCAATTAGAGTACATTGATCTCTTTTGGACTCAGGTGTTGTTCCCTTAATTGAATACTTTTGCTTCATTTTTAATGGACACGTCTGGTATATTGAAAATTACAAAGTTCCAGGTCTATCCTAATATTCAAGTGCCCTTTCAAGCCAAAATAGCAATAAAAATAGAAGAGGCGTTTACATAGAATAATTGTATTTGTGGATGAGGTTTTTGGAGGCAATTTGGAAATGAAATGACAAATTTTCATGTGAATTGAGACTTTTATTTCTCCTTTACAATTTTAGTTTTTGTTAAATATTTTACTATTGCCCTTTGACTTTTCTTTTTGCTTTTATAGTGGCCTAAATAAGGAAAAAGTTTGAAAAGTAGGAAAAAATGCTTTGGTGAAATAAACAAAAAGAAACAGCAAAAAGAGGAACAAAAACCATTTCCCTCCCCAGGCAGCTGTGATGCTATTTAAAATTAACACGTTGTTTGGCAGAGTTGTTTAGATACTGCCATACAACAACCAGCATTTTGAATTTGCTTTCCTTCTTTGAAATTTTTGATTTTTTTTTTTTTAATTGTGAGGGAGCCACCTTAGATATCTCATAGAATCACAGAACGTTTGGGTCAGAAGGGACATTTAAAGATCATCTAGTCCAACTCCCCTGCCATGGGCAGGGACATCTTCCACTAGGTCAGGTTGCTCAATGCCCCATCCACCTGATTTTGAATGCTGTCAATGACGGTGCATCCACAACTTCTCTGGGCAACCTGTTCTATTGTTTCAACACTAATCATAAAAAATTTATTCCTATTATACAATTTAAGTATACCCTCTCAGTTTAAAACAATTGCCTCTTGTCCTGTCACTACAGGCCCTGGTAAAAAAGCTCTCTTCATCTTTCTTATAAGCCCCCTTTAAGTACTGGAAGGCTCCTATAAGGTCTTCCTGGAGCCTTCTCTTCTCCAGGCTGAACAACTCCCAACTCTCTCAGCCTTTTTTCATAGGAGAGGTGTTCCATCCCTCTGATTGTTTTCTTGGCCTGCTCTGGACCTGCTCCAAGAGGTCCATGTCTTTCTTGCACTGGGAACCCCAGCGCTGGATACAGTACTCCAGCTGGGGTCTCACCAGAGAAGAGTAGAAGGGGATACCCACCACCCTTGAACTCTTGGTGGTGTTTCTTTTGATGCAGCCCAAGATACAGTTGGTTTTTTGGGCTGTAAGTACACATTGCTGGATCATATCCAATTTTTCATCCACTGGTATCCCCAAGTCCTTCTCTGCAGGGCTGATCTCAATCCATTCATTCCCTAGTCTGTACTGATATTGGAGATTGCCCCGACCCAGGTGCAGGACCTTTCACTTGGCCTTGTTGAATTTCATGAGGTTCACATGGTCCTACTCCTCAAGCTCATCAAGGTGCCCCTGAAAGGCATTGTTTCCCCCAAGTGAATCAACTGCACCACTTGGATTGATGTCATCTGCAAACTTGCTGAAGGTGCACTTGATCCCACTATCTACGTAATTAATGAAGATATTAAATAGACCTTTGAGGGACAGTACTCATTACTGGTTTCCACCTGGACACTGAACTGTAACTCTTTGGATGCAGCCATCCAACCAATTCCTTATCCTTCTAACAGTTCATCCATCAAATTGTTATCTCTAATTTAGAGGCAAGATTCTTGTAGGAGATCGCATCAAAGGCCTAACAGAAGTCTGGATAGATGATATCAGTAGCTCCTTCCTTGACCACTGATGGAGTCACTCCATGATAGCAGGCCTGTAGCTTATTGTTCCGATACAACTTACATTTTTACAGTGGTGTTCATGATCAGTGCCTTTTACAAGCAGCATCTAGAGAGTCATTAGAACAAGTCTGGTTTAGAGAATGTATTATTTTACATGTTTCACAGAAAGAAAAGAGGTCAAAAATCCAAACAAGACCTCTTTTTGGTAGAATTGGTCATCTGTAGAATGAATCATTTCCTTTTCAGTATTTCCTATTCATCTCCCACTCTGATAGACTGAGACCCTTGTACCTGCAATAAGAACCTGTACCTTTTTCATGGATGATCTTTCACAATCATCATCTGTGGGCAATTGCTGGAGTCAGGCCTCTTTCACGTGTGTTCACCCTCCTCTACTCATTTCACACATCCTCTAAGCCACAAGTTTAGTTTATCAGGTTTAGTTCCTTTGCCCTCACTTTCACAATCCTGAAAGTGGAAGACCTCACCCACATCTCAGGTCCCGTCTCCTTTTGCTTTCTTCATTATACACTTCTATAACTTGCCACTAACTCTTCTGGATAGTGGCTGAATAAAGTGGCAAGACCACAGTGTATAGAAGTGCAGATTGTACCAATCTGTTATTTGATAATGACCTGCACGGTCATTTTGCAGTAGTTCAGACTGATGTAACTACTTCTAGAAGGAACCATATCTTATATGGTAAGAGAATTATGGGAGATAGTTGTATTTAGGCTCAGTGCCCAGCACTGTTGTTCTCAGAGTAAACATTTTACTTTTCTCTGCTTCCAGTCCACAACCAAAATAGGAGAGCCTTGTCTAAAATTAACTAAAGAGGGTCCTTCATCTTAAGAACATTTAGATTTAGTATTTCAAGTAAATGGTTTAAAAAGAGTAATTTTGTTTTACAGCAGCAGTCTCTTGGAATGTCTGGGCTGGATGCCCTTGGCCAGATCCACATGAGGTCTTCATAAGTGGGAAATGATCTTTATCTCCATTTATGCTTTTTTTCCCCTCTAATTTTAAAATACATTGGCTGGAGAATTGCATTTCAAAGTATGTGACATGTCTTTTTGAGGGTTTGTGTGTCTATTAATAGGTAGGACTTGAACATGTGCTCCCACATCACGCCTTGTTGTGGGGACAGAATTAGATGGATATAGAGTAGAAAAATGAAAATTTCAGCATCAGTTCATTTCAGGTTCTAATGTGTACTTTTCAAAACCTCTTTCCAAATGACAACAAGTTCTGTTTCCCTAGAAAACCACAGAGCTTCTTGCCATAAGGACTTCAGAAACACAGTCTCTGTAAACTCAACTGTACTTGCTTTTCAAAATTCATTTCCTTGAGAAAGGAAAAACTGCAATGTTTATTTAAAATACTTGATGGCCTGACTCTTGTACCAGTGAAGGCAATAGTAAGAACTGTCTTGATTGCTATGGAAGAAGGATCAGGTTCCTAGATAGCTACACAAATATTTACCAGGCTGGGAGGAGCCTGGTAACACCCTCCAAAATAAAGGTTGCAATTTAGTCTTCATTTATAACTTCCTGTTCTCACATGTTAATAACTTCCTCATGCATTAGTCTTTCTGGCAATTCTCCATATTTGGTTTCTGCCTGGAGGTGATGTGTGTATTTGCAACAAACTCATACCACACTTTTGACTAGGCAAGCAGCCAAAATGGCTGAGATTTGTTGCTTGGTCTAGAGGTAACTGTCCTTGAGGACTAGCACCTTCTCCTGAATGGGGAAAAAAATTAGAACTGCCAAAGCTATTAAGTGATTCTAAGATCACTTCTGAGCCAGCGTTGGACTTTTTGGAAGTGATTTAATGATGTCACATCACATTATTATTGCTGTTTCTTGTCTGCTGAAAGCAGTCCATTTAGAGTCTCCGTTAAGTCTCCTTAGGGGGTCAAGAAGTGAATGGGTAATTCATTCTTAGTTTCCTCATTCTTTCATGTTGGTGGAGGAAGGAGAGTGGAAGAAGGTACAGATGACTTCTAGAATACCTTCTCTCCTTTAGTTATATGAAATAATATACATTTCCTTTTGCATTTGGGGGAGTTAGCCAAAGAGAAACTCTTCCTTCAAGTATTGAACAGTGTGTTTAAAACAACACAGATCAGCCAACTGAAATATTTTGAGTACTTTGAAAAGCTAGGAGGCTTTCTGTCTGATCCTGAAAGGTTCTGAGCTCTTCAGCAGAAATAAATGAAGTTGAAGGTGCTTGTGTCTTCTTGTTCATAGCAGACACTAATCTGAAAGCTGTGATTACACATCTTTAAAGGTATAGGTAGAATATGTTAATTCCTCTTTCCCTATTTCTTTTTTTCCCACAATAGGAGTCCTGTCTTCAAAAAATTCCTGTCCTGTGGGTTTTTTTGACATTTCAGAAGCACACTATCACATCTCTGTATATGATAACAATTCTGAACTGGAATGCATGGTATTTCCTTGCTCCCATAGAGGAACTGAAACAGGATATTGAATCAGACATTCTGAACCTGTAAAACTCTCTCTTTTTCCTTATCCGCATGGTCTGATATCTTCTATAACTGCAGTGTCCTGAATATTGCTTGACATAGAGACTGTGGTAAGAGATTATGAAAAGACTGGGTTTATTTTGCTGATAGTTTCTTTCTGATTTCTAACCCATCAAGTAAATAAAAGGGAAAAATGACACAAATAAAACAATCTTATTCAGAAAAAGTCATGCTTGCAGTTTGTAGCTATGGTAGATAACTCTGGGTGACAGGAGAGCCTTGCACTTAGTGGGGGGTGGACAGGTGCATCTGCACAGGTATGAGCTCTTTCCAAAATGGCAGGATATCAGTCAGCCTTAATCCAAACGCTGTGTGATCCTGCTATCTGAATGTTGTGTCAAAGCAAACACAGTCTGCCATTCAGCATGGCTTATTAGCTTGGAATCATTACCATGCCAACACAAGTATGCAACTTCTGGTTGCTTCAGAAAGCAAGCAGACGTCAGCTCACAGCATTTCCCACTGACATATACTGAATGTGCCCATTGAGGCAACCAGTGAATTTATTTTCTCAGTTCAGCACCAGAGAGGATTTCAACCCATACTGAAGGACTCCACTGAGGCTTTATCTAGCAAAATTTTTCTGGTGTAGTCCTGATAGGGTCATGTGAGTGAGGGTCTGATCTGTTGTTAACTCAGCCTCTCTTCCAGGAGAGCTAGTGTTGGGTGGGCAACATAAAGGAGTTCACTTGAGACAGTCACACAACTAATATATGAGGGTAGTGCTCAATGGCTCAATGACCAGGTGGAGATCAGTGACAAGTCAGGGGTACGTACTGGGACTAGTACTGTCTAATACCTTCATCAATGACATAGACAGTGGGATCGAGTGCACCCTCAGCAAGTTTGCAGACAACACCAAGCAGAGCGGTGAGTGCCTGAGGGACGGGATGCCATCCAGAGGGACCTGGATGAGCTCAAGAAGTGGGCCCATGTAAACCTCATGAGGTTCAACAAGTCCAAGTGCAAAGTTCTGCACCTGGGTCAGGGCACCCCCCAGTATCAACACAGGCTGGGGGACAAAGGGATTGAGAGCAGCCTTGCGGAGAAGGGCTTCGGGGTACTGGTAGCTGAAAAGCTGGGTATGACCCTGCAATGTACGTTCACAACCCAGAAAGCCAACCATATCTTGGGCTGCATCACAAGAAGCGTGGCCAGCAGGTCGAGGAAGGTGATTCTTCCCCTCTACTCTGCTCTGGTGAGACCCCACCTGGAGTACTGTATCCAGCTCCGGAGTCCTCAGCACAAGAAAGGCATGGACCTGTTGGAGTAGGTCCAGAGGAGGGCCATGAAAATGATCAGAGGGATGGAACACCTCTCCTGTGAAGACAGGCTGAGAGAGTTGGGTTGGAGAAAAGAAGGCTCCAGGGAGACCTTATTGTGGCCATTCAATACTTAAAGGGGGCTTATAAGAAAGATGGAGACTGACTTTTTAGTAGAGCCTGTTGCAATAGGACAAGGAATGAAAATGAAACAAATGAAAAGAGGAAATGACTGACTGAATATACATGAATGAGACTGAACATGGGAAATGTGGACCCTTTCCTGAATAAGATGGATAATTTAGGAGATGGATGGGATGCATGAAACAGGTAAGGTTGAAGTGTTTTGTACCTTATTTGTCTCAGTCTTCACAAACGATATTTCCCAGGCCTTTGCTTAGTGAGACAGTTCAAGGAGAAAAAGCTCTACCAGTGGTGGAGGAAGATCAAATCAGGGATTACTTCCGAAATCTTGACTCGTTACAGTCCATAGGATCAGATGGGTTGCATCTGTGGTGCTGAGATAAATGTCTGGTGTCTTTGCACAGCCATTCCCTACCATCTTTGAAAGGTCATGGAACTTGAGGAGAAGCCCAATAACTGGAGAAAGGCAAATGTTGTATTCATTTCAAAATCAGGCCAAAAGGTAAACCTGGGGAACAACAGGCCAATCAGCCTCACTTTGGTCTCTGGAAAAAATAGTGGAACAAGTCCTCTGGAAATGTGTTTTTTGCCACATGAATCACCTTCTGGTGACTGGGAACAGTCAAGATGGATTTTCCAAGAATAAATTATGGTTGACCAAATGGTTGCCTTTCATGATGACAGGACTGGATTTGCAGATAAGGGAAGACCAGTGGATGTCATTTAGCTCCTAGCAAGGCTTTACACACTGTCTTCCATAATATTTTTCTATCCAGCTTAGGATGTTAGAGTCTGTCTGGGTAGACAATCAGAAGTGGTTGCATGATCAGGCTCAAACGGTAGTGTTTGATAGTTCCTGCCCTACCTGGAGGGAAGTAACAAGTGAACGGTCACAAGACCTATCCCGTTTAATATATTCATCAATGACCTGGAGAAGATGAAAAGTGCATATCTGTCAAGTTTACAGATGACACCAAACTGACGGAAACAGTAGATGCACTCAAGGGTTTGGCTGCCATCTACAAAGACCTTGACAGGGGCAACGCAGGCTAGGACTTATTGACTGGGGAGTAGTGCTGTAGAAAGCAGGTAGTAAGTGCAGGTAGTAAGCCAGACATGAGCTCGCAGTGTGTCCTGGCAGCAAAGAAGGCCAATAGCATCCTGGGCTGTCAGAACACAAGCACAGCTAGTAGGTCAAGGGAAGTGATTGCCTCCATCTACTCAGCATTCATTAGACCACATTTAGATACTGTGTCGTGTTTTGGGCACACCAAAATAAGAAGGACATGGGCAAACTGGAGCAAGTTCAGCAAAGACCACCAACACTGAAGACTGAGGCTTGGAGCGCTTGCCCAGTAAAGAGAGGCAGATTGACCTAGCCATGTTCAGCCCAGGGAGGAGACAGTTTGGGGGGGACCTGATAGCAACCTGTCAGTACATGCAAGGAGGATATCAAGAAGATGGGGCCAGGCTCTTTCTAGCACTGCAAAATGGGAAGACAAGAGACAACAGGTATAAGTTGAAACAACAGAGATCCAGGCTGGAAATAAGGAGAAACATTTACATTGTGACAGTGAGCACATTGCCCAGGGAGGTTGTATGCTCTACTTCCTGAAAGATTTTCCAGACCAGACTGAATAAAGTTCTGACCACCCTGAGCAACCTGGTCTGACATCATAGCTAACACTGTCTTGAGCAAGAGGTTGGACTAGAGACCTCATAAGGTACCTTCCAAACAGACGTATCTTATGATCCTATAAATGTATGTTTCCTCTCTCATTATTTGTCTTATTTTGACCATACATAGCAACACAGAAATATATTTATAACACTATATATAAAACAGAGCAGGATATGTTTACACTGTCTTGGGTACAGCAGGGTCCAGTTCTTGGGGTCTCAAAGAAATAATTTTCTGCAGCTGATTTCTTGAACTATGAGACTATACTTTCAGTATCACACTGCTAAACAGGAGGAGTAGTGTGAAGTGAGATTGGCCACCATGGGAAACGTTAAGAAATGTTGTCTCTAACTTCTCCCTGCACTTCAGCTTTCCCTAAACAGTTGTGGAATATGTCTGTACGGTTTCAGTATTCTGGGCTATAACAGATGAAGAAAACCTTACAATACTCTAGCTGGCTGAATCATCTTTCTAATACATGCTACAAGCTCCTCTGAACTAATGCTTGTCTGGGTTAAGGCATCTGTCTTTGTAACTCTACATGTGAGTCTCAAACACTTCCTCCTGTACCTAAGCCCTCTAAACTTGTCTTCACCCCCTATGGCTTATTATTGAGGTCATCCATCCACACAGTTGAAAATTAGCTTGAATGTAAGTCTTCTTAAAAGTGCCTGCTGCTCCCTTCTGACCATATAAGAAACAAAACAATGAGTTTAAACTAGATGTCTCCAATGTAGAGATCCATATTGGGTAAAATTAGTATTTTTAGTTAAATGAAGGCACTTTGGGTGGAGTGGAGAAATAGACAGGCCATATCAACAGAGGTAGCGTAATACTTCATGGAGAAAAAAGATTATTTAACCTTGTTTTACAATTTAGCTATTCAGGGAACTCTTCACAATATATAATGTTTTTAAATGGGGTATTTTTTTGGCCTTGCTTTCAGCCATCAGATCTTGTTAAATCTTTTTGTGTTGGACAAAATAGCTAATTATTTAAGTTTTATTCCCCAAGTAGGTACTAACGGACTGTAATCAAGTCATCCCTCAACATTTTCTTTGATTAAACTAAACAAATTGAGTTCCTGAGTCTCTCTGTAAAGTATGTTTTTAATCTTTTAATCACTTCGGTGGCTCTTCTCTGAACCCTCTCCAATTTAGCAAGCTGGAGCCAGAACACTGTGTATGATTGTATGATTTTCTTTTTTAATTTTTTTTTTAATCTCTTTTTTTCTTTTGCATCACAAAACCCACTGACATCCAGCTCTTGGATCTGTTCCCACCAAATGCTGATATCAATCTGTGTGTTTGTAGTGTGCTCTTCTTACGCCTGGGTGGAAGAGTGTTAACATGAGCTCAGTGCTTGGCTGCCTGCCTGGGCTGACATGAACTTTCCCCTGCAATCTCCCCATCAGGACTTCCACTTGCAGTGTCAGAGTTGGAGGCAGCCATAGTCTGAATGAAGGAAGATGAAGAAGAGGCAACTGCAGCCATGTGTCTGACACACCAGCTAGTGATAAAGGACTGCATATGTCACACCAGTAAAATTAAGAGGAAGGGTGATGAGGGAGCTGCCTGCAGTCCTCCTCCTGTACAGAGAAACCTGAACTACATAGTGATGCATTAATACTGTAAAAGCTTTTTGATTTATGTAATTTAAAGTTGGAAAGTATTATTGGAACATCCAGACTGCTCTCCTTTCTGCCACAGGCTGTTGGTTTTCATCCATTTATTCTTGTAATTATCCCAGTAATTCATAAATGGCAAAATTCATCGAGGAAAGTAGTCAAACCCAGTTCTAACAGGTGTCTAAGTTGGGAGCACAGTCCCTGTAGTTTCCTCCTCAGTCAGTGGATAAGACTGAACTTCCTCCAAAGGGAAAATTTGAATTGCTCTCAGAAGAGACCTAGCATGACAGGCTCCAAATTTGGCTGTCTCAGATAATCGCTACAGAAAGGCAAAGTCAGTTTGGACCTTTGTCTTAATTTGGAGACATGACGAGTTTTGCCCTTGGGATCCTTACCCAATGGTTATTCATCCTTGTCCTGGTTCAGCTAGGATAGGGTTAAGTTTCCCCAGTAGTGTGGGGGAAGCTCTAGCCGGGTTATTCATATACCATGCTGACGTCACCTCCTGGCGCCCAAGCGCGGGAGCACGGGAGAGTCGGTTAATGTGTGTGTTATGCCATCTCTCTGGTCTCACTGCTGTATCGGTAGATATCTTGCTCTGTTCATTGTTATTACATTGTTATTACATTGTTAGTGTTGTTGTTGTTGTTTGTTTTGTTGCTGTTGAACTGCTGTATTAAACCTCTCCTTATCTCAGCCCTGGGGCTTTGTATTTCACTCCCTTTGTAGGGGAGGGGCAGCGGCCGTGTTGTCTCAGACCCCGGCAGGACCTAAACCACCACAATCCTGTCATTTTGTTTCGTTTTTAAAGTATCCAGTCTTTGATTTTCAGCCATGAACTCTAGGTACATCTTCCGCTCGTAGATCAAAGAATCCTTTATGACTATCATTTTATTCCTGAGAAAGAAGCAGATTTATCACATCCTGGAGAGGAGAACATTTCACAGAATCACAGAACCATCTACGTTGGAAAAGACCTTGAAGATCATCTAGTCCATCCATTAACCTAACATTGACAGATCCCAACTACAACATATCCCTCAGTGTTATGTCGACCCTACTCTTAAACACCTCCAGGGATGGGGACTCCACCACCTCCCTGGGCAATCCATTCCACTGCCTAATAACCCATTCTGGAAAGAAATGTTTCCTCATATCTAGTCTAAACCTTCCCTGACGCAATTTGATGCCATTACTTCTTGTCCTATCACTTGTTACTTGGTTAAAGAGACTCATCCCCAGCTCTCTGCACCCTCCTTTCAGGTAGTTGTAGAGGGCGATGAGGTCTCCCCTCAGCCTCCTCTTTTCCAGACTAAACAACCCCAGTTCCCTCAGCCGCTCCTTATACGACATGTGCTCCAGACCCTGCACCAGCTTCGTTGCCCTTCTCTGGACACGCTCGAGTCATTCAATGTCCTTTTTGAGGTGAGGGGCCCAGAACTGAACACAGTCATCGAGGTGCGGCTTCACCAGTGCTGAGTATGGGGGTAAGATCCCTTCCTTGTCCCTGCTGGCCACGCTACTTCTGATACAAGCCAGGATGCCACCTGGGCACACTGCTGGCTCCTGTTCAGCTGGCTGTCAATCAACACCCCCAGGTCCCTCTCTGACTGGCAGCTCTCCAGCCACTCCTCCCCAAGCCTGTAGCGCTGCTGGGGGTTGTTGTGGCCCAAGTGCAGCACCCAGCATTTGGCCTTATTGAAACTCCTACAGTTGGCCTTAGCCCATCGCTCCAGCCTGTCCAGATCTCTCTGCAGAGCCTCCCTACCCTCGAGCAGATCAACACTCCCACCAAACTTGGTGTCATCTGCAAACTTACTGAGGGTGCACTCCATCCCCTCATCTAGATCATCAATTAAGATGTTAAACAGGAGTGGCCCCAAAACCGAGCCCTGGGGGACACCACTCATGACCGGCCGCCAACCGGATTTAACTCTGTTCACCACAACTCTTCGGGTCCAGCCATCCAGCCAGTTTTTCACCCAGCAAAGCGTGTGCCCATCCAAGCCACGAGCAGCCAGTTTTGCCAGGAGAATGTTGTGGGAAATGGTGTCAAAGGCTTTTGTGGTGGTTTAGCCCCTGCCGGGGTCTGAGACCACGCGGCCGCTGCCCCTCCCCCACAAAGGGAGTGAAATAC
The DNA here is from genome assembly GCF_031877795.1 of Strix aluco. Lineage (NCBI taxonomy): Eukaryota > Metazoa > Chordata > Aves > Strigiformes > Strigidae > Strix > Strix aluco. The sequence continues at coordinate 10,590,135 of NC_133931.1, read as the reverse complement.
AAGCCCCAAGACTGAAATAAGGAAAGGTTTAATACAGCAATGCAATAGCAACACAACAAACAACAACAATAACAATAACAGTAATAGTGATAGCAATTAACAGAGCAAAATAGCTACCAAATACAGCAGTGGGAAGCACGATGTACAAAACCACGAGTGCACCGTGCTCCCGCGCCAGGAAAATGTGACCTGCCAGGATGTGACATCTGCATGGTATCTGAATAACCCGGCTAGAGCTCCCCCCCCACTGCTGGGGAAACTTAACCCTATCCTGGTTAAACCAGGACAGCTTTATTAAAGTCAAGGTAAACAACATGCACAGCCTTTCCCTCATCCAATAAGCAGGTCGCCCTGTCGTAGAAGGAGATCAGGTTTGTCAAGCAGGACCTGCCTTTCATAAACCCAAGCTGATGAGGCCTGATCCCCTGGTTGTCCATTATATGACTTCTAATGACACTCAAGATGACCTGCTCCATGACCTTCCCTGGCACCGAGGTCAGACTGACAGGTCTATAGTTTCCTGGATCGTTCTTTCTGCCTTTCTTATAGATGGGTGTCACATTTGCCACCCTCCAGTCCAAAGGGACCTCCCCAGTTAGCCATGATTTCAGGTAAATCATGGAAAGCAGCTTGGCGAGCACATCTGTGAACTCTTTCAGCACCCTGTGGTGTAACCCACCCGGTCCCACAGACTTGTGTGCATCCAAGTGGTGTAGCAGGTCTCTGATGACCTCCTCTTCAACTGTCCTTACCTCAATCTGCTTCCCCTCCCCATCTCCCAGCTCATGAGGCCTGGTGTCCATTTGAAGGAGACATCAGCCTTCTCTTATTAAGTTATAGTCTGCCAAGCACAATCTCATGCAGGTGACAAGGAACTCTTTGCAGCCACTGCCACTTATTATCTTGAAATCATCAGGTATTACACTAATGTACTACTGCCATCCACTACAAAACTTCTCAGTATTACCTGGAAAACTGGAGAGGGCCCAACCTGTGACCAGAAACTGGTGAAAGTAAGAGTACATGGTCAAGACAGCCTGTTCTACTCTTTCTGCAATTGTGAAGACTTTGCTTTCATGCTACATGCATAAGTGCTCAGAATCAACATACTGTTCTTGGCCTCTCTTTTTGGTCTCTCAATTCTTATCACATTGCCCCTGGATAAATATAATCTTGGGGAAGATCTGATGGATTCCCAAAATTTTTATTCTTGTTAATAAACAAGAAGATCAGCATTGAGGTAACTTGTGGTTCACAGCAGTCATTGCAGAGGCAGGCAAAGCCAAGCTGAGGAAGGACGTCTCTTGCCATGTGCCCTGACCATCAGCTTAAATCAACTTTATGACATTTGCTCAGGGTTTCTCTGAAAACATGTTGTAACAAAGAATCAGATTTCTGCTTCTTAAATTCCACAATAGTTCTTAAGCTTTTGGTTCATCCTATCCCAATGTGTCATTAACCTGTCTCTGGAGTTACAGCTGTTACTAACCTAAATTTGCTTGATTCTCAAGTGCCATCTTATGATGTTTAAAATGCCTAAAGCTCTTTTTGTGAGTCCCCACATCCAATGGAAATTAACAGCAGTGTCTCACAAGCTCTGATCTCTAGCAGCTCAGGGAACTGTGCAGTAAAAAAGTCTGAGCAGATATTTCGTGCATTTCCTAACAAGCTGCTGCCTGAGTGCACAGTCATTAACATCACTCTGGCACCCACCAGCTGCTATGTCGAACAGCCCCTGAATGAAAGGGTCAGCTGTACATGATCAAGTCAGCTGAGTCAGTGATCCTTAATCCACCCTCCCACTGAAATGTAACTCTGATGCACATCCTCCAACTGAGCGGAGAGCCACCCTGAACAGGTGCTGGGCGGCTCAGTCAGATAAACTCCTCTTGAAACAAGCACAGAGATATACGCCTGTGAATCCAGATACTTGAAATGTGTCAGAATAAATAGAAGTTTTCACAGGACTAGGGGTATGAGTGTGTATGCAACATATGTTAGTGCTCTATAGACTAGAAACAGTCCAATGTAATTAGAAAGGAATATGGAAAAGCAACTTTTCAAAACACGTCCTGGGTGGCTGAGTTCTGGTCTGTCTTTCAATAGTCAGTCTTGGCATTCAACACAACAGGAACTGAAGACTGCAATGGAGGGACAGAGTGTGTGAACAATAATCTCACCCATAGGTAGTCTTTTACTCCAATGTCTACTCTATATCCTCAAAAGTTTGTAATGTGCATCTCTGAAAGTGAGCCGGGCTTACCTTCTGGGTCAAGAGGTACTGTACGTATTGTGAGATACACATAGCTATCTACACCTATTACATGAAAGTATAATGTAATGCGCAATTCATATCACTGCCAGCAGGATACTTTTTTCAACAAAGGAAATAAGCTGGACGTATTAATAGTGTATATTCATACAGACCAAGTTTTTGATCTGTCTGCCATTTTCTGTTCCTTTACAAACAGTTGTTCTCTTAACAGTACACAACCTTCAAAATAGGAGTAGAGCTAGACATTTAAAGGCATGTTTTTAAACTGCACATCCAAAATGGTAACACCCTGTCTCTGTGCCTCAGAGCTGTTTCTGGGAAGTATCCATGTAGTTGTGAATGTCGTAGTTGGACAGGGATGGTGGTTGGAAGAATCTATGGACGAGTGGAGAAGCTATGGATGATTTATGTTGTAGCTATCAAGAGAGTGATAAAATCAGAAGAAAAGTGATTTTTCTTCAGACTGGCTAACTTTGAAATTGTTCTAGTGCCTGTTCAACTGCTAGAACCTATTACATATTTAGACAAACAAATCTCTTAAAAATTCAATGTTCTTGTTCTCTACAGCCAGAAAAATCCCTATCCGTATGTCTGACTATGTTCTATCAACTAAGACCTCCAATAAATCCAAAGGATGGGTTTTACCATTGCTTAAGCTCCTTAAATAACAGACCATGAAGAGATATTTTTATTTAAAACATTTTTTTCAAGCATCCTACCATAAAGATGTACAAAATCTCATAGTCACTGCAGGGATGGGTTTTATCCAAAAAGACACAGGGGCTATTTAACCATTATCAAGTGCATGGATTCTGTGACAGCCCTGTGACAGAAAGGCTTAGACTAGGGATGCGAAGCCTAGTCTGTGGATGGTTTGTGCTCTCCTAGATAAACATAGAGCTGTACCTCCCCACATCTTCTACTATAATATCATAATCAAATTCTATGATTCTATGAATATCATCAAGTTTTCACCTTCCACTGTTTTCTCTCTACTTCTTTTGACAACTGAAAGTCGTGTATATGTGGTTTAAGCTACCTGTTGTACCTTGTGTTTAAATGGAGAAGGGATGAACACGCCGTCCCTGTTTATCTGTTTCCACAGATGTAAGACATTTCAGTGTGTTGTTTCTGAACTCATCAGCAAGACAGAGAGATGCCAACATGGCTTTGAGCCATTGTTGTTCTCCTTCCTGGGACCTCCTGGGGACAATTACAAATTAGCTGGCCTTTCTAAGAACAGTCCAGCCAAGCATCAGTATCCTACCAAAATGGGCCCATCACTCCCCGATCCTACCCCTTACTAAGATTTTCTAAGATGTCCTAATGAAGGTAGTCTCATATTTATTTTCTGTAGCATATATACAAAGAGAATCTTCCCTTTAGCAGATAGAGATGTTAGGAAATGTCTTATACCACTTTCAGATAACATAAATAAGATGGAACAGAATGGACCAAGAGGCAAGAGGCTTCATCCTTTGCCTTTTGCACTTCACTAGTTAAGACCAGACTTTCTGATCTATCTCTGTAATATAGCTCACCAGAAATATGCATCCAGGCCCAGTGTCAGTTGAAAGAATAGTATAAAATGCAGTGGGTAAAAAATTTAGCCTGATATATGATCTAGAGGTGAGTCAGTCTTATGCATGGTAATCTGGGAAGTAAGTAGGAACACAGGCTTCTCAGAAGACAGGAGGAGATGAAGAAGGAAGCAAGATAAAATTTTGAAAATGAGGCAGAAAGCTTAAAAAGAAAGGCTCAGAAAAAATTGTAAGAAGAAAGTGAAATGGAGTTGAAAAGGACCAAAGGAAGGGGAAAAAGCAGCTGAGGGTCAGGCCAGAGCAGGAGGAGAAGTGGAAGATTAAGGATAAGTGAAGCGCACTGAATCTGCCCCTATTTCTTTGTTTGGGAAGGCACAACCAGGGCTTTGGGATCTAGTGAATTTGCATTCCTTTCTTCCCCTGTATGGTCCCTGAAATCTATTGATGTGTGCAATTTGCAACGATGATGTGATGTAAAAGCGATGTGTATGGTAGGAAGTGTTTGCAAGATTAGACCTCTATAATAAAAAGGTCTTCAGAGCATGGACTAGATTCTTAGCTGGTATAAACTGAGAGAGCTCTATTGAATCCCCATACTCTTTAGTCCTGAATTAAGTACCAAGCATGTTAGTGACTGAATAAAGATAAGAGGATCTCCTTTTTAACTTCTAGAGGCCTTACCTGAGTCCTTGAGCTCAACCTTTTTGTTCCTTTACAAATTTAAACCATGTTTGTTCCATTCTTACATCCATTGGAATTTGCAACATATCTGCTTTGTAGTCTGGACAAAGCTTGAAGATTTCCCCAAACACAGTGTGAATCATACCACACAGGAATGTTTGTAAAGAACATCTTGGACCCTTTGAAAACATATTCAGTTCTCAGAAGCGCTAATGCATTCCACATTTGGTCATTAAACACTAATTGGTAACATGCTGTGGATGGGTTCACTCTCTGACCAGTCAGTATTTCCTAGGTCACAGCACTGCAAGACCTCAGTGCCCTCACGTGACCTGCCCTTTTGAACTTTTAATCCTTCAACTCGTCAGAGACCATTAGTAGCTCAGGCCGCTTTGGAAACCACAGGCACATTTTTCCCTGGCTCTTTCAAAGTTTGCTTGGTTTCCTCTCCATCTCCTGCTCCATCCTCCCTCCTCCTTCCTTGCTGATGATGCAGGATGTCTTTTGGGGGCCTAATTGAAGGCTTCAAAGTGCCCGATAGTTTATTATGAAACTATTGTCCTTGGTAAATGTCATGGGACTCATGTTTTATTATATTTATAACCTTTTTTCCATTAGTCTGCCATTTCCCTGAGAAATTATGACCTTGGCTCTATCAGTTTAACCAAGCTGGTTTTATATATAGCAAATGTGTGCGTGTGCAAAAAAAAGGAGAGAAGAGGGGAAGCCACCAAATAGCTTTCTATTAAAACATTACTTGTGCTGGCCCCTCCTCGAATCTGGTAAGCAATTTAGTGGCTCTGATAAGGGAAGAAATCAGGAAACAAATTATGCCAAACATTCAAATCTCAGGTGGTGTCTCTGACTTCAGTGGACATAGAACAATAGATCCTGGTTTCTGTCAGTCTATCATTTAAAATAAATGTCACCCAATATTTCTTATCAGAAACATGTTTAGGATTTTCCCCTCTCCCTGATTGTTTCCTCACCCTCACTTACTTTGATTTTCCTCACCCTCTATTTTGTGCAAATTTAAACCATTTTGTTTAGCAATATTAATCTCCCATGGTCTAAGTCTCAAGACAGACTACATATAAACTGTATCTCAGCTTTCACAGCAGCTGGAGAATGACATCAACTGGATCTCTGCAGGAATTTGGGAGAGAAATAATTTGGACACAGAGTGCAGGGTTCCACGTTGGGGTGGGTCACAGGGTCCTTTTCAAACAGCAGTCCCTGGATCATTTCTAAGTGGTCACCCAGAAGTAACTAAGAAACATCCAGCCGGTTAGCAGCAGATGTATATCTGAAATACTGAGGTCTGCACCTCACCTGGAGAGTGTGGGGGCCTGTGGGCTGGGCAGTTGCTAGTGCTTTCATCCGAGGGATCCAGAACCTTTCTAAATGAAACACTAAATGAACTAGTGCCAGGAAATATTCCCAGGCACAGGAATGTGACTGTCTATACACTTATATTGTTAGACCAGTACTGGACATATTAATTTACTGATATAGACTTAGCCAGAATAGTTGAGTTCTGTATGTATGAACTTAAGGAGCAGGTTGATCTCTCATTTAAGAAAAGAACATACTTAACTGACTTGGTCTTGCTTGCCTCCCGCTGGGAGTGAATGAGGTCAAATTCATTAAAATCTGCCTTTGAGAAGGAAAATGCTATAAAAGTCAATGTGGGGGTTTTTTTTAAGAAGCATTTTTTAAAAAAATAAGTTTGGAGTTGTCTCCATGCTGCAGGATTTGCAGTGGTTCCATTTTTCATTCCCTTGCCAACCTCTTAAACAAAGAGGTTCTCAATGTGGATATTGAAAGAGTTGTCCAACTGCCTGCCTTCCTGGCCCAGGCTTTTTGAAGCAGAACGCCAAACGAAAAAACACAGGAAGTTTTTAAGACAGAGAAATTTTTCAGAGGACTATATCTTTATCAGAAATTGCATATCTGAAAGAAAAAAAGTAAGACATTTTTGAAAGAAAGCACTTGCTTTTTAATTACAATCTGGCCAGGAGTAGTTATTAGTTGAGATCACTGAAACAAATCTTTTACTTTTGTTTTTTACTACCTCTCCTGCAAAGCACCCCTGCATATTGTATATATGTATTATCTTTTCCTCCAGATCTGCAAGGGCAGGATCTCTCCTGTCCTTCAAGGGTTCTGTCCTCTTGCCTTCACCCCTCCCACATGTCACTGACAGTATGTAAAGCCATTAGAGTCATGTTCTTGGCAACATCTCCACTTTTCAATGCTTCATTCCCAATTCCCACGTAAGGGCTGACAGACTTTGGTGACCTTTTGCATCAACACTTGTTTACTAAAATTAGATTTTTTTTTCTTCCTGGCATATAACCAGACAGATTATACTCCTCAACTTGTCATCCATGTAGGGCAGGCAGCCCCAGAAATTGATGATACAGAGAAAGAAATTTCTCCATGAAGAGTAAAAGGAGCTCAAGGGGAAAAAAAGCAAAAGCGAATGATGTTCTAGCAGTTTGTGTGCATCTATCTATAGTGTTCGTATGCATGCACATATGATATTAAGTGATCGTGTCAGCCACAAAAGGTTGGGAGGTTAGATACAGGTCAGATAAGCATCTAGATATTTAGATGTGTCTTGAAAGTTCATTTGAATTTAAGATTCATGGAAGCCATTGGTAAAAACCTAATAGAACTAACATTGCAGGGCTGCTGCACATCTTTAGCTGTTGTTCGGAAACAATGTTTGGAGTATTTGAATTTCCTCATGATATTTCCACGACTTGTTGTAGACTGAAAGTGAAAATTAAAAGGACTAAGAAAAGAAAGGAAAACCTTCAGTGTGATATTTTGAGGAATAAGTCCGCTCTGAAGGGAAAAGCTGCTTAATATTTGACCATTATTAAGCTCAGAAAATAAGCTGAAAAGTGTACATTCAGCCTAAACTGAGAATTATATTACACCTAGACTTATGTTAAGAATTATGGTCCTATGATGCTTACTGGTGTATTAGCACATACGAAACAATCACTCTCCTACAAACTTCACAGTCTGGTTCATTCTAAGATCTAAGAAGATGATAAGTAACTAGCAGAAGACAGTGAGAAGATTAACAGGAAGTTCTGGTAATTGGGGACTAGATATACACAGGCCTTTTGGTCTTTTTCCTGACCAATGAAACATTTAGTTAAAGGGACCTAGGCTATTAATCTTTTTTCAATCAAGAAGTTGTTCAGCTTTCACTGGAGCTCATAGTCTGTATGAAGTACTGGGGGTCTCTTTTCTCGGTGCATGTGTCTGACATGAAACTTGATGCTGTACACTGCTGTGTTTAATGAGTGACTGGTGTGTCAATGCTTCAGCATCTGCACTGCTACAAACTCCAGAAAAGCCATTCCCAGCAGTGGCTGTTCCACATCACTCTTCCTTTAGGTCACCAATTCTGAGATCTAATTGAAATTGTGTGTTAACTATATCCCTCCATGCTGGACTATATAAAGCCTTTGACTGTTAACATAAAATGGTCTTTAAGGCCACCTTGCATATCTTAAAGGAAACAACCAGACTATATTTTCACTGGCTATTGACCATCAGAGATGATGGGTTGCTAACACCAGCACTCCTACTTTGAGAGTCTAGGTCATGTGTGCACCTGAGAGACAGTGAAGATGCATGCAGAGGGAAAGGGTGGGACTGTGCAGTCCTTCCAGCAGGGCTGTGGGTCTGATTCTGCCATGACGTACAAGCAGCACAACACCACTATCCTCTCCAGCAGGCGATATGTCAGGGCAGAATGTTGCTCATGTGACTGCTTTGCTCGGCCGAACAGCCCACATACTTTCCTATGTGATGCTGGGGAGAGCGGAGTGTAGACCATCAAAGCCTGAAGTTTTCATTCTCTTCATGTGGTTACATTCGCAGTTGTGACACTGCAAGTGACGTAAAGGGAGAGGAAAAGACTGCTTTTTCAGCAAGATGCAAACACAAAGATATTATCCGTCCACTGATTTTAATCTCCCTTCCCAAATACTCATGTATAACAAGATCCAAGCCACTGATGTCCCTCCTTCTCTGCTCCTGCTATCAAGTTGCTTAACTCTGCTCAGCAATGGAGTGGGCGTATCACTGTCTCATAGTCAGCTGGGACAAGGACCATTTCACATTCCTTAGTCTCACTTGCTGCAGCATGTTTATACCTGGAGACACAATTACAGAGCCTCAAAATCCAGCTGGCAGCTTACACCACTTTAGAACCCCTACCTGGGGAAGAAGGATGGGTTATGATCTTATCCTGCCAAATGAAAAGGAAAAGTATATCAGCAGCAGGCTAGCTTGACATTCTCACACTAGAAAAAATGTTGAAGCAGTTTTCAAATGAAAAAATTTCTTTTTTGGCAGAAAATGTTTTTTCCTCTTACAGTATATTTTTGTTGGAAATGTTGGACTTCCTTAATTATAAAAACAATCAGACCACTGACACCAAAATATTTTAGTCAGATAAAAGACTGAAACAATTCTTTTGGGTTAGCTGGCTGACATTCTTCACGTTTCTTCACCTCCTTATTCTTTATATGTGCTCCTTAGGCATATTATGTGTCCCATGACGGACCTTCTTGCACACTTAGTCACAAAGACTGTCTCCATTGCATCCTTTCCACTCTTTAACAAGAAGATCATGGTTCATTAGAACACAGGCCATCAGCCAGGAAGGTTAACTTATTAGGGGAAGTATTCCAGGTTCCACAAGAAACAATAACACTCTCAGTCAGAATATTTCAGTTTTTACTTCTGTGTTGAAAATGTGAGCTCTCCTGAGAAAATACTGGTATGTTTTATTTCCTTTGAAACTGCCTTGCATGCTCCTGCCACTACCTCGCCCCTTTCGGCAGGTGGGAGACTGACTGTTCTCTGGATTTCTGTATGCTGTCATTGTTTCATTTTTTTTCATTTTCACTGAAAATTTCCAGAGAGTGATAGCACAGGGGCAACACTGATGAATCTTTTTCTTACCATCTCTAGTTAGCAGTGTTGTGGCTGTGACAGGTATTTTCCCTTTTGCTTTCCTCTGAGGGTCCGTTACATGTAACACTGGAAGGTGTGAGTTTTATACAAATTCAGTTTTATTGCTTATTCATGATCAATTATTCTCACTTTTTTCTTGTTCATCTGTGAAAGGCAGACTAACTACATACAGTGTCTATCATGGATCTAAATCAAAAGAACATGGGAACCATAACTGAGCTAGGACCCATAATGAGACGTCACCATCTTGTCATCCATCTCCAGAGAGCCTTGGCAATGCTGGGTCCAAACAGTCTTGCAGTAACAAAACAGAGTGACAATAAAAGTCAGGAATTTTGAATTTCCTGAACTGAGTATTTTTGCTTCTGTGTGAATGTGTAAGGTGAGAAAAAGAGAGTTGCTTTGGTTGTGATTCAGTTTAGTCGTTGGTTGAGAAGAAAAGGAATCCTCAGAAATGTAATCAAAAAAAGCAGCAATTCTCAGTGCTTGAAGATTTTTGTAAGCGTTTCATTTAGTCATTTAGTTTTTTGATGTTTTCGCTGCCTATCCCAAGACTGGATATGCTTTACATTCAGTTCTTCAGGTGGAATGGTTGCTAGATAGAGACTTGCAAGACCTGAGTTCAGGGGTAGCTTCAGCACAGGCTTCCTGTGAGACTTTGCACAAGATGCTTAGGCCCAGTCCTCTGTGATATTTAATTTTCTATGTCTGGCTGAAAGAAGCAGGAACTGAGCACTAAACACCTTTGCCTTGGTCTTCCTGCTTAGAAAATAAGTATAATTTTTCCTTACTACTCCTTAGAAAATTACAAATATTAATGATCGCCTTCTTAAAGTGTCAGAAAAATTCCATTATTATGTGATGGTCTATCAGTAAAAGTACTGCCCATTTTTACTGCACATGCCCAGGATGACCAGACCTCTGACCTTCATTTATAGGGAGGAGTTTTTAGTGTCTGGTGAAGGTGAGTGAATGATGGTTCTGGCAGAGCAGGGGAAAACGTGAGCATTGCATGGGAAAAATGAAGCACTGAAAATTTATGGGATGAAGGGACAGTATCATGAATGCATTTTCCACTGAGTTCTTTCTTGGATGTATTTTCATTACAAGATAACTTTGTAATCTTCTGAAGATGGTATTTTTTTATTCTTTCTTCTAAATCTTTGTGTTTTCAACACAAAAGAAAATATTATTCTAAGAAGCAGTTAATTTCTTTTTAATGAATCTTATTTGGTTTTGATAAACAAAAAATGTAGATCATGGTACTTTTTTTTTACAATGTGTTGGGTTTTGTTTTTTGGTTTTGGTTTTTTTTTTTTTAAATTTAAAAGACTGTATTTTAAGCTCACAGTGACCTTCTTTGCTTTCAAAAATACCTTTTCACTAAAGTTTTTAATGATAGACTTTTGTGGAGAAAAAAAGATTGTTTTCAGGCAAACAACAGAGTTTTGGGTGTAAAAATTATGGTACAATATTCACTTGAGCTAGGTGGGCTTTTTTCTGCTATTGCTTTCAATATTATTCATGAAATGCAATCCCAAATGGTCTTGTGTATCTATGCAGGTAAGTTTATCAGGAGCCTGAGCTCTGGTATATCCAGCTATGACATTTGAAACAACGACCTGTATAGTAGCCAGTACAGAGGAAGGCATGATCAGCTTCACAAACAGCTGTTGGTCTTAAAATGCAAAGCAAATCAGAATTGGAAATGTTTAAAAAGGATCACAAATCAAGAATAAAGTGAAGTTTGCATGGATAATCTCTCCCAAGTATTATATGAGAATGAGAGCACAAAGCTCTGTTCAGACTAAAAGCCTCTGTATCACCTTAGAACAAATGGGGTTACAATAGCAGATCTGAGGGTGGACTTTTATATAAGGATGAAAAAGTACATAACTTCCCATTCTTCGGTTTCCCCCACTGCAGGTAGGAAATGATGCATTATCTTTCCATTGATGAAGCATTTGGAGATGGATGTAGAGTAGGCCCTAAGAGCCTCCTGTTGTCAGAATAAAGAGATGAAGATCCCTGCCAGAGCTCCCATCTGTGGTCATCAGCAGGCAAAGGTGTCCTCATAGGCAAATGATCTGGCTGAGAAGTGTTCATCCTCTCAGTTTTCTCTGTGTGAATTTGAGCTAAGCGTGGGGAGATACAGTGATTACAAAACACTTTCCTTGAAAATGTCTTTTGATCTCTGGCCTCCAAATTGCATCAGCCTTCTTTCCTTCCGAGAAGAAGCTTCTTGGTTCTTAGAAGCAGCCAGCACTCAGTGGGGCTGCTTATGAACTTGTGCTCTAATGGAGGCATAAGCAGGAGGAACTAGAAATGCTCTAATTAAAGGTCACAAGTTTTCTGGGTTTTTGTTTTACATGTGGGAGATCTGTACTGGTAATTTTTATTTCCTTCACTCTGCCCCATTTTTGTCTAGTCAGCTTGAGGAACAGATGTGGGCTTTTGTCCAACAGTGTGTAACACGATAAATATGTGTTCTGTGTGTTAATGCCTGACATGGTGTCCTCTGGAAATAGACTTGAACAATGACAACTATACTTGGCATTTGGAGGCATCAGCTGGGCTATCTAGGGATCACAAGGTCCTAATAAGAAAGCTGCAAGCCCAAGAAAGGTTTTTTCCAGCAGAGCTGACTTGTTCCAGCCTTACTTTTACTGACATATCTGAAAACCTTTGTCAGGAATCCCTCTATCTGTTCTTCACAGTTATTAGACAAAACCAGGGAATGCTGTGCAGGGACACCTCACAGATTAAGCATTCTTATCCAGTTTTCTTGGAAGCATGATATTTCTGGGTGCCAAATGCAAATTTGTACCTTGGAGTCTTGAAGAACAATTAAAAAAGACAAGTTTTCTTTTTACTGAATTTACAGTGAGTTATACATTTGGAGTTCAGATCACTCGGAAATGAGCTTGGCAGATGCTGGCTGTGATAATGATGCTGAACTAGGGGAAATGATCTGGCCATACACCTAAGAGGTGAATCATGCTGCATCACAGACATTTTTAATATAGAGAAGTAGTGTATCTCAAGCTTTTATATATCCCTCCAACCTCTCACATGGAGTTTTTGGATGCACTTTCCACACCCACAAGTAGCTGGCTGTGGACTTGACTGACATAACATAGGATGTAACACCTGGCTATGCTACTATTTGTTGGATGCATTTCATGCTTATCTGGAAAAATATACTGCAAATGACTCACTATTTCTTTTTTTTTCTTTAAGAAATTAGACATAATAAAACTTCTCAGGAAGGAATCTTTATAGTATCCTTATCCTGTGTTGACATCCAGACTCCCTTGTGCTTTATATGTAATTTCAGTGACTAGTAACTTACTTAGGAAATTTGGCGCTTTCATCTGTAACTCATGGATTCCTAAGCTGCATTAATTTAGGCTTCAGCATATGTACAGAAACAGTCCAGGTACCTAGCTGCTACTTAAGCACAGATGAAATCCAAATAGGAAGTGGCATACCATCAAGTCATTTGACTGGCCACAATGTAGTTGGCTTAGACCCATCTTTATCTATAGCAACATCCTGCTGGGTATATGCAGCGGCAGGACTTCAGCCATGTGTGGAAATGTACAGCTAAAATAGGAATCATCCTTGGAGATTAGACTCATCAGCTAAACAAGGTTTTTCAGGTTCTGTGTTTTAGACCTAGATTTACTTAACTTACACTAACATCCCCCACACAGCATGCTGATCTTTCTTTTAGTTTGCACCCTTAGACATACTGGTAAGCATTCTTTAATATATATTAAATTTTTACATGAGGAAAATGTCAGCTATCTTTGACAGGAAAAGCTGTCCTGGTTTCCAAAGGTGTTGGTCATCACATATAAGAGTTCATCACTGCTTAAAATCAAGACTTGTTTACTGGCATTGCGGGGTATAGGCTGGGGGAGGACTTTCAGAGGTTAAGGATAATTTACTCAAAGTCAATTAACTGCCATTAGAACTTCTAAAGTTCCCCTTATTCTCCTTCCTACACAAATACCTCTATGAATCATTAACCCTTAAACTTCCATATAGCGAGTATGTTTCGGATCTGATATGTTTTCTGGAAGCAACTGCAAGTTCAAACAGTCTAGAGAATGACTGCTGATGAATCTCTGTAGGCTTGCTTTCTTTTCCGCTAGAAATTTATTTTCATACTACTTCTTCTGATGTGATAGTGATTGCTATTAGAGGCAAGATAGAAAGACTTCTGGCCTGACCCAGTCTGGCCAATTGTACTTTCCTCTTCTTAGCACTATATACTAATGCTCTCTCTAGATTATGTAATTAATCAGTTGCAGAGGATGTGGAGATTTAATTACACTAAAAAGAGGAAGATGATGTCATTGATTATTTTAAAATGGAAACATCTGAAAAAAGCATAAGTAGTGAGAATTTCTTCTCCATAAGCAACATGCTTTGGATGTGAAGAGCTAGACTATGAGTTACTATTAATGTAGAATGAATTCATTTTCCAGATGTTACATCAGCACTGAACCCAAAGAATGTTATCTCAGCTGGAGTAGCATAGAATTTTACTTGCTGAAATAAATTAAGCTTATGAGTATTGTAGCTTGCTAACAAAAAAAAAAAAAAAAAAAGAAAAAAAAAAAAAGAAAAGTAATTAGTTACCTGGGTTACTTTTCAACCAGGAAAAGAAAAACAGTTGATTAACATGAGAAAGTTAATATTTTAGGTAAGCCTAAATGACTGACATGAGCATGTCATTTTAAAAAAAATAGGCATAAAAATGACAGAACGAATCATATAAATTTTTTGATCCAAAGGTAATATTTGATTTAACTATCTAAGAGCTGTTATATTTATATACCTTTATATGTTTACTGCATACTTAGATAGCGCTGTGTGCTATAGTTACGTATCTGTGCAAGTGAAAGGAAGTGTTTTTAAATTTGAGAAACCATCTACTGTGTATGCTTTTGACCTTGGGAATATAAACCATTTAAGCTTATTACAAGCATATAACAATAAGATTGTCCTTTCCCCAAAGCATTTTAGTCACTTATCCCTGAACCAAAGTTCCTGACAGCTGGGAGATCTTTATCTTACCTAGTTAAGATTAACATTTTTCATATTAATTCATCAAAATTAATTTTCTCAAGATGATCAGACAAAACTTGCTTTTGACAAATGCCCTGACAACTCTCAGCTTCCTAAGGACTAACTCATGTCAGAAAGTTTTTCAGGTCACAATTCTGCTCTGTGGTGACACATCTGATCCCTGTCATAACACCTCTTTTGTTTTCTTTGAGCATACCCTCTGTTACCCCTTGGATATACTGATAAGGTACTGGGGAGTCAAATAGTCACGAATGTGTCCCATTGCTCCAATCAATACGTTCACCTCTGTGTTACATTTTTTTGTACATGTTAAATTGTTCCTGTAAGCTGGCATTTTAAACTCTATTTTGTAGATCAGAGGAAAGAGAAATGAAGTCAACTGGTCTTGGATATTCTCAACTAGAAGAAGGGAGAGCAACACATCCCTGCAATAGAAGCTTCTGTCTGTTCCTCAAACTAATGACAAGAGCACAAAAATCCCAGGATATTTTATTTTCTCTAACAGGCAGTCCTTTAGCATGCCTGTACTGATACATTGATGGAAAGTTATCAGTCTGACTTACAGCTGATTGAATTCCTGTTCAACTTAAAATACTGTTTTAATGCCCATCAGTTAGTAATATCTAAACATCTTAACAGGTTACCATTATTCATCTGAGTTTCATTCCTGTTGATATAAATTTAGAAAAGTTATCACGTAATGAGTGTTCACCTTAAGTCAAATGCAATTACAGCCACAGATATGAAGAATAGTTGTGGGGTTTTTTTCTTGGAGCCATATGTATGTAAAATGTATACAAAATACTGCAAAATGTTAACAATCTGTTTCAACCAAATGAAATCAAATAAGAATCTGGACTTGGTTATCCATGAGAAACTCTCTTTTTCTTGGGAAATAGAGTTTTCAGCAACCTTGTAAACAGAGAAGGAACATCACATGGTTTGCATTACAATTTCTTCTACCAGAGAGAAATCCTACCAGATTTCTCTTTCAGAATTAAATACTCTAAGATTTTAAGTGTTTGACTTAATGTGGTGGAAAAATAAGAATAAAATATTTAAACCTTTGCGCTCATAGTTAGGCCAAATTGAGTCTGATTGAATAGAGCTTTTGGAATTCCAGCTATGCTTCAAATCTCCCATGGAAGATGAAGGAGAAAGAAATGAACCCACTACAGTCATCAAGACTCAAAATAGATTGAGGAAAAAAGAAGAATGATCCTGTGGTTAAGAGACTTGATTTGGGTCTTGGCTCAATTTCTTTCTTGTTTGAATGATCTTATGGTATAGTTGAATTTAATCTCTGTGTGCCTCAGTTTCCCATTAGTAAAATAGACAGTGATGAAATCCTTCCTTTCCCACTCTCTGTTTAAGTTACAAATCTTTACAAACAGGAATCCATCTGAAACATGTGCACACAAAGTAAACTCATGACCCTTACTTGGTTTCTGAACGTTGGTAATATTCCTGTAGGAGCATGGAGACTGCTGACAACAGGTATGTTTCTCTCTAATCCCACATTCAAGCTCTTTTATATAGAGACTAAAGGCTCAATTCAGAAAAATATGGGTGCCAAAATCCCAGACTGCAACAAA
This sequence comes from Strix aluco, assembly GCF_031877795.1. Taxonomy (NCBI): domain Eukaryota; kingdom Metazoa; phylum Chordata; class Aves; order Strigiformes; family Strigidae; genus Strix; species Strix aluco. The sequence continues at coordinate 10,573,936 of NC_133931.1, read as the reverse complement.
ATACAATCTTCTCCAGGAGCTGCTTGAAGGGATACCTAAAGCCTACAAGTAGGTGAGTTATCAGCAGCTTGTTGAAGAAAAAGGATATAGGAACTAATGAGAGATGGAAAAAAGCCTCTGGTATTTAACCTCCTCTCTAATAAATTTAAGTCTGTGAAGCACCAGGTCATGCTTAATGTTTTACTCTGGCTGATGTCTGCACCTCCTCCTTGAATACATTGGGTGTTTTGAATATGTTGTACAGATGTACTTTCTGTCCCAGACTCTGATGCAAAAACTTAGCATTGGATATTGCAGTATATAGACTTGGCATGACTTTTCTATGCAAAGGGAAAAGATCTTTTTCAGTGAGGGTGGACTTCTCAAGTCCTGACAGCTGCTAATGACTTTGCTGCTTGAAGAGCAATGAAAACAAAGTGTGCCATTATCTAGGCCACTGGTTTGTACTGGAGATGACTGAAATATACATCAAAACTAAAACTGTGCAACTAATATCCTTTCATCAAGAGTAAAACTCTAGTTGAGTAATGTATGGTGGGATATCATCCTGTTCATTGCAAAAGCCCCATCCTTGAAGAATCATTAGAACCACCACTGGAGAAGACTTTTAACAAGCTTTTCCATCTGATGGAAAGAAGCTAACAGGAGGCTAAGTGTATGTGAGAGGGAATAATAATTATGGTCTCTGACCCACTATCTCCCAATTGCATTGGAAAGAATGGATTTTTAATGATCATGTTGAGACGGTTAGGATGGATACATGCACATAGCAAGAGATACATTGGTTGATTCCCTTTTCTCTTGAAGAAGGTATTTGAAGGTCTCACTTTTCCTTCACAGATCATCTTAACCAGCCTTTTTAGGACAAAATTCTGAGGGGAAGCAAAAGTCTAATGTACTTTCCAAATGGTGTAGAGATGATTTTGTCTTTAAAGATATCTAATTTCTATAACAAGGGAGAAGATTATTTTACACCATATGGTAGCTGTCCTGTGATGTCATAGTGATTAATGACAGGATCAGTTGGATGTTCCAGTGGCATAACAAATGACCTGGGTTTCCTGTAATAGCAACAGTTACACGCTCGTACTAGGATCCTGCAATTAACTGAGCTCTAGTCTCAGCTCCCCCTGGGTTTAAGTACTATAAAATGAATGCAAAGACTACTACCAACTTCATGAGGATGTGGGTCAAGCATTCTACGACTTTTGGCAGATCCTTTAGACTGTAGATATCTGTTTCTCATCTGTAAAACTGATATTATAATTAGCTGTTCACAGGCTTGATATAAAATTAACTAGTCGAAAGTCTGTGAAACCCTTGAGAAGAAAAGTATTAAATAGAAAGAATATATTTTAGGGAAATTACCTGTGTATTTTTAACTCTGTATCATAGACATAGAACCTCCAAAACTCTGCCCAATATTCTCTTTTAAATGCATAGACTTTAATGGGCCTCATGACTGTTTGTCAGCTAAAACCAGGAAGTCTTCAGTAAATGTTTTGTGCTCTACTTTCATGTCAAAGATTTTTTGGGTAAATTCCAATTTCATACATAATTCCCTGTCTGAAATAATTCTGGGAGCAGATAAAGTATTCCTACTGTACTGAAGCAAAACAATACAGACAAGTAATGATCCATTTCTCCCAGTATCAGCTTTATTGATAGCTTGATGACTGTCACTCTAGCTGTTGTTTTAGATGCACATGATTTGTCATTAGCTGATACAAAAAAACCCAAAAACAAACAACAAAAACAAACAACCAACTGAAAAACTTTCTTTTCTTGATCCAATCTTTACCTATGATTTTCTGCAGTCTTTCCTGATCATTTTGGTCAAAATTACAACCTTGGGCATATGCTATATTTAGGATCAGGCTTTGCATTTATCAAGCCACTGAGGCTCTTTAAACCCAGGATCTTCAAATGATTCATCTTTTGATCTTTCTCCATCTTTAATGATAGCTGTACAATACTAAGAGGTCATTTCATTATGTTTCAATACCTCTTTTCCACTGCTGGTTACTGGACAGTTGCTACTGGCATTGGGTTTTCACCCCCAAAAAAACATCATTTTTGTTTTGTTCAGGTTCTTTCATTTAGCAAAAAGTGAATGCTCCTAGATTATGGAGAGAGGGATTGAAGGCTGACATGTTTGGATTCTCAGTCTAGTATTTTACGATTTTCTTGAATAAATCACACATCTGACTGGTTTCTGAACCTTGCAGTGTATGAGTGTGTAATTGCTTCACATTAGTGAGAGGAGCTCATCCAAAACTTTCCTTCACTACTAATATTCTGATTGCAATGGCATCCTGGAGGTAAGGAAAAGATTGCGTTTCAACAGATATTTTTTCTTCAGGTTAGATGATCCAAAGATTACAGACACGAACACCGCGCACTGTATAAACTAAGCAACACATAGATTCATGTTAATCTCTGTTCATTCACTGTTTCTGTGACAGGATTGGAAGTGAGATGAACACACAAGTTTCAAATAATTTATAGAACTGAAGAAGAAACTTTCACACAGATCATGTTCCAGTGATGACACCCTGGATGTTGTCTGGAGGATACCAGATGCCAGACACAGTGATGGGAGAAGGTGGAGGTAAACACAGCCTGTTGGCTGACTTCATTTTGTTCCTTGACACTCATGCAAAGCCACTGATCCCTGCTTGTTCACGGCAATGATTTTTAATGTCGTTTCGAAGTGACAGTTGATGGCTACTCTTGTGGGCCTTGATTTTGTAATGACCATTATGGTGGTGTTTTTATAGTGAGTAAAATTGCACACATCCTATGAATGCTCTCCTGTTTTTTTTCTGAACTTTTTATGTGACTATCCAAAGACTTTCTCATCTGAATTGGATTCATTAGGCTAATTTACAACTTTTTTGTTAGTGAACTCTAAACAGGTACTTCAGCTTTTGCAGAGGAAGGGTAATCCTTCCTACTTTTAATTCATCCCATGTAGCTATTGAGTGATGAGGGCAGTGTTAATTTATGATTGGACATTGGAACCTGAAATAACAAATGGAAAGGAAGAGACAAGAGACTTTCAAAGCATGAAATTAAAACCTTTGGGCTATGACTTAACTTACTACTTATTTTTCTCGTTTTGTTGCCATCAATCCTTTTGTTCTACTCTTGATGTGATGTGTTTCACAGGCCATGATTTGGGGCATTTTTACTCTTTGTTTTCATGTGATATATGGGGTATTTTTTATTAGTTTGTATTATAACCCATGCTTTGTCTGTTCTTATTCAGATGTGTGCTATTAATTGTCTTTATGAGAGCTATAAACATTTCTAAGATATTTAGCTGTAGTTCCCCTTTAACATGCACAAGAATCAGATCTGAGTAAATAGAAAATGTAAATTTCTGGGGAAGCCTGAGAGCTGGCAATCTTCTGCCTCTGCACTAAACAGGATCAGGGCACCGGCATGCCCTTTGACTAGCAATGAGGGAAACCATCGAAGCTGATCACTTTTCCTGGTAGTTTTGACCTGGATCAACCAACAATCTGCCAATCAGTGCCTGGGCCCAGTGTGTGGGAAAGGACAGAACAGAACAGGACAGGGCAGGATGGGACAGGACAAGGGCTGTTCACACGACGGGCCAAGCCATACTGTTCAGCTTCTCTGAAGGGGAAGAGTGATGAGCCATATGAATCAAAGTCTCTCTGTCTACCACATGAGAGAGAGGAGAGGTGCAGGATATTTTTTTGTTTTAGTAAGTATTAACAGTAACTTTTATGAGTAAAGAAGAAAAACAGGAGGATGAGTGTAAGATAGATGAAATTGACTCTGGGAAATAATTCTTAACCTACTCTTATGAACTTTGGTGAAGGAAGAAAATCTGAAGTGAATTATCTCTTTTCATGACTTCTTGTCCTTAAAGGTACTTGAAGTTGTCAGGGTATAGAAAGGATGTGTAGGGGTTGGAAAGAACTGCCAGGAGATCTTATTTATATTCTTTACTCTGCTACCACTCCAAAATAGGATCCCAGCAACTTCTTTCTTTTGTCAGTAAAATAGTGACAGCAATCTCTCCTATTCTTTTTTGTCTTTTGTCTTCCACATAGATCATCCTTTTGAAGTATAGACACAGTTTGTTGGCAGTGAGTCCATAGCAGTGACTGCTCTGAGCTATTGCAATACCAGTTATGACTTAGGACTCATGAAATCATGATTTGAAAAAATTCCTGTTATTTAAAATAATTCTGAAGTGCCAAGCATGTCAGAGGGTGAGCGCAAGACAAAGCCATGATCAAAAAAGTGTGAAGGGATGTTAGTGTTTGAATATTTGCTTTCTTGGCTTTCTGTGGTATAACCAGGTACCACTACTGCCAAGTCAAAAATGCTGTAGATGATACATAAGAAAGCTCAAAGGTGCTATAAATTCATTCTGCTGGTTCAGATCTATTCAAAATGTTCTCTCTGCACCAGATTTAATGTTTTGCTGGAAGAGGCATCATCTGTCCCGTGCAATGGGCATAAAACCATAAAACCAGTAGAAATTCTGCAGTTTTTCCTGCAGTGAGTTAAACAATCATGAGCCCACTCCAGTCTCCAATGGAGATCACAATTGATGTTTGAGCTATAAGGAAGAGATGCATAATCTGCAATCAGGGAACTACAGCATGAGTGGCAACTGGGTTTTTCAAATAAATAATGCTTTTCAAATAATAGTTAGGACTTCCATTTCTGCAAGAGGGAATCCAGGGATTCGGCTGATCTCATGACAGCATGAATGTTATATATCAAATTGAAGAGTCTGACTAGAAAGTGATTAAGCATTTTGCCTGTCTCCATTTCTGAATGTTCACCTTCAGGCACAAACAGCATTGCTTTTCACAAGGTTGATGCTCATTCTAAAAAATCACATAGTTCCAAGGGGTATAAGGATAACTCTCCAGATTGTTAGTCATTTGGATTTAAAATCATATACAAGCTGCTGATAGAACAAACTAGTATGACCAGTATCTTGCTATAACATCTCTGTTTTGTCTTATAAAATGTGGACGGCACATTTAAAAGAACTCAAGAAATAAAGGAAATTTTGCTCATTGTACAGAGTCATGTCAAAAGACATAATTTTATTCTTAACTAAGAAATCTTTATGGCCTTGACTTGCTGCCCTTACGTACTAAGCTAAACTCTGATCTTTGTTATATCAGGTTCAGTCAAGATCCCTCCAAGTCGAGATCCCTCCAAGTTCTGTAAACACAGCGTATCTTGCTCAATCAATGCGTTATCAACATGTTAAAAAAAAAGCACAAAAGGAATCTGAATGAATTATTGGTATTTGTATTAGTTAGAAAACAGAAAGTATTGATGTATAGTTAAAACCCAGAAAGTATTGGTGTATGAATGACAGGATTTTTTTTTTTCAAAAAGGTGCTTCGATGTTTCAGTAGGAAAAGGTTTCAGTGGTAATCACTGATTCAGTCAGAAAGAGCAGCAGGTTGTGGATAAATCCTTTGTCCTTTTTTGGACCACTCCCTCTGCCAAGTTTGCATGTATCTGACAGCCTTCAAAAGCTCTAGAACTCTACAAAAGTCTCCTAACATAAAGGAAAGAGGTGAAGGAGATGAACTAGCAGCAACGAGACTCAACACACTATCAATGCAGTGCAAGACCAGACTTGCACCTTAGTCCCACATCCCCCACCATTCATAGTGGAAACCTGAAAATATGCTTCAGTGCTCTCTTAGCACAAGTTCTTGGTTTGTCTTGATGGTTGGGGAGGGGGTCCAGACTTGGTCAATGCTGTTGTGCAAAGGCAAGCTCTTGTTCATGCAGTCTGATAGAGTCAGGCTTGAACAGGGCTAAATGTGCTATGGTTTGCTCTAGTGAACAGGTATACTGAGCAGAGCTCTCCCCAAACACAGGGGAGATGCTCTGACCTTGAATTACAGCCAGGAACATGGCTGGAAACATGCAGGTCATAGGGTTTTGTCTGCTTAACCCAGCTCTCAGGTCCTTTCTTCCCTTTGCAACAGCAATTAGTATGGCATGAGTTCTCCTCCTTCATTAGTGTCATGACATGAAGGCAGAGGGGAATGAACCTGTCACATGCATGGCCAAGAGAGGTCACAGGTTAGGTCAGGAGATCCCTGTCCTTAGTTCCAGGTAGGCATGGTTTGAGCCATGCTCCCAATGACTAACACAAACTTTTAGCTATTTATCACTTTTAGTGCAAAGTTGACAGAATTGTGTGTGAGAAGACAGTGAGAAATTCCCACAGAAAACTTGGATTCAGTTTTTGTTGCTGCTTGTCACTCCCTCGTTGCACTGAAAACACCATTTCTTGTTATTCTGCCTGGGTGTCCATGAAAATTATTTGAGTCAGGGCCAGCAGTAACTCGCTTCTTTCCCATGTAGCTTTTGCTTGCCAGAGTCTTAAACTCTGAAGGGCTCCACTGCAGAAATAATATTGTTAACTTTAACCACTCAGAAGTTTTTGATCAAGGACCCTAACATTGTGAGACAGGCTTAAAATCCAGAGATTATATTACTAAATAGTGTCTTATAATACAAAATAATTATCTATTTTGTCTTCTGCTTTGTAAAACTGAAGAATATTCTTGATTGACATTTTAAATCTTTTCCCCGCAACCATGCAGACTAGAACATTGAGAGTCTCATATATTTAAATTCCAGGATTTGGGACTTAAGGAGGAAATTTTAAAAAATAAACTTTACATGAGGGTTTCTTGTACCATGGAAATTAAAGGGGGTTTTTAAGCTTCTCTATCTTTGGTAAGGAATTATGCTGGAAGCACTTCTTAAAATTACATAATTTAAAAACTAATTTATTTTGTAAAATGGAAGTATCCTGAAAAATCTTACTTGTAAGGAGTAACATGAAGGCTAACAATTTCTTAAGAGTGAGAAAGAATAAGGCAGTAAGCTAGATAATAATGTTGCTGCAGAAACAATCTGAAGAAAATATATAAGCCAGTACTATCCACTTGACATTTAGAGATCATTGCTCTATGAACAAACTGTTTTCCTTTAACGTTTTAGAGATTTTGTTCATCAGTTTGGGCAAGATAGAGAACTATCCTTCTAATGGTGCCAGAACCCACCGTAGCAATTCTAAATGCACTAAATAAAATATTTTATGTCAGGCAGATACAGGCTGAAACACTGGATCCAAATAATTTGTGGATTAAGGAAAATGTGAGAAGAATTTAATCCCAGATGGTTGCAACCTCTGTTATCAAGCAGAACAGAAACCAAATGCAACCAGCATCAAGCTTGAACAAATTCAATATCTGAGCCTGACTTTCACTTTAAGGCTCAGGACCATTTTGCTTAGACATATTTCAAACAACTGAATCATTCTCATCAAAGACATGAGCACCCTTGGTTGACTTACAGAAGAATATCCTTTAAGAACACTCTAGTGAGGCAAGCTCCCACAAACATTTCCAAAACCTCAGAACTGGTGAAATGGCCCACACTTCATGCAGGTTTTTTTCCTACACCTCTGTCTCTGTTGCAAAATACATTTCATAGAAAGAAACTGTATTTATAGTTTCCTGTACAAAGAGAATCTGACTCATACATAAAGTAATGGCTCCCTCCTCAATGCAGTGTGTTTTTGTGATTCTTAGGGTAGCCTCAGAAAGGCAGACTGAGAAAAAGCCACCAAAGATGAAGACAAATGAACTGACTAGTGAATCCAGAATCTTGGTCAGTTTTCTGGCCTACAAAACACGTTCTGACCTCCTGGTCTCGTCAGAGCTGGTTGTTTAAAAGTCCATCAAGGCATGCATGGACAGCACTCAGAATAAACACCTCTGCTTCTTTTATAAAGGTGTATCCTTGTTGCCATAAACCTAGCAATGAATTGTAGAGCACATCTGTGATTTGTAAACGTGGATGCAGTTTCTCAAGCAGAAGTAAAACACAGCAAATGGCCCTGATCCTCTCTCTGGTATGAGGAACTTATTTTTATAAGCTCACATGTTCAGATTGAAAGTGATTAACTTATCTGGAGAGATTCAAAACTTGTTAGTCCATGTTTGATGGGGAGAAGGGGGTCATTCTTAAAATACTGCAGAGGGGTGTGTGAGTTGAGTTAGTTGCGTGTGCACGTATATGAGTGTCAGCTACTGCCCTCTGCTGCACAACATCAGATCCTCCCAGCAGCTAACCACCCCAGCCTTCTTAGATCAACTGCAACGCGTTCATGCTTTTGAAGTTGGAGAAATTATTTCCCTCCTGCCAGTGAGATATTCCTAGAGTCACCGTGCTTTGCTCTGAGCCTACCATGAAACTTCTAGGAGGCTATAGCTTTCTTGCAGTGGTCTAGAGCAGTGCTTCTGCTCTGGAGTCTGGTGAGTGTGCAGATCTCAGCCTAAGCCAAAACTTGCCTGTATTTAAGCCATCCTCACTATCACCTTAGCAGTAGGCAGAGACTCTGAATCTAAATCTATATATAAATCCTAGAAATTGTACTGGTAAATGCTGTAGCAATGTCTTTAGAAAGTCAGCATAACCCAAAAGTTTAAGCTTATAAGGTTCCACACTTTCTACCCCCAAGCCGAGAAGGAGAATCTCCATCCTGGGGAGGCTGTGCCAGCCCTTGTGCTCAGCTTTTGCCAGACCATGGGCTTGGTCTTATGTCAATCACTTCCCCATGCAGCAGGGAACATCAAGACATGAACATCATCTCCTTTGAGAGAGAAGGAGAAAGAATGTCCTGCTTGGCTGGAGACCCCTGCAAGGGCAATGGCTGTCATCTTTGAAAGGCTGCCTGAAGGGCAATACGTCTGAGGAGGGTTCTGGGGAGATTGAGTGTGCTGAGAAATCTGCAAGTAAACAACACCACAAAATGTGTGTTTGGCAGTATGTGAGGACAGAAAGCATAGATTAGACTGTGCAGAGAACTGTAGGGGCTTTGAATACAGGAAAAGATTTTTTGAACCTAACCTTTGTTCGGCTCAGATTCAGGGTCTCCGCCTACTGATAAGGCAGTAGTGAAGATGGCTTAAGTACAGGCAAGTTTTGGCTTTGACTGAGAACAGCCATGCACTCTCCAGACTCAAGGCCAGCAGAAGACCTTGCAGTCTGCTCCATGCTGCTCATTCACACGTCTACAAGAGATTACGGCCCTTGCAGATCTGCCAGACAATTTGCTCCTCTGAATGCACCCTAACCCAACTCAGCTGCAGAAGAGTTCCACTAGCTGAAGCTGTTTAAAACAGATTTTGCTGGCCTGGTTCATTCTAATTCAGATAATTTAAATAAGCAAATTTGTTGTAAGCAGCAAACTGGAGCTGTCAAAAGGGCAGTGAAAAATATCAAGGTGCTGGGCTGAAGAGTGTCAGATCATAAAATGCAATCAATCACAAAAAGACATACATTCAAGACTGTTATGATTAAAAAGTTCCTAATCTTTTCTTTTCTTAAAGACTTAGATTTGCTTGTGTATTTGTGGAAGTGTGCACATACGGTAAGTATATGTACACAAGGTATGTGCCTGCATAAATGAGAGATTATGGAAAATGAATAATAAGAATTGAAATCGCTCACAACTACACCTTGTCAAACCTTCCAAATTGGAATACTTTTTCTCTTAGGAAATCATTACTTAAGACTTTCCAGGTAGAATTCTCATATATTTACCTTGCACATGCTTTTATTCCTTCCACCTGCTCTCCCTTCAAATTATTTATAACTGCGGCATCTGGAATTGTGAATTGATTTGAGCTGTCTTTATGTGATCTGGTGATATGAACAAGAAATAATGGTGCAATGACATGTTTTCTTGTACATTTTCCAGTATGTGTTTAAAACAGATTGGGACAGTCAAATGCAGAAAAACATGAAAGTATCATGGCTGTGTGAGCATATAGAATTACTGATGACACAGGCAGTATAAAACTCTACCTAAAAGGTCCTAACCAGGACCTTGCAACTGACTGATCATTGATTTTAAGGGACTGAACATTTTTGGCTAACAATATTTCTGCCATTTCAAATTCACCAGTTACCCTCCTTATGATTCACATGTCCCCTTCATTATTCTTCCAATCTTATCAGTGATTTGACTATATCCATGAGAGTAGCTGGTCCTGGCTACAGCCTCTAAAGGCACATTCAGGAACTACCCCAATCATCTAAGAAAAATCTTTTCCATAGTTGGAAGCCCAGTCTGAAATGACCACTGTAAAAATATAAATGTGTGACTAGACAGGGTGGATTTTGGTTGCATAGAGCCTTCTCTGACCAGTACTTCAAAGCCCTCTGCATCTTTTTCTTATGCATCTGGCCTCTGAGAAAGCTTGTGTACAAATTGCAGATTTTAGCTGTTCCACTGTTTGCCAGGGACAGTCATGTTACACTTACTCGGTGACCAAGGGGAAGACATTCTTGCATTAACACTCTAAGCAGAAAGCGGCTGCTTTGTGCCAGTACGAGTTTAAGGCACATATGAAATATGAAGGAAGCTTGTCAAATCAGATTAACTTTGCAGACACCTCTTCTTCAACGCATGTTGTAAAGGAAGGAAAAGAGTCTGGAAAAAAGAACGTTTCTGTGAATACATGGCCTTGGCTGTGTGTGATCATCTTCAACGCATGTTGTAAAGGAAGGAAAAGAGTCTGGAAAAAAGAACGTTTCTGTGAATACATGGCCTTGGCTGTGTGTGATCAACATTAAACTACTCTTGTTCATTGGCTACCAAAAGGGACAAAACAGAGCAGAAAAGTTGCTTCATTACAGTTCAAATTACTAAGTGCAGTTCAAGGGGAGGCAGGTCTTTACAGATATTCACTTCAAACACACAGATGCAAAAAATAGACTCTAAAAATAACAAACTGAGATTATATAAACAATTTCAACACTCAGCTCATACACACTATTAAAAGAATATGTTCTCGATGGCAGCAGCTCAAATAAATCACTCCTGCTGAGGTTGTACCAGTAGTTTAAAGCCTGATTTAAGAGAAGTTAGACTGAGCATGGTTGTGGGTTTTTTTTGGTGTTTTTTTTTGGTTTTTTTTTAATAATTGTGGACTTGTTGCTAATGTAGGGCTTTTTTTAAGATTCTGGAAGAAGTACATAGGGAGAATGAACACTATCTCTTTGTGGAAAATTGCCCAGCAGACTGGAGCTGTAATAATCTAATATAAAGTTAATAAAACCTGTATAGAAAAACAGGAGGGATGATACTGGGGCTGCTGTGATATCATTTTTAAAGGCTGCGTAAGGGTCTGTGAAATATCTTGTATAAATAAGTTCTTACTCATTTTAGAGCAGTTATGGGATGTGTTAAGTACGTTGACACTTTGTAATTATGGAGATATCTAAGGGAACTTTTAAAATTCTGGTGAGTTGTACAAAAACTTGATTTTCGTTTCCTCTTCAGCTGCATTTGACATCATACCTCTGTCTTCAGGAACTCTTTTCCCTTTCTGTTTCTGATTTATCACAAACACTGCTGTATCATTACTTCATGGGAAAAGGACTGTATTGTGTCTACTGGAAAGTCAAGTGCTGGTTACTGTTTTCTCTTTCAGGCACAGAAAAAGAATTTGATAAATAATTAGGTCAAAATGCTTTTATTATAACAACATGCGCTATTTACTTTTTTTCATATTTAATAGTCTATATTTCTACATACTGACTTTTTTTGTTCTTTGAGAATGTATGTATACATCAGAAGCATCCTTTACTGAGCTATGTTCATAAAAGTCACTTCTCACCTTATTCCTTATGTACCTTTGAACCTACCATATTTCTACTGTATATAAAACTCCTTCCCAGTAAAAATAAATCTTAGAATTCTGCCCTCCATTCACATATGATATTTTGGGGTTTTCAACGGGACTGAACTTCATTGAACATTGCATTGCACATCGCATAACTATTTGCCTCTGTGGAAATCAAAATAAAGTTAGTATAAAATGTTACCACACTGATTCTGTAACATTACAAGACTGCATCAAAATAGCTCTAAGTGACCACACACAGTGCAGTGCAGCAGAAGAAGTAGTCAAATATTTGTAGCCATTCAGTGTTTCCTAGTATTACGCTGGGACACTAGCTTCTATTGTCTAAGAAGGAATTGTGTCACCTATTGAATAAAATGATGGTTTGCATTTGTTTATTCCTTGTCATGTAGAATTAAACAGTGTATTAATCTGTCTGTTGATGTAATTTTGGTGTTCTTTTGCGTATCACTGAAATGCAGCCACCTCTGGGGAGATGCATGGCAGCTGTGAATAGCTTAGGGCATTGCAATAGTGTGGGAACCAAGTGAAGAACTGTGATTTAGTGGCAACCTGGATTTTTTAACAGTTACTGCTCAATAAGTTCTTTGAAATGGTGACTTTACTGCCAGTTCAGCAGCTGCCGGACTCATACTACCATAAGGAGAAAATTAGAAATACCTAATTCCTCTTGATGTTTTGTTGTTGTTGCTGCTTCAATAAAACAGCTGGCTATTTTTTGTTTGGTTTTTTGTTTGTTTGTTTATGGAATTAAAGACATAATAGTAATAAAATATTTAGGAAAATAAACTATTCTTAGCTACTAAGTGGACCCAGGCTTCATAGATATTTATTCCATTTGCTACCTGCCAGCACTCTTATGCAGTTAGTCTGCTGCTTATCTTCTGCTGCAAATTTCATCTCTCACTGTTTCCACAAAGCCAGATTCTACTCAATTCTCACAATAAATCTTTTCTTAGTT